>NC_066378.1:7897670-9258560 GCF_013377495.2 Cygnus atratus
GGGATAAGTCCACCAGTGGCAATTAAACACAATGGTCTGGATCCGACCTCTGGCTCAGGAAGTTCCTAAGCTGCCGATTGCCAGACGCGGGGAGGATAAGAGCGGGGAGAGGCTCGCCCCGCACAATCCTGCCTCTTACAGACTTTCCTGAGCATCTCCTGTTGACCACTGCTGGAGCACGGATTTCTGTGCTAGACAGACTGACCCCAGAGGTACTTCCTATGCTCTCTGAACCGTTTGAATCCAAACAAAGCTCTAAAATTTGTTGCAAAGCAGGGAATTCTGTAATGTGCTGCTTTTTTCACATCTTGAAAATTTTTACATGATTTTCAATGAGAAACAAGCCTGAGTAATCATTTCAATGACAAACAAAATATCTCACACTTCTTGCCACCCCCATTTAAGGAGATCCAAACAAAATATTAAACATAACAGAATAAATTGTTTATTCTTATTGGTATAATGCAGCTGTACTACTATTGTTTTGTTCTTTCAATCAAATTTTGATGAAACAGCTGAACATATGCAGCAGAGTTACTTGACTCATATTCCTTCAAGTAATTTAAACAACACCGTGTCCAAATGTCTTGCAAAAGTAGAATTATTGCAGCATTTTAAGTGGGAGGAGTTTGCCTCAGTAGAGCGCAGACTTACAGGGACATAACTCTGAGCTCCAGAGCTCCTTCTCAGACTTATTTACAGTGCAATTCTTAAGTCTTATGATTGTTGTTGGTGCTTTTCTTGAAGCCCATCTCTAAGGGTAATTCTGTGAGAATCTTTGTGTTTGATGAAACAGAAAATGATAAATTTCTAGCACTGTGAAGCTTAAAAATGTGATCTAAATGCATTCCCTCATCCCCCAAAGGCTGTGGTAAGGCAAAGAGAAAGACCTCATTTAAAAAACTATACCTCCTCCTTCCCCTGAAAGACAAAACGTTTTCTGAGACCCACGATATTTGATGACATGGGGCAAATCTACTTACTAGACACAACTGAGTCCCAGATCACAAGCACCCAGATGTAGCTTAAATTTCCTATTCTATGAGCCCCAAAATAGGACACGTTCTGCATCGAATTCCTTAGCCCGGTAGCTCTATTATAGAGCACGACATAGATTTGGGATTAACCTGTGTAAGTTTGTCACAAGACGTAAGGAAAACATCACAAACAAAAATCCTTGGTTAACTGTTAGCCAGAGACCTCTAATTAGTTAGCCTAATTCACCATAACATCCTGCCTATGCACAAATTTCCAGTGGATTTTGTTTTTTTTTAATAAAAAAACAAGTTCGCTAATGCCGGGCAAACTTACATTGGTTGTTTCAAATCAAATTTGATATGAGTCTGGCTAAATCTAAATCAAGATCAAGATAAACCTATATTAACCTGATTTAAAAAGAAAGAAAGATGTCCATGCTGGGTTTTGCATACTTTAAGTTCAATGATTTTATGTTCATTTGTACCTTTCTCATTACCTTGAGTTGTACAAAAAACTTCCAAAATGTTTTTAAAACAATATGTATATATACCTAACGAGATTTTTTACCCCTTCTTCTAACATAAGAGGCTTCAGCAGCAGAAAGCCTGGTTTGTCCGTGGTCCTATGTCATAAGCTTTGGAGATGTGTGCTGTAAGCTCTTGAATCTTAATAAAACTATCACTACCAACAGCAGACAGAACACTAAAAATAGTTTAAATAGAAATATTTTCTCCTCTCAAGCTTTCCATCTGATGATCCCTTGTGGATGTGTGATTTCATGAATTCCTCAGGTCCCTAAGAGCCTGCTGGACAACGCATGGCTGGATGTCTAGCAGAAAATCACAAAGATTTACAGAACAAACAAACTCCCTGACTTCCCCACTCAGCCTCTAGGTTTCTTTATAAATCACACTGAAGTACACAAGCCTCTATTTTCCTTTTTAAAGCTACCACCGACAGACATCACAAACATTTGTTTCTTTCAGTTTCTATTAGTGGTAAGCTTTAAGAAATTAAAAGAAGGCATGAGCAGGACCTCAGCTTTGGTGCCATTTTGAATGCAGATATCAAGACGAATGCTAGGAAAGCATCAAGTTCTTTAAGTAGATCTAAATTATTTTCAGTGTTATTTTATTCAATTTGTTGCATCAGACTTAGTGTTTTCAGGTCAGATACCAGAAGCCATTTGGTAACTGAACACCTCCTTAATTTCAATCAGAGCTAGGCTATGCTAATGCACTGCAATTCTAGCCTTTTCTGCTCCTGTTGTCTTTCCCTAATTTGCTTTTTGTCTTTTAGTCCCATGAAAATTCCTTACGTGACAGCATTAACATTTCTTCTCATGCCCATCAGTCGGCAACACGCTGACTAACTATGACAAGTTACCCACACTGAGCTCAAAAGTATCCGAAATCAGTGCGGTGACCCCAGAAAAGTCCAGGCAGCGACAGCGTTCCCCACTTCCAAACTTTGTTTCTTATCCCCTGGCAGTACACTTTTCTCCTATTTATTGAGAGGCAATGGGAAGACAGGAAGAGGGTTCTTTGGTGACTTTTAAGAAAGGTTTTGTTTTGAACCAATGGCAGCTTCTATTAAGACAGAAACAAAGAGACGGAGCAGATCCTGTTGCAGTGACGTAAAGCTTAGGAGATATTTCGGGGTCACCAGCTATCTTATATAGGCAACATCTGGCAAAACCATCCAGCGGCAATATGGATACCAGCCCCAGGAAATACTGGTACGCATGCTGCAGTGGCCAGAGAAAAGTACAGCATTCTGGATTTTATTTAAAAATAAATAAAAAAAAAAACTTTTTTTGCAAGTGACATATCCACAAACAGCGGCGGAGACTGGCTGGCGCAGGCAGTGATAGATGAGGACTTGCGCTCGCTCTCAGAAGCATGGGAGAGAATAGTTTTTTGTGTTAGGAGTTCATTACAGCTTCAGCCCTCCTACCGCACTGCTTCCTCTGAAATCAGAGGTAAGATTAAATCTGTTGTAGCGCAGCACTCTGTAATGGCTCTGACAGACGTTGTTTTTCCTCGGCCGCACATCTGGGAGTTACCCAGCAGAGCACTTGAAACCAAGCAGGTCAGCTCTTTAGCTGAGTTTCGTGTCTAATCAGCCAGGAAGGCTGAGGCCTCAGGTCACACATGGAAATCACTAGAGCTATTTAAGTCGCCAGAGGTTATTAATAAATCTCCCACTATTTCCTTAAGTAAATAATTGGAGGCCCATCTTTCAAACAAGTTATGTCTGGCCATGTTATGGTACCAATTTTATCCTTCCTTTTTTCCCCTCACCAAGCAGGAAGAACAAATCTCTGGTGACAACAATGGCAAAACTGTGAATTATAAACATCCATGTGTCTCTCATTTGAATGCCTCCTCGAGTTTCCTTGACAGCTGGGGGAGAGAGAGGCTCTGAGGCTTTCACTGGAGCCCGAGCCACCGTAACGGCCCTTGCACAAACGCAGGTTTGTGGGAACACCGCTTGCTCAGCTGCGCTTTGGAGGAGGCGTGGAGCAAGGGGAAACACAAGCCCTTCGAGCTCCGGGAGGAGCCGGCAGGTAGCTGGGCTCAGGGCCTCCTGGGCTGCCGGGAAGACAAGCTGGAGAGGCCTGACCGTGAGACAGGGCTGGAGCTGAGGCTCCGGGGGTGTGAGGACAAACTGGAGAGGCCTGACCGTGAAACAGGGCTGGAGCTGAGGCTCAGGGGTGCTGGAAGGAGGAAAAGTGCTGGGGGCGCGATGGGGTCGGCCACGCTGCCTCCTTTGGAGGCCATGCACCAGCCCGGGGCTTAGCTGAGCACAGAGGACCACATCCAGGCCTGACGCACACGAATCCCGTGAGACCCGCAACTGCTCGGCACTGGGCCAAATTCACCCACAGCCACAAAAACCCAGCCCTGCCTTTCCGGAGACCCCAACCGCTTCTGCATACGTTGCTCTTTCAACTTCAGAAATAACAGGCTGCTTTATTTTCACTGTCATTGCACCGACCAAGGAAGACGTGCATGTGGTGACGCACAGAGAAATCGAGGGCAGCCCTGGGCTCTGCCACTGCCAGAGCAGCACCGCAGCAGTGACGCTCTGCTTGTGCCACCTGAGGGGAAAGGCAGGGCAAGCTACTGCCTTTGATATCCCTCCTGCTTACCCCAGCTCACATAAATATGACCAGAGACAGCTCCCGCCTGCCCCTGCGCACGCCGAGCCACTGCACCAAGCTCCTTGCAGGCCCCCGAGATATTTATGGTGGCTACGATAACCCCGGCGCATCTCCCAGCTGCCAGAACCCTCCCAGAGCCGCGCTGAGTTACGAGGTGTCTTTGTTTGGACTTCTTTCCAGATGATGCAGAGTCTCTGGCATCAGGAATACAGAATGGGTGCTTTAAACGGAGCAAAGTCTACACATGAACATCTGTCTTGTGCACAGAGATGTACAGAAATATATCTGTTCCAGTGCAGCAAGTACTCTATAAAGTTTGCCTCTAAACAAAGAATATCGGCTCCAGCTTTCAAGTCATGCCAACAAAACAGCAGGTTAATAACCATCACAACCTTCACACGAATGGAATTATTTTCAATTGGTAGTAAAGATTTTTTTTCCTGCATTTATCAAAAACTGGAGAATCTGCCCCTCTCACAACAGCATGCTGTCTTCAATTTGTTATTCAAAACCAGGTGGTATTTGAAGTGTGTTTTCTGTCTTTCTTTACCTCGCTCTTGCAAAGTTTAATGCCTTGGACCTAAAATCCAGTCGCTTAGAGACAGGATCCTCCTTACAGGATCTTTGATTTCTTAGCAGGGGCTATTGACTTAACTCACTGCAACTTTAGGCCCAAATCTCCCTCGAGCTGTAGCCAGGTGCTGCCAAGGCACGCTGTGCAAGTGAGCAGCACTGCGGTGCAATGCCCCGTGCCTGCAAGCGGGTGGAGGAAGAACACAGCCCGACCTCTGGGCTTTAAAGCACCTATTTCCTTTAAAACACCCATTCCATGAGGGCTCCCGGGGCAGGCTGATGAATATCCCTGCTGCTGGCAGCACAGTTTTGTCCACAAAGCGACACGGCATGTGGCTGGGGGATGCGCGGAGGTGCCCGGGCTGGCACCCAGGCATCACTGATGTGGGCACTGGAGGGAGTTGCTTGCCAGTCCTTCTGGCAGAACTAAAACTGCTACAGATGGCAACTGCCAGCAGGGAAGCAACAGCAAAAACAGAGGAATTCATGGCAGAAATTATGGAGAGAAAGAAAGCATTTCCAATGTTCCCATTTCATCTTCCCAGTGAAAGGAAAACCTGCTATCAAGTGACCAAATGAACAGCTCTGCTAAAGCTGATGGTGAAAATCACTCCAGTGGAGCACCTTTAATTAAAAATTACCACGCAGCGTGCTTATGCAGACAGTATGCATGCACAATACACGTATTTGTTTGTAAAGATCTGGGTGCACCAAATGAGTGACATTATTTATGCATCTGCGTGTGTCTGTGCCTGTGCCTCAACCGCTATGCTGAAGACACGCAAGGAACCAAAATCTGTGGAATTTGCACATTTTCCTTTCTGCCTGACAGAAGGAGCCAGGTAAAGATATTCACTGCCCTACCTGCTTAAGAGGGCAAAAGTAGGGAGTGGAAAAGGAAAGAAAAGAAGAAAAAAAATGCAGCAAGCAGAAACACTTAAAATGAGTTACTATGTCTGGTCACTCAATCCTTTAAGCCCTGCCAACACTTTTCTGTGATTAGTTAGTAAATCTGACAAGGCCTGCGTTTGTTCACAGCTTATTGACAGAACTGTATTGATAAAGCAATATCCAAGCCTGGGGAAAGAAAGCCCACAATCTCATTTTACTTTCTCCAGTCTTTATTGCACAAAGGTGTTTTTTGCTGGATGAATTCATTTTCCTTGAATTTTCTGAGAGTGCAGCTCTTATATCATTGCTTAATAATTATTTATCAACTGGGTAGGTATTAAACATAGGAGAGTAAAAACATGCCACACGAATTTATTTGTGCGGATTTCTGCCCTGACGATGCAGGGACATTTGTTCGGAGTTCATGAGAGACAGAACAACTGGGGCTGCAGGGATTTTAATTCCTGTGGCCCCCAGGGACAGCCCGTGCTTTCCTGTTCCCGCTGCCCCACTCCTCCCCAGCTTCTTTCCAGAACCCGCCTCTGCCTCCCCTGGAGGTTTGTGTCACAGCCATCTTATCCTGGATGAGACTGCTGATGGGGTCCCTTGGGGACCCATTAGTGACGCTCATAAATTAGCCAGATGGGGTTTGCTCTGACCAGGGCTGCAGAGGGTTGGCTCCGGAGGGGAACCGGGGCTCCCACGCCGCACGGCGGGACCTGACTGCCACACGAGTGCGCAGGATAAATATTCAAAGATTAGGGCCACTGTGATGTGAAAAAGTAGGAAGGAAGAGGATTAAAAATAGGGATGGTTTCGTATTAATAACCCACATACTAGTGGAGCCTAATTGCAGCATTTCACATCCAGTTCAATTTCACAAGCTTGATAAATCCAGAATGTCAATAAAGAAGTAGCAGTGTGGGATTGTTCGATATTTTCAAACCAAAATCGGGGGAAAAAGAAAAAGCCTTTAAATGCTCTTGCTGTAGTGGAAAGACATCTCACGGGAGTGCAGCTGATGTCTAGGGGCTGACCACAGAGCTTGGACCCAGGAAACCACGAGGCTGAAGCCTCCCATTCCCATGGCTGCCCTTCTCACCTGGAGGGAGCATCGTAGCAACTCTTGCTTATTTCCCAGCGCTGTATTAATAAGTAAACTAGTAAGAACCTACAGATGCCACAGGTGCTCTGACAGGATCAGTTCACGTATTAATGACTTTCAGAAAACACGGAGGCAACACTACACCTGTAGCACCCTGGGCTTTTGCACCCCTCACTCGATGGTGAAGTTGGAAGAAGGATCCACCTCTGGGCGTGTGTTTGCAGAAACCACTCGAGGCATTTGCAGTGGGTGCTGCGGTGTGGCAGAGCTCAGCACAACTCTCCCTCCCCGTGCCTTGTTTCCCCAGGGACATATCCCCGTCTGGCTGGCTGCTGAGAATTGCTGACTCCGTCCAAGGAGCAGCTCTGCTCCGACACTGTCTTTTTGGAGCGGGGTCATGGCGTGCTGGAGGCATGACTCAGCTGTGCCGAGGTGCCGCAGCTCCTGCTGAAGCCAACTGGGGTTGCAGCCTCACAATTCTCATTTTGACTGTAAACAAAGAGCCTGGCCCTCTGCGGGAAGGATCTGGGGATGGCTTATTGTTAGAGCTGGATGCTGGAACTCACTGCTGTGGCAACACTTTGTTCTGCATCAAATGCCATTTCATAACATAATCATCTCAACCCCATTGCAATCAAGGATGATGCTCCATTCAGGAGAGTTTTTAACAGTTTGTCAAATGATGTTTTATAATTGAGTTATCTCCAGTCTAGTCTGCTGCTTCATGCACTGTTGGGTTGGACAGAAAAAAGGAGAAAAATGCAGCTGGAATGTAAGAGCATGTAGCAGCACAGTGGCACGAAAACCAGCACGTGTCTTCTCCTTTGCAGCCATTTCTGAACAATATACACCAGAATTTCCTCAGCTTTACCAGCTTTTAAAAATCCCTTCACATTTGGAACTGAGCTTCTTTTCCTGAAGGAATTCATCATTATAGTAAAAGACCCAATACTCTTGCTCTTTAGAAAACTCCAAGAATGGAGATTCTTGGAAGTGAAAAGTCTGGTTTTGTCAAAGACTTGCCATGACTCTGGACACACATTGAATTGCAGTTTCCAATTAAAAAAAAAAAAAAAAAAGGCAAAGCAATATAGCAAGTTGGTGTCCCCAAATTTCTGGATATGCTTCACCTCTCTGGTCCACCTTTCAGAGGAACTGAGCATTTGCAAACCCTCCTACGGTCACGGTGATATTGAATGCTCACAACTTTTGCACCGGGTATCTCAAAGGACATTTCTTCAAAATTAATCTCTGCACCTCACTTGCATCATTGTTTCATGGCAATGTTCACAGAGGTCACATTGGAAATAAGAGATTTACTCCATTATTAATACCCATGGAATATTTGCAATTGCAGGAAGAAGCTCTATGCTTTAAAAATCAACTGCTGAATACTGCTGTGCTTGCATTGTTTCCAGTTGATGCAGAACCATCCCCACAGATGATGATCTACTCCACGGGCAATCACAAATCCCTCTCTATAACCTGTGGCTATAAGTACAGTTTTGTGGAGTGACAACCAAAGCAATATGTTTATTTGAAGTGCACAGATGATGGAAGCAAGGCAAGAAGAAAGTAAGAACAGCACAGTTGAGGCACAGTTTAGGCTCCTTTGTATTTCTGCTCAGGCCACCCTATGCTGCCTTGGCTGCACAAGAGGATGCAACATGAGTACAAATACAGTTTCTGTTATGTGTTATCTCATAGTGCCATAGTAGCCATGAAATGACCTTTAGTTTAAGTGAGCACCAGGCTCTGCATGCAAAAGAGTTGTCTTTTTGACCAAGAGGGCTATTAATTAGACTCTGGAACAGTTTCCTAAGGGGGCTGAAGAAGCTGCCATTCGGTACACCAAAGGCTGAATTGCACAAGAACTAGGAAATATATTTAAATAGGAAATACTATCTTGTCAGCAGGAAGGATAAAGTGACCTAACACATGTTCTCTAACTCTAATTTTTGTGAATACCTGCAGCTTAGAATTTATGTTTGCTGAAAAGGGTCAACCACAAAGCTTTTGTTGATGATGGGCATTCAGTTTCTGCTGACAAGAGAATGCTGGTTCCCGAAAAAAGGAACAAGTTGATCCAATGACAGGGTTTCTTACTGATAAAATCCTATCTGTTCTGGTGTTTGGTCTTTCATTTATATTTTGTTTCTAACTCTCTGCCTTTTCCTACATCCTTTGTTGACACAACTTTGCCGCTCCAAAACGTAAATAGTTCACCTCCAACGAGGCTGTACCCACGCACAAGACCAAATAGACACGGGCAGTGCTCACCCAGCACCGCAAACCAGATCTGATCGTGAGATGTGCCAGGTCACCGTCATTATACGCACAACTACAAGCCCTGCTTATAACAATAAATATTCACTAATCAGGAACATGCTTACTCAAAATGCTAGGAGGAGGAGAGCTGCAGAGGGAAGAAATGTGCCCCTTTTATTTTCGTAATTTCTCTCAAGCCGTGACATATCTATGCAGAACACATTTTCCTACCACATGTGTTGATCTAGAACTAAGCAGGAGATGGATGCTGAAGAGAGCCATTTTCATCATCCCTGGAGAGATTTGTAAAACAAGAGAGAGGATTTTTTATTTCCCTTGCTCTGAAAGAGGCATTGGCTCCTCTCCACTTCCAATTTCACCATGGCTGCACACGACTAAACATCCATTTTGACACTAATGCGGAGCGGTGCTCTCTGCTAGGTTGGGTCAGCCAGCTCTCCTGCCTGACTGGCCAAGTGATTGTAAAATCATTAATGGTATATTTTACACCCCATATTTCTTACAAAACATAATTACCAGGGAAATTATTCTTCTTTTACTCCAGGATTTAAATTTTTTTTTTTTTTTCCCAAAGACACATGTGCTCACTCTCTTGTAACAGTCAAAATGAGGTCAGAAACTTGAACATATGTGGCTGTGTGTGCTTTCTCCTCCAACCAGAAATGACAAAGCAGAGTTTGGCAAGGCAATAAAGGAATGGCCACAAATCAGCCAGGATTATCTGACTTCCTTTAAGAAAGCCATAAATTGTTTACAGCAGCATTGGTCTTTAATGGCAGAATGGGGGGTGATGGAGGGGAAAGCTTTAATCTAACAATTTCAACACATTGCCAAAGTCCTTTCCTGTAGTTTACAATAAAAGAACCTCCAAAGCATCTAACAAGTTGGCTGGACTTTTTATTTTCAGGGAAAAGATCCTTCCCATGCTCCCTTCTCCTTCACTACAGAAATAGACCGGAGCATAATGAGGTTAAGTTTTAAAGCATTAAGCATTTGACAAAAATGCTTGCAAAGATTTTAGCACCAGAAAACCTCTGGAGAAACTGGACAGAGCCTGGGATAATACACAGCAGACTCCTCCAAGCTTAATGCACTGGGAATTGGAAGTGCATTAGGATTTTGGCTGCAGCTGGGCTTTTTACGGCCACTGGATTCTCAGCACCACTGTCTCTAATAATACACAGGTGAGGGGACATGAGGCAGGCAGTTTGCTGTGACTGCTACTCACCGTACACTGCAAAACATTTCCAAACAGGAAAAGGCAGCAGTTAAAAACAAAACTGCCTGAAAACAGAGCCAATCCGCACAACCCATATATGAATTTCCAGCATTGAACCCTCCCTCCCCCTTCAGCACAACTCTACATTCAAGGCTGTTTGGTTTTATCCTTTTGTTCTTGCTTGGCCTGGAGGGCAATTGTGAAATTCAGAACCATCACTGGAATTTGGACAATGAATATTTGCAAAGTTTGAGGGCGCCCATAGTGAGATTTTTGGAGATAGGGTCTGTGCCTCCTGTGTCTCTTTGTATATTTTGCCTTTTGGGGCCAATACCCAGATGGCACTGTCGTGCAACATGCATCTAACACAAACAATGCAAGTACTTCCACTGCCTAGAACGGAACTCCCCCAAATCCTTTCCTGCACCCCCTCTGAATATCGGGATCATTCCTGCTGCTGAGCTGTACTTCTCTGGTCACACACATCGTATTTGGGAAATGCATTTCTACTTCAGGAATGATGTAAATAAATATGGCACAGCTCACATGGTTTGAAGAGTTTGTCAACAGAAAACATCCATCCCAGGCTACTGGCTTCTGAGAACTGGAATGCTTCCAAATCTATTTATCTCATCACTTTGTAGAAGCTCTTTCTTCCCTCCTCTTGATATTTCAGAAATTTATTTGCCTCCCATTATAAAAATAAATACAAGTGCTCTCCCTCCCCAGTGCCCAAACAGTAATTAGTTATAATGATTTTATTTATGTTGCGGCAGTGCCTCGGAGCCCCAGACATAGGCTAGGCCCTGATATGGTTATATGTTTATAATCTCTCCTCTACACGCTACTTAACAGCACATTGCTAGAAAGCCAGTAAAAGCAAATTCTTAAAGTATCATGAAGGAGGCTGCCAGCAAAGTCTCCCAAAGCTTTGGACAAAAACCCTGAGCACTTGAGTGGTTCCCCATACTGCAAACTGGAGCTCTAGCAAGAGCCTGTCAGCCTAGCTGATCTTTTTTTTGTTTGTTTAGCTGAAAACAAACTCACGAGGCTGAAGCAGAAAAAAGCAAATGCACAGTGTTTTGAGGGCAGGAGGTAAACCATTCCTTTCTTGAAAAGCTTTTCTTTAATTATTAAGGCTGAAAAATTACTTGTATTTTCCCACGCACTGATGAGAAAGTTATAGGAAGGAAGGAAACACAGGAAGATCTGAACAGCACAGAAGCACAGGATGAAGTACTTTTATGGATAATTGCCATGTAACTCTCTATTTTGTTTCTGGTGCCTAGATATTACTGAGTAAAACTAATTAGAAATGTAATAGATAAATGTACTCAGAATTCTTCATATCCTCTGAGTGGTTCCAATACCACCCATCAGGGACTCCGCGTTTGCTGGGTAGGCAAATGATTTTCTCATAAAAACTGGACGGCTCTTATCATGGCTCATTTTCTCCTTTAACCTATACTATTATTGCTCCTCCTCCTCCAAAGTGAAATTTAACACCCATCAGCGCTGTAATGATTCCTTAACTGTAGATGCAAAGAAAAAGCATGACAAGCACCCCCAGACCCTCAACACAGAAGGCAAGATGAGCACAGCTAGTTAGCCCTGTCTCTAATTAATGCGTTTTGCTTTTCCTGCCAGGTGTGGTCCCCATTTCTCACTCGCTGCTTTCCCTCCCCAACAATTTATTCTTCAAAAGCAGAAGCCAGCTACGGAAACAGATCTTGCAAAATGCAAATAATGAAGCAAATCAGTGTTGTTGTTTTTTCTTGCTGCTCAAGAACTTTAAAGACATTTGGGGAAAAAAAAAGCAACAAAAAAACCCCAACCAAAACAAAAACCTTTCCACTAAGTAATTGAGTCTGCACTCTCGTATCAGACATTCAATGCTAATTTGGAGTCCTGTCTTATCGCATTACAGACAAACACAAGGCCCCTTACATCAAGTGCAACAAAATAGCTACACTCGGCATTATTAATGAAGTAGATGGATTAATTTCCTATTTATGAGAAGCTAACCAACTGGCTAGCTTGCTGACAGCACTATTAATGATCCTTAATGCCCCACAGGCGGTAATGGGTCCCGCTGGGAGATCTAGGAGCGCTGCAATTTGTATTGAGGATTTAGACATAACAAAAAAAAAAATGCCCTCCTGGGAGCAGGCAGTTGATCAGCGGGCACCCCAGCGGAACACAGCAGACAAATAATAAATGACAGCCTTGCGATTAAATCAAACCTTCTACTTTAAGTGTTAAAGTGTCTGACTGTCACTAACAATCTAGTGGTTGTTAAAGCCTCCCGGGGCCTCCAGGAACAGACGCAGTGAGCTGGAAGGTAAAAGGGGGGGCGAGCGGCAGTGGCAGCAGCGGGAGCCTTGCTGTCTTGAGCAGGGAAGCTGCATTAAGGTAGGCAGTCAGACACTGCCGGATGCCGGCTCTGCTCTTTGTGGCACCACAGACCTGTGGCACAAGATCCCCAAGAGCCTACATGAGCATTAGCAGAAAGGCTGGCTGCAGATGAAACAGCCTGAAGCTTCCACAGTCACCACTCGCCAGCCTTGCCAGCCTGCTTCCAGTGGACGTCAGAGCCCGGAGAGAGGGGTCTCCAGACTCCAGATCATATCCTGGCTAAACGAGCAGCCTTGCCCACTGCTATCTACGATTTCTGGTTTCCATTCTTACGCCTGTGCATTTGGGATTGAAACCAGAGGGCTGCGTTTTTAAATTCAAAGGGGACAGATTGAGGTGTGAACAGAAGTCTTGGAGGCAGCATGCATTTCGTTCACTTAGTCTTCTTGATAATCACAGCCATCCACACTCTGTCTTCATTATATCTAGTTTCCTTGCTGCCTTGGACTGATCACATCCCGGGGCTGGGTGACAGCTTGGAGAAATCCCAAAGCTTTCTCTTCTGGAGATCGGTGTTCAGAGATAGAGATGAAATGGGCAAGTAGGTGAGACGAACATAAGCACTGAAATGGTCCTTTGCCCGTCACCCTCTATCACAACACCAAAGCAAGAACTGAGGCGTAATGAGTTAAGAAGGCACAAGGCCAACGTTTTGTTCTGATTGGGAAAACCATCTCCCTTCTCTTTGTCATGCTCTCTCCCAGCCACGATCAAGCATACACTTCTGTCTTCTTAGGTCTTCTCCCACCCCATTTTAAAAAGCCCACTGCTACATATCATTAAGGTTAATAATATGAAGTTTTCAAACAACATTAATCCATCTTTAAAGAAACCTTTGGAAAACCAAGGGGTGTTGGCTGTCGTGTACCTGTCATCTGCAATCATAAATATACATTCTCGTAATCCCAGTCAGGTAGTGTCAGATTCACTCAAGTGTCACTCAAGGTAGATGCTCAAATCACAGGATGATGAACTTCTGTATCTTGCAGGACAAACCAATACTAAAGAACCTGCTGACAAGCATTCTTTACTTGAGGGCTATATGTACTATTTGCAGATGTCCTTTAAAAAAAAAAAAAGAGTTAACAGAAAGACTATGCAGGAGTATAAGTCACCTGCATTTTTTCCACTAAAAAAAAAAGAAGAGAAAAAGCTTTATCAAATAATATTTCTCATAGTAAGAAATATCAAAGGGGAAAAGAGAAGGATGTAAGATGAAGAGTTTCAATATATCATGTGTTTTTGTTAAAAATAAAAAGATCAGCCACAGTTATGTGGTCATGGGTGAATTGCTAGAGACTCACTTTCAGAAATGATTTCACTATGACCACAGTGAAATTCAACTTCACCTTCTTCTGTAAATTTCAGAGTTACATCAGTACAAAATTAGCATCAATGAAACCAGAATTCATGCTGCACATGTGCGTGTTCATGCATACCTACCTCCTTTGGAAAACAGCACACCAAATACACATTGTATCTACATGCACTTAAATTAAAATATTTTAGTATATTGATTAACTTGGCCGAAGCAGTATCCGTCAGCTACCAGCAGTCACCCATTTGCAACACCCAGAGCCCCTGTGGCAGAGTTTGGGGTACGAAGGTAGCTCCACCACGTGCTGGGGATGGCAGAGCCTACACGTGCTGCCTATGCTCGAATGGAAGCTCCACGCTAGTCACTGTCAGCAGCACCTCACATTTGGAAAGAACACCACCTACAACTTACTGCGCAGCACCCATTCACGCTAAAGTTCAATCCCATGTTACTGATGAGAAAGATAACGCACTCGCAGAAAACAGAAATGGTCCTTCTGCCTTCCTCCTCAGCTATTCCCATGGTTCGGCAAACAGAGCGTTTTCCCTCTACGTGGTTTGTAAAACCTATGCAGAAGACTCCCTGGGACCATCCCTATAACCGATCACGGGCAAGAGGTGATATCTGGTCTGCTGTCTTGTAAGAAACTGTCCCGCAATTTATGGCATGATCATACCTTGGTATGGCAGCCTGGGAAGAGAGCCATAAATAATCATCTCAGCTCATATATACCAATTTATTCTAATATCAATCCATGTGTGTTTTCTGGCAGAATTAGTCTTTTCTCTTTCTAATCATACAACTTAACAACAGGCCACTGAAGAAAACCACAGGAAAACAGAGCAGCCAACTGGACTTTCCTCACCTCTCGAGATCTCCAGTAAAGAAGACATAATGGAAAAAATACCACGTGTGATGGGGAGCTACGGCGAGCGCTGGCTGGCAAGAGGCAGCATCTACAGAGCTACGCTTACTGCTCTGTCTTTCAGCTCATACAAGCTGCTCTATTATAGCCTCTGGGTGGGGAAGCATGGGTTTTTGAACATCACACGGTAAAAAATAACCGATCTGACAAAACGTCAGTGTGGAGCAGAGCCCTGCCGTGCGAGGGAAGGCAGCGTGCTGCCCCTGCCCTCGGGCAGCAGCCTCGGACCAAGGGACGGGAGATGCGCCTGGAGGCACCCGCGGGCAGGGGGAGGCTGCTGGCCCCATCCTGGAGGATGCTGTCAAGGTTTAAATGTAAAATGGGGGGGTGGTGATTTCTACACTGGCCTGGCTCTGTATCAAACAGCACCTGAATTAACGACGCGGCCCAATTAGCGCGAGCAGGACCAGGCAGCATTGGGGAAGTCTTGGATGGTGCACCTATAGGAGGGCCAGCTCAGCCAGCAACTGCCTCTGCGTGGCTGTAGTGAGGACCAGATTTTTGATAAGGGGCAACTCTGTACATCCCCTTTTTAAGGCTATTTAGGAGCTCCTGTTTCTCCTGGAAAAGACTGCCCCGTTTTGCCGTGGATGATAGATGTCCATGACCCTCCGCCAAGCAGACCACAAAAGGTGGGGCTGTATGTCCATCAGACGACAATAAAAAGTCACTATCTACAGAAAAAATGCTCTTCCTAAGGTGTCTTCCTCCCATTCACCCCGCAAAGAGTTAAGGCACACTGCTAATTTGTTTAGCCTGTCCTCTCCTGTCTTTCTAGTGCTGGCATAAAATTGGCTCCTGAGCCTTGTTTGCCTGATCACGCTTCCCCTCCTCCAGCCTGTCCTCACCCCCTGCACCTCCCCACTGCTTCGCCCCCACCGTCCTCACTCGGGTGGGGAAGGCAAAAATAATAGTGACAGCCCCCACGGGAAAGCCAAGAGGCCCTTGCAAAGTGCACCGCGAAAATGAACGCGCCTGCTCACTCATCACATTTCGCATTCGTTCTGCCACTCGCTGTCAAATTAAAACGTGGCCAACAACTCATTTCTCCTGCTCTCACAGTTACAAATTAGTCCATTAAGCTGTCTGCAGCAAGCCTTTTTTCCTCTTCCCAGTAATGGCCTCCGAGAATTCCTTCATAATCGCCAAGTCCTCCTGGGATGCCCACCGAAAGCAGATGGAGAAGCTCCCGGGTAATACGAGGCACTTTTTAATGACACAACATGCTGTGTTTTTTTTATTTTTTATTTTTTATATCCCTGTTCTCCCTTCATCATCTTTCCCCCTTTCCTGTTTTGTTCCACCAGGATGATTAGGAATAAAAAAAATAAATAAACAAAAGAGGAGTGAGGAGATGGAGCGGGGGCCACCGGCACAGAGGCTGACAGCTACAGGAAGGGGTGGGGTGGGGACATCAGCTTCAACTCCCTAATTAAAACCTCCTAATTGAATTATCTTTATTGAAAAATTAGATTTTCCATTGGAAGCTTACAGATCTGGAAGACAGACGACCAAGTCCTCCTGTAGATGACTTATCTGCTTCCCCTCCTCATGCCGTGGCTGCACCAGGCCGTCCCTGTCGCACCGCTCCTGGCAGAGCCAGCTGCCTAGTGCAGGATCCCCTCTCTTAAGGGATGTTCTGGAGCCAAAGGGACTCGAGTGTTATTAGCAAGTAAAGGGCTAGTATCAGCTAGGAGTTGCCTTTATTTATCTAAGAGTGTCTTATAAAGCTCCAGCAGTCTGTCCCCGCAGGTGGTATGGGGAGGGGGCTGCTGGCCCCAGCACTGGTCAGGGCCCTGCAGCCCCACAAAGCTACTGTGTATAGGAACACGGCGTTTAAGGCAAGGCAAACATTTTCTGTGCGTTGATGATGCGCTGAAAAAAACGATACTGTCTCAGTGCAGCCAGCTGGTATCCTCGCTGCACTTTAAATAACAACAGCTACAGCGCAATCCCCTGGCCGTCTGCTACCCCAAACTGTCCCGGAGCTGCTGCTGCCGAGCGGCGCTGCCCACCTGCAGCCCATGCAGCAGGCGATGACCACGGTGGGTGCCTGGACCGGAGCCTGGCAGTGCCAGGCTGGGACCTGCTCTGAACACCCAGCCAGGGAGCTCAGCACCACCACCGGGCACAGCTCTGAGCGGCATCACCTCCCCGAGCCTTCCCTGGTCCTCTCCTCCCAGGTTCCTCACCCAAACAGCGCTCGGCTTCTACTGCCAAGCTGATGTTACCTGGTGGTCAAGAGAAAAGAGGTTGAATTTCAGCCCCAACCTTGGCAATTCATTTCTCAGATTCCAGCTGGCCTTTTCTGGAAGCCTCTGGAGACAGAGGTGAAATTAGAGGTGGCTAGGCAGAGGAGGAAAAAACAAGAAGTTCTTCCTGGTGGAAACCACAGCAGACACAGACACTGGCAATAATTGTTTTCATCGAACCTCCAGAAGGTAGAAAACCTGAGTCACTCTGCCCATTTGCTTACCCCTTCCTCCCCACCAAATCAGAGTATCTGCTTCAAAGTGGTAAGGCTGAAAACTAACTGAACAAATACAGTCTGTGGTCTTTTAATTTGCTCGCTGACTTTGCAGGAGGGTGGATCCTATTGCCATGTCTCTGAAGCAACTGCACGAGTTAATTCCTTTCACACGGGTTAATTTCCTTCACACGAAAGTCAAAATTCCTTTTCTCATTGCAGAATTCCAGAAGCTGTGCCTTTAAGGAAGCATTTTGCAGAAAAAATTACCAGATTTGGTGACACCACAGCAATCCCTCTCCAGCCTCCTCCTCCCACCTCACATAAAACTCCAGGCTCGGCCGTGAGTGACAGGCACACCGCGCTCACCCCATCCTGGGGAACAGCCAAAGCATTCCTGGATCTTATTGCTAGACAGGCTGCGATAAGGCTGTTTGCGTGGCTCTGCACCCCCCAGGCAGGCAGCAAGAGAAATGAGAAAGGAAGGAGCAGCGGGAAGGACGGAGGCCTCTCGCTACCTTACAGAGATGCCGTGTGCCAAAGGGAGAGGTCCTGGGGAGGAGCTGTGCCATGAATATGTGTACTTGGAGGTGGGGAGGGGAAGGAATCAGCCCGTTTCCTGGAAGTGAAGAAAAATTGGCCGTCTTTGCAAAGTCTGAGGCCAGCTGGGAAGACAGAGGTGTGATTCAACTTTTTGTTTAAAGAAAACCCACTCCAAGTGGCAGAAATGTCCCGAAAAAAACCACCCCACGAAACTTACCACCCAACGCCAACCTCAAACCCTAAGTCCTGTGCTAGGAGAAGAAAAAACCAACTTTCTCTAAACACGGGCGAGCCAATGTGAATAAAATATGGCATCCGTGTATCGTAAATTATTACTTTAGGAAGAAAATAGTTTTTCTTTGAACGTTAGTACACAAATATTCCCACTGGCAGAACAAAAAGGGGAGGACGACTTCAAGCAGATCACTGCACTCCTGGATTTTGTTATCACTATCTGCTCATTCATCCTCTTCTCACAACATAAAGACTTCCTGATTGTATTATATTTATAGAAAATATGAGACAACCTCCCTAGGCTTCCTCATACCGTTCTTTTCTGTTCTTCACAATAAATTATGTGAAAGGAAAGAAGCAACCTTTTATCTTCCCTATTTACGTGTGCTCTAGACAAAGCTATCAGCTACAAGAAATCAGCTACTAGCTAGAAATGCCATGGGGCTTAACAGAAGGTGAGGGAAATACGTAGGCACACACGGCAAAGGCTTGGCACAAGGAGCAGAGCATCCACCCATGTGGGCCCTCACTGTGCTGCAGATCACCAGTTAAAGGAGGCCTGCAACGGCAAGGGAGACATTAAAACAAACCGAACGGCATTCGCAAGGAGGTCTGCGAACTCCTCTCTGCATTTCTGTTGCACCATTGTCCGAAAGTATAACGAGAAGGGACACGCTGTTGGAAATGCTAGTTCAAATAAAAGAGGAACCTAAATCACTGGAACTTGGCTTATCCAGATGCTATAATTTCTTTTCAGTGTACCTGCCAGATCCAAAATTGCACATAAAATCACAGTTAATCAGCTGAGGTCCCTTTCACTTTCTGCAGAAGTCGAGTTAACACCTTCGCCCTGACCATACAAGAAAGATTTAGGTTCGGCCGTTTGTGACAGCAATCCAACTCGCATGCAGCTCTACAGCAGTCATGCACACAGATCTATTTGCATACACAGTTTTGTAACCATTTAAAACATCTCCTTGAAATAACCTTGAACCTACAGCATATATACAGTGTACATGCACAGCTATAAAGGCATGCGTAAGTTCGGCAGTACCATTAGAAAAAATATGGCAATATAGTAATGCTTCAGTTAAGAATCAAAACTCCATAGCTTATAATTTTACTTCACTACTTGGGGCAATTTCTGAGAAATACTGTAGTATTTTTAACAGCACATATACAAGAGACCATATATACCGCTGCTGGCCGCTGGTTTCCATAAATCTTTCAAAACCAATATTTATGCTCCCATGAAGGAGTGCTGGCTGCTTATTTTCCATCTCCGTAAAAGTGGTCAGATCAATAGTTCTGTGTATGTTACTTGGAAACATGTCACAGCAGCCTCTAAAACCTCTTTTTCCTTTGTCTGAAATCGATTTCTGTAATATGCAAATATTAAGAAAAAGGAAGCTTTAAGTTTCCTCTTAGGATCCTTTGTGAACCCTTCAGAATCCAGACACTACCACGACGGAAAACGAAACCCCTGCCAGCAGTTTACTGTCTCCCCTGAGCGCCAGCCATTCTGTGATCGTAACACTTTGCTCCAAGCTATGAAATCCCAAAATTTGCATATTCTTCACTTTGGGATTGTTGCAGCAAAAAGCTGAACACGGCGGAGCCGCCTGCTCGCACAAACAACCCTCTCCTCCCACAGCCTTGCTCCCTCTGAAGATGACAAAAGAGGAGGAAGATTTCCACTGCTCTCCTATGCCAATGCAAAGATAACGCCACTCGCTCTCCTGCTTTAGATGTTGCTGCGCACCCCATTTTTTAGTTAATATGCAGGATCAAGAAAATTAAACTTCTGTTATGGAGTCTTACTTCGAGAAGGAGCAAAGAGACATGCTATTCACTGGAGCTTTTTGTGAGAGACTTTATCCCCCCCCTCCTTTTTTTTTTTTTTTTCAGCACAGCTTGAGCCCTGAAGCTTTCATTTAAAAAAAAAAAAAAAGGAAAAAGAAAAAAAAAAAACAAACCAAGCAGTGTACAAAAGTGGGGGGAGTAGAGAAGGTTTAACAAGCTCCAAGTCATAGATTATAAGCCACTGCTAAAAATTTATGGCTGTTTGGATCTTTGCCACACTGAACAGATTGGCAAGCTGATCAGAATCGCAGCAGGCTGCCTAATGAGTCCCACACAATTTTTCACCCCATATTTTTCCAATAAAAAAGCAGTTAAATACCAACCGCAGCCACAGCAGAGCCTGCCATCTGGCTGCTTTTTTCTCCAGCCATCATTAAAATGGTTCTTGGCAGTTTACACCTCGCTTTTTTCTGTACAGATGTGGAACGAATTTTCTGACAACCCTTGGATGAAACAGGGGGCTTTATTGAGCTTTACAGATTAACTGCCTAACTTCTGGTCCTAATTTTAAGTGTCTTAGCGCACCGGAGGCATCATTTTAAGTGAGCTAATTGTAAGTATCTGAGCCCACCAGCAATATTTGGTGAAGTTGAGATGCAAAAAGCAGCATTTCAGGGAGTGATGTAACCCATGCCAGCATGGTCACCAGCATCTGGCCCACACTATGAGTTTGGAGGGATAAAAAATTATAACTATAACAAGAGCATTCAAAAGTGTCTACAGAGGAAACCAAGGAACTATGGTTGAAACCCAATTATTGCGGCCAAATGAATACGAGCAGCTATATTTTTTATTCTTCGCTGTCCCTGTTGTCCCCAGCAGCAGCTCTGTTGGCTGGGGAGGAACACCGCCCTGTGTTTGTGGTTGCTGCCCGACCCCAAGCAGCGGAGCAAATCTACATCCCCGAGTGTCTACTTGGATGCAGTCTAGCCATGGGGACACTTACTTGAAAGTGGCTCAACTCACCTCTCCATCCGTGGAAGAGGATCCTGAGCAGAGGGAAAACAAAGCTGATTTGGGGGAGGGGGTATAGCTGGGGCGCAGGGGGAGCACAGTTATTCTGGGCACAACAAAGAATTTTTACAATCAAGTTTTGAAATGAGAAATGCAAAGCAAGAATCTTTAGAAACCTAGAAAGATCAAAATATAGCTAAAAAGCCCATTTAAAACCTATTTTAAAAAGAGGTAGGACAGGCTGGAGATGAATACATTTGGCTGAACATCTACTGATAGTTTTGATTAATGTGGTCTCCAAGTCAGGGCGGTTTGGGTGATGGCAACAGCAGGGCAACCAGCTGAAGTGCAGTTCAGATGCTCCGAAACACGCTTCAGCCTATCCCTAATGACTTGTCAAGACCACAAAAAAAGCAGTGGAAGTGCAGGGAGAGGAGCCCAGACCCTCCGAGAGCAAAGCCGGAGGTCCGTCAGACCCCTCTTTCTCTCCAAAAAGCTGACAAACAGCAGCAGTACATCAAGGAGGCTTTTCATCATTTTGCTTTCCTTCACATGCCTAACACAGATTATTACTTATGCCAATCATTTTATAATGACCAGTGGATTTAAGAAATGAATAATTTATAGGAATGTTGATAACATTTATTTGTTTTCAGCCAGGACTTCACAGCATCATAGAAACGCAGTACAGAAAGGGACCTTAAAAGGTCAGTCTAGACCCCCTGCTCTGAAGGAGATTATGCTGGAGATTATGTGCATAATAATGTAAATGACCCTATAACTGTACTCCAGAATCAACATTTTCATTAAGAAAGATATTGCCCTTGTAATCCTATGCGTTGGGCAGATAACCTTCACAGCAAGTTGATGCAACCCAAGCCTGGCATCAGGCAGAAACGATGACCCTGGGCAGCACGGCTCTGTGCCGCGGGCGTTTCTTCAGAAATTACCCAGCACGGGCTGGAGGTGGCACAACTGGCTGACATGTAACAATAGCTTTAATTAACGTATGCTTCTAAGACCGTCCCAAAAAGGTGGCAGTTCTGGGGGGAAGAGAACAGCAGGCAGGCACGTGAAGCTGCGGGTTGGTGTGATGGAGAGAATGGATTCCACGGTCGTGCTCCACTGTTGAAGTCTCCCTTGGCCACCAAACTGTGATGCATCCTATCCCCATTACTGGAAATGGCTGTGCAAATTGCTGACGAAAACAGGGAAAAAAATTACCTCATCTCTTTAGTGGGTGCTGAAAGCTCCAATTTATCTCCTACTGATCGACCTAAAGCACCAGTTCACCCTAAAACCACTGATGTACTTTCAGTGCACAATCCTGAGGCAGGCTGCAGACCTCATGGCAATAATAAAAGGAATTGACTTGAGCATCAGTAGTCAGGTCAGGCAGTTCTGGGGTTCCTAACTCTGCAATTTGGGCCTAATGTACAGTGCAGGGTAAAGGACCTTGTTTTATAGCAAAGTAAATTAAAAAATAAACTAATCTGCCAGAGCAACTTTTTGTCCTATTACACTTCTGGTAAATTTTGCTTTGCAGAACCATTACTGTATGGAGAGGTATTCACATATACACACACCGCCTTGACATTTGCACTTTTTTCTATAAACATTTTTACAATATTCCATTACCGCAGAACGCACCAGCTAATAGCCAAATCCCTAAAGCTGCTAACAATCAAGTCTGGCTCAGAGTCGCCTCTGAATAACTTCCATTTCTTCAATGCTTTTGCACAGCAGGATTGCTAATAAACAACCGGGCAGTAAAACTACAAGTCAGCCAGTACTGCCTCTGTCTTCTCCAGTTCAGGGAATTGCTCTAATACAATGTGGAAATATATCCTGTGACCAAGCGGCCTCTGGGAATTCTTACGTTTCAGGTTGGGTTGTCTTCATTTGGGTTATTTTGGGATATCCACAAAAATGAGTCCCAATTCCCTTTCCCTTGCTCTCCACCCCCCACAGTCACACACTCCACCAAGCAAAACATTCTAGCTACTTAAATGTGGTCAGGGAATAAACTGTTTCAAGAAAAAAGAAATAGTCTCATCTTAAATGGTTTCCATCCAATCAAATGATTTAGCCCAAAGGCTGAAACGATTTAGCCCTTACACAAGTCTAACACAATAGCGTTTGCATAACTTGAGCTCTCTCCCGCTCTGTCCCAGGGAGACTTTCCAGCCCATAGAGAAGACACAAAGATAACTGGGCATTTGATCCAAGGCAAGTTTTATTCTACTTGGGTGCATCTGAACGGCAGCTCCGGCAGGTTACCTGCATGGTGCAAAGAGCCCGCTGTTTTATGGGTGCTGCACTAGCGGGGAGCAGCAGCAGCAGCCGGGGCACCTTCATGCACCTCTCTCTGCAGCCTTCGATGCCCTGGGCAGCCCCACGGTGCTGCAGAGCACCCTCACGTTCATGTTTTAGGCTTTCACACATGTCTTGGCCATGCAGTGGTTTTTGTTTTTAATTCTTACTATTGCTAAGTCAGTGTAACCAATGCGTTGCCTTTACAGATAACGTTGGTACAGTGAGTCTCCAAACTAGCGCTGCTAGTTTTGGGTTTATTAATGATCCTTTCCTCCTCACTTGTTTTAAGAGCTTGTAGCTCAGATTGGAGATTTCGGCTGTAGGCAAAAATATGGTGCAAACCGATCCTAGAGTTTCCACCTTCAATCCTATTAAAAATAAATTCCCTTTATTGCAAAGTTAAAAGAAACTTAACAGTGAAAAAGACAACACACGGCTTAAGGGTATTTTCAAGATATTCATTTTCATTAGAAAAAAATAAATTAAACCGCATTTTTGTCCTAAGAAATAAGGCTTTGCTCTTGCAATTAATAAAGCTCAACGCTTTAAATCCATAGGATGCATGCAGAAAATAGGGAAGTAAATAAGCAGAGCGGCTCTGGACTTATAAACAGAAGAGCCAGACTCAGGAAGATAATCCCAGAGCCAGCCAATTGGAAGTCCTGGGGTTATATAGTTCGAATTCTGCATTTACAGGCATCAGCAGGAATTTTGCCAATGACTTAACTGACTTTTATGCTTTAAAGCTAGAATGATCCGTTTTGATTAACTGCTCTGACCTCCTGCACAACACAGGCTTATAGCACGGGGCCAAGATTTCATCCCAAATCTGGACAGAAGAGAGATGCACAACGTATGAGTCAGCAGGACAAGCACAACAATTTTAATTTTAAAACGCCAAATCGTGCTGGCAGGGGAAAACAGGATGGGTGATTGACAGTTCTGGATACTAAGAGGTTTCCTGAATTATTGGGAGATACTTGGCTATGTCAAACAAGCTGACTGAGCTAGCTTTCATCTCTTGTTTTTAATTATCTTTACTCTTTTAGAATTTCCTTGTTGTGCTAAAAGTTGTCCTGGTGAAAGCCTCCTACCCAGATCTAATCTTTTTGCTTGAGGCAATTGGGGCAGGGTTATTTTGACATGCAAACGAAGAGGACATATGTTGAATGCAAATGAGAGGGCCACAGCTCAGAGCAAACAGATTTTTCCCCTGCCCCGGGCATTTGTGCTGCTGCTTTACAGGATTTCCTGGGGATCTAGAGCCAGCCACACTTTCCCTCCAAGGTCTCTAACCCCGGCTGCCCATCTGGCCCCTGGGGGCAGCTGTGGGGAGGCAGCTCTGGCTCCCTGGGGTGCTGTGCAGGGACAACCCTCCCACTGGTCCTGTGCTGGAAGAAGCGGGTGCTGGTGCTGCAAGGGCTGAGCCATGCTGAGCAGTGGATCATCGCCTTCAGCCAGGCGGATTTCAGGGACCTGCCTCGGGAAGGGCTGGCCCGAAGCCACCATCCTGGGCAGCCTCACTCGGTGTTTGTTGTTCTCAGGTATTGCCATTGGAAAATTGGCTACTGTGTGCAGGCAGTAACTTCTTAATGCTATTTAATACACATTATTGTATTCCCATTGTAAAGGGCCCACGCCCTGTTCTGATTCAAGACCTAGATACAGGGTCATTATGGTGCTATAAACACCACTTTTAAAAGCCTGACTATGTATTGACACAGTTTTTTATAAGTACATAACAGACTCTCAGAACCTCTCTCAAACATCGTGATGACGTTTACACCGGGCTCATGTGTCCCCTGGATGGCATTAATTGAAATAGCGCCGTGAAAGCAAAGGGAAACGTGAAGCAGTGAGGTCTGTGCAGAGTAATTCTGCTTCGGAGATAACAAATCGAGGCAGCTTGGAGAGGAGGCCAGATCCTGCATCCACTCCTACAAATCCCTTGCTCACCAAAATTGTAACAGTCACCCAGGAGTGAATGTTACGCTGGGAAGCATTTGAGAACTTGTCTCTGCTACTAAGAAAAGTGCTTACATTTCAAGACACCCACAAGGTAGGCTAGCCACCCCAGACAAGAGTACTGGCAATCTTACTGCAGGGCTTAAATATCTGAATATTAAAAAAAAAAAAAGGGGGGGAAAAAAAAAAGGGAAAAAAAAAAAAAAAAGATGGTCTCATAACACTTGGCACAAACCTCACCATTCATTGCAAGAAATCACTTCTGGCCAAGCTGTCCCCACGGGCCCGCAGGGCTGTCAGCACACAGCACAACCAGAATGAACTCGCAGGTCACTCCCTTTGGTGGGGCTGCTCCAGCTGGGATGGGACTGCCGACTGCTGGGGGCAGGGGTTGGCTTTTTCAGGATAAACTAATTATCTCAACATACTTGCCCACCGCCCTAAATAAGGCAGATTTGGAACAGAAGCAGAGGAAGAAAGTCTTACAGATGGTACTGCCACTCGGCAGCTTACAACAAGGCTCGGGTGCCCTCCTGACCTTTCCCGGCTCTCCCCAGAGAGCAGCCCCACAGGCACAGGCAAGAACAAGTCAGATGGGGTCAACAGATGGCTGAGAATATGGTGCACATTAGCACACATTCTTTATGTGCCTGTCTCTGGCCCAGAAAGAAGCAGGAGAGGGATTTGGCCCCAGTACATTCGGCAAAACCATGGTCACAGCGCACTGAAACCTTCACCGGCATCCAAGAGCTATGCGAGCACTGCCAGAGTTAAATACCTCGTTTTCCAATCACTATTGCTTTACTTTTGTGGTTTTGAGAAAGGCACTTCACATTCTCTCAAAATGCGTTAGGAAAAACTCCGATGCATGATTTGAGCACTGGTAGGTGCAGTTGTGCTCCGCACGTCAAACCGTGCGTACGGGCAACCTGATAATCATATAATTTACCTTGACACCTCTCTAAAAAGATATCATTGTCCCTCTAATTTTGATTCCTTGTAAATAATCAATCAATCAATTAGCTAATCTGCTCAAACATTCCCCCCTCCCCTTTCTGTTTCCAATTAAAAGTGTGAAAGGCAAGTGCAGACATTTACATGACATTCCAGAGGCAAGCGGCGGCAATGGGTATTTTTTCACTGATCTTATCAGGTGCCCTTTAATCACACTTGGGGTTTCTTGTGATCTTGACTGCTAAGCAATTCTGAGCATTCGTTTTACTCCTGATGGAAGGCATGTCTTTATGGGGCCGCCTTTTGGGAAACTCCTCATCTAGAATATCCAGCAAGCTACCTGGGAAGTGGTATTTTCCTTTCAGAAGCCTACTTGTGCAAGCACGGGGACGTTTTTCTGAAATCCCGAGAATGTGCAAATGGATACTTTCAGGAGCATTCAGGCTTGGCTCAATTTGATGCAACCTTTCTAGAGATAGCAAAAGGCATTTGTCTTACCCGAGGCTAAGCCCCTGCCAAATTTCACATCCTTCCTCCAAAGCGTGCGAGTTTCTTAGCAAATTACTTGCAAGCGCTTATAACATGACCAAAACAATTTATTCTCCCCCATCTCATTTTTTGAGGGAGCCAAATCTTTCTATTTGAACTTTCAAAAGCAAAGGGAATCAGCTGTGGGCAGACACATGACATGGAAATTTTCAGCTCCAACAGCGTAAGTTTGGCAAAGCTACAAACAGTTGACAGCAGCCCCGGCAGGGGAAGTGCCAGACGAGCCCAGCGCCAGGCAGGGCTTCCAGCTCCACCTGTAGCCTGGCCACGAGGCACTGCGCCCGCTCCCCAGTGGCTATTTCTGAGGTCCCAGGAGCTCTGATTTGTGGTATATTGTGAGCAGGTCGCTAACGGTACAGAAGTTGCAAGCTAGGAAGACAAAGCCATACAACCGGGGAGCTTGGCAGCAACGGGCAATAGATCAGCCATGGCTACTCCACCAGACTTGAAGGACTTGTCCATTATTAACAGATTTGGAGCCTGCTTTAGACTTTCAGGTAGCACCTACTGCAATACAGTCTTTATATGTAATGTATATGATATCATCAATTAAAAGGAAATGGAAGTTCCTCAAACTAAAAAATAACAAGTCAAGACAAAAAGCAAACGAAGAAATTGAAGCACAACAGCACAAAACTGAGCAGCAACTGGGAAGACGCAATACTTTCCCCTAAGACAAAACCTTATGCATGTATATTGTATAAAATACTCTTTCAGGAACTAGCCAAAGATTTTTTATTTAAATGAGCATGATCAAGCTTATTATTAATTTTTACCTTTCCGCAAAGGGCAAGGATATATTTGTTAGTATAAAACATTAGTGATCACACTGCTCTGTTTTTCAGGCAGAAGGAGGTGTTGCCTTTTGGTTTACAAATGACATTGCAGGTATGATGCATTCAACCCCCAGTTTGGTTATTAATTCCTGTTAGCACCAAGGCAATGCCACTCTCACTCATTTGTGCTACATAACCACCTTAATATCCTTTCCATGGCACAATCATTTCACTGGAGCTAGAAAGAGTGCCATCACGACATTAAGAGAACCAGCTAGTGATCTCAGTTATTTCAAGTGAATATCTAGTTGCACTGGAGTCTGTAAGAATTTTGCTGTCAATTTTAGTGCACTAGGATATCACCTTTGGTATCATTTTCCTGTAATACAGCAGGGATGATCACACTTGCAGATCTGTTAGAGCGGGACAAGGACAAGTTAATGTGCATTCTGCATTCTGAATGTGTAGCATAATAAGTGCATGAATTATTTATGTGTATAAATTTAAACTCTTTGATTGAAATGTAAGACTGGTTGATTAGAAAAAAAACTTGCTCCATCTCTGATACCTAGACGCTCTGCCACAGGAGCTTAAAGCAGTGCGGGCTCCCTAGCTGCACGTTCCCATCTCCTCCTCAGTGCCAGCACCAGTCCTCATTAAACGACACGGGATTTCAGAGCTGACCCAGCCATACAAACAAACCAACAAAACTGGACCAGCTCATGGCACAAACACAGAACTGGAGGTGCCAAGGGAAATGCATGGCTGGGACTGAGGGGGGCCCCTGCAGCACTGTCTTACATCCGCCTCGATTGCCGTCAAACCTCACACCAGATTCAACACCAGTTACTGGTAGATCTACATCCTGCTAGAAATGTTTTTTTCTTGAAAACAGACACACCTGTATCTATCTATCCATAGCTATAGGTATCTCTCCCAGCAGTGCAATAGCTTAGCAGAGGCCCATCAGTGGCATCCTGTACTTAATGTTTTAACCACCTCATTTAATAATCTGCAGAAAGAAAAAAAGCCAAGACAATTAACTGACACAGTGATTTGTTATCAGGGAGTCCAAAAAGTAGAGCTGCAGGAACAAGAAATGTGTAATGAGAAAGCAAAATCATACGACC
Organism: Cygnus atratus; assembly: GCF_013377495.2. NCBI lineage: Eukaryota > Metazoa > Chordata > Aves > Anseriformes > Anatidae > Cygnus > Cygnus atratus. The sequence continues at coordinate 7,926,301 of NC_066378.1, forward strand.
AACAATGCTCTGTGGAAATGAGGCCATTCAGCCAAATGTCCTCTCCTCTTGCTGATGTAGATTCAAGTAAGGGCTTTTAATGCCTCATATCAACTAACGCATAGGTTTGTGTACAAAAAGCATCATCCCTAATCTGAAAAAGTGACCTCTCATTTAAAGAAAAAAAAAGAAAGAAAAAGAAAACAAAAAACACATTAGATTTGGCGTCATTATTATCACTTCGTGTTCTCAGTCACAGGGCAAAAAGTTTCCAGCAACTTCAGTTGACGTTGATACAATTTATGTCCTCGCTGAAGCCCTAAAAATAATAACTGAGTGGTTGTCCAAAATGTCAGAGCAGTGTGCTCAGCGAGGGGAGGCATGCAATTGTGTGTTCGTAATTTCGCCTGTTTTAGTTTCAGATGCTGAGCGGGGAGTTTGTATATAATATGAAATGGGGTAAGACAACAGCTATTATTAATGCTGCCTCGTGAAGCAATTAATTTGCTGGGTCATTAACTCACCGTCTACACAGAAATTCTGAAATCCCACAGTGGAAAAACCCTGGTCCGCAGTGGCTGAAGGCACGGACTTGTGGGGCACCACGGCCAGAGCCCAGGGCCCAAGGCCAAGCCCTGCAGCAGGTCGCAGCGAAGCCCGTGCCTGGCCGAAGATGCTGTCCGTGAAGTTCAGACTATGACACATCTCTGGATAGAGGAGAGAATAGGGTTGTGCCAGAAACTTCTGAGCCTTCGTCAACTTTTAGCTGTTGCAAACATGACCCAGAGTGAACGGCACCGTGCCTACTCCCAGGGATTTCAGGACCACCTCATGGAGATCACTATCTCCTATCCTCCTTACAATGTTCCTCACTAAGTTCAAGGCACGTTCAATTCCAGTTCACCCAGTCCATGTTTCACACTGTCCAGAAACACCCTCCTCAGTTCATCTTTCATTTCCAAAACCATTTGCTCACTGTTTTTTCAGCAACACAGGTGGCCTCTGTCCACAAGCACACAGTCCCGCTCAGCCCCACATCCTTCAGAGCAGCCCTGCTGTGCAGCCAACACCACCCGGAGCTGCTGGTGTGGACGTGGCGAGGGCAGGTGAAGCAGAAATACTCATTTTCAGAAATATTAAAAAAAAAAAAAAAAAAAAAAAAAAAAAAAAAAAAGGCTTTCATGCCTTCCTTGGTACAAGGTAAGCCATGCTGGCTTCTGTCCAGCCAGGACAGCCTTCCCTTGCAGCCACTATCAATACTCCCAGCTCCAGCAGGCTGATGCATATGCTGGCTGGTTCTGCTGCATCAAGTCTCTCTCTGCTGGAAGAGGCATTAATTATAAGCAGGCAAGAAGAAACTTCTGCAGCATTGATGGCTGCTCTGCTGGGTGCTTTTCCTTGTACTAAGCTTGTTTTCATTAACTTTCCAAATAAATGATAAAAGGCACAGGCATGGGCAACAGAAAGACAAAACTGTAATCACTGGAGGAGCTGGCTGGCTTCCTGTATGTATATGAGGAAGCATTGTTTAGATCTGCGCAAGTGCATACATACATGGGCTTTCCTGCCGAGCAGTTTAACTAATCCAACCATCACTGTAAAATATAAGCTCACTGGGAGCTCGAACACTTGGCCACCTTCTTGGTACCACAGTTTCAAGCTAAAACCAAACGCTCTTGAGGTGGGAATTTTTGTTCTGCCTACAGAGCTGGTATAAAGAAGTCACCAAGGAGGTAAATCAATAGTGCTCTGTTCTTACCGAGAAGCAACGCGGACAACACTCAGGATTTTAATAAGAAGTATCGACGACTAGTATATATCGATGACTATGTTGATTATAGTTGTATTTATTGATTGTACCACTATGGTATTTTATATACATGGAGGCACTCAGAGCCTGGGCCACGGCAGAGACCTCCCTCTAACTCAGAGGGACAGCAAGAAGAATCCCTGATAGGGCTTCCACTCTAAAATTTCCACTTCTCAGAGTCCTGTGCTTTCCAGTGGCCCCAGTTTTCACTGACAAACCCAAACTAATCTTCCAGGCCTCACAGATACAATTAAAAAAGCTTGAAAAGCACCCATCAACAGAAACATTAAAAGGCAGATTAAAAAACATATCCCTAATTCAATGCTTTATTCCAAGTAACAATTTTTAAGAAAAATCACATTATTTTCCGGAGCCTGACTAATGATTTTTTAAACATCAGGAGTTTGCCAAACTGCTGGTATAAATCTGGAACTGCTCCACTGACGTCACTGAAACTGCACCGATGTAAAAATGGCATCGGGGAGAACAGAAACAGGCTGAGAGAATTGGACAGCTGTGACCACTAACACAGGCTGCGCATTAGGGAAGATCAAAGACTAATTTTTACAAAACATTTTGGCTTGGTCTTTATTTCACTGAATTAGCGTAAAACACGGCCCGCATTCGTTCTCAGTAGCTTGATGGGCTAAAAATTCTTCACTGCCTTTTGAACAGTGTAATACCAATGGGTATTTAGCTGGCAGTTCTTCTGAGAGGTGCTGCTGCTGCGGGAGGCTTCGCTCACTCCACGTACGGGACGAGCTCTCCTCCTCGCTGCGTGGCTGCGGCAGATACACACCACCTCTGCTCCCAGGTCCCACCCTGCTCCCAGGTCGCATTACTCAGGAACAGCCCCGTCTCCTCGGCAAGGCCTCGGCAAGGGGAGCAGAAACCAGCAGGAATGCCCCCAAAGGCTAAGCACGCGAACCCTCGTGTTAAAAAACAAGAAAAAGGAGAGGAAGAAAGGCACACGGGCAGACAAGAGCACTGCAGATCAGGCCAATGGACTGCTCAGCAGAAAGAGGGGCAAAGTGTGTGCACACCATTAATCTGGTGGGGACCACACCACCCCGAACCACCGTTCATGCCTGGTGTCTGCAGAGAGAGCCGTCGTCGTTCACTGAAAACCCTCCGAGCTAGCAATTTTTAGGCATGGGTTTTCTATCAGAAAATGCTGAATCTTGGCAGCAAGCGCGTTACTGATATGAATGATAAAACAGCAGGGTTATATGAGCATGTCTATCTCCAAGGCCAGAAGAAAAGCTAAAATCTCCAAGGCCCTTTTCGAAGAAGAATCATAAAAGCTACAGACTGCATTTCCCAGGTATTTTGTATTGTGATTAAATCTGTTTCTAGCCTTACACCTTTAAGAAAGATCAAAGGTAGCCAGCAAGGAAGGAGGTACACGCCGACTGCCACTAATTGAAGCAAGCTGAAGCCTCCAGCACCTTCTGGGCTCTCCAAAGTTTCTATCTCAGCATTTCCTCTGCCCTCCCCTGTGGCCTCCCTGCCCCAGCCCTTGCAAAGCGAATGCCTCCAGATGCCTGCCACAACAGAGCTGCCTTTTGTAGCTGCCCGGGCGCAGGAGTCCGAAGAACAACATCCCAAATCTCAGTACCATCACTGACGGAACTCACCGCAGCTGTGTCACCGTGTAATTTCTGTGCCTCATTTTTTCCGTCCTTAAGAAAGGACATCAAAGGAGGTCGGGGTTTAGGAGCCGTTAGCAACATGTGTATATCAATACCCGCATCAGCAAAACACCGCATGCAACTCATCCCGGTAACAAAACTTATCAAAGCAACGCTGTACTGGGAAAAACGAGTTTCTCAGCATAACTGTGTGTGCAGCAGGGGGTTTTGCCAATCTCCTCCTACCCTAGACCAACCTAATTAAGCTGCTCGAACCTGTAGCGTACAGATAACCACGGCATCCCACATGAGGCTTTGTAATAACCCGACTCTGACTCAAAGGCAGCAACACAGAGAGCAGCGCGGATTCTGTGCTCAGCTAAATGAGCGTACTCAGGTACCTCTTTTCTTGCCATTGACCTCCTCCAGCATCTCTGCTCCCTTCTCTCACACGTCCCTGCACTGACTGTGAGCTCCGGGCAGCTCCTGGGAAGTGCTGGCTTCCCCGGAGGTGCCGCCAGTCAGGGTCCAGCCAGCCCCTCTGCAGAGGCTGCGATTTTCATCCTCTCATCCCACTGCGCTCGAGTATCAGCGGGGAGGGGGGATCCTTGTAAATGCCTCCAAGGGTCAAGCACAACTCTGCCTTTGATGCTTAATAAAGTTTTGAAATCAAAAGCACTATGTAAATGTTGTTCTCATTATCAGGTAGGTGTGCTCTGGTTTGCTTCCAGGAGAGCTCAGCTGCTGCAAGTGGCTGGTATTAGAAGCAGGTCCTGGATGTTCGACATTCAGCTTTGCAGGGAGGAGACTGACATCCGAGCTTGGCACGCAGCAATGAAAGAGGATGCAATCTGATTTGGCAAATTAGCCCCTGGGATGATGCAGTTGCCATATGTACCTAGGTGCCAAATTTCAAATGGAGCAGAGTGACCTGACCCTGACCTTTGGCTCAGAGCGCTAAATTCCCTCTCCAGGGAGCCTCTCTAGCCTGAAGCGTGTTTCAAAGCTGTGAAGAGAATAAACGTATTCACCTGGGGGATATTTACAGCAGAACATTTGTTTTCACTTACACTGAAATCCAAGGAGAGTTTTGGTAGAGTCCCTGCATGTCATTCATTCCAACAACAGGTTTTGCAACTCGTCTTCTGCAGGTGTCTGAGGCCTGTGCAAATCTCCCCGGCTGACCACAAACATCTGATGAACTCTCTGTTCCAGCCAATAATCTGCCCAACCTGGGCTTTTTCAAACAAAAGCAAACATCGCCTTCTTTCTCACTGCTTACCAAAGACATTGCAGCACTTGACGCAGAGGCTTCCAGTTACAAAAGTGCTCTGCTTTTAATAAATAGACTCAAGCAGTTTATGAGCAGCACTGTAAATAATTTAACCTACACTTACCAGAAGCTGAGGTGTTGGTTGTTTTTTTATTTTTTCTTAATCCTTACATTGCAAACTAGTAGTTTGCTAATTAAAAACAATTGCTTAATGGGTCATCAGCCAGAAGTTAGACAGGTTAGACTGAAGAATTAACGCTAACTGCAGGCAGCAGCCAGAGCTTCAGACTAGGACTATGGTTCCCAAAACCTCTCTCAAAATACTGTTCCCTGCACAGGAACAGTAAATAATTTTAAGAGAAGGAAGTAAAGGTTCAAAGATGAGGCAGATTCGTTAAAATAGTTCTGTAACATAAACCAACGTTAGATCTTTACACACAGTAAAGCTCACAGTTCAGCTCAGCAGTGGAATGCCACTTATGCTCAAAAGATAACCTGCATGTGGATTTGCTTTCACTTGACTTTCACCTTTATCACTTCAGTTGATTCCTCTTAATTTTTTCCAAGCACCCTGATACAGAGACAAACCTAGAGCCCCCATCAAACACATGCCTGCTTGTCTGCAAAGCACCATCAGTCCTCAACAAACCACTTTCCTTTTTCTTAACCCCCTCAAATATCAGTGGTTTGAAAACTTCCCTATGTCCTTTCTCAGATTCAAGTCTTTCTTAGAAAAGATTGTAGAAGTAGTCAGAGAAATGTTGAGAGAAGAGCAGCTTTGCAGACCATACAGGAGGCTTTGGGAAAGGCAGCAGGATAGATAAACCAGGCTTCCATGTAGTCAGCTAGCTGAAATACATCTTTATTTTAAGGAACTGAGTCACTTCTGAAATGCATCATTTGTTTAAATTACAGGAAATAAAAGGTTTACAACCAGGGATGAGCTTGGCAAACCTTGTTAACAAAAAACAATGGTTTGTAAGATCTGCAGGACCTGATCTCTGAAAGGCTAATACATCTCTGAAAGCAGCAGCAAAAGGGGAGGGAAAGCTTTGCTGAGCTGCATTTCCATCCAAGTTTCACAAAGAGAACATCTGTTTGCACCCTAAAATACACACAGGCGTTTGATAAACACTTTCTTCTCAGTTCAGGATGGCTCTTTGGCTCGCTCAAAATGTAACGCTACATTTTATACGATCTCACCCATTTCAAGTGCCATACAACCAGGCACGGAAAAACAAATTTTTGAAGATGTCAGGTAAGGCATTAAAAAAAAAAACTGTGTGTGGGGAATATTTAGTGTTGTCCACACAACCTTAATTTAAATGTCCTTGCTGCTACATCTGCCACCTCCCTCCACACCGCTGGGTGCTACCAGGAGAAGCTGTAAATGCAAACAGGATGGGCTTCTGCCACCGACCGCTCTCTGCTCCAGGACTTTACTGGCAGCAAGGAGGGGAACTAAGTGAAAGCGCACCTTGTTCGGTCCCACGCCTCGTGTGCTGTGTGCTCCAGCTGGAACTCACCCAAGTAGCTCCGCCTGAAGAAGATGCTCAACAAAGAAATCCACGACGACAAAGTTTGGCCAGACCGTAAGCACATGAAAGCGAAGCTCTGTGGTATAAATTGTAGGACAACCTTAACAGCTGGCTTTCCTTCCTGCGCTGTTTACAGGAGGGTGGGAAAGTCCTCTGTGTCCTGTGACTTTGGGAAGAGCGGAGAGAACTTGCCTCTCAAACTCCCCCCAAATAAGCAAGGATAATTTGTGCATCTAGGGTGACGGTAAAGCTTGTCAGTGAGAAGCTTCTAGCAGAGAATGAAGTCAGCTGCACATGACAGAGACAAATGCCATTTCAAGGAAAAAAAATGTGCTGAGATTGGACAAGATTGTCCATACTCATCTTGCCTTTAGAAAATATCCCTGAACTTTACACTTGCAAAAACACACAGAGACAAGCATCTTTTACCTTGTCTTGGCAACCTCAGAAGAACGCTAGGCATAAATCATAGGAACAAACAAAATACTCATAAAAAACCTTCACTACCTGACACAGACCAGCGCAGAAGATGCACTGAAACGCTGATTCACGAGCAATACCTCTGAACCTGCTATTGTAAGTGTCATTTCCCAACACCTCCCCGTTCCTACCAGAAGGCTAAAGCAGCAATTAAGAAAGTGGGAGTGCTCTGCAAGCCTTCCCTGTCTGTAACAGACCCACATCCAGCTATTTATTAGATAATCCAATTACACTGCTGTGACCTTATTCCGTGCATTTATGTCTCCTCAGACTGCAGGGATAGCCTATCAACCAGGGGGGGTTTCTTACAGCAATTCGCTGATGCAAACCCCTGTTCCTCTAATAACAGAGGTTATTACGAAACAGCTCCTGCTCCAAACGGCGCTCCTTTGCATCTCCCCTCCTCTCGTCACTTCCCAGCTGTCTGGAGAGCAATTACGTGCCCAGCTGCACAGGAGAGCAGGCTGAGCCCAGCCTCTGCACCCGCTTCTTGCACCGTGCTTCCTTCCAGGCCTCCCCTCGCTCCCTGAGGAGCTCCCCATGAACATCTACAGAGCTACCTCACTATTCTTTGGCACACATGCATCCTCTCTTGCTTCGTCCCTGTAGCCTGGACAGTGCTTTCATGAAGTATGTAGCCTCATGTGGCTACAGGCCTTTGCTGGAGCTCTTGGGAGCTTGAATACAGCAATTAATACAAGGGGGATTTCCAGTACTGCCCAGCAGAGTTTTCTTTGGAACCCAGTGACAACGTTGCGACGCTGACTATCACAGCATCTAAACCACAGCCTCTTCTGGAACAAGGGTTCAGAAATCTCTTCTGCAAATACACCCACAAAAGAAACTTTTAAGAACTTGGATTCCTAGGCAATGTGTGAGGCAAATCCCAGCTTATGCTTCATTTGAAACAAGCTCTTTCAAGGGGTGCAGGGCTTTTGCTTGGAAATATGCTGAGGCAGGACCTTGGCCTGTATCCATTGACCTCTGATGACAGAGATTAGATAACAAGCAAATGGAAGTGCTTTCAGCAGTGTTGTTGTGTGCTGAGAGACATAATAAAGAGCATGTATCATGGCAATACTCAGCATATAAAATGCCCTGGAGAGATTACCCAGTGAGAAAAAAGTCTTTGGTATGCCCCTGCTTGTTGCACTGATTTTCCTGACTTACCTGAAGCAAAGAACGCTTCCCAGTTCTCTCCTGCTCTGAGAAAAGCTACGGCCTCTGCAGTCTCTCAAAGAAAGTTGCAGCTCCCGATAATCAAGGGTCACTTCTAAACACCCCTTGCTGTCTTCTCTTCAAGGCTTTTCGCCCTATGCTTTGACATTAAATGCCTGATAAAGAGCCAAAAGCTAGAGCACAGGAGAGGAATGCCTGCAGGTGTAGGAGCAGGCACATCTACAGCCATGTGAGAGCTATAAACCAAACCAAAACCAGTGAGGGAGTTTCCAAATGCAAAGGGCCACTGCTGTCTAGAGTTTCATCAGGCAAGAGTTCCCAGGCAAGATCTGTCATTAAAACAACTGGCTTTTCTCGTGTCTTTGGCACTGTTGTGTGACACAGCCTGTAACATTTGGGTTGGATTCAGAATTTTCAGGGACACGCACTTTGTCAGTCTGGGCTTCCCAAAACACCGTGGGCCTTTCTGCTGCAATAGAAGTAACTCAGTAATCACTGCTCCTTATTGCCCCAATGCAGCTTGTAAGGCAGGAAATTGTGCCAGGTTAGTAAGAAATATGTATCCAAGGCAGGGTTCGCTTCAGATAGACGCAACTCCCTGTCTAAAATACAAAGCTGTGCAAAAAGTTAAGAGGCTTGCTTCATCAAATAATGCTTTGATCAGCCACAGGTAAAGAAAATGCCATAGTGCTTGTAATACACGTTTTTTATTAAGCTTCTAACCAAGTCAGTCTGGTTGCACACTCCTTCCTTCTCACTGAACACAAATAAGATTACGCAGTTAGGCTTGGGATTATTTCTAGTTGCATAACTTTACACCTTTCACCTTGCTGTATCTTAATGTCTCCCTTCCAACCTTTGCCCAGGTCAAAGACGCATGTGAAACTGTGCCCAAGAGAAAGCCCATCCCGGGCAGCATCTGCAGGAGCAGACACTACTGCCTACCACCTCCGCGCCTGGTGGTGCTACTGCATTTAGAGGCTGCCACGAGGCAGATATCAGCCAAGTTGCAGGCAGCAGCCAGAGTCCAAAGCTCTTTTCCCCCTGCACATCTCCTTCACCAGGGACAGCCGCGACGAGGAATGGCTCTTTCCTGCGTGAAGCTTTGCTGAGCCCTGGAAACATCACAGCTGCCTTGGTGGAGCAGCTGAGCTGCACAGGAATCCCAGTAATCAAATCACGTCGGTGGCTTCAGTGCTATTCCCCCACCAGCGTACAAAAGGCCACCGGGCAAGGATTACCTAGGACGATTTAATTATGTGAGAAAACAGCTGCAAAGCTTTATGGGGTTTTAGGGTTGTTGTTCTTTGTATAGGAGGGGGAAAAGGAGATAGAATTGGGCATGGAGCGAGCTGGTTGGGGATGACCTGTGATGGCAGAGAAGCACACCGTCAAACACACGAGGCAAAGATTAGGGGCTGATGTATACAAAGCCTTTTTTTCCTCAAAGGGTTTGCTTTTCATGACTTGTCACCTGGAACCGGGTCAGTGTGACCCGTTGGGTCTCTCACACTGCCAGCTCACGCTAGGAGGGACCCGCATTCATGTCCACACCCTCCCTGTTTGTCAAGTGAAAAGGCTATTTTGTCACTATTTACCTATACTTACATGTTAAGAAACCACCGTGGCCTAAGGGGAAACAGGCTGTATTCTTGCTGATACGAGCTGAAACCCTGGTCATATTTAAATTAAGGAGAGTTTTATTACTGCCTTCAAACAGGTCAGAATTTCACCCCTGAGAATACAGTGTCTGGAGAGCAGCAGGTAGCAAAGTCCAAGGAAAAACTCCCCATTACCATTTAAATCACCTTGTCTGAGATATTTTGCCCTCCTCGATTCCAGTAAAAGGTCTCCATGACTTTCAAAATGTCTTCAGAGGAAAACAAACCCCCACAGAGAATACTTCTCTTGGTGTTAACTTTCATAAGGCATGATGAGAGCTCATGAATGCAGCCTGTAAGCTGGTTGATTTAAGGACTCCACCAAACATGTCTCACATAGGAATTACAATGCATGTGGTATTTGCTTGTTTTTGTTTTTATTTCAATTTTATTTCTGGATTCTACTTTGCTTTGGAAGTTATTTTTCTTGCACGACAAGCAACATCCAATTATTCATGCACTGCCTTTTTTGTTTTGTTTTAAGTTGACATTTTGCCCAAGCTTGAGACCACAAGATGCTTACTAGAGCCGTCCTTCTAGCTTCAACAAAGTCTTCTGTGCTGCTGGCTCTTAAAAACTAGCACATACAAAACCAAGACACACAGTTAGTGACATCAGCCACCATTTCCCCTCCACATGTGTGCCTACATTTTCTCTATCTGTGCACAGTGGTGTTTTTGACCTGAAAACAATGCATTCAAGGAAAAAATATGGTTTTGTGTGATGGGATTTCCAAGGGAGCCTGAAGGACTTTGGTATCCCAAGACTATAAAGTCCAAAGAACACAATGCTTAACATCTTCAGCCTCCTTTGAATTTTCAGCCTTACTGAACCAAGAATAAAGAAAGCCTGGCCCATAAGCAGGAATCCACTAATTAAAGAGAAATGGAGCTTATTTGTCTTGGTTTCTGAAGTCACAGTTCTCCACTTCTGAAAACACAAGTTTCTCACCAGTTCTTTTCCGCCCTAGGGCTGTGACCTAAGCAGCTTAAATGATACACAGATTTTGGTTGAAATCTGCTCCTTATTTACTGGACTTCAAATGTGCAAGCAATTACTGAATGGGTCTCGTTTATTGAATAAAAGTATTTAGGCATTATGTTTACAAAGGCCTAGAAACATTAAAATCTAGTGAAAAACAATTATTTTTACAGAATACATCTGCAAGCAATATGAAGTCATTTTGTTTTTGTAAATTTCTCCGTAATAGACTTATTGTTGATGTGGAAAATGTTCACGTTGCAGCAGTGAATTATTTTGAAATGCCAAACTTAATAAAGGAGAAATTATTGCAAATAATATCACAACCCTTAAGGAAAAAAAAAAAAAGCCAAAATACCAGTGGTTTCCTGACTAGTCAATCCTCTTCAGATTGGCAGACCTCTTCAGACTAATCAGGAAGAGTTAGACAAATAGTTACTTTATTACGGCGAGCAACTGTTTCTGAGCCCTGCAGCCTGGCTGGCTCTTTTTTTCCTGTAAAACCAAGGCAGTTACAGCAGCCCCACATATGTGTGGATTTGTCTGCAGAGCAATGCATAGGCTTGGGGCCTCCAAACAAAACTTGTTCCAAATTTGGGCCAGCATTTTTCTTGGCTTCCCCATGTTTTGTTGTGGAACATGGCTCGCAGAAGAAATGTTTCCTAACCAATTAATTCAGGTCGCTGCTGTTATTTTTAAAGGAGAGCTCTGAAGTTCAGCACACAAAGGGTAATGAGAAAATAACGCTTTAAACAACATCAGAGGAATTAGGCCACAAACTCGAGCTACATTATCCAATTCATGCTGCAGAGTTATTTTACCCCCAAATGCTTGCTGGAGGCAGGATAAATGGGGATTTTGCCCAAGGTACAAGCCTGAAACATGGCCACAATGCAGGTCACGGACAGTGATGTTCAGAGACCAGCCCCAAGAGGAGCTTGGCTGTGCCACTGTCCCCTGGGCTCCAAGTACATACCTAGTGCCAGCAGGTTGTGCCTGTCTGGGGACGGCTGAAAACTGAGGTCTCATTGCAGCAGAGCACTGGGCACGTTCCTTAATCTGCCGTCCCAGAGCATGGCAGGGTGGGTTTACAGTGATGCAGAGGAGACCTAGGTATCTAGGTATGTAGACTCTAGCATTACTTAGGCATTCTGTTGAGTAGAGGGGAGTGCTGTGTCAAGAAGTAAGCGACAACCTCACCTTTTGGACCTCCATTCAATCCATTTTGTGCTGTTTATCTGCATCGAACTCTATTGATTTAAAAGGCAACCACAGGGCAGAGGGAAGGGAAAAGGAGATAGGGCAGGAAGGGAGGAGGGAAGTTTGAAACTAACATCCATAAAGGGTCTAATGAACACTGGGGCTTGCAGTCGTGTTTGAAAATGTTTTCAGATATGGTTGTTATAGAAAATAAATTCACCAACTGAGCAGCCAAGAATTCTAGTTAGAAACCGCAAGACTGTCCAGGCAAGAACTTCATTTACATGCATGACAATGCAAACTGGCAGCACTGACAAATCAGGCAAAACACTAGCGATGTTCCAGACTTGCCAAGAAGATGGGATACAATAACTTCTGGGGCTATTAAGAGGACTTAAAAACATTATTTATTTATTTATTTATTTTTTTGCACTGGACCACACTGAAAGCAACAGTGCAGATGGACTTGCACCTGTTTCCAGATGAAACCAGTAGCTACTGCAGTGCTATTCTTAATATGAATTAACTTTTAATACAGATCTGCTTTAGTTCTAATTGACTTTATAGAGCTACTAAAAATAACCGTTCATCTAGCCAGCAGGCATGCTTTTCCCCTTCCCCCTGTCTCAGTATGGACAGGAACACTACAAGCATCTCCGTGCACAGAGCATCAGCCTTTTTCTCACCCAGAACAGTTTTCTGCTCCCCTTGCCACTTGTCCTCCCTGGGGCCAACAGGGAACAGCTCTGCACTGCCAGCAGTGAGCTCTGCCATCCTTGGGCAAAGGATGCTCAAGGTGTTCTGTTTACCAGCCCAGTGCACAACCCAGCCTTGCTGTCCGAGGTGCAGGGCTGCAGTGAGAGCAGGGCATCCCACGCAGCCACCAGCAGCACCCCACCATTGCACAGCACAGTACAGCACAGCACGGCACACCATGCGACATGGGCCGAGATGCAGGAAGACTTTTCCTTCCACTTCTGCTGCTGCAGGTCCCCGCGGGAAGGGTAAGTGCTATATTTCTCCTGTATGCAGCCTATTTCCCATTTCCTTCCCAATTTTTCTATATGTTGTATTTATTTTGATTTTTAAGTGAAAACAAGTTTTTACTCAGCTGTTTAAGGCAACTCGCCCCTCCATCTGGTTTGTACTGTACATCATCACCTATTGTCCTGCCATGAGCCAATTTCTAAATGTTTCAGCTGTTGATGGCTGTTGGCGATGATGTATGAAGCAGAAACAAAGCCAGAGTCGCAAAGACTTCAAAAGGCCGAAGATAACTAAGAACATTGTTTTGACTAAACACAGACATATGCACTGAGAAGCTGTGACTTCTTCCAACCTTGCTCTCCCTCTCTGGAGCCACCTTTTAATTTGCTGCAGTTGCACAAATGATCTCTGTGTGTTAGGAGTTCAAAGGAAAGAGCCAACCCCAAAACATCTTGATGCGCCACCACCTTAAAAGACATTTCTCTGATGAAGTTACGAAAACAGGCTCTAATGCCTCAGAAAGACGATGACTTTCAAAGTAATATGTAAAAGCCTTACGACTTGTTCACAAAGCAAACCCAAAACATATTCCAGTTCAGCTAAAGTTAATTATTTTTTCAGGAACCATCTATCACCAGCAGAGACAGCTAGGGTGTAGAAGGCAAACATCCAAGGGCTAGCTTTGGCTGAGACAGCACAGTCTGCCATCCAGACTCGCACAGAGAGGGGTTAGAGCACAGAACTGAATGAGAGGACTGTGAATTTGTGTCCCACAGCATTTCCGACCAACCCACTGCAGAACCACAGGTAAGTCACGTTTTCTGTGAGCTCCAGTTTCTTTGATGGAAAATGCTGATAATGATGTTTATTCTATTTCCTAGCAGATTTTGGATAAAACATGCTCACAAATAACTCCTCTGGGTTATTTGTACTCCAGGAGTGACCACAAAATGTTAGGTTGACTCCTCCACGGGAGGACACAATCCCTGTCCTTTGGAGCCTGAAGTGTAACATCTGCAACAAATACAAACTACCACTAAATGCACCCGATCCTACGTATGACATTTGGCAGGCTTTGTGGTGAATGCTGTTGAAAAACCATGGGTTAGTCCTTGCAGGCAACCAATCTGATAGGGAAAACCAAAAATGAGGGATTGGTGGCCAGCAGCTTGGGCAAAGAGCGGAGGCGCAAGTGATGCTGTCAGACAAAACCAGAGGTGGCAAAAGGCAGAGCGCTGCAGGGTCTGGAAAAGCAGGACAAGAAACTCACATTTGACAAAATTAAAGAGGATTAAAACTAAAAGGATGGAAGGTAGGCCTTTTGGGTGGTATACACAATGTCTTTTCAAGGGGACAAGTTCAATAACCACAATACAAGAAATCCTTCTTTCTTCACCTTCCTTCACCTCCACCTTCTGTGGGTAGGGTGGAAAATTATCAAAATAGTTAAAGAGGGGAAAAAAGTGCCTGCAGTCACTCAGTAACCAGCATCTGAGTGTCCACAATGCCCATAATACAGTGACAAATATAACACACACTGGTCACTTCAGCCATCTTTGTGGAAATTAATAAAAAGAAGAGACACCTTAAAACCTTTGTCAGGTACCAAAGGTTACTCTGCACTTTATCCTCTCATGATACCTTTAACTCTCTTTATACATGAATGGGATCCCTTTCAAATTTAGACTAATGTTCTTTTATATTTATAATATTCAGGATAGCTACACATGCTTGATTACCTTTAAAACACTTATCATGATTCCATTTAAAAATAAATGAATCCCATTTAAAAGTGACTTGTCCCCATCCTCTAGTATTTATGGACAAGGACATATGGGGCTGATTTCTCTCATTATTAACCAGCATGTCTGAGGCTTAAATCATTTAAATTATTCATTGACAGCAATTGGGCTACTCATGCAAGCTCCCACTTGCACAAGGAGGCCCAGGGACAGGACCAGTCAAGTGAATGAAGACTGCTGAACGGATTTGGGGATGCACTGAGCATCCACAGATAAGGGTAACTTCGATTAGATTAGGGTGAGGAGTACTTTTGAAAATTGGTCACTTAACAGGGATTTTCAGAATAGTTATTTTGAATGATGTTTTCTTCCAAGGTTACCAGGACTGAAGATCGGAATGGTGATCACTAATAGCTGACGGAAATACGAGTGATTGTGTGGTGACTGTCCCAACAAAACCCAAGCCAGCTGCAAGACATTTCTAGAGCACTGAGTTGTGTGGGACTTTCAATCCTGGTATGGGTTCTGCGTGTTTCTGAAGCGGCCAGGCGCAAGGTGGGCATCTCTGCAGAACCTGTGCCACGAAAGCTTTTGTGAAGAACAAAGCTGAGCAAGTGAAGAAAAGCATCTCCAAGTAAGCAGCAGAAACTGCTCACCTCTAGCATGAACACCGTTCCAGCAACACTGAAATCTGAGACAGGAGATGGATAAATCAACTGCGCTGTTGAGCTTGGACTTTAATAGTCCAAATGACAAAGGCAGTAAACATTTAACTCTCTGCTATAAAGAGACTTTCCAGCCTATTGCAGACTACTCTGCTCTCTGACCAGCTCACCAGTGGAAGACCTTGAGCTAACCGCTGGTGCATTTTCAATCAGTGGAGTCAGAGTGAGAGAATAGGAATCATCCTTCACGGGAAGAAAAGCTCACGGTTATTCTTTACATTTTATTTTTAATTAAAAAGATATGTTTCTCACTGTCTTCAGAATGAGCCCAAGGAACCATTTGTAATCATTTTCAGGTCACATTATGTTGTACATATTGCAGCTGGTTTCACAGCTACGTGGGCAAATTACTATTTTTCTGCACACCTAAATCACTATCAAGGTAACAGCAGACAGGAAGCATCCCCAACATCCAGAGGTTTCAATACATCTCAGAAAAACACAGCGTAGCTCCTGGAAGAGGAAACTTTCTGATTTCAGCCGGGTCTCTCTGCCTGCCCAGCCCAACCTATACCGGACTTTGTTGCTGTATGTGATCTTGATAGTAAAGATTGTGTTTTGTTTTGTTCCTTTTCCCCCTAAGAAAGGCAAAAAGGGTTAGCAAGTCTTTAAACTCGCAGTTCTTAAAGCTGTTAATATTTCACATTGCCAGCAGGGAAAGGAATTAAAACTGCCAGTAGCTATCCAGATAGATTTTAAAATCCCCTTCCCTCCCCCTTCTCTCTGCCTCCCTCAGCTTCAGAGGATATTTTCCCCGCAAATTGGTTTTAAATTAAGGAAGGTGATGAAGGCAATGTGCCGTCTCAGCATTTTCCCAGGTGCACTTAATCTAATTTCATTAAGGAGATCAGGACAGATGATCGCTACAGTCGAAACATTAAGTCTGTCCATTTTTGTATAAAAAACCATTAAGTCTGTCAAAGTGTCGGCGGGTGGGCTGTTTATTATTGGAGATGAAGGCGCGCTTTGCTTCCCCAATAAACTGTCAGGAGTAGTAAACCACAAATTAAGTCAGCTGCTGCCAAAGATTTAGGCAAAGATCTCCAACTAATTTTGACACAGGTGTGGGAAAGGCCAAGGAAATAGAAGCGGTAAGTCGGGCCGTGCACTTTGGAAACCAAGCCTTTTGTGCATGTTTGACATATTTCAATCCAACCCACTGAAGAGCGGAGAACCGGATCGGTGCGTATGACCAAGCAGAACTGCTGGTGCTTTTGACACTCCAGACACAGCGCTGATGGGAGGTGCACAACGGCCTCCACTGCTTTAACCTGCACTCATCCTGCCGGGACTCATCATTTTGTCTTTGGCAGACACGAACTCATAAAAGCTTCATTTAGCCGCTGCTCTGCTCTGAATGTACGCACAGCTTTAAAACATAAAATCACTTTCTTCAAATAATCATACAGATATCATACAAAATTAGAGGAAAACCATCAAAATGCAGAAACTATGGAAGACTGTTTAAAAGCCAAGAAGGAAATCAAGTGAAGCTTTCAGATTGAATTTTCAGGCATTACAAAATTGAATGTGAACCATTTGCCAAGGAGAACACCTTCATTCTCATGAAAAATGCAGCTAGGTAGAACTTGGTATTAAAGACTGTCAAGAAATGTTAAAAAGTATAAATCCCTAACAGGAATTACACAGCCTCTACAGGACCTACAGAGAAATTAACAGTCCCTAAGATGGCATCAGGAGTGATGTTCTAGCTGGAGCTTTGTGATGAAGGAAAATTACCATGTTTGCAGGTAATGTGTGCTATGTACTGCTCTGAGACTTATTTACAAACACTTATTTTAATCTTTCTGGCTCTGAGTTTTCTCTGTTTAAAGAGTACCTCACTCTGGTTGGTGCTTGTGGAAAACCAGGGCTCTAATTCTTAGGGACTCCTGCCCGTGAGGGTGTTCAGCAAAGGCAGGGTGGTGCCAGCTCCAACATCTCCCCTGAGGCAGGGTGCCATGGCAAGCTCCTTACAGATCTCGCAGACACAAGCAGCATCTGATAAGCAGCTGGTAAGTTAAAACAGCATTTGATAAGCACTGGGAGACTCACCTGGGTGAACGAATACCCATTTCAATCATCATGCTTTAAGTAAGGGTGAATTCCCAAGCAAGGTTAGGCAAATGTTACTTCTAGTCTTAACAACTTACTGATCCAAATGCTGTTTCCTCTTACACACCTGGAGATCTCCTGTAGTGAAAACTAGTTTGGATTTTATTGCAAATTGGACCCAGAAGCAGGAACTGTTGGAAAGCTACAAAACCCAAAGCTGACTCTCGGGCCATCCTTGAGTTTCACCCTTTATGTTTGCATAGGGTACCCAGTGCTGCCTGCTAAGCTCTTCTATTTAATCTGGTAAAATGATTTTGGAAACAGTTACAAGAACCTGCATGCCAAATGAGGGATTGCAATTGCAGCTACTGGAGTATGCATCCTCCAAAACCTTCTCGTCTTCTTGGCATCTTTACGGTTAATTAAATCATTCAATTATAATGCCAATTCCTATCTGCTGCCTACTATGTTATGCTAATCACCAGAATACCTGATCATCTTCCAAGGAGTTACTTCCATTGCACAGTTAGCCCTTTGAATTCGTGGCTTTGCTATAATGGGGTTTCTTGATGTGGGCAGACAGCTGTTCAAGATTGCTCTCTTCCCTATTGCCTCAGATCTTAGAAATGTCTTCACAAGGTCCCCAGTAAGATAAGAAAATGCTCATGGATGGGGAACTGCAACTGGGAGATGTTAAACAATAGAAAACCCAGAGAGCTAGGGAAACGTTGACTGCCAGCAACAGAACTGGTATTATCCTGTCTTGCCCAAGAGCTCTCCATAAGATCTCTTAAGTACTTTTATGTGAGTTAATGATGGACTTCTGTCAGCAAACTACAAGGCCCTTCTCATTGTTTGCTCTGAAAAAGAAAATTCTACATTTTCAAGAATTAATATGGACACCACAGACCCTGATGACTCAGCTTGTTACACACAGACCAATGTACTTGAAATTTGAGTTTTTGTCCAGGTAAAGGAAAAATATAAAATCTCAGTAGGAGGGGAGAACATTGGTGCTGAAGCTTTGAGTCTGGTTACTTTTTCAGTTACGTTCTTGCTTTACTTAAATTCTAGGAATAACAAGGTCAGTAAGGGCCGCTGTTACTACAACTTCTTACTAGAGTTCCAGACGCTCTTGTTGGCAAGGACAATTTGAAGGCCTTCATCTGGCCTACCTCAATTGCCCTGCATTTAGGTGGAAACCCTTCTGTTCACTCTGTGCACAGGGTGGGTGGAATGACAGAAGCCCATGGAAGCCAAGTCTCTTCTCCAGATGGAAGATCCCAAGCAGTGACTGAGTGAGCTGGCTATGCAGTGGGCCTGCAAGATGCTATTTTGCTGGTAAATCTGTTCATGGAGAACTATAAAGTAAATTCATGGAGCTGTGAACTTCTGTCTTCCTGCAATGACAGTGACATTACATTTCTGGTTTATAGCACCCAAATCTTTCAAGGGCTACAAGGTTATTTTAGATGCATTATTTTGATATTCTATAAAAAGCAGATCTGTTTTTGATAATGACATGAGGCTTGTCTCTCAGAGACTCTTCAATTAAGAGAACTGACAGCCTTTATCCAGCTATTATTTTATAAGAGTCAGGTTTCTAACTGGTTTTCACGCCGTATCACTGGGTTTTCAGTCTGTAAGAATTAAGTTTTAGAAGAAACACAGATTCTGCGTATCAATGTGCATGCACATGTGTATATATTACATTGCTGCATGCTGCTAAGCCAGCAACATAGCCAAAGAACATGCTTCCGCAACAGCAATGCTCTGTGTAAGCAAGAGCATACTACAGGAAAAGAACCACTTAAATACTGTGTGAAAACCCAGCTGGGAAGTAACTGGCGAATGAAGATTTCTAGTTATTAGTCACAGCTGAAAACTGTCATAGCTTGAAGTGTAGTGCTAACAGAAGAACAAATGCTGCCATGCGACAGCCCTCAATTCCATTCCATGTTTCATCTCTCCTTTCTGCTGCAAGCAGTAAGAATTGGGATTGCTGGAGAAGTACCAGGCTTCATTTCTTGGAGAAAGGGACAATCTAATGATGGACCAAAAAAAAGTGGGGGAAGGGAAGGACAACCCTGGCCTGAGTAAGCTTCAAAAATAGCAAATAACTGATTACTTGAAGTGGGAACTAAACTTCCAGCTAAATTTCCAGTCTCAAGGCAACAAGACATTTATGAGATTTATCGGGCGGAACCCACCTCTTCCATTGCTAGATAAACTGTAAGGAGTGAGGGGAAAGCAGCCTTCAGCAGCAGTGCTATTCATAATAGTCCCTGTAGACTTCAAATGAATGACACTGGGGGGTCCAGGGACTTATTCCAGCCCCACAGGACAACGCACTGATCTTGCACTGATGCATTGACAAAGGAGGCCGTGACAGCAGGAGAGGTCAAAGATGCAACAAAACACAGAAATTTGGGCTGATGTTGGCTCTTTGGGAACACTGTGCTGCTTGGCTTCTCCTCCCACACTGGACTTCCAGAGTCGCTCACAACATCTTCCCAGATCTCACCTTCCTTGACCACCAGCTACCTGACAGAGCACTTCCCTCCCTGGGCTCCGGCATCTCCTCCCCTCCCTGCTCCTGCCTCTGTAACCGCTCCTGCTATTTTGAGCATCATTAAGACAATCTTTAATCTGGTGTCATGGGGCTTTTATCTCATTCTGGGTAATCTCATACACAAACACAGACACAGAAACCACTTCTGGTAGAGGAACTACTAGATCTCTCATCATGATTACATCCCTTTCTCCTGCTGCCTAAACTATGATTTTCCTCTGGGTTTGTAGACACCCCTTCAAGGTCAACACAGCTGAAAGAGAACTGATAACTTCACCCACACAGTTTACTCTGCTCGTTGCTTCCACTCTTATCGCTTCCACCTCTCACTCAAGCCCATAGTTCTCAGCACTCTGTTTGACTTGCATCACTCTCCACATCTTAACATCCAAGCTGTGGTTAAGTCCTGTGTATCCGTTTTCTTTACAATGAGCATCTTCTGTTCATCCACACGAATAAACTCTTGGTCAAGCTCTCAACACCTCACCGTACATTTACCGTTTTATCCTTCTGGCGATGGCAGCTGTAACTGTGTCCTTGCACCCATGGAGAAAGCTGCCACAAAGATCATTTTCCTAGGCTGTGGCTTTGCTCCTTGCACAACTTCCACTTCCCATATCGTGAACTCTTGGGTTTTCATGTTTTGGCTCCTTCACAGCTTACCTCTACTTCCCAACACTGACACTCAGTAAAAATATCAGCCCTCACCTCCAACTGGTCACACTTGATCACCCACTTATTAAACTCAAATTAGCACCTCCCTACTACGCACCACTATGCCTTTTGCTACAGAGAATAACTTCCCATTCACAGCTACAAATCTACCTGATTTTCCTTGTCAAATGCCTCCTAAAACCTCCTCCGTTACCTCAACACTTACAAAACAAAAGCCGGACAACAACAGGTCTGCTGACATACTGACACAGTGCAGCTTTTAACGCTGTGCCGCCCATTTATCTGAGTTCCCTTCCCTGCTTCTGATCTCATGCTTGATCCAAGAGCTGCTCTGCATCCATACGGCACGGAGCAAGATGGGAACCCAGCCCATGGCACTGCCATGTCGCTCTCCTCCCAGGCATTAAGTGCTAAATCGCACCTGCCCATGCGCTGCTGCACGTAGGTGCTTCCAGGCACCTACTGGGCCTCAGAAATTAGCACAGCAAACAGCAGCATGGCAGGGCTGAATTCAGATTGCCCCTGATAAACTCACTGTGATGTTGGAAAAAGTAGCATGAAAACACTGTTTTAGAAACCTGACTTCAAAAGTTTTTGCTTTCGCCTCAGATATGGCTTTCCCGGTTTTGCTTGATATAGCTGAAACACAAACACAAACTACATAACAAATGTACAGAAAATACCGAGTCAACTTAGAAATACAGTGTCATTTCTTGTACATCTTACTTAGCACCACATTAAATAAAGGAAAGCCTGATATCTAACCCCTGATTTGGAGAGCTCACTTACACTCTGGGGCCATGCAATTAAGCTGACAACCCACAATTTCACATGCCACAGACAGAAGTCCAAGATTGAAAGAACGCGAACACTGCATTACTTTGAAAGAAACCAGCTTTTTTTAATCCAATCTTGAACACTGTTATTAAAAAATGAGAACTACATTTTGGAGTAACGAGCAGAGATTACTCATTCCCTTGTTTTACACAAGTTGACTTTTGGCTTTCTGCAGAACACCATTTAACAGAGCCCATTACCAAGCTGCTAGCCACTTTTCATAGTGATGCTAAAGCAGGTAAGAGACAATAACTGGAACTGTTGATGGTTTATATTACTCTATTATGTTAATGTTCACTAAAGTATGCCATAAGCTCTCTCATTACATGTGTATAAACCAATTCTCTGTGGTGTTATTCCTGTGCTAAATGCTATAACTACATAAATCTTGAATTAATGGAGACTTTATAGTTCCTGAAAATGAAGGGTAATTGCTATCTGTTAATGCTGTTGTTGCTATTAAAGGAAGTATATATTTTCAGTAACAATGTTTATGGACCGTGAGCCTCGCATCGCAGCTATTGCACAGTGCAGAGATAGTGTAATACGATTATCAGACTGACTCCCTTTCTCTCCCTCCTCCCTCACAAAAAGCACAATATCATTTCCACTTCTTTGACAAACTACCTTGCAATTCTCTTAGTTTTGGACTCTGCAACTGCTACGTCCTTCGATGAACATGCAGTAAAAGAAACAGGTTTTGCATTTCCATCTCTGGGAATGCATGATTTGCTAAGTTTCTCACGTGGTTAAATGGCTGGACAGCTCGGTTTATTAGTTTGGGTATTTTGAACAGTTCTTTGAGAAGAGTGTGGTGACATAATGATAGGTGTGAGAAAGTATCACCCCACTTACTTCCTTTGAGATTTCAGCAGTGATGTAGAAATGAAAAGTATACTTGGGCAGAAACAGTTCTCAGAAAGTAGATGGGATGGACAAGTCCCCAGCCTTGAGCTCCTGCTCTCTGATTATTAAAAACAGCAGTGCACTGTTTGGAAACCTTCTCACAATCTGCTGTGAAACTGTACCTTGAACTAAAGTAATGACTCCTCCGTTCTGATATACTGTACATATGACTGACTATGCTCAATTACTTTTCTCCCCTGGAGTCCTGCACAACACTGCACAAAGGAAAAAAACACCACCAGTGTGTTTGTATTTTTCAATGCAGTGAGGGTAAAGCCTTAATTTTGCTCTGAAGTCTGTGTTTTAAAACATTAAGAGCTCAGTAGCCCATATAGCTATGAAATAAATAAATAGTGGATAATTAGCAGCATGGTGGAGAGAGAGATGTGGGAGGTGGAAAATTTCAGTTTTACTTCTAGCTCTATCACTGACTCAGTCTGTACTTGTATACGAACTTCTTTGTCATTTTTCCTCATGAGTTATATACAGACAACAGTGATCCGCTGTTTATGACTAACAAAAAGTGTTATGCAAATCAAAAGCACATTAGTAATTCCTGCCCTGCCCTTCATTAGTGTCAGTGCATGTAGGTGTACCTAGAAAAAGCTGCTTCTTGCTGACCAAGCAGCAGAGCAGGATTGTTCTGTAGCAGTGTGGTATGAAGCCGACCTGTCATGTAATTTGGGAAGCCTGATGCTGGGCTAGACAGTATGTCGAATGCTCCATCTGGCTGTAATAGCCAGGCAGCAGTATAGAAGATATAATTCTGCCAACAAATAGAAGGGGGGGAAAAACACGCTTCAGTATAATCTCTCAGGACATTCATGCCAGTATTTTTATAGCTCCTTGTTGCATCAGCCAGGTTAAGTTTTAGACAAATACTGAACGACTTTCCAGGAGAGTATAGGATGTCAGGTACCAGCACAGAGAGCCAGGTTGCCCTTGTGCTCCCCAGCGGGAAGGCAATGTCACGTTTACATTTTCCCCCTGAAAGGTCTGAAGTCTCTTCACTTCAACTTTGGTGAGTTTACATGCACGTACACACATCTTTGCTGACAAGAAAAGGAACCCTACTTAATTCCAGAGACCTTTTTAACAGAACCTGTGTCGTGTCTCATGTCTCTACAGATCAGGCAGAGATAGAAAGATGATGATCTTGTGCTGCTCTCCTTACGAAGAAAAGAAATGTTATTGTTAAGGTGGAGCCACCTTAGAAGAAAGGTACCTGAGAAATACAGGAGCCTAGAAGGTCATATTACTGTTATAGATATATAAAGAAATGCTGTATTAATGGTAAGAAACACTATAATAGCCTTTCATTTGCTGTAAAGGACAGTAAGTTACCAGCCAAACACAATGCAGCTTCCTCTGAAGGTAACCTCAGATCCCACATTCTGAAAGCTAATCAATGTTGTTCAGATTTCAATTTCTTCTCTACAAGGTGAAGTCAAACCTAATCTAACAAATGTCAGTCTCAGATGTAATGCTGCTAGCTGGGTCTACCAGTGTAATTTAGATAATCATTAATAGCATAGCTGTATAATAAAACTACATGTCACTTACAACTTCATCTGAGGTTTGACTGGCAGATCTTTAAACAGTTTTCTAAGTGATTGCTTTTACTTTCTTTGATTGGGCAGTCTAAGAAATGTTTTAACCCCATGGTATCTAAGCTTTTAGGGAATAATTTTTCACCCTCACCACCTCAGCCATCAGATCTGCTGGCTGGTAACTTTGTGGGAAACAGAACTTGGGTGGTGGGCTCAGGGAGTGACTTTATACATATATGCACATACATAAAATAAAATATGCATGGTATCTTTCGTTCAATGTATAAAATTTAGATGTTCCTCTTCAATCAAGCTTTCACCTCAAACACACTTTTGCCATATTCCAGGGATACTGGGTATCTGATGGGATTTCTAAAAGGAGTTCAAGAAACTTTAATGCTTCCCAAGGTCTAACAGTATTAAAAAAAAACCACACGTAACCAGAAGCAGCTTTCAGTGCAGTCTCTTGAACTCACGGTAACCTCCAATGGATGGCTGCAGCCAAGCGTGCTGCCAAGGAGACAGGGCTATCTGAAGTCAGTTTTTACCTCTGTAATGCTGATCTAGTAGAAACCTTTGTGCCACAGCTTCTCATGAATGAATGCAAGAGACTGGACAGCCAAAATATAATGAAAGTTTGATGAAGACTTAACCTGAGACTGCCAAGTTTGACCTGCCAGAACAGGAGTCAGCAAGGGATACTCAAGTCTTTCATACATTTGATGCTTAAAAGCAGGGTGCAACTGTTCCTATGTCGTGGGACTTCTCTATTCTCCTTCCACAGGTGAAACAAGAAATCCCTATACAAAACCACACAACTACAACCTTTCAACGGCCAACCTCTGTATCAAAAGAAAAGGTCAGAAAAATCATTGCTCTGTGACAAATATGCATGCAACATGACAAAACACTCCTTGACAGATACCACACTGCCTTTGAGGGTAGGTACTGATTGTCCCACCTTCTAAA
This sequence comes from Cygnus atratus, assembly GCF_013377495.2. Classification (NCBI taxonomy): domain Eukaryota; kingdom Metazoa; phylum Chordata; class Aves; order Anseriformes; family Anatidae; genus Cygnus; species Cygnus atratus. The sequence continues at coordinate 7,951,051 of NC_066378.1, forward strand.
CTGATTACAAAACTGACATCTTCAAAGGTTGCTATAAATAAAATATAGTCTCCTAACAAGTTATCAGAGGAGACTTCCTCTGAAACAGCACTAACACTATGACTTGGGTCTCACCAATTGCTCGCGTTAATTGAAAGACTGTTCTGTTAACAAGAGTTTCTTTTCTGTAAGCTAGTGAAGACCACAACGTATCTGATCCAATACTTGTTTCATTCTATTATAAATATTTTAAAATCTGACATGAAGCCTGGAGGAAAAATATTATTTGTAAATTCATTCTTCTTTTGACTGTGAGGGAACTTCCAAGCTAGCAAAGCACATGAAAGAAGAAAATTCAGTCTTACCTTATCGTCAACATCACTCTCGCTGTCACACTGTGGGTTAGAGAGAGAAAAAAAGATTCTATGAAACACCTTTATGTACAGAGATCTTTTGCATCATCTGCTTAAATCTTTTGGATAGCTGCTCATGATGTTCTCAGTTCAATGAAACATACACTTCTGATGTTTGCAGTAATGCCTTTTAGATTGCTAGCATAAACCAAAGCCAATTTCTGTCTTTTTACACAAAAATATGGTATACTCATACTTGAATGGGTGACAGTGAACTTTAAACAAAAAAGACAATCAGCTATGCATTATAACAACTGTAACATGAACACCGCAACAAAAAGCATGCCTTTTAACATCCCAAATTGTGGAATATATAGTAACAGTTTTGCACTGCTTCACCTTGATAAGCACTTTGTCATCTAACAAGGAAACTGTGAAACTGGCAATCAATTTCTAATTTAATGAGCGGTACCAAGATTAGTAATTAAAATACATCATAAATTCTGGTACATTTTTTGGTTTGAATCAGATCACGATCCCAGGAGGAAGTGTTTACTTAAAGAGTTTTAGAGTGAAATCTCTTACAGCCTCTGAAAATGAAATGCTCTATTTTCACAGCACAAGCAACAGAAAGATAACTTGAGCACTGAATGGTTCAGGACATGCACATCCCGCTGGCTGGAGCTGAGAAAGATTAACATTTAAGAACAAAAATCAATCTCTCGTTGTCTGTTACACAGGCAGAAAGTGGTCAGTGTGTTTTGTAGCTTTGTGCCCAATGAGAATTCCCTCCTTCAGCTGATGGGGACAGCATGGGTGGGTTTCCATACCGGTGGCACCCTATTGAATTCACTCGTTCAACAAGGCAGGATTCTGCATGCCAGCAATGACAAGCTACAACAGTGGAAATGGTCCATGGGAACGCACGTGCTTCAGTGTCATTAGTGCAAAAGAAGGAATAGATCTGTTTGGTCGTTTTGTCCAGTTACTGCTCCTCACGGAGCAGGGAGGTGGAATCTGTCCTGTCAGGCCTTTTTATCCAAAAGTTACAAAGCAGAAATTTCAGCTGTGACATTCTTACTTCTCTGCAGATTTCTAAGAGGCTATTTAATCTGTTTTGCTTCTGTCTGCCACACGAAGGGATTGACCCCAAACAGTTGAGGAACGTTTTAACTCTTAAATTCTCTGAAACACAAAAGCACACGAAGGACGACGACTCAGCAGAGGGGCCTCCCGCAGAGATTCTGCACCTAAGACTTCTCAGATTTCCAGTTGCCTCCCTACTTCCATTTAACTACAGAAGAAACACGAGGTTTATAGAAGACGTTTTTCTACAGTCTTGACTAAGCAGAACTCTCTTTCTTTCAAAACGAAATCATGTTTTACACTGCCCCACCTGATCCACAGCACAGTTTTCACAGAGAAATCCAACTGTTTAGAATGACGCACACAGATCTAACTGTGTATGTAATCATTCTGGAAAAATAAGAGCCTGAAGCAAAAATGGAATAAATTACAGGAAGGCAGGACGCTGCTCTGCAGGGGCTGGGGAGCAGTGGTGGGCAAGTCCTGTGGGAATAACCAGTGCTAATGCCTGAAGACTGTGTTAAGTCCTAGCCAATTACTATGTGCGCAGAGGCAAGAACATCAGATAGCCATGTTTTAGCAAATACTTTCCTGTAAGCCATTTGTGTCTTTTTGGAGATTTTTATTTCCATCACTAGGCTTTATGAAAATTATTATAGGAAACACAGTTTCATAAACCAGACACTCAAAGAGAAGTAAAATCAGACCTGATAAATCATCATCAGCAGCAGCCCTCTGCGACTCACCCAAAGCCATGCCTTGTGACCACGAACAACTAGAAGTCTGCTCTGAAGAGCACCAGGACTGGCAAGACACTGATTGTCCATCACCACCGAGACATGCCAGAACAGGTTTGCTGGGCAAAGGCTGCCTCAGTACCTGCTGCATCTGTGCTTGCTCAAGACAGCGCTAATTCATGCTGACAAAGCAACACATTCATCAAAAACAAGGGGGGTGGGGAGGAAGATGCAGTCATAGCATTACACTTGTTATTATTTACACACTCCCGAGAAATGCCATCTGACTCAAGGGAAGCCTTTCACCTCCACCCAGGGGCTGAATCAAGGCAGAATCGGGTGGCTGCTGTTGAGGAGTATGTGTTCCCCCGAGATACTACTAGCACAGTTGTGTGGGTCACAAAGACTGAATTATTTCACTCTTTAAACCTCATCTCAGCTAAGGTACCCTAAGCTGCCGTTCTAACCATTTCACTCATTCCACCTGCACACTGACAGAGGCAGAATATTTTGATGACGATTCAAACTTGCACAGTTCAGACTGAAGAATGTTACAATGGAATTACACCTATTGCAAAAATGGCATCAAAATGATTACGTACTTTCAAGTTGTGTTGCTTAAAATTTTATGCTTAGCTAACATCCACACAAATTTTAAGTCTTACAGGGACTTAAAAATGATAAAGTAATAATAAAAAAATTCAACTCAAATACATTGACCAGAAAACACTAGAGATGATCATCAAAACTCAGACACTTTTGCCTATGAACCGTGGTTATATCTTTACTAAAACCACAGCAGTATATACCTTAATAAATTCAGCTTAAAAATATTTGAGAGGAAGTGTAAACAACTTGGAGGGACCTTAGCAACCATTATTTTTCAAATAGAATATAGTATTTTAGTCTCTGTCTCTCTGTGTTTTTTTTTTTTTTTTTTTTTGTACCAAAATTTGTCTCTGTATTTCCTACTGAATTATGTTATTTAAAAAAGGGATGAACTGGGGTTTTCTGGCTTTTAAGAGAAGATTCTTTTTGAAAACAGATTTGTCCTCAAAAATTCCTGTCTATAATGAGTATAAAAACCCATTACAGATGGTTTGCATTGCTAAAAGGTGCAGAATTGCCTTATTTAGATGCCTAATTTTGCTTTGTACCAATATGCAACTTTGTCTCATGTAGATAAACGAAAGTTGCAAAAAAGCAAGTGAACCATCAAATCCACATGCTAAATTTTATAAACAGCCATATGAATGAAGGAAACATCTGCTCTCTGAGGACACATTTTTTCCCCATTCAGGATCTGAAAATACTCCATAATTAATTGTTTTTAAAATGAAAAGGACAACGAAGAATTATGCTTCATTTTAGATTACAACTTCCTTAGCTTTATCACCAATGCTGCAGTCTTGCAATTGAAGAAGCCAGTGGGGCTTGTGGATGCAAATACAGCTCTGGGCAGACATGGATCCCACTCATGCGGTTGTGATTGCATGACGGGTGCTTTAAAAACTGTATTTTTGACAGCAAATTGCATAACTTCATGTTTACCTTTTGAAATAGCTGCCCTCTCCCAGTGTGCGAAGGCTGACATACACACACAGACCATCCCCAGAACAGGCGTAGAGATTCTTACAGTGTGGCTTTTAAGCCACCAAAATACCACATCTTAATCCATGTAAGAATGAAGTCTTACACTAAACCAAAGCTAATCAGTAGTCTACATGATGATAGAACATGGGGGGTGGGGGTGGGGGGTGGGGGGTGGAAATTAGCACACGTATTTATAAGATTTGGATTTTTGCTTAACATACAGTGTCCTGGGAAATGGGGAGCTTGCAACAAACCCAGGCCCACAGCTACCAACTCACATTAATCTCCCACTGACTCCTAAAAGAAACAAACAGCCAGCTTTGGTGAAAAAACCCAAGCTTCACAATTCATTTAGATTTTTGTCTTTTTAATTTGAAGAAATGTGCTCCCACATAGGCACAGAGAAACAGGAACCCGCAGGCTGCTGAACATGCACGGCACTGAAAAAACAGCGACAGCAAAACCAAACCCGCCCGGGGAGATCTGCGAAAAACAGAACCACTGTTGACCCTATCTCTCCGGGGGGGGTAAAAAACACGAGCAAATTTTAATGGGCTGGTTCAGTTTCTGTGGTAACAGCCTGAAGTATCTTTGCACCCTCTCTTCTCCGCTCTCCTCGCCTCCACCTCCCTCTCCGATCAAGCCCTGGGTCAACAAAGAGAGGCTGCCGCTCATGTTTTGTATGGCCAGGAAGTTTAAATGAATAATGAAGTCATAGGAGAAATTTTAGTTTGACCCAGAGGATTTTCTGGGCGTCTTAAAAAGACGCCTGGCTCTGGACTGAAGAGCAGGAGGCCCGTGGCCCAGCGGCGAGGCCACGCTGGTTCCTGCCGCAGGAATGCGGCCTGGCCCCATGGCCCACCTCCCACGCAGCTGCTGTGGAGGGACAAAAGCCCTTGTCAAAACAAAAAGTTAAAGAAAATGTGGAGAATGGCAACTGTTGACAGCTATGGGGGCTCATTGAAAGACAAAAGCTTCAATTACCTGGATTTTTCTAAAGGCCTGTTAACACTCCTGGTCTATAAGCGAAACTGTAAACAGCCATTGTGCCGGGTTCATAAAGGCTTGTAAAAGGATTATTCACTGGGTTGTGCCAATTGCCTCTCAATGCCACCAAGAATGTTTGCAAAGCCGACCCCTAATTGTACTGCTTTTTGGAAACAATTTCTTGCAGTGACAGATTCAAGTCAGAAAAAAGCCTCCTGTGAGGTAGACTTAAGCAGGAACAACATATAATTCGGGCAGAATTGTCCCAGTGTGCTGTAAAAATGACCTGTGGAGTTAGGGACAGAGCTTCCATGTGCACAGACCAGGCCCTGTGGCCTCCTCCATCATGACTTTTCCACTGGGCAAGGAGTTACGATGCATTCTAGTACCTGTTTGTGCAAATCATCTCAATGGTGAAAAAAGAGATGGACTTGTGGCTAGTGTAAAACACAGGCAACTGCATATTTGGAGAAGACTCCTCTCGTTGCAGAAACATAAGTGCCACCTGCAGCACACCTGCAGTGACCTAAAACCAACCCCCTAACCCTGCCCTCATCCCAAATGTGCTTCAGTTGAAATGGGAAACTGAATGTTGCCCACTAAGGTTCACGTGACACGAGCATAAATCAGATCACTCCAAGTAACAGCAACAGGTACAACAGAGATTCGTGATCTCCTCAACAGGGGCTTTCTGGTGGACCCAGAGTCAGAGGTGTTTGGCAGTGTCATCCCTGCCTCTACCGCAGCATCCAGGCAACTAGCACTGCTCTAGTGTGTTTTTAGCTATTTATTTGCTGAGTACAGCAGGGGAGCAGGCCTGGGATAAGTTATACACAGATTTTTCCAAAAAAAACCCCACCCAGCATCTGCAGAAGATACGTTTAGGTTCTGTGTTTGGGGACACCTCCATTCGCACACGGCTCTTCCCAAAGGCACTTGCTCAGAAAGTGGCAGGGTCTGTATTACAGTTGTTTGTATTGAGATTACAGATCTTGTTTTCTGATGTGTTTAGGAACCATGAAAATAACCTTTGGCTCTTTTTTGTTTGCCCTCAACATTTTAACTTCCAGATCAGCCAGTTTTTCTCCACATAGTAAAGCTACTCCATTTACTAACATGAAATCAGATTCTCGCATAGCTGCATCATGCCAGGAACTGGAGCTCTAAGAAACAAAAACAAAAACAATCCAAGTCTTGCAAGGCTGCAACAAGATTGGCAGCACTTCAGTGTTATGTTGTCAGGTGCAGAGAGACTCTGAAATGGGGCCACACCCTCCAAACTTTTGAGAAATGCACAGAATTCACCACAGCTTAGTTACATACATGCTGTATCTCCTATTCCACCCAAACCCAGAGGTTTATGATCTGGGTTGTGCCTACATGGCCTCAAGGCTACAGGGCCCCATTGTGCCAGCCACTGTACAGCACAGAAGTTACACCTTCCTGCCTAAATAGCTTACAGAAATGCTTGTTTTTCTTTACACACATACCTACAGCTATTATTTACATTATGCTTATAAGGAGAGTGATAGACATCTCAGCTGACTTGTGCAAAAAATGGATTCCAGCCTGGAGGGACATGCAACCTAACCAGTCTACCTGCCAATAACATTGTGTGGGGAAGATGACAGCAGAAAGAAGAGGAGCCCAAAATATTAATTATACAGTCTATAATATTACAATGAAAACTGGAAGGGTAGAATATATATGCAAAAGTTATATAAAATATATGAACTGTGTAGATACTACGGAGCCTACACACCTACTCAGTCCCAGAGGATGGCTATGTTTACTGCTCTCTTATTATTTCCAACCATATTTAGTTACTGAGTTTTCTTTTAATAAAGAGGCTCAGGGAAGCATCAGGCTTAAATCTTGGTTTGTTAATGCTTCTTTTAAAGGAACAAGTAAAATTGAGCATATTTTTAAGAGCCCTTCCCCCTGGCCCCGTCTGCTGAGCTAAGTTCCCGTGAGCTGCCGGGAGCTGCTCGCAGCAGCAGTGCGTATGGATGCGCGCTTGTGTGTGCAGGGGGAGGGTGTTGCTTCCTATTAAGTCTGGCATCAGATTCATGTCTGCAGGGGCTTGCTTAAGATGATAGGAAGAGAGAGTTTTATCATGAGCCAGACTGACAGAAAAGCCTGCTAATGGGACTTGAGGCATACACAGGAAAGAAAGTGCCAAAACATTAAGCTACCGCCAAGTGTCAGAGGGCCACTGATTTATTGCAGCAATTTTGCCACTGTGTCCTTTATAAGGTCCCACAAGTCCTTCCTCCTGGCAAGAAGCTGTGAGCTGCTGCAGCTCGGGGAGAAGTTGAGATCCAGAGCGCAGAAAGTGTCCAAGCGCGAGGCGGGGGCCGGGGGGAGGACGGAAATCGAATGTTGACTTGAACTTGCCCCAGGCAGCAGAGCCCTCTTAGCTCCACTGCCTCCCTGACAGTTTGATGAAATGAGTCAGGGCCTCCCTATGGCTAGACCAGCTCGGGCTTCCAAGTGCTGGGGTAGAGCTGTAAGAAACAGATTGAGCCTCAGGGCAGCAATTTTTTTTTTTTATTTTTATTTTTTATATTTTTTTCCCTTTCTCTCCTCAGCATTTGGCTGGGGGAAGGGGGAGGTTATGAGCACTACAGATGTATAGGCTGAGCCTTTGTCTGCAGAGGGGGAGGGAGAAGAACAGCAAGAGAGTATTAGCTATGGCAGCCGAGAATAGCCCTGAGCACTATAACTAATTTTGAGGGGCAGTGATGCATTGTACGGGCTATGTGCTGTTCGGTCTGAGGGGGCCCCTGTTGTGAAGCAGCAATCAAGAGGACATTTTGTTAAGTGACCAACAGCTGTCATCTGCAAGCCTAGGGTAAGGAAGGAGGGGGCAAGGGGGAGGGAGAAAGAAGAAGAAGAAAAAAAAAAAAGAGCATTTGTCCCTTGGAGGCAGAGCACATTAATCCACCAATCTGCCACAGCTTTAACTCTAGACATGCTTGGTGCCTCCGAAGAGCCGAACGCATCTCCATCAGCTGCCTGGAGAGGTGGGTCCCTCTCGCCCTGCCTCAGCCTGCCCAACATGGGGAGCTTCCCTGCCTCTGCGGGCCGAAGAACCGATGCTAAAAACACTGTTTAAATCTCTTTTCATTCCATAAAATTGAGTTGATCTGCTGCAGTTTAGGGTCAATCCCTCAAGGACTGTTTTTCCCCCCCTTCCCTTTTCCTTAGCACTCATAAATTAATCAGGAAGACCCTGACTAAGTCATTTCATGCTGTACAACATAAAAGAAAGTCCCCTGATGATCCAGGCAAGGATCTATTAAAAGTGGGGGGGGCGAGGGGCTGGGAAAGAGGAAGAAGAGGGAGGGAGGGAAAGGAAAAAATCTCAACCTTTTTGATTTTTTAGGATAAAAGCTGGAGGACTTTGTTACAAATTCTAGCCAACATCAAAACACCTTAAATAATTCAAAGAACATGTTAAAGGGAAGAAACTGAATGTTGCTCTGATGTTCAGTTGATGCAATGCAGAATATTACCCAAAACAGCACAGCCTGTTAAGGGAGACAGCAGCCTTGAGCATTTCAGTTCTTTAGAAAAATGTCAGAACCTGTAAAAATCATAATTTCCAGCAACTTTTTTTTTCTTTTTTTTTTTTCTTTTTTCATGATATAAACTCAGCGAGACTGAAATGTAGGTTTCTGACAAGCTGTTAACAAGACAACTTTAGAAATCTGTCTGGAGCTCTCAGGGAGATGGGCTGCCATTTCACTGCTTCGAAGAAGTTCATGACATGACAAGCAAAAATCAGGGAACAGAGACCTAAAAACCACGGTGTAATTTTCATTTGCTTCTGTCGTGAAAGAATTCAAGCAGAAATATTAGAAGGCTGCACAACTAAAAAAGCCAGCAACTGGAAAATCATTGCTGTGGTTTGACAAGCACATCTTTTATGCTGAAAATGGTTTCTTTATTATTACACCTATACATGGAAAGCACTTTTGGAAAAAAATAAAGGGGGTAATCACAAATTATTCACTAAGATCTGTGAAGTAATATCTACAGTTACCTACTTTCAAGCCAGGCCTAAGAATAACCTAGTTCATGTGAGAGAGCCATCTTGAAAAAAGTTAAGAGCCACCAGGTTTCTCTTGTTTCCCTTACTGCAGCCTCCAAAGTAGAAAGATAGAAATATCTTTCCATAATGCAGACATTTACTGGAGTCTATACAGCTGAGTGCTGCTACGTTAAGTGTTTAATAAAAACACATTGATTAAAATTAGGAAAGTCTGCACCTGATGCCATCTACACAGCAACGCTTGTTCCAACTCAGAAGAGCCTTCCTGACTGGTTTATCATGTTCACCTACTACTTTAGACCTTAATATACCAGTACAATGATTGTCTATAATTTCTGAATGATTTAAGAATGTCTTTTCCAGAATCCATCTATTCTATTCTATGCTTAGAAAAAAATAGAACTATCTTTGTTCATACTATATATCTCTTTCTATATATAATCTCTCTCTCTATTTGGGCTCTTTCGAAGTATTTAATCGTAGGTTGATATAGCTGCCTTCAAGTCAATTTACTGATCGTGATTGACTCATTATATCCACACTTAGAGAATTTTGGTACCCGTGGGATGGATGATTTGGGAAACCCACAGACAGACAGCCGCATGCATACAATCCTACGGTTAATTTCAGTCCATAATGGCCTACGGAAAAGAGAGACTGCACAGTGCACCAGGTCAGTTTCACTTACAACACCTACATTTACACCAACAAGTGTGTGAATTATGAGCAAAATTTAGCCCAGACTTTGCAAGTGCCAAGCAGATAATGAACTGAAGCTTTTCCACCCCCGTATCTCTCAGCTCATCTCCACGCAGGTCTGGTGGTGCAGTCCTACAACCATGCTTGGATAATTGAAAGGACAGCACCTGCAAAGTTGAACGGCTCAACTGCATTTTACCAGTTTACGAAATGAAGGAGACTCCGACAAGAAAACAGAAGCAGTTTGCCCCTCTTCTGAAGTGCCCACAAGTTCCTTTCATTCTCCCCTTGCCTGGGCATTGTCTAACCTGTCACTCATGTTCTTTTCATTAGACATTAAGAGACCTTACAGCTTCAGTGCTGTATATAGGTTTTCACCAAGGATCTAGAGAAACATCCATTACTTTCCTATTCTACAGTTTTAAGCTATGACTAACCCCATTTTCTCGCAAAAGACCTCTTGCCTTGCTGGCCCCCCCTTTACCACGAGCCTCCTGCTTTGGAGTGACCAGGACCCCACTGCCATGGCTGCTGTGGTTCTGGGAGGAGCAGAAACCGCGAGAGGATTCACAGTGATGCACAGCACGGAGAAACTCTACTTCTGTTTAATGCAAAGATGCCTAGACAGGATATGCCCAATAGAAGAAAAGTGGCTTAAAGCCATTATTTACAATACTGAGAGGCTGCTGCAGCTTGGAGGGGGGGTTATAAACCTTCTTTAAAATTAAGGAGTTTAGGACTTAATATGGATATAGCCAAAAGCCACTTAAACCATAATGAACTGTCTAGTAATTTCCCACTTACTATAAACATCAGTTTTCTTCTTCTATTTGGACTACAAATCTAGTCCACTTCTATGCCGTGCCCACGTCATTATGGAGTCACCAAAAAGTACTCAGCCACTACAAAATAACAGGATTTGTTAAAGTACCCCTGCTCTAATGGAAACCATTTAGTTATTCTCAGCTCTCTGGCTGCACGGTATGTAACTCTGTTTGGAAGTTTCATTTACATATTTATTTAGTGGAGAACATGCATGGCTGTCTTCCCTCAGTGCGGAACCTTTATTAGCTGCAGGAAGCGGCTGAAGGAAATTTCAGCATGGAACTCAGTAGGAAAAGCATTTCTTAATACCTTAGTACCCTGCTTAATAACAGTCACCCTCCGGAATGAGGGTGATGGATTTTTGGTTATGAAACTTGCTGTGATTTGTAACAGCTGATTCACACGAATGTTTACTATATTTCATTTATACATTTAATTTAATATATACACACACACACACTTTTGCTCTTTCCCATGCTGTCAACTTCCTTCCTCCTTACTTCCCCCTCTAAGTCCAAGTGCTGTAGCAACAGAAGAACACACCGGGTTATGCATGAAGACATCCACCTGATGACTGAAGTTTCTCTCAAAATATTACACAGATTTTTCCATTCAAATGTTGGCCTCCCAGAAATTTCTAACAGGAAAACTCAAAGGTGGGGATAAATTCCAGAATCTGGCATCATTTAAGTATGAAAGAAAACCTCCACCTTGTCTTGTAGCCATTTATTTGGAACTGTCAGGATGAGTCTGCTGAAGTCGGTTTGAATTCAGCTGTGGTGAAGCTGAGGTGACAGGTTACACATCTTGAAACATATCAGTATGATGCTACATGTAATATTATTTTTAGCAGACTACTCGGTAGCTTTGGACCTGGAAAACAATCTAAAGTACCACTGTGAACAACTACTATGTTCTCAACATATGGTAATCCAGTAAAACGAAGTTCATTTTTAATTCAGTGGGTTTAGGAAGCTTGTGTGAATCAGCTGTTTTGCTTTGTAACACCTTAGCTAATAAGAAGGAAAGTTCCTGTCAGGAACAAGATTTACAGTACTTATATATAATGAATATATTAATTAATATTAAGTAATTACACTGCTATTTAACTCATAGCTGGGTTTATGCTGTGGCTAAAAAATACAACCCTTACATTATTTACCATTAATGTTTGCATTATTGAACATTAATATTCAGATTTGGCAAAGGACTTAGCACAACACTTGAGATATCTACAGAAGACCTATTCCTCCAAGGAAACTCTCACGGCATGTGCTTGAAGACTTCAACCATTGCTTTTAGGATAAACCTTGAGGGATGGGTGCCCCTCTTCCTCAGAGGCAAGCTACCCTGGAACAAAGAAATTCACCAAGATGGAAATAAAAAAGATTTAAAAAACAAAAAGTAAAAAACCCCACAACCCCCCCAAAACAAACCAAACAAATACACAACACCTCAAAACTTCCAAGAGCTAGGAAATCTCCAGCAGTAGTCATTAAAAATAATACAATGCCATTTTTTTTTCTTTTGTTCCATTAAGATCTTAAAAATGCTAAAGTAGGTAATACTTGGGAACGAAGGACAACCATTGCCCAGGGCGTACATTTCGGTGTCTTCAATATAATCTAAAGAATATAGCAGAGGCTGCAAGCTAATTCAATTAGAGAATATCACAGAGGGTTATTCACTTTCACAGAATTATGTCATGACAAAGCTAAATACAAAAGTTTCAAGGCCTATGCCATTACATGGAAAATAGTTCTTCGGACCACTGAATGACAAACACTAAGCTATTTAAAAATATATGTTTGCTATTTCAGGTGAAATTGTAAAGGCTCCCCATTACATTAATACATCTGCTCCTTTCTTCCAACCCCCCCTAGTTACTCATTTGTTCTTGTCAGCTCTCAAAATGTCAATGATGGATGCACGTGTAATGATTTACAAGAAGGCGTCTGCTACCTCATTTCTGCTTTCAGACTGCGAAGGTAGTTTGACCAGCAGCGACCCCAAAGATCAAGCCAAGGGCTGTCAGTACACATCCAAAGACACCAACACAAGAATCCTTTGCTGAACTGTCCTGAAACTTTCACAACAGGCTTGAGGACATCTATCCTTTCTGTTGTTACTACAGGATCTTTTAATGTGTGTTTTTCTTCCAGGACTGATGTGGCAAGGCTTAGATGTGTGGATAGATGTCATCTGTGAATTCAAGCTCCACCACGTCAAAGTCTTTCCACAGTAGTGACAGCCCCCTGTATGGCTAATCCAGACTGCAGCGATTAGAGAATAAAAGAAAGAGGAAAACATCTCAACAGGAGGGGAAATTAGAGGGAAAGAATAGAAGACTGAAGAACAAGAAGGGAGAAAACAACTTCCTCCACTGTGGACCAGTAATGAGATGGGACGACAAACACTGCCTGTTTGGGTATGAGCTCTATCGCCTTTAATCAGTAACCAGCACTGTTAGCACAATGATAAAATTGCTCGTAATTAGATGGAACAAACTAGTGTGTATTTGTCATGGAGTGAGAGTACATTCAATTAAATAAACTTTTCATTTTCCAGTAGGTAATTGTAAACAAAGCTGAATGTGAAGTCTGTTTGAATAAATGGAAAATACCTTGACTATGTGTTAAGCAGACAGCTCTTCCCGCTCCATTGGGAGGTGCGGCACAGCCAGGAGTCCTTTCTGAACCTGTTGTGATTTTTGCTCTATCAGCTGTGAGTTGCCAACCCACGCACATGCCTGGTTTGCAGCCACACACAGCAATAAAATGCATAAATAGCAACTCATGGTAATATCATTATTAGTACGTCTCACTACTGCACATAGAATAATAAGATGGGTTTTCATGGGCTGCGAAGTCATTAGGTGTCTTCAACTATCCAAAGCCTTTTCATTGAGCTGGAGTATGGGAAGGTTCTCCTTGGCATTTATGCAATCTACTTGCCCAGAAAACAAAAAGCTCAGCTTCTGGCCAGGTTTTAGCAGCACATGTTGAGAATGGCAAGTTTCCATTCCTGACCAATGTCCGTTTAAAATTTCTTCTTCTTAATTCACACCTAACACACGCTTGTTTATAAAGTAGAAAAGGTATCCAAAACAAGCCACTTTGTTAGCTGAGCTGGTTAATGAAAAATTGCCACAATTATAAAAACAAATCTTTGTTTTTAGTTTTCAGTAAGCAGAGCTTTAAAAAAACAAGCTGCTCTTGAAAGCATGGTAGTTTTTTTCCCTAAAAAAGGAAAGAAAGAAATCTTTCCTAGCAACTGCAATTATGATACTTTCATGTCAAATGAATTATATTACTGAAAATAAATCTTTCTAAGATGCACAAGAGGGTTATCTGGCTCCAGTCAGACTTATGCATTACTGGTTTTATATGTTGTACTCTACTTGATTAATATAGGTAATCAAATTATATTGCCTTCCACTGTGCTCTCAAATTCAAGGCTATAATGTTTTCAATGACAAAGTTCATAGAGTTGTATAAAAATGTACCTCATGCTGTACCAGCCCTTTATTGCTGTAGTAAAACACCATTTTCAATTTAGTAATAAGTGATATAAAACAGAGTGTCTTGATTGGCAGGGTCGTATTCATTATGCAGTGCCCTACGACACGGCACAGTTCAGAATGGAAATTTAGGGGCAGAATCTACCATAATCTCAGATGCTGATGCTACAGGGAATAAAACGATTCCTTTTTCACAAGTTCTCCTAAGGAAGGACAAGGAATTGGACTCAAAGACATACACACATGTTATATACATACACACACATATTTATGGATGGATGGGAGAGAGGGACAGGAAGAGGTCCATTACAGCATTTTACTACTCAGTACAGGTTTTGTTGCACTGGAGCCAGTCCTGTAATACTGAGAATTGGAAATGTTTTTTTTTTTTTTAAAAAAAAAAGACAGCAGGGATAGCAGCAAATATTGGAGAGCTCTTTCTGGCTCTGCCACTGGCCTGACTTAGGACCAGAAAAAAAAATTCAGGGCCTTGTGATTCCAAGTGTTAAACTTGAGGTGCCTTAATGAAGTTGTGTTATCAAGTGTTCTTCACTTTATGAACATCAGGACTCTCTAAGAGCAGTAAATTAGACAGTCAGAACTGAAAACATCTTAACTTTGCAGCTACCCTTGAATATGTAAATCCTAACCTTCCCTTTCTTATTTTCCTTTCTATAAATTAGGAAAAATATTTACCATGTCTGTAAGCTATCAAAGCAATCAATCTGTGAGTTACATCGAGGCAAAGTATTCTGGTGAGCCTCATCACCACTGTGAACACTATCTGGAAGACGAAGAGTTATAAAGCCATTTTCTGTGAAACTAAATGGCAGAGATACTGTTAACTGGTATCTTTTCTAAGCATGTATGTTGAGCAAATGATATGATCAGGAAAGACAACTCTTGGACTCGGGAATTAGTAATGATATCTTAGTTTTGTTTCCTTGGCAACTTGACCTTTCATAATTTGCCCAAAGGCAAAATATGGGCAGCATATCCCTTTCAAATCATACCTCAATAATTTTGTGATTAAAAGCATCACCAGAATGTGGCCTTACCGTAAGATGGAGAATTAACGACTCTCTACTAAATGATCCACTGATGTTGAATCTAATTTAAGTAGCCTTGCAAGAATATTTAACACTTAATGATAGGCTCTGTATTAGAGTAGGTTTAATCTAGGATGCAGCCACAGATATCATAAGAAGGAATTAATCAGCATTGCTTCCACTAAAACAGAAATGCAAAATTGCTGAACAGAATGTATTAGAAACAGATTAAAGAACTGGGACTTAAACATAAAAGAAACAGAGCTGATGCCACCCTCAGAGAGCTAATTTGAAATACAGGAAAGCTTAATTCGCCTTTAACTGAAGAATTGGGGTGTTTGAAGTTACTAAAGAGAAGCTTGCGTTATCAAGAAGGAAAAAAAGGGAGATAGTTTTTTCCCTCATCAATTTAAAATGAAAGCCCAACCCAAATATTAATGCCTTCTGCAAAATCCCAACAAAATGAAGTTATTGATGCTCTAGGGACGACTGCAGTATCCTACATGAAGCTCCATACTCAGTGAAGTGCTTTGGAAGTTTCACCGATTTGGAAAACTCCTGCCCAAATTAGAGAAGTTACTTTTCAGAAAAGCAAATCTTGGATACAGGGAAATATTACCTACAGTTATTGAAATGCTTGCATTTGGGGAAAATATGAAATATGGCATTTCCAAATTCACTGTAAATTCCCTATGTAGAGAGAACTTGCCCATCCAAAGGTTTACATAAATATACTCATTGTTGCTTCAGACTATTTATTATCTACCCATTATTTGAGGACTTCATGCCATCCACAGGGTTTACACTACTCAGTCTCTCTCATCAACAAAGATAGGTTAGCATATTTAAGGTTGAAGTTTCCCTTTTAACTTCTAGATCAGATTCCTGAAGTACAAGGCCAGAAGGGACCGCAGATCATCTGTTCAGAGCATCTGCACAGCACAGTCCATTAATTTTCAACCAGCAACTTTCCATTCTTGATATGAAGATACTGAGAGCAAATCCCCCTAATCCTATGAATCTTTAGAAGCATGTGCCATGGATTAAATATTGCTTTGTTAAGATTTTTTTTCTTGAGTTACAGTTAACGTTCCTGGTAATGCTGAGGATAACCTAAGTCTAGCACAATCACAGTTCTGATGAAAACGTCTAGGAGTATGCTGAATACTTCATTGGGCTGATTCAAGTAGTGTAATCCTGATTTACTATCACTGCTATTAAAAAGGTTTTTGACTGGGTTGAGTGGCCCTTCCTTGAAAAATTAGAAAACAATCTAGCTTTGGGCCCAATTTTCATTGATAGCCTAATATAACACACAAATCATCCCAGTGCTTGTTTCCAAATTAATGAAAAACTTATATAAAGCTTTGATCTTGATGGAAGAATCCATCAAGACTTCCCATTTGTCTCCCTAATTACTTGCTTTGATGCTCACGGCTTGCAATCACTGCATAAGTTAATGTCCTGGGGTTGCCATAGCTACCATTACCGAAGCAGAACAGGAGGCACTGCTCTGCACATAAGCCACCTTTGCTAGATGGTTGCTTCTTTGCCCTGGCTCTTTCTCCACAAGCGACACTATAACGGTACTCCTGTACTGCATCACAAGTTAATAGAATACTTTTAATTTTATTGCAAGTATTAATGGTAAAATAAGAGTTTTCTTTTTCTCTGCTCCTTCTGGAAGTTTTGGCAGCAGTGAAGTGGTTGGAAGACAAGTGCAAGCAATGACTGAGTTTACTCTAACTCAACAATTATCTACGTAATTCCGTGCCTCGATTTTCTTGACTCTTGAAGGGTAGCAAGGATGCATCTTTCAAGACACAGTCCTGCTTTGCAAATACCCTGTTAAGAATTGATGATGAAAATGTGTAACAATATTCACTTTTCATGAAAAATTTGCTTGAAGTAAATTCCCTCTATTTCTACAACTTTCTGGTTGGCTAAAAAGCTTGCATTAAACCTCTATGCTTCTCCTTTTTTAATAAAGGACACTGAACAAGTAATGATGCATAATATACTTCAACATTACTAGTAATTACTCACTGAAAATAAGAAATGAGAAATCACTTTCTTATTTGCTTATCTGATGATCTCGAAGGACAATGACATGCATGATAAATGCAGCAAGGTGTATTTCCTCATTTACTCTATTGATCTGATTTAAAGTAATGTCAAGAAATGCAGTATCAAGTCATTATATGCCAAAAAAAGTATATTTTTCTCTAAAATGCGAGTGTATCTGTAACCTTAGTCCACTCAGATGTTTTTGTACATTCTGCAATTAGATCACTAAAGTTTTCAGCACAATCTGTTCTCAGAAGTTTTCCATTCTAAAAAAAAGTGACAAACAAATGAAATATCTAAGTGGGAACCATCATTCTAACGTATTTCAAATAACTAACCAAGGTTGACTGAAAAATTCCTACAGCAACAACACAGTAGCACTTATTTTGGTTATTAGGAAGATACATCACTTTAATGCACAAGTTTAATGCTAAAGTTTTATGCATTCTTTAAGTGTGTGAACTATAAATCATTTTTGTTCTGAATACAGTATTCTCCTCTGGGAGGTATAGTACATGGTAAGTATGGAAAGTTAACATGTAATTAGCATGGTAATGTCTAAACAAATTACACTACACTAGAGTTAATAGAGGTTCATATCAGAAATAATCCTCTGAGCACAGCCAGTATGAATTACAAGTTTCTAAAACACTCAGCAGCCTGGAAACTTCAGAGGCTCCTGGAGCATCTAACAAACCCCTGCACCTCAGATGCTCACTGCTCATTGCAGACCCATGGTGCTCAACTCTCCTCCATGAACATCAGTCGGAAGTTTGCAAATCAGTCACAGCTCCTGCAGTGAGCTGCAGATGGTGGGGAAAGATGGAGCTCCCGTCCCATAGGACTAGGCTCTACATCTTCACCTTGCAGTGTGATAGCAGAACAGTTTGTTAGATGCTCTCTTGCTAATTTTCCTCACAATTAAATTTGCTTATTTTCCTCAAGGAGTAGCTATTAAAAATAAACCTACTGTGGTTTTATTTTTAGTAGATTCTGTAGTTAGGTCGTACCTGACAAGACGTGAATCAGAAGCACTGTGCTAGCAACAGGGTTGCATTTACAGCAGACAGACTTAGCATTGCACTAGTGCTTTCTTTACATGATCCACTACTGGTGTCCTAACAACCTCTTACTATTTTATTTAGAAGCAAACAGCAAGGAGAGAGAGGGAGATTCCAAATTAATTAAATAGGCTTAGTGAAGAAGAAGAACCAATTTTGGCACAAACACTACACATTATTTTTGTTTTTAAATTAAACCAAGCCTACATGCTATTTAGCAACTCCAGAACCCACATAATGACAGAAAGCAGTTAAGTGAATCAACAATCAGAATAAGGAGAAATCAGAGTAAATGGATCAGGGCAATCATCATTGGACAATCCACACAAATAAGGATACTCATTTTTCAAATGATAGTATCAAATGTTAAGGACAACGGAGAAAAGGAGTAGCAGCTATTTTTAGACAACTGCCTTTCTTCCAAAGAACAGAAAGCTGAAGAGCTTGGATTTATCTCTCAAATACTATGGCTCATAATATGACAGGTTGTAATGCACAGTGCATGAGAGAGAATACATAAGCCAACATAAAATTCAGCATGATTAATATATGATTAGTTCACGTTTGTACAATGCTTTGAAGATGAGAAGTGCTAATTAGAATTTCTGGATTAGGCTGGTTGGTGCCCCAGTGCAATCCAGATCAGTAAATAAAATACTGTGCAGAAGTTTAAACTAACTGCCCGAAGATTGAGGAACCCCTGAGACGCCAAGAAAGGCTTTAAATTTCAAGTGGATAAACAAATGTATAAAAGAGAGAAAGAAGGAGAATTCAAGGCCCCAGTGAAGATATTTAAGACAGATATAGCTGGTAATTATTTGAAAGACACTGGTTCGCCCCCCTCTACGATCACCAGAAATACTCCTATCGACTTGTGAGCTACAGATATCTCAGCTCAGGAGCTCTTAAATATATGCTGAAACAAAACCTTAAAGTCTAAATGTAAGCAAATAGCTTCTCAAGAGTAGTTCTACAATAATAAGAATGAACGAAAATACCGAGTTTGAGGTGTGCAAGGGAAACAAAACATGTAGCCTCACACTGGAAAGTGGGAAAAGAGAGAGAAAGAAGAAATTCCTCCCTAGTTTATGTCTGAAATTTTTAAACTGGACTTCAGGACAGGGAGAAAGACTGAATTCTAGAGGAGATGAACAACATGGGGCTCACATCATCAGATATATAGATATTTAAATAGCAGAATATGTAAAATTATGTGCAGGAAAAAGGCCATCCCAATACATCACCTGCATGGGACCAAGGAACAGCTTGGCATCAGAACAGAATGCCACCCAGCAGAGAGATGTTGACTCTGCTACTGATCTGGCCTTTTCCTGCTTAATTAAAGCTACTGAACACTTGAGCTGGAAAACTGTAATCCCTATTAAAGTGTCATTTTAGCTGTAGGTGATCAGACCTTTCAAGCTACACTAAGTAATTATGCTAGCAGGAACCATGTGTAGTATTAACGCGACCATAGGAAAATGACATCCGTGCCGTCAGGAGCAGCGTTAACGTCGAGCCTCGTAACCAGCTAAGGATTACCAGGCACACTGGTAGTTTCTGCTCCGGCCATGCCTGAATTAAGACAGAAGTACCAGTACACTGCCATGCCCAGTGCCGCGCAGAGAAGAGGGGCCTCTCATTTTGCGGAGGTGCTACAAAAGGCTGGATAACCTCATCTGGGGAAGCAGAGCCTGCACGCTGTGGTTATTTGCCCTTTGGTCCGAAATAACTGTGAAGATGAAACGTACCAAGAGAGCAGGCACAGAACAACGAAATACTCAGCACGTGATTATTTACTTTTGATCTCCTTCTAGATGCAGAAGTACACCCGGAGGCCTAGAGAATGAAAATTGGTTTTGTACTGCTCTGCGCTTTCTGGAATAAGAAACGTGACCAAGGGAAGTCCAAGTAATGCAAAAAACATGTAGACGTAAAGCCTCTACAGATGCAATGCAGTCGCACTTCCAAGCTTAGCAAATTCTGTGTGAGCTGACTTCAGAAAGTGTTTGGGGGACAGGAGAGCAGGGCTCGGCCGGAGATGCCGGTGGCTGAAGGCATACTGTCATGACACAGAAACCACATTATGCCTACAGCGCCTGAATTACTGGAAAGAACTGAAACGGAAGGAATCCCAAACAAAGCAAACCTTCCAATTAGTGCTGAAATGAAACAAAGGCACTTTCTGATTAAGCGGGATGCACATTTTTCTGTAGTGTGCTCTTGTAGAGGTCTAGAACTATTACTCACACGACGCATGAAAAGATGTAATCCCTAGGTATGTACAAATCTTTTCCAAGTGTTTTTAAAGCCGACATCTGTAGCAGTACATATTTTGCAGCAAATATTTAGAATGAAATATTTCATAAAGTACTTCAGCACTTCTTTGAGTGTTTAATTTATCTGACATAAAAGAACAAGAGTGTATAGCATTTTCCTGTAAGTGGATGTAAAATACGCATTGCATGGATCCCTATAATTAAAAAAACAGCAAATCATTGTCATTAATGCACAAGCAAGATCATAAATGAATACATTATTAAGTCCTACTGAATTAATGTTTAACTGCAATAGAGTTGAAATTGAATGAGGCAATTAATCAGAGTAAGAACTAAAAAAAAGCCACATCTGTCTCACTTTGAATACATTGAGCAAAACGACCTTCAGAGCGGCACTGCCAATCAAGGCACGCCGCCCACTGATGTGACAGCCTCGGTGCCACCACGGAGAGAAAGTTTAGTCAGTGTAACAGCTACAAGCCTTCCATCTGAGTCACTTCGTGGGTACGTGTCACCCTGAGGGAACCAAACATTGTGTCTCAAGGGGCTTATTTCATAAAATCATGAATGTTCAGATGGTGAAGCTCATGCTGGTGGTACATGTGAACTACATCTGCTCAAAGTCACCCGAAAATGAAACTGGGGGAGTTGACATACATTAATGATCATTTTTAGAGGCTTAATGCTCTTCAAAATCTAGGGGAGGCTAAAAAAAATGATGTTCAGAAGCTTTTGTTCAACGGATTGTGCTTTGATCAACCAAAGTACATTAAGTTAATTTTTTTCTCATCAGTCTTAAACACTGCAGTGAAGTTTTCTTTAACGGGTTAATTAAACTCCCTCGGGTTCTTAACTGTTGAAAAAGTCTTAGTTCAATTTAGTTCAGAATTTAAGGAGGAATAAAATGATAATACTAATGATGATAATGACCCTTATCCTAGCTAAAGCTTTTTGCACTTCCCATGCAGAACAGTATCTATTGTTCACCAGTTCTACCTTTGACAGATAGGTATATGTACTTTTTTCTTCAGTGTAACATATTATGAATATTAAACAATATTTAAAAAGAAAAAATCCATTGGTATTTTTGTAGCAAATTCTTAAGCAGTAATTATCTTTGAATAAAGATTTTTTTTCTCTTAATGCAAATGAACTGCAAATTTTCCAAACCATAATTGTTTTCCTACATTGAATTGATGGAGCAACTGGCATATAGGTAATCAGCATACTCATTTCCCTTTCAACAGCAATAAGGACGAGATTCAGGATTTTCCATTAAAAAAAAAAAAAAAAGATTGCTACGATATTCATTGATAAGCAGCTAGTAATTAAGGGTTGGGAAAGTTTGCCAGAGAGCTGAATAGTGGTTAACCTATTCCTACACTCCTGCTATCATATCAATGAACATGTTCTAGCCATTGTGTTACTTCACAATGTGCAATAATTTGTCCTCTGTGTGCAATTCAGAGCTTTTTGTACCCAAAAAAAACAAGTCAGGCTATACAGCCATCTTTCCATTACCAGCTGCAATCACATGCTTGTCCACAGCACGTAAAACAAGCCCCACCAATGCACTTTGGAGATCTGCACAAGCACATCTGCACTGCCTGTACCGCCCCAGTTCACCAGGTGAGACAGAAGGGCTCTCCTCGCCAGCTCACCCGGGTCACCACAACCTCTGTCGTGCACCTGCAATGCAGCTCCCAGAGCCGAGGTGTTCAAAAACGCCTTGGAAAACTGAAGTCCAGTGTGCGAAGTGAAGTCAGAGGGGGGATGACGATGGCCCTGGCTCAGTGGGAGGGCTCGGGAGGGCTCCTGGTCTCTGCCAGCCCTAGGGCTTCAAAGTCTAATGTAGCTTCATGAACATTTCCTTACTTGCACAGAGGTTTTGGTCTTCAATAATCCTCTACAAAAGCTTGTAACACTGACCCAAAGCCACTGCCATAGGCTATGAGGGGCGTTAACAAGATGAAAAGTTCATTTCAGCTAATGGAGGAAGACTGAATACAGATCGTGTGTGCCTTCTCTCTGGTCATATTTACTATCGAGTGGTCACGGTGTTTGTACTGTGCATGCTGCTCCCCCGACCCTACAGGAAGGACATGGAGATCAGATGAAGAGCTGGGAAGCATCAGATCTCCTTTCCTAAGGAAAGCGACACCTGGAACGCATCAGGGCTCACATCCACTAAAGGTGATCTCCCTTTAAGGACAGGGAAATGATTTCCATGTTGTAAGAGCATTTAGATAAACTTTAGACAATTCCCCACGATAATTTTTCAGGCTGACAATATTTTGTTGGGATAACAGTGTGAGATCTAGGCACACTTGGCTACATGCCAGCGTGTATCTATCTGTTCTACCCTATTCTGATACAAGATTTGTTCTGCTGTAACATCAAATATGAAGATTTTAACAGAACTGTGACACGGGGTATCAATCCGATACAAACTCAGAATGGAAGAGCACAGCAGGATGGAGCCGTCGCTGCACAGGAGCGTTTCAGCCTGGGCTGCCACGTGTAAGACGAGAGGTTGCATTAAACCCATCACGACAAAACAGTTCAGCAGCAGCTAAACACCAACGAGGGCATTAATAATAGCAACTAACTGCAACATTAGTTAAGGGATCCTGCTTCATGGGAAGATGTAGGACTCCAGGCTGAATCCTGACCTGACCACAGCCCATGGTCTACTCTCTGCTTACCTCCACGAGAACTGCGCGGGGATCTGTGATGGAAGCGGTGAGTGAGGGAGAAGGAAGAGAAGGGAGTGGGGGCAATTCACTAACACACACAAACCCAAAAGATAAAATCAACAAAGCAATTAAGCTTCAACAGAAACAAGGCAGATTTTTTTGTTTTGTTTTGTTGTTGTTGTTTTTTCTTTTCTTTTTTTTTCCCAGTGTGAATGTTAATTACTGTGCCTTACAGCAGAGATAACGAGAGGGTTTTACTGCCTAGCATTTTTCAAACAAAGACATGAAAAATTCATGAGCAGGGAAGACCTTGGTGTTGAGCTTCAGTTTTCTTGTCAAATATTTCAGCTCCGGAGGTCCTTGGGAAGGTTACACGGCAATATTCAAGTCTAAAGGATGCCTGTCAGCTGGATCTAAAAGCAACCGGAATTTTATAGGCCACATGTGACCTTGTCAATGTGTTTTCACTGGCCAAGAGTATCTCCCAGCATCATTCACCCAGTTGACACTAAAAAGCGAACACTAAAATGTCTGTCCTCCTAAGGACAGACCACTCACAACATCAATTTGTCCATAACATCAGAATTAAGATTCTCAATGGTTCATCCAAAGCTGAGAAATGCGATGTCTGCACATCACTGAAAACGGCTTAAAATGTACCTGGACAGCAGGCTTTGGGGAAACCTTCCCAGTCACAGAAGCTTTGTAAGACTCTGTGCAGTCTAAAATGTCACCCTTCAGCTGGGCAGAAAGATCCCACTAAGTTCGCCATGGTTTCCAATAAGACCACAAATCTCTTTTCAAGTAACTGGCTTTAGACACACGGATATTTTGCAAGTTAGCACTGCCTTTATTAAAACTTGGCTGAGGTTTTCTTAAAGGCTACAAAAGCCAGTTTCTGTTTGCTGACACGTAGGTCAGGCATAGATCAAGTGTGAGGAGAACAAGGCCACTTAGTGGACTAACAAGAAACAAGTGTAACACAAAAGCTTTTGGGATCATGTGAATCCCCTTCCCTTACCTAATCAAATTCCCCATAGCAGAAGCAGGAATTTGATGAGGTCTTCAAAGTCTCAACTGCTCGATGTTTTCTTCCCTTGTTAGTTCAATAAAGAGAAATCCCTCAGGTGAGTCACTACGAATCATTCTGCAAATCAAAAACTTCCCTAACCCATGGCCCCAAGCTTTTAAAAATTATTCTGCATCAAAATTCTCAGCGTAGCACCCCTTCTAGAACACAAACTGCTAGGTAAAGACAACATCATAATTGCATGTAGAGGCGGTGTGCTCCGCCTGCAGTGATTTCCCACAAATATGACAACTCCGCTGCACAGAACATGCTGTAAGATCAGAAGCTCGAATTGTGAATTTGAGGCAATTTTTGAATTAATCTCCCTTGCCAGAAAGCCATTTTAGCAAAGAGGCAGATTTAACACATGCTTAAATCTCTGAAGCTAGGAAAGAACCTTCAGCTAAAAATAATAATGAACAAGGAAAAGCCTCTGATAATTGTGTCCGTGTTTCAGACCTCGGTGGAGCCAAAAGTTCACAAAGGTTCACTGCTTTTCTCCCAAAGTGCTGTTTGAAATTAGACTCTTCTTTAGAAGTTCTCGACAGCGACAAACCCTTACAAGCAGTAAACCTTCCAGTCAAAACACTTTCTCCTGCACATTTGCTGCGATTTCACTTGCCTGATGCCACCCCTTCCCTGCCTAGAAGAGCAGTGGGCTTCGACTCCTCTAAAACCAGAAAGTTATGAGGAACATTAAGTATTTGTTTTACAATAAAGTGACAGAAAAGAATGCTAACAGTTTATTTCACTTCTTTTATAAGCTGTTGCTGATGAATGCCATCCTGGTCTTTGAGAGCTATCCGCTGATGTTTAGAGGAAACATGGTAAGCAAGGGAGAGGCAAGCCAGAGGAGAAGCAAGCACGCTGGTTTCATCAGCTCCGTATCTCAGGCTGGTGATAAGGGATGATGGAGTGCGTTTAACCTCAACACGCTTCTCTTAAGTACCCGTACTGCCCTGTGAGCCCGTGACCAGTGTGTGATTTCAGCTAACCACGCTCAGCTCAACAGCACTGACGTGCTTGGAGTTCAAACGCCGCCGTCTCTGCCAGTCCCTCTCAGCTCTTCTGGGTGCAACAAGGCCCAGGATTGCTCTTGCCAGCTGTTCTTTTCCACGCTTCGCTCCCTGCCTGTGCTTCTCTGAGCAAACAATCTTCTACTCAGGACACATATTTTTGTTGCAGGAAATACCTTTCAGAGATCTGCCTTACCAGTGAAATTGTGAGGCTGGATTTGCAGCTGTACTGTAAGCCTGCCGGGAGCCCTGAGTGGGGAGAGATAGCTGATGTAAAATTAGTGCTTTTACTTTCCTAAGGCCAACATTGCGCTTACCTTGTCTTTTGGATAAACTACGCTGACAAAACTCATCCACATATGGATGTTACGGTGCTCAGCAGACCTGTTAGAGAGTTCAGCACTGGTCTGGGGCATTTTTGGAAGCTGGATTTACTGGCTCAGGCTCAGCCTGATTCCATCATGACCCACGCACAACACCACTTTGTGGTTCTCTAGAAAACACCTGCCCTGATAAAAAAAACAGAAGCACTCAAAGCCCGTTCGCTGCTCCCATGACCTTGGCTTGCACCTCTCTGTCATGCAACACTGCAGGGACCCCAATATGAAAAAGAAAAAATAAATGTACCTCTGTAGTAAGTCTAGCCACGCAGTTTGGAAGACCAGAGCAGAGTTCAGGCGTCAATCCCACACCAGTGCTGAGTTTCCTCCCTCTGGTACAGACTCCCTCTGGGGTTACTGAGATCCTGACCAGCTTCCTTCTGAAATGAGTGTCTGGGCTCCACCACTCGCTTTCAATATCAGCTAGCGTCAGTCCTTCGCAAACCATTTTTTCAAGGTTTTGACTCCTGCCAAGTGTCTTCTTTTTTCTGTTGTTGTTTTAAATCAAACAAAGCTGTCTCTTCCTCTGCCTGCTCTTCTCTGGCAATCCTTTTTGCTCTTGCCATGGTAGGAAGAGCTGTCTTTCACTTCAGATCACTGCAAAGCTGCAGTTGAAATCTGTTCAACCACACAGCAGCTAAGGCTATTGTCAACCAAAGAGAATTTCTGAAAGAAGCAAAGTGCCCTGCAGATTTTTCTATCTGTCTCGGGTTCACCAAACTGTTGTTACTTGGTTTGTGCCCTGGAGCTCCTCACCGAGAACTTTATGGGGTAACCCTAGGCAATTTTTGTCCATTTATCGTGCTGGAGATGCAGACACAGCAAAGCGCACCACTTTGCTGCAGTTTCAAGTATGAAAGTGTCTATATGTGAGTCACCATTACTACCAGCATGACCAATATGGTTTCTACTTTACCAGAAATCTCGTAATGAAACCTCCAAGGGAGAAGACAGGCCTAATTACTGTGCATAACTTGCATATTCATGCAGCGGGTCCCCTCTGGTTTTCCCAGATACTTGTGGAATCAGACGGTTTGCACTAAGAGTGCTAGAAATGGATCTGTGAGAAATTAAAATGTCCCAGTACTCGAAAAGTAAACAGGGAACTTGAAGCTGGTATAACATTTGCCACTTAAAAGGCACATTTACCTAAGGTATAAGGGGAAAAATAACGAGGTACCAACCTGCAGAGACTCCCTTTCCCCGTATACCTTGATATTCTCCCCTTTGCTCAAAGATTTTTAAGTTATTGCCTAGTGCATTTATTGGTTAAGTTTGGGTCCAATTCACAAGACAAAGTCTGAACGAAGAGCTAGAACTTAGGAAGGAAAAGTCCTCCACCAAAGAAGAAAACAGTTCAGGCTCAGGACTGCTGCAGCCACGGTGGGCACAGCTTGACCTTAAATAAATAGCTGGGCGGTTTCGGGTCCGAACTGAGGCGCAGAGCCGAGTTATGACTGGACAGCTTGCGAGGCACCTGCACGCACGATGCTTGGCTACCGTTCGCTCTCTCGCTTTCATGAGAACCAAAATTCAGCCTCCTACACGTTCACCACAAAGAGGAAACTCAACAGATACAGCCGAATTTATCATGGCCGATGGTTCAGTGGAGGAGAGTACAACCAGGCAAAGCCACGAGGACAGCTGCTCACTCGGCATGCCAAAGAACCAAACCTCCACCAGTTTGGTCCCAAAATCCCTGCATCTTCCACCCTGTGCTTATTTACCCAAGAAAATAATGCAGCTGCGGGGTCACTTTTATCATGACTTAAGCTCTTTTCCTGCTGAGCTTCATAAAAGATGGAGAGTACTCAAGTGATTTAACCATGTCTTGCAGTGGGTTAGTGACTCATCTGGGTTTAGAAAAAATTCAGGGTTTTTCCTTGCTCACAGGCCTGTATTTCAAACACAGTGTTTTCTTTTGACTATTCCTGTTTTCATTTCATCTGGTTTCCATTGAATAAAATTAGAAGCATAAAGTTTAAACTATATTGTGGACTGCTGAAACATTCAAACACACAGAGAAGTTTATATTGAACGCAGGCCATTTGCTGAGACTCATTATCAGCTAAGCATCGACTAACTACGGCTGCCAGATTAACTGTCCTCAGCCATGCAACAGTAGAACATTTTCCTTGTTTCCAGCTGGCTATCCAATTGTGTGTTTTTTTTTTCTTTTTAAAATTCATGGGGGTGGCTTATAGCATGGAGATTACCAGACACAAGCAGGCTGCTTGGGTTGTATTGAATGTAATCCCGGAGGAATTTTTGAACGCAAGAGTCTGTGTGATGGTTCCTATTTTACCAGCATGGGGAACATTGCACGGCCCAGGTAACACAAAGAGGAAGTCATATCTCAGTGATAAGACAAAAGGAAAGAGATTAACAACAAAGTAGATGTATTTTCAACGTACTGCAAAGTAAAGCAACCTAAGAAAGTTTAGACACATTCCCTTTAAAATCCAGCTGCTAGATCAACTGCATAGCAGATTTAATGGTTTCAGTTCACCCACACACTCAGATACTAGACCCTAGACACAGGTCATTCATGGGGTCAAGAACCCAGGAAAGGATAGGGCAGGAGCAGAGCCCGGCAGCAACGGAGCCCTCCAAACTTGGGCCTTGGTGCCTCACCCCAGGCCTTCTGCCTCTGCAGAAACCCTGAAATCACCCAACGCTGCCACACGACACAGCCTCAGGAACTGAATTTTGAACTGAAATTCAAAATGAAGTTTTTTTTCATTCCTTTTGGTTTCACGTTATAATTGGCAACGCAACCCGAACTGCTAGGAGTGAAAGTAGCTGTTTTACAAAAGCATTGCAACACTCCTAACGTTAGCACCATGGGAATGCACTGTAACAGTGATCTATGGTCCCTCGCTGCTTTCAGATGGGTTTAGCAAACAGAATGCATAAATGCTCAACTGCTACACCAGATATATCTACCTCCCCTGCTCTTTGGAGAACAGCAACGAAAATTGATGGACTCAGGCAGGCAAATCCTATGTTTTCTAGATGAAAAAAAATCCCTGTTGTGGAAACTGTATAGTTTTAAAGGGCCTGGGCTAACTCCCATTTTAAAACCAGGCCTATTTACACACTATAAAAATTCTTGTAAATTAGGAAGAAGTTCTTATTGATTCAAAGACAACTAAGGCTGTCCTCCATATTATCACACTATTAAGACAGACGTTATGCTATGATTTCCACATGGGAATGCTTTTTTTTTTTTTCCTAACACCACAGCACTTCTTTGAAACGGCATGACAAGTGTCGTGCCTCTTCATGACACTTGGCTATCTGCACAGCTGGCTTTTACAACTGGCTGTGGCACCAGAAACTTCAGAGGCAGAAGCAGGCTGTCAGTCAAGGGCTACGTCCTACCTCTGTCACTGTCCTATCTCGCCCTTGCCCTGTTTTGGAAGAAGGTAACTGATGGGAATTTGCTATTTAGCCTCTATCCTGCGAGTCTGCCTGGCATTTGTGCAGCTCTCCAGGGAAGGGATGCTGCGACCAGCCGAGCCAGGTGGCTTTGCTCCCCTTCGCCTGTCCCAGGGCTCGTGCCCGGCTCGGCGGGGAGCAGCTTGGAGGGAGCCAAGCGCAGGCGCGCGACTGAACTCATTATTATATTTAAAATGTTTCAGGAACCTCAAAAACAGATTAAGTAATGCAATAATAAAACTCTCAGTGAACCTGTGCAATAAAATCCATCAACAGAGGAGATGGGTAATATAATCTCTTTAGAAAAAAAAAAAAATCCTCTGCTCTATGCCTGAATTACCTTGTGCACCACAAGATAGAGGATTTAGACTATGGCAACGGATTGAAATCTCTCTTCGGGGACATCCTTCTCATAATTGTACATTCATGCCTCTCTCCCCAGTAGTAGCCTAAATACAATTTACCGTTGCACACATTTTTATAGGGTTTCTGCAAATCCGCCACTTTATTACCACCCCGGTTATAAGGGGCCACACGGCAATTCCTAAGGGTTCACTAACTGAGCAAGATATTAAGCTTGAATAAAAAGAATCAAAAACGTCTATCTACAATTTATAGTTCTCTATAAAGGACCTTGGGGAACCGCAATTTGAAGGTGAAAAGTAAATGGAAAGCAGATTTCAGCTGAAAAATTCCATATGATCGATGGTGAAGACTTACGGAGAATTATCCAGAGAGGTTTTTAAGGTGTGCTAGAGTTAAAAACATACAACTCCAAATCCCACACAAGGCACACAAACACCCCAACGTGGATACATCTGATTAATCAGCCCTATTCAGAGCTTGGTAACAGCTGCCTTCTTTATGCACATCTCATGAAAGCCATCCTGTTTTACACCTTTCTTCAGAGGAAAGAAAGCTAAAAAGAAGATATGGAAAATTCCCAGGTGGGCCACAGTACCCAGCAGTACAGTGCTGTCAGACGATGTTTGTCTGAGAGATCCTGAGGTCCCTACTCTGCTCCAACCCAAACCACAAACCACCTGGAACGTGAGCAAATCGCCTAGTTCAGCTGTGCCTCAGCTTCCCTCTCGGTGGAGTGAGGGAGTTTCGTTTCATTGATAACCAGAATGGTTTCAGAAATTACAATGAGAATGGTTCTGAAATGAAAGTTATTATTTCAGTGTTACTTGTCTTCCTAAAGTTGTAAGAACAGTAATATAAAGGCACAGTAGCATCTACATATAACTAGCAAAAATGGACAGAACAGCTGCACAGTTATGTGTTAGTACCTACAGAAATTAAAGACTAAATTGCTAATACGAGTAAAAAGGAGTAAAGAGTAGATGATGTGGCAGACGTACCCTGATGCTAAACTCAGAAGGCAAGTATCTGAATGCAGAAGTCCATCACTAACAGGGAATACCTTGAAACACTTCAAAATCCAGATCAGACGTTTTAGTAAAAGGTTAACCACCTCTGGTGCTCCGACAGACTTTCAGGTCTGGCCCAGTGCTGACATCCCTGGGACACATCACCAACCAGGCAACGGAGTCATGAGAAATGATTCTTTCTTCAGAAGAGAAGGGCCAAAACCTCTGATATCTTAATGCCTTAATACAAAGCATCCAGGGACAAATTTGGTCCACTGAATCTATAACAGGGAATATGCCTGCAGGAATGGCCCTGTTCTCAAACGCTGTTCCCATCCTGTTCCCATTCCAGAGAGCACCGTGTAGCGTACAGCCATTGCTTCTCTGCAGGATCAGGCGTGATGGAGAGATGGGACATTTCCAGACAGCGAACTCTCTAGTTGATGAGAAGCAAAATATTTACCTCTGAATCTTCAGCAATTCTTGAATAGTATCATAATTCCCTGAATCTGCGGTATCTCACTGGCATCTGAAACACTGACATGTGGTAATTAACCTTCTTTTCATCTCTTCCTGATTCAATTGCACAGGATAACTTTAGTAACACATAACAGGTGGAAAAATCTGCATTTTATTTATTTATTTTTACTTTGAGGAGATGTAGATAAAAATCGTAGACCATACTTGATGCTGAATTAAATGAAGATGTGGTGCATTCGGGCTGCTGTGTACCCATTACTGCCGTGATGTATTATTTATTAGTTCTCCTCCTAAGTCTGCTGCCGAGCCCAGAAATAATGGCTGAGAAACCGAGCTGTGAAGGTGATGCTCTTCTGCACGTGCCGTGACCTTCTTTGTGCTGGTGCCTTGGACAGCAGCACAGCTCCATCAAGTAAGATCCTGTTATTTATGACATTTCACTTTGAGCCTTAATAAATCACGCTCAGAGACAGAGTGTGATTTCCCAGCTAAGGACATGCACAGAAGGAAGACGTAGGTGCAATCAAATCTCTTAAGAGTCCATCGAGATGGCCTATTTGAGGAAGACGACCTCAGACAAACCTGTGTAGTGAGGCAACCTTGGTTTTATCTTGGATCTGCTGCAGACTTCCAGTGGAGTCGTATTTTTGTTGTTGTGGTGGTGGTTAGTTTGTTTGTTGGCACATGACATTCTGTTGGTGCTTGGTTCGCTGTTCAGCCTCCCTTCCTCCTCCTCTCCCACACTCCTTCCCCACCTCAGCTGTCTGGAAGGCTCTTGGCAAAGACTGTCCCTAATATGTGCTTGCATACGGCAGAACATCCATCTTGATGGAAGCAACGAGGCATTAACGTATAACACAAATAATGAACAATGATTCATCTGAGCAGGCTCGATACGAAGGGCTGCTTTCTTTCGAATCTGGGCCTCAGTAAAGCTTTAAAGGATAATTTCCACTAAAAATTGGATCAACTCCATCAAGAAGAACACAAATCCCTGTTTCCTCCAGATTGTTTCACTCGATTCACTAAAATGTTTATTCTACACTCAGAAAAAAGTTGCTGGAATTTCTAAACTGCATTAAAATTAATCCTTTGCTTCTTTACAGTTGCCTTTTTCAGTGCTTCCTTTGTTCCAAGCTGGCGCTTACAGGAGCTTTCATAACCAGCAGGCAAGCACATACATCCTTCCTGTTTGCAGTTTTTACTGTACTTTACACAAACAAAAAACGTGGAGCAGTCCAGAGCACATCCCAGACATCTGAGAAAGGAGAAAGTAAATGCTGCTAATGGTTCCAGGTAGAAGACAAGGAGCGGATCGAGACACCTTGGCTTTGAAATGGAGCTACCTCAGTAACCCACTACCTTGCCAAAACAAGAGCAGGAGATGACCCAGCGAGACTCCAACGATCCGGCAGCTCTCTGAAGCACAGCCCTGCTCCGAAGGGACAATTCGGACCCCAGGACGGTGACCTTACCAGGGAACCAGCAGGAATCAGTGCTAGCACATCAAAACCCCACGGCAGGTTGTAATGGCATTGGGATGGGCCCTGACAGCTCGGAAAGGACAGGGCATGCCCTGCAGAGCTGCCAACAAATTAACCGACAGAATGGCAGAGGTCTCCCCTCCCTGCAGTGCCGTACAGCTGTGCGGCTCACGAGAGGCTCTGCTTCTGAATGGCTTTTAATTAAAGGCTCTTTCCAGATCATACCTCCGGCAGGCCTGAATAGCTCATTTTTGAGGGAATGGTCTGCCATGAGAGATGCTCAGTGGCCACTTATATTTTTCTCTCTCTCTCTCAGTACGTGGGGAACAGAGGCAATGAATGAGCAAAGCCTCGCAGCCCTGGCTGACAAACGCCCTTTCCCATCAGCTGATGGTGAAAGCAGACAACCACCTTCACAGCGAGCACTCCAGGATGCTTAACAAACCCTTATTACCTTTTGTGAACCTGTGTCTCATCAAAATTTAAGCAGACACGTTGTCACACTTCAAAAACATTCTATTTCCTGCCAATGAAACAGCGAATTGCTGCTTAATGCTCTCCAGCAGTATTTGTTATAGCCCAAGAAGCTCAGTCTCTGCGATCCCCGGTACACTACAAAACACACTCATTTTTCAACAGTCGTGTATCTGAAAATAGACAGGGCTCAGGTGTTTTTACTACAATGTCATGAAAAAAACCTGCTCAAGTGCACTGACAAAATAGGCCTTGCCTACATGAGCATTTGATTTTTGCTAGCCCTGGTGCAGCTGTATTGCTATTGGAAACAGCACAAAATATGCGAGCGTAAACGGGCCTTTGAGGAGAAGAGAAGCCCTATGGTTTTAGGTATCTATCTGATAGGCATCAGTGGGGAAGTGCAGTCTAATTGTTACAGCTCGAAACAGAAAATATTTTTTGTTGCTTCCTTATCTACCTACCTAGCTGTCTGGTCTTACAGCAGGAAAAAAAGATCCCATCGCTTGCCCTTCCTCAAGCCTTGCTGCGTGCTGTACCAGTGTAGCACGAGCTACTTGTGCTGCTCCAAAACTGAAGAAGCAGAAGGGAAGAGCCCTGCTCAGGACCCAGCAGCATTGGAAGAGGGGCTGAAGGCAGAGCCCTTTGCGCCAGCCAGCACCACTGCCACCTTGCACCAAAGGCTCGTGCTCGGTGCTTCGGAGAAAGCTGATTATTCTTCACGGGGTGATGCACCCAGCTTAAGAGAGGGGGAGGAAATCTTAATCCACTGGTTTATGGAAAGCAGCATCAGAGGGCAAAACGGTCTCCTGCCTCACAGCACAGGTCTCGCTCAAATTACCCTCCCACGGCAGAGCCGATGTGCAGGGTTTGCTCTTGCACAGCTACTGCTTGACCGTCAGCAAGCTGTGGGTAACCTGCTTTCCTCCCTTTGTAGGAGAGGAACAACACTTTTAATAGGGAAAATAATGGTTAAAATGTCTTTGCAGTGATTGGGGAATAATAATAATGAATATGTGAACGATACTTTTAAAAATGGCAATGAATTAGAGAGAGTCCTTTGCCAAGAGGGCTGCAACTAGAACAAAATGCAGCCTAGATGATTTTTCGGTGTTTATTGCCTGAGTGAGTAATGTTCATAAAGATTCCCGTAGCTGCACCGAGTACCGATTGGTATCAGTGCTATGCTACACAGGTCAATAAAGAAGAGAATTTCTCTATTACCACAATGATTCATGAAAGTGATTACTCCCACTTTGACTTGCTTTCCAAAAAAACAGTCTGCATGCAGTGATATACTTGCCAAATGCTCCTCACGTGCTCTCGGGGAGCATCCTGAATCTGCTGCAGACATGGTTTTGTGAAACAGGACTGGAAATGCTGGGAAGCGTGGAGGGGACAGGACACATATGGTCCCCGCTGCAGCTAAGGACACATTTCAGGCTGCCGGAGCAGCCAGGAGCAGGGGGTGGGCCAGCCTCCCGCTCTGTCACACCTCCTGCCACGAGGAATACAGAGAGCTGGGATGAAGCCAAGTGCCCCAGCGGAGCTCCCGGCTCCCCTGCCAGCCCCGCTCCAGCATTTCCCCTTGGCAAACCATCTGCAGCTGCAGCCCAGATCCTGCCCAGCTCACCCCGCATCTCCCTGTCTGTCTCACACACACACACATGCTCGCTCTGACTTTCTTTTTTCCTGTTGGCAGGAGACACCTTATCTAGAAGGTTATGCATTACTGCGATATATTTGCTTTTGAAGTACTGAGTGGCTTTTAGACTCTGGCATTTTGAACTTTTGGGGAGGAAGAATGTTACACTCACAACAAACTTTGAAGTCTGCTTCCTGAACGCATTAACTGTTTACTCTCTTCTTCTCCTTCTTGGCCACTTTAAGCTCCTCTAGAGTAAACACGGTCCTCACACCCAAAAACTCTTATCATCCAGGTATCAGATAACATCCCAAACACAAGGAATCAACACAACTATTTCAAAACCATGGAGTCAGGGAGGAACGAAGACTACAACTCTAACAGAGATTGCAGGCTGCTCTTCACATACTTTAATTTGCACTATAGGAACGTGGCATCTTTTGACATTCAGGTATGTGGATCACAAGAAACAACAGCTGCCATCAAATATTCCCTTTTTTTTCCAATTCTCCTCAACACAAGCAAATCTGAGCCTCAAATATTCTTTCAAGGGCAAGTATTTTGGTTCCTAATTCTTACCTTGGTCCCTTAGTCTCAGATTTTCAGCAAAACAAACAAAAAAAAAAGACCACATCAAAGAAGTCTCTGGTTGTACTTGTATATTCTACTACTTCTAAAAAATTAGGTCGTAATTTCATATTACGTTACACAGTCACCAAATTCAGCAACAACTACAGAAGAACCTGACACTGTAATTTATTCTATCCCAAACACAAGTTTAGGATAACAAAGATTCAGCCCGATAACTTCCCCTATTTAATATAAATCTTTGTCATGAAAACAGAAACAAAAGCAAGTTCTTTGTGTTACGCTGTGCCGTCAATTTAAATACCTTTGAACAGACTTCTGTGGTTGGGTGACCTGGGATGGCTACGTGCTCAAAACAACCAGCCCTCCACTTCAGAACAAAGCAAAATGTGTTTTGCTTTTAATCTGATAAACTTACATCCTGATGTTAATGGCTAAGGTCGTTTTGCAGAATTTGTCTTCTTTTGCGTTAAAGAAACAGAATTTCTGACTAGAGTCAGAATGCATGATTAAGACCGGCAATGTGAAAGATGTTAATGGCAACAAACACAGCCCCCCACACTTCACCCGACAGCCAGCAGCGGTCCGTCAGTAAGTCACTCTTTCCTCCTTAGTAGCAATTAAAATATATATTGATTCTTTAGCTTCCAACTTTGCAGCGAGACACATTCAAAGCAAGCGTTAATAAACATTGCTCAGTTCCTGCTTCAACCTGATCGTCTGCTTCTTGTTATCCTTCTAAGAAAAAAAAAAAAAGGAGGAAACTTGCTCAACTCACTGAAAAGAAATGGCTTTTGTGTAACTGTAACTTCATGAGAAAAATGGTTGCACAACCACGGCACAGAAGCCAGGCTGATGATGTAAACCAGGCAGTTTCCAAGCACAGCACTCCTCCCAGCACTAGTGTCTGAGCTGGGGAGCCCAGCGAAAGAGGTGCACCAGCAGAGCATGGCAGAGAAGACGTAAGCATGACTTGCTCAGAATCGCTCCCCTTCCTCACTCTTTGACAAGCGCACAAAATGAGAATCTATTGGGCTGACGCACCCTGTGTGCAAGAGTTCCCTCTCTCGTGTCTTGGTCTAAGAGTACATTCCTTTCACGTGTGTTTGCTCAGCATTCCTAGATAATTTTCCCCATGAAAGCTTATGAAAACGGTCTGTGTCTTCTTTTTTCTCCCATCCTTCCCAGGAAAAGAGAGACCCAAGACAACCAGACCTTAGAGTTCATACTTGCACTCCACAGTTGGGATGATTCCCGGAGCTTCAGAAGATAAGACTACAATTACTACAATTTAGTGTCTTTTCATATGCTGGGCCCAAGGGCTTCTTTGCTTTAAGCCATAGCTAGGGCCATGACAATTACAAGCTAGTATCTGTTGTTTCAAAACGTCTTTCACTGGGTTTGAAAGGATTTATTGGTAATATAATTGTTTTTATTCCTAGTCACGAACAGAGAACTTAACAAGAAGCAATGGTGGGATGGTAAAGCCAGACAAATTCAGAGATCTGGAGCGTGATGAGGTTGAGTCACCACTGTGGATAAAATGAAAAAAAAAAAAAAAGGAGAAAAAAGAAAGTGAATTTGCACCATCCTGAAGCAGGGCTGGCTACAGCTGTGATACGCAGGATGTGGGAAAGGAGGCAAAGAGGTATCTGTCCAGCTGTTCCCCCGAAGGTGTCACCCAGAACACTCCCTGCCCCAGCTGCTGGCCTAGCTGCCATGGGAAACCACTGCTCCAAGCCTTCTGACTTCCAGACAAGGTGGCTCGCTGGATGATGTCAACTGGTCCAACACATGCTTCCGGGCTCACAAGACTGAAGGAATCAAATTATCTGGCTTGTATTATTACACAGATGGCGCAACTGAAGGAACTGGTTCCACCTGGCCTTCAAAATGACTTTTTCTGAAGTAAAATTCTGAGCTTCTCCATGCTGAGAAGGCCATCCCTGCTGCCCTGAGAGGGTGCTCTTCCTAGAAGGAGACCTGGAGGGCTCCGTCCCGTTGAAAATCCCCGCTGCCTGCTGCTCCTTTGCAAGTGAGCGGCCTCGCTCCCCGCGCTGACTAATTACTGCGTGTCAGACACTGCCGCGCTCAGGCCCTGCTGGCCTGCGGCCGAGATGCTGCACTCCGCTTCCTGGCTGCCATTTGGCACGCGCTCGCTATTTTTGTTTTAACTCTTTTCCTTTCTTAGAAGATTTTCCAGACTGGGAAATTCAATCCGAGGCTGCCCCCAGCAGCTTGGCTGCCAGCACGGACTTTTGCCAGCCCGGAGCTCACCGTGTGTGGGGCGAGGACGGGGAGCTCCTGCTGCACTGCTGCTGAGAAGGCGCCGAGGGACCGCACGTCCCTGCTGCCCAGTGTCCCCTGAGAACAACCGGGGCTCCTGTCTTCCAGGAACGTGGCTGTTCTTTCAACAACAGAAGCATAAAAACGTCAAGGCACAAGGGAAACGTGTCCAGGAAAAGAGAGGACATGTTCTTATCCCTGCATTAATCCCAACCTTGCGATGATGGCTCCTCTCTGAAGAGGCAGCTGAAGACTCATCACTGCTGAATGAGCTAACCTTCAAAAACGTGGAAAAAAAGAAAAGGTCCCCAAAATGTCACAAGCTACCGTCACTTGACCTTCAAAAGTTGCCAACACCACCAAAACTCTGGTGTTCTCTCTGACATAAAAAGCTTGGAACTTTTCATATGCGAATGGCTTCCTCTATGTACACAATGTAAAAATGCCCCCTTGAAACTGAGGCAGTACCGAAGGAAGAGCCAGAAGTGAAGGAAACGAGTACTCCAGTTGCAACGCTGTTGTGCAGGTCCCAGAGCTGATGGGAGCTAGGCATGAAGCATACAGCACTCAGAAAACCCTAAGTAATATAAAACATTGGAATTTGTCCCTTTGGCAAGAGAACTTACTGTAAGAACATCAACATCTTCACGTTTGACACCAAGTTTCCATATAATTTTGAATCAAGTTCAAAGCCCTGGACCTCATTGCTACGGCACTCCCCGGCTTACATCCAAGACATCTAAGAGGTTATTGAGTGTTCTGGGATGACAAAGAAAATGTTGACATATTTACAGTTAGCTTTTCTATAACCTGCAAGTTATAGAATCGATGTCTGGTATCCACAAAGTGCATCATGCAGGCGCTGGAAAAAGAAGGTATTTGCTCATTTGCTTCTTAGACCTTTTGCTGCAAGCATCCATAATATAAATAAAAGCTACAAATATTATCCCGCTCCCAATACAATTATTTATGTTCGCTACACAGCCTAATAACAAACATATTTCTTTTCTGGGAAAAGAGATCTCAAGTGGTTTAAGGACTACGCTGCTTTTATCAGGATGGCAAAATGAACCGTAGCCATGTCGCAGCAGGGACCCAGTCTGGATAACCCTTGGGGTCATTCGAGGAGTGACAAATCCGTTAAATGCACAGAAAAGCCATGTATGGGGAGGAAGGAGAGAAATGTGACAGCAAGCGTCCGAGGTCCCAGATCACAGCTGAGTTTTCTTTCCTGTCGCCAAGCCAACACGGGGAGCACATAGGTCCCTCAGCAAGGTCCGGTGCCGATGGTTCACCATGCTCCCACCCTGGGACACCTGCAATCCCGTGCCTCTCGACGTTTCCTCGTTTGCAGGATTTCCTCCAGGAAAGCCCTGGGGAAGCGCTGCTGCTCCCTGGGCAGGGCTGCCTCCTCCGTAGTGAGAGATGAAATTCCCACCTCCTGCGAGTGCAGCAGGAGATCTGGACCTGCCCATAACGCAGATGCGTGGGCACTCCGTGTCCCCCCACGCAGACATACTGGAAAGAAAGTGTTTGTTTAACAATGTGCTGTTTCTGTCAGCTCAGCATGGTACTACGAGTATTGCAAAATATGAAGTAAATGCTGCCTTTTCTGCCCAAGCCATGATTGGCCCACAATCTTGTTTTAACTGTGTGTGGGATGCAGGAGAATTTAAAATGAACCATTTAAAGCTTTCTGCTTTTCTCAGAAGAAAAGATCACTAGTAGTTTGACAGTTAAGACTGACCCTCCACTTCAGAACCAGAATTAATGGGAGAGAAAACATAAGGAAACGTTTTCATTTTTAAGCTCCCAAGAGACTCTGGCAAACAATAGCAAAAAAAAAACATTTCAGAAGTGCCAAAAGTCAGGGGAGTGCTCCATTTACTTATTTTTATGGTCAGTCACTGATCATGCTGATATTTGACTTTGGCTCTGAAATCTCAGCTGTGTTAAAATAAAGATAACACACAACTCGCTCAGGGTAAATCCACAGACAAACTGAGATATCCCCAGGACTTGAACAGAACCACAGACTGTTGCCATCTATAAATGCCGACAGCAATTTGTGTTTTGTTTTTCACATTTTCACCTTACAGATTCTAGGACAGTGATATCTTTCTGCATTACATTCCACTTAGAGGACCATTTTCTGTCAGATTTCCACAGCACCTTGCATGGAAGTACCTACAACAGTTTTACCAGAAGAGGAAACATGAATTTATTTATTTAAACTACCATGATACTTATCACAAGTTTTAGCACTCTCAATGACATCAAAGGGCTTTCAATCAAAGGGTATTTCTATGAAATGCAAGAAATAAGGACAAACAAGAGGCCGAATTAAAAAACTTCCAGCCCTCCCATGTGCTCCTTCAGACTGCCGCAATTATAGATCTTCAGTTAATGGCCAATGCTGAAATCACCCTCAAGGTACAAGTGGTCTTGCACCCTCAAGCCCCTAAAACATTCAACCTGTGCCGTGCCCAGGATCACTACTGGCTCTTGGACAGTGTCCAGAAGCCTGTCCAAATGCCGCAGAGCCTACGGGTTGAATAGATTACAGAGGCAAGACCTGTCACAGCAAATGTGCTCTCCTACAGCACCTAGTCGTGCATTACAGAAAATCACCATTGCTGCTGCCTTTCTGTCCCTTGGTGCAATGGGGAAAACCCACCACTCTCAGATTAGCTACCACCCACTGAACAAAGCACTCAAGGTTGCAGACTCCTCACAGACGAATTCCACACTCGAGCTCTGTTCAGATGTTACAACCTTCCTCGGATGAAGCATCTCACTGTATCTCAGTGCCTGTATCTGGGTTTATTTGATGCAGCCAAATTTTCTCCTCCAAACCCGTCGATCTATTTTCTCATTGGCCTGCGTATTAACGAGACTGAGCTAACAGATTGTGGCAAGTCAACATGCTGAGCTGACATCCTGCTGCCCCCTCCGTGTCTGTCTGACTTTTAAGCTTTTTCTTTCCATTTCCCTTCTGGATGATGTGTAACATGCACTGTAGTCCAGGAATGCCTCTTGCTTTGGCTGCATGGTGTCTCTCTTTTTGGCATGCTCCTGGACCCTGAGGGAACCTTGCTGGGGCTGGCTAAGTCACATGTTTGCCCTTTAATGAACATTAAAAAGAAAGCATAATCTATGTCATTTTGATGTTTCTATTAATACAGGCCACAAGAAAGCTCAGGTTCCTCTTAAAAAGATCGTAGGAAACAAAGGCATTTCCAGCAATCAATACATGCACAACAGGTATGGAAAGGCTTGATCATATTGCAAAGAGAAGAGGAATTATTAAGCAGTATGATGCACGTGCATTTTGTTTGAATTTCTTCAGCACCTGAATTTGGTAAATTGTGCTGTCACTTTCTTGCATTCCCGAACCTCCCATTGAATGACCTTTACTTAAGAGTTTATTTTCACTCACTGAACTAAAGATGTTCAGCACACACCGGAATCACATCCCTGGAAAGTCACCCTGTGAAATATATCCTGAGGTTGGGAGCTGAAATGGTGATGTTCTTCCAACGCCCTTTCCTCCACCCCGCTGGCTCCAAGAAAGGTGGAGAACATTTGGGGAGTGATAACCTGCTTTGCCATACAATGTCCCGCACAGCAGAGTCTCCTGGTAAACACGACTGCAGAGAGAAAGACAGCATCCACAGTACCACAATTTCAACTACAGGAATGTCTGGGAAGCTAAAACCCAGGTTCTCGAACACTGAATTGCTGTGTAAGAAAAAACAAACAAACAAACAAAAAAAACCAACACAACACAACCAAAACAGAAACATGAGAATGTTCAGCTGGAGTGACCTTTGCGAGAAATCTAGGGAAAAAGAAAAGAGCAGGATCTTTCCTTCCTAGGGAGGATTGTGAATCGTCTCCCAACTGCACTCCTGAGCGTGAATCAATTTTCTTCCAGTCGATAACTAGCGCAAAGGTTCTAACCTTCATTTGTGCTCCAAATACTCAATCGGGGATGTAGAACACATACCAATTAAGCAATTCAGCTAAAATAAGAAGGCCGTGAACCAACATCGTTGCAGCAGCTGCCCCTGAGGGATCGAGGGTTAGCAGCTTGGGGAAAAGGTAATTTATTGAGCTTAATACTCTGCGAAATGTTCTCATGATAATAAGATTGTAAGATCGTTTTAATATCTGAAGTCATGTTGAAAAGGTCATTTCTCATCTTTTACGCCTACCTAAGTCATGTAAATTAGAGCTACTCAAACAGAGTTGAGGGTGTTTGCAGCCTAAGTTTTTCTATATTTTTGGATGACAGAGAAAAATGTCAGTAATCCCAAGTGGTGGACACAATCAGGGAGAGCCCATGGGTTTTAGAGTAGCAACATTAAAAGATGAAGCTACTTTTGCTATGCATTAGGCCAGAATTCCATCTCTGACCTACTAAATTTTACTCAGACATTTCTTCCCCCTTCTTTTTAATGTTTTGATTTGGAGAATGTTAAAAAAAGATATTAAAACACTCTACATGTAATCTAAAAGGGGTGGGGAACACAGCTGATGTATTTGCCAGAAGTTTTATAACCAAGGAAAATGGGGCACTGGCAATTTTACAATGTATTCGCCTCTTTTCCAACATGCTTTTTTCCATAAAAGAGAATGAGTTTGGTGATTTTTTCTTCCCTTTTTTCTTTTTAATGCTTTCTAGGCAGAAACTTTGTAGACTTTGCCTCCACATCTCCCAGCCAACATTCCTAAATCACAACTTGCAGCTGCCTTTGCTCGCGCAGCCTTGGAGCCTCCATTTGGCAGAGCAGCGGAGTCGTGCCAAGATGTGATGTTCCTGTGATGTGCGCAATTACCCAACAGGGATGGAGCTGAGATCCCCAAACACATTTCACTAAGGCCCCTGAATCATATTTGAAACTAGGTCTTCAAAATTTATAACAGCATTAGGCTATCCAGGCCCTTAGTTTCATTTATGTTTTGAAGCTTCAAATCCATCACACAACGGACCTAAATGAGGGCATTACTCTCAGTAATAATGCATTTGATCCCATGTAGTCTAAAAGATGGAAATCCCCTCCTGTTCTTTTTTTTTTTTTTTTTTAATAGGTTCCAGCATCTTCCTCACCCTTCCATTACCCCAACTCC
The DNA here is from genome assembly GCF_013377495.2 of Cygnus atratus. Classification (NCBI taxonomy): domain Eukaryota; kingdom Metazoa; phylum Chordata; class Aves; order Anseriformes; family Anatidae; genus Cygnus; species Cygnus atratus. The sequence goes on from NC_066378.1 coordinate 7,993,408, forward strand.
CCAGTTCTTGTCTTCTACTACAGTCACTTTCAAAAACCCACCCACCCACCCAGGACAGCCTCCTTTGCCATTCCCCTTCCTCATAATTCTTCTGCCTCCTTTCTCCTGAACCCCTGCCCCATTTCTGGCTTGTCACTGGTCAGGCTGCAAGCTTCTCAGAGCAAAAGGAGTCTCTTTTTTCTGCCTGGCAGTATGCTCCAGAGGTGCTATGCAAACGATTTATTATAACAGATTGCGGCCCAGAGTAATTTAATACACTGTAAACCAAAGCTCAGGAGAGCTGGCTATCCAGCATTTACAAAGCATGCCATGCTTGTATTTTTCAATACATAATACATAAATCTCTCTGTTGCCGTGGCTCTGTTTTCAGACTTGCTGGGGTTCATATGTGAAAATTTTCCGACTATTTATCAGCTTGATCTTCTCCGTCAGCCTTTATCATCCCTTACAGTTGCTCTGAAAAGTCCCTGAAATGAAGAGACCGAGGCAGCTGCCAAACGATGTCGTAGTCACGGCCTTCCAGGGTGTGGGACTCTGCAGAGGGCTGCAGCCCCTCCACGCCAAGACTGTCACCCTTATTATTATACGAGCATAATAACGATGATAACATCAAGCTGAAAACCAAGCTATTACACCAGAACTGGGAGGGAGAGGAAATGTCTGCGTGCTTGTCTTTTTTGGCTTCCTTACTTTGGTCCAAAGGATTGAGGGGAGGATGCTTGAAAAAAACACGAGGATCCCACCCCAACATTTGCGGGACATCTGGGTGGTTCACAGACAACAAGCCTTCCATGGTGATGTCGTGCCCCACTGTGACCTCTGGCTTTGTTACTGGGTGGCCACACCTAACAGCAAGGCTGCCACTGAGGCTGCTGCTGATCCCACTAAGAGTGCTTTAGAGAAGTTAGTGCCAGCTTCCAGGTAACAGCCCCCCAGTACTATCAATGCTCATTTTTCTCCTAAGCTCAGTTTTGGTAAGAAACATGTAGCATCCAGCTAGTGAGTTTTTCCACTACAAACTGTGCTTTCAAGGAAGGTGATTCACAAATGAGATAGGGAAAATGTAATTCTGAAAAACAGAGAAAACCAAGTAGCGACAAGGCTCTCGAGCAAAAGCGAGAGGACTTTTCATTTGGCCAAAAGATTGGAGGTTAAACCTGAAAACCACACTTCACTTGGTTAGATCTATCTGTAAGCATGTATTTGTGTACTTCATCAAAGACTATCGAACCAAGAGAGGCAGAAAGCGTGCAGCCGGCCCAACACCGGTGCTTACCGTGTCTACCCTCCCTGTCTCCTCTTCAGTAGCTACCGAGCAAGCGAGGCTTCCGAAACACAAGCAGGACCCAAGCAACTATGAAACGATAAATCAAGTTTGCCTCGCTTCGGCAGCAGCCTGCTTCACAAATTTGCACTGTGCTCCGGATGGACGGGGAGGTACGGGGATGCTTGGAGGCAAGCAGCGGCACGCTGGACAGGAAGCCCACGTCTGCTCGCTGCGGCGTGTGCCAGGCGCTGCGGCATGCGTGTCCAGAGATGATAAATGGCTATTTGGTAGAAATATGTATTTTACACATGGCTTAATGGATGTTCATAAAAAAAAAACGTCTGAAACTTGTTAATCCCAGGCATTTATACCTTCAGCCAATTTCAAAAAAAATCCAGTCCAGTTTTGGAGAAGCCAATATTTCACTGCTGACTGGAAAAATGTCTGCAAAAGGGAAAAATAACCCTCAAAGTACATGAATAGTACAAATTATAGAATACATTTTCTACTACTATTCTCCAAAACTTATCTGGAATCCTACTTAAAAAAAAAGGAAAGTAACGGTATAAGATTACACAGAAAAAATTACACATCCTTCACACTTTTTTTTAAAGTCACCGTTTTTGTAGAGAATTTTGCAGAGTACACAATAAAAGTGCTGCAGAGAAACAAGGCATTTCAAATATTCTAAATTTTTTCATTAAGATCTTTCATTTAGTTTCCTCTAATTCTTTTTATAACAGCAGCGAGTCTGTTACCTAAGTTTTTAAAGGTTTTGTATGGAAAGGTCTCAAAAAGTAAAACCAGTGACGGGCTAGTGGACTTACTGCAGCCAACACGGAAGTAGCTATTTCTTAATTTGACTTCAGGAAATGTCAGGTTTGTAAGAGACAACCAACAGTAGGTTCTTCTGGCTAACACTTCCCCAGGTGCCCAGCTTCCCACACTGTCCAGTCCTTCCTTTTGCTTCAGCCATATCCAGGACCAAGGAAACAACCACGCCATGTAATTACATGGCAGAAAAACGCAGTCCCACCACTTGCTAACTATTATCATGTTCTCATCTTCTATAGCACAGCAGTATCTACACGGCAAACTGCTGCACTTTATCGACAGATGGGTTTTAAACGAAAGCACGCACAAAACCAGATCTCTAAGAAACTCAGTTCGCAGAAGGCTGGCCACTACGGGGCTGCCACGCTGGAGGGGGCAGCCTGGGGCTCTCCTTCGCAGGCATTAGCCCTTGGTCAACCCCTGACCAAAAAAGCACAGCCAGGAAAGCAACCACAGATAGGGCTGAATCTGAAAAATGTGCCATACGAAAGAAGCGTTTAATTTGTTATATTCAAACAGATCAAAGATGTGTAACTCCAGCTTTCTATGCGTCAAACTTCGCAGCTGTTTCCTTTATCAGCTTGCTAGCAAAAGGTCTCTGTGGTTCGGTGCCATTCTTTGTAAAACCTCAACTGTTCTGCAATAAAAGAGGACTAATTTTTACAGTAAAGTTCTGCTTACATTTAATATCAACATCTGACCACAAATGCCAAGTACAAAATTTACTAGGTCTCACTTAATTGTATTTTGTGCTCTCTTTGTGAGCCAAATCCTTCAGTCTTCCCCAATACATGCTCAGGCGACTATGACTAGTTTCTACCAGTAAATACTTACTCTCCTCTCTATGTGGAAATCCAGCACTAGCGTTCTGTGCTGTTGATTAGAACCAAAATTTCCTTTGCATGTAAAGAGTAAGAGTAATATTCTCCATCAGTCCTCCTTTAAAATTGCTTCTAGAGCAAGAAGACACACAAAAAGTATGCACCAATTCCTTCCTCTCCTGGTCTCCTCCTCTTGAGGAGTTCTCAAATCCAATTAAGACATCACCAAACAGTCAGGCCCAGCAATGGAAGAGCGAGCACCATGGAGCACCTACAGCACTGCTGCTACCGCTCGTTAGAGCAAAGGCCATAATCCCAATTAAGGATGTTCACTGGTTAAGCAGCGCAAGCACTGCAATCCGTGCAGCATTCAAGACTCCGTGTGCCACCGGCAGGGACAAGGGGGTTGTGATCCTGTCTGTGAGTGCAAATTAAGCTTCCGATTGGTGGGTGCAAACAGGCTTTCAATTTACTTGTTCCTCTTCTAATATTTCATTTAACTACCTGTTACAGCTTGGAGAAACATTTTCTGCTAAGTGCGTTCATTTGCAGGCCCATCTCTTGCCCAAATATCTAAGTAGTACAGCGATAGCTTCATGTTAATGCACATCTTGGTTAAATAAACCAGTTTTCCAGGCTGCTAGGTTTTCATTTACATTTCTGGTAGATTAGCCTGAGCTGTGGAACTGAGCACCATGTAGGCAGGGAGACAGGAAGAGGCAAATTGGTCCTTTATGTACAACTCCCCACCTAGCAGCCCCCTGGCTGGAGGAGGTGGCAGCCACTTGGGCTGCCCATGGAGCTCTGGACTTGTGGGGAGCGAGAGGTGCTGGGATCAGCGCATCACCTCAGCATCCTCTAGGGTGGAACAGAGGCACCAGCCTTAGCTCAGTAAGATGTACCTGGGGCGCTTCCCCAGGGCTTTGAGCCGGGATATTTACTCAGCCTACCTGCGGCAGTCACCAGGAAAAAGACAAAAAAAAAAAAAACAAAACAAAAAAGAGATGATAATAAAAGGTTGATTAATTATGTGCAATAACTGGGACAGCATATCATGAAAATTCCATTCTTGTTTACTCAGCTAATTCACTTTTTATGAGTGTTTAGGCTTTAAAGCAAAACAAAGCACTAATTACCCAATTAACGAGCAATTAAGTTACTGCAGCCTAATAGCCTGTACAGTGGCTGCCTTTATGAGTCTGATGGTGAGTTAGAGACCCATTAAACAAATTTATACACAGCTGTAGCAAACATTACATTTCCAGAGATGTTACATTACATGCTAATATTTTCACAGCCTTGAAACATCACTCACTAGTTTAGTGAGTACAGTTTGCCAGTTTACTCAGCCGAAGGCTGACAAAGGAAAGGGCTCACATTTCACCAACAGCTATACCCATGGGTAGAGGGGTCTGTACTTTAAAGTCTTCTGGAAGAGGCTTTAAAATATTTACTTGTTTGCAGGAGTGTAAGACGCTCTCTGCAGCAGGTGACATTGCACTGGAAATTTTAGGTTTGCAATTGGGTCGTGAAGGTAAGGACATTTTACCGTGTGAAAAGAGACAGGACATTTTTGTAAACTCCTCCAGGTGGATGGGATTGCCTGTGACAAAGTGTGACAACCCTCAATTACAGTCCTGTATTAACAGAGGGCTCTCCCCTCCCACACAATAAGCAGTACCAAGACACGGTGGCATGAATACTAACAGCAGAGTTTGGGCCCTGGCTCCTGCGCTGGCTTCTCTTTGGTAATGTCAGACTCATGGTACTGTAACTGTACTTCAGTGAGGTTCAACTTTCACATCAATAATGGGTGTATCCTTTGGTGTAACTTTATCCAAAGAAAAAAAAATGTTTTTAGAGCATCCAGTTCATGTTAGTTAAAGAAAATGCTTTTTTTTTTTTTCTGAGGATGACAAACCCAAACTCATAATAAATAGACAATTTATTTCTGCTTAAACAAGAGATGTTTCCATTTATCTACCACCACACATAAAGCCTTAGATCACCTCTTTCACAGGCACAGTATCACTTTAAAACACAGGGTGCACTGTGAAGAAATGGTTCGTAGACCACAATCATCTGGGCAGTACGGTCCTGCAAGCATGCTGCATTTCCTGAGTAACCCCATGGAAATGCTCAGTAAGCAGTGAAGACTTCTGGGGGCGTTGGTTGGAACGACTTTAACCTGATGTTAAAACAGGCCACTAAGTGCAGGGCCAGGAGCTGCAAGAACATACGTTTTCAAGTTGCATACCCACATTCGCAGCATCAGACTTTCAAGCTGGCACCACCACGGTCCCACTGAATTCCATGAACTGCACCAACTGCTAGCAGTCACTAAAGATCTGGCTCGTGTGCATTTGTTAATAAAGACACGCCTGTGTTAATGACTTTGAAAGAATGAGGCTCTCATCTATCTTATAAACAGAGCTTTGCTCGCAGCCCGCACCTCAAGAACACTTCCCTGGGCAGAATTGCAAATGAGGCCCCACTGCCTTTGGCCTGTGCTTAGAGTTTCCTCTTGTGTGAATTCTCCGACATCTAATACGGCATAAGCTTAAGCTTCAACATTTTCCGTGTTGGGAATACTGAAGATGAGTTCTCTTTTCTTTTTTTTTCCCACAAACACTGAAAAAATTTACTGTTTTTGAAATGTTTATCATTCCATCAAATATGATGCACCAACTCGCTGATGGCCTTAAAAATGAATGTAATGGGAAAGCACAGACAGACACCAAGGGCCTGTGATTGCAGAAATCTAGTTTTCTTAGGAAAGCAGGCTGAAGAAGAAGAGTAACTGTTTCCTTTTGGGCCAAATGGCTGCAGGGATGAGCGTGTCAAGGTAGTTTTTGTAAGGTTTCCTAAAACAGTATGGCACGGCAAAGGGACGGAAAAGCATCAAACAAGAGCACAAAGCCACAATGACCCTCATCTGCAAACACTGTAGGAAGGTAAGTGGTCAGCCAAGATGAAAAATGGGGAAAACAAACCTGAAGGCAACAAACAAGATTCAAAGCCACTCACTTAAGAAAAGGAGATCTTTTAATCATGTCTATATTAATGTTTTCTTAGAAACTCCATCACCCATCAGCTGCTCAAACTCACAACCCAGCAGTGTCTGGTTTTGATTGAATAATGTCTCCCAACTCTATCTTTAGTCTTTCAGTTTTTCTTTTCTTTTTTTTTTTTATTAAAGAAAAGGTCTTATCTGGCCTGTTTTGTATTGTTCTCTCCTCTCTCTCTTTTTTTTTTAATCTGAAGTCATTTGAAAGAGTGAGCGTCAGATATCAAACCCAATATCCTTTTTCTCATTAGCACTTTTCCCGTGCAGACCTTCAAATGCGGTAATAATTAATGAGTCTGTGTCAGAAAATGAATAAAAGATGGCTCAGATGCTTCACTGTTCAGGGCTGACCTTTAGCTGAGTCTACTGTATTAATATATTCTTGTGTTGTCAGACTCAAAGAGCTAACTGCCTTATGAATTATTTATCAACACAAAAAGTCTTAACCAGAAACAGTGTTAACATTAATTTCTAACCCTCTGTGTCACAGCAAAGCCTGCCTGCACTGCATAATTGAATTTTAGTTTTAGACAAGCAATCAAAGCACAAGTCGCTGTTGTTGTAAGTGTGGCTGCCTATGATAGCAAGAGGAGCGGCTGCTCTTTTTGCACATCTGGTGCATTACAGGCAGTTCAGGTTTCTGTGAGCAATAAGCCCAACTGGAGACAAATGTGAAACGTGCTCACAGCAATGAAAAGCGCTGGGGCTCTCCCCTCCCCTGAACAAATCCTAGGTGCTGAAGCACTTCGCATCCTGCTACTGGTACTTCTGATTGGGGCTGGTATGGAAACGTGTTGCGCCTTGTCTGCTTTCGGCATACCTAGGGGATGCCTGAAACACCTGAACCAGAGGGGCTGGGGCTGGGCAGACCGTCCAAAGGCTCTGGTGCCTGGTTCTGCCCTTCCATCCACCTCTCAGACAAGAACGCATCGATCTCCTTGCTCTGCCCTGGATGCTCCCCAAATGCACCAGCTCTTGCAGCTCCACCATTCACCGCCTTTGCAGGAATGGGTTTCAGCTGACCAATTCTGAGCAATTATCAAACTGATTTACAGGATATTTGTATCATGCCAACCATATCAAGACCTAAGACAAGGGCCCAGTTAGGACTTGAGGGCTGTATTCACAATTGTTCCCTCCAGAAGAGTCTTGGGAAGTTATGTTATGTATAACCTGCTAGACCCACCACAGAGATGGGACATTACTGTCGTAGGAAGGAAACACTGTGCGGGCTGGTAGAATACACCAGCCTCTGTTCGCAGCCCCAGCAAATCAGCACCAACCAGGTACTTTATTTTCAGTTCACACTTGGTGGCTGAGGTTTGTTCATCCCTGAAGAAACAGTTCAGAGATTATCAACAGAGCGTAAGAGGGCCTTACAGAAATGAGATGTGGCTTTAGGCTCTAAATCTTGGAACAGCTCAGCCAAACAGCAGCTTTGCTAGCTTTCTCCCTCTATTCTCAGAGTCAGCAAGGGCAGAGGGAGAAGAATTAAATTCCTTTGGTCCTTACCCATCTAAGTGAAGAAGGAAATAGAAACTGTTCAGTCTTACAAAGAGATTTTCTCTATCTTTTCCCCAGAAGCTTAAACCCAGAGGTTGAGTGAGAACCAAGAGAACCCAGCATGTGGAAGGGCTGCTGCTGACAGACCTACAGAGGAGCTCGGGTCTGAGCAGAGATGACGGAGAAGCACCAAGAACTCAGACAAGGGACCCTGCTGCTGAGGAGAAAAAGACAGGAGGACCTGCGAAGCCCAAAAGTTGCAGCTCATTCAGTTCCTTCAAGGGAGAGGAACCTTACCAAAAAGAAGAAGAAAGGGGTGGAAAAAAACCAACCAAACAAAAAAACCCAACTCCCAAGCCCTACCATTCATCTGTCTACCAGTTCAGGGGCCTATAGAGGGCAATGAGTTTGACTACATTTACAAAAAGTGTGGCTCAAGGAGGAAATGCTGAGCACGTGAGTACAGACAGCAAAGGGGCCCACAGCATGCTCTGCCCTTGCAGGACCATGGCAGCAGCAAGGTGAACCCCGCTGGGAGCTGGTGTCCTCGCCGCCTCCGAGTCCTCAGCAGGGTCCTCAGCAGTGTGCCCGAGCGGTGCCGTGGCCCAGGGTGTGCCTGGCCGGGCTGCAGCCGCAGGGAAACCAGAGCCGAGGTGAGCAATGACTGAAAGCACAACTGTACCTCCCCGCCCCACCTTGGGAGTCACAAACCCCGCTGGGGACGGTGGGATCCATGCTTAGACCTCTGCACTACACGCACATCCGCTGGGGGACACAAAAGCTGCGTTTTGACAAAGCTGCCAGAGAGATCTGGATGCTTAAACCAAATTAATGGAAACTGGGTGCCTTTGTCCCTGGAAGGCTTTGAAATTTCTTAATAAAAATATCTCCGCCATGTCCAAAGTGAGGAACGACATTACCCCTTACCTAACGACTGACTTGGTAATCAAGTGCTCCGTCTTCCCAGGAGCTGTGTGCATCACACCTTTGCTACAAGAAAGCAGATGACGACAAATGTTTTAATCTGAGCTGAAAAGAGCTGAGCTTTGCGGGTGTCAGACTACGCGATTCTGTGTTTTCCGTCCAAGACTGCCAGCCAACTTTCAATGGAAAACAAGACACGACATTTTTCAACACTCTGCTAACTCTTCTTAAGACTAATCTTTTATAGGCACTGGGATCTTCAGAGCAGATTTTTTTCTGTAGTTGTTTTTATTTTTACTCTGGAGCCTATGATGGAATAAATCAGTCTTTGCCAAACCAGATACTTTTCTTTGGCAGCCATTTGCATATTAAATCTAAAATTGTTTGCCATGACACAGTGAAAAGCAATTCTTGAAAGCCACTTCACATCCTTCCTGCAAGATCTCACTAGCACCTCCGTACGTAACACCGACCTGGCTTTTTGGAGACCTGATAACCTGGCGCATTCAGCTCTTCCTTGTACCGTTAGTGCTCAGAGCAAAATCGATGATAAAAGGTCTGGCAGACACGCACTTCTGCAGTAAATCCGTAAGACAGCTCAGGTCTCCGTTCAATTTGGTATTTATTAGTTTTTTTCCCCAAACACAGCAGAAGATGGTGACAGCTAGTTCCCAACTGTACATGCCTGCTCCCAAGCTATGGAAAATGACTCTATAGGCCAACTGGAAGCTGAAGAGTTTATAATGAGCCAAACAACTGAGGCTTGAGGATGACTGATATGCTGGGACTGCCCTTGCCCCACTGAGGCTCGCAGAGGGGATACTGCACCCTCCATGTGCAGCAACATTGGCAAATAGACACAGCAGCTCCTTGCTTCAGAGCTGCCCCACAGCCGCTGCGACCTGCTCCACGTTGGGTTACATGTCCCAAACCCTCTGTCGGTTGTGTAAAAGAGGCTACAACTGGGGACTTTTTATTTTTTTTTCATCTTCCACTTCAATATAGCAGACTAAGCTAGTAAAAAAATGAGACGGTCATGCTCTTTTAAAATAACAAAACACCCACCCTGGCAGTTATGACATAACCCGGCAGATTTTTCTTGTTACTTTGCTGTTTTAAGTGCCTCCCTCAATGTGAATCCAATTACCAAGGCCTTTGTTTTCTCTAACAAAGGGACTGTGTTTCGGGGCTCTGTCTCATCTGGCTTTAATCATCTCTCATGAGGGGAGCTCACTAACAACCACCTTGGGATACCTTTTATGACAGATTTGGGAAGGCGCATGAAAGAAGGGCTGGGTTGAAGAAAGAGTAGACGAGGTGGATTCCCCCCCCTCCTTCCTCTTGTTGTTTTTTGACAAGTGCATACGCTTTCCACAGCGCTCCAGTAAACCTGCATCTGACTTACCCCTGGACACGGATGGAAATGATTTTCTAGTGGCTATTTTGTTGGACTGAACCGAGGCTTATTTTAGAAGTCTCCAAAGTCTTCTGAAAGAAGGAAGGAAAAAAAGCCCAGCTCTGGATCTTCCTTGACCTGTGTGTCTGAAAATTACCAGTTTTACTACCACGCATGCCTCTGCCAGTTGGCCGGCACGCACAGACATGTTTTCTTTTCCCTTTCAGGCCTACTCTATAACAGATTTTTCCTCATAAAACTTACAACTGGTGCAACTCTTCTCAAGTTTGAAAAGAAACAACTTTAGAAATTGCTAGGACTCAATTAATGCGACCGAGCACAACGGATCCTTCGAGTGACACAAGGAAAGAGAATTTCCTCTGCTAGAAACAGGAATTTCATTTTCTCCCCCTTCATTGCAGGAGGCTGCCGTGATTGCACAAGTCACGCTTTAAAAGTAATCATTTCAATACCAGACTAGTAAACAAAGTCTTATTCCATCCTGAAATGTTGCATTTAAAAGGGAAAACCCTTCCCCAAAGCATTCTTTCCCTGTTAATTGCAGTGTAAAAGACCATCAAACATACTGTTAGCATTATTTTCTCAATGTTGCATGTAAAATTTACGGTGCAATTTCCATTGTATTCAATAACCAGCACAAGAACTAAAGCTAAGCCTGGAAAAGCCTGTTTTAATCATGTATTAATCTTGGTTGTTTTGTTTGTCTTCAGTTTATTAATTTTTCACAGGACCACGAGCAGCTACAACAGTTCCCAAATACCTGATGAGGAAAAGGCTTTTCCAAGACTTTTCCACTACATGTGACAAGGACAAGAACTGGCCAATTTTCCCCTCTCTCCACGTTTTGGTAACCCACCACAGAAAGTCAGAAGCAGCCTCCTGAAGGTGGGTCTGTTGTGTCAAAGGTTCCTGCTGCCGTAGCACTTGCCCTCCAGTCGGGAACTGCCCAGTCTTTGAGAAGAATCCCAGGTGCTTCCAGAAGCCCCCAGAAATTGGCAAAATGAGCCCAGCACTCAACGGGAAGTACCAGTCTACCGGCCCTGCCACCCAGCTTTGGGTTTGGAGTAGCTAGACTGGGATTTTTGAGAAGGACTGCATCACCCCACCTCGTTCACAGCATCACAGCCCTGGACAGGACCACCCGGTCCCTCCTTCCCCCGAGCAGGGTGATGCCAGAAGAACAGCGATCTGTCCCAGCACCGCTCGTCCTTAGCTTTGGACAGCTTTCCTTGCTGTCCTTGCCGCAGCTCTGTGCTCTGGTTCGCCTCTGGGTCTGAACAGTCATTTAGATCAAGACAACCATTTGCAAAACTTGGGGGAATTTTTGCTCCGGAATGGCCTGTTCGCGGCTCCTTTTCGGGACCAAAGACAACACGCAGGCCGCTATCAGACACAGCACTGTGCTGACAACCCCGTACAAATCACAAGAGCTACTGTGGTAGGCTAATGTGAGCAATGACCCAGGCAACATGATTTACCAGTACAGTAACTATCATACATTTCATGTTGATTTACTAAGTCCTTACATGAGCGCTGGAACTAAAACTTACTCTGGATGTTGCAGGAGAGCTTGAGTGATAATTGTTTTCATCTAGTAGGGGCATCCCGGCTGCAGCACGGGGCAGCCCCGCTGACCAGAGTGCAGGCATGGATGTGGAAATCACAACACTCCAGACCCCAACTCCTATCGATCCAAAATGTCCATCCCACAGCATGTAAAACATGGGACCATGGAAGGGTAATCCAGTGAATCACAGGCTGAGACAAATTAGCGTCCCCCCTCCCAGAACAAAGGAAAATGTTCCGCCAGGTACACGCTTAAAAACTTTGATGAAATGGGATTGCTCCACTGGCTTGCAATGTGAAAGGGCTGTGGTGCATCGAAACACTTAGTTCAAACCCATAAATGTGCAAAGTTTGAAATCGGTACTGAAGATCTCTGTAGCTGAGAAACATTCAATTACTGATAGCTGATGGATGCTGCTGATGGATGCAGTAATCGTGATGCTTCAGAGCCAAGACTTCAGGAGAGAGTAAGCTGCCTGCCATAGCCTATTATTATTATTTACTATTATAAAAGCTGATCCCCTAAGCCTCAATGGATTAGCTTGAATTTTAAAATCTTTAGCTTCTATTCTTTATACATGTATTTGCAGGGGGGGAAGAATAGCACTGGTCCACAGAACAAAGCCTACCAGGCAAAATCACTGGGATCCCAGGAGCCTGCTGGCTGCAGGAACCTTGTAAGATTTTGACAAATGTTCCTATATATCTCATATTGCTGGTTCTGCCCTAACCCATTGTACTAGTAGGAAGTTGTATTTTTAACTTATAACCTATATATACCTTCCACTACTTACTATATAAAGTGCAGGCTGTCAGTCACAAAGTATAAAGTTCAGGAAAGAGCTCTGCACTTTGTATTAAATATCTCTTACACCACTTGGACAGTTGGACCAGCCGTGCCCAAAGAAGTTGTGCCTTTTTTATTTTTTTTTAAATATACAGAAAGATCAATGCACTTTTTCTGTAAAGCACGAGTCACTCTAACTCTCACCATGAGCAATTAAGAACATTAATCATATTTCGGGCAAATATTTCCATACAGTCTATTAATATATCCCAATCAGATCTGAAAGGCACAAGACCAGTAATAATTGAGTTTCTAAGCTCTGCTAAAAGCAGCCTTTTAAGACTTACTGTGGTTCCAGATGTTTTGCACAGCTATTTATTTAGCTTGTAAACAAGCCACCAAAAACATTCCACATAATGATGGGAGAACCGCAATTACATTGTTGTGGGGATTTACAAAGAGCTCAGCATACTTTTGTGATTTAGAGAAGAGAAATCTCTCATTCTTTCTGAGAGCTGATTTCCAGATTTATGTCTGTGCTGTGAAGCGCCCTGGGAATCATTAAAATGGTGACAAAGAAAAGTGATTTTCTTTATTAAAGGAAGAATGAAGGAGGGGAGGGTGAAATAAGAGAAGCCTCCCGGCTCTCCCCCCGCAACAGATTACTTTCCTCCTTGTCAGGGATTTTATGTGAAGTCAGATGATCATCAGGTAGCACTGACACTCTTTTGTTCCTATTTTTATGCATATTTATTAGCAGCCAAGTGCTGGAATAGCAGCTCTCGGGTTAACCCAACGTCAATCCCATGCTGTGCCTCACCAAGCCCTGCTCCAGGGGGGCACCACCAGTCCTGCCCAGCACCACTGGTCCTGCTGGTGGCCACACTCGCAGCGGTGACACCACTCGCCAGGGCACTGCCACCACCGTGCCGCAGGTGACCCTGGGGACAGGGGCTGCTGTGCCCAGAGCCCCCTGCTCCCAGCACGCGCTGCACAGACAAAACCGCAAGCTTGCCCACCATAAGTTAAGGCAGAAGCTGCGTCCCCACCGTGAGTCCTAGGGAGAGAGCAAGGAGATGCCCTAAACAGGTTTGCTTTCCATCTGTGTATCGGCTTAAAGACTGGAAAATAAATTAATGGGGAAATCTAAAACATAATGATAAGGATTCCCCACTGAACAGGTGTTTTTTTCCATCCATGAAATTACAAGTTGCCAGGAAAAGACACGGGCCCAGCTCAGTTTTATTTCAGTCTCAGCTCCTTCCATTAAAATAATAACAGGCTTTATGTTCCTGAAGCTGTAATTAAACAAGCGCTTTGGAAGGAAGACCTAGAGCTTGTGGTACTGGAAATAAAAGGGAAGCTACAGCAAACTGCTCACATCGGCCATTCCCACTTCTCCTTCTCCCTCGCTCTGCCTCCTGGTGTGACTTTCTAGACCGTGCTCTCATTTCATACTGCTGACTTTATTTTTTTTTCCCTTGCTTTTTCAATGGAGTATATGTCATCTCTGATGTACATTTAATTTCTAGTCAGAAAATATGATCTAGGAAAAAAAAAAAAAAAGTAGATCTTCCAAGAGCCGCACAGCCAGCCGTTTCCTCCATCCCGCCCAGCCACTTGCCACCAGTCTCTGACAGGGACAACTCAAACAAGCGCATGGTGCCGCGCATCCCTCCAGTCACTCAGTGTCAGCGATAATTCTGCTCCGAAACATGTACCATAACGTATGGTGTGAAGAAAGAGAAAACCCACGAGTGCTGTCGCTGCATATTTATGATATAAAATAAGCATTAGCATATGGGAAAGCTCTAAAGGGAAAACAGAGCACAGTTTCATCCAAATTTAGAACAATTGAATCAGTTTTAGAATCTAGGACTTTGAAGAGAAATATGCATTTTTACTGTGTCGTAAGTCAGTTAACCTGTCTGTAACCCCTTTAAATAAGAGATCTATCTTCAGCATCCGTGATAGGAGAGCAGTAAGCTAAAGAAGCAGCCAAACTTACGCTTCTTAGTTTTAAAACACCACTCGGGAAAGAAGGCAAGGAAGATTTTCCAACTCCCCTGCCCATCCAGTTTTCTGAGCGGTGGAATACAATTATGAAGCATCAATATAATGCTTAGAGAGAATATGGGATACTGAATGAAGATAACTACTAATAAGCAGCTACAGTGGATTCTTCACTTGCATGTGGAGTGCAAAATTTTACATTATGAGGACACATTTATTACTGGCACACTCTTACTAGTATTTGCAGTTGACCTACAAACACCTCACTCAACGAGGACTCTAATTATTAAGATTTACGTGATTTAGCAATACAATTGAAATACAGAACAATTTCGTATTGTGAGAAAGAAAGTGATTGTAGGAGACAGTTCCTGAAATAGCGGGGGCCCGTGGGTGTGGAAGCAAGAAGTCCCTCCACAGGCATGCACCAGGCCAGATGCCCCAGGCAGGACTGACATCCTCCTCTGTTTAGGTTCGAGGTCCTGTTCCTGACTGTCCTGCTGCCCTTTTGCCAGTATCCCACGCATCAAAGTGGAAACCTTTGCAAGCAACAGCAGGAACTGCTGCAGTGTGCGCAGGGCCCAGGCTCCGTGCGGAGGGCTGGAAAGCAGCACGCTGTGCGCAGGCTCCAGCGAAGGGCTCTGCAACGTGCCCCATCAACACTCCCGCTGGAGACAAGGAGCTCAGCTCGCAGAAACCACACAGCTAAGCTACACCACTTCCCTCTTTGGGTGCATATAGGAATTGGAGTTCACTTACGGTCTTATTACACTTTCTAGATGGTACTGAGATTTGTTACTCTCATCACGAAGCTGTTCTGTGCATCAGCAGCAGCCTACCTCACCCCGGTAGCCCAAAGGAGCATCTGTGCCATGGAGAGGAGCCCAGGGCGCAGTCTGGCACTGCGCAAGGTGAGCCCACGTGAGAGCAGGACAGCAGTCCCAGGCAGGTAATTACTTTTGTGGGGACAACATTCAACAACAGTTTCCTCATTGCGCTGCTAAGAGCTGTGTCATTAATGCAAAGCAGGTGTGTCCCCTCGGTTCAACCTTCCTCCACCTGAGGGGTCACACACATTGTTACCAGCGTGGGCACAACTTTTTTTGGTATATTAAAACACCTCTGCATTCCCAGCATGTTGGTGTCATTCATTGCCTTATGCAAAGCAACGCTTTCTTCCTTTTTTACATTACACATTTGCATCTGTTCTCAGCTCTTACTACACAAGTGACTTAACAGCCTGTCTTCCCAAGAACGTCGCTGTTTGTCCATGGGTACCTTTTGTTGAGCTGCCACTATGCAGCAAGCTCTGCCTCTTCCTTTACTAATGAAAAAAGCTCACCTCGCTTAACGAACAATATTGCCCAGTAGCGAGGGCAAGCGAATTAATGCTGTGTCCTTATAAAAACAATCTGATGCAAATTTTAGTTACTTATACTCAAGATGTTCTTTAATTAAACCTAAGAATATCAACAGCACTCAGAAAAAAAAGTAGATGAGGAGACCTATCTTCTACAGCACTTTCCGTATTTCAGAATGTTTATGATTGCAGATTAAAACTGTAGTGGCACGGAGTAACAGGCAGAAGAGGGAGCGCAGGCAGAGAAAGCATCACCACCCCAGGACTGAGGTGAAGGTGGCAGCAGACTCTGCACCACGGGAGGTCCCAGGCAAAGGAGCAGGGCAATCCCCAGGCACAGTGCCACGCAAGGTGCAGGCCTGCAGGGCACCTGTATATCTTCGAGGTCTCTCTTGACTTTAATACAGCAGGGCCCAGCCTGCTGGTAATAGCTGGTGTGGAAATTTCCTGTACAGAGCCCTTGGCTACGGGAAGCCTTCAGTGAATGATAACCGGTGGTAGCATGAACATGTTTTTCCAGCTATTTGGTCTACAGAGGCTGATTTCTTTCCAGACGCTGCCAAGAAGACATTGAAGTCCTTTTTAATCCAAAATACACAACGCCTGGCCAGAGCAGGAAAGCCATGAAAGACAAAAGCGGCACAGACTGCAGTAAAACACTGACGAAAGGAGCCCTAACTACTCACCACATCTCTTCGCTTGCTTTAGCTACAGAGTGCCCAGGAAATTACTCTAAGTTTGAAATAAATTATCTTCTGGTATTTCCTTAAAGATACACCACATGAAGAATTTCCCCTCCTCTTGCTGTATCTTAATTGTTGCCCAAAATGGCTCCTAACAGATATGGAAATGCAAATACAATGTTTTGGCTTTATCTTTCAGTTTCAAGATTAGGCTTCAAATTAAAATGGAAGGGTTGTGTTCCAAACTTCAAGAAGTGAGGTATAAACAACGTGGAGCTAATTAGCAGTGTGCTGATAGGTGCTGGCACCACAAAGACAATGTTTCTGTGTTGTTCCGTAGCACAAGAACTTATCTATTGCAACAGAGGGCTACGCCGCCTACCAGTCCTTCAAAGAAAGGTGGGGAATATTTATGAGAGCAACAATGGGATAGAGGTAAAGGAAGGTCCTGCATGTTGATATAAACGCATTTTCTTCCCCGATATCGAGCAACCTCGGGAGACTGGCTGTGAATTCAACCACAGTCCGTGCAAGCTTCACCCGCAGCATGCACCACGGAAATGCAGGGCAGCCTCCTGCCAGGTGGGAGGAGAGGAGGAGATCTATTCAGACTGGGTAATTTAATGTTGTCTTTTTCAATAAAAGTTAAGCATAGTCGGAAGCTCGGGGTACATAAGTGCTGGAATTTATGGCTGTCTCAGAGACAGCTGCATGATATACAGCTCACCAGGAAGGCCACCACAATTAGCCTATCTTCCAGGATTCTTTTATTGAAGGAAGGAGGTGATAGGCAGTGTTTAGAAAGTGGGAAACAACAGAGAACAAAGTCTGTCTTTGGGATCACTTGATAAGCACAGGTAAGTGTAATGTATGCAGACAGACAACTTGTTTGTGGAGGGAGGGTCCCACGGAGAATGTGACTCCAGGATGCAGGCAAGGGAGGGACTGTACCAGCACTTGTCTTCTAAAAATGTATCGGGCTGCAGGATTACCACTCTTCTCTCCTGTTGTCCATGATATTGCAAAAGCCTGCACTGCCTAACTCTCTTGGGAGGGTCATGCACACGCAGGGAACAGACACACATTGCTTTTCTGGTGCTTGCAGAGGGAATACAACGTGCTGCAAGGTATTTAGGAGTCTTAATACAATGCTAAGAGCGCAACATACAAATAAAAAGCATGTAGGTCACATAAAATAACTAATTCTTGTAAAATGGCCCTTGTATAGCTCCCAACAAGAATCAAAGAACATTTTGCAAATACTGTCAGTATTTGCATTTGCACAGGAGTAGCCAAGCACAGATGGTAAGTGCCTGGTCCGAGGTCACACTGGGAAGATTTTACAATGTTTGCAACCGGGGAAACCCAGAGGTGAAGGTGTAGATAAAGACTACACGTGCAGGACTGGGTGTCTGACTAGTTTGGATCTCCACCTTTGCTTTATTGATTTTATTGTTCCATTAAATTGAAATTCTCTGCATCTACCTGCACTTCTTTAAGCACCTTGTAATGCAGTGCCTGCTGCATCGGGTTTAGCACTGCAGTCCGGATCTCACAGAGCAAGCGAGGATGTTGCTCTCGTGGCGAGGCAGGAATGTAGTAGGAGAGAATTGTTGTAGGAAAAGAGGTATTTCAGCATGCAAAGCAGTGTGTCACTTAACGCTAAGCCACTTCGCTGTCCACACTAAGATAATTATTCTGCTTTCATGAAGAGATGATCCCTCACAGATTGAGGCTGAGTTTAGAGAGCTTTGAACGATGTGGCACACGTTTCGCCTGGTGTTTGCCTGAAATATCTAATGCCTTATGAGAACATTTAACCACCTAGCAAGAGAAAAACATTCTGTATCGTCAGTCTCCACATGACAGATTAAGCTGGATTTGCTTTTGCTTCCTCATACTTTTTTTTTTCCCTCCCAAGTAAGACTGGAGGTGCCAGAAGAACACAGTAAGCTCATCCCTTTTACCTGTTCCCAAGCTGCACTCAGTGTGAAGCCTGACACTTCTGCTCCAGACCTAAAGAAGGGCTTGTCTGTTATTTCCTGCTACACCACTTTGTCCAATAAAAGACTGCCTGGGTACCTCACCTCTTCCATAACCTTTCCTGAGAAAGCTTTTTACCAAGATCTCAGTGGTAAGTAAAGTGAGAAAAGGATAAAGCTACAGCTGCTAACTTTGCGAGGAAATCATCGTGCCATCATTTTCAGCACAGAAAAGGTCAGGATTAAGCTGGCAGGGCTCCAAATGCAAGCGCTGATGTGGTTAAACATTATTATCAAGGGATTATGGCAGGTAGGATGGTTTGCTGTGCCCTGAGCAGAGAAGTACCAAATCCCTGACCTCATCCTCAGCTGCACCAAGGCAGCTGCTGTGGCACTGAACATCTTCCTTGGGGTAAGGGGGCCAGTGTAAGGGGATTTCAGGTCTCTTCTTTTCAACCTATCTTTCATACCAATGGACCACATATTTGAACAATTCAATTTGCCCATAAAGCAGGATTAATCTTACCACCCCTCCTTTGAAACTAACTGATTTGATAATATTTTAACATGCTTTGTCTCATTACCTACAAAGGTAAGTGAGAAAATAGGATGCTTGAGACCTATTCCCAGCACCAATGATTTTTGTCTTTTCACAAAAGAAGTGCCTTCAGAAATTTCACTCGGCTCATGTGAAACTTAGGGGAGGAGTAAATGAATTGCTCTTTTATCATGTCTTATTAAGAATGCTCAGTATATAATCCATTCTTCAAATTATGCTCTGTTGAAACAGTCAGATAATCATATTAACAAGGTGAATGGAAGAGGAGAGCAGCACAGTTAGTACCTGTCACTTTAGTAAAAGCAGATGTATGCACGCCTAATGCATTTGTTTCTCAAGCAGTGCTTTAAAATAGTGTATTTCAGAGCTTTATATTTCACTAAGCAATACTATGTACTGCAATAATATACTGTAACATTATTCCAATTACTGTCACAAATGAAAACTACAGCTCTTAAATATTTAAGAAAAATTCGGCTACTGTATTGCAGTAGTATTTCTTCAACCCTCCACCCTGATCTACTACAATATGAGGGAGGCAGCAGGGCACTGGGGGCAGAAAGGAACTCAGAGAAGATCACATGAATGCAACAGCATCACAGAAGAAAGCATATCTGACCATTTGCAAATAGAAGTTTTAGAAGCTGCAATAAAATACTTTAATCTTTCACTGACATACACGTATCAAACAATAAAATACATCTACATAATACATCTATTTTTATTATAGGGCTCTTCTACCTGAAGGCACAAACCAGTGTCTCTCTGCTGTCACATGGTTTATTTTATTGTCCTGAGACCCCCAGTGAAAGGGAGCCTTTTATCTCTGGTTTGGCAAGCTATGGTCCCTACTTATTTCACACTACAGCATGTCACAAGGGTGTTGCATTGATTCTCTGTGCAGGAGACCCAGACTGAGCTTTGGGACTCTCGGGTCTCTTCTGTCATTCTCATCTCCATATTTCTCCGTATTAATGCTTGCCCTGGCCCTACCAGCTGCTCTTTGATTCTCTGCACAGAGGCAGCAGAGGGTCACCCGGTGCCTTCCCCCCTCTGGTCTTTTCCCTACGGCTGCCGATGACCTAACTCTCGGTCACTACCCAGTCAGCTCATAAAGAGCTATGCTACACTGAGGTGCAGGATCTTTTAAACAAGAAAATGCAAGCAAACCTTACGTATCAGCTGAAAATGTTACTTACAGTGTAACACCACAGCTCTCAGTACGTAAGTGAAGATTTTATAATGTGATTTCTCACCTAGGTCCTGAAAACATCTGGTTTAAGATGCAAGGTTACTTTCCAGTACTTAGAGGAACGTTCTGACACCAAAAGGAGAACAATGGTTCACTTATAAAAGTTAACAACTCCCTCGATTTTTAAATTTCTCACTTGGCATGCTCAGGGCTTTCCTTATGTCGCTGTACCTTTCAATGGCAGAGGTCCCTCTCCCACCCCGTGATTCTAAAAGATGCATTACTTTTTTCTTTTTCTGCTTCAAGGACTTTCTTTAAATGATCACTGAATCATGAAATACCCTGTCTTTGCCAGTCCGGGGTACTTCACTGTAGTGTTCCCACCAGATTTGCTTATCAAAGGTCACAAACCTTATGCTGCTGCTAATAACAGCAGCAGCTCTCTGCTATTGTTCTGCCAAAACTCTGCACGCAGCTGCTGGCTGCAGTTACATTTCTGCCCCCACTTAGAGCAGGGTAACAACGTGATACCATTTCACCTGGAAACAGCTGTGCAAATGCTGATGTTTTGGGGTAACATTTTTATTTTCTTACAGAAAAAAAACACCCAGACTTCTTTTCTAATGACAGCTCTGAAGAGGGAGTCAAGATTTCTCGTTCCTGTTCCAGTGCTGGTCAACTCACTACTTGCTGTGCTAACAAGGTGCAGTTGCAGTGCTGAGGATATCTCTACACAAAATATATGTGTTAGCACGTAGATTTGATGTGCAAGTATACCTACGTGGATGCACATACACACGCAGAACTGGCACGCTAGGAACGGAGAACTACGTGGAATACAACTGTTTTTCTAACTCACTGACAAACCTCCTTAAGAAGTAGCCAGTAAGGCAAGTAAGCTAATCAGTCCACAGCTAGTATTAAGTCTAAAACAATCTCCAGCTGAAATGTGATTAATCCATGCATGACAGCTTAAAGGTCAAAGCTAGAATGCAGAGCTTCTTGACTGCAAAGAAAGAACTGACTTATTTTTTATCTCTTCTTTAAAAATTACAGCAGCCATGAAGTGGCTCAAGGAGCAGAGTAATGAACGTCATAAACCTGCCTCATAAAAATGGCATTCATGCAGTAATACAGCAGGTCAGATGAGCAGGGAACATTTCATTAAAAATTCCCCTTCTTGCCTACCCAAGAGAGACTTAAAACTAATCATATAAAATGGCTGAGTGACACCATTAACGAGCATTAATATTTTAAAGCTTTAATAGTACAACAGAGCTAGGCTGTTATATCAAAATTATACAACCTTATTAGACAGTGCACTTGGCTGTATTGTACTTGAACTGTCAGTACCCCTGGACTGGAAATATTAAGGTGGCCATGAACCAGAGCACAAATATCTGAGCAGTTGTTTGTCCGTACTTGAAGGCAGGGTAGTTTCCTGACCTGTGCCAAATTTTGGACAATTTTGTGAGGAACAAGCCCATTTACCTTACGCACACCACAGGAGTGAGAGCTTTACTGTGAGAAACAGGAAAGGCTGGTTTCAAAAAGATACTAATTTAAGAGATAGCTATTCAAATTTGAATTCTTGTGACCTGGACTTCAATTTTGCACAAAATTAGCACACCCATGTGGGCAGGAAAACATCTTCTGGACTTCCCTTCAGCAGCAAGAAGTGATAAAACTGGAGAAAGCAGAGAGACTAGCATATGCATATCTCCTTAACCATAAAGACAAGAATAAATGTCACCCGTATTCCTCTTCCAGGGACAACTGAGGATCTAGTTGACAAGCTCAACTAAGCTTCACTGGGGATCACCTGCAGTCATCGCAGTAATCCTGCACATTGGAACCGTGCACTTAATAAACAAGTTTCCAACCTCGCCTCTTTCCTTGTGGCAAAATAAAATCTCAGTCATACTTCCTGGGTATTGAGTGCAGGAACCAGAACTGGAGGAGGAGATATAGACAAATGCAAGCTTTAAAGCAACGAGTTTATCATTTTCTTCAGTGAGCAGTGAAAGTCCCATCAAAACACCCAAATGTAGGAAATGTTCGCTGCCTTGCAACTCTTCGGGACTCTGAATGGTTGTGACTCTTTTCCATTATGTTGTGCTTCTAAACACACACACCACCAGTGACAACCAGCAATCCTCCTCCTTTAAACTTTAATGATTTGTAGGACAGTAATTAACTGACTCTGACAATAATGCGGATCGTACATCGCAACCTTAGCAGGCATCCTACTTTAGGAACATCTGAAAGCTCAGCAAAGTTATCATTTAAGAGAACCTCTTAATTACTCTGGCATTATAATGAATGTTTCTCACAGGCACCCAGCTGTTTTGTTTCCTCTTGTATAGAGGCAGAGAAATGAATTGCTCAACAACTGCCTGAGTGATAAGACACTGGTATTCTTAAGATTGAAGAGATAATGTTGATAACTATGAGCTATTTCCCTCTCCCTAAATGCTATAATTTCAGTGAGCAATTTAGGAAGGGATTTCTCAGACAAGTGAGGAATGGTAGGACTTGGCTCGGTATTGGTTACTTAGACAATGTTTATAGTAAATTGATGCTATGATTTTCAAGGAGAAAAGAGATTTAAGGAAACTGCAGTAATCCAGTACTTGACAGTCTTGTCTTTGTTAAATACTGCATATAATTCTCATCAGTGCTGCTTTCTGCATTTCATAAATACGGAAGTAGAAAGAGCTGCTAATATCCCACATCTATAAATGCTATTTTGGCTCAGGTAACACGTGTTTTTTGGCAGTGTGTAATGACTGAGATTACCAGCTCTAGAGTTTGTTGAAGGAATCACATCAAATAGCACCTCCCAAAATGCTCAAGCATCTGACAACATGACTATTCCTGGGGTCAAGTAATAAAATGGTGCAAACTAGCCAATGATGCTGCGAGACTTACCTACAGAAGACCATAAAAGCACGAAATGGACAGCAGTAAAGGTTGGTTAGAACATTGACGGGACTGTGTGCAGTATTATGGTATCAGCACACACGTGGGGTAGCCACGCAAAATTGTTCCTTCACTCACCCCAAACAAGCAACTTGTTTGACACATCTACGCCATGCTGCACTATGGCTGTGTTCTGTTCCCAAACCACAAGTACTAGCATCAGTCTCAAGTTAAGACTAGCTGGTTGGGTTATGCATTTCCAGTTCGATACACTGATTTCCACAGAAATGATGCATCATCGTGACGTATGAGCAGGCACTGCATGACAGAGGAGAGGAGCATCCATCATTTGCGTCTAACAGCTTTGACACACACCAAGACCGTGGTCAGCAACAGACCTGCCTGAATTCCAGTGACACTGCTCAACTGGAGAGAATCAAACAGCACGAACAACTAGGGAACTGAAGCAACCTACCCATGACTTGTAACAAAATGGATTGAACAAGAAGCCCTAGACAGTGACAGCCATGCAAGAATACAATGCTGGAGTGGAAGTATGTGGTTGTTAAAACAATGTCAAGACTAACTACAACTAGCAACATACTGAATAATGCAGACACTGTAAAAGGGGAAATATTAAGGTTGTTGTTTTGGCTTGCATGCAATGGACAAAAACAAGGAAGTTCATTAAACACAAAAAAAATTAGAGTGAATTTGAGAGTTCAGCATCCTTCCACGGACATGGCAGAATGGGTGCTGCTGCTTTGACCGTTGGCAGCCAGGCTCACGTACACCGTAGAGCACAACCTGACATCTGTAAAGGGAGGAACTTCAACAAACTGTCTTTTCCATCTCTATTTTCCACGACCATTTGAAATTCAAATCTGACCTGCCTGTAAATAACCTCTCTTACAGTCAGAAAATGAAGTATCATACAGAACAGAACTTTTCATTTATGCCTGTTTTAGGGTTCAGACTCCCCCGGGATTCTTGCACTTGGCTACACAAGCAGGCTGCAAAAGCAAAGAGAAACCACCGCAAAGCTAGCTGACAGTAGTTCCACTCAAATGTCAAAAGAAACATAATTGATAGGACTGTTTAGAAGCATACAGGCTGAGAAGTACCTCCGACAACTGAAACTGTGCTAGAAATATGCAGTAATTTGCCAGATAGGGTTTACAACCCGTAATCATTTCAGAAGTTCCTCTCTTTCAATAGTGTAGCTTGATTGAAAATTAATACTAGACCTGCAGGGAGCAAACATCCATTATTAGCAGCATGTAAGTGTAGGGTAATTGCCACAAAGCAGGTGCACGGCTGCTTTGAACTGCAAGAGGGGATGAGGGAGGTGGGGTGGGACACCTGAATTCAGTAACCTCTGCAAAATGCCTGGCTTTAAATAGGACATCTCAGCTCCTGCCAGGCTTGCCCTGTGTTACTGATGGATTTGGTGAAGAGCTGCTCCTCGCACTTCGCTCTACCTCAAAGTTGTCTACCTCCTGGCTGGAACAGAAGAAATGGCAAATATGAAAGAGAAAAGGGGCAATGAAGAAAAAAGGCAAACATGAAAAAGCCAGGTTTTTCACGTCTGCAGACTTTGGGAATGACAGCAAGTTACAGACTGCTTTGGGAGGCAAAGCTACACAGCCTTCTACTTGCCTGAGCAGACTGCTTACCGTACAAACGCAAAACGATTTCAGATGTTGTCATGGGGGTACAGTCTCCCATGCACTTCAAAATATTTACAGCATCATTGCAGAAAAAGGAACACCCCCCGCTCCCAATATTTTTTTAAAGTACTCGTAGAGCTAACTGACGAAAACTGTACTTAAAAGTCTGGTGTGCAGCAGCAAAAGGAGTAAAAAAAAAAGAAGTCATCGCACCCCTCTTGCTTTTCAGAGAGGTTCAGTTTGTCTCTCTCTCAGCTTAAGTCTGCATTTCATATCACATCGCCTGAAAAGCCTCCAACCCCCTCCCACTTTCACCTTTGCTTCTGTTGCTTTGTTCTTAAATCAAGTGATGAGAAAACACGAGGATGATTTTAGTGGTGCAATCATTATGGATGGGACTGTTGGAAAAAAAATAAATCAGCACTGAACTGTTCACTTGCCCAAATAATTACTGAGGATGCAGAATCTCCTTCTTGGGATGTGCTCCTAGGAGGCGGCGGGGATGGGAGGCAGAAGCATTGTACCAATCAATCCAGACAGAAACAGCCTGTCCTTTTTATTCAAAAAGGATTTTGCATTTCCAAGTGTGTTGCTCCAGTTTAATGAAATCAGTGATTGCAAGCTCCCATGTAGCACTCCAGCTCTGTGCAAGGACATGCAAAGCCTTCCAGCCTTTTACACAATTTCTTTCTTTACCTAATAAATCAAGTCAGGCCTTTTTGAGTAAAGCATCGCTCCTTGTGAAGGAGTGAGGAACCGCCTCATTTGACAGTGCAAGGAAGGGGAAAAAAACCTAATGGGGGAGCCAGCTTCATTTCAAGGTGACACTAAGCAGAGAAGAGGAGAGGCAGCAGATTGGTATTCTGCGAGACTCCACGCAGGCGTTGGACATGAGATTCCTCTGAATTGAGGGAGTCTCACTCCATTAATTCAAAAACCGATTGAGGTGGAGGGAAAGTAGAGCAATATGCATTATGTATTTGTTACAAAACTATTGTGTCAAAGCAATATTTAGTGGTAAATTATGGCACTATCAGGAGTAGGATGCCACATACATAAATCAATTTGTCTCCTCTGCTGGCAGGAGTGTGACAAAAAGATAAGAGCTCATCAGTGCCATTATTTCACTGGGCTGGAGGAGGAGAAGGGACGAGGGGGTGGGGAAGAGCTGCAAGGAGAGCCCAGCATGGCCTCGGAGAGCAAGTGACAAAACGAGGGAGGCCTTCAGCTTCCTTCAGCTTCGCCGGGCAGAGCTGAGATGCTATCTCCAAGTTCAAACAAAGAAACCGAACTCCTGCTAAGGAAAGGTTGTTCAGCACAAACAAAGTTCTCTCTTCCCTGCAGGAGAGGGAAGGGGAGGACAGCGACTGACTGCTCATTTGTGCCCATTTATTTTTCTAAAGACAGCTTGAAAAAGGTTCAAACAATAATATTTCCTGTGGCAGAAAAGTATAAAAAAGGAGTAGGGGTTTAGTGGAATAAAGGGAAGTACAAATAGTGCCATGCTAAATGGTAATTATGCCTTTATGGAAATATCCTGTTAATTACTAGGTCATTTTTTGTTTTACAATTGAGTTGTCAATTTGCAGTTAATTTAGGCCATGCCAGTCTAATAGCTATTTACAGATCACACAATTGCCTATATGGGAGGAGCACGTGGCCTCCGGGCACCAGATGCCATTTTGGGAGTGCTGGAGGTAAAGTATCATTGAACAAATGCAAGCCATCAATGGAAAGGCATCTCCGGCAGGGGGGTCTGTGCACAATAACAATAAACACAGCGAGGGAACAAGGAAGAGGCTTCTTCACTCAGCTTAGTGCTCAGTTTATGGTAATAAGATAGAACAGCATGTTAGAGGAGCTATTAAATAAAATCATAATTATCGCTCTCTTTTAACAACGCCGAGCCGTTTGCTAGCTCCTCCCAGGCTGCAACCCATCTGAACTCACAGACCCCAAATAAAAAACCACTGAACCACCACCATAACCAATGACATTTGATTTGTGGCAGCTCCATTTAGTCCCTGTTCGTAGGGAAGGGCATGGGAGTCTTCCCATAAGCCTGGCCCTGGGCTCGGTGACAGCACCCCTATTTCTGGCAGCTGGGCAGCGCCGGTGCCTTCACACCAGGGCAGGGGGCAAAGCGTGGAACAGGATGAAGCTCGAAAATCAGAGCCAGAGTTTCTAGTGCGAGAGGTGAAGAGGTGAAAGCACCCAGCACAGATGCCAGGCAGGATGCGAGGAAATGCTGAGCCAAATGCCCAGTTCTGCCGTGGTAATGGGAGGGAGGCAACACGGGCACCAAAGAGAAAGGCAGAGTTCTCAGCAGAATGAAATGTGCATAAAATCTCTGGGAATTGATTTCCTCTCTGAGAAACCAGAGAGTTTTGAGGCATCCACAAGGATTACATTCACAAGGCATTTAGACACGATAAATATGAAACCAATACTTGATGCTTTTCCATGTGCTTTTTGGTTTGTTCCCAGCTACTATGTTACCCATTTCAAAGGAAAAAATCCCTACTCTCTGTCTACGTAAAGGCTGTTTGGAAAGAAAAAAGCCCGGGATTATTGTCTAGCCATGAACTTCAAGGAAGCCCAAGCCCAAGATATCTTCCTGAAGTTCCCTTCCAGTGTCTTTGAGGACAACCGACACGTGTTTTCTTGCTCTATCTCTCTGCAGATTTTAGGAATCAAAGAGATGAAGCCAGAGGACTCCTCACCAAACATCTGTGTGCATATGACTAAACCAGCGACACAAGGGATCTTATCGCTGGTTACCCCTTTTCTTCAGACTTCATAAGGCACCGTGGCATAATTAAAAGATAAAGCTCTGGTTTTGTTTGGTAAAATGAAGTAAGGCAACCTATTCTTAGTAACATGTTGAGTCACCAACATGAAAAGTCTTGACAAGCTATTCCATTTTCAGCCTAGTCCAAAGTATGATATCAACTTCCCATAATAACTACAAATGGAAGTAATGAAGGGCAAAGAGGAAAAATACAAAATAAAATACAAGAAACAACTCAAGCAGATTAGCAGGCACTTTATGAAATTATCAGTTTGCAACAGTATAAACAATTTTAAGTCAATTTATAAAAAATATTCCCAGAAGGCAATCAAGTAAATCAGGTAATTATATCCTGTAAAGGGAGATAACATCAGGAAAATTAGAAACACTTCTGCACATAAATCAGAGGAAGGAAAGCCTTCACACTTCATTTACTCATTATCACATTTTATGTGTTTCTTTGCAGAAGACAGGGAGCTGGCATGGTTAACGGGGGCTGCTGGGTACGCCGATTATGGTCTGTACTTATGGAAATGGCTCGAAGTCAGCTTACACAATGCTGTCTGTCAATAGAACACAACAAATTTGACAAACAGATGATGGAGCAAAGTGACAGGACCTTATTCCATAGGAACAGGGTTAAGACCGTGGCTGCTGACACTGGGGGAGAGCCCCAGGAGGTCAAAATTGAGCCTTTCTCACGTGGGACCAAAGATGCCCATGGCTTTGGAGAAGGCAGGAATCTCAGATCTGGTGTCAGGCTTCCACGAGCTCAGGTACTTGTTGCTGCAGTAATCCCAGCGGCCAAGGACTATTTTATAGTGAAAACAGAAGCCATATCTCTAAAACAAGGAGGAAACCTACAGCTTTCTCTCATTTCTTGTCTAGAAGCTTAGACTGGTTACCATCCCGGCTAAAGGCACCCCAAAGCCTTGGCTTGGACAAGCACTCAGAGGATGGGCCACTGACTGGTTTTTAGACTAAATACTTCTAGCAGGGATCTATTTTTGGTGTGTGTTTAGTATCATATCTACCTATCATAATTTTATCTGCCTTAGCATGGGAACTGCAAGTGATCTTCATCAGCAGATTGAAAGGTGGAGTCTGATTTCACTTCAGCTGCTGTCAGTAACACCTGCGGTATGTCATTTTGCTCCCTCTATCTGCAGTCAATCACAGCACGTGTCAATGTCTTTTAGTAATAGTATCCATGGGGAATTATTGTTTCTCTTTTCACCAGAAAAAGAACACCACCAATGTCACATATCTAAAGAATAGCACCCCGCTCAGACAAGCTGCTAAGCATCTATTTAAAGTTAGGCACATCTTAAATTTCATTAAAATTAACAGGACTTAAAGAAATGCCTGGAGCTAAGCATGCTTTAAGTGCTTTGTTGAACAAGAATGTACTTAAGGAAATGCTTAAATGCTTTCCTGAATTGGTGTCAAACTTATATTAAATCAGGGTCCTCACTGTTTTTATTCCAGCATGTTACGAGTCATGCAGAAGAGATGGTGTTTAACCAAATCTTCCATTCTTTCCTTAGGATACACAAGAGCTGTCCTATTTCCTGCTGCAAGCAAAACATATAAAAAATGTCAATGGGGAATCGCTAGTTGCCGAAGCATCTCTAAGATATTATGGCAGATAAGCCTTTTAGTAGTTAATATTCGTCCCCAGCCACGTCCATACTTTATAGATTATCATTTCTCTTTAATAAAGGAAAACCCTAAATCCCGCAGCTTCAGCTGGAGACAGATTTTCATTTATTTGGTTGCAAGAAACCAAATTAAGAAAATTACTTTCTAACTAATTTTATAGTGCTAAAGAACATCTGATGATATGCTGGGGAAAAGCTTCAAGCTTTCAGGATGAAGCCGTTAAGACATGAGTAATAATTGGAAATTTACTGTGAATAAATCTCGATGAAATTAAACTGCATTTAAGTACGTTCTATAAAAACCAGGTCAAATGGCAAATGACAAATGCCCTGTGACACTCGGTGCCAGGAAAGGTATTGCATAAAACCAGAATAATTACTTCCTTGTAGTACTAAGCACAAGTAAGCCTTTTTTTTTTTTTTTTTTTCTTGTGTACAAGAAATCCTGGTGTAAAATTACCGAATTTGTCTTTGTCACTCCTGACTCCAGCTCACCTCTGGAGGGGAACGGCTGGAGCTGCACATGGCGCAGCATGCCAGCAGAGACAGCCCCGCTTTACAGCAGGGTCACTAGCGTTACACAGTGCTCTGTGATCAGCTCTATCAGATCAATCCCACTTCTTTCAACACGCAGGTAGGATTACGTCACATTGCAATTTTTCCACAATCATTTTTATGGGTTCGTCTAGATTCTTAACTGATGTGAACTAAGGATAATATAGCCCATTTATCCAAGCTGCTGACCTGGTCTAGTGTTAAAAAATAAATAAATAAATAAAAATTTGCATGCATTCCCACATCATTGTGCATTAATAGCAACCATACTTTCAGATAATGGGTAGCTGCAGTACAAAGCGTAACCCAGTCATTTATAGGTAGAGATTTAAAAGTGTTATTTATAAAGGTGAAAGTCTCTATCTATTGGAAGCGCTGGCAAAATTCCTGTTTGACTTCCATGGAGCTAGGATTTCACCAGAACATGCAAAGCATTACCACTACAAAACAAATATTCTGAACACAGATTACGATATCTCTCTCCTTAAAAGAACAAAAAAATAATAAAAAAAAAATCAAATGGACAAAAAGATAATTCAATCATGAGCTATCATCCTTCTAAAGACTTTGTCACACTACATTAAGACAATAGAAAACTACAAATGTGATAATCAAATGTTTTTTAAGTTAATCATTTCAGCTTACAGGACAGATTTTTCACTCATGAAAGCTGACATACTCAGTTGAAATCAATAGAGCTATGACAATTTACTCCAGCTAAAGGTCTGGCCCATTGGTTTTTGAAATTCAAGCAGAATTGGAGGAAGAAGGCATAAGTTTACAAACAAAAAAGATTCAGAGAAGAAATGAACTGTCCTGGCTTTCACTCTTCCCAAGTCACAGACCAAAACCACAGCCCAGAATAAGGCAGTGGGAAGAAGTTGTGCTCTTCTTCATTCACTTTAACTGCATTTCCTAATAGGAGTGAAAGGAAAATTAGCAAACCGGGATCAGACTTGCTACACAGGAATACAGTTTGGGCAAAAATTTGGACTGAGTCATCTTGGCAAAGCAGCACCAGAGCTAGAAACACAACATGCAGCCCAGACTCCCAGCCCAGTGCTATTTCCCACCTATTCCTACCCTGTCACAGTTCCCTTTCTCAACAGCCTTTAAGCTTCTACAAAGAATTTATCTCAACATCACCTGGTTGTGTCTGGGAGCTCAGCCCATTTTACAGGTGCATAACTAAGTATCCCTTTCGGTCATGTATCAGCTTGGTGTCTGTGATCTAGAACACAGAAGAGGAGCCTTCACAGAACAGCCAGAGACTGAGCCTGCACACCATCAAACCCCAAATCATCACTGCAGACAGCAGTGCGGGCCCCTGGCAGGGCAGGGGCTGGCCATGGACACAGCTCCAACCTGTGCCAGGGTTGAGCTGTGCAGAGAGGGAGGAAGGCTTGGAAAATTCCACAGACAGAGATCGGACTTCGGCGTGAAACAAAAATATTATAATTTAACATGAAAAGCAAAGGTACTTCCTGAGGAAAACATTGGGAAGAAGGAACTGTTCTGTTTTGCAAGCCTAAACAGAAGCACACTGTCCTTTTAGGCGATGACACAGCCAATACCTGCTAGCAGGTCCGTATTAACTACAGCTAGTTTTTCCTTCACAATATGTTGCATTTACTGCCATGTGGTTAAAAACCCAAACCCTGCTGATCTAAACCCTTTCAAGTGATGTTTGTTATGTTTCCTGCTGTCACTATTTGCCCAGTAATACTTTGCTAGAGAAGCTGGGCAAACTTGTCAGGGGAGGCATTTAGCAGCCCCAGGGAGACTGGCCCCAGCCCTGCCCCACGAGCTCAGGGCCTGCCAACCCGCCAGAAGTTTTTATTTCAGGCCCGAGAAAAGGAAGATAGGACTTGATGTTATTGATCAACCCGACGGACCATCAGACTTAGCAGATGCTTCTGCTACTAATCTATACTTTCTGGTTCACGGGAAGGTAACTGTACCTACGTACGTGCAATTCATCTCCGATAACGCATGGAGACTAATTAGCTCATGATGTTTCTTTGTTCCTCCTTACCTTTGTATCTCTGCCTATCTCTCATTCTTTCTCTGAGCTGTACTTTCAGACTATTGTATTTTTTATATTTATTTGTCATGAGTACACCATTGGCAGGCATTGTTAATTTTAAGGCACCAAGAAGAAAGAGCTCTCTGCTACCTAAATTATTTGTAGGATTTCTTGGCTGAACGTGGGTGTTTAAAAAAATGTATTTCAGAGCATCAAACGGGAGAAGAGAGAAGAGTTACCTGAAAAGACTTTATAGAGGGTTCAGGGTAGATTGATTTAGTAACATCTGCTCATGAGGAGACTGCAGCTCTTTCAGGAGAAGGTGGAAAGCAGCAGCCAAGTTTGCAAGCTGCACATTATACCCGTCTGAATACAGACAGGTTTGTGGAAACAGAACATGCTGTTAGTGCAGCTATTTGACAGCCTCTGAGAGCACCTGCTAACAAGGATGAACTTTATTTATTTATTTTTCAAGAAACTCATCATTACGATTACTTCTATCCAAAGTGAGATTTGGGGATTCAGTTTGGGAACTATTATCGTGTGCTGCACAAATGCTGGGACTCTCTCTGGAAGGCCACCTCTCAGCAAAACTGTGAACCAACCACACCACTGCTCCCACAGCTTACACTCAAGCTACACCAAAGAACAATGCAAGCTGCTTCTTGTAAGGACTGGGGAGAACCCCCCAATCCTGTTAGGACGTGGCTGCAGTTCCCTGAACTCTTTGGCTCTTGCCTTCTTTGCTGTAAAGGCTGAGGCTCGCAGCTTCCTCCCGGGCCAGCCCCACCACCAGGAGAGAAAAGCGTGCTTACTGGAATATGCAGCTCTTGCTATACCGACCAGAAAACAGCTCCTGCTTCAGACTGCAATATGCCTTGATGGCACGAAACTATAGCACTCGCCTCCTTCTGCCCAATTATCCATCAGCACCTACCACCAGCAGAGCCAGTCAAAGCCTGCCTCCGACTGTTTGTTGTCTTCCAAGAAGTCAGCAGCAGGATGTCGCCTTTACACTCCAGGTTAGGTTTCCTCTCCCATCTGGCCTCTGCCACATCTTCAGAGAGAAGATTTCATCTACAGGCTGCTTGCCACGAAGGAAGGAAACTGTCTGCTACTTCTCTTCTCCGCAGGGATGATGATACAGCATGCTTCCTCCGCTAACTATCTGCTACTGCTCTGTAGCATACAGCACAAATGTCTATCGACTGCCACTGACTGCTAATAATACTCAAGAGGAAGAGCAGCACATTCACACACACAAAAAAAGATGTCTCGAGTCCTCACTTGGATTAAAATTGGTACCTTCAGAGGCAGCACAATGGGATGGACATTGGGAATGGAGAGAGACAGGACTCTCCATTACTTGTAATTCAGGTGTGCACAGAAGAGATGAACGCAAGTGTTTCTCCTCTCCTCTCCAGCCACAAAGCCCATCATGCTCAAGATGACAGCAAACGCTGCTGCTCTTCCATATGCTTGCCTGGTTTTTATTTCCTCTTAAAAATACATTTCATCAGGATGCTGCAACTCAGTACACTGGGTAGGAGGAAGGGGAGGAATGCAGATCTGTTGTCAGTGAAGTTTTTACACACATGGCACAGACCCTACCACTGATCTAACGATTTTAAACAATCTCCATATAGACATCAGGCAACCACAACTTTTTCCTGTCCTTTTTGGTTTGAAGTGCACAGAAACCAGAGGGCTTTGTTGCAGGTGATATTTCTATAACACTCAGCTGAGGCTGCATGTGCTGGGCCCTGGTGGGGCTGGGACACGTGTAATGAGGGACACAAACGTGGTGGAAGGAGTCCCACCACGATCAGCCTGGAGTGGGCACTGAAGTCACCTGCACTGTGAGCCGTGCTCAGACATCCTCTGGGAAGGGTGCTGGGTCCCTGCAGGTCGGCATCCAGGAGCAAACTGCTGGGCAGGGACAGCAGGGGGACCCCCTCGTGACACACACGGGACCAAATTCTCCCCAAGAGCTTCCCGAGTTTCTGATCCTCAGAGCCAAATTCTCATAAGCATCCTGCTCGCAACTAAGACAAAGGCATTTTCATGATTAAAGTCGCCAGAATGTAACAAAGAGAATATTAATTATTTTCCAAAGAACTTAAGCCAGAAAACAAGTCCTAACATTCATGGTTTGAGTTCAGGTTTGGGCTTGTGGACTTTTGTAGCCTTCCCTCAGGCTGGCAACCCTTGAACAGTGCTGTTATTCTCAGTTCAGACGCCTGTGATAATCCATTAGCACCCCCTCCTTCCACTTTCACCATCTCCTTTTAATCATACCCGATTCCTTTGGCAGTCATCTTGGGGTAGTACATAACTCGGCAGGAACTCCACTGTCATGTAGCATTAATTTAACGTCCACTTATTATAAAGTGTTATGGAGAAATAATACACTATTCTTGGATGAAAAGATTGCATTAGAAACCTGACTGTGTAATGAAGACGCAGTTTTGAAAGGTGCTGCCTATTGTTCGGCATCTTACACCGCGCAGAAGGAAAGTGCTGCTTGTTTTGACAGGCGACTGAAATTTCCGCTTACTGCTTTAACAGCAATGCTTTAACTGTCATTCCGTGGGGACAGGAACGCTCTGTAGTGCAAAACACGCTTTTCAAGGATTGGTTTGGACATACCTACACGCCTGTTTATATATATTTTTAAACGTCAAATTAGCTTGGAGGTCTAATTTTCCTGTCCTGGCCGACAGAGGATTTCAGGGCACGGTACCCAGCGGCACTTCAGGCAGACCTGTTGCACCTCTAATGGGCGATTTGCAGCTCTCTGTTTTATTTCCGTTCAGAAGACAAAACCCATCTACTAAGACAGGAGTTCCTGCTGTCACTTTTTAAAAAAAACAACAAAACAAAAAAACCCGCTCTAATCTACTTTGTGTGAACAGGTAGCCGGGAGGGCGCATGGCACACGTTGGTATTCCGTAACGATAAGCACCTGTACAATTAGTAAATTGTGCTAATGACTTCGGCAGCCAGTTTGAAGAATGACAGGACAACTGGAGGCTGGAGTTAAGCAGAACTAAGTAGGAAGGCAGTCCTGAACAACAAAGGCCTGCGTTTAATACAAGCTTGATTCTTACACTTCACCACAATAAACATAATTACTGAAGACAACAGGAATTTAAAAACAACCAAATCCACAGGCCGTGTCTGAATAAATCCAACTGCAGAAGCACTGAGGCCGCTGGAACAACGCTCCTTCGTGGCCTATTTTCCTGTGTAACTTGCAGTGCTGCGAACAATGGGAACTTTCCAACAACAGGCGGGAAGTTAAGGTTCTGCGGGTTGCAAGATTTTCATTTTTGACACTGTGAGAACTAACTGAGACATGAGCTGTCTGTGTTAAGACGACGACTTCTGAGTTTGAAAGCTAGGAGTGTTTCACTACAGCAAAGCCCTTGGGGTGTCAGGCCTTCCAGGGTGCCTCGGGATGCTGACCGCACAGCTAACTGCTGCGCCGAGCCTCCAGCCCACCCCTCCGTGCCTGTTAGCGCCTTGTGTTAGTCTCACAGCTGAAGCACAGAAGCAAACAAGCACCAGAAGCAGGAGCTTCATAAAACCAATTTGTCTTTAATCCTCTGGGTTAGTGCAGAGGAAGACTCGGCTCTGCCCAACAGGCCACAGCCGAGCACAGGCAACCCGGCAGCTGTCTGCAGCAGGTGATGGTGTTCAGCCCTTTCTGCTTCCAGAGAAAATATGAACAATTTTTCTCTTTCATCCAAAGATCATCGTTTCACACATAATATGATGGTGTTTTAAGTTAATGAACCCTGTGGTGTGAATAATTAAAATTACCTGATAAAAGAAGAACCAAACAACAAGGTCCTTCCAAATTTGAAGGAGTTACGAGATATTAATTACGAGTAACCAGAAGGCAAAACCCTACACTGTGCTGTGCTTAGATAAAACTCTGAAAATTAAGGGCCGAAGCGTAACTAAGCGGAGCCAGGCAAGACAATGCAGCTGGCCAGTAGCCCTCCCCAGTTTCTCCAGAACTGCTTTTGGACAATAAAAGGAAGTGTTGGAAATGAAGTGCCTGTAACTTTCCTGACACTGTGACAGTGACAAAGAGCATATGTCTGCTTAGCTTCAAAGAACGCTCTGTAAATACTGGTGGTAAATAGACAGTTGTCTAAACAATTACATCAGGGAAATCATTACCGAACCCGCTGCCAAAGCCCATGCAGAAGGAGTCAGACCCAACGCCTGCTCCCAGCACTCCAGCGCTTTGCCAGGCGATTCCCCAGCACTGCGGCTGGGGCCGAGAGAAGGATGAGGAGGAGCCCAGGAGGCCGAAGGACAGAGGCACTGCAGGGAACAGCCCCATCCTCACCCTACCAGAGGCTCTCCACTTGCTGACCCACAAGCTTTCCTCTGAATGAGGCGCTTGACCGTGGAAATACGCTCTTGCCCAGATCCCTGCCAGCATCACATCCAGATCTGCCACCGCCGCTGCTGTCCCTGCCTGCCAGCTGCATCCCGAGAGGACGCACGGCCTGGGTGAAGCCACAAGAGCAGGGTGGTGGGGGAGGCTTGGTGCCTTGCACAGCAGCAGGACCAGGGAGTGGTGCATCGGCTGATGGCTTCAGAGGCTCCCTGACAACTTGCAGTGGTATATGGCACCCGTTCACCAGCACAAGGCTGATACTGCAAGTCATTAGGACCATTTAAAGGTGAGTGGCAGGTGGGAGAGCTCACAGCAGAAGGGATGAGGTAAGGAAATGTTTGACAATGAGAGAGAGCATAAGATGGGGAAACAGAAAGGAAAACAAGAGCCTATTCCAATCTGCTTCCTCTGCCATGACCAACACCTCTCCCCTTTAAAAATGCAGCAGGCTGTCAGAGGCTTACAATTCATAACTTACTTGGTCTGATGGAACTGAGGGAGATGCTGTGTAAGTTGCCAGCCACAAGGGTATGCATTAGAGCTTCTGAGCGCACGGATCCAACGTGCCCGGCTTCCCGGCTCAGTCCCAGCTACGTGGGAGTGTCTCACTGATGGGCAAGAACCCGTGTTTTATATTAAGACAATAATCACTTGAATCCTCCAGGATAACATGAGAATTCCAGTTATCATTTACAATAAATGGATGTGGTAAAAAATGAGCAAGGTGCTCCACCGCTGAAGAAAAAACTTATTATTTTATTTGAATGTTGTATGACCTTGATGGTACGGGACAAGATGTCCATCTGAGAATGAGCGCCACGGCCTTAAATTCCTACTGTGTTCCTTCAAAGCTGGTGATTTCTATATCCAGCAAAAATGTTATTCACAGTAATTTTATTTCTCTTGAATATGCTAAGAGCTGCCGCACAAGAGCTGGTACTGACTGAAAGCAGGTCACTAAGGTGGTGCACAGCAGAATATAGGAGCATTCTGCATAAATGAAAACAAAACCCTTTAGGTTTTTAACAGGAGAATTTCAAAATCTAATGCACACCTCATCTGGCACCTGCAATTTCACCTGCCATGGTGCAGAGATCTCATTACTACACTAAAAGGGAGATTTGGAGAAGACTGGAACCTGCTTGCAGCCATTTCCATGACTGATGTCCTACCTCCCTCACTCTGAGCAGGAGTGTCTCATGGGCTGCATCCAATCACACCAATTTTCAGAGAGGGACAGGAGAAGTGAATGGTTTAACTACCACGTAAAGGTGAACCTCAGACCTCTTTGAAACACTTTTTCCATTAAGTGAAAATTCACAGTCTCTGAAACAATGAGATACAGTTGTTAGGGATCACTGATAACTTCTACTGCTAATGAACCTTACAGCAATTAAGTATGAGCAGCACACTCATATGATTTGAAGATCACAGAAAAGAAACAGCAAGGCTATTACTTACAAACCTCGTTCCAAGCAAAGAACACCTTACTGGTAATGACTTGGTTATGTTCCTTCATTTTTTGCATGGAGTGTGAGAGTTGCAGGGAGCCACTTTCTTTGTAAACCCATAGAGGAAGAGGAGTCTATCACAGGGAAGGAGATGTGTGGTGGTTGCTGTTTCAAATGAACAAGATAGTTTTACCCAAATGTACGGACCCACCTATAGGGACCCTTCTCCACACAGGAGTAGACTGGGAGAAGCAGCAAAGCCGATGGGCGACTGGCCAGCAGCCGTGGGGATGTGACTTTTCCACCTCACCTTGCCACCTTCTTCTGCTGTCGGATGACTGCGCCTGTGCCTTACCCGTGCTTTTTGCTCCACCAGCTGCACCTTGGCAACATGCAAATCAAGTTCTTTGTAAAGGTTAGTCCTTAATCATGCAGCTGTGCAGCCCTAGCGGTAACAGTGCACAGAAAGTCCACGATATTCTCCAATGCAAGTAAATAACAGAGAAAACTAAATATTTTACAGATAAATTACCTGCTTCCATACCCACTGGGCTGTAGTCCAGTGAAGTTGGTTTCAGCTCAAACCTACTGCAAGACTCCTACAATGGCTTTTTCAGAACGTCCTGAAACACACGGGTACTTGCCAGAGTGGCGTGCTTGCGTGGATTTCCAACATGATAATTTCCAAGGTTTCTAGCATAGATCACTCCATAAATGTATTTCGGTGCCACCAGGCAAGATTCTGATCTCAGCCATGCTGGTGTAAATCTATTATAATTTCATAATCTAGCCTTTAGCAGTTTTAATTTGTAAGAATGCCACTGGGGTATATTTACTCTGTATTTTCTACAGCCTGTTAGGTGAGAATTATAGCCATGTTGTCCAAAGCACACTCTAATCTTATATGCATCCATTAGTGGATTAAGGAAAATAATCAGACTGTCCAATCAGCCTAGCAGATAACGCACAAGCCATCATTTACATGTTATCCCTTTCTGCAATATTGTGATTTCCACTTGGCCCCAGGGTAATGCACTATCGGTATTAGCAATTTTCCTTGTAAATTAATCAGAACCACCTAGCAAATAATTACAAACTTCTCTTCCAAATCTATTAACTTCAAGTTTAAATGTGGGCAGATGGTAGGCCTTAGGGCATGTTTTATTCCAGGTATGGAATTAATTGATGATTTCTCACATTATAAACAGAGAACTTTGTATTATTGCTGAACCTCTAATTTTTTTTTCCTCTCATCCTATTAATGTTCATGCTAGGTAAATGTCTGGCAGCAATGAAATGTGAATTTTAAATACTTGGCCAATTTTGACTAAGGTGCAAGAATCACAGGCTTCCTTCTCACTAGCACACTGATATTCACAGCTCCTCTGTGCTACTCATCCTCTGATGGGTACGAATTAATTTATTCCTCAGGCTGCCTGCCCTTGAGTGGAGTTGGACACTTTTCTAAATAGGACTATGACACGCACAGTAGTTTCAGAATATAAATAGTCTAAGTATAAGACATTTGGGTTTGAAAATCAATTTTTCCTTCAAATTGATACCCTAGAGCTGAGAACTGATTACTCATTAATTAATTAAACTTTCAGTGAGCACTGGATCTCTGGAAGCCCAGACAAGGGGGAGGGGAACTCCTGGAATACCTGGTCCAATGCAGACATGGAATATCTAACCTTTAGGATTTAGAAGGCTTTCTCTCATTAATCCAATGAGCTGAGATATCATCACCCTTAAAACCAGTATGTAAAGAGATGGTCATGCAAAATGCTTCCCTCACCTGTTTGTCGGGTTCTGAGTCTCAGGCTTAGACATCCAGGGACCTGAGAAGTCTCCGTTCAATTTGAACACCCACCTACTATGGAGTTATACAAGTACCAAGGTTTGCCTTGAAGGCAATAGGGTTGTACTGCATCATTTAAACCCATTGGATCAATTAAAACAATTTTGTAATTAAGAATGTATTTCATGCTTAATACCTTTTCCTCAGAACAGTGTGGTACCTGCTGTTCTTTATTCCTCATAAAACGAGGATATATCATAAGTAAAACCACTAACTATTGCTTAGACTTTGAGCATCAGTGCTATTATGAGCTTAAAAACATCTACCTAAGCTTAAATAAAATGACTACAAGCTGATCACAGGCAGCAAGAGTCCATTATGAACACAGTAATACTTTATTTTAAACCATTATTATTCATGTTACTCTAGGCAGAGATGGAATTCCTTCTGCAAGAAATAAACAAACACCTCTTTATAAATCATAGCTCTACAACAAAGCTCTGGGAGTTTAATTCATTGCTTCCTTCCTTTATTATTTTTCTTTATGACTTCCTCATTTGGAACTTCTCCTATTCCATCACTCACACAAGTAAAAACAAGCTTATGTGATTATACATCACATTTCCTTCTCCTTCCTGTAAGGAGGGGGAGGAAACCAGCTCAAAACAATTGAAAACATCAGAGAGATGCTCCTGGTTGAGGCCGGTGACAAACATGCAGTCGGCACAGCATGCCCCTTGCTGTTGTTTCCCTAGGACAGCCTAGTGGTGTTGCAGAAGGAAAGCTGAAAGCGTATACAACAAGGCAAAACCCCAGTGAAACAGCTACTAAAGAACATTTGTTCTTCAATATTCTGAAGAACTATGTAGGTATTAATATAAAATCCGGGTAATAGAAATGGTATAAACAGAAAGCTTTGTTCTTGCTTTGTGGAAGCTCTATTCTTTGTCAGCAATCCATGACAAACAAAATGAAACCAGAACTTAGCTGGGTAGAAGACAGAAAAAGACAAACAGCTTTTAATAATGCATAAAGTTGATCGCAGTGCAATCCTAAGACTAAGATCCAGTGCCAGTATCAAGCAAACAAAACATTATGATTGCATTGAAGATGGCTGATGCACAAGGAACATGATTAATTGTAAACAAGCAATTTCACTGGCCAAGGCTCTCAGAAGCAACTAATCACTTTAAACACCTAACCTTTCCCCCACCCTGTCTATTCTAAATATTTTAAGAGAAGCCTTGCTTTCCAAATACGAAGAGCTCTACCCTAGTTCTCAAAACCAAGTCACCTTGAGAAGCAGAGCAACCGACATACAAGCTGCTGAGAACCGAGCCCCCTGACTTTCAGAACTGGAACAGAACGTTGCAAGCTCCAAAAGCCAGGCTTCTCCGCAAGTGTCCAGAGCTATAGGTGTGAGGCACGGGGTGCTAGGCATTCAAAATCATTATTGGTATCCAAAATGACACGCTGTCTTTACAACCTGAAGGCACTGAATTCAATGGGAAGTGTCTTACACAAGCACACATCTTACGCAACACAAAGCAAGAGCCTGAAGTTGGGCAACCAGGCCAACTGCTTCTCACAGTGACAGAGGTGAGGGATTCTATGATGGGAAATGTAATCAAATAACTACTTACCAAGCTGACTGCGTATCTTAAGGAGATGAAGAAAGGACGTATTAAGAGCTGGAAGTTGAAGAAGCAGGCAAGCAAGGAGATCAGGGTTTCTAAAGGCCAAATTCAACTTCCTTGAGTAGGAAAAATTTGATTTTGTTTATCTAAGTAAGGAAGCTTCTATTATCTCTTGGGCTCTTCACTGATCAGAAAGCTTCAGGTAATGCTTGGAAAGGGACAAAGAGATATGCTATAACCAGAAACCATGAACTGCATTTTCTCAGCAATGCATTAAGGCCTTTGACGACAAACAGGTATATTTAATAACATATTTTTAAATAGAAAAGGATAGATGCAACTTAATTCTATAATTAAAGGGTTAATTATATGCATGATAAAAATAAGTTTTATGTTTTACAGTGCACACCCAATCCCTATAATCTGGTCATAAATAAAAGGTCTGGTGATAAGGAAAGCTGCAGGCAGGAGAGCAACTCACCATCTTTAATGGGCAGTTATATGACATGCTGCTAGTACATTGGCAGTAAATCAGCAGAAACATCTTTTATAGAGTTCTAGTTTTTATGATGTCATTAACTTTCCTCCTTATACTTAAGGGATAATGAAATAAAGTCATGAGGAGGGATCAAAGGATGAGCCTGAACTGTGTAGTTTGAAACAGCCACAGGGGAATCAATTTTGCCCACACTTTCTTGCAGACATTTTGATGGCAGAGAGGAGCGAAGAGTGGAGGAGGCAAGACCGACCACAAAACTTTTGGCAAACCCTGAATAACACACATATTAATGGTTTGTTTTATGAGAAGAGTTCTTTAGGCAATAACACTGTGGCTTCAAAATACGGCAATTTTGCAATAATTCAAACATACAAGGTGGTGGGATCAACACCATTTTCAAAGACATTGCAAGACAGGCTGCAGAGTTAGCACACCCACACTGGAGAGATGCCAGGTACAGCAATGTCATCTCATCCCCTCGTGTAATTAGAAACACTGGGCAGGATGGAGATCAATAGGGTAATGCACGGCATACGATAACCAGTGGACACCATTGAAATAAGGCAGTAACGCTGGGAAGTTATAACAGTTCTGAACCGTTTCGGTCAAGTCAGGCATCAATCTAACACAAATGGAAGAAAATGTTGCTGGCAGATCTGTATCTAATTAAAAAAATAAATAACATCTAAGTAAACCTCCCCCTGCCTAGCAGCGGTCACCGAGATTAGAATTATTCCCACGGTGTATGTATCAGACAAGCAGGTTGGAGCTTCCTGGGTTTGCTGACGTCTAACAGCAGCTTCCAGAGGGATCCCTGCAGGAGCCTGTCTCTGGATTCCCTTCTGACAGCACTCAAGAAGAAACCTCTGACACCGAAGTCCATTTCTCCTGATTACCTTCACTGGAGGAATTGGGAACCAGAGCTGTTCTCACTCCTGGTCCATTGTAACTAGAAATTGGTTGATGTAATGCTCTGAGCTATCTTTTGAATGTCCTAAATAGGAGAAAACAATTCTGTATTTTTTCTGTGAGCAAGAATTCTTGTTATCAAACCAGCACTAAGGTCACAGAGATGGCAGAACTGCCCAGACTGGAGTTCAGCTCTACACGTGCCACCAGCACTGTTATCGTGCTTTGTGAGAGGGACCCTGAGGAGGCTGGGGAGAAAGCTTCAGAAAATAAGTGTAATTTTTTGAAAAAAAAAAATTAAAAAGACCGTATTTCCAAATAATGTTGGGGCTCGTGTGTGTAAAGACTTCTTAAGACACATCTTGTCCCTGCATGTAAGCTGTTATTTTGGATGCTTCTTTTTACTCTTTCCAAAAGTTCCTCTTAACAAACAGAACTAATCTAGGATGAGTGCCGGAGCACAGTTTCGAGCAACGCTTAGAACAGGTCTGTGGGTAACAGACTGTGTCAACACATATTAATTGCAGTTTATAATTTACAACACTGTTCAGAAGTCACAGCCTAGTCTGCACAGAAGACCAAGCAATTCTCTACAACAACAAGGCATTTTTTCCATCCCAAGGAATGGTATCCTATTGAGGCACAAGGAGAACGTGTTTTTTTCCAGTACCACAGAACATTCGTCTTACACATTAGTTTAGACTTGAACAGGAAATGCCATTTGTTCAGCACCTCATGACTATTTACCATTGCAGACCTCAGCTGTGATCCAAAACCCTGTGAAGTAAAGATCCTGCATTGCCTGCACTGAGCAACTGGAGAATGCATGGGGATAGCAAGGCACGAGAGCTTCCTGCGTTGGGTGACCCTTTACTCCATTTGCTCATCTGAGCAATTTGTTAGAGGAACTATTTCCAAGATAAACATCTGCTAGAATTGGCCCAAACAAGACCCCATGCTCAATCTAGGTTACATCTACCGCTACTGGCTTATTGAGGGCAAATAAAATTAAAACATGCTGCTGCTACTAAGGAATTAAGAGTCTTGACTCCATAAAATGCCATCATCTAAAAACTGGTAGGCTGAAACAACACCTGGACCTCCTGATCATTCCTTACTGTATATTGCTCTCTCATCCAGCCATTAAATTGGAAATTCTGCTCCTTCCCACCAAAGGAAGATATCCAGTATTGACTGTTCCTTAACAC
Source organism: Cygnus atratus (assembly GCF_013377495.2). Taxonomy (NCBI): domain Eukaryota; kingdom Metazoa; phylum Chordata; class Aves; order Anseriformes; family Anatidae; genus Cygnus; species Cygnus atratus. The sequence continues at coordinate 8,036,927 of NC_066378.1, forward strand.
ACAAATTGTATGCAACCTGGGTCTCCTCCTCCTTGCAGCCCAATGTTTTCTTTCACTTGTTTTGCATAACTGTTTTGAAGATTTTGCCATGGAAATGAAGATGGAGAAGTTAATTAGCCCATCTTAGGGATTCGCACGGGTATGTGGGAAGCTCTAGGTCAGCGCATCTGCGTGCAAACAGAGCGGTCAATTAGCAAGAAGAACATTTATCAACAAGTGCTGTTACATTTTCCAGAAGCAACTTTTCAGCACAATACTAGCAAGAATCAGATGTGTTAGTTAGGATGCTGGAGGCTGCTCTGCTTGAGTATCACACGGCTTGCAGCAAAGTCCTGACTCCACTCATCTTCCCATTCAAACTGAAACTGTCTTTTGTCTGATCTATGCACGCAGCAGTGCAATGGAAGAGTAACCAATCCTGCCTGCCAGGGAATAATAACGGCTGTGTCAATGTACCTGTCCATCTCCTGCCCGAGGACCTGCCTCTCGCTCCCCATCCTCCTCCCAGCTCAGTTAGGTTGGAAGTTCAACCCCAACGATGCGATGTTAGAGGTGGAGGGAAGCTCTACTAGTGTTATCAGAAGGGGGGAGGGAACGGAGGAGCTAATTGTATGCACTGCAACTCTTCCTAAAAATAAGAAACGGAATTATCACAGTGTTTCTTATAGGGCTTTATGCATTCAAACTTCTCTAAATGAGGGACTACTCCATGCATCGCGCACTGCCATATAGATGATTGTATACCATTACCTAAAATTGAACTGAGTCTGTTCAACCTACCCTGCACTCCCATTTGTCACAGAAACAGTTTCCCTGGCCCATTCACATAATGAATGTGGGTGTGAAGTTAATGCCAAGGAAGATAAGCACCCTCAGGGTTATTTAAGCCTACCCTTCTCTGTCATTCCCTGCATTATTTCTTAGGCAGTATTATATAGTAGAGTTTGTTTTTTCTTAAATAAAAAAACAAGCTGAAGGGGGAAACAGGGTAGTGGCACACCATCAAGATCTGATGCCAGCATTTGCAGTGACCTTGCCGGATGAAAAACATTTTATTGCTACCTCTTTCAAAATCTATCAGGATCAATCTTAAAATTTGCTTTTCAGAGAAGATGCTGAAGGACATACTGCACAGGTACACTTCGTCAAGCTAATATCTTGTTTTTACAGAAAACTTCTCAAATTCATCATATATATCATATTCATACAGTGAAGTAGGAAATACATAACAGGTTCCACAAAGTAACAAGTCATATTTCAGAAGCTCACTGTTTTGCTAGGGCACTCTGGATGAAGTCCTCTCCTACTGAAACAAAAGGCTCTGCTCCCATTACTACCAGCCAGGTCAGACCTGAGCTCCTAATTAAGTCCCTCTTAACTTAAGCATTGCCATGGGAATGAAGCTCTGATAGTTTCTTCTGCATATTTCTCAAATTCCCTCATTTGGATTTAGCTGTGCATGTTCCTGATTTGCAAGCATCTTACGTACATCCGTTTATGCTGGAAAGTATATGGATGGTTTCCTTAAGCTTTTACAAAGTCCTTTGACGTTCATTCCACCTTAGCTGTACTGTGCTTCCAAGTGTGGTTGCGAACTAAGATAAAATTATTTTATAAACTATTTATCTCTAAACAATACCACACAGGCTCAAAGTAAAGTAATCCAGCCTCTGTGTTATGACTCCGGCAGACCCGGAGAGGAATTGCTGTTCAGTCCCTATTTCCACCGCCAAGCAGCTGAAGTCTGTTATCACACCTGACCAAGAAGTGTTCGTACATCTCAGAACTGTGCAAGATTCATCAGCACCCAAACAGCAGCAGTGCGCGTGCACTGGAATCAGGCCTGTACTTGGAAGATACTAGCAGGACCGAGGTGCCTTCAAATGCAAGGCTTGTAAGCTGGGAGGTTAAAAGCAGAATTAAGAGAATTAGGTGTCCAATTCCCACCGAGAGCCAGTGGCAATTAGTATCTACAATAAATACAAAGGGCCCCTGCAATTAGTATGCAAAGATGCTTGTGCAGAGGACAGGCTGAGATTTAATTTTTAGGGTTTCCACAGAGATTTTATTTGTGACCTAACACTGGATTTTACCTTCAGTAACCCGCTATATCCAACCTATGTGCACAGCACAGCAAGACTGCAAAACAGGGCTTATCTAAAGAGAGCATTTCCCCGCTATGGAGTCTGCGATGTTTCTCCATTTCAATTGCAACGGTTTCTTCTTTGAAGGATTGCTAAGTGGTAAGAACAAAACCTAAGACTGTCAGGCTCTAAGCATCACAATTTCTTATGGCTTTACAGCAGAACATTAAGACAGGATGAAGAATTAGCTGTGTCAAGGAGAGAATTTGCTACTGTCAAATTTGTTTAGTTATTCGTAGTTACAAATATGATTTGCTGCTACCAAAAATCAACTAGGCTGTATTGAAAGTGTAATTTGATACCCGGCTATAAATCTCTTTAATAAAGGTGTGGTGGAAATGATGTTACCCATATATAAAGATTAATCTCCATTTAAATATATATAAATTCAGGAGGCTGAACAACACTGGAGCAGAGAGAGGCTTCTTATAAAGCGCCAAGTTGCTTTGTTGCTCCTAGTAAATGCTAATTCCTTTTGCTGCCCGTTTGGTTGTACTTTACACTTAACCACACAGCTCTATTTATTATTCTCACTCTGAACTTTCACGGCATCCCTTTCATCAGCTAAATTCCCCCTTTTGAAACAAACATCTATTTGAACAAAAACAGTCTTTAAAAAAAAAAAAAGGAAGGGAAAAAAAAAAAAGAATCAAAGCATTTTTAGTGAAATGAAGTTTTCTGGACTGAATTACCCAGCCTACACCATAGCATGCTCAGCCACTGGAAATTATTTAGAAACAACCGAAGGATGGGGCCAAAGGCCCGAGGCCTTTATCTGGGCCGGGTGATTGATGTGCTGCGGGCCCCGCTGTGGTTAACAGTGATTTTTATCTGTTGCTAGCAGCAACAGTCAGGGGCGCAGCGTGAGGCCAGCAGCCGGCCGCAGCGCTGCAGCAGGCCCGCACACAGGGACAGACAAATAGTCTTTTCAGCCGGACAGGTCTCGTGGGGGGCTGTGACATAAAGGGCCCTTTGGAAAGGCTGGAATTGTCAGCCCTTTGATGGCCGCATGCTGGGCCATTAGCTTCTGTTACTAATTTGCGGTGCATGTGAGAGGGCAGATCTGCGGGAACACCTGCGAGCGGCTCGGGCGCGCTGTGGGACGGGCTGCAGAGGGGGAGCCGGGGAATAAAGGCCGCGGCGTAACCCTGCCGTCTAAAGGGCAGATGACACAGGCTATTATCATTTCCAGCCATCAAAAGGGCTGCTCTGAAGTAACATCAAGCTGTCTACCTCAAACCTGGAGGAGCAAAGAAACCGGGGAAATTCAGAGTTAAGACGAGGCCATCTGGAACACAGCATGCTGGGGCTCTGCGGCAACTTTTTGGGGATGGGTACCCTCATGCAGCAGGGTACCCAGGAAGAATGGGGTGGATTTTGGCACAAACCACCATCGGTCTGGGCGGTGACTCTGAAATCTGTCTCCTCCAGCCTCTGTGTGCGAACTACAGAAATACAACAGGGGGAAATAAGATTGAAGACAAAGATGTGCGTGGCCGATGCCGGCCCTGGGCTGATGCAGAGGGAACGCCGCTGTTACCTGCTGGGCAGCCGCTCGGCTCCTGCACTCCGAACACTGCCCTGTCTTTCCACCAGCAGATGTGGGACCATGAAAGCCGTACCGCCGGTGCGCGCCGAGGCACCCTGCAGGTCTCCCCGCCCCACGCGGAGCTAACTGAGGCACAGGGCGCAGCGTGCCCAAGATCACCAAGCGAGATTACAGGAGCGCTGGGAATAGAGCGCAGACCTCCTGTCTCCTTGTCCTGCCCTTTGAACACAAAACCACGCTTCCTTTGTTGGTTAACATTCAGGATGCCGAAATTATAAGCATTCAAGACTGCAACTTTAAAGATTAATATAAAAGCAACTTTTATATTACGTTTGTGCAAGCAACCAGAAAAGTACATGCTGTAAAATAATCTGCAATTCATACTACTGTAGGGCACTTTAGTGACTGATGAACATGCTAACTTTTGGGCTGAGTTTCACTGAAAAGCAAGTTTTTCAACCAAATTATGAAGCCTACATGAGTAACAGGATCGTTTACAACTCTCACCGCACCGTGGTGTCACGAAAACACCACTCCAGCAAATTAAATAGGCATCAGAGACCAACACGATATCCAAACAAGTCTGACCCCAGCTCCAGTTAGGAGGAGGAAAGCCCACGGTGACAGACACCGAGTCCGGAGGCACACTGATGAGACACAAGTTTGGTGGTCAAGATGGCCTTAAATTCAAACTACAGGGCTCTGCTACTTTTGTGGTGGTTCTCTTGGGGTGTTCTCGAATTGGAATAAGTTGAAAGCCACCAGCTGGACTCCTTAAGTGAGGTATGAGACAAACCTACCATTATGAAGGAGGTCTGGGTAAAAGGGCAACCCGTTCTGACCAAATTGAAGCACAAAATTATTAAAAGCACATTACTACAGGTCTGAAATCAGAAAATGCCACCAGTAGGGCTCCATGAAGCTCTGAATCTGGCTCCTCACAATGCAGCTTTAATTACATCTCCTTCCTATATGTGCTTCCAGCTTTGCAGCAATTGAACACATTTCAATATCTAAAAACCTCAATTCATGAGATCTTGATCAAGCCATTGTAAGCTTATTTTCAATGACATGTTTGCCTTAGGTTTCACTACCACTGATAAGAACTCATTTCTTTTAAAGCAAATTCTGACAAAATCAATCAACTTGAGAAGGTCTGCTGAGTGAAAAACACCACGCTCGGCAAAGCCACAAGCCGCAGCTGTGCTGTAGTCTTGTTTAGCCTGCGAAGCCCCTCTCCATCAACGTGCAGGGCTCTCTTGGGATTCCTGCAACTCTCCACTGCTGTCACAGAGATGAAAAAAAGCCTACTGTTCTCCCACTCATTGTCCAGGGCCAGCGAGGTAAAGAGCTACCTGAATAGAATACACACAAGGATGTTTGCCCAAGGCAAAGACGGATCAGAGATAAGGTTTTGATCAGACCGGGTGTAAAGCATCCGTAACACAAAGCAGAAACTAGTCCTATTGAGGATCTTTTTCTCACCCCACTCCTCCAGTAAAACAACTCTGGAAAAAAAAAACACACACAAATCAGCCCTTGCCCCACAAAAGCTCTGGATAAAACCATTAGGTGCCCTATGCATTGTTCAGAGGCCGAACCATTTGCACACCTCGTGCCATGCCTCTGAGATCCAGCCTGCCTGCCCCTGCACCCCACAACAAAGAGCTGGCAGGCAGACCTGCTGCAGCTTTGTTCCTGTACATTTCGACATTACTCAACCCCTTCACGCAATCACCTTCTCCTCGCTTTCCCTGGCTGTCCAGTATAGTAATGAAGAAAATTAATGTGAAACTGCAAACTGCCCTTCTAATTTTTCTTTCTCTTTCGAGAACTTGCCCTTCTCTTTGATCTTCCCAACGAGCCTGTTTTGATTGCTGACCCAACCACCTGAACAGAAACTTTAAAGCGTTAGTCACCGGTGCACAATGTGTCATAGCACTTTGGGCCAACAAGATGGGTAACGCACAGACACTTTAGTTAAAAACATGCCAAAGTCTTTCTTGCTAACCACCAGATTCATCTGAAGTTCATTTGCATAGCTCTTCTTGCATGTTTCAACTCGCATACTTCATTTAAACTACACTGCCTAAAAACAACTTCCACCATTTTTCTCATTCAGCCCAGCAGTGTTACTGGAATCTTTTGAAGAAATGATTTCCTTTATATTTGCCAGAATACTCAGATTTTAGCATTTATTTCTGAAAAGCAACTATAGTACCAATCCTGCCAACCCAACAGCTCAGTGGCCATCATTCAACTGAGGAAATCAATAGAAACTCTTTCCAAAATTCCCAGATTTGCTGTTCTCCCTTCACCCAAGATACTTTAAACCTACCGAGTCTGTGGATGAAGTGGGACCTGACAGGCTATGCTGTCCCTACTTTTGTTCTCCGTGCCAACCACAGTGAAGCCAATCAGGGATGCAGAGCTAATTGTCAGCTTGCGCTAACATCCTTCAGATAAAATGATTAACTTTACATCAATCATTGGACATTATACAAATAGAGTCACTGGAACAAAATACTGCTGCGGAATCAATTTCTTTTGGCTTTGATAATGAATGCCTTGGCTTTTATTTCCCACATAAATGCCTATTTTTCTTTCATTTATGTATGAAGAGCCCATCATACTGCAGCAAAGTGAAAGGTTTGTGCGTTCATCTTGTTTAGTGTCTACTAAGGCTTCCTATACAATGCCCGTCATCCTGCAGACATAGCCCACCTCCGCAGGCCTTCTGCCCTTCTGTTTAGGTCCTGGGTCTCTGTTTCAGTATCTGATGAAGGAAACAACACAGTGAAGTTAAGAAGAAACACTGACAAGACAGACAGAAAGACAGAAAGGCCATTCCTCTGGGGACCTGCTGTAATCTCTTATCTTTCCTTGAAATATTAAACAATTGTTACCCTACCTTCTCATACGGCACCAGATAAAGCGTTTGTGGAAATCGCCCCTTTAAATCCCTCCCCTCCATGCTCTAAATAGGATCCATAAATAGGATTTATATAATGAAGCTGATTCTGGCATGCCTGAAAAAGTTCTGTTTGTTAAGAAAAATACTTGAACAAAGATGTACTGCGAGACATTGTTTGTTTGTTCTGAAATACAAATATGCAAATAAGGACACAATATGTTTTAAAAAAATAATTAAGTCTTAAATAGATGCCCAAAAATAATGCAGCCAAGCTTGAGAAAAAGATGTGAATATGAAAGCCGTAATTATCTAGCAGTAGGACTAATCCAAAGAGATCGGCTGGAAATAAAAAAAAAAAAGAAAAAGAAAGAAAACAAGGGAAGTGCTCAACACATGAGACTGCAGCATTTGGTTTCAGAGCGGGCAGGTGGTTTCCTTGGCACTTGGGCAGCAGAGAGCATTTCAGACGTGCAGCACGCTCTGAAGCCCCTGCCGCTGGCAGCTGGCTTGTCGCATGTTCAGAGATCACGCTCACTATCCAATAAAAGCAGCTGCACCTTCCCTCTTTCAAAATCCCATTAATGGCTGGATTTAGATGCATTTGCAAAGATCTTTGTGTTTCTTTGCAGATCTGGGCAACAGCTAATGCTACCACAGGCTGCAGGGTAACCTCCGTTAGCTATCTGACACTCCAGTTCAGTTCTGATCATCTCCCAGCTTCCAGGGGGGTGAGACTTCTGAGCTGGGACGTGCCTCTGGTAGGGTGAGCAGTGGCTGGTGCCACCAGGGAGGGAGATGCCACCAGGTGTTTGCCTCTGCAGCTTTCCAATGGCATGCTCTGCTGCTGCTGGAGCTGACGACACCTAGTCCCCTCTAAAACCAGCCCTATGTTGCTTTGCCCTAGGAGTTTCAGCTTATGCTCCACACAGTGGCATCCCCTGGGTTGCAGGCTTTCCTAGACCAGCAGACGATTTTGGACATGGTCAGTCCCTGTTGGTTCCAGGTGACAGAAACAGGAGAAGTCACTGACCTGGTATTATCTGAGACAAAGGGCTGGGAGAAAGAAGGGGAAAGAGAAAATAACATTAAAAATAATAGATATATTTAATTATTCAGACTGTGGGTAATGTTTCAAGAATAAAATATATCCTCCTAATCCCTTCAGGTACTCTTCATCCTACATCCTCCAAATGGGCATGTTATGCCACGGGGATGATCTTCACAAGGCCTGACATTCAGATAAGGGCAGCAGTTTAGTCACCTCCTCAACATTTTGCACAACAATTAATAGGAGCCTTATTTTTATTACATTACACTTCAAAGATGTGGTCTTGCCTTGGCTAAGATTTCATAGGAAATCTTAAAAGGGACGTGTTAAAAATTTCTCTCAGGAAAAGCAGCTCAACAACAACAAAACCTGCAAAAACCTAGAGCACAAGAACCCAACCGCACATACATACACACACACTTCCAGACATTTAATTACAAAATATATGCGTATGACAGACATCAACAAGCCTACAGGAAGATTCCTGCTTCAGTATTCAATGCAGCTGCAATAAATATTTCAAGGTTTCAAATGGATGCTTTGCAATAGCACAGTTTTCATTTGCACAAGTGCCGCAAGGAAGAATTCAACACATGCTTAAAGCAAAACCAGAGTATTTTCCTGTAAAACTTTAATTGGGAAACTGACACTATATAATCTGTACATCATTGCCTCCGAGCTGTTGTTAAAAAATTAAAGCTGTATCAAAAGAACTGCTTTGTTAAATTAACACGTTATGCATACCAGACAATCTGCACCAGGAAAGGAAATAGCTTTGAGTCAAAAACGCAGTGATTGTTATGGTTGCCACTGAAAGACTCTGAGCCACGCAGCACAAGCAGACAAAAGCATCCTACAAGCCCTGTACACAGATGCATGCCCTTACAAACGTGCCATTCGGTAGCATACTTTCCATCCGTGTACCTCAACATGCAGCAGCAATGAATATCCCTGCCCCATTTCAGAGAGAGAAACTCGGGCACTGAGGTTCACAGCAACTTGCCCAAGGGCACGTTTAAAGTCCTAATTTAAAGCCTCATTAGCCCCAGGTCTCTTTCTGAAGCTTGTCCATTGTAACCCTGCAGTTTGCTCAGCAAACATACAAGGAAAACAAATCAGGTGCCCTAAGTGGTCCACAGCATATGACCACCTTCCCTGTCCTAACATTTGCCAGCCCGTGTCACTGCCACCACCGTTTTGGCTTCTCGCTAGTCCAGGCTCATCAAGCAGCCATGCTTTGCAGTCACTCACTGCTTGGCGTGCCCAAACTCCTGGCAATGTGAAAGCCTCAGAGACACCAAGTTTTCCAAAAACTTATGGGGTGTTCCCTCGGAAAAGACTGCTTTCTCTCATCTGTTTCAAGTTGTTCACCTCCAGTTTGAAGTGCCCAAGTAGTTTTTGAAGATTTGATCTCTCTCGTTTCCTCAATATGATTTTACAGCTTTGCACGTGAGGGGCTCTTCTAGCTTCATCCTGTGCACCAGGAGTCTGAGGCACTGCTGTGGTCTGCAGTGGTGAAGACGGCTTAACAGTTTTGAGGCTTTTAAGATAAGCAAAATTTCCCTTGACGTTGTAAACTCTTCAGGTGGTTGCAGACAACAGTTTCTGCTTTTTTGATGTCTTCTCAGAAAAGAGCTCACATAATTTTATCAGTCTCTGGGGTGACCATCAGATAACCAAGCTATTCCTGTCTAAACCACTCAATGCATCTCCACCTTCCTGTCACTGGCAATCCACAAGACAACCAGGGGACTCGAGCTAACCGCACGGCTCACAACTTAACTGATTAAGTAGGTGGGAACTGATGCCAGCTCAGCTCAAAGTGTCTTTCTCTGCTAACCAGAAGCTCGCCGCAAGCTGTAGAGGGGAATGACCACAGATAACACACTGATACCGAAACCGTTTGGTGAAGTTGCAGCTTCCTGTTTGAGTGCTCTCACAATCTCTTCGAAATGAATCTTTGGCAGGAAACTGGCTGCAGTGAAACAGGCTGACTGGGTCATCGTGTGGCGTGTATTTCTGGCTCGTCTTTTCAAGGGACCATTCATTACCCTCTCCCGCCCTCTTCCCTGGCTCATTAGAAGTGATGCAAACCAGGGCTCTTCAGAGAACAGCAAGTCCTGAGGGGGAGGGAAAGATGCCTTAAACAAATCTGTGACCACCCTCCACCCATCCCAGCTCAACGCCTGCAAGTTACACAGAGCTTACTGGCCCCAGGCTTCTTCACTGTCATATCCTAATCTTCATGTTTCAAGCCCTTTTCCTCGTAAACCAGTCTGCTGCTTGGCCTAGATGCTATTAAGCAGCTTTGGAAGAACGGTGCGAATACTGTGGGGAAAACTTGTCCTGCAGGCTGGAAAAGGGGGGTTTGATCTAGCTTTGATCACGAGCCTTACAACTATGCTTGTGTCAACACCTGCTTGTATCTTGCTACAAAAAATGCTTACAGAGAAGAACCTTTTAAACATGAGTGCTTTCTGAGAACAAATTCTGAATCTTTGGTTCCTTACAATGTAAGTAGCCTACTACATTTAACGTCTCAGCTGTTCATGCTGCTGCCTGGAGCGTGAAGGTCAGCCCTCACCTAGTGAAGTCAGCAAGAAATTTCTCCTGCTGTCTTAATTTGGTGTTCTTAACCAGGACACAAAAAGAGGGCACCCGCATGGCCTTGGTAACTCATCAAGAGATCACTTCTGGAGTTCTCATAGCCGTCACAATGATCTGATGATACACCAAGAATTATTCTGAAGAAAAGTAGAGTTAAAGCTTACTCTGCAATGGGAGGTAGGGTGAAACCCTGCAGACAACAATTATGTTTTGACTTGCTTACCTCTGGCTCTTTGTAGAGTATAAGTGATATGTGACAAAACAGAGCTGTTAACCACTGAAGTTGACAGCACTGGTTCATCAACCTGTTAAAACCGATGTACGCTTCACCCACCTCGATGTTACCATTTTTTCCCCTTGGTAATTACTGACTGGTCTGAGTGCGATGCTGCCTGAATTAAAACCACATGCTATGCAGTCTGCATCATCCTTCACCTACAGCACTCTGATTGCTACCACAGGGCCAGAAATCTTCCTGTTTGGGTTAGCTGATTACTTGGGTACCAGGAACTGTCCCAACATCAAGTCCAACCATGCCCAAAAAACTTAAGAACCACACCCCATAGCTTCTGAATCAAACCCCTAACTTGTTTTACTTACAGGCAGCAAAATACCCATCTAAAAAAATTGACTGAGGTTTGCAAACACCTAACAACTACACAGCCCTATCAAGTTTGTTGAAGACTGGCAATGATGCTTTCTGAAAAATGTGTGGCAAATTAATCAGACCAGAAAATTCCTTGAGATACTACAGATCTAGGCCATAAGTGTTCAGGCACACAAAGAGCAAGTCTTACCCATCATACCACACAGAGATAAAATGTAGACAGTCAAGGTATGAATCAGGCTACATTCCTGTAGAAACCACTGCAGATGTGCCTATTATGATGTAACAGTGTGTTAATCTTTCCTCTATTCTGGTTGCAAAACTCTGAATATTCGCAATTAGTAGTACATTACTGTATCCAGAAAGAATCCTTAAATAAAACAGTTAATTCCTTTGAAATCGAGATGTGACATTATTTGAGCGTGTAACTCAGCAGCGCCATGTAAGGACCCCGAGTGCTTGCTGGATTTTTTTTTTTTTTTGAGACACATACTAACACCATAATCAAAAGCAATTTTGAGCTCAAAACTGACCTCAAGGTTACAAGACTCTATGGCAGACTGCTCCTTTCCACTGGAAATACATTGTGCAGCCAAGACGTTAGCACACACATACCGGATGGGCCACAGGACTAATTAAAAAGTAGCTTTGGTGCTTGTGTCTGCTCCAAGAGCAGGTTAGTAAACCAAACTTTTAAAAGTAATGAAACAAAGTGCTACAGGAGCAGACAATTCCCACAAAAACAAAGCAGGGCTCAGAGTGATGAACAGTTCTATTCAGCCTCTGTGCCTTTGAGTTCCTGACCTGTGATGAGCTGAAAAATGAAAGAACAGCTGCAATCAGCTGCAACTAAGCTGAACATTGGGTATTCTTTAACTGGAAGTTAAAAATTTCTCTCGTAACATTAGTCTCATCCATCAGCAGGTTTTAAAACAAGACTTATAATGACCAACCTTGGGGTATGTCAACCACTGGACTTCTGAATTACACCACTGCCTCCACAAAACCGTTTGCTCAAATGAATAGCCTACCAATAAGAGTACTTGGCCTTACCAGTTACCAAACAGTATTGCAAAGGTCTCCCATCCCAGTGCGACTCATCTCACACATGGGCTGCATGCTATGGATTCATCTACATTTTTCCCCTTGAGCTGCATTCCCTGCCTGTCTTCAAGTTTTACATCAAGCCTCCTACAGTTTCGTTTATTTATTTGCCACAAGAAGGAGAAAGGGTACCTGGGTGTTATTTCACTTTCTAAAATGTCACCAGCAAGTCACAGCGACTGGGGCTGGGATCAACAACGAGGAACTGCAAAGCTGAAATGCTAACGCGATGGGAAGTGAAAGCTCTGACACCGTGCAGGAAACATTTCACACGGCTGAGTAGTGCTTCCATCTGAAAGCTCCTCTCCCAGCAAAGCAGATGAGAAGTCCAGGCCTTCCAGTAACAACTTGAGTCTTGCAGCAGGAGCCTAACAGCGCTCTGGGCTCCTCCCCTGGCTGGCTGTCCTCCCTACAGGAGCAAGCACGGTGCCATTCCTCTCTTCTTTCACCCCTCCCAAATGGGGGAGTGCTGCCTTTCTGCTGCACACACAGTTAAGTTCCCCACTATATTTACGTCTTAGCAGCCTGGTATATTGCAGCCAGGCTGAAACACGAAGTGAGAAAGAGCGAAACCTCAACCTGCAACATACAACAGATTTTCCCCCATGTGCAGTTGTCACAGCAGAGCCACCACACCTTCAATATGCTACTAAAACCCTTCTATGGGGTGAGATCTGACTTAGGATTGCATCTGTTGTTTTGTTAAATTAAAGCTGCATCTTTGTTTTCTGACATTGGCGAATATCTCTCTCTAACCTTTAATAACGAATTCCAGTTAAAAAAAAGGAGGTGACAAGGAAGAAATGCACGTGCTGAAATTGAGTGAAGACCACCAACCTAAAGGAAACCCTCCCTGCACTGCAGATATGCAGCAGCTAGCTTTATCATCAATCCAAATAACTGACCCTCTGTAGACCTATTTATTTCCCTGCAGTTCAACACAGGTACAACCATTTGGGGACATACTAGAAATCAGTCCCTGAGCACAAGGGCAAAAGGTTATTCCACAGAACTGCACAATTAAATATTTTAAATCCTGCAACACATGAAGAAGACGGCATTCTCTAATGCCAATAGCATCCACAAAGTTCATTCACTCAATCCCTTTTCCTTGTTCTCTCTTGTTCATTTACTATTAAGGTCAACAAAACATGTCATTTGTCTCATTTCTACAATAGCACCGCGAGTTAATGTCACTGTTATTTCCTCTGCTGCTCCTCTTACACTCCGTGGTTTTGGGTGTAGGTTTCTGCAAGGGCATATTGAGATATGAGATAAAACAAGAAAGCGTGAACTCGCCTGCCACATGAATTTCCTCCGAGGAACACACCACAGCACCCAGCACAGCAAACTCCAGCACGATCATGCAGCCCTCAGAAGTTGGCTACTTTAACCCCTTCTCTAGGTACAACGCCCTAGCATCGCCACTTGTCACTGCACAGGACTAACAGAGCATTACAGAAAATCAGAAACAACCTCTCTCCCCCCAGAGGCTCCACACTCCTCCCCTGTTCATTGTGCTCATCTGGTAAGTAGCCCTGATTCTAATCAACCGCCTGTTTTAATCGTCTTTTTGTTGGTTTTGGTAAATGGAAAGAAAAGAAAGGTAGAACAAGGCAAGGGCTTGTAAGGAAAGAGCTGGGAGAACAAATAATGATGTGAAAACCACTCAGACAAGCAAATACCCTGCCCTAGCATACAAGGAAAGCTATAGCTCATATATGACACAACTGCTTCAGGACAGTCTTAATCAAAAAGGTCTAGAAATAAAAACCAGATATTCTCAAAATCTTTGCCTTTCCTCTCCAGAAGGGTGTAATCCTTTCCAGGCTGGTGAATTTAAGATGGATTTTGGACAACTCTCCATTTCACTGTGCAAGGCCAGCGACAGCGAGGTTATCCTACCCCAAAAGCCGAGAAGCACGGGGAATTTCATGGGATGCATTTGTATAACAACAGCATCTTTCTAGACAGATTAGCCACCGGATCCCCCACAGTGCCCCCAGCCAAGCTGGGGGCGATGGCTGGAAAGATTAAAAACGTGGGCAAAAATCACACAGAAGTCATCTGCCCCTTCCCTTGAGGGGCTCCCAGGGGCTCGCAGTGTCTGCCGGCTGCGGCTCCCCTGCAGTTGGGGGGTTTATGGAAATCAGCATTGCCCCACGCTGCTGGTGCCTCAGGGACAAAGGGCACTGCTGCTGCCGGAGCGCTGCTCGGGCAGCTCCAAGGCCACCTCTCTGCAGCGCCGCTGGATTGGGCAGACAAACTTAGCCGGAGAGGGCTCTTTGTGCTTATTTATGGCTGAGGAGATGAGTGAAAATTTATGGGACTTTTCATCCTAATTAAAAGCAGAAGTCGTCTAAGAAGAAACATATTTTCAGAAAAGGGAACTTCTAAAGGAAAATGTGTTGTAAGGATGTTTATGGGCTCCAGTATTTGTAAAGCTGAAGCATGTAGTTCATTTATGTTTGTACTTCTGCTTACGCTTTTCATAGGACATTTCAAAAACCCTCAAGAGCTCCCACAAAGCTGGAATAATATATGCCCTAATTACTCAACAGCACTGGAGCTCATGGGTTATGGGAGAGACTCCAGAGTCAAGGGGCCAGCTCCTTGGCTGGCTTACAGCAGCCTGGCCCTATCTCACACAGCACTCGGCACTCAGAACAAACAAACTTGGAGTATTTATTCAGTAAACCCGGCTTGTCTGGGTGAACTCAAACATGGGGAGAGTTCTTGTGAAGTGAGGCTATTTAGGAACACACGCAAAGAACTGCAGCAGAAGTTAACTGCTTTGGACTGACACCCACAATTATGTTTCTGGTTCTCCAAAATTCTAGCTATCTTACAGAGAGACCTCCTTTAAAAATTCTTTATATTTCTATTATACATTGTTATTTTTCTATTTCTCATCCTCTGCACTGCCACAGCTCTTGCAGACCACATCACTTTATCACAGACCCTTTTTCTTTTCTCTTTCTGAGTACCTGTCTTCAAAGAAGACAGAGCATTGCTCCACCTGAAGGGAACATATCTGCCATTCTTCTTCTTGTCCAGAAGAGAAAGACAATTACAGTCCCTTTTTTATACTTGGCATCATGGCAAAACAAGATTGATACTTATTTTGGAATGATTACTCCTTTATTCATAAATCTTGTCCAGAAAATCTTGTTCATTTTGCCAGCCCACAGGCACACTATTGTAGGAAATGCATATTAAATTCACTTTTTTTTTTTTTTTTTTTTTATCATTTAACTTTGGCTCCAGCTCAAGGAGTTTTAGATTCATAACAAGAGCCCTGTTTCCAATATTGATTTTTGGCACGGAAAAATGCTAATTTATCAGAGGTCCTAAAATACAATGATTTTTCCAGCCCAGCTACAAAATTTTACCTACCTATGGAGGAGAGATTTTTCATTAGCGTATGACAGATCAGCAAGTGGAGGAGCCCCATAAGTTACAAGTCAGGTTTGCCTCTGGTCACTGAGCACATTTCCACACCCACGAGCTGAACCACACAAGAATTCCCAAGCAGAAGCAATACATGCTTCAGTGCAATCCTTTTGCTGATCTTAGTGCAGAAATGGATCTCTCTCAGGATGCCAGATTCTCGATGGCAATCACGTAAGTGGCAAGGTATAGAACCGTCACCTGTGGCGTTGAGCTGAGATGTTTATGAAAAAGAAGCTGCTGAAGGTGCTTTTCTAAATCTGACACTTTGGTCCCCAGCCTGAGAGCACAAGAGCATCCTCGAAGCACCGGGCGGACCAGCGGAGCGCTGCTGGCACGAGCTTCCGCGCGTTGTGTAACCATTACGCCGAAACGCCAAACCTGCCTGTACACGCACCGAGGGTTTCTGGCGTGGGAGCTGCCTCCTTAGCGGGGACCATCTGTTTCAGGGTTTCACAGAGCTGCATTGAGCTGGCACAAAATTAAAACAGGCCGTGAAAAGAGCTTTACAGGGTATATGAGGGTATATAAACCTGCAAACAGTCAACAGCTCAAGGCTGATGATTACCTAGCACTTTGCTGTCACTCATACCTGTCCTCCTTCCCACTGCGCCTGCTGCACCAGAGACCACCTCCACGCTGCAAATCAGGCGACTCAACTCCCAGCACACGTGCCCATGGCACCAGGTAAGGAGCTCTGAGCGAGTAAAGGTGGTCCTGGGCAGCTCCGTTCGGTGGCAGCACCCTGTACAGCCCCATCAAGCACACAGAACAGATACACGATTCAATGAGAGAATCCTGCAAGGCCACAAAGATCATCTCTAACAATTGGGAAGCCAGGGCAGGCTGGGCCACAGGCACGCGGTGCGGCAGGGCTCAGGGTGCTCCAAGCACAGAGGTGCTCGCTCCTGGGCTGCCTCACAAAGCAGAAAGCAAGCAGGTTGCGTGGTGCAAGTAGCACTGACCTGGCTCTGGATGACCCGCTCGGCTCTGCAGGCCTTAGGAACTTTTTGCAAATTTCTTGACACCCATGAGCTAGTCTGAGTTATTGGAGACTCTGGTTTCCGGTGCTCAACAAGAAAGATGTAAAGTCAACAGAATTTGATGAGCTGCCAGGGATTCGACTGGACTGCAAAGACTTTGATATTTTACAGAAGCTCAGAATAAAAATCAGCAGCCGCTGTTGCCAAGTGTGCATTACTGCTTTTATGAAAAATAAAAATCTTTCAAGAACAAATAAAACAAAACAAAGACATCTCATCCTCCTGCACTTTTGTTCCAAGGTATGCTCAGACAGGTTGGTTCACTGCCTACCCATTTGCCATATGCTTTCAAGTTTATTCACTCCTGCATTTTAGCCCCTTTCATTTCAGAAGAGTAACAGCTGCACAGATGTTCTATAAATAAACTGCATAATTTATTGGAAAAGGTTTTTTGTTTATTTTTTAAGCTACCACATATTCCCAATTCCTTCCTTTACTGTACTCTGCAGAAGTGAGTCAAGTTCAACTGCAGCTTGGGTTTGTCTATATGATGAGCCCAACGTTATAAACAACTCCAACTTTTTAGCCATTAATAACTAACTGTAAGTACTGATTTTATGTTCGTTGTAACTACTTTCTAAGTATGTTAGGTCTTTAATTGACTTAGCTTTCAGAAATTTGAAAAATGGTCCACAGGCAACTTCAGTGATATATACTGAAACCTCAATATGTAGCTAATCTCTAATTTTACATTTATTTTTCAACAAATCAGTGTGTTTTCAGATAGACAGGCCTCTCATACTGTTACCAAAAAGACAATCTGTTTTGTCTGCTCAGAGTACACAGACAGACCTGTCTGACTAAAATCACCAATCTCATTTGTGTGTGCAGGAAGTGTGACAAATGGCTAGAGTAGTTTATCGCATATATGTAACAATCAAGTCATAAAGAGAATAAGATATTAACCTCTATAAACAAACTAGCATTCTGTTTCTCAGCATAGCGGAAGTATACATTCAGTAAGATAAGGATATGGATCACATGCTACTGATGAGATAAGGAGCCTGCAGAAACAGTACAGACACAGATATGTCTCATGTTATCCATGTCAAACTACGTGCCTTTCAAAACTTTATTTTGGGAAATCGGTTTATAAGAAATTTTGCCTGTGACCTCCTCAGACAGACTGTGAAACTACACGCCAAGTCACTGTTAGCACTGCTTTGGAGGCCACAATTTTCAAATGTAGAAATCAAATCTGCGCGCAGCTGAAGATAACCAGAGGTCTTTGTTAACTTCAGCGACACCAGGACTTCAGTTATTGCAAGCACGGTCCTTATTTAGGCTCCGTGGGAAGCCTGAAATCAATGAAGTTGTTGGAATATTCAGCACTCAGGAGCTATTATGCAGACCCTTGTATTTAATTTTCTTAACTTCAGCTCCCGGGCCCCCAGCTTGCCGAGGCAGGTGGTGCCAACCTGTGCTGAGCACGCAGGCAGGCCTTGCCTGGCTTGCCTGACTGAAACCTTGGACTGAGACTTTTCACACAAGAGACCTACGACTGGTTCTATATGCTCTTTCTGCAAATGTGCATTTCCTTAAAACGTCCTTTTATTTATTTACCAGCGTTTCTGAAATCAACCTGGTCTACAAGGACAGCTGAAGGAAGCGAATGGTGAAGCGGGCAGATTTGAAGCAAGCTAATTAAAAAATGAACACGCACAAAATAGTTTGTGGTATTTAAACAGCTGCTTATGAAACCCGGTACAAGCACTTCACAGAGTAACGATATATATCATCATTTTGCAAGTGACAGTCTTCAACGACACAAGCCGTGCACAGATATCAGGAGGATATCAGGCAAGTACAAGAAACGGTGTCTCCACCGTGCCTCCTGCTAGCACTACTTCTTAACATGCTTTCACCACGTCTGGCAAACAACCTATTTGATGTAAACAGGGGCAGAGCCAAAATACTGACTTAGTGTTTCATATACAGCTGCTTTCATGAGAAAATGAAAACTGTTACAGGATATTATGGACAACCCCTGGTTTGGGGCCAGTCTTCTTGAACTGGTGGTTTGAACATCTCTGCCACCTGGGAGAATCAGCTTCCAGCACAGGTTTGGGCCAGCGAGGTCTGGCAGTGCTGGAAGTGATAGTCTCTGCCTTATGCTGAATCAATTTGGAGCAGCATCGGAGTCTTAAGGGAAACGGTCAGCCTCAACAGCTGGTAGTTGGTGAGGCAGAAGGCAATTTAATAGGGAAAATGACAACCCAAAAGGAAAAGCAACCCCAGCTCACACTGCTCATGATCTCAAAATACTTCCTTGGCGCGCAGAAAGCTCTTACCTCCCTTGACAGGTTATGGGTTGGCTAAATAAAAGAAACTTGTCCCCAAACATGCACAGAGAAGGAGCTAGAAATCTTCTCAGAATAATTTATCTGAGAGACAGAAGTAAATTTCTTAACATTCAGTGATGGTGGAAAACAGTCCTATGATTTACTGGCCTAGAGACTCTAAAAAGAACTCTTCGGCCTTTTTCCATTAAGATTTTGAAACCTATGTTATAGCCAGTGGGAAACTGTTTCATTCCCCAACCATGCCCTCAGTCACGAAATCTGTGAAGATGATTCATTATCATTCATGTTGTGCCACAGGCATGCATGGCATTTTACAGACAAAAAGAAGATACAGCATCTGCCTTTAGAAGCTTAGGTGGATCCAGCTGTTCACGTACAGGGGGAGCGGCACTCAACTGGTTTGCAAGTACAGATTTAAATCCCTGTACGAGAGCAAATGTTCCTCATCACTTGGTGAATTAAGTAATGATACTCACCTGGGATGCTGGAAAGCTTTTCACAGAAGGACACTTAGGAGACACGTGTCATTACTGTCTAAAAATTTGTGACAACATTCATAATACCATAAGACTTTTCAAGTCATGTGTTATTTTTTAAAGCATTTGTGATTTAAATGTGCCTAGCTTTGTATTATGTATTTCTGATAATACATATGATAGCGTGCAACAGTGTTGCTATGAAATCAGAATATAAATTGTGAACTGCCTAGCAATTAATTCATTCTCTGTGCACACAGCACCAGGTAGGACCTCACGGGTTCCATCAAACATCTCCAAACAAATTATTTGAAGAAAATAATTCATGTGATTATCACGAAAAATTGTGTACCAGTTCTCTCATCAGGTTCCTAAAGGATATGAAGTTTACTCATTTTGATTGATGGAAAGTGAACAGCTATGGCTTTTGATAGGAGTTTTAGACCATGCGTCTAGAAGGCAAAACTTTATCATGGCAAAGGTCATGAAAAAAGCAATTATTGTCAATAAGTGTAGGCAGGAATTGTTAACTGCACGTAGATGTTCTCATTCAGATTTGCATACAAGATTAGCAAACACCTTTACCTACAGCCTTTGCACCAGTAATGAGGGAATACATGATTTATTGGCTGAACAACCAGGATACCATAATGGGTATCTACATACCATACATTGGTTATGGGAGGCAGATATAGTGTGATTCCAGGAATTTTCGTGTTGACATTGCTAAGCCACTCATACCCTCTCCTATTTCTTCATTAATACATGCAATAACATCTATGTGCCTGCCTTTTTGGACCACTGAGCAGCAAAGGTACCCAAATAAACAAATAACTATACCATCTCTATGTGAGGAAATGTCATTGTTGTACACGTAAATAAGGTACATGTGAACAGAAATGGCCAATTCAACATCACTACTGCACTGTATACGTATGTAGATGTGCCCTGGCCCTGCACCACCAGCCCTATAGCACTTATACCTGGGACCAGCAACACCGTCCTCTGAAAACAAGGGATTTTTTTCTGCTACAATGTCTTGTAACTCAGAGCTTGTAAACAAGAGAGTATTGACTTTTTCAGACTGGTGAGGGTCACAATTCTTCTTAAAGTGCAGTCATTTTCTCTTTGATTTTTGTATTTAATGCACAAATGACAACCTATGCAGGGCTGAGCGAGAGAGGAGAGGAGGGAAACATCTCCCACTGGTGTTGAAAACTCTCCCCTCTCGCATCTTTTAATTCTCAGGAGATGGCTATCTAGCACAAATGCACCATAAAACAACCAAAAACCCCTCCCTATAGGCATAAAATTAAACTCAAGGAGCCCCCAGACTCCGAACGCTCTCTCACGTCAGAGCTGTCCCTTGCCACGTGCATGACAGGCCTCTTCTCTAAGCCTATTTTTTACGTTCCGCATTTCTTTCGTGTCAGTGGATATGCAATAGGTAATGTAAACCTCTGCAATCAACATCAACAGAAGTGAAAGAATTAGCTGTAAAATGACTTACGGAGTAGCCTCTTCCTGAAAGCGATTGAGCAGAACTCTGTGGGAGGAAACAATATGCCACAGTAAGTAATGCAAGAGATTCTGTGTAATGTAAGATAAGATCATTTTGAGATTCCCTCCCCCAGCCCAGTATTCCTTAGGGGAAAACTTCAGCACCAGAGCGCCTCAAATTATCTTCTGACATTCTGAGTGCTGCCACAGGAGTAACAGCAAAAGAGCATTTCCAGGTGAGGGCTCCAGGGCTATTTCAGACAAGGGTTTCATAAACTACAGCAGAGCTTCGACAGCGCCTTCCAACTAAGGTAAAAGCTCTCAGAGTGGGATACATCTTCATAGAAACAGCGACTCAAGGATGCACTGAAGTATGTGTTTTCAACTGGCCCTCTTCAGGACGTAATGGCAGCTTCCACGGAACAGCACGCAGGTACAAGGATGCTCTCCTGAAGCAGGCTGCACATTTTCCCTCACCAGCTCCAACTCATGTAACCACACACCCCACTTTCCACTCCCCTCCTATGAATTCATGAGCCTCCAGCCTTCATCGCTGCAGTATTACCATATGACAACCCTATCTGAGACAACAATGGCACCAAAGCACTAATTAATCATCTCTCAGAGCTTTAATAAGCATTCTGTCCCTTTTGAATAAGTTAAATTATATTGTTTACTTCTGCTCTTCATTCCAGCTCCTCCTGCTCCTTTCTCTACCACATCCTTACCTCTTTCACATGCTGCCAAATCATTTGGTTCTTTTCCTTTTTATTATACCATCTCCAGTCACTTGGATCTCTTTCCCCTCGCTACGACCCAAGACTGTTGAGCCACTGTTTTTCGCTAGCAGTGGCTTTCTCAAAGCAGCTAAATGAATTCCACCTCTATCCGCAGCTGCTGCTCTGTGCCTTCTTTTTGGAAAGTAAAAAGGAGCCTGGAACAGTGGTGGCATATGACAAGGAAGGAGCTGCAGCACATGACCCATACTCTGCAGGCCGATTTCCAAGTGTGATTTACAATCACGATGCCCTTGCTACGTGACTTTGTTAAACAGGATTCAGGGAGCCTTAGCAGCCCCATTTCCAAGACTGATGTTCTAGCGGGTACCAAAGCCTAAACAAAAATACTGGAACACTGCAGGCTGGTCTCGAGGATTGTTTGTCTTTTTGCAGCAGTGCCAGGTGTTGCCGTGTTACTAAATCACCAAAACAGCACAGTACCCCCAAAAGATTGATTAACACAGACTGTGGACTACTGCAAACACTTGCAATTTTCCCCCAGTAAGATAACAGAGCCTCTCCACTACCATTTTCAAACCTTTTGATCAGAAAATAGCCCAAATACATCCAGAAACCTTTCCAGACTCCTGCACTCAGCAGAAGACTCAATTCTTCTGTCCCTCAGCCTGTGCTCTGTGCCTTGTAACTGCCCCAGGCACCAGAGAAGCACTTTGCCAGCCAAGCGCCCATGCAGAGATGTTTCTGAGGTGC
The DNA here is from genome assembly GCF_013377495.2 of Cygnus atratus. Taxonomy (NCBI): domain Eukaryota; kingdom Metazoa; phylum Chordata; class Aves; order Anseriformes; family Anatidae; genus Cygnus; species Cygnus atratus. Next base: position 8,059,162 of record NC_066378.1, read on the forward strand.
AGAAGAGACAACAGCAACTAGGTGAGCGTGCTGCTGGGGGACGGGGGCTCCCAGCAGCCTTACCCCCAGCCTGCCTGCCTGCAATGGGGAGCAGCGCGCCCGGAAGAAGGCAAGCTGTGCATCCACACGTCTGCAGCCAATGTGGGACCAGGTGCCAGTGCCCATCCCCTGGCCTGGCATGCAGTGCCCACACCGCTGTCCTGCTGCAGCTCCAGGATCTCTGCTCTGTAGGAAAAGAGCAGCTCTCACAGGCAAGTCTGAGAGAGCAGTAACAAAGTGCTCCCAGGGTTTAACTTTCGGCCTTTTGCATATTACACATTGCTTTGGCCTCTGCCTTCAAATGCTGGAAAAAGATAGGGAGATATTTATAAACCTCTTTAATGTAAACTGCCCAGAAATAAGGCTACAGACTGGTGAAATGAAGGGCAGTAGCATTTATTTGTTTTTGAGAAACTACGATGAACCTATCCCTCCTCCTAAATACATTAAGAAAACAAAACAAAACACTCATGGGATTCAGCCTTGTATAGAAAAAAGGTTAATAACAATATCCCGCCTTCTACATAAGTACACTGAACAGCTAAATACAATTACCTGTTCTGACACTTGTGATAGCTCGAGCAGGCAGTTCACCTAAAGTGCACACAGAAACGAGGAGGGGGTGAATTACCTGCTCTGACAGATGGGAGGAGGAAAGGAGAAAAGACAGCATTTCCCCTTCTTCCCCTCACTCAAGTTGGTTTTAACAAAGATCAACAAAGTCTAGCAAATTGGAAATAATAACCAAAAACAGAAACAGGAGGTTTCGTTAAAAGCTTCCCTCTAGGGAAACAGCCCCTCCAAGCAGTCTCACTTTAACACAGTTATTTTCAATCTCGGAGACTTGTGGACCCTCCAAAGAATTTTCCAGGGATGGAGCAGACCCTTGGATGACAAGTTCAAACAAGCTAACAACGACCTGCTTTTCTTAGATAACTTTCAGGCATCCCAAGCTGTCCAAGAACCCCAGGAATCTGTAGACCACTGATTTAAACCATTGAGTAGAAAAGAATAAACAAAGGCTGAATACAGTGTTACATCAGAAATAATTAAAAATGAATGGCAATTTACACTGGCATTTTTCACATCTAAGAACTTCTTTCTCCTTTACAAGTTTTAACATTACGTTTCCTGGAAATCAGGGGGGGAAAGTGTTTTCTTTCTCCCCTCAGAATTTTTATTGCATGTATAAAGTTAGTAACCAGCGAATGCTTTGGATTCAACTTGTAGAATCCTTTCCAACAATTAGGTTTATGCACAGCCATGCCCCATGCTCTCCAGAGCTGTTTGCATGCATGTTTCTGCACATCTAACAGACCGCTATTGCTCTCTCGGTTAGTGAGGAACACTGCGGGCTCTTTAGGGGACTCCATACCAAACTGCCACATGTAGTAGCCTTGAGAGCCCCAACTACCAGCAGCTACAAGCACCAGAGCAGAACAGTTTGCATGCAACTGTGATGGATGTTCCTAAGGAGAATATCTTTTGGGGTTGATAATAAAAATAGTTCAATCCATATGTCTCAATATCCACATCAAATAATGAGGAAAGTAATCAATAGTGGCTGCAAATATAAGAAATCTTAGTGGAAGTTTAACTTGGCATCTACCCAAACTTCAAGCAACCTCCTTTGGTGGCGAATGAGTGCTTGTCTGGCAGGAGCAGTAACTGGTGCAAGCCTTCAGCTGCAATGCCTTATGCAGAGGCTCTCACCTACAGGATAGGGACACTTTCCCGGAGCATTATCATAAAGTCCTTGCTCTCAAAATAGTTTATTTGCTATTCTGGTCATTTTTTCCCTTCTCTAAAAGCACGTCAAACAGCAAGGTATGGTCACCAGAGCACCCAGCTAAACACACATGCTAGTGCCGCACTGACCAGCACTAACAGGTAGCTTTGGTTCACCTGTGACCAAAACCCCAACCCAACCCATCTCTCACTCCTTTAACCCTGGCACCACCACAGGCTTGGTTCTGGCCGTCCCAAACTGGTCGGAGGAAAGCACCACGGGCAGGAGAGACGCAGCCAAAGACGCAATTCCAAGACAGAGCATTGTGACCCCACCTGGCCAACTGCCTGCAGGAAGAGCCACCACGTCCCGCATTTCCAAAAGCCTTCCCGTCTCCAAAACTCGGTGCCGAGACGCTGGGGATGAGGGGGACGGGGAGAGCACCGTGCCCATACCTCCCGCTGCCGCACCAAGCTCACGGAGGCTGCTCCCACCATGGGGCGCGATCCCCAGCAGACGTCGGGGAGGGCAGGGCCCTCTGTGCTGGGCTGGAGCTCCGGCTTTCGTGACTCCCGGGGCTCTTTCAGCGCTGTCTGGAATGCCCTGAGTTTCTAAGGGAGACTGTTCCTAGTTAGGGGCAAAATGAGTGTGGTCTGTGCGTTTAATGACGCTTAAGTGGAACTACAGTGCTAGATGGCATTTGTGCATAAAGATAAATGGCTTATAATATTTTGCAGATGATGTGCTCTTTTACAGCTAAAGATTTTTGGTTCCTTTTAAGCCCAAGGTTAAAAACAAAACCAGACAGCACAGACAAGACATTTCAGTTATGTCACAGAGTGAATTATTTCTACCCTGGGATAGCTCTCATGTTAATTACACTGGCTGTAAAAAAATACACCTTTCTGGCAGCAGAGACAAAATCTTACTGCTGAAAAACTCAACTATCCCCGCAACGTCCTTGAGAGTTTGAGTTGCACTGCAATTTTATTTAAAAGATCTCTTCCTTTACTCGTTATCAACACCATGATTGCAATTTAGAAAAGAAAATCATGACAAAATCTCACCAATAACCTTCAGGAGGTTTTCCAAGATTGTCTATTAAATTGATGGGAAGAGTTATTTCCCTTATATAAACAAAAGCATGGCCTTCCACTGCTCTCATGATGCAAAACAAATCAAGATGCTCTCTGTTCAGTTTCTTAAAGCCACTGGGTTATTTATTGAACTGGAAAAACAGTAAGAAGGGCTTTAAAATACAGTAACGTCAAGGTAACAAGACACCTCGAGCCAATTCCACACTCTCAGTGGGTCGGAGAGACTTTAACTTGGATCTTTTACATCCTTGATATATGAACTAACCATAGAGGGATTAGATAAAAAGCAGGTGATGGCAGCGTGACCACAAAATCAGCTCTCTGTTTTTTGGTATTCAATTCCTTCCTCTTTGGCTACAAGACCTGAATTAGCATATTCCAGAAATGTCAGGAGTTCATTTCAGCTTTTCTGATATGTGCCACTTGTGTTGGCTGACACCAAGAATACATTGAGCAACTCTACAGTCTCAGCTGTTGAAATAGCTGTTTTGGGCAAATAGCTATTCATTTGGACAAACGACAGCCCCCAAAAGAGCCTCCTAGCACTATTATTATTATCATCCCCATGTCAGTGTGAAAAATGAGGCGGAGAAAGACTTAGACGTGTCCAGTGTTACCCAAGGAGTCCTCAGCAGAGGAGGGAACTGAAGCATATTTCCTGTCTCCCATTTTGCAACTAATTTTTCCTTGCTCAATCACAGGCCCAAACTCATCATATACCATGTGCCTGATTTGTTTGTCTAGCATTATAATTAATAATATGGAAAGAACATATAATAATATGGGAAGAACAAATTTTCAAATTACATTTTATAATGTTTGTTCAGGATGAAAACTCACCTTAGCTGTATCTGTCTTCCACTAGTTCTCAATTGCCCCAACTGGGTGATCAGACTGGACTCAGACACGAGGAAGCACGTATGTTTGCTGGTTCACTTGGTCACTTACAGAACACTTAACAACAGAATAATAGTTCAGCTTTGAGTACCGGAGAAATCCAGTACTGCCTTTCCAGGCATGTCTCTCATAAAACCTGTCTGCCTTGAGATGAGAAGGGTAAGTGGAGAGGAGGGCAAAAAGGGCCAAGGACATAGGATATATCCCAGACCTTAACAAGAAGACTCTTAACGCAATTTATTTCTATATTCACACCCCTGTCTGTTAATACAATGAGTGCAATTGACTTGGCAAAGGTCACAGAATGCATCTGATGTTCACTTGGATTAGAAACCAGGACCTGACAAGATAACCACAATACATGATGAATGATTTTGGATGTCACGCAAAACTTGAATGCGTTCCTTCCGTAACTCACTTATTTTATTATGTTGGATAAACAAAGGGGCGTTATTCCCACCAGAAATACTGCAAAAAACGTTCAGTGAGATATCAAACTACACAAGCTCTAAACATCTGTAACTGGCTTGATAAGCTACAGAACCCAAACCGGCTTCCAACCAGAAGAGGAAACTCAGATTTCTAGAGCTGATGGCCACAGAGAACAGAAGAAAAACGGCCGCTGACCAGAAACACGCAAGCCATTTCTGCACAGTCACTCAGCCAGGAGCAGTATGAAAAGACTTCACCCTTTTGAAATGGGGTTCAGCGCGGATGACCTTCAGGTGTCCCTTCCAACCATTCTGCGATCCTGTGATTCATTCAGTGAATGCACAGAACGTCTGCAGGTGCTGCTCCCATTCAAACCATCACCCTTTGGACCAAATTCCCAAAGCCTCCTCCAGACTTTCCTCCAAGCTGTGCTCTACCACCCAAAGCTTCATGTAAATCGTTGAAACTTTGCTCGTAATTCCAGCTGCAGTGGAATGCGAGCATTCAGCATTTTGCGGGACACAAAGATAAAAGGAGATAGCACGCTGTAGGGACATTAATTTTCTCTTCCAGAAGAAAGAGACTTGAAAGGTTTCATAGTACTTGTGTGTATATTCAAACCAGTTTCCCAAGACTCATGGTTTGATGAGGAGTCTTAAAACTATCCTATATTTCACCAAGCTCTAGATTGCTTATTCTGCTCTTCTGACCAGGAATCAGGTTCTAGCATGTTACATGTAGGAAACAATGGACAGAATCTGCCCCAAAGAGTTTGCAGACAGCATTTTGCTATCCCAGGCCTTCTGAAAAACTCCTCTAGAGCACCACCCTCAGTATCATCCCTTACTACCTGCACTGAGCTTTTCCTGGTGTTAAACACACCGAGCTCTTCTGTTGTGTTGCACCCTGCCTAGAGCCGAGACCAGGCATCCCACACGTCTCACAGTTTGTAAAGTGGATAAATGTGGACCTGTGGTCCAACTCTCACTTCAGAGGCTCTTTTGATCATGCTCCTGGCAAGGTACTTCAGCCTTAGGCACACGTAATGGACCTGCGGCTTTGTACCCTGCCGCTGCTTTAATCCCCCGGCCCCAGGAGGGAAAGTGTGGTACAGAGAGTATGAGGGAAGGGGGAGATAGGGACTGTGATGGCACACAAAGAAAGGCAGATCACAGTGAACTCTTTGAATCAGAAATCACAGAAATTATTTTGTATTCATCTACCAAAGAGAGAATTTTATATCTAGTCTATACAATATGCTAAACACTTACCAAAGAACATTTAGAGAGAGGGAAATCTCTGCATTTCCTAAAAGAATGCTTTCTGTTTATTACGTTTAAAGAAAAACAAACAAACATACGAGGATAGCATGATGGAAAATTAGAAAAGATAGCCTGGGGGATGGGAGATAAGAGGAAAAAGCTCTGAACAACTTAGAAGCAGCGCTTGCTGATTTTTTTTTTTTTGTACAGCTCAAGTCAATCCCTTGAAAAGGAGAGTTTTGACTCTTAAGTGGCCAGCACCTCTTGCAACATATTTCCTAATCAGTGAGTATTTATGGTCGATATTTTATATTTCCAATTTCCCCCTAAGGGCTCGTGAGAAAGCAGCACACCTGCCAACCTTTTCAGCTGGGCCAATAATTGCCAATTTGCTCTTTGCCTTAGTATATCACTCAATTTAGCCCTGGCTGTGCCCTGCATACATCCTCATTCATCTCTGTGCCCCCATGACAATTAGAGTGTTAGCTTCAGCTAACTAGGGCAACTATTCTACTAGGGTTGGAAGACAATTATTAGTCTATTTTCCCATCTTGTGGCAACAAAATTGAGAATCCATGACAATTACATTCAGCAATTCTGCACTCTGCCGCCTGCTCCCCCTCCTTGCCCCCACCTTCCGAATATTTCAAATTATCACAGCTCTACTACCACATTCAAATTTTCCATGTTCACAGGGAGTGAGGCTTCTATTTAAATGATAATGAGGGACGATCCATTCAATTTAGTGAGGGAGAAAATCCATTAAAAAGCAGGCAGTTCTTAAGCTGATGGGTCAAGAAAAAGATAAAAACCTTTTTTTAAAAGCCATTATACAAGGCTCCGTGTGGATTTTTGGACTGTTCAGAACATCAGAAAAGATTAGGACAATTATAGAACATGGGGAAAACCAAAACAAAATGCCCAAGCCTTCCACTTTTACTTGGGTCAACACAACGAAATAGCAATATGGCTTATCTGGCTCTTAATTCTCTGGTAACTTCCAATTACCTCACTATAAAGGACAGCAGAGGAAAATCCCATTTTGGAAAAAAGCTGTTGACTCTGCGTTGGTTGCAGAAGACCTGCAAGTACATGTGTAATAGGGATGTCAGCTTAATAATAGATTTTAAGGGAACTTTACATCAACACCGGGAACATAAACAAGTGGCAAATTCCCATCCCGTCCCCCAAACCACACAATCTGCTGTGCAAAGCTGGGTTAAAACTTCTCTGCTTTCCCATTCAGAAGTTTCATCGTCCAAAGGAAAAAACCAGCCTCACCAAATCACACCTCTGCAGCCAGCGATGATTTCACTTGATCATAATAAGCATTTTTCCCAATGATGCATAATAAATGGCACTCAGCGTAATGTCTGGAAAGACTGACTATACAACACAGACAATTACTGTTTTACTATGAAGTCGCAGCACTCTCCCCCCACAGAAGTTTCATTGTGTCAAAGCAGCAGCAAAATGCTCTGCATTTTGTTGTGGATAGACTGATAGCTCTGTGTGTGCATGTGCAAGACACAATCAATCATTTGCTTCAGCTTTCTTTAGAGTGCAATTATTTCACGACAGACCGGGCCACCTCTTGACTTCATGGTCCATTAGAGACTAATGACATGCATTAATGTAAATAAAGAACAACTTACTGGCATCCCATTGAACAAGTCACCTCGAGAAACAAATCACACAGAGGAGCTAAGCTGTTCATAATAGCGCCTTCTAAATGGAGACCAACAATGAAGCCGGAGGGAGGACTCCCGTGCTCCTAAGGTGGCAACGCTGAACGCTGTGCACTTTCATGCACACATTTCCCACCACACCTGCTGTGTGCCGCCGTACAGCAGCCAAACCTGCTACCTCCTGCCTCATTTACTTCATTGTTCGCCCAAGTTAATGGGAACGGGGATGGGAGGGAAAGGCAGCATGAAAAGCAGTCCTCAAGGCCAAATACACCAAGAAACAGCAGGAGAGCTACTCGGGGATAGCGAGAAAGAGCCCAGGTGCCTGCGGCCGCAGCACATCCATCTGCAAGGAACGCGGCCACCCCAGCGCAGCCGCGTGCTAGAACGTCGATGTGTAACCACCAGCCGTGAGGAGAAACCATCCGTGCCTTCCCTTTACATCCTTACTGCCCTGGGGCTTCTTAATTCTCAGTGCCACATGGAAGAGCTTGCCTCAGTTCAGCAGCCCACCACCTATTTAAACAGTGCCAGGAAATACAGCTTCAGAGCAGCGCAGGGACCAGGGGTGCCGGACAGAAAATCCTGCACAAATTGATGCTCAGCAGCACATCATCATCATCTCCCCCTTCCCTGCTCCCTCTCCACAAAAAGAAAAAATCTGCTGCCTTATTCCTCCGCACACAAATGGGGAAAACCATCCAACTGCACCCGTGGGACTTGCTAAGACTTTCTGACAGTCACTAAATAGACTACAGAACATTTACTAGTACGCAAGGAAGCGTTGTACGTAATTAAAGCTAAATTGCACTCGTCAAGTAATGAACGAAGAGCATTCTGTGATTCATGAACCTTACTTTTCAAACTGTTTAATTACTAATTTAAAAAATTCTCATTTGCAACGGGTTGTCGGGTCACGAGAGCAACTTCAGCAAAGCTCTGAAGTGTGCCCTGGCCTTGAGGCACTGCCCAAATGTCCCCATTGACTAAGAAAAGAGGAGTGCCTATTTCCCCCTGAATTTCACTGGCTGATTAACTGCCTTTGAAGATTTTGAGGGAATTAGGCACTCAAATGCAATTCCTACAGGCTCAGCTTGTAACTTTGGGGGCAAAGTGAAAGGAGGAGAAAAAACGGGAAGTGCATTGGCTTAACAAGAAAAGTCTCCAAGACCACTTAATGCTTTGACCTAAGCTAATCGCTGGGTCTGAATATGTTATTCCTCTCCCACGCCCCCACAGCACCATGCAGCAACGCTATGAGGCACCTCTGGTCACATACCTGTCAAGAGCGACCACGGGAAGGGAAAGGAGAGGATCACATCAATACATATGTACAAAATTGAGACCATTATTGCCTAATAACACTGCCAAAGACGCCCTGCAGTAGGGTGATTTGCCCCAGGGCCCCCTCCCCACCTGTCCCCCCGGCGGAGCGTGGGCTCGCAGTCCTGGATGCAGATCACAGGACAGGGTTATTTTTCTCTTCCTCCCACTGCGGGGGCTGTTTACAGCACCCCATTCGCACTCCAAACATGTAGAGAGAATTTTCCCCCGTCACATTTCCCTGTCAGAGCTGTCAAGCTGAATCCCGCTTTAATCTGCCAAAAGCACTTTTCTGCTGACATTTTTAATAAATACTTTCAGCTTTTAAACACATTTGTGGGAGCCATTTTTTCCCCTTTTTCTCCCCTCTCCTCCTGTAGAATGGGCTCTGAAAGCCTTAATAGCAAATACATTACACTTATCAAAGGCTTTCCCCCCCTCTTCCTTTTGCATCCTGAAGCGGAGGTAGTGTTTTCAATTTTAAAGCTAAATTAACTGTCCAATTGAATTTAGCTGGTGTGAGCCGTTTTCTGTGACAGGTTTTAGTTATGAAGCATATTTTACATTAATAGAACTCAACATGAAAACCACTCGCTCTGGGATTTCTGTGGCTTGCCATTGAAATGGCAAATTTAATATTTCAGACATGCTTGTGCCAGCGTTTGATTATTGTTCTTCATTTAAATCTCTCCTAACGGGAAAGGTCCTAATTAGTAAAAAATCATGTTTTAATGAAGGCGAAATGCTAATTGCTAACACAAAAAGCCTTCATATAAAATTATCCCAGCACTGCCATTGATTTCTTGGTGACTCAAAAGCCCATTTGTGTGTTTACACACTAAGGCACCATTTGCTTTTGTTTTATCATAACATTTCACTCAATGTACCATCAAATTTCCTGAGAGAAAGACAGCTCTCCCCCAAAACCTTTCACAACTTGGAGGCAGGAAGCATAAAATTAGATGAACTGACTTTGCACCCAAACTACATAATTACGTGCAGTAGCTAAAACCAAAAATACTGTAAAAAGCTTTTTAACACAACTTCTTTGAGAAAAGAAAACAAAACATCAAGCCATTTTTCCCTGAGGAATAACAATTCCACTTTGTTTTCCCATCTCTGATCTTTCGCTTATCATATTATTTGCACCATGATTATAGTGTTTGCGAGGCAGCTCAACCACTTATGCCATAACACTCAATCATGACATAAAAAAAAGTTATTACACAGTGACCTCTGGATGCCAACATTTGTTCAGCAAGATTTATGAAAAGCCATGTCAGCAGCGGGAATTGCTGCAATGAAGCGATGCTTTCTCCTGAATGGTACTTACATCACTGAGACGGTCCCTTGAGCTGCTCCGCTGAGAGCTTGTGGCCTCCCTGATGCTGTCCTCCTCGCTATTTCTGCCACTTCTGCTTGTAGGGACCTTCATCTAGAGGGAGAAGAAGGAGGGGGAAAAAGGAGATTTTCAAGCACTGCCACCTGTTCCCGAGGTCGCCAACAGCGGTTTATCCAATGTTTTACTCCTATGCCCACAGCACCGTGTAAGAGGATGCTTTTGAATTCATGGGGCTTCTCTGAAGTTGGGCTTGACCCCATGTGTCCACGCTCCCTCTCGTAAACGGGTGAGGAAGGGGCGCTTTTAGCGCTCCTGGAGGCAGGCCAGGCCGTGCCACAGGCCCAGGGCCTGACGCGGTGAGGGGAGCAGGCAGACAAACCCACTGCACTTTTTGCTACCAGCAAACCTCATCGGAGTTTGAGCACTGTCACTCGCTGCTGGACCACGGCTGATTTAGGTGGCCTTCAAGCATTTAGGCCGCAATGGGTTTCCTCAAGGGGCTCCAGTCAGATGCAGCCATTGCGCTGCAGCAGCCATGGCTCTGCCCTCAGGTTTAGGGCGTCCCTGGAAAGCCTAACACTGGCACCTGGCGCTCACTGTTCCCCTTCTGCCAGGAGGTTTTTCACCTCTTCCAAGTTGCAGGCTGAGACCTGGACCCTCGAAGGGGCCCAGACATGCCTCAGGGCCACGCCTAGCCACCACGCTGAGAGGCTGGCACCGGCCTAACAGGCCGGTGCCCAAATGCTGAGGGAAGGGCCTGAAACACCTTGCTCAGGGGCACCTGAAGCACAGCATGATTAACTCTTACAGCCAAGGCTGGTTCTCTAACCACTGAATCATCCCTCCTGAAGTTTTGGTTCCATTTGTACATAGGATACTAAGTGAGAATCGACAATGTTTGAAATCACACAACTTTCCACTTGCATCTGCAAAGCGTGTTACCAGGGGAGGAGAAGGATAGGATAGATGTGTCATTCACAGCTTCATTCCTGGGCTCATTTACTAACAAATTATTCTGTTAATTCCCTTGTGAAATATTGGGTGGAAAGAAGTGTTTAATTTATTAATAGGTTCTATTCATATCAGTTTGGTTCCATTTAAATTACACTATTTAAAATGTCGGCTTGTACAAATTGGTACTTTTTAATGGCAATAAAATCCCCTTGTTTCTTCCCATCCTATTTCAGTACAGTCTCCCGCTCTGAGCTAGAAGGGTTTGCTCGCGGGGCTCTGGCAAGCCCCACATGTCCAAGCGGCTGTGCTGTTTGGCAGGGCACAGGCACAGTGCTGGCACCGAGACCATGCTGATCTCTGCGCTCCCACCAATGTTGGGTATCACTGCCAGCTAAGCGCCTCTATTACTATGAATATTTTAATACAGCATTCAGGATACTATGTGCAGAATGATCTCCAGTACTCATCTAGCTTGCAGTACACAGTCGGGTATAGGCCTGTATATTAAAAGACAGAGGCAGTCTCACACTTTCAGGCGACAACCCATTTCTGGTTCAGCCCGTACTCCGCATGTCTTTCTGCCACAACACACCTCATCAATACACTTTCTTCCTGAGGACAGACAGGACTTTCAGACTCAGCCACATCAAGTGTTAGAACTACAGATTTGCTCATGGCCACCCTGTCACACAACTGCTGTTCCCAGCATCAGCAGTCCATCTCATTCACTGTAATACCCTTCCAACACGCTGCCCACCTGCAAACTTTTATCAAGACTGATTTTTCATCTTTTCTCATCAAAATGTTAAAACAACACAACAACAAGAGGTAATTGCTGCTGGGATCTGCTAGAAGCATTTCCAACCAATGGCAAGTCTGCGTTCACAACTATCAGCATCTTGTAATAAGGCAGGAAATAACCGACTTGAGTCCTTCACGTTTAATCCACATTGTTCTGCTTCCTTAATAAAAAGGCCATCAACATCGAGCACAGAAATCTAACTATATTACATCAATACTGTGGTCACTATCAATCACATTTTAAATCCCACATATAATTAAGTAAATTTGAAATGATTTCTTTTTCAAAATACCTCAAATGATTGACATTCACTTATTTTATTCTCTTTTAGGTCTTTATTAAGCAATTATGATTTCAGTTATCCCATTATCTTGCCTAGGATTCATGCCAAGCCAATAGGGTAAATGGCAATACCCAATTAATTACAGCCTTTCAAAAACACTGGCACACCAGCTTTCTTCAGTCATCTGTGTCTTCCTACACTTGCTCAAATCCCAACTCTACTAGTTCCCAGTCATAAGCCAGTTCTTCTGAAACTCTTGGATGTAAAGCATCTAACCTGCCAATTTCAGAGCATCCAGCAGGCACTTTGTTCTTCCCTGAGATGGGAACTATTTAACCATTACTGAACAGAATTACAATTTCCTTAAACATGGTACAGAAATACCTGCTAAATTCCCTGGCTTTCTGATCCGTAACTCTACTGCTTCCACCTAGCAGCACATCAAAGCCTGTCAAAATTATTACACTTCTGACATAAACAACAAGACAGTGGCAAATTAAAGGAAAAATAAATTACATCATTCCAAATCCTTAAATATTCCTGATCGCAAATGCTCACCAGAATTATTCCAAGGGACTAAGTTGTCAGCTGTTTAAGGTTCGCACAGACTTATCCAACCTGTTCCCAGACTCCAATCTTTTGCTGTTTTTCTTAAGTTACAGTATGCTCCCAACACCACATGTTCCTTTTCTCCAAATTTCATTAAAGGAAAACTACACCTACACACATGGTAACAAATTGAGACAATTTGACCTGACAAGGTCTTGCACGGGCAAGCAAATTAGAAGCATCACTGCTGCCATTAACCTTTCCAAGTAAATATCAATTATTAAACTTGCTGCACTACCTCTGTCCCCAGTTTGCTGCTGTGAATTAAGAGGGTCATCAGCCTTTTTGACAGATCTTGTTCATTTACACCTGCTGCCTGCCAGCAGGGGAGCCTGCACACCCGCAGCCCGAGTGCTGAGCCAAGCTGCCTTAATTCATCAGTAATTACCCTAATGAGCCACATGCAGGACCCAACTAGGAGGACAAGTTGTTCTGCTAAATGGATGCACTGGTTTCATGGCCACTCTCTGCATACTGGGGTATCACAGCAAGCTGGTCAGAAGCTTCTTTCCCAATGCTGCTTCTAGCTTGGCTGCTTGGCTTCCAGTCATTTGCTCTGGGTGGTTTTGCCTGAGTTGCAGAAATTCCTCCCAGCTGTACTCCCTGACTGAGCTTTACTATAAAGCTACAATTGTCCTCCCTCCGAAATGGGAGGTGGATGCATGTCCCCGCACCGTGGCAGGCTGCCCAAGCTCTGCGGGCAGAGGTGAGGTGGGCTCCAGCCCTGCTGCAGGACCCCTTGGGGGGTCCTGGGCACCTCACCACAGTACAGACCCATGGCACAGCCCCCAGCAAGCAATGTCACGAACACACAGGAAAAACACGTTGCGCCTTCTCATACAACACGTTGCCAGAGGCTCACGCAGACATCAGAGCAACACCTGCCACTGTTATTAAGTATTTTAAGGATTGGAGCCAAATAACCTCAACGTACACTTGAGAAGGAGAGGGCAGTCCGAAAATAGCTCCTTACAGAAAAGGACTACAACTGCTAACACACACCATCGAGGGAAGACCCCTCTGCAGCTTGCTGATGTTGCCGACCTGAGAGCACCTAGACAGCACACCGCTGAGCCCTGTCTGGGTGGCAGCGAGCAGCCCTCCTCAGGCCCTGCCAGACAGCCTTTTCCAGCCGGTGTAACTGAGCCCAAACAGACACTCAGGGAGCAGCAGGTAGAAGCATATGTGGGTCAAATTTGAGTATATTTGATCGCGTAGCCTCTAGGTCTGCTCATAATGTTTCAGGAGTCATCTGAGAAGCAAAAAGTCTCCAAATAATGCCAACACCCAAAGCTCGACAAGGGTCTTTGAAAGGTGCTCTCCAGTGTCTGCTCCTGAGACCTGGGTGTAGAAGGGAACCTTTTCTTAAACGTAGGGTGACAACATCACTTCAGGACAGCTAAGCTGCAATAAAATGAAAAGGGACACGGGGAAGACTGAAGTGATTGGATAATTTCTCTCTTCCAAAGGCCAAACCCTGTCCTTATCCAAATCCTAAGTCAGCAAGACATTCACGTCAGTACGTATTCAGCAAAACCTTTAAATAGGTGCCCAAGTATTTACTTAGCCAGAGCCTCTTTCAGCGCTGAAGTTAACAGGATGTGCTAAAAGCATTATTTAAAACCAAGGCTGTTTGAAGAACAGACAGAGCCTTCTGTGGGATAAATAACACACCCTACAAGGCAGCACACCGCAGAGAAAAGCTGGCAGCAGGCAATCGCAGCTATCTGCAATAGCTGAGGCTCAGTTTTTACCAGAAATCACAGATTTGTCTTTTGGAACACAAAATACCCTGTTTTCACCCCAGCGGGAGCCAGCCAGCACTGCAGACCAGGCTGGCTTGGCAGGAGGGAGGGGGCAAGGTACAGGAGGCTCTGCGAGGCCGCAAGCCATTTGCATGCTGCAGGTGCTCGCGGACAGTCCCAAGCCACATTCAGAGCCAAGAATTATGAACCCTGCGCTGTGGGACATCATGTAGCATGATTAAATATCATAACTCATTCCAGCAATAACTCCGCTCTCATTAAAGTCCAGCCCTGCTATCCTGCACTGCTGCTGCCTTTTTGTTCCTCCCACCAGACCTCTCCCCTCCCTATTTCTTCTTATGGGGCGTGGGTGGAGGAATATATGAACGGGCAGAACAGGGTCTCGCCTCCCTAAAAAGGGCTTTTTCATTATCACCGTGCCTGTTCTCAGCCCCAGCTTTTTAATCATAGCAGATCAGTCCATTCCCCATTTCCTTACGCCTTCCCAATGTCAGAGGAAAGCACATTTTTATTTGGTGCACCTATTTTCGAATCATGAGCACGCTGCCCCCGCTCATTATTAATAAATACACTTCGATTTATCACAAGCTCCGTTTGAGTGCCACGGGGAGCCTGGGGCAAAAGGAGACAAATTCTTTTCTTAAGTTGTTCTGAAAGGTGCTGGGCTCCCCGACCCTCACCCCCATTAACCCAGCACAGCTAGTTCGCTCCTACTGGGAGCTCCACGGCTTGCGCAGCGGCAAGCTCGGACTGATCTTGTGCCATCTCAATATATTTGTTCATTATCTTGCGCACACACAGAAGCATTTGGAAATGTACTCGGGGCACAGGCCAAATTGAATCATCTGCCTTCATTTTCCACACGATCTGAAGCTACAGCTGCTACAACAGGCTGTGGGATTTTTATTTTCCTTCCTTAACAGTTTTTCCTCTCTCTTAAAGCCACAGCAGGCTGATTTTAAACCTCTCCCCCTGCTTGGGTTTGCGTCTGCTCTTTACAAAATGGGTCTTGCAGACACACATGGGAGGGAGAAGAATTCCCAGCAACCCATTTCTGTGCTGTTCTGAAGGCAAAAACAGGAAGCAACACCCTCGGGGAGAGGCATAATTAAAATATTCATCTCGGAGATGCCTGTTCTGGTGGCTCCAGTGGGGCTATTAATACATTAATCCTCTCACTTCTGCCAGCAGCAGGGATGGCAGCCACCACCTCCGTGCTACACCTGGGGAACAAAAGTGCCCCTTCCAGGGCAGGAGGGGGCAAAGAGGTCCTGCAGCACTGAGCCCAAGCGTGGCCCTCCAGGAACGCGTCAAGTGCTCGAGAAAGAAGTTTAATTCCTTTAAGAGCTTTGGAAGATCAACTTTCATTTCTGTTGAGAGAAAGGACAGACCAGACACAGCCTTCAGATTTTACTGACTTCATGACAAATCTATTTTGGCACAGGCCACGTGAAGGTAAGGTACAGCTGAGAGGCATCCAAGTCGCGGGGTTCAGGTCCAAGCTTTCCGACCAGAGGCGGGGATGAGTCCCCCTTATCGCACTCATCTCTCTAAACTCATGCTGCTGAATGCCAGTTTACATCTCCTCAGCGCAGAATGACCGTCATCCATGCTGCCAAAGGACCCTTTCTGCCTTTCTATAGGGTCAGCCTAAGGAAGAAAACTTTTCTGCAGATAATGTTTCGTACTAACAAAGATTAGGATTCCCCAAGGCTACAAGAACTGCTACAAGCAACTGTTCCAAAAACTTATCAAAGGAAATTGTATGGCCTGTCCCCTTCCCAACAAACAAGAAAATGATGCTTAACCAATATTTTGGGAAGACTTTTTTGCCAACATATGCTTGCATTTTATTATCAGCTCCCAGATAAGCTTGCATTTCTCTTGGTGGACAATCAGCAGTAGCAGCTTTCTGCAGCAGGAGACAGTAAACTGCCTTAATAAATACAAATGGACAATTAAGATGTATTGGAGACTTGGAAAAAGTACTATTTGTGGACGAAACAGTCTGTTAAGGGATTGCACTCAAGGCTAGTTCAATGTATTTTAAGCAGGCAACAATAAGTGGCAGTGAAACATACTACCCAGTGCTTTACCCCAATGATTAAAGAGCATGCTGAAATTATAAACGTCTGTTTTCCAGGAGGGAAAAAAAAAACAGTCACCAAGTTGCCTCTGGTTTTAATGCTGGAAACAAAACAAACCATTTGGCTTTAAAAATGTACTTCTTTAAACCTGAAAAGACCCATGTATCAAAACAAGGTGGAATCAGCTAAACACATTACTTCTGACTTGTTTCCTTGAAAATCCAGCCTTAATGCATTCTAACAAAATTTATCTATCCCAAGCATACCTCGTAATGAGATCAACTGGGAAAAATATCAGGCTTGTTTGTATATTTTATACTTGCTCTAACTTGGCAGTTTGGAGATTATGTATTCCCCAGGTCCCTCCTTAAATCGTTTCACACGCTGCAATTTGATTTTCTTTGGTTGCCCTTTTCCACAATTTTTTTGATACATTTTATTGAGTTCTGGCTCAGAGGGAAACGTTCCCTTTGAATTAAGGGTGCAATCATTTTTTTCCTCTAAATAAGGACATATGGTGTAGAAAGCAATGTTATGGTCCGAGGATTTTATGATTGAAGTAGGACTCATTTTAAAAAATGACAGTAACATCAGGTTAGATTAGAGTAGTTTTTCTAATTGGGTGGTGCTGCTGCGGATGTTGTGATCAGCTATCTCAGCTATAACTCATTTTAAATATGACATGTCCATTTTTACTTACTGTGATAAAGAGCAAAACAAAGCAAGTTGCTAGGTTATGGCACAGAAGGAAATTTATCCTTTTTAAGAAATTTTATTTTTACATCAATTCACAAGCTTATTTGATTCTTAGCAGCTTAGAGTTTACACATTTGACTAGTATGCAAACTACTGGTTTCTAATTCTGGCTTACCTATTTTCTCTGGATGAGTTACTGAAACATCTTGTATTGCTGTTTACCAGTCTGTAACCTGCTAGTTAATTTTTGCCACTCTCTCTGGGATGCCAGGAGTGTGACTTCATGTTAGCAAAGGATTTCTGTCTAGAGGTTGTCAGTCAGCTGCTGCAGGGGGGTGAGTAACAACTTACCCTAACAAACAATAGTGTTAGTGGAAAGTCAAAATACTCAAACCTGTTGTTGGGTTTCTCAGCTCCTCGAGTAATGTTAGCTACTCATTAATAACCCAGCTTTGCATCTTAACGCTTGTTTTTACACTTTGCCTTCCTAAGCACCTAACCGGAGAGAAACCCCGCTTGGTGTCACCATTTTTGAGAGCTGTGACCAAAGAGCGGGGACAGGACAATGCCCTCGGGGACAGGAGAGGCCTTTTGCATTAGTGCCCCGCACCCAGGGGCCGCGAGGAGCAGCGGGGTCAGCATTTCTGTGGCCTGACCGAGGCCCAGGACCAGCTGCAGGCATTCTGCACCGTGTCCGTGCCGGCAGGTGGCCTGGGCTGCGGAGCAGGGCCGGCACCGCTTTGCTCTCGGGAGCGCCAGGCTCGCTGCGATGCAACGGCTAATGCTTATTTTGGAGAAGAGCTGGTGCTTAGGCGGGCAAAACCGCTCGATTTTCCAGCTGCCATTGGGCCTGCATAGCAAACCGCACACTGTGTGCCCCCAGCCGTACTTGGCAGATGGTAGGAGACAGCTGGGAAAAGCTGGGTTTGACATACGTCAGTGATAAGCCGTGGCAGCGCAAACCTGCTGAGGTTACAGCTAGCGAGGGCGCAGCGTGGCGCTCCGTGCCACAACGCCGCAGCCCGTCCTCCCCGTGGGGCACACTCAGCACCCAAGGTGGTGACAGGGTGACGGGCTGGCATGCATGGGATACAGCACAGCGCCCCCCCGACCCATCACAGACCAGCACCCGCCCCACAAGTGGTGATCCGTCAATGGCAAGCTGTGAGCGACCACGAGAAAAAAAAGTCCAGACACCCTGAACACCCTCGGCAAAGAAAGCTGAGAAACCAAATAAGCCCACTGGGGCAGCTTTGGGTGGGTTTGTAAGTAAATGAAGGCACCTGTAAGTACAAAAAGGACACATCACTAAGGAGATACAGCCTGTAAAACTGGGAGATGACAATAAAGCTATAGCTGGACAAAGGAGATGCATAATCACCATCAAGGAAAATACAGCACTTAATAATTACTGCATCAGTCATAACGCTAAGCCAGCGGGTGCCCTAACTACACTTTAATTTAGCTACAGGTCTAAAGGCATAGCATCCAATAAATACCCTGTGAGAGAGCTGAAAGCCTCTGAGCAAGTTACTAAATAAGATTTGTAGCTTCAAGTTGTACATTAAGGTGATTCGGACCTGTGATTCTCGGTTATAATGCGCCATCCAATATGAATCCAATGAGAAGTTGATTTTGCACATTTTTTTTTGGTGATGTGAAAGAAAGGGATATGCTAAAGATCAGCTCCGGGCTCATACAACAGATGCATCAGGTCTTACCAGCACTAGGGCAGCTGCCTGTACTGGAAGGACCCCTGGAAAGGAAGCAGCTCTGAGCAGGACCGAGGAATGACCGACTAAGCATCGAGCTAGCAAGGAGAGTGCTGTGTTCAGCTGGAGCCAATGGACTAAATCAGGCTGAGTTTACACAATGCTTTTAAACACCATGTAGGAGGCAATCAGAATTGACAGCTTCAACATTGCTGCCATCTATGCATACAGATACCATCTATTAAAGGCTAATATCAACAGCTGTGATGTTCAAAGCAGAAGTAGATTTAATATACATATTAAATTGTCCAAGCTGCAGGAGATGTTTCAAAATATGTTAGGAAATTCAACCAAGAAAAAATTCTCTGTGTATCACAGTATTTCTCTGCTAGTAATACTACCCATTAAAAGTAAAAGGTCTGAATCAAAGACAAAAGACGATGATAACCTTCAAAGATGATTTTACTAAGAGTAAATCCCCCAAAGGTAAACACATTACTAATGAGTGTCAGATAGGCAAAAACATTCAATGCAGTCATGCTTTGTTCTTGGAAAGAAAAGAGACTCACTCCCCAGGCTTCTGGTACCAAAAGAAAGATATTAAGCAGCATTTGCTAAGAAAAAACTTTTTAAGAACAAAGTGCAGACCTGGTGCACAAGCCCCAGAAGAATGGGAGATCACGTGCACATGGATAATATGTTTTATTAATTTATTCGTCTATTTAATAGATCTTGGAATAGCCACTGAAAAGAAAAAAGCGTCAGGGAAATATTGCAACAGAGCAACTGGGATTGTCTGGGCAGCTGTGGGCACATCACCCTGATACCAGGCTTGAGCAGCAGAAGAAAAACAATCCTTGATTCAATTGACTGAATTAAGTCATATTTCAGGCAACAAGGCTTTCAGAAAAATTAATCTTTTTGAATGAGTCCAATTTCATTTCTTTGGTAAGTTTGGTTGAAAAAGGAACCAGAAAAAAAATGATATATTTATAATTCTTGGTGCACTCATACTGGAAAATATTCTGATAAAATTAGCATGGTATAAATATCAAGAAAGCATATATTAAATGGGGAACATATCGGCTGAGTTCTCAGAACATTGTGTCAATAAACAATCATCAATGTTTATTATAGATGTCAAAATGATTTAAACAAGGCTCGCAGTTCTTCAATAGTTTCATCAATATCTGGGAAAAATATTATCAAAGCCACTGCTGATAAAATTCAGATGCCAACCACAGTTGTTTAAAAGTAAATAAGGCAGTTTTAGGCCGCAGCCTGGATTCCCTTGGAAGACACACCTCATTGCAAAGAGCACCTCCAGAAGCAACGCTGCACTACGCTATGAGGAGCGAAGGCACCCGAGGGAACTGAGCTTTTCTGCACTGACCACTGGTAGCAGCTACAGCCTGACCCATGATACAACTGGCCTGAGCTGCTCTGAGTCCTGCTTACCTGGAGCCCAGAGATCTACCAAATGGCCGGGATGTACAGCAAAAGCTGCCAACGGGCACCCAGGTGTGATGCACTGCAGAGCTCCCCCTGCTTAGAGTGGGGAGCTGAAGTTATCACCCTGGTGGTGCAGGAGCATTTTTCATGGCAGCCTGCAAACACTGGGGCTCTTTTCCATAGTTCAAGGCAAGGATGCAAGCATCCCCGTTCTCTCTCAGGGATTCACTCCAACCCTTCCAGAGTCCCACGTGAAAAACCCAGTGCTTAATGCAGGAGGGTTTCAGATTCACTGCTAGGACTCCAAGGCACCACAATAGCGCAATTAAAACACCACCAGATGTGTGTCATATAACACACGTTAGAAAAAGAAAAGACATACTGTGTGCAGATACAACAACAATTTGTTGTTCAAATTAATTCAGGAATCAGTACCATCCCTATAAACCCAACATACAAAACATATGCTACTGTAGGCATGCATAAGTTGCAAGCAATTTTTTCCAGATAAAGCCACACATGCAACTAATAAGCTCCAGCAAAAAAAAAAAAAAAAAAAAAAAAAGAGAAGAAACAAAGTAAACAAATACAAAGGCTGCCCAGGGAGCGATGAATCTCACATTGCTGCTGTCAAAGATCACAGCACCAAACCGCCAGAGCCCATAGCCTGCCCTCGGCACTGTGACAGCCCGGGCTCCTGCAGCCGGGCAGGGGATGAGCACAGCTGAGGGGGAAGGCAGCCAAGACCCATCCCATCGCTTTGCCCACCACCAGCACAACATCAAACTGCAGTGGCGTGGTTGAAATGACAGCAGACGTCTTTCACCTTGCAGGACCAGGCCTAAAACTCAATGTTCTCAGCCACTGCACAAACCAGCCCGCAGTCAGGTCCCTGAAATGATCTTTCTTCCCTCTGTTATGTCTGGAGACCCCACAGAAGGCAGGAGCACGGCTCCCACATAGCAGCAGCTGGAGGAAATGCTGGTGTTAACTCAAGAGGAGCACCCCTTGGATGCAGAGGGAACTGAGGGACGGTTGGCACAAGCTGTGCTATCACTTGGCCTTAGCAAAGAACATACATTTTTCTTTTGACTTCAGCTGCCTTATTCTAGTCAGACCCATGATTTGCTTTTACTGCTACTTCGTACCCTACCAAGTCCCTGCTCTCCAGACCTCCTGAGACTTGTCCTTGCCCTGGCAGAGGTCTTCCTCCCGCAGCTGGCTGTCCCTCGTCAGGCAGTGCAAAGCTACCTGAGAAACCATGGCTGCTTCAGCAAAGCCCGGCAAGCACCAGAGCCTTCTCCAGGCCCCCAGCATGGAGGTGGGGACGGCAGGGCCCCGACCGTGCACTTGAAGCAGAAGCAATCCATCTGTTAGGATCGCCCATCGCGATCGGTCGAGACATTAGTGTTGTCAAGGAAACTTTCCGTAGGGCCGTGAGGTCCTACACCACCACGGAGAGTTTTGTGATTTGAGGAAACACCGTTATAGCTACCGGAGCAGCACAGCCGGCTCCACAGAGATACACAGAAGCAATTTCCTCCCAATGCCCATGGGACATCCTGTTTGCTGTCCGGCATCCTGAAGAAAACAAAAATCTAAGAATAATTACAGCTGAAGCAGCAGGGTGAAGCCCTTTGGTAATTTACAGCCCTGAATAAACGCAAAAAGGGTGACAATTATTTTAGCTAATGATCAGCGAACTTGGAGATTAACGTCCACGGCCCAGGAGCAGGGAGCAGCTCTTTATAGGGCAGCGCAACGGCTAGGGTAAGCACAGGGCCCTACGAAACAGCTCTTTGACACTTGCTGTCATCAGGGGACACAGGGAATTACCCGAAGACACAATGGAGATGGCCTGGGATCCCGCCCTACCTCCTTCCCACCTAACACAGATCGCATCGCTTCATGGCGTTTGGAAAAGGCTCGTTGGCCTGCCCTGTAGCTCTTTCTGTAAGAGAAAGTGTGGGGGAAGGAAGAAAGCCCAAACAACCAAATTCACCAAGGCAGAACTACGGGTGGAGCTAAATCAGGTACTTACTCGGTTCTTTAATGTTCCCTTGTTGCTATCGGTGGATGAGCAGCAAGGGGACACTGGAAGTAGGAAGTCGGAACGGCAAAAAGCCTCTAAAATTACAGCGCAAAAATTGAACATGTCTGCTCGAGATGTGAAACTGGTCTCACATGGAGCTTTTGTGCTAACAGTTGTCTCAGTCGATATGCAAATTCCTTATAGCAGTACATGTCAAGATACCACTGCACACACATACTATAAATACGCTTGCTCAAAACACTTTACCTTAATGCTATTCACAATGTACCTGACAGCTTCCTATTTCAAACAATATTGCTGCTAAAGGAAACCATTAACAGAGGGCTAAAGGAAACAATCTCATTCACTGAACCAACACTGTTGTCTCGGCAAAACAAAGCAATTAACATCTGAGTTCACAGGAAAATATATTAGCACAACAGATGCATGTGCATGCATTTTGGCCCTTTGGTAAAATGCACTGTTTTGGGGCCAGATGTTTCTGCTCATGCCAAAGTAGAATCCAGCTGCATCAAGCTGTGAATATTTCTTCTGATCTGTCAAAATCTGCTATGAACTAGAACGGAAAAAAACAGAACTGAAGTTTGAAATAGAAGTCTGTTTTCCACTGGGGATTTTACCACCATCTGTATTTTAAAAGCTTTAGTACAACTTGACAGAGTCTGAAAAAGTTTGCAGCACAATAGGTAAAGCACAATGAAACACCATTCAAATAAGGTATCTGGGAGAGCTGAAACATATGGTAAAAGACTAGTTTTGAACATATTTTTCCCCTAAAATCAATTTAAACATATTAGTTGGATTTACAATGTGTTTAAGTTGTACAGCCTTTCTTGTAATGTGCTGCTAGTGTGAGTTGAACTCCTATTATTGACATGAAGGGGTAATATTGAATTACTGGGTAAACAAGGTCCTCTTTTAAAAATACCAGCCGTGATTTTTTTCTCACGGTTTTTAAAACTATTTTTTGTTTCTTCCATTAATAGAATTACTATGGATTTGCACTGAAGCAAGAGTAAAATGACATCCTTTTCCTGTACCCATAAAAAAGGGAGCCACAACAGAAGCAGAAAAGCTAGGAGTAAAACACGAAAGCCTTTCATAAGAGAAGTTCACAAACCATTCTCTCTTTGCCACGGCTTGGTGCTGTCCTTCCCAGAAACCACCCACCTACCAGGAGCAGCACACTCCCAGCCTGCAGGCCACTTGTGGGAAAACCCTTCATTTATAACACACCAAAATACATTGTTCTAACCCAAAAGGCAGCTTCTCTCTCCCCACTGGGAGAATGCCAGTGGAAGGAGCAGGATAAAACAGTGCCTTGCATCTGCTCAGCAAGTATCTGCACCATTATCTAAAGGCACATCCTAGTGCTGACATTTTCTAAGTGTCTCAGGTCCCCTGACTCCTAAAGGTGTTGAGATTCCAATCTCCCGTGCTTTACCCTGGAAATTTCAGCTTAAAAAATAATATTAAAAAATCTCCAACAGACAAATACATATGGTATAGTGCAAAGGCTGTGAAATACACCTGGACAGATCTGAACTGAATTCACTGCAGATGAAATTCTGGTTACAGCCCACTCTCCACATTTGTATGCTCGCGCTCAGCAGCTGTGCTGCCTTCCAGGTGTGCTGCGCAGCTTTTCCACTGACAGGGTTATCTATTTTACAACGAATTATGCTAGCAGTGAAAATCACAGTAGAATTGTTTTGAAAGAAGCAAGCCTCAGATGGACAATTTAGATTTCACATAAGTTGAAAGAGGATTTGCAGGTTCAAATTATTAATCAACACCCTGCCAGGCAGGGACCAATAGCAATCTGCCGGTGCTGAGTTTTCTTGGACTTGAACGGTGAAATCTGGATTTTAGATTGACTCGGTGGGGAGAGGGGGTCTTGTGCCTACAGCCCTTTCCTTCTAAAGCATCCAGGCAAAACTGGGCCCTGGATTACGCAGGCAGATACGAACTTCAGGACGGCAGGGAAAGTTCTTCCCCCTGGGAATCAGTGCTTTGGTGCTTCACTTTCTGAGCCACTGGACGAGGGGACAAGTCTGCTTCTCTGTTGTTAAAAACATGACAAGACATTATAAACTGCCCACGGGGTCATGTGGCCTCTCTGTCGTTAGCAAGAAGCACAGAAAAAATGATGCCAGAAAAAGGTAGGTACCTGCTGAGCAGCAGCCGATTGCTGCAACAGCTCGGCTCTCCCGCAGCGACAATCGCGATGACGCAGGCTGCTCCAGCAAGGAAGAATTTAATTGTAATGAGCCCCTCGCACAATGTAACGACCGTTAATCACAGATAATCACACAGTGGGTGCTTCTGGTCACATCAGGCTAGGTTTAGCATCATTTTGCTTGACCCATCAAGCTGATACATGCCTGCAAAATTCTGCGGGGCCGGGCTTGCAAATCAATGTCCATGTTAAAAAAACATAATAATATTAAGAAAAAAATCAATAGGAAAATGCTTCGTGCTTTTGAAAAAATGCTAGCTAATGCTCTTTTACAAACAACAATTTTAAATGGGTAGAGCCACCATTTGCCGTGCAGTTCTGTACAACCCAACGTAACGCCCTGGGGGACGGTCACCGCTGCTGCCAAGCAGACCACTGCCGTGCGCAGGCAGGACGAGCAGTAGCACAGACCTGACATGCCTCAGTCAAGGCTTGATGGCGTATTTCAGGAGAGCACCCCATCTGTGCGGATACTTAAAATGCAGCTCTCACATGCCAAACACCTCCCAGGCTCGGAGCCCAGCAGGCTGACAAGGGGCACCCTGCAGCCCTGCTGCTCGGCGCGCTGCGGGCTCCCAAACAGCTGGGTGGGCTCTCAGCTCTGAAGCCCCCATGTGCACGGTTGAACATTTTGCTGCCGAGCAGTGGACAAGGTGCAAAAGGCAGACGGGGAAGAGGAAGGTGCCAGCCTACGTGTGAGAAGATGCACGTATGTGAACAAGACAGGACTGTGCAACACTCGAGCCAGACAGCACCCCTTCCACGTCTCCGTTCTTCTCTCTAGCGTACATCTTTATTGCAAAGAAGTGTTGCAAGATGAAATTTGGGAGCTCGAGGCTAAAAAACAAAGTGGAAAGAAAGGGATATGCTCCCACAGACCTTGATTGAAAGCGGTGATTTTATTTTTATTTTTACCGTAACCGTCTCTCAGAGAAGCCATCCACGAAGTGTCACCCTGCTTCTTCTCCTGTTGCGTTACATTACAATAACACTGGTTTCCTCTCGCCAGCTACTCATCTAGGATTACCCCCAGCACAGCCCTCTTTTCTTTCACATCTAGTCAGAAAGCAAATTAGTAGCAGCCCGATGGGGGAGTGCTAAATTTTTCATTACAATGTTTCTCCAGAGGTTTGGTGTTTAATAATTTGTACTGTATAAAATTTCACATATGGGAAAACAAGGCACCACACAGCCTCTCCAGATGCCTTTTTTTTTTTTTTTCTTCCTGCTAATCATGTGAGCCCCCCAGCTAAAGTAGTGGATTTAGGGCATAATTAAAGCTTTATACTTTAATAGTAATATGGGTAAAGCCCAATTTTATTTTTGAGGAGAACATGCCCCGTCAGTAAATTCCCATTTCACTGAGGATCAATTTTCAAACAGGCTTTGTAACCCAGGCTTTGTTCCTGGCATGCATGCCATGGAAGCAAACCACGCAGGCAGCTCGTGGTGCTGTGCGAGCCACATGCCCCTGCTTCACCGCCGAGGCTCCCTGAAGCCCGACGATCAAGCCGAGAGCAGTGCTGGTGGCACAGGGGACATCTGCAGGAGACCCTTGGCATCATTTGCTCTGCTTTTCATCACACCGTTTGGAAGGGAAGTCTCTCAGATTGGCCCCACGAACTGCAGCCCTCTGACAGCTTTAGCTCGGCCCCAGGCACAGCAGAAGGGAGCTGACTTTGCTGTTGTGCTCCCAAACCACCAAGATTCAAGTGGGACCGAAGCAGGGAGCAGATTCTGCTCTAGGTGCTTCACAGCTAACGACCCATCACGTAATCCACCTACTGCTGGAACGTACCAATTACTATTTCTCATCCCCAGGCATCTTTCCCTGGGTCCTCCTCGATCCCTTTATCCTCTGAGCAACGTACTGAGGTTTCAGAGATGCCACACTTCGGCAGAGCGTGACGGATGGGAAGGGTACGTGAAATGGAAGAAGGGGTGTTGGCAGCAAAGGCAGGAGACAGATTCCTAGCACGGCTGAGACAGGAATAGTTACACGATGGTCAGCACTCTGAGAACTAATTTTAATTATTTGATGAACTCTGGAGTGCAGCTCCCTTTAAGAATGAAGCATCCAAGCAATTATCTTCCCAGGACAACAACTTACAACATCAAGTCCTCTCCTTCTTCCCCTCCTAAATATCCTCCCAAGTAAATTAAGGAAACACATGCAGAGAAGGACAACCACCACCATTTACAATATGGATTTAATTAGTTTCCCCCATCTGCTCAAGAGGCTATAGACTGCCTTAAAATGAAGTGCTTTAGCGCTATGATGGATTTGTGATTTCCCATAGAGAAACCAGGTGACAAGGAGCCAGTTTGAACTAGCGTGGTAAAAATTTACGATGTTCTTTGACAAATCTTGCTGTTCAACAGAAAGGAGGGGTTCCAGTTTTGCCATCAGTGTCTCTGTGCCCCTACTATGTGGTTGAAAGCCAGGTTTTACTCCAGCAATCAGCAGCAATACTGGGTAGGGTAAAACTGTTACCATGGATAAAGCATCTACTCAGCTCTTATAGGCCGCAATATGCTGGCAAATACATCAAATGACCTAGAACTGAGAAATAACGACCTTGAAAGTGAAGCTTATTTCTGGTTTTATCCATCTTTAATATCACAGCTTAAACTAAATCAACTACACATTTTAAGATCTATATTGTATCCTTCCAAATCTATTTGAGAATGCTGAAGTCTTGAAACATTATTTGTTGAGGTGCAGAGCTTATTACAGGTCAAAATTCTCCTTGCCTTCTACAGGTACGTTACTGAAGTCAGTACAACCAATACAGGACAGAGAGCTCCCCAAACAAGGCAAACCTTCTTAGTGGCCATAGAACTACTGATATAAATTTGAGTATACATACAGTAGCCAAATTTAAGTATAAGAAAGGAATGTATGTACTTAGTAGTGCTTTCTAAATGTCTTTTTGTTGAGTTCCAATTTCATTGGCATGTAGAGGTCCTGCTGAGTGAAGTTTCAGCTCTGTAACCCCTATTTTTCACCGTGTACCTTTCCAACCACTCAATTAGTGACCAGTTGCAAGGGTGTCGATGGAACGGCACCAACGCACAGAACAAAGTGACCTTGGGGAGGTCCGCTCATCTCCCAGTTTAGCAGCCCTTTCCATGAAATCCCTTGGCAGGAAAATACACACGTGGGGACATCACAGAGGCAAGGTCCCTGTGCCAAAGAGCAGACTGGATTCTCCAGATCAGTCTCTCCATGACAGCGATCCCTAACTCTCCAGGACATCTGCTTATCCAGCAAAACCCCAGATAACGCACAGCAGATGGGACAGCGCGGCAATTAGCATTTATGTCCTGGAGTCACGTCCTACCTCCAGTCTGACCTTAGACACATGTATATCTCTGCTATTGTTTTGTCTCCCTTCCCTTTACTTTTTTTCTTAAATAGAAGCCAGTTATACATAACGTCATTATGATCAGTTTGTGGGGCTCTATTTATCTGCAACTGCCAACAGCAAGGTAATCTTCAGCACAGAGTACAACTGCTCTGTCATCGCGTGTCTCCACGACAGCGATGCTCGTGTTATCCTTTGAATGGGGAGAGGTCAAAGCACCGGCGTTAAACCGGTGGGGCCCAAGAGCTGAAGGACGAGCTGCAGGATCAGTTTTTGCCAGCGGAAACTCATCCACGTTCTGGTTTGGCGGGAAAAGGATTTGTAATAGCTTACACCAGATAAGGAACACGGGAAATAAATACATAAGTCAGAACTTACTAATGGGTATTATTTCACAGATAGGAGCAAGTTAATGCCATATAGCTAGGCAACAAAGCCGTTCCATCCTTGATAAAGGCATAAACACATTAAAGGAGTAATCCCTGTGTGACATGGGGTTACTTGTGCAATCATAAAATTTCCACTGCTTCTGCCAGCACTGCTGTTTAAAAACCACTCTTCTGTCCCAGCTTGATCCACCCCTGCAGCCCGTGCTTTGCTTCTCCTTTCATGCGCACGAAGATGAAGAGAACCCCAACAAATCCCTTTTACAGGACAGACAGAAGCCTCCTGTACCACAGGCAAACCAGCAGCTTGACCTAACGTTGGCCGCTCCAGATGATTTCCAGCCTCAACTTCTCCATCAGTTCCGCCCTGCCGTGACACCACCAGGCCCCGCTTTGCAGCCAGGCCCCGTTGCAGAGGAGGAACTACGGGAACCAAAGCAGCAAAGCCCCACTTGGGTGCACAGCCAGAGTGGGCTTGGCTCGCCCGTTTACCCTGCCTACCACCCTACCTGCAGGCTGCTTTGTTTTGCCCAGAGATTTACCGGGTGCTCGGTTCTTCTCTTCAGCAGAACCAGTAATTCCACGCTACAGGAAGGGTTGGACATATTTGCTTTCCATTACTGTGACAGGTCCCTTGTCTGTCTGAGACGCCTTGGAAGAAAGTACAGATTACAAAGTACATCCCAACGAGCAGACCTTGCGAAGACCAAGCGCTGTTCGAAGTTGCTGTGCTATGGCCTAGAAAATGGGTAGCTCTTCTTCCCCTTGTGAAAATAAACAGCTGATGAAGAACGAACGAATGACTTGATATCAAAGAATCCAGCTTGATCCATTTCAATATTTTGTAATCTTCTTCTTTCCCTTCAGAAAATCCACCCAGCAAAATCAAAGCTCTTAAGATAAGGTAACTTGTTAAAATAAATTTTATGGGGATTGTTTTGCAGCCTTCGCTCTACCTCCAATATTTATTATCATTTCACCATTCGGGGTGGGCAGTCTGCAGGTATTTTGATAAATTGATTGATCCTTCCACATTTTCTAGGCACAGACAGGATATACAACAGAACACTAAGAAAACGGCCATTTGAGAGAAATCTTTCTTCACTCCTTTAAGGACACTGAGAAAACTTGCAGTAAGATCCAAATTACAGGTGAAAATTCTCATTATATTAAAATATATATATTTAAATTATCCATTTTTTCAGACTAGAATTGAAGTCATAACTATCTTTTCATTATAGAAATGCATATAATAGCACAGTGAGACCTCTAGAAGGGACAGGATATTTCCTAAACGTTAGTGTTTAAGACAGCTTAAACACTGACAGTTTCCAAGGTCTGGGCTCTCTCCAGATACATTCATCAGCTATTGCAACATATAGGATTGCTTCATTACTGGCGTGCGCTTTTGAAAATAAACACTCTCCTTCCTTAGAAGTTCAAGTAAGCCACACTCAAGTAACAAGCCAATATTCACACGTAAGGATCCAAGCTGTCAGAGCTCTGCTTAAAGCACAGAACTGCTGACTGGTTCAGTTACAGAGGGGGACAATAATGAAAAGAGAAGCCAAACCAAGAACTCACTCTGGAATATTGAGCATGAAAAATCACGATGCAGAGAATTACACAGAAGAACGTTGTTCTTGAAGCACTTTTTTTTGTCTGGAAACCACAACAGAAGAAAAAGATGGTGGTACCTCTACATAATTTTTCAGAAAAAAAATAGAGAAACTAATGCTGCATTTGCCTATTAGTAAAATAAAGGGAAGAAAAAAGGAGTATTGTTACAGAAAAAAAGAGGAAACCTCAGCTATTATCATCTCTGCCTGCAATCCTTTCACTTCCCTGAATTCATTGACATCTTGGGGCAAAAGAGCGAGCTCTTCTTTCCTCGCTGAAATTTCACAGCAAATGGTTTTACAAGCTCTGTGTTGCTTTATCAGCCCTGAGTGAATCGCTTTAACTAGAAATTTTAGTCCCGCTTGTAGAAATTGCTACGTTTTAGTCAAGCTATGAATGAAATGGTTTCAACAAACAGAAAATATAAATGATCTAACACTGAACATGCCTCTCTTTTTCAATAAGTTGCTTAAAACAAAACTCTGATGCCAATTTGTAAGATTTAATGAATATGCGTACTGTTAAATGAATAGACTATGCCCCAGAGCTGCTCATTTAGGATACTGTTGCTGTAATAAAATTAGCTAAGTGCCCAATGAAAGCTCAGGACCCTGGGCTGGTGCTGTCTAATTGAAGTTTACAACTTTATTGGAGATTCTTTGCATCTTACACATTTGCTTTGCAGAGTTTAATAGCTGGTGGCCTTGGTTCTAACTTAATTACAAATCGGAAAGGAAGGTTGTGTCAGCACGATAACATTTGGCTAAGCTGAGATGTATGTTCCAGGCATATTTCACCTGTTCTCATCTTAATTTGACTGGACTAATGGTTCTAATCACACAGAACAAATGGGTCTTTAAAATAAAGATAAAAAATTAAGGGCCAGGTCCTGCACATCCTTCGTAGTCAGTGAGAGCGGTCGAGCTGGAAGCACCGAGCCCTCGGCGGGCAGCCCTGAGCAGCAAAATGCAGACCAGACATGAAGCGAGGTCGAAACTGGCTGCACCTTGCCGAGAGCTCGATGGAGAAGGCAGACAAGGGAAGTCTTGGCGAGGAGGATTCAGAGGCAGGGGAGATTCTGGGGGAGATTCAGAAGCAGGTTCACGTTGATTTTTCAATGCTAACTTCAAGGAAAGAGCTGATTGGCAGGTACCAAGTAAAACACCTTGAGAAAATAAAGAAAAGGCCACGGGAAAGCAAGACTATCTAACTTTCTAGGAGATAAGATGCAGCGTGTTCACTGTGCACACAACCACCTCCACGTCCCACAGACAGACAGGACTCTGCGGCGGTCCATTAACGCTCAGTATGTTCCACCCATGAAAAAGGGAATTTAATACATCTGTCGGAACACAGAGACAGAATAAATATCCTTATCGTTCCATTTACTGTAAATAATACTTAAGTGCAAGTCAAATATTAGCTATATTCAGCACAGCATCATAACAAAACAGGCACTGCTAACATTATGGTCCCAAACTGTGTTATTCTTAATTAACATCTGACATATATCTGCTTTTGCAATCACCCATTACTGATTAAATGACAAGGCACAATGTCAGATGCATAATCTGATTGGTTAGTACTCAGTTACCAAGGTGTTACATTTGGAAATTGCCCGTGAATTGATTTCTTTTATTGAATTAATAAGTGTTATCATACTGTACAGAAGGTAAAATTGCCACTGAATGTGAGCGATAACATATAATTACAGAAAATCAAATCCTAATCTGCAGAGCCAAGCCAGGTGTCAACATTTTAATTGTAGTTGGGGAAGCGCAGTAACACCACGGCGCAGGAGGAGGAAGGGGAGAGAGCTCAAGTGCAGGAAGCAAGAGAAATATATTGCACAAGAAAACAACTTTAGTTAGGCATGATAGCAGCCTTGAGGGATGTCAAGCACTCAGGTGTGCAAAAATATTATACTTAATTTTTCATTTTAGACAATAATCTCACACACCGCGACACCTGACTGCCATCCAGACCCAAATCTATCTCTCAGAGTCTAAGATTTGCATTTTGGGAGAATGTTTCTGAAAGATTTTGAGAGATACAGGCATAAAATACATAAATTATGCACTTCCCCTATTCTTGCCTTACAGAAATAAAATAAAGATCCTTCCTTCCCCCAGGACTACCAAGTCCCTGCTAGGCGATACCAAGGTTTTCTGCTGTAAATAAAAACTCAAAAGTTTTATTAGTTTTAGTAGCTTTACACACTGTTTCAGCTAAAAATGTCTCTTCAAGCAGCTTCCTAGTTGCTCTCCCTGCTGGTCTGCAAACACCGCACTACCGCAGCTGCCTGGTTGTTTAACTTGATGCTGTTAAATTGGCATAACCCCCTTGCACGGACACTCTTAAATTAGCTAGTTCCAATACATTTGATCTGTATCAGCCACTGTTAAACCAATTTGAGCGTTCATGCTAACAGCCCACACCAGTTTAACTATGTGTACTCAGAAAATGATGTGGCTAAATTGGTGCAATTTCTTTCGATTAAGGAGGCCTGGGAGAGCCTCGACTCCCTCCTGATGAGGAAGGAGCTCTTGAAGGCACCACAACCCCCTTGCAGAGACTTCAATTCTCACTCACGGGTGCACATCCAAGAGCTGTCCCTGTCACCCCTCAGTCCAGGCACTGCTGTGTGGGCAGTGCGCTCCAGGTCCCCTCCATCTCCACCGCCATCCCCAAGAGCACAGCTCCCCATGCTGCTTCTCTCTCCCTCCTGGGGAGCCAACGGGGCTGTTCACCAGCAGGCCCAGTTTACCGGCTTCTCCCTTCGTGAAGCTCTCTTGGTTTGGGTTTGCTCTGGGATCCCTGTTCCTTGGAAGAGGAACCCATCCGGGCAGAACATGAGGTAGCATGCAGGAAGGAAGCACCAAGGCAAGAGACACGAAGCTCTGTGCAAAGACCATGGCTGTTTCCCTCCTGCAAGCCAGCTACCAATTTGCAGAACAGCTGTTCGAATTGTCAGCGTTTTCTTTTGTTCAGGGATAAAGAGGAAGAGGTCAAGTCATCCTGTTTGTATGAAGAGAGAACTTAAAAACCACACTACCACCACCCAACTGGCAAGGTATCTTGGCAGCAGGATGGCATATACAGATTTTACAAGAAGCTCTTACCAAATTGTTTCCTTCTATGCTTCTGTTTTCACGGTAACAGTCAAAGTTTCCTTCCAGAATTGCAAAGCCCCGGGCTGAGCTGTAAGATCACCGGGCCAGCAAACATCAACACAGTAGCACAATGAAGAAATGCAAGAGCTAACTGGTGGTGACTTCGTGTCTTGAGAACTATGAGTGCCTCTTGCACATGCAGTCCTCTGGGGAGGTGATGAGAAGCAGCAAATGAGGCAGGAGTATGGCACGTGGCAAGGCAGTGCCTGGGCAAGCGAAAGTGTGGCCGGACACACAAACCATCGTTGCACAGAGAAGGGAGAACAGCACCTCTCCAGAGCGAGTGCATCTGGATTCTGTACATTGGCCTTGCTTTTAGATGATAATAAAGTCATTGGAAGACAAATTTATTACCAGAGCTGAAACAACTCATATTAAAAAAGATTTCTAACAGATGAGATGTGCAACTCGGCTCTGCAGTGATCACAATGGAGAAAGTAACTGGTAGCAGTTGTTACATGCCTGAAGAATGTGATTTCTGGAGAGTAGGAGGAATTAGACCAGCAGAAGGCTGAATATTGTAATGGAAAACATAGCTATACAGAAGAGGTTTCCCAAAATTTCCTTCTACAATTTAAGGTAACCACCAGGGAGCATCGTTGCAGGAGAGTGAGAGTGAAACTTGCAGCAAACAAGCCTGTATGGACTGAGATGAACCAACCCGGAGCCTTTTGCTGTGACCAACATCTGCCTGACCTCCGTGCCAGCAGAAGAACAGGGCAGGGATGCTGCCCGCAGCGCTCCTTGCTGAAACACGCCATGAGAAAAGCACGCTGCTGGCGCTGATGCACGGGGATGGATCGGACAGGGCAGCACCGGGGAGCAGCGGTGCTCTGCCACAGCGCAGGGACCTCCTGACCTCGGCTCGATGCGTCTCCTCCGCTTCAACGAGACGGAGCCACAACGGCCCAGACATGGCAGTCCCACGGCAGCTGTAGATGATGGAAGTTAAAAGCTAACCAATTCCCACCCTCCCACTGCCCCCAGCCATATGCTCCCAGCCTCTCCCTTGCACCAGTACCTTTACGACTAAGTGGTGAGACAATTCAGGAAGTTAGCCCAAAAAGAAACTAATTTCTTCTTTTTTTTTTTTTGTGTTTTTTTTTTGTTACCATGCTAGCTTTTGGCTGGTTAAGCTCTCTGCAGCTGTGGTGAGGACACACGCTAGTGGATGGAAGCATGAGGGAGGGAGCTGGAGCCCCTCTCCCCAAAGTAGGGACCAGGCTGGCATGGCACAGCACGGGGCGAGCTCCTGCTGCCCGACGTGGCAGGGACCTCCTGGAACCCATCCTGGCTGTTTTTAAAGACCATGTCAAACACAGGTCTATTTTACTTTATTTTTTCTACCGTCACTCCCTTTGATTCTGCTGTGGAAAAGCACAGTTCGAGCTATGCCAGGCGCTGGTGTTCTGTGGGGGAGGCTCCCAGGAAGCATTTACCTGCAGTAATCTCCTGTATATTGCTGCAGCCAACTCAGGCACCTACTTAATCTGTGACCTTACAGCTCCTGTCAAGCATAGTGTGACCCCCTCTAGACTCATATTATCCATTACCAAATTTTCATTTTTATTAAGCTCAGCAGAGACTTCTTTCCCTCTCTTCTAGGAAGCATGAATTCTCTGGTGTCATTTATTCCACAAATGATTTATACCAAGAGCCTGTCAACTACAGGAGGCACTTGCTTGTGCTTACCTTACCTGCAAGTAGCTCTGTCCTTTCTGGGTCATTACTAATAAAGCACTTATCCCTCCTACAAGCACAAATGCCTCCCTGTACTCTCGCAGGTATTTATCTGAGCACTTCAGAGTCCTCGGTGGATTTATCCTCACAGTGCTCTGGTGGGTTGGGCAGCGGCATGATTTCCGCTACACGGATAAAGAACAAGGCTCAGAGACTCGATTCAGCTCTTTACTGCTTCAACCCTGCGCACCGGGGGGCCGTAGCCACCAGACCATCCTCCTCTCGCTGCCCAGCCTGCCTCCCCAGGGTGGCAGGGAAATACCCACCGCTCAGCCCAGCATCGCTGCGGTACCAACCAGCCCCACGCCAGCACCGATGGCCTGCCCCAGCCCGTAGAAGAAAAAGCTTCACCCATGGATGTTTCTTACTGACGAGGTGCTTATGAAAGAGAGCATCAAAAACCCACGGCCTGGGCTGCACGACCTGAATCGCTCCCCCGCCGGCCTCCTCCTGCTCGCCGATGACTCATGAGATGAAGCCTCCCCGCTGCTCAGCGCCATTCGCTCTGCAGCCGGCCAGATTTCACGAACAACAGTAAAACAAATATATTTGTCTTGCAGCTAAAGCGCCAAGACAAGCAAGGAGCAAAGCCGGGGGCCAACTGTAACACCGCAGACTTTGGCAGCCAGCCCTCTTTCCAGCTCCTTATATATTTTTGTCCCAACTTTCCACCTACTTCTCCCTCCTCGCAGCGTTTCTGGGCAGATCACAACACCCACCAAAGAGCGACGAACGGCTGCGTGGCCGAGCGCTTGCCCTCGTCAAATTGAGGCATCTCCACGCTCTCCCCTCTCCCAGGCGTCACTTCGTCCCAAGCAAGGCAGAGAAACCTGTTGCTGCTGTTTCTCTTTCAAACCCTAAAGCCAACTGGCAAACCAGAGTTCAACCTCGCAGCTGCTGAATACAGTTGGATTAATACACACCGGCCAAACAAAATATTGCTTTTAAAATGTAATTTGTGTTTGGCACCGAACACACTGGGAGAATTCAGAGCAATTTGCACTGCAGACCAGCTAGTAACCCTATGCAAAGCGCGCTTTGATGCCCCCGATTTACATCTGACAGCCT
Source organism: Cygnus atratus (assembly GCF_013377495.2). Classification (NCBI taxonomy): domain Eukaryota; kingdom Metazoa; phylum Chordata; class Aves; order Anseriformes; family Anatidae; genus Cygnus; species Cygnus atratus. Next base: position 8,094,979 of record NC_066378.1, read on the forward strand.
TAATGCATTTTGGAAACAGGCAGTAGAGTAACAAGTCCCTGCACTAATCATAGCTGATGTAAGAACCCTGAAAACACTTAATTGCTCCTCATTTGTTGTAAAATTCTGCTTGCGTGCAGACTCTTTCCAAAATCCAAGAAGTCACTGCAAGCTGATGGAAAAAATGAGGAGGCTGATTCTGGCCAGGTACGATGACCCTTTTAGACAATCTGAAAATCCTCCTTATTGATCCCAAAATATACCTAGCAGTTTATTTTTGGAGGGATAGAAGGAAAAGAAAGGCGTACCAAAGGACAGGTCTCTGCTTTCCCCTGTAACTGTCTTGCCGGACCCTTGCATAGCCTCATTCTTCTCCGTCAGGCTGCAGATGGATTCATTTGCACGTGTAGCTATGGTCCATCTCTCACAGACAAAATGCATATTTCCCCACCACAATAAAAGTCAGTTCAAAGCAGGCTGCTCCCCTTGAAGTCGAGGGGAGACTTTTTAACCCATCAGTCTTACCAGGAGCTGGGCTGGGCCTGCTGAAATGGGTCTGCTTCAGGGAAAGACTCGCTGGCTGATTAGGGCTCAGCAGGAAAAAACACAGAGAATAGCTTACTTCTATTGATTACGCCCATTCACCAAATAATTTGAAATTAATCCTGCAATTTCATCTCAAGCTGCTTTGCCGCTGTGCTTGGCTGCTGAAGGAGAAAAGATTCTTGTGGAAGCGACACAGGTGAATTACATTTGCTCAACATTTTCAGCATTAAATAATCTGCACATAATTCAGGCTCACTCGAAAGGTACGCTGCAACAAGCTGACATAAAATATGGCTTTGCTAAGCCAAAAAAGATAAAACAGGGATACCTTCATATTTAAAGGAGAAACAGTGAAGGATTTCATATTTTAATGAGATACAGATGCCGACCACTGAATAAATCACTCTGCCTATAATTAAAGAGTCTTCTGATGTCTGAAGACTCTTCCTGTCATGAAAACTCTTGGATGCTATTTCATCTCCATCCTAAGCCTGATTTCAGACTGAAAGACGGGGGATCCAAATGTTGATGTCACCCCAGACACCACTTACAGTCTCCATTTCCCTTACGAAGAACTTGGCATTAATTTGCCTGTTATTTATTTTTTTAGTGGGTCTTCAGGCACCCTCAGCTAGATGGGAGAAGAAAAATCAACAAGGGACCAAGGAATTTCCAGGCACTGGGCTTCAGCATTTCGTGCACAGCAGCCATATTTCAATTAGAGGTGTATCTCACTAACACTCAAACCAAAGAATGAAATGAGAAATGTAACGTTCAAGTACAGAAAGAAGACGGGAATATTTTACAGTTTTGCTCATGTTTCAACCATTGTGTCCCTCTCAGCTTAGCATGATCTGCAAAGTTACTAACTGTGCTCTCTAGCATGCCATCCAGGCGTTAATGGAAATAGTCGCTGCTCCGGGAGGCTGCAGGTCTCCAGTTTTTCCAGAGGCTGCTGCTTTCTATGTGCTTATAAACAACGTGAACATCTTTATCAATTTTTTTCTGGGGAAAAAAAAAAAATCCCAGGCTTTACAGGCTTCTTAGCCTACAGCTCTTTCCTTTCTCCACTTTTGAAAAATGTCCCATTAAGCTTCCTTTTCTCCAGTCTTCTCAAGCCTCATTTGCCCTCCACAAATTTTCAAAGATTACCGCTAATGGCACTGAAATGGCTTCAGGCAGTTTTCTGACTGCCCAGAGCCAAATTCCAGGAAGCTCTGCTACCTTCCCTATTCAAACCTATTCTGCCCCTATTCCCTGATAGCGCTGCACAGCTGACCCTCTCAGGAAGAGCAGAAAGGATAAAAAACTCATTCAGCACTTCCACTCTCTCACTTGCATCTTTTGAGTGCTTTTCCTCTCCACTGAGTAGTGGACTAACTCTTTCCCTGGCCCATCCCTTGCTACAAACACATTTATAGAAAGCCCCGCAGCTGCCCTTTATGCCTTTTGCCAATTACAGCTCATTTGGACTTTGGCCCTCTCATTTTTCTTTGCGTGTTCATGCTGAAGCTGTTCTCAATAGTTCGACCTACTCTCCAATTTCTTTATGCTGCTTTTGAGTTTCAGGTCATTAAAGCGCCCGTGATTTAGCTAAAGTAATCTCTTACTACATTTCCCATCTGTCCCTCCATTAAGAAAATTTGTACTTGTGCTGTTAAATTTGCTTCTTTAGGAAACTCTCAACTCTTTGCTTCCTTTTCACTTTGCCTAGCTTGCCAAGACTGCACCTCCGAGCCAACCACGAGTCTCTTCCTTGGAGCCCATTATCTTAACCACGCTGCTCTACCTACTTTTCTTCTTAATACCCACCAGTCTGGCAATCTATAAATGTTTTATTTTTGGAAAAGCTATTCTGCCTACAGTCATTCCGTAAATTTCCCAAGAAAGGACTGAGTTCCAGTTACAGATCAGTTTGTGTTTATTTTAGGAGCTTCTGGTTCTGGAGATGAACATGGAAAGCTTGAGCACTTTGAAGAAATTCCCCTGACCAAGTGCCTCAGCCAAACCTGCCCTGCTACAAAACATCACCACAAAACAGAGCAATTTGCAAAGAACGAAGGGGGGAAAGAAAGAATAACCTCTCAGACTCTTCTGGAAGGACACATGCATCCTCCACAGCACCCGAGTCTCTAGTTCAGTGTCCTTAGAAAAGGCTGCAGAATCCTCCTCACTGCCGGCACAAGACACAACGAAGGATTTAAATGCACGCTGTACAATTTTCTGTGCTGTCCCAGATAATTTACAGCCTTCCAAATGATGCCTCTCCATTCCTTAAATACGGGAGATCACCCTTGGGGAGGCAGCCCTGACCCCCGTCCTTTCACGACCCTCCCTGTGCACAGGGGATACTTAAATCCTACTGCCGGTCTCAGCTCACAGTAGCAGTCGACAGAAAAGAGGGACTTAGGTAGAAGAGCTAAGAAAGAACAGATATTTCCGTAGCAGCCCCCTAATACTTGGAGTGGGGAACGAAGACAGAGCGTATGAAGGAGCCATTGAAAGCAGCAGTGCTCCTAGCATGTGCTTCGGGAGATATCTGTTATCTGGGGCTTGCCAGCTGGCTCCCGGACACACAAGATCACAACGCCTTTAAACTCTGTTTGCTTTGCCATTCCCAGAAACATGGGCTTCGCCCTGAGGAAAAATCCCGTCCCGCAGTCTGTGACTAGCTGGGCCCCACCAGCCCCGACCCTGCCCCAGGGGAGCCCTGCCCACGTCCTGGCAGCTCTCCCGGGCAGGCCTGGATGAAATGTGCTCCAGCTCCCCACATCCCATCACCCCGCCACCATCGCCCATCATCTCCTGCTACACACAAAAATAAGCGTTTCCAGTAACACCCCCAGCTAATGCTAGGGAATGGGCTGTACCTGCACTAGGGAGGAAAGCAAACCCGCCTGCAGGAAGCCCGGCTTCCTTCCCAACACCACATCTGCCAGCAGCTGGTGGTAGCAAGCAGGCCCGGGAATGTGGAGCATCACTGGGAGGCAGCACTCCCATCTCTGCCTGCGCTCTACCTCCAGAGGCAGTGACTCTCCCGCCCTCTCTCTCCCAGAGCCAGCTAACACCAAGGGAAGAAGAAGAGATCTCCCCTTGCAGAGAAGCAGAACACGTCAGCCACAGGATTAACGTAACATAAATATGGTGCAAACAATGAGTTATCCACAACATGGCTTGAAAGCCCCTTAGAGAAACCTAGGGATTCATAATTGCCAGCTTAATTTCTGGCTGCTCCCCATCGGGCCATACAGCTCCTGCTGGAAACGTTTCAAGCTTCAACTTGAAACCGTTTAGGTCCTCGCTCCCATGACCGGCCTTGGCCGAAATCTGTTCCTAAGAACATCAGGATGCCATCAGCATACCCTCTTGTTAAAACTGCAATGCTCCCCAACAGCAGCAGTATTTCTCCTGCCCTTTTGTCGTTACCCAACTATCTGAGAGACTCCACCAAACACCTTAAGCTGGCTGTATCGATCCAGTTTGGGTTGCTGGGTCTTCTTGCTAGCCTGTTTCCATTCATGGTGTACTTCTCCATTTAGCATTAAATCGACAGTGACAGACCACCACCCTTTCTCCAAATTCACTAAATTGTTTAATAATACAATTTTTAGAAGCAGATTCGTGACTCACACACGTGCACGCACGCCAAGGCAAAATAAAGATGACAGCACATTTGAACAAGGCAGCAATAAAACAGTGATAGTAATAAAGAATAAAAATGCTATATCAAGTTGCCATGGGAACCAGCATTCAAGGACTCCAGGTAACGTTGTAAAACATGCCACTGAGCATGCAGCAGCTAAGCAGGTTAAGAGGTTATTTATTAGGCTGCAACATGTTGTGCAGTGCCCTCTGGTGAGAGCGCAAGAGACACAAGCGGGTCCAAACCCCAGGGGGAGGACACGAGCCACAGAGCCTCGTGCCCATCAGCCTGGCAGCAGTATAAACGGGATGGAAGTGGAGTGTGCCTAGGCAGTGGTATGGCTGTGTGCAGAGCCCCAAGGGAGGTGACACCAGGACACGCGCCCATGCCAGCTCCAACCTCTCCTCTGGGAGCCAGCAGCACCACGGTGAGCAAACCAAGGGCTGCAGGAAACGTGCCAGTAGCTGGGCGCTGCTGACCTCTGCCAATGCTGCTTCTCCTGCTAAAGGTAGGGGGACTTGCTAGGTGAAAGCTACGGTAGGTATGACTAAGGCCAGGAAGCGTAATCCTTGGTTGCAGTGTGTTTTCTTAAGGACTGAAATTAACTGCTCCATGCCCAGAAATGTCACTAAAATTGGAAGCAGCTCCCCGTGTGGAACAGCCACAGGACCAGGCTCGTGTTCCCCGTAGCACCAGGTTGCAGCACACAACGTGCCTGCAGAGGAACACGAAGAAGTAACTCAAAAGGTGAGGAGCCCATGTCAAAGTAATTCAGCTACTCAGAGTAAAACCACACTGAAGTGTCCTTTCCTGCTGGAGACAGAAACACACAGCTATTAACCACAGGGTGCATGCTCCACTGCAACCTCGCGGTGAAACTCCAGCCTCATGTGGAGCCCGGCGGCTGATGGCCACTTCTGTAAGCTCAGTTCCAGTCCCCTTTTCCTTATGTATACACCCAATTTGTAATGAAACACGACATTTGGCTACCATCCTTTCCGAGCAAACACCGCACTGCTGGGATGGTTAACATCCTTGCCCACTGCATTCAGCCTATATGCCAGCTGAATGCATCCATGGCCCTTTCCAGGTACTCTTCTTAGCCATAAGCCTTTATTTTGGAGAAGAGAATAGGTGGGTTGCGCACGATTTTGTTTTTCCCACAGTCCTTTCTTAATAGAAATCAATGGAAAATCTTATTAGATGATTTTGAATAAATACTGTTAATATTTTGTATTAGCTGCTCCAGAACTGGAATCAGAGCCAACACCATCCCACTCCATGACCCTTCTCATTACACCTAAAGGAGTGGAAATTGTAACACAGAGAGAGAATGGTTTCTAAGCCTGCCAAAGCCTTGCACAACACGAGGCATGGCCGGATTAATTTTTTCTATCAACAAAGCCAGACTATTTAGCCTCACTATTCAGCTCTGCTCTGCTGGGACTATGGTCAGCACACTTCTCTGCTGACAGCCGCTTCCAGTACCCGCCGCAGCTCTGCGGCTGGCAGAAGATCTGAATTTGTAGCTGAACTGCAGAAATGCTGATGGGGGACTGACTGGAGGTTGGAACGCGAGGCCTGGCTCTCCTTGTTTTCCCCTGCACTGTTAAAGCTGTCAATTCAATTCTCCCCCCACTAAGTGGCACCAATGCACCGCAAACCACAATGAAAACATCTGTACAGACAGCTTATAAATAAATATTCCCCTGTCTTCCTGAGCCTGGCCCGCAGCAGGGGAAATCAAACACGCGGGGACTGCGTGCGGAAAGGGGCGGCGGGCGATGCCGCAGGGCTGGCGCCGCGACCAGCTCCCCCCGTGCCCCAGCCCCACATAAACATGCTGATTGCGTTCCCACGAAGGCTGGGAAAGGCAGAGGGGCGATCTCACGTTAACTGCACCCCCTAACATCTGCTCTTGCTTTTACAAGACAAGGGGCACAGAGGTGGCAGCAAACATTTAAGCCCACGCAGCGCTGAGCGCAGGCCAAGCCAGGCTCTGTGCAGCTGAACTGCGTGCGACGTACAGCACAAATCACGACGGGAACACCAGAGCGCTGCCATTTGTCTTCCAGATGGCCCTTGCAAGGGCTTTGCGGCCAGGAGAGCTGTAAGACCGCCCTCAGCCCTGGCAAAAGCGTGCAGGGCTTCTCCCTGCTTTACCTGCAGGATGCCTGTGGTGTCATACAGCAGGGACAGCTCTGCTGGAAATCAAGTCTTCAGTGAAAAACAAATCTACAGTTCAAATCTACTGCAGCTGGGAAAAGGTTATGCAAACCAGTAAATGGGTTTTCTCATTGTTATCCTGCAAGAGAGGAAGCTAACAAGGAAAAACATCTAGGAAGCTTCTTCCTCACTACTGCTCTTGGCAAGAAGTGACAACCAAACATATTGGAGAACAAATCAATTTTTAAGAAAACAGTTTTTCACTCATACCAATACAACTGGGAACCACTGATCAGTCTGGGACACGACCATTTGTTTCCCTCCTCAAGGCTGGCCATTTGGAAGAGAGATGGTGATGGGCACTGCTGACCGGGGAAACAGGACGACGTACTGAGCAAGAGTCTGAGGAAGTCGTGTTCAGACTGGCACGTGGCCTCGGCACTGACAGACGAAGTACTTCAAGACAACTGATTAGTGATTACATACTGTAGGTATTTCAGCTCAAGTGCAAACTGGCTCAGCTACATCAGAGGTGTGACAATCAGAGGCAGACTAGAGACTGAAAGACGGTGTTTCAAACATGATCCAAAGATGACAGTACTCTGAACTGAGTACTAGAGGAGAAAAAACAACTCTCTATTCTCACAGCCCTGCCTGTACAGGAGCTGTTTTCACCCCTGGTCCAGCACTGCTGTGCCATGGGACGCAGGCCAGGCAGGGAATGCACCGGTGACACCGGCGCGCTGCGCTGGGCAGCACCCAGCAGGCAGAGCAGAACCCGGCGGCTGACAGAAAATGGACGTCAGCGGTTTCACCAACATCTGCCTCGCGTTTGCTTCAGCAGGAGGCAACTGGAAGAGAGCAGCCCCATAACGTGCCTCCGTGTGGGCCAGCCCGGCCAGACACCTGGGTGCTGGTGCTGGGAGCAGAGAGCCAGACAGACGCTCAACCCCCAGCCCGGGGCGGATGGTCACCATACTGCCAGACACACCAATGTGCCCTCCTAAACCCGCAGCGTGCAGTGACCGCAGAGGAACAACTTTCTTTCATGTTGAACAGAGTTAGAGAGCCACGATCGGCACCTTTTTATTCCAGCAAATCTGAGGAGTTATCCCTCAGGGGAAGACAACAAGTGCTCACAGGTGCCTCCTGAGTTTGTTTTTAAAACAACGCATGGATTTAAAAGTGACATTAAACCCCCTGTGACCTGAATCCAAACCAGGGAATAAAAGAAGCCCATTGGTCTCTAAACATTACAAATAACCTACACCAAATGCCAGATCATCACGTTGCTGCCTAGGGATGTTGACTTGCTTCCTTCTGCTCCCTCCACCTTCCCCCACACAATAACCAGCAGCTTATTGTGCTGTTGTTTGTAGGAGACTGAAGTAATTAAGCTTAACCCTAGTCTAGTGGGAGTCCCAGAGAAGGTTAGTGATCCACAGGCACGGCATGCTGTTATTTATAGCTGATTAAGTTCTATTTGTCTATATTTAAATGTTGCAGGAGATGGGAGAGATCCCAGTACACATCTGTGTCTTATTAGAAACACCAGCTGTATGTGGTAGCTTAAAGCTTGCCTTTCTTGAGAGGTTATAAGGAAAAGAAAAAACACAGAAAAATTCAAATTTTTCACTGCCGCTAAATAAATTGGTGTGGCTTAGTCCCGACCTTTAAGATGTAAGCCTGACATCTCATGCAACCGAACTGCTTCTGGGGTCAAACTCAAAGCCAAACTACGCTAGGTCACTCTCGAGCCATTCTAAGCACTGCAATTGCATTTAATTTTTGCTGTACGACTGTTCATGGCTTGAACTTAGAGACATGAGAAAGGTGAACAGGAGGTCACAAAATAGACCTCCAGTGTCACAACTGCCTGCGCCTCTGCACATTTAGGAAGAGTGCTGTGGTTTTGCTCGTAAGACCGTCTTCGTGCATACGCGCAGCCTTCGTGCACACTCAAAGGAAGACACAAAAACTGAGGGCAGGCAGTTCTGTCTCACCACCCAGTCTTTGGGAGGGATGTGGTGCGAAGGTGCACTCTAACAAGAGAGAATGGCATTAAAACCCTTATGTTTTCTTCCCCTGTTCCGTTTATATTACTCCATTTGTGGTGGTAGAGAACAGTAACAGAATCACTTGCATGCAATGCAATTAACATCACGTAAATATTTGCAATAATATTATCAATACTGCAAGAAGTAACAGTTACTCAAAGCCAGATTCTGGAGGGAGAGACACCACTATTCTGTCAACTGTTAGCACAAAATCACAATGGATAACGCAGAGAATAGTAGTCTGTTTACCTCCTAATTGCCAATGCAGAATGTCACGAAGAAAATAGTCGATGTCCACTTCTGTAGAGTCCTGAGTCAAAACATCCAGATAGCAGCAGTGGAATATAGGAGGGCCATCTAGGTCTTGCTGCTGGAGAAGTGTAACTCTCCACAAGATGCTTCTGAAGAACCAGACAAATAACATATCTTCCTCACCCTACTGCTTTGCATGCAAGGTATTCCACACTTGGGACATTTTCTTTTGGTAACTGTTCCAGCCCAGAAGAGCTAGCTGAGTTTCACTTTTAGCATCACCTGAAATGGGGCTCAGATTCAAAACGAAACTTTAGGGTAAAAAGTGAAACCTCTGAGTTTTGCAAAGACTTCTTTGAAATACCCTGCTAGAGCTCTGATAACCTCCTCTTGCCCAGGAATCAGTGAGGCTGTACCCATGGGGGGTCTGTGAAACCACACATCTTGCAGGCAGGACACCAGCAAGGACACAGCCACAACACTCCACATCAGACCAAACGACCATGGCAGTTCATGTTTGGCTTCATTTGCAACCCTCACGCACAGTTTTCCCCAGACAGTAGAAGCCCCCCTGCTCTCCTTGGCAGGCTCCCTTGCAAGCTCCAAGCCCTGACCCTCCCCACGCTACGCAGCAGCCAGCGACTCCTTCGTACCAGTCCCAGCCCACGTCTACCCAAGTGATGCAAGTGTGGGCTGATATTAACAGAGCGTTAAACCTCAAATTAAGAGGATGGCTGGAGCGAGCCTGGGATATTTCCACATTTTCCCCAAGAAAGGCAATGCAGCCAATTCTTTGTCTTGTTGTGAGGCGTGTGATAATTTGGCATTACCCTCTGAGTTCTGAAATTTGCTGGAACAAAACAAATGTTGAGCTTTCATTAAGAAGAAAAAACAAAGTGCATCGTCTCAAGTCATAAACACAGACTTGAAAATATACCCCATGAGCGCCTGAACACAATTAAGAAGAATCTATTCCAGTACTCATTAAGTATCTTGGTTGCTCGGTAGCTTATTTGTTCTTTCTTATTATTAGATTATATTTGATAACTAGAATAGTTTAGAGTTGGGTTTCTGCTCTGGTTGATCTTTTGCTTAATAGCTCTTTCACAGGCCTCTTGTAGAGCCCTAAGGCAATCATGTAGCCACCCCATGCCTCAGTCCAGTATTTCCAAAAAGAGCCTGATAATTTTTTTCCTCAAACTTTGCTCTATTTAACTACTGTGTCATCTCTTTGAGGGCTAGAGATGGTTTACATCATGCCTCTGAGAACGTCTCCAATACGAGTACCTAAGTAACACAAAAAACCAACAAGCTGTCAGCACATCAGAAACCTAATCTTCACAGTCTCAAAATTAATCTGTTCCTGGACAGGAACCAGAGCCCCAACACAGACGCTGCCCCAGTAAAAACTTGCCATGTATATGCTATCATCCACATGTAAACAAAAAAGTTTTAGCTCACAGTGATCTCAAAACGTCAGTTTTGAGATATGACCAACGTGCAGAACTATCGGCCTCTTAACTGCCGATTTCTCTTACCGATGCTTTTAGACGCTATCTTTCAGCAGCTGCAAGCGTACATGGGTGTACATTCAGGAAGAGAACTGCCAAAAAATTTCTTCCCATATTACAGGAAAAACGACGCACTGAAGTTTAAAAACAAGGAAAAAAGAACCAAAACAACTAGAAACAAAGCAAGGTCTGGTTATTCCAGAGTACAGTTTCCTCTGGTACTTTGTGTTGCAATTATTTACATATCCCAGATAGTCAAACTGATGTGGTCCAAAGTTTTGTTGTGGACTTTGTAGAACATATCACATCCGTGCCAACTGGCACACACCCAGCATATTTTCAGGCTGAATGGTGTAAAAGAGAACACACAGCATTTTTTACTAAAGAAAAAAAAAAGATCAGCAACCTACAAGAAATCAGCTCGTCTCTAACACCGAATCAAAAAACCACAACAAAATGCAAAAACAAATTAAAGCACGCTGCAGGAAGCAGGTACTAGTTGCAACCACTTTGACATCGAGCCTCTTTGTTGTGAGGAGCAGCACCAGTAACCAACATCTTCCAGCTCTGCGCCACCCAGCTTCCCAACAGCTTCACCGATGGGGCTCAACAGGGAGTGCATTATCACAGATTTTAGCCCCAAAGGTAAAGATACGTACTTTGAACACGCAATTAATGTTTCCTTACATTTTGCCTCAAATAATTTTTCTCCAGCCTTGCAGCTGCATGACAAAACCAAATAACCTGTAGCTTGGGAAACTCACCGGTCACATCTCCGGAGGCGCAGAAGCTGCGATCCCGATGCCCCAACTGCTGCAGCTCCTGCGCAGCCGCACCCTCGGAGCCACGGGACTAAAACATGTCACGTAGCCAGCACAGCACAGCGGTGTAAAGGGAAGGTGGAGACCTAGCCTTCCCAACAGGACACTCCTCTTGATGCTTGCATATTATTTACACACCGGTACGTAACAAAGGCTGCTTGCTACCAGAGGCACGTCCACCCGTGGCAGCCCCACCACGGGGTTACCTGCACTGTTCCAGAGGCAGCGCTCCTAGGTAGGAGAATCCAGGAGCTCCATTGCAAACAGCTCTGCTGCCTACCAAACCAGGACAAGTTTAACTGTCATCAGTTGGATTATATAAAAATTTTGTAATTGTAATTAATGCACAAGACATGTAACTATCACTGCAGGTACTTCTCCCCCATGCTTGTTTCTTAACACTTTAAGCTCACCCCTCTGGCTGGACATGCTAAAAGCAGGTGTAGACAAGGAATGCCTGGATGTCCTGCTTTGCTATTAAGCCTAATGAGCATGATCAAAAATCCAAACACAAAGAACACTAAAAGGGATTTTCCACCATGAAAGTTTATTTTTTCAACCCCCGAATTTCCATTTTCTAACCATAGTCCTACCATTTCAATATTTCCCCCATTGCTCAAACAAGTTACATAAATTTCTCTAATCCCTCATTTAAATTATACTTACATGAAAAACAACCAATTTAAATTATTTTGAAAAACCTAAGCAGCTCACCCTTTCAGATGTGCTTAGATTCAGATAGCTTAGCAGAAGAAAGGCAGAACCAACACAAGGCCACGCAGCTGTACCACGGAAATCACTCTTGTCCAATTCTCACTGCAGACATCCACGCCAGGTCCTGTAAGCCCGCTTCTGTCCCACCCAGTACACATGAGCGGGAGGCGTTCAGCTAGAGGCTTGTTACCAGTCTCTATCTTTACAGACAAAACAAACAAAACCAACAAAAAACCAGTCGAACCTAACATAAGCAGCACAAAACAACTGCCACAAATATCGGCTAGATTTTTAAGGAGATGTGTTATTACACAGCTCCATTAAACAAACCGTCATAAAAGAAAAAATTTTTTATATGAACTTTGTATTTTTGGAAACTGAAGGAGAATGCTACTGAGCATGCTGAGCATCAGCCCTCTGCATTGCTGCAGCTGCTGAAGTTCAGCGAGGAGCTCGCGGCGGCCGATTGCCTGGGTCGCAAGAGGCGCACAGGTACCTTGTTTTTCTTCTTCCCCCTCTACACCCACTTCCACTCGGCAGCACGGGTCACCTTGTCTGAGTGCAGACACCGTTCCCAGAAAGTACCCAGAAAGGCTTTGTTTCTCAAAGCAACAACGATCCAAAACAAGAGCTTCAGCGCTTCAACAAAACACGAAACAAGTGAAGGGGGGGCGAAGGAAAAAATTGCAGTGGAATAAACTCAACTGTAGTTTCTCGGCAGCTCACCGAGCCCCTAGCAAGTGCCAGCAGTTTCAAAAGAGCTGTAATCTCTAAACTGTTATCAAGGTTTTATCGCACTTGAGTTCTTATCTAAACCAAACAATCACTAGAACAGCAGCTGATAAGACATCCTGACAAGGTAATTTCAGCAATTAAAATCCGCAGCTACAGCCATCGTACTCGGAGAATATTTTAACACTCCTTCCAGTTTAACCTCTAATCTCTCTGCCTCGGTTCTTTCCAACCCCGGGGCCAGTTTCTGCCCAGCCTGCGCGCTCCCTGCCGTCCCTGGGGATCGGCAGTGCCCTTTGAGCTCTGCCATGGGTGCGCGCAGCCCAGCCACCAACGCCGGCCTGCCGAACCCTAAGGGCTGTCAACTCCCCTCCGAAGCCAAGCAGAGGGTCCCCTGTCTCTTGACACAGGTTCGTGGTTATTCATCCTGTGGGATTCTTACCCGGGATGCCCATGTGTCGCAGGGCAGGATTTGCTCAGGAGCTTTTTAGCTTCACATTTTCTCTCCCCAATACTCCTCTGCCAGAAAAGCCAAATAAACACACGCTTGTGCATTTATTCTGCTAAGGCACCGTATCTTTTTCTCAACTTTTGTTTGTAATGCACTTCTCTCATCAGGCCAGGCTTGGATTTACAGGACAGCAGAAAGCACTCATTCGTACCAAACATACCTGGGAAGTGACACCCAGAAACAAAACAGAAAAGCTACCTCAGCCGGACAGAAGCACCAGTTGATCTGAAGCAGTTTCTTCTAGCCACCGTTGGACACGATTCCTTGTTATTGTGCTCCATGAGCTGGGGCAGACAAGTGACATTATGCTCCTAATGCACTGCAGCACCTCCAAAGCAATGACTTGCCCCTGCCACGCAGGTTTATGCCCCTAGCAGAGCGGTTTGCCCTCTGCTGCTCCCAGCACGGTGCTTGTGCAACTGCCCCGGCACACCCAGCGCCTGCGAGTGCCTCCGGTGTCACAGCAGCTCCCGAGGCAACGGGGTCCCTTCTGTGGTGTCATAAGTGACTTACATGTCGCTGCTGCCATGGGGTGACCAGAGAGCAAACAGGGCAAAGCAGAGAAATTGCTCAATTCCCTCGGGCCAAACTTTCAAAATCAGGAAAGGAAATTCAAGATTTCTTGGCATATGCACACAGGGGAAAAACAAAACAAACAAACAAAAAAAAAACCAAAAACAAAACTCAACCAGATGCTGCAAAAAACAAGCAAGAAATCCCTTCACTAAGGACGGGAAATTCTTTTACGCCCTATTTCAAAAACTTTCTTCAATCAAAATTTAATGAATCAAGAGACAAAACAGATGCAAAAACCCGCTTTGCTCCATAAATCACTGTGTCTGACATGTGAAATGCAAACTAATTTGTTTAAATTGCAAGACTTAAATGTGGTTATAGAAATAATAGAGTGTCTTCATATTTTAATCAGAAAGAATATATCTCAAGTTCAGCTCAGCTCAAGCAGGAACAGAACATCTATAAATACAACATCACACCCCTCATTAGCCCGAAGAGTAAATGAGTTATTTCCTTTCTGTTACAGTGTGAAGACTAATTGGTTTTTCATTCCTAAATACCTCCGACTGGGACAATGCTGGTTCCTGGCGTCAGGAAGATGCACGAGGAGTTACCTCATGCACTGGGCTTGAAAACATTCATGTGTTTGAGCACTGCTCCAAAGGAGGCCATACAAAGACCCAGACAGCATGAGTACTAACACGAAGAAAGAAAAATGTCACCTAATCCTAATAAGACATGCAGTCTGTACCAAAACATGCATCATCCTTGCGTTCCTCCTCCATGACTTCTTGGTGTAATATCCTTTTTGGGGCTGGATATTGTATTCAGATGAGCCTCAATGGTACGAATTCTGGCAAGGGCTGTGCATCTCCCTGGGTCCCAAAGAACAAATTAACATTACAGTTCAACTCGTTTCTTCAACCAGCCCTGGAGCGCACAGCAAACCAGCCTTTGAAAGCAGTAAGGATGCATGCACTCAGCATTTAAAACATCCAATCAAACCTGCCATAAACTGTCACTTCAGGCATTTATGGCCGACAATAAACACGTGCTTATCACAGAACAACTGCACCCTGTAAGCTCCACCAATGGAGCAGCATTTCTTATCAAATGGATGGCTTATCAGGGAACCTAACAAAAATAAAGGTTACACCATATGTCTCCTCCTTTTTACCTCTGCTCCATCGAGAAGCATGACTTCAATTAAAGCTACACTGCTCAGACTTTGTAAACTTGCTTCCTCCTTGTCTACCCTTGAAAGCAAAATCCTAGCTTTCGAGCAAGGCGCATGGAAACAACTCCCTACAAAACCCTGCTGAACTTGACAAATATCCCATCGACCCAACGTGTGCCACCAGAGGCACTCGCTCGCACCCACCTGCCCGAATCAATGGAGCACCGTGGTGGGATTTACCTCTGGGAGCCCCCGCACGGCTTCTGTGCTTCACAACAAATTGAAGGGCAGGAGGCTTCGCATCACGAGCCGACACGAGAATCACTCTTACTTTCCTACCTACAAGTGCTGCTGCTAGCGCCAGATGATGATTTGGTTAACCAAGTGAACAAATGAAAGCAAAATGCATACATCAGGAAAGAAAAATTCCCTTATTTCTTCCTTTATCAGGAATTGTTGAAATAGCGTGCGCTTGCGTTGCTTGTACAATGGGCCGCACGAACAAGGGCACTGCAGATGCAAGTAGTTTTGAGCAATGCACTTATTAAAGCTCCCCTCAAAAGGCTCGTTTGTCCGCACAAAACCAGCTCCTCTCCTCTGTTCCTCCGTGGGTGCCACGCACCTCGCCGCAGCACCTCGCTCTTGCTGGCAGAGGAACAGAAGTCCCTTCAGATGGAACAGGTTGGATCCAACTTACCGCCCAATCTCTGTAAGTTAAGTGAACTTAATTAACAATAATCTAATCAAGTGTTACTTACCAGTTTATACCATTATTAAATCAACTTCCATCAATCAGTTGATGGCAGCTGCACTGGAAAATAACCGTGTAAAGGGCAGCCTGACAGCCACCGAGAAGCAGGCTTCTTGGGATTACTCACGTCGCTTTCTGAAGGCACTACTATCAAATTAAATGCAACAGCTTATATTTACACTCATAGAAGGAAGCCCCTACATTAAAACGGGTGAGAAAGAGCATTTCAGGTGCTGACCTGCTGACCTTTCCCCTTGGCAAGCCATACCTTATGCTATGTGTAGTGCCCTCTGCTTCAAGCAAAGAGGCCGCAAAGAGCTACTCAGCACCAGCAAGAGACTGGGCTCCTGCCTCTTGAATTTTTATTCACATCAGGTTTTTCAGAACACAAAGCAGCTGTCAGTGCTAGCAGAGGACTAGCCGAATAATGACTTTTTAAAACTTCAATAAAAGCAGCTGAATACTCACCACCCTGCGCTGCACAGTCCTGAGCAATCCATACTCCTAATCCCAGCACGTGGAACACTGCCTGTTCACGCACCTCGTCAGATATTATAAATGAACCTGTACAGTGCTCTGTTACTTCTCTCTGTTTGATAGGATCTAAGAATAACAATTTTCATGTCTACAATATGTTGTTAACAACACTTGGTTTTGCTGAGCTGTATGATCTGGAACAAGAAACACCCGCTTGTACCTGGAGACAGGGATTGATTTAATCAGAATTACCCAAATTGCTGCAGTGGTGTTTGAAGCTCTGAGAGCACAGAGCTCACTTCTCTCTGTGCCAGCACCAAATGTAATCAACATAATATTTTTCTTATGAGCTGAAAAGACATCTTCCCTGCTAGTCTGCTGCCACACTGCCAAGCAGCCAAACTTCTTCAGAGCTAAGCATAAATACAGCTCGGCCACTCCTGGCGACAATTTTTACAGTTTAACTACACACGGAAATTACTCCACGTTGAGACAGGATGTGAATTTAAAGAGCAATATTCCTTTCAGACAAGGGGCCTTTTCCAGTCCAGTTTAACATACGAGTTGAGGTCTTTCAGGCCATTTCTCCCTGTAACTAAGCTCCAAGAGTCTGGGGGCTGCTGCAAACACTGCAGGTGATACCAGCTCTGCCCAGGAGAGCAGCCTTTCATGGAGGCTTCTCTTTCCAGCTCTCCTTCCTGTGCTGCTGCACGAGGACCTCCTCAGATGGCCAGATATTCGTGATCCAGAAAAACTCTTCTACTGGTTAGCTGTTTTTTTGTTTAATATGAATATATTAAAACCTTTTATTTTTTTTATTATTTTTTTTTTTTACAAAAGCTACTCATCTTTCACTACTACTGACAGCTTCTTTGCTGAGAAAAGCTATGGAAGCACTTCCACTTTTTTTCATTTATTTATTTTTTAAAGTTCATTGCCATACAAATCTGTACTGTCTTCATGGATTATCTATGTATGCTGTTGCTACCTAGCTATGTTAAATTTAGCTCTAATGTAATGCACTTACAACACAGCGAACTCATAAACACAAACCCTTCATGATAAGCAAGCAATAAAAACCTGTCCTTTATTGCCACCAAGGTAATTCATACTTTAATATATCTATTATTTCAGCACTAAGATTATTTTACTGCAGCAAATTGAATTTCTCATGAAGGAAAGAAAAGAAAATGCACAAGAAAGTCTGTAGCAAACTCAGGTTTTGTGAGACTAAAATTTCAGAGAAACTGAAATCTGTGCAGATACTAGAAGAAAGGTAAGCTTGGAATAACATTATTTTTCATGGTGTTGCTGTGATAATTTGAAGAACATCAAGACTAAGTGTTTCTATACTGCACTTCATCCAAGACTGTCGAAAAATAAGCATTAAATGGCTCACTTCGCAGCCACCTTGAGGACAGGATTCCCAGTTTCTAGAAAACAAAAGTGCAGTAGAAAAAAAAAGCTGCAAAATCAGAAGCAGAGGTTTTATTTCTGGCTTAAAGTTTCTCACTATTGCAAAACGTTTTCCATTCCACAGCCTGGCAATGATTTGCAAATTATTCTTCTACTAGCACTCCAGAAAAGGGGGGGGGGGGGTGGTTTGGATGAAAGATCACAGGTAGTCCCGAGAATTTACCCAATTTATGCAAAGATTCAGAAGGCAAGTTAACCATCTGCTGTATGTTAAAACAGCTGAGAATCAGAACTCGTTCCCCTTCGTAATCCTAACATTTCTGGAGCCTGCAATATTTTCATTAACACAAGGTTCATATTCACAGTATCACACCACAATCATCACCCTAAACCCCCATCAATGTGTCGTACCATATAATGTTTCTTGATCAATACTAATATGATTCACAAATTGGTAAAGGATTTAGAAATATGGTTTGTGTGTTAGTCCTTTGAAAGCCTCTAAGACCTTAATTACAGGGAAACTGATCCTTTTTCCAAAGAGGAGAACATTAACCATTTCATTTCTATTCACTAGCCAATGCAATATAGCCGCTATTTCAGTAATGTGGGTGTGCTACGTTTAAAGGAGGCAGGAATACAGATGAAGGCACTCAACATGAGCTACAGCCGACACGACCTGAAGCCCCTCCACCCCGGGCAGGTACTTACTCCACAGCTGTGCAGCACTTTAAGGCAAGGGGCCGCTCTCCATTTCGCAGCAGACAGATGCGCGGTGTCAACACCCCACTACCACCAGCAGCACTGCCCGACAGCTGCGCCAGGAGGCCAAGCAGAGAACAGCCCATTGAGAGCCTGAAAACCCAGGGAGAGGGAGGAACTGGCTCATTTGTTACCATCATTAACGCCTGCAGCACAGCAGCACACCAGCGCTGGTTTGGGGACGGCGGCTCAGCGGATGGCACTCGGATCCCTCAAGGACCTACGCCCACAGATGCAACACAACACCGGCAAACCTGTGCCGTAAGGGATCGTGTCACTCTGTTAACTCCACTGGACTTGGCTTTTCTCGTTCTTTAGTTGAACGTTCAGAAGGAGACAAAGGGAAGGCAGAGTAATCACAGCTGGGCTGGCGGCATGGCTTCCATCGGCCGAGGGGAAATACGGGAAGGCTGCAGAGGAAACTACAGCAGCATCTGGTTTGGCTTTAGGAGGAAGGCCTCCTATGCATTTAAAAGCGATCAGAGAAAAAAGGACATGCACTTGTATCCAAACAACACTTGTTTGGTGCTTAGTAATGCAGTTTATGGAGTGTTTTCATTTTCCTTTGAAATAACTAGAAAATGCTATCCCAGTGACACAAGGATTGAAAACAGAACTGAGGTCTCCTCACAGCACAGAGACGTGCACAGCCACAACGATCACCCCACCTGCAACAAGGACAGCTAGAAAATATGGATAAGAATGAGAATAAAAAAGAAATAGATTTTTTAAAAGTACTTCAACCTTCCATCTCCCCACCAAACCAAAATCAAGTGGTCCAAACATGCAAGCTGCACCCACACAGCAGAGAAACTAAAGAGGAAGGCAGGACCAGAGCCATTTCCTGACATCTCCCACCTTCAGCTACGTGCAGCTTGCTTTTACTGACCTCCCCTGAAAGTCAATCTTCCCCGCACATACTCTGGCCGAAGCTCCCACACCACCACAGTCCAAGCTTTATTTTGGCTAACACAAGTCTGCTTTTTCCACCAGACAGTGAGAGCCTGTTCTTTGATACAACGAGAACAAGACATGATCAAAGCCACAGAGATTAACCAAGAACGAAAAATGTAAAGATTGGAGAAGT
Organism: Cygnus atratus; assembly: GCF_013377495.2. Taxonomy (NCBI): domain Eukaryota; kingdom Metazoa; phylum Chordata; class Aves; order Anseriformes; family Anatidae; genus Cygnus; species Cygnus atratus. The sequence goes on from NC_066378.1 coordinate 8,114,097, forward strand.
GAAAGCTGCAGTACAGGACAGTTGTTGGGAGAGGTTAATAATTAACACTTAGAGCTTACCATCCCCTAAATCTTTAAAAATGTTTAACCAGGAGTTAGACGCACAGTAAGGAAAGCACACGGCTGAGCCTTCTTTCCACTTCGCAGAGGAGGAAGCAGGTAAGCAACGAGCTCTTAAAGCAGCAGGGAAAGGCACTGCAACCTGCGTGAACTGCTTCTGGCTTCTAACCCCTCCTGAGAGATTTGAAGTCCTCTCCTCTTGCTTATTCTCTAATAAACCTTGATCAGGAGGGTGAAAATCAGGATCTTTTAGTAGCCGCATTCTTATTTATGAACTGAAAAGCCCTCACGGCAGGGGCTGACCCTGTGGTCAGCCAGAAGACTGACCTTCGACATTTCTGAAAGCTCAACAGACGACAACAAATAGGGAGCAAAATTCTATCATGCACCAATAAACCGTAAATTATTTTATAATACGGGAAGTCATTTAATTTAAAACTATAACTATTAAGAAGAGTGATAAGAGATAAGGAAGGTAAAGACTCAGGGACTTTTCAGTCTCGTATCTTATCACTTCTTGTCCAATATTAACCAACTTGATTCACAGTATCCCAGCCACTTTGTGATCTTTCCACGGCTGAAACCAATTAGCAAATATGAAGAATCCAGAACTTTGTTCAGTTGTACCACTAAAACAATACAATCTTGGTTCTGATCACGTATTCGAGCTACAGTAGCACTAATGTAGGCAAGATGTTAATCTTCTGATGTCTGGCTTTGTTGTTTTTTTAGGTTCAACTTGTGCAGACTTCATTTTGATTTCACTCTGAAATGGGGATTATGAACTCTTACTCCTCCTCTGCAGTCATCCCACTTCTTAATCCACTTGGTATAGATTAGTAAACTGCCTTCTAATATATTGCTTTGCTATCTCTCTAACCAATTACCCGGCATTTTCCAGCAGGCATTGATTTATGTTAGACATCTACAAGAATAGTCATATTAATAAAGTTGATCGCGTCTCTCCTCACACAGATTATTTGGTGATGGAGTTACTGTCATGCACATTTACCTGTACCCCAAAGAAAATCAATTTACCAGCCAGACCACCCACCCACTGTTAAATATTTTATATAACTTGCATCATTATTGATTTTAATTGAAGAAGTCACACTTTGTCATAGCTTGTACCGCCTGAAAACTAAAAACTCTCTAATGCGCTGTTAAAAATTGCAGGCAGTTTCATCTTGTACAAACAGTGGAAGAATATTGCTTACCTAAATCCACACATCACAAACCTGCAATCACACACCGCAGTCTACGATGGGTTTAGCTCTTATAAACTACTGGGGCTGGGCAGGACAGCTCTGAGCAGAATGCTGGAGCTTGCTGGTTGGACACACATGTAATTTACCCTCTTCTCCTCTAAATCCTCTGTCCCGCAGAGGTTTGCTCACATCAATAATCCCACCAACTTCAAGAGGCTACCTAGGAGCATAAAACGTAGGTGTGTGCTACAACGGCAGGGGCATGGTTTCAGGTATACCTCAAAGCAATGCCAGCCAACAATGGTGTAAGAGGGGACCTCCCTCCCCGGGTTGCTGCTGCTCCTGCACCCCAGCAGCAGTGCCTGCGTGCACCCAGAACCCAGTGGGGCTACAAACAACATGGCCAAAAAATTTAAAAAAATAAAAAATAATAAAAACTCCAGCCCACTGTGGTCCTACTGCACGCTTGTCCTGCCATGAGAGAGCAGCAGGCATTCGGAAGAAAGACAGCAGGGAAGGGGGAAGAGTGCTTCGCTGTAGTAGTGCCAGCGCAGAGCTTTTATAAAGTTCAGTGCTCAAGGAGTGCATGCAGAAAGCATGCCCCACCGAGCAGTAAGGAGCAAACTCTTTCTGGGGTGGCTGTTAGGCAGCTATTTTTGGCCAACAAAGCGAGAACATCATTTTCTCTGATGACAAGAGAGTTACATTAAAGAAAAAGGCAAAGCAAATAAAATGCAATTTGCACTTGCACATGCTCTCCCCTTCTCACACAAAGCTGTCTTCAGCCATTTTAAGCACTGAGAGCTACTTGGCTGATCCTGGCTGGTGCTGTCCGAAATGAGGTGTTTCAACACATGCTTATGTTGCAAACAACATTCAAAAGCTTTTCCTTTTGTCGCAACACTGAACCAAAACAAACTTTGAAATCTCAGAAGCTGCAACAAAACAGATTTGTCATTCCCCCAGCCAGCTTTAATCCTCACACCGCAGGAGCCCGAGAGCAGAGCCAGCTATTTTCTGCTCAGGACTGCATGAGCTGTATTGCAAGCCTCTTCTTGGAAGCCCAGCATCCAGCTCCTCCACACACTGTGCCACCGAGAGCCTCTAATAGGAGGAGACGGGTGAGGACTCAAACACTTAGTATGTCTCAAGGGAAAATAACATCCTGTTTTTCCCCACTGGAGAGTGGATGTGGGAAAACAACCTGTGAAGGCGGTTTGCAGCCACCATTTTATGGCACAGTGAAGAGGACAAACAGCTCCCATCCACAGAGCTCACCCTTAACCCCGATGCTGTGAGCACTTTCCCCATTTATCTCCTTGCATCTACTCGCTACACTGCCTGTCTTTAAGGCAGCCATAGATACATTGAGGAATGGACGCGTTACCTCATTAGATTGAGAACAGGTATTTTATAAAAACACATCATTACTGCAGCTGCAGAGCTGGTAGAGACGAGAACCGACCTGCCCAAACGTTGCTGCCCCCGACTCCCTGCCTCTGCTAACCCCACACAGCAGTACTGACGATACCCATTTCTTGCCCTCCCTCCTGGAATAAATATTAACCCGAACCCCAAAGCCTGTCTGATCCCAGCTGCTGTTTCGCAACTTGCCACCGACACGCACACCTCACCGAAGCAGATTTTCTCCTACTGGCGAGGGCCCGACGTGCCCTGCCAGAGGAACTCCAGACTCCCCCCTTTGATAGCTATGCCACAGAGCTAACAGAAGAACACTGCTCTGCAAGATGTTCCAGCGAGCTCTGGTCGGGATACTGTCCTCTGAACCACCAGGAGAGTGGGGTGGCGATAACCCCGAGCAGCTGTGTCAGCTCTGAGCACAACACTGGCAACACACACCTGCAGCAAGTGGCTGTAAAATGAGAGGGGCAGGCACATTCTGCAGCTCAGAAAGAAACAAGGAGGGGGAAGAAAGGGTGGGAAGAGTCCTTAGGCTTTCTAAACTGTTAAAAAAAAAAAAAAGGAAGAAAAAAGACTCCAGCTCTGAAGATTTGAAAGATGGAAATATCTCTGCATGCAGCAGCAGTGGCCAGATGGTGTTTCTGCAGTTCTTAAGGCCTAGAAGAGCCATCTGAGCTAGAGGGTGAATACAAACAAGCAGTTGTAATCACACAACTTACTAGCACCTGGCAGATAATAAATGCTCCCACTTAATAAACCTATAGCACAAGCTACGTTTGGCTGGAGAACCTCAGCTGAAGAGTGCTGAGCAGCTCTGAGAACCAGCCTGCAAGAGCAGCTCTGCAGAGTGTGTCTCTGTGTTCCTTTCTGTCATCCTTGCTGAAACATCCTGGAGACAGAAGTCCTCTAAAAACCACCAAAGCTACGGATTTGTCAAGAGCCTTCTGCTTAAGAAATGTGACCAGTTCAGGACAGGAAATAAATATTTACCAAATGCCTGTAAAGCCCCAGCTCAGGTTTTTGAGCCCATATGGCATAAACACTATCCAGAAGCAAAGCATATGTGATGTCCTGCTGCCCCTGACCCCCATCACTCAGTGCAACCCACAGCAACCTGGAAGAGAAATAAAAAACCCTGAGAACCAAGGGTTGCATAGGAGACAGCACCAAGCACATAACCAAATCCAAACAACAGGTGGGGACAGGAGATTCCCTTCTTTTCCCTCCCTTCCACACCATTTCCCTCCTGTTATCACTGTCGCTCCTCGCTTCTTCGGATCCCTCCCCAGGTTGCACGTGACCTCTTCCAGCCCCGTTTCCTTGTGCTCTTACCGGGGCTATGGGAACTCTTACCCTCGTCTGCTCTTGGACAGACCTCCTAGGAGGCTGAAGCCATTTACACGAAGAAAATCCCAGTATGAGACCCGGCGGCGTGAACCACCCCAGCGCAGCACTGTGACGTGCTGCTGGCCCAGCAGCAGCTCTTCTGAGGGTCAGGCTCCAGCTCCGTTCTCTCTGCTGAATTAATCACTGGTTTCTCAGTTAGGAATGCCAAAAAAAATGGAGCCAATGCGTGCAGATGCTGGCACTCTGGGAGCTGGACCGCATCCACCACCTCATTTGGTACAGCCGCTGCACAGCTGTCAGGCAGGAACAGCCACGGTCATTGCCAGGCAGGGGAAAGAACGGAGCCAGACACCTACACCAACGTGTCTGTACTTCAGCAGCAGCTTGCTGAGCCCTGTGTTGGGCTTTGCTGCCCAAAAGCATGCAGAGGTGTTCTGGCGTGGAAATCTACGTTAGCAAACTTAAGATACTTCTTGCAGAGACTAATTTTTCGACATTTAACTTTTTTCCTTAAACTTACATAAGAATAGACCGAGCAAAATGATGCTAGAACTTCCCCTAACTTTGTTCATGATGGGAAAATAAATAACCTGGAAGTATGCGCAAGCAACTGCTTACCCACAGCTGACTCAGAAGGCTACTAGTTCATGTCTGTAACTCGCTCCCTGTAAAGCTAAGAGAAGCATGGGTCTGGCACCTGCTGCAATGAGAAAGTGCTGACCAGCCGTGCACAGGGATATGTTTGATTAAAATGTGAGTTTCTTGCATTAAAATATCAGCACATTGCACCCTAGTTTCCCAGTTTAACTACACTGATCAGTTAAATGGTGAATCCAGAGAACACACATGCAGCTGGAAGGCTTTGCACTTTTATGGCTGAGTGACAAAAAAAAATCCATTGGATATCCTGAGTATCTCTCACCTTTGCAACACATTTCCTCCTTATAATAGAAATTGTTTCTCAGGTTAGATACTGCTTGAAAATCGTCCCAATGCTGTATTTTATGCTCCTCATTCACCCTTACATTTCCTCTGGGTCTCTGTATCCTCACAACTAGCAACACTTATTGATTACTGGAAACAACTATTGATTAATGGAAACATTTTCCTTGTCTTTACTACTACTTAAATAAAAGTAAAAATTCTAGACAGCACTTCTCAAAAAAAACCCAAGGTGATAAAAGCAGAAGCTCCCTTATCTCAATGCCGCATGGAATCTGCACAGCAATCTACTCCCAGGGAACAAGCCCATCTAAACACGGTAACTGCAAGAAAATTATTAATGTGGGATGCATTTCAAAGCAAATACAGAGATTTTCATCCAAGTGCTAATCTTCTAAACAACCTCCCTCTTATTGTACAGCTTGCTAAAAGATCATTTTCTGACAGCAAAGAATGAAGTGTCAGCATTTCAGCGGTGACTGGGTTGGTATTTCATTTCTCTCTATACTGATGCGCTTTTACACCAGTACTGTGCAAGGTAAATACATGGATAGTTCTGAGAACCTTTAACTAGGTATTTAAAAATCCATACGTATATACACAAATGCAAAATAAAGATAAAGGAGCAACATTTATGTTTATTTTAACAATTTGAAAGAAAAACAAAGTAGATTTTTTTCTGTCCCATATGTGCAATTTGTAACATATTAGAATAAAATGTATTTGTTTTAAATGTTGCTAGAAAAAAATAAGGAACGAATTTACATTATCTGTGTCTATACTATTAGCCAGCAAGGCACTGTATCACTTTAGGTTTCAGTGACGTACGCTGGATAGATAACTGGTAAACGAACATTTGATATCTACTCAGTTTAGCTGGGCAGCACGTTCCTCACTAAAGGTAAAAGGAAGGCAAAACAGTGCAATTTTTGCAGAAAAAGATCTGGAAGTACTGATTTTTCACCCATTCATATTGAAGTGTCATGTCCCATAAAGCTCCCCTCCTCCCCCCAGAAGCACAACCAGTAAGAGACTGGGACGATGCACTGACACGAACAATTTGTCCTCGGTGAGGTCCAGGAGCTGGGTGGCATCACCCCCTTCCTTCTGATCTTCTAAGGAAAAATCCAGCACTAATAAACAACAAAAAACCCAACGGAGCCAAACCACCGCCAGCAAAACCCACAAACGGTGGAAGGCCAGAAGATCACAGGCAAGTGATAGCTAAAGAGCAGTGTGCGCATTTTATTTAAGTCCAGCACAGATAAGGCAGAAGCTTAGGGAAAAGACAGGGAGACAAAATGACTGCACACATTTAAAAACCTTATGAACTCTCTTTCTTTCTATGCAATCAGCCTAATTACACTTATGTAGAAGTCTAATTACACCTCTGCATTAGCTACCAGTCAAGTGTTTCTTGGGTTATTTCTGAGCAGCCTACAATTAAATGAGCCTCATCCATTAAGTGACACTTTGTGTGTGTAGTCTTAGTGCTCCAATTATGTACCTCAAATCAGCCCCTGAAAATCCTCCTTGCTGCCAAAGATATCCCTGTGAAAAATGAAGGATATTGGAGGTGGCTTGAAAAACACTGCTGACATTAAAAACAAATGCTGTTATGCAAAACCCCGTGTTTTATTTAAATTTGTGCTGCTTGAGATGCAAACAAGACTCATTTCACTACATGGCTCTGCTATTCATTTATTAACTATTCTGCATGAAATCCATTTCTAAATGATTTTGCTAAAGTTCATAAACCATTTTAAAACTCAGAAACTGATGAAAAAGGAAATGATCCAGCCGTTACAAGCCTTGAACTAAAAGCCTGATAGAAATAATTCTATTTCTCGATTTAAACAGTATATGAAATTGGATTCAATACCAAAATCATTACATGCTCTTTTTAATTAAAACTTATGAAGGTTGTAGAAAGTGATTTTACTTTCAGAGAGAGGGAAACCTTTTCTGAGTTTACTACTGCAGTAACCTATGACTAAATTTGGCAGCAGTCAACAGGTGAGGCATACAGAACAAGGTTGCCACATTTTTACTTGGGGAATAAATGGCTTAATATCCAAACACCGATATCAACGTGTGCATGGCTTCAGCTGGCGATGGCTATGTTTCCTCCTCTTCTTTCTAGGCACCAGTAGAAAACAAGAAAACACCTGTAATAGGCTGCAATTTGCTCCCACCTCTGAAGGAGGGTTCTGATGTGCTACCTATAAGTAACACCGTAAACAAATAAAAAAAGCACCGTGAAAGCCCTTTTTTATTGTTTAAAAAATCCCTCCCCCCTCCATTTATGCAGATTCCTGGGCAAATCAGAGTTGCAAGCTTTCCTACATTGCCCAGAGGCAAGGCTGGCCTCACAGGAAGGAGAGGTTCCTGCTCTTCCCAGCGCGGGCAGAGGGGGAGCGCCGCACTCCTCGCAGAGCTCAGTGGGGCACTTGAACCTCCACTGGTGGTAAAGGGACACGTCCATGCCCTGGGTGGTAAAGAGGCACATCATGCCTTGGCTAGGCAAGCAAGAGAGCTGCCTTGTGCCTGTGCAGGCCTGCAAGCCCCAAAGGATGACTGCAAAGGTAGCTCGAAGGATCAGCCCACAGCTGGTAGCCAGCTCCTTTAATTAGCCTTCACTTCGGTCTCTGCCTAACTTGACCTGCAAATGTTCAGCTAACATTTCAACATAGACCACCCACAAATGTCTCAATCTACATCCCTGTGATCATCTTGAGCTCACCATGGCTAAACTAATGGCTTTTTTCCTTCTGAACCCTTCCTTGCCACCGCACTCCAGCAGCAGCCCCCATCAGAGCTCACCTCCTTCCCTGATGCTGTGCAGAAGCAGCCGGCTAGCAGGGCCTCTGCCCACCTTGCTGCGCCCTGCTGCACGGCTCCCAGCTGCCACTGCTGGCTTTTACACTGGGATTACGAGATCCCCGGGGCCGCACACATCTCCTGCTCCATTTCTGAAGCGCTCTGCACAGCTACAGCCTTGTCTGTAATCAGGGACAAGAGCAAAGGTGCATGACAAAGAAAGGCAGGCCCCATTCAATACAGAAGCTAAATATTTCTTCCTGTTGAACTCTAACGGCTGCTGCTGATTCAAGCCTACACAAGCAAAGCTGCTTTCACTGACGCTTCTAAAATAGAAACTCTAAATATACAACACAAAAACAAGAATTCCCTAACCAAAAAGTCCCCTCACTAAAGGGACAAACCTTTCTTTAACGAAGCCTCTATCTAAAAGATAGCTCATCTTCAAAGTGCAGTTGCTGCCTTTTATTGCTGATCTTCAAAGTAACTGCGAAAACATCTACACGTATCCAGCAAGCTCACCCTGGATGTGTCGCGCTGTCCTAATGGGTGGGGGCACCTTTTCCACGGCCTTTTTGTACAGCTCCTGTGGACAGGACTGCACGGGCCCTTGCTGGCTGCAATATCCATCTTTCAGCTCTAGCTCTTCCTGATCAACGCACCAGCCCTACAAAGAGTTTTGTAAGATAGCCAAGTACTAACTCACTGGTTCACAGGCTCTAGTCCTGAGAAATTTTTAACTTCTCTCTTTGTCAGAGCCTTTATCAGCATGCAAATATGCAGGACAGTGAATTCTTCCCGATATAAAAGAAGTTCAGCTAGGGACACCTGAAAATGGCCTACGCAGGTGAATTAGCGTTTTTAGACATTTCTGCCCCGTGGAGGAAGTGCAGTACAGCCACGTTCACATATTGCTTCTGCTCCTCCAGCCGGCCTGCACAGCAAAGAAGGCAATCTTAAAATTGCAGCTGAGCCATGTCATCTGTCCAGACTAATTATTCTATCACCCAGCATGTTTCTTGGGCCCACAGTCACACCGTTATCCACTTATTACATGGGTTTTTGCACTTCCAGACCAAAGACCGTCACAATGCAAATCCTCCCTCTGAAAGAAGCTAATGGAAAGTGAAAGAGTGCAAAGCTGAAGTTCTCTGCCATTCACTGCGCTGCACTGCGAGCCGCGCTGTGCTGAGTAACTGAGCAGGACGGAGCCAAAATGCAACACAAGACCCGGTCACATACCCCTTTTTAAATTAAAACCAACCAAGGGTATCCCTGCACTGTCAGTGAAACCCTGCACACTGAAAATACAGGTGCCAAGAGGGAGCAACAGCACACTTTGAAACCATAGCGTGCAACTACAGAAAGCATCTTAAGAGTACTGCCACGGTCACCTTTGCCCAAAGACTTTGCGTATTACAGAAACGTTTGCCACCTGCGGGCCTCCTAAATAGACATGTTCTCATTGGTCTGTTGAAAAAGGACACAAGTTTTACTCCCTTGGGTCAATAAGACAGCTGTTTAAAATCATATCATGCTCTCATAAACAGAGATTCTTTTCAAGACCTAATTTCTTCAGGTAAATTGTAATCCATCTACGAATGAGCAGTTGCCTGCAGATGAGAGCAAGTTCCCTTTTACAGGATACACAGTTTGGATCTGGATCTACCAGGAGCAGACTGAAGGATGGTCTTCACCCTAAATTAGTGCTTAACTTTATACATGCTGTCAGAAGTTCCACTGAAATTACTGTCTGAAAGTTAAACGGCGGAGGAACTTCTGCAAGAATTCACCTTAGATGAAAAGCACCAATCGACGGGAGTGCTGGGGTGCTGCCAGAAACAGAGGGACTTTCCTTAAACTCTTGGTTTGACTTGAAAATCCACTGAAGACTCCACTCCTGTCAACTCTGAAGAGTGTAGGGTCACACACACCTATCAAGATGCAAAAGGAGGGCCTCTCATGAAATGCTTATAGCTGCCTTCCTTCTTACGCATGCTGAAATGACTGTATTGGAACTTTCAGAGTGAATGTGATGGATATATCGAATCCCTGAAACGATAGAAAATCCCGTGTGTAAACTGGGACCTCTGCAACACAGTTACAATGCGGGAAACTATCAGAAAAAGGTCAGGGAACTGGTTAGGATAAAATACTGAAGACAACTGCTGGCAAACTGCACCTGGACCTCTCCTGGGGTGACAGCTCCTGAGGAGGGGCTGCAAAGCACCGTTCTTTGCAAAGCTCTAGCACAAGTTGCTATTTGACCCTAAGACGTCAAAAACTTGGCTTCCTATGAAAGTTCACTTTTAAAAACCAAATACCATGAACATGTCAGGACCTCTTATAAAGAAAAACAACACTCCTTGAAAAGAACCACGATCAAAATAATGAAGACCACCATACGAATTTTTATTTTCCTTTTGAATTTGCTAGTGAAATATGAAAAAAAGTTTAATCATTTTCCAAAAAACAAATCATGAAAGTACATGGCATTCCCTTCTATCAGGACAGCCTCACGTAACCCCAAATTGTAAAGGGAAAAAGCCCTGGAAGGAAGAGACAAGAGCATTCCCCTCCACAAATGCCCACCCCACAGACGCAGACCTCCACGCCAAGCAGCCAGAGCGGAGCAGGGGGCAGAGACAGCAGCACAGCCCGCTCCAGCTTTTAGGGTTTTTAAGATATTAAGTACACTCTGTGGGGGAATTCCACACTGAAACGCTGCTAAAGGAGCAACCAAGCGTTGCTTAGTGATCTGTTACTTTCCACACAAAGAGACAAGCAGTTGGTTTTCCATGCAGAGAAAAATACGAGTGGAACAATTTCCCTTGGAGATTGTTTATGTGGAAGGTATTTTGTTTCTTATATTAAGAAATTACCAAGGAGGGGAACAACAGAAAGGGAATGCTCTGCATCACGGACAGCCCCCCATCTTGCTAATGAGACAAATTTACAAGAGGAGTCATCTTGCAGATCTCACTTCACATTTCAGACCCATGCTGAGACTGCAAGTCAGTTCTCTCAGCTGGGTTTCCTTTCATTTGTCAACTAAACACGTACTCTGAACTAATGGATCAATCCCTTGAAATGTATCCCCTTTCACTAAGGTGTTAAGAAAGCAATGTGCTGCTTTTCCAGATGAGAAGTCTGCAGGAAATAAATCCATTTTTTCAGAAACCTTTAGATCCCACGTGTTCCCAGCACCGGGTGCCGATCTCCACTTGGATGGCTGTGCTGCGGTGAGAAGCATTCCCCGTACCTTTTCCAGGGAAGGCCAGTGCGCATTAAAAAAACAAATGTCCTTATGGCACAGAAACGCCAGCAGCCCTGGGGGTGCAGAGCCATGCCCAGGGATCTCTCCAGACGAAGCTCTGACCCCACTGCCTGCATCGGAGGGCACCAAGCAGCCACGGTCCTGCTCTGCTCTTGGCCAGGGGGACCCAGGACTGGGATCGCCCCGTGGGCACTGCCCGACCACTTCGGTTTTCCCCTGCATGAGGCTGCCGTGACTCATCTGTCTCGCATGCACTGACCTGAGCTACCATGGCAGGAGAAGAGCAGGGAGGCTCTGGTCACGGTGCCAGGCTGGCTGCCGCTGGCAGGTGCCCTCGTGCAGCAGCCAGCACGAGGCTCGCCAGCACAGGATCAGAGCAGCCTGGCTCCGAGCGAAGCACCAAATCCCTCTGAAAACATTCCTGGCACCCTTCCTTGCCAACAAACCAGATATTACTAAGAAATAAGGCTTATATTATAATGAAACAGGGCTTTTTGTTTTTAATCTCACTTTTCTGATTCACATTCACTGCCTGGAAGGGGCAGAATTATACCAGTTTGACCTGAGTCTGAGAGTCCGATGTTGGGGGGGGGGAAATAAAAAAATAAGGAAGTGTGCATGGATTGTGGGGCAAGGAGGAGACTGGAGTGGATTAAAAGCTAACTCCAAAAACCACTGCTGAAATTACTCACTTCAAAATGAAACCAATTACAGAAATCCTGCATTCATGATACATGGACTCACATTTTGTCTATTCCTACAACTACCAGAAGGACACTTCAGGAATTTCTGGATCCCAAACTGAAAGCATTAAGCCGAAATACAAGCACAGATCCCAACCCACAACATCAGTAAGTGACCAACCAAGTTGCCACCAAGAGCATGTGTATGATGAAAACACGCACTCATCTTACTCGAGTCCCCCACCTTGCCAAGCACACACCGGGCGCTCCTACAGTTAACCTGACATTCAGCTCTCAGTAGGTTTCAGGGGTAACAGCACTCTCCACTGAAAGGAAGCATTTCACATAATCTGAACCTATTGTTTCCAGCTGTAAACAGAAGCAGATAGAAATCGTGCTGTCAGTTCAATAAATTATTTGAATTAGGCACCAAGAAACCTGCGTCTAACTTTGCGGATGTTACACACTGCAATTCTTCTGAAATCAAACCCGAAAACAGGTCAAATGATTGGCACACACCCGAAACGTCAGCCAGATTTAATGAGAAATCCATCCAGAGCGCAGGTAAAAGGTTTGGTGGTAATTTCACGGTATTGGGAGAAAGGAATGAATAATTCACTGGGTTTAGACAGTCAAAGCTTACCACTTTTGGTGAACTTCACCTCTGAGATTTTAGATTCATTCAAACCCAAACCACAGCCCAGCAGGTGCAAATTCATAAAAGCACTGCGTTTGCATGACTCGCTTCTAACTGAAACCACCATCTTTTTGCAAAGCAGCAGCTGTGGCAAGTGCTCTAAGAGAATAAATATTTATTCCACCTTAAATAAAACTGCCTTCCCACCCATGAGTGCAAGCAGAACATTCAGAGAGATCTCGAGGACAATTAGAGGAAAAAGTCCTGCCTGCCAAAGTCAACTGGTGCCAGCACAGCGAAGCCTGGGACACTAGCTCTATGGCTCCTTTGAGGAAAAAAGTCCTCTGCTAAAAATCCCCGAGGATTTCAAGCTTGCTTCATAACCACAAGGATTATTTCCCCCTTTTTCTGGCCAGCTTTTCCTTCAGAATCCATCAGTATCACTCCTTGCTGCTAGATAACATCACCACAACGCATCGCACGGCAGCTTCTCTTCCCGAGGGGCACGAATAGCAACGGGTACGAGCTGCATTCCTGAAGTTCAGTTCATCTACTTGCTCTGATTTCTGCTTTTTTTGTATCTGAGTATTCATCTTTTAAAACACTCTTCTGTGATAACAAATAACAAGATGGATCATATTCCTTTTTGCTCCAGATGTAGATATATTATTTTAATTAGGTAAGAAACAGCCCTTGTCGCCAAAATTGCTAAAGATGCACAGAAGAGATAAGCGAACAGCTGAAACTGTAAACATTTAACTTGTACTCACTTGGATGTTATCGCCCTTTGTTTATCTCCCCTCCTGTGCTTCCCAGTACCCCTCAGAGGCACAGGACCGAGGGGTGAGAGCTGCAATGCCCCATTTTTGGTACCAGCCTGTGCCGGACCCTGAGGACATGGCTGTGCTGGGGGCTCTGTCTGTACCCTAACACCTGGGGGGAAGGCTAGCAGCAGGAATTATAGCAAGGATTTAACTGGTTAGAGCCACATTTTTGCACACAAACAGTTTATTTCACAGACAAGAGGAGTCTGGAGCTTTGGAAGAACAAGGCTGGCTGCAGAATTGCGCAGCTCGGCATCTTCCATCAGCGCTGCTGCGTTAAACAAACAGAGCGAACGCAGGGCTACTGTAGGCTCCTTCCTAGCTCCATCCCCTTTTTATCACCTCTGTCTTTGCCAACCGTGATGTTATCCGCACAGCATTCTCACCCAGATTCTTATCTTTCATGCGGCAATATTGCAAATGCAAATTCACGTTTTCTCTTGGTAACAAACAGACCGGCGGCTGAGCAGCCCCGCACACGTGATGTCGAACCCGAATGAAATCACAGCCTCCACCAGTACCCGGTGACATGTTCAGACTGCAATCCCTACTGGGCATGTAATGGCAAAGGCAACTGCTGAGAGCATCCTGGATTAGAGCCAGGCCCTTCCCCAGCAGCGGAGGGTAATTAGGCTTTGGGCATCAACTGGAGACGCTCCTGCACGCAGGATTTTCCAGCAGAGGGCACTTTTGATTCACAGACCACTTGGGCTGCAGCTTTTGTTATTCGCCTTCGCCATCTCAAAAAGCTGAAGCAGAGGTGGTGCTGTCTGCTTAAAAATAAAGACATCGTTGCTTTAGTTCTACTTGCCTTCCTCCCTCTCTCCTCCAACAAGTTTTATTAAGTTCTCATCTTTAATTCATGCCTGCAGCAGAGCTGATGTCACTTCTTCGCTATTAAAAAAAGATCCACAAAGCACAAGCCAAGCTTGCAATGGTATCTCACCTACTTTCCTTCTTTATTTTTATTTTCACTTCCAGTGATTTGTTAACATTCATTATCTTCAAAACCTGAAAACCTATTCCAACAGAAACATGACTGCAGCACTTGGAGAGGAAAGAAAACAAACCACCTCTTAGATTCCAGCGTCCGTCCCCTCCGAAGGCAGGACACAGCCAACCGCAGACACATCACAAATTAAACCAACCAGCTGTCTGCAGGAAAATTGTGGAGTGTTAGGGACCTGGTGAGATAAACAACTTAGCAAGCAGTAAGGTGAATTTCCCTTTGGGAAACCGTCGTTTCACTGTGGATGCAAAGTGAGAACCAGGGAGGAAGTACGGTAAGACCGTGCGTGGGAGAGTTTTCCAGCAAAGCCCTGGGAATTTAGAGGTTTTCAACTGCTAAAATAAAAACCAGTAATAACGAAAAGGATGTCTCACCCAACTAATGCACACACCTGTCCTAAAGTAAAACGCTGGGAAGACCAAGCACTGCAGTTTTGCCATACCTGTTTCATTTGCACACAGCTGGGATGTGGCTTTTAGGTTGTCAGCACCACGTAGCTGCTGGCTGGGCAGCCTTTGAGGGCAGTAAAGACACCAGGAGGCCTGTCCCCATGCTTCCTGCTGAAAATCCCATGCCTCTGCCTACCAGGGCTCCATCCTGGAGCCCAACAACTCAGCTGAACCCACCAGCATGCTCTCATACTCCCCACATCTGCCACATGGGCTTCTCCCCACAGCCTGGAGGACACGTGTTGGTACCAGAAATTTCCTGGAGGTTGATCGAGGTCATGCCGCAGGCTAGGAGCAGCTCACAGGGTAGTAAGTAGCTCAACCAAACAAGTCATTTCCTCTACAAATTGTATAATTTAGAATCCTTCTGGTTCCTCCTGGCTCACGGATGAACAGTTTTGTTTTTTCAGAAGTCATAGCAGCGGGTGGTGTGGTCACATTGTGTAAGATAATACAAAGAGCAAAACAATTACTGTCAAAGGAAAAAACACTGTACCATAGGCTTTCTATTTTTTACCATGTCTTTTGAGCAGGACTTCTTGCAGAATCGCTTGTTTGTGTCAAGTTTTACCGGAATGTGCGATATTACCAAACATCTTCCCAAACCAGGAGAGGCTGTCATAACCATGCTTAAATAAAATGCAAGAAAATCACTGATGCTCACTGGGAGCGTACAACATTTGTGTAACAGCACATCGGAGAGGAGGGTTATGGGAAAAATCAAACCCCAAATCCCAGAGACTGTTGCTTTTGAAAAAATAGCCCCAAATACTTCAACAGTCATACTGAAGTCAACACAGCTCAGCCAGTTTACCCCGTAACTCCCCAGGTACCACATTTACCTGTTGTAAGGGGGGCACAGTATTCACCCTGTGCCTGTCAGCGAGGGGAACGGTACATGTACAGTGCTGAAGTTTGGGTCCAAAAGCCAAGAAGGGGGAATTAGGTCCTTACTACAGTTCTCTATTTTGCCTTTAGGGCTCATAATGGGATTTTTAATTGCAGTGTTTTTTAACATCTTTGCTAACATTTTACAAAAGCTATAACTTTCAATACCAGACACTTAAAGTTAGCACCACACAACCAGCCCTACTCTGTTTAAGGCCCCAGATCAGAACCAGCTTTTAAATCAGTAAAGAATATTGGGAAAGGGGGATATTTCCCTGTTGGCTATTAATCACTAGCAGGCCTGAACATACATTGCCATAGCTATGATTTTAAGAAAAATACATAAAACTGCAGTGAAGTGATGCTTGGCCTGATCTCAAGTCCGCTGAAGTCAACAGGCACCTTTCTACTGCCTTCAGCATGCTCTGAATCACAGCACACTATGGACCGCATTAGGCCCTTACGATAACCAAAACCACCCGAAACCCCCCAGAGCCACCCATTTCGGTGCACCCATGCAGCACGTGACTCCGAATACTGAACTACCGTTTTTCAGCTACGGCCTTCACATAAGCTGCAAGAGAGCCTGGTGGCTACGTCTGAATTTTGTAATTTGGAAAAATGAGGGAACAAGGAGCAAGCTGGTCCCAAGACTCATGGAAAAAGCTGGGTATTTTTAAGTAGATAGCTCTTGGCTGTGTGCCCCCCCTAAACTGCTCTGTTTCACTACACAGGGGGCAGCAGGACCTGACAATATTGCCACTACTGCCAAGAAGAATTTTTATCACGATACAGGCTGCTGGAATTAAAAAACAACACCACAGACTAGCAAACAAACTTTGTGCAAGAACGGTGGGACAGCTTTGGGCAGGCGTGCCCCAAGCCCAACCTTCCAGCCTCCTCTTTGCCCTAAAAGCACCGGTTTCCCAAGCAGCCGGCCCGCTTGCTGGTGCCAGCTGATGACCAGCAAAACCACGTCAGACTTGCACCTCCCGCAGCCCAAAGGCTTCGGCTGCTCTCCCCTTCCAGCAGCTTCCCCCGCGAGGGCAGGAGCAGGAGGGGGCTGCCGCTCGCTCTCACTGCCACTGCTGTGCTTCTGCCGACCAGAGCTGGTGCCAGGAAGCCAGCGCCTGCAAGCTCCCGCTTGTTCTCAGGCCTGGCAGTGATGGATTACGTACATCCACGAGTTGGGCACAAACCAGCTGTCTATCTGTCTTTTCCAAACATCTTGCTTCGGTTTCTGTATTATAAAGGTGCCAATGTCTTGTTTCGGGATGCCTCCTGCATAATGAGCACACATTTCTCTGAATATTTTACCGTCACACAGACGGACTGGACTTTTTTTTTTTTAATTTTTGAAGTGCTGTTGCTCCCTCCACCGCACATTTTCTATAATAAAGGTCTTTATGCTCCCAGAGGCATGAAGCTGAAGTGACAAACTGCACTACAGCTTCTCTCTGTACAGAAACCCATGCACATACATCCCACTGTCTGCTGCTGAACCGTGAGAAGCCCGTGCTGCATGCCTGTCTGCCCTCCTTCCACTCCTGCCCAGCACGGCGCCTGCAGCAGCAGCACCTCTGAGCTTCACTTCCACCACTGACAAGGGGGAAAAATGGAGAAAATCCAGCTGGCGTTCCCCTCCCGGCCATCTACGCGAATGCCGAAGGGTAAAGAAGCACGAGAGCTTTGCAAGGAGTCTGAGGCTGCCGTGTCCCAGGCCGTATGTTCGTGTATCCTTTGTGCTCGTGTGCTCCTGCGCTGCGTGTCCAGGCACATACGCAGCTTTGTGTGGGATTCAGGTACTCCACGGGTATATGGGGGAAAGGGCTGTAAACAGCACCTACTCAAGACAGTTAGCTTGGCAAAAAAAAAAAGAAAATACTAGCTGCTGAATTCGGGTCTGTCAACCACCAGAATGAAGCGGCAATCGCACTTTGAAAAGCCTTCCAGTCCTGTGGCAAAAGCTGCGATAAAACTGCTGTGCTGTCCTGCAAAGTCAAAGCAATTCCCAGGGAACACCCTGGATCTGACTGCAGCGTTGCCTATATAGCAAAACCAAAACACAGATAAAAGACATTTCCCCTCTTCTCTCCTGGGAGGAAAAAAAAAAAAAAATACTTTTTAGGTTGAGAAAGAGATCACAGGGAAGAAAAATATGTAGGAGTCCAGACGAAAGGATAGAGCTGTAGACCAGGCACCGCTGCATCTGCTCCAGCTACTCACAGTTGCTTAGAAAAAGAATTATGAATTTTTTTCTCTTTAGATGTCTTGCCTGGATGCTTTAAAGCAGCCTCAGAGGAATGTGCTCTTGGGTCTGAATCCCGTAGGAAATTATCCTTTGTGGTAGATGGTCTCCCCTAGGGGCCTGTCTGTGTGTTTTGCTTTCATGTAATCCTCCCACCTTGGTTTTCTAATGTAATGCTATCCACATTATTATAGCTCTTTGATACTCTCAAATGGCACTTACTCATGTTGTTGTATTTTCAGCTCTTCCAGACAGGGCCTGACTGGCTTGTGGTTCGTGCCATAAATATTTAGTTAAGTCACCAAAAGATATTATGAAGCAATTGCATGCCAACGGCAGACAGCGCATACATGACTGCCTGGGCCATTTGCTCTTTCCAAGCGGGATGTGCTGGTGATGTGCCCTACAAGAACTGCAGGAGCCGAAAATTCCAGCGCTGTTCTGTCAAGGTTTACTGACAGCTACCAGTTTTGTGCTCGGGCTAGTTTACATAGCAGTTCCCTTTTCTTTCTACAACTTCTGTTCCAAGAAAGTTCAGCAGATTACATGCAATGTTTTTAATTCAGCTCATTATGCGATTGAGATAAAACTTTACCAACATCACGCTGCATCCAGCATCCTGACCTGCAGACAAGACTCCCTCTACGCTACCTGTGACTGAAGCTCTCTCAAAAGATACGAATCTTCGCTGCCGCTACTGCTCTCATTTGCAACGAGAGCAGGGTTTTGTGGTTTCCTTTCTAGTTCCTCTGCATCACACAACCTCAGTATTAGGTTTGCATCATCTTCGTTGTCTCACCGACGCACCACGGGAATGTAACCAGAACGCGAGCCTCCACTTTGGGTGTTCTCTTTTCTTAATTCTGGCATGAATTTACACCCTGACAAGTTGGATCTTTAATATCCCTCCTACACATACGCACACAGAGATGACTTCAGTACCTCCCCCGCTCACACAGCAGATACCCTTAAAAACATGAATCAACGTTTACCCGCAGTTTTCCTACTGTGCTATCTAACTACCAGCAGTTATCACCAATGTGGAGGAACAAACTCAAACACCGCTATGTGGCTGACTGCTCTCCCGTGGTTTCCCTCTTGAAAGTTATCTCCAAATTGTAATGCAGGCTTCAGTAACAGCGAGGAAACGCAGCCCATCAGTTAGGGTAACAGAATATGGGAGACCTGGGCTCTGTTTCTAACCCTCCCCTTGGCTTGCTAGATGCCCACAAGTAATGGGTGTTCATCATGAGCCCACCTCCAGTTTTCCCATCCGCAATAATGCAAGAATAATTCTGAAGTTTTCTGCGGAAAACTAGAAAATCAGTGACATCAGTTACATTTTGTAGCTAGTTGATCGTTACCAACAATTGTGTTCTGCCTCAAGTTCCATGCTTTTTTCTAACGCAAAGAAATATTTCACTAACACTACGCAGGTAAACTTCACAGCATGTGAGAGGTGAGAGCAAGCACGCTCGTTAATGATACTTCCCCTTGAATTTTGAAGGTTTCTCTGAACAAGAAACTCAATCTTGGCCTACAAACTGTAATCACACCCCAATTAAGCTGTTCCATCGCTAATATAAGCTTCACTACTACAGCTACATGAATTTCTGGCCTGTACTGGTCCCCTCTTACATGCATACACACACAGTGATCACAGCATAGGACTCAGGTAAACCCTGCATGTGCCTGTGTCTAAGGAGGGTTGGTACCAAGGCGAAATGTTCACTTCCATTCAACATGATCCGTCCTGAGCTGGTGGCAGCCCTCCGGCTGTGCCACCAAAGTGCTCTCGCAATGGCAGCGCAGCAATTCTGCCTAGTCTTCCTGTCAACTGTGCTGAAAAGCAGCAGAAGTAGGAAGAGGTTTAGCTTCACAGAGATGAATTGGCACAGCACAGCTGCAGTCTGCTCGAGCTTAAGGAAGGAGGAAAACAATTTGGGGCTCACATCTGTGCAGCAACTATTAAAGAGTACGTACCCATCTCTATTCCACCAAACACGGACCGAGCTATGCAGCTCGCTCTGGCTGATGACATTAGCTTTAGGAAACTCTCAGCATGTTTATTTTGCAAACAGCTTTTTGCTTGAAAATTACAAAAGAATCAGAAGTGCCACTTGCTGTTAGACAACATTATAATGCAAAATGAAGCACAACTATTGTGATGGGAGAACACATTCATTAACTCAAGAGAGTTGGCAGTCTTCTGATATTTAAAAGATTTTTCTCAAATCCAACCCCCTGGAGTCACGTGATGAAAAATCTAAATTTTCTTCCTTTGAAAAAGCATTTTTAAACAGCCCGTGTAACTGCAGGAGTTGAAAGTGACTTACCTAAAGGGCAAATATAATGATTTTAAAATTTAATATTGAAGCATCATCTATTTTCAGGGCAATATTGCGATTCCGAACATTAGGTTTGACAACTCTGAACAACCAGCATATGCAACTTCTCTTGCTCATCTCTATATTAAAACCTAAATTATTCTTTGGTTTATCTTTTAAAGACAGCTTAGGACTGCTTAAAAATGAAGTCACTGAAATACTCAAAAGCAATGGGCCTGATTTCCACTTCTGTTAAAACTACTTAATTGTGCTGACTTGCAAATGGTTATGATTAACATCAGAATAAAGTAGCAATCGTAATCAATAGATCCTTATGCCATATAGTGGTCTTTGGGACTGCTTTAATGTGAAAATCTGTTTTCCCTTTGAGATTATTCAAAGGTGTGCTTTACTGGAAAAGTATCCAGCAGCCTGGGTCTTGAAAAATTTCCTTTCTAGAGGACCTGTCTTCCAAACAGGGCCTTTGTGAAGAGCACAAATGGACGTATGCAAAGTCTCTGATTTCTGCGATGAATGAAATTGCATGTGCCAAGTTGCATAAGAACAAAAAGAGACAGTCACGTCCTTTGTAGATGCATAAAAAATAAAAATAATAAAAAAAAACAAATCTAGCTATCACTTATTTTCTTCATGCACAAAGAACCAGTAGCTTGGTAGAGGTCAAAGAAAAGAAAAAAAAAAAAAGAAAAAAAAAAACAAGACAAATCCGAGTTTTACTTCCTCGTAGCATATTTGGGTTTGGAAAGCCACCCTTTGCGCTGCCGTCCCAGCTTTATGAAGCACACAGAACAGCCTCGCTCGTCAGGCCAGTGAAGGAAAACATCAGCAAGCTGACAGGACGTAGATGAATGAAGCTTAATGACAAATGGGGAAAAAGAACAGAACAACACTGAATCTGGTTTCCTTCTGCCTTCTGCAGTTTGCCTACACAACTGCTAGAGCCACAGTCCTTTCAGTACTGCTAAAGCTAATTAGATCTGCACAGCTAGAATGGAATACATTAAGGTTAAAAAAAATTACCCTCTGAACCCACTAGTACATATCCACAGGAACTATTCATTTAAACCTCAACTTAAATAGGTATTTATCTTTGTGCTCTGAATTCCAATATACTTCATTTTCAATTTAACCTCTCCTCTTTTATGCTTTGTAGAAGTTGTACAAGATCATTTATGCAGAAATCTAATATGTATAAAAAATTCAAACAATTGGAGGAGCCAAACATTTTAAAGGGCCAGCAATCAAACACACGCCCCCCCGCCCCACGGAGAGACACAGGCAGAAACCACCAAATGCACGGTAGGAAACGTTCCGCATTTCATGTCCCTGACATCGCTGGCAGAACACGAAAAGGGACGGCTAAAGGACAAATGGAGGCCAGACCCTCCAGTAATGTAAACTGGAAAAATAACTCCTCTGGCTGCAAGCTGCCTCACGTTGCCAGACTGACAAATGCTCGCTGAAGCCAGCGGGGCAGCCAGCGAGGCGAAGCAACGCTCCCAGTGGGGAGAAGGCAGCAGATACGGAGCCAAGGTTGGGAACCACGCAACTCAAACCCCAGAACCGAGCCGCAGAGCCGGCCGTGCTCCGCTTCCCCGCGAGCCTTGTGTCAGCATGCTTATCTGTGCGGGGCTGCGCTTCCCTTCCCGACACCCGCAGCTCACCGAGCAGCGCCCAGCTCAGCACGCCAGGCTGGCTGACCTAATCCCCTGCAGTCAGAAAAATAAAGAATCAAGGGCTGTATCGGGGGGATTCATCATCCAGAGATATGTTTCAAGTACAGACACAAACCCTTACGCTTCTTGCCGGCTGAATGCAGCCCCCTTACACAGGTGTAAAGTCACAACTCTTCTTTGCTAAGAACCACTGGTCCAGCACTGAGTTATTCAGAGCAGAAGACCAGCCTGAAATCCCCACACAAACGTGCACAGCAAGATGTTCTCAAGACCTTTGCTTTTTCATGCTCCATTTTATAACATTTTGGCTGGGCCCAGAGACTGTCATTTGTACCCTTGACTCACAATCAAGGGCATCTATATTTTTTCAGTCTGAGATGTAGATTTAATAGCTGTGTACTGGCTCTATTCTGACTGAGTCTCTGCAAGTCAAATTCCTGCTAGAAGCACATGAAAGGTTAGACTGGGTTTCCATCATACACTATCCGAGCTTCTCGTCAATACTAGAGTATATAATGGTCACAAAACATCATTCTTGAAACTTCTGTGTGCAACAGGAAGCTATCATGCCCATTTTTAGACATGAAGTGGTAAGGAGGAAGTATCTCCAATAGCTTGCCAAAGGTCACATATGGGTCTACAGATGACCGTATCTTTTGTACCCCACTCAAGCAGTGCAATCAAGAAACCACCCTTCTTCCTTGTATGATTGTGTAAATAGAGGGGATTTTTACGTAGCATAAGTTAGGGATGAAACATTTCTTTCCCGTGGAAAGACCCAAAAAACACAACTATGGGTGAATGTCCACTTTGAGTCATTTGAAGAAGCCTTGTTTAGGGGTATTGCCTCAGCCATTTATTTACAGTAGCAAGACACACTAAATCTATGCAGCAGAGCAAAATAACTAACTGATTAATGAGAAAAACAGCATGTGGCAGTCAGAGCACCTGCCTCAGAATTAGATATAAAATCATTTCAATTTGGCAAACTAAATGCTACAACTATTGTTTAGTAGAAGCCTTCTTAACTACTTTGCACGAGACAAAATTGTCTCCCCACTTCATTCCTACTCCTTTTTACACAACCTCAAGTAAGTTTCCTGTGCAAATAACCCAGATGGCTACAAATTCGCAGCAAAAGGCCAAAAAAGGGGAACAAATATAACATGAGATATTAAATGCAAATTCTAAACAATATGTGGCACTTTTTTTCTTGTTTGGATTTACATTGAGTTTCTAACCATTCTTTTTTCTGAAAGTTTTACTGCCCCAAGGAGGCTAATAATGTAATCTGTGACGGCAAGCATAAGTTGGGACAGTAACTTTAAAGCGTACATGCAAATACAAAATATTCTGGATGTATATCTAACATGGACTTCTCTCTCCAAGGAGAGTGCTCTTTCAGAACTCGGTCTGAAAGCATAACCCAGCTTGGCACTCAAGAACCCACCACGTACTGGTTTTAGAGGCTTGAGCTGATTTTAGTACTCAAATATTGCTCAGGAGAAACAATCTGTAAGGGTAAGCAAACAAAACACCCACCTTGAGCATGCTGCAAACACCGATTAGCTCTTTGCTCACACAAAACACAAGTTGTAAATGCATGTGTCTGGCATGTATGGAGAGTGAATACCACCTTCACCTTAGTCTCATCCACTTCAGCAGGCTGTGAGCAGAAAGGCTGTAGCTGATTTTAAATAAAATCACACGTGAATGTATCCAAATTTACAACGGCAAGTATATCTGACAAACTCTCTTGTACTACCTACTGAAAGAAATAGATTCCTACGAGCCACCACAGGCTAGAAGAAAATATAAAGGAAGGTAAGTAAAGAAAAAGTCAAGCAGTATGCCTGCCTCATCTTAAAACCGCTCACCTCCAAACTTGCCCCTCAGGAAGCAGCGCGGCAGCTCCCGAGTGTCTGGCAGAGCAGCATTACAGCTGTCGGGCAGAGCACGCGAAGCCCAGAGCTTACTGAAGCTTTAGAGATAAGAGATAAGCAATACTTTATATTTCAGATGTAGATTATGAGCCAGGGAAAAGCAAGCTTAAAAGGTGAATGGCTTCTTTTGGCATTAGCTGAAATCTCTGTATAGTCTCCAACGAAAGCCGACAGTGAGGTCAAGCTACAGTATGGGAATTCTATTGTCGATAAAAAAAACTGTTTTTTAAGCCCTGAGTCAGAAAAATTCAATGTGGATGACCACTTATTGAAAGGGTCATCATCCAACAGAGAGCAAATTGCTAGAGCAACAAAGAGCCCAGAAGTATTCCTCAGTTTATAGAAACCACAGAGAAGGGAAAACTCTGAATCCGTCTCCTCCTAGTATTAATCTAGTTTGCCTCCAAGGATCAATTTATCCAGTAGAAACCGCACTGTGACGGTGCAGTCAAGTACTTTCTTCCCTGAAATCTGAGCTTAAATCATAAAACAAAACTATTGTTTTATGGCTGCACACTGACATTTAAATATTTCCCTAGGATTGAAGTCATAGATCAAATACCGTGCTGGCAAGCAAGAAGGGCAGATGTGGGCTCTGCCCCAAGCTGTGTTTTCAGTTTTCCTCGGTGGAACAAGCTTACTTTCTACTATACTCTAGGTGACTGCACCGTGTTCGCATTCTCAGGATGTTTATAGAGGCAGGGCTGAGGAAGAACACTTACAGGTTTCCCACCGACTCCCAGGGCCTGGGTACTTCCCCACAGTAGAGGAGTTCCCAACACGCCGGGTCTCTGCCTGCGTGGACGCTGCGGTGAGGGACGGGTCGGAGCGCAGCAACAACCTTGCCCCTGTGCTCTCGTTCCAAGCACATCAAAGCAGAGCTCCAACAGGCTCCTCCACGGAACAAGTAGCAGGACTTCCCGTGCATTAAATGACTTGCTGCCAACCGAAGGCAGCTCGCCACGTTTTACTGCAGAACACCCCACTGTGGCGTAAATAAAAAGCTTTTATATCTCAAGGCAAATACCCCTCCCCCTCAAACCTAGCTTTTTGCAACTGTTCCCCGTTCTGGTAATCATTCTTAAAGCATCTGAAGCTGTACTCTTCTTCTCACTTGCTCACTTTGGTGCTCCCAAAGCAAAGAATTTGGTTTGCTAATTACTGCAATCAGGGGAGATGGGGAACATGAGGCACAGATGAAAAAGATTGCTCAGACTAGATTCTCTCTTAGCACTTTACCCTTTAGATACATCTGTGTAGTAAGCTCAACACTGAACAGCATTTAACTCAGCCTCAGTTTGGAGTAGGGAGAAATTAATTGCTATCTAATAGGATTCAAATTGGTACAAGGGATCCCATCATTACGGGACAAGAAAGAGTAGAACCGCAGTACATTAGCTGGCTAGCAAAGGGCCTCAGTCAATGCAGTGGAACAGGCGACACCATCGCTGTGACATGATGAATTGATACCTCAATAACTGTAATTTATTAGTCAGTGGTGCTGAACTAGCATACGAACCAGGTAGAAAAGGACTGAATCTAAGCAGTGTTTGTGGAGGGAATGACATTCCCTTTGCAAGGTCTAACTTGAAATAATTTTACACTGGTGTGAAGATGTGTCACAGCTTAATTCAAGCAGCAGTTATGTGTACCAGAGGATGAAAGTGTAAATCAGTAGCAGACTGGGAAACAGAAGGCACCCGGTATCAAATGTCAGTGGAGTTGCTCCCTCACTGTGCAACCTTTGACAGGTCACTTGACCTCCTGGTGCTTCAGTCAAGGCAGCTACAGCACTGGGTTAGAAGTGAGATTCCCATCATAAGCCACATTCGTCCTCTGTCTTAAGATCTTCAGTAAACCACAGCACCCTACCTCCCTGTATTTGGGAACAGACATTTGGATTATTAAATGAGACTGGCCTGTGGATATTTAAAGTCATGTGTGACAAACAGGCTTTATGTAATGAATTACAGTTAAGCTGTGAGAGTAAACTTGACAGACATGCACATGCATTCACATTCACACAAAGCCTAGCTGTCCCACTTCCACATGAGCAGCTCTAAGGGAACATCTACAAAGCAAAACGAAGGTTCAGTTGTAGCACGGATGAATGCACCTGCAATGATTTTTTTCCAGGTAGCACACAGACAGGGTAGTAGATCCCAAGGCAGCAGCGGTTAACAAGCTTGGATCCCCGTGGGCTTACATTCCTGTTCCTCCTCTCTGCAGAAGCCTATGCCTCTGAATATTCATAACTTGTTGCTAAATTAAGCAACCATTCACATGGCTATTAATGCTACACTTCCCTCTTATTTTGCTGGGCAGACAGAATTTTAGGAATTTGGAATATTCTCCAGTTAGCTTCAGAAAACAGAATGCAACCCAACAATGCTGGATGTGCCAGCACAACTCACTGGCAGCTGCTATTCCCCTCCTGCCTTCTGTTAAGGAAAGTCTTTTGGATGTGAGACCTCATTAAGCAGCAATCTACCTACCACTCTCACACCTAGCTGGACCTTAACAGCTCCTCTTGCCTCTTCCCACCCGAGGTCAGGGAGGGCAAAGCCAAGGTCCCCTAGGCATTCGCTCTGGGGAAGATCAGAAGACCATACTGGAGGTGAAGGCCTGGGTCTCTGAGCTAAGGGCAGTACATAAACAAATCCCACTGCTGGGAAGAATAAAAGAGATGAATTCATACTGAATTGCAAAAAAAAAAAATGTTTTTCTTGGCAAGCCAGGGCTCTGACAGCCCTTTTTAGTCCACTGCAATCAGCGTTACGTATGTCTCACACGCTAAGCTGCATAACCAAGCGGGTCTATTTCAGAGTAACAGATACCTGAGCCCTTTCACAGGCATTCATAAGTGGATCTACTCCTTCCTAAAGCTTCCTGAGAAGCCAGTTACTAAAGACAGAAAGCCACAAAATTATACACTCAGTATTTCTAACTAGCTCTTCACCCTAGAAGACCTTTGGAGGGTTTATAATTAAGAAAAAGCTTAGGCTAGAAAATTGGCCCAGTGAGTTTGCTATCGAGATCCTTCCCTAGGTTTGAACTGCAGAAACACCCTCATTCTTCACACCTAGTCCCCAAACATGAGGGATGACTAATACCAGCTTTAGATTATCCCCAGCAAGTGCTGGAGCTTTCTGCAAGGCTCTCAGTAGCTTGAATTATTGGCGGGTGCTCAGCACCTCTAAGCAAGCTCTTGGAAACTGAACCTGGCATCCACCCTGGGCACCTTATGTGTAAAAATTACATGGCACGATGCAGAAATACTAGCGTGGATATAGCGACTCCACTTACGCCTTCCATTTGAACCAGTTCACTGTGCTTTGGGTCAGCACGGGGCTAACGTGGCAATCCTGGCTCCAAATTCAGTCAAGTCTCTGCACAGTGTTTTGCAACTTAAGACTGGTCCCTCAAATCTTGCTAGCAAGACTGAGCAGCAATGAACTCCTCCCTTCCTCTTTTAGATTAAAAAAATCCCTTGTATTTTCCTGTATGACAATAAAATAATCATAATACCCCCTACTTCTGTATATACCTAGCATTTTATGATGGAAGTAAAAAATTATTATCTCCATGTTACAGATAAGCAGCCAGACAAAGGATGGCTAAGTGATTTAGCCCAGCTGCCCAACAATCTAGTGGCTGAACTTGGTAGCATAAATCATTTAACCTCAACAACTCCACTAATTAGCACTGTTAACAGGAATGCAGCCTAACTTCCCCTCCTGAACTGCGTTAGTTTTTGAGAAGTAAGAAAAAGGCCTCGAAATTAAATGTGTGCAATATCTGGAAACAGGAAGAAAAAAAGCAAACACCTCAGATACTCCCATCTGCTAGAGATCAAGACTCTATTCAACTCAGAGATAAAATTATCACATAGAAGTTATTTCCTTATGGAGTGCTACCAGGTGAAAGCCAGTATCTTCTAGTGAAAAGATCCTATCGTGTTTAGAGTTTTACTTTAACATATGTAGTTTAGCATTGGAAGCAGCTAATTTCTGAGGTAGCTAGAAGGAAAGATGAACTTTTATTGACTAAATCCTTATTTCATCAGAACAAGCTATTGTTAATACTGAGCAGGAATTAACTGCTGGTACGGCCTCACCTCAAGTTGTGTGTGCAGTTTTGGCACCACAATATAAAAAGGCCATAAAACTATTAGAAAGCATCCAAATGAGGGGTATGAAAATGGTGAAGGGTCTGGAGGGCAAGACGTATGAGGAGCAGCTGAGGTCCCTTGGTTTGCTCAGCCCAGAGCAGAGCAGGCCGAGGGGAGGCCTCATGGCGGCCTGCAGCTCCCTCACGAGGGGAGCGGAGGGGCAGGCGCTGAGCTCTGCTCTCTGGGGACAGCGACAGGACCCCAGGGAACGACATGGAGCTGGGACAGGGGAGGGTCAGGCTGGGTGTTAGGGAAAGGTTCTGCACCCAGAGGTGGTTGAGCACTGGGACAGGCTCCCCAGGGACATGGTCACGGCCTCGAGAGTGCCGGAATTCAAGGAGCGTTTGGACACCACCCTCAGACACAGGGTCTGGGTTTTGGGTGGTCCTGTGTGGAGCCAGGAGGTGGACTCATTGATCCTTGTGGGGCTGTTCCAACTCAGGATATCCTATGGTTCTATAGACTAAGGGCTCTCAATTGTGTAGCTGTATTAACAGCCTTTGTTCCATACAAGGACTAATAAATATTCTCACACTATGCTGTTTTAGCAGATACATCTCAGTAGGTCCTTAAACTACAGGAAATATCTGATCAATGCAAGTCACAGGGGCTGCTGAATAAGTACAAAACAGTCCCAGTTTTCCACATTCTGCAAATGAGTACAGCTGAAGCTGTAGAAATTCCTGTCATTACCAATGCAAGTTAAAGACAGTCCGCCAAAATAAATAAATAACCCTTCAATGATAGCACACAAGGAAACCTCTCAAATGATCAGAAATCCTATTTTGAGTCCCATTAATGGAGCACAGCATACATCTTGCAAAAGCTTGCACATTTTATTTGCCTGAATCTATTAAAATAGAAGGAACACATTTATTCTAGCAAGACGCATCAGAACACAGAAATGGAGATAAGAGAAAATGGATAACCAGGATTTATGTAAATACTTAAGTGACACAGGAGCACACCAGATCGAGAAATCTCTGGGATTACGGCTCTCAACTACCTGAATCCTTATGGTCGTGGTAGTTTCTTGTAAGGATGTATGTGCTTACAAGTTGTGAGTGGTAGAGAGTAACGTGTTTTTTTTTCAAAGCTGGCTCTTTCCAATCAAACTTGCACAAATCTTTAAGAGTTTCTACTTTAGCACCCTCCTAATCCAGCCCTCACCCATGGGATGTCCCTCAGGGACACCCACCAGCTGCTGTTCCAAGCTCTTTGGGACCAAAAACTGAGCATGCATGAATGCTTCCCTTGCAGCTGTAGGCAGGGAGAACAAAAATGCAATCCTCCAGGAACTACATCACTGCTATTTCGTTACATATCTCACACAGTTGTTTCTGTACTTTTATTTTTTCCATTTTGCAATTGAAATAACTTTTCATAAACCCTATTCTTTCCTATGCTCTCAGTTTCAATAAACAGTTACGAGCCATTTGTCAAAATCGCATACAACTTATTAAGCAACTCTTCTGCCTTTGGCTTTGCCTTAGGCTTACACCTATTTGAGGTGACCCAAGGTTGTCAGACAACATTTCAGTTCCTACTACAGAACAAAAATAAACCACACAACCTACTGTTTGTTTGTTTGTTTGTTTTTGTTTTTTCCCCTTCTTCTCTGGGACAATGTAGACTCTTTATTACATCTGCTATTACGTGTCCATAACGATGTTCTCTAACAAGCAGCCCTAGGGTCAAAGGTGTCCCTTGATCAATTTACTAGAGGTCCCTGGTGCTGCTGCTGTGGGTAGAGTGTCGGGGGGGTAAGGGGAAGAGTTTGAATCCCTTTATTCCTTTGCTTCACTGGAAGCTAAGAAAAAAAAAATGCCACAAAGACATTTTTCTGCTCCCTCTGCTCTTGACGAGTCAGGTAAACTGGGAGGGAATATCTAGCGGCAAAGGACTAAGAGTAAGAGACCAGTGTCTGTACACGCATAGAAAAACATACCGTCTATTTACCAAACTACTCATTGCATGAGGATGATTCAGAGCAAGGCTAAGGGAATTGTGAAGATGTCGTAACAAAACACCTGCAAAGCTATTTTACATGAGGACAAATAAAAGATACTCTGGACGTGGGTGCCGTGTGGTGTTCTTTAAACAAGGATTTAACCGTTCAGTACAGTGTTATGGACAAAGCACTCTGATAAGCACTAACACCAATTCAGAGATGCTCTAACCAGTTCGGCCATCACATTAACCTACTCCTAGCTTGTCAGTAAAGCTCTGACTGATTATCTAGTTTTGCTCAACAGATCAGTATCTACCACTACGTAATGACTGTACCGAGAAAAGCAGGCTTGGCACTAGCCCACTTGTTGTAGAAATCGCATCTTGTTTGCGCTCAGACAGCAGGGAAGGAGTTAATCCCATTGGCCAAAGTGGTTGAGTACCAGTCTTACTCACTCCTGACTGCATGACTTTTGTTTCAAATGTTGTGATTTACTCGCAGCTCTACGTGCGGGTTTTAGTCACAGGCTCGCGCTGCCGTTAATGGGAATGGCCCTGCTAAGCCCCGCAGCTCCGCAGGCCTCCAGCTATTACAAGACAACTCTCGGGATTGTCTCTGCTTATTTGCTGCGCACCAATTCCCATCACTTCTGATTAAACATGGTAATTCCTGCAAACACGGAATGAGCAGCCCCTTTAAAAGATTCCCCTCCAGAAGAAAGAGTAGCCTTTGCAAATGACCTATAATGGGTCTAAATAAAGACTGAGCTGTTCCTTACTCATGCATAACTTCATTGCTTCTGTTCCCTCCACACCCTGCCCAGTTGGCATAGTTTGCAGAAGGGTTTTGGCACGGACAGTTGTAACACCCACATGCTGCCTGAACTCAAAAGCTTGATCCTACAGTCCTTTTCTTTCCGAACGATAGCTAAATAAGACTTTTATTTTGATAACACAGGCCGTCTGCACTGTAGGTTTCAACCCATGGAGCCTGAACTCCAGCCACATTCCCAGATTAGGACAGCTAGAGTCTAGAGCATCTTACCCCACACAATGGCAAGAGAAGAGAAGGCTTAAAACCTGACAAAGCTCCAGTCTTTACATTTCCTATGGCTGGAACAAAGCTCCATCTGAATGAGCAGACTCCACCCTAAAAACCCAGAAGTTACCATGGGTTTAATTTAGCGCACACCTTGTTGGTGTCCAAAACCAACACAAGAACAAGAGATGAGCGTGGGCCACCAAACAGTCACAACATGCTTCACAGAGCATGTGTTCCCCACTCCTGTGACATACCATGGAACAATTTTCATCTGTCTTTCCCTTTAAGCACAGACAGCACCGCCACCGACGATGATACGACAGTGACAAAGGAGGGTTGAAATTCAGACCCAAATTGTTATTCCCCTCAGCTAGGCAGTTATGCACAAGAAACACTGCTTGTAAACACTTCTTTGTCAAACACTCAATTACAAGCTGCTTTATGAACAAAATGAGCCAGTCACAAGGAAAGCAAGAGATGAAAATAGGGAAGCAATGTAAAATGGCATGCAGCCATCCCGCCACGTCCCCCAGTAACGGTGTGGGTCATCCTGCTCACCGGAGAGTGGGGACGTGCTGAGGAAATGCTGAATTCAGCTTTTAAGAATGGGGTTCAGGTTTTGTGGATACAGACTTTGTTCTTTCATGTACAGATTATTTCCTATGCGGTAAGCAAAGAATAACTTTGTTTTTATATTATTGGTTTTGGCAGCATGCACCTGGAAGAAAAATAACATGTACAAATGAGGAGCAAGTTAAAAAATCTCAATTCAGGCAACACTTGTAATGTGGCTGTGTTCCTTTGCATCATCCTCATTTACCTTTACACACTGAAGTTGCTCCATATCAGCTGAAAACTAACTAGAAAATACTTTTCTGCCCCTAACTAAAACTGCAGATGTACTCCACAGCAGACCTACCTGACCAGCTGAACCATCTCCATCTTCCACATTAAACGACTGAGAGACTAACTCCAAAATGATACCTATGACTGACACTACAGCCAATAAACGTCATGTTAAATTATAAAATATTGCCCTACAGCCAGTCAAAAGTTTTAAGAACCAGCAGAAAGACAACTTTATGAGATCCAGCACCACCTTCCAAGAGCCTGCAATATTACAGCATTGGAAGGCTATTCATCAGCACGCTGTTATTCTAGCTGTGCTGGACAGCATCCACGACTTGATCCATTACTTTGTCCCTGGATTCTTTTAGTAATATTATTCCAGTGGCTAAGATTTCCCTGGAAAAGGTTTTTCAGTTGTTCTTACTATTCTGTGACAATGAGTCAAGAAGTGCCGTAAGAGGAAACAGTGCAAAATGAAACCTATTACTACTCCTCAGCTTTAACTCGCACTGGATTTGCAGCAGCTGAAAGAAGAATACAGTCTGTGCACCTTCCCCTAGTGCCTAAATCAAAGCCTTTAACCAGGCAAAAGTGAAATGTGGAAGGAAAGGTGAAGCTGAAAGATTTGTTTTTAAATTAAATAACCTGTATGTATTTACATAATTGACTTTAAACACTAAGTTCCAAAATCCAGCAGCTACCCAAGTAATATTTTGCTTTGTAACCTGAACAGCTCCAACTGCAAAGAAACAAAACTGAGAGGAAGTTACAAGAAAGAGGGGAAAAAAAAAAGCGTTTGCATATAGTGATAATAAAAGTTTATGTCTAATTCTTAAATTTAAAAGTTGAAATTCTCCTTGCTAGGAGTTTTTATTCTTTTTTGAAATAAATTAACTTCAAGGCTCGACTTCAGAAGAAATTGAGAATAAATTTACAATGCTAATTCCTGAAAAAACCTACATGCAGACATGGCATATTTCAATTCTTGAATTAACAAAATACCTACATACCTGCTTCTTAGGACTTCCTCAACCAGTAACCTTGGAAGAGTTTTAAATCTACCACAAACCTCTGCTGGCTTTATTTAATTCATCTTTTTAGACAAAATAGTGGAGAAAATACTGTGGGTTTTATATACTGGCTTTGCCAAATAAACAGTGCAATGGCAGTCACCTGAACAGCTACCAGTAACCTGCTTAAATGACTAAAGGAAAAAAAGGTGCTTATTTTACCTAAGAGATGTCTTCAAACCAAAGACATGCTTACTCAAGCTGCGCATATTCTCAGCAGCTCTTGTAAACCACCCATCAGACAGAAGTATGAAAATCAGCTCCCTTAAGAATCCACACGGCAAAGAGAGGCTGAGGGATGTGGTAACACTGCCCGAGGCTGCAGTCTGAGGCAGGAGCAACTGCGAGGTGGAAAACAGCGTCATCTTTGATATGCTTCCACAAGGAAAGCCAAGCGAGCTGGACCAGCGCCATGAAATGACTTCAGGCGAAGCCCAACAATTGCCAAAGCAGTTCTGCTGCGGCTCTTGATGCACTGCTGCCAGCCACCTTTTGCAGAAATGGAGATCCATGGACAACAGTACGCAAGGACAAGTTCTGCACATTCAAAGTAACAGTATCACATGAAAAAGAAATTTAATCCTGCCTCCACCATAAGTAATATTGGGGTATCATTTCCCTCTTTGTTCCTTAGGTTTAGACTGGAGCAGGACAGGTTGTAAGCATGTTAGAGGAAAAATACATCTACCTGCCTCGTCTATGCTTGGTTCTCACTCACGAAAATATCTGAGAGCCTCCCAGAAAAATCACAGGATGACCGTAAGTCAAGGAACCATACCCTACCTGCTCCCATTCAGAAACATGCATTTTACTGCAGACCTGTGGTGCAAGCCCTAGAACAGAGGCTACAATTAAATAACAGATGCCAAACTCTTCAGCGAGCACAAAGCGAGGCAGCCAATGGTTACATCGAGATTGAATAACTCTTCAGACATTTCTTGTCCAAACCAGAAAAACAACATGAAAAGAAGCCATGGTTGCTTCAGCTGCTTCTAGGTCCTCGCCTGTTCTGCAGCAACTACCTCAGGCCCAGGAAAAGGGCCCTGCCCAGCTTACGGGACACCTGCACTGTGCCCTACCCCACCATCACAAAGATATACAAGGAAAACCTCCAGCCTCCATCCAAGGCTCAGAATTTCTTCAAACAGCACACACACCAGCACTTGCCAGAGAAAGAGCTCCACTCAGACAGCCCCGTTTCTGCGCTCCTTTCAGTTTGCTCACACCACGAGATAGACCAGCAGTGCTCCCAGAGCAGCCCCTCTCTTCTCCAATAGCAAACACACAAATAAAACCTCCCAAAAAAATGAGAAGAGGGAAGAAGGTTAAAGAAAGAGGACATTGGGCATTGTGTCAGCCAATTAAATTCAGAGAAAAAGATACAAGTGGTTACAGCTTCCTGTAAATTACTTCATGTAATTAAATCCCCTTCTCTAAATTACAAACCATTTAGCTCTTCTTTTATAACAACGTAACCAATGACCAACAACAACCTTTTTTATAGTCTGATGCCACATAAGTTGTTAGTGATGATATTTCCCTTTTATTTCCTCCTTTCAAAAGGAGCCACTGTAATGCTATTCACTCACAGCTACTTAGAGAATATCAGTGAGAAGAGAGGATTGCTTTATTTTCCCTTATTCTGAGGCTGAGGCTGTATTTAAACAAGCGTGGCCTATCTGAGGTCCTCATCAGTCCTCTAGCTGTAGACAGAAAAGCTAAAGGTGACCTGCAAGGGTTTCAAAGCAGAGTTACAACCACTTTTATGTTTCACATACCTACAACATAACTTTCTTCCACTGTAGCATCGTGCTTCACCATTTTCCTATCACTTGAACTTTCTGTCCTTCGGCTCTGAAAGCACTGGGAATATCAGGTCAGGTCTTCCCTGTAGGGCTGGGATGAGCCCTGGGAGCTGAGAAGTGCTCTGAGCGGCTCCCTCCAGCCCGCGGAGCCCGGTAGATGCCCGTGCACGTTCAGTACTGCTGAGCTCCGTCAGGCCACGCATCACCACGGCTGCAGTTATCGACCTCCTCAGATGGGGAACTGATACGCAGATGGCAGGCACCCTGAGACGCTGCGGTTTGGCTCCGCTAGAGGTGGCGTGAGGAGCCCTAACAGAGCGGCAGCGCTGGCAGCATCCAGCGTGTTAATCACCGTGCTCTCCAGACCAGCTCCAACACATGTGAAAAGCGCCAGCGGCCATCTGGAGGCCTGAACACATTGCTGCCGCCCAAATGCTGTTCAGTGGTAGAGGTGAATGGGAACAGGCAGGGGAATTTTGGAGAAGAGCATGAGCAGGGACAAACAACACAGAAGCCGGGGCACAACCTGCTGCCGAGCACACTTGCAGGCAGTGAGCCTTGCTAGGAGGACTTGCAGAGCCCTGTGGGAGCAGAGACAAAGTGGGCACGTGGAAAAATAGGGTGGTTAAAGGAGGGCCAGCTGCAAACAGGGCACCTGCTGGTCCAGACAAATGAACAAGTAGTTCGTTGTATCATTGTAAGTAGCAGAAAGCCATGTTCCCCTCACTGTAATACTTGCAGCAGCCCAAACTTGCTTCAACATCACTGTTCAGAAAGCAGTAACTGTAGCGTAATAAAATCCAGCATATGCTTCTGCTTCGTACTTCGGTTTTGTTCTAAAAACCAGCTGGATTCCACCTCCCCCACCCCCAGTTCTAATAAACATTGTCTCCACAATTTATGTTTCATTACCAGAACTGCATAGGGTTTTGAAATATATTTTCCAGCTTAAGCACAGGCCTCCCCCTGCTGTAGTTCCCAGGGGGTTTATGGCACTATTTTGCACTACTCACCCTGAAGCACAGTGCGTTAGAGATCTTTTAAGGAAGTCGTGCTACATCTCAAAGAATGGGGACAATCCAGTGATGAATGAAGTTACCTGTGCCACAGCTGTAACACCAAACTAAAATGCCTATGGTTCGTACAGCACTTTGAAGGACCACCAAGCAAACAAAGCACACCACAAAGTTCTCCTCTTGCAAAGTGGGCTCTGCAGTGACTTGAAGAATCTCTGCAAATTCTTGGATGAATTTAGTAAAAACAACAGCACTCCTTTGTAATAGCAGGGTTTCGTTTGGGATATAAACACCCAGTATTTATTTACAAAGGATTTTTCCTCCTCCTGCCGCTGCTGTACTATGCCCACTGCTTCCCTTGTACTTTGATGCAGAAAACAGAATACCAAGGACTTAAAGCAAATTTTTAAATTAGTTCCTGACAGTGCAAACAGATTGCTATTGATTGAAATGAGGCTGATTTTAGGCCTTGGATTAGCAAACCTAATGACTAAATACTGTATTGCCCATTTCAGTGCTTTGCACCGTTACTCCCCAGTGGTTTCCCAGGCAGCTGTGAAGTCTCCACGCCTGCAGATTAGCGCACGAGAGCAGGGGAAGGCCATCTGTGCCTGCCCCGTGTGCAGCCGTGCTCAGACGGAAACAAGGAGCTCCCCCGACCCCCCCGGGGCAGGCCCCAGGCACTACAGCCTTGCGAGGAGCTTTGAAGCCAGCCGGGCTGCTCGCACGTTGGAGGCCAGCACGCTGCTGGAAGCACCGCGATGAACTGGAGCACCGCACCGTGCTGGACCGGGTCAACCGACCCCATGCGGATAGCGTGAGCCAGCCCAACTCTCCTAGCAATCGTGAATGCTTACTTAAAACTCATTGGTACAGAGCTGTTATGTCCAAATTGTACATTCTTGTACTTACAGAGGTAGAAATGGATCCTGTTTTGAAGCAATACATGAGGCAACGTTTTCATGATTAAAAGAAAATGGACATTTTTGTTCCCCCTTTTGCTTCCTCGTTTAGTTTCAAAGACCATTTAAGTAACAATATCTGCTAACAGAAATGGTAACTTCAATTAGAAACAAAAAGAAACCGCCTTGTATAATTTCAGCACTCAAAAGCAGTGAAATGCAAACACCAGAAAAGCACAAACCAAACCAATCCCCAAAACCCACATTAAAGGCACCTTTTTTTTTTTTCAGCTGTCTAGAACTCACTCGCTTTTAATAGCCTGAGATATTTAAAGTAACAATAAGACACTATTATATTCAGACCCTAGTAGGTGCAATTCAGCTTCCAAGTGCTACAGGGAGACACGGAAGGCCAGGAGTATCCACAGCCCTCCCCTGGCCTACAAAGACTCCAGGGGTTTGCTTCTGGACTCATTGTCCTACATGGCTGCTGATCCTCGGCTGAAAAATGCATGTTTCAGTCTCTGATCTCCCACGTCACTAAGCAAAAACTGCCTCCAGCCCACCAGTGGCTTCAAAAACACATCCAAGTTTCAGAATTGCCATTTATCATTATCTTTAAAAAAACACAGACAAAAATCAAACAGCTACGTGTTCCTATTGCCCACCCGTCAGCATGAGCAGCGTGATGCTGAAGGAATTAAGCCGGGTAAGGTACTCCAGTAGCCAAACATGTTTCTCGACTGTTTCTCTCCATCTTGGTAAGAGTCCCACAGCCTGTCAGTACCACCACACAAAACGGAGCCACAGGCATGTAACTGGTTTGAAGGCAAGCTGTAGATTTTCACCTGGACATCAGCAGAAATGGTACGCGTCCTGGATGGAAAATGATTTAGCATGTATCACCTTCAGCTCAGCTCAGAGGTAACCCAGAGCGGTGGTGTGCTGGAGCTGTATATTCACCAATGAATGTTGGATAACAAGCTGAAGAGCACCACAAAGAAATCGCATGAATAGGTAATCAAACATGTTAACGTAATTTAGTAGTTCCAGTCCAGCAAGAGCCCCAGCAACAACATACATTAATCATCAGTAACGCTCAGCAGCCTGACAAAGGCTGGGAGTGAATGAGACACAGGAATTAGCTCTGCTTTCCCATCCCCTAGGAAGCTCTACTGAAGTCACAGAGATGTCACACCTCCAGAGCAACATGACAGCATTAGCTGTCTTGCCCTTTCCTCCCATGCTCCAAACCCAGCACGCTATTTATGAGCACTGAATACGTGCTACAGCACCCTGTTCTCATCTGCTTCTTTGAGACTCTTCCTCATCTTGGGTGACCTAAACAGTGGGTGAGAAAAGGAAGGAGGAGGTGTAAGACAGTCATCTTCATGACATATGACTATTTGCAGAACAGAGTGTTATTAAACCACATTTAACATCTAAACACATTCAACGCGCTATGAGGCTCCTGAGCTGCCTAACCACAGAGCTGAGGTTAAGCTAATTTGAAGCATCAGCAATTCCTTCCATTAGCACCAACTCTTCAGAAGGAGGCCAGTCCACTTCTAGCCAACATACAAGGCAGCAGCGGGTCCTGAAGCCCAGGGGGAAAAAGGAGGTCACCCTACAGGCAGGGTGACACCAGTCTGTTCAGCAGCATCAGCAACTCCAAAAGGTAACTCAAAACCGAAGAGAGCAAAGAGCTCGGCTAAATGAAAGGCAGATGTAAAGCTCAAAGGAGGACTCTGAGAACTACAAGAATGATGCAGACAGCACAAGGAAGCACAGCTGGAACTGCGAGGTCCCCATCTCCCAGCCCTTACCTCATCCACACGAATTATCCACCCAACCACAGAGGAACCCCTCGGAAAGGCAGCGGGCTTCTCTCCCCTGCAGCTGCAGCAGGGTTCCCTTCCACAGCCATCTGGGTTGCACTCGGACGTGGCCTTTAAGAAAAGCAATGACCGACAAATGTTCCCGGGGTGGAGGCAACGCACGCCTTCAAATCGGGCAGTGCTACTGTAGGCATCCGGCCATACTAAAATGTCACTTCTTCAAACACTTGCTTGTTTCTTGACACACACCTGATGACTGCGAGTGGTTTTGGTGCTTCCAACCCGAGAGCAGCAGTTTCAAGTCAGCACCTTTTCCAGCACACACGTATGGAGAACAGACCCAGATCCTGACATTTCTTTGGCCAAAGGACCCACAACTACTCGAAATGCACTTTGCTCCCCCCCCCCCCACTTGGCTACAGCAGGGAATAAATGCGTTTGAAGGATTTTTATGCATGGTTGCAGTAACAGGCTGGGGAGAGCAGATTAAATCCCACAACCCCCTCCCCACACCCCGAGGTACACGAGAACCTTGGGAGCAAGTTCAGGACCAAATAGGAAACTGGATGTTTTGTCGAAAGGAGTGAAGCATTAATCTAATTTTCTAAAGAAAGCAGACAACCTGGCACTCAAAGTAGCTTACCACTTCGCACCTCTGTACAAGGATTAGCAGAATGCCATAATTATAATGCCCAATTTGATTTATTAGAGGAGGCTGCTCAGGAAAGATGAGAATTCAGTAGCATTGTAAAGAGAAGGGATGAGAGTATAAGGAAAGCTGCAAATTGATCAGTAATTTCTAAGCAACGTCTCAATATAATTAACATTAATTACAGTTAGCTTTCCAAATTAAGTATAAACCTATGTTTAATAACCCTGAGATGCAAAAATTTCCCCAAATTCCAGGAAACTTAATATTACAGCCAATTTGTCTAGACAGTTTGGCAGGAAACGCCAGAATTCTAGGTGTGAAGTTTGTGGTTATTAAAAAAAATATTTAGGTTGCTTATATCATTTGCATAATTAGGTTGAACTAAGAATAGCTTTGTTTATCTACCTTGGATTTTGTTGCTTTCATCAACCTTACAGGCCTGAAAACTTGTATGGCTTTCACAACTATATCAGCTAGGATAATACAAGGTATATTTCAAAAGCTCCCTTTTCAATAAAAGATGAATTTTAAGCGTGACTTGTTTGAAAAGGTGCAGTATATTAATGAGCAAATCATCACAGATTTTATTTTATACTCTTTGTGCAAGCTCCTCGTCCTTTTTGGAGTTTGTTACTTATACCATCGGGGGGGGGGTGGGGGTGGGGGGGAAGATTAAACAACAGAGGAAAGAAAGGTGAATTCAGGGTTTCATGAATGTGGCAACAAATACCCTATCTAATCACCAATGGCAGCCAAATACTAACCAGAAGAAACACATAGCAATGTTCTCAATTTTCAGAGCAGAAATATAATGAATCCAAACGCTTGGTAAACTGAGGCTGCAGAATATAATTACAGAAACTGGAATTTGGCCTGTGTACCCAACCCCGCTGTCTCAAGGGTTTGTAGAGAAGTGTCAGGAAATCCCTACTGGCCACAACTACTGAAATTTAGTTTTATATCTCATGTAAAAAATGTCAGTATTAACAGCCCTTTCCTCCCATGCAGCAGGCTGAGGAACCAGCTCACGCTGGCTCCAGGAAGACCTTGACCTCGCATACCCACAACAAATACCTGAAGTGCACCGAACTTCTTGCAGTTTAAGTTTGGACTGGAAGGAACAACTCTCTAACCCTTAGAAAAAGAGTATTCACTGAAGCCAAGCTTTCATGTCACAGAAATTTTGAAGGCAATTGAGGGCTAATGACCTCCTGTGGAGCTCCGTGTTTCCACACCCGCACTGTACTGCTCAGCTGCATCAACACGAGCATTTGTAGGGTTACTCCATGAACCAGCACTGCAAAGCGAGCCAGCCTCATGTATACTTTGCAAGGGTTGTTGGATTGATGTTTGGGCTTTTTCAGGTAAATAAAAACAACTGACACAACAACTGCTTCACAAAGGCAGAAGTCAGAGGAATTAATGAAGCACAGTGTCACAATCCTAGCACCTAGGAACACCATAAAGCAATATTGCTTCTAAATATTTCCTATCAGAGCCAGGGCCTTCTGGTGACATAAATGCTTACCATTTGTGGATTCTGATGTCAAGACAGGGTCCCAGTTACTCAAAGTTTCACTGAAACTGAAGTATGCATCTATTTACCCATAATAGAAAGATATTTTAATTTGCACAGACTGTGTATTTGTGCACAAACACATTACACCTGTAAGCAGAGGGGGGAACTGAAACCCAATCACTTGACTACTAGCAGAAGCAAACAAGAAATTTGATATGCTTTAGCTCTATATACACTGACATCTTTTCTAAAAACAAAACATTTGGTATCACTTTGGGGAGCTAAAAGGAAAATAAACACAGCAAATATTTTACTAGAAGTGCGCAGTTACATGATTTGCTACCTAAATGTTTACAAGCAGAAAAGTAGAAAGAATTGTACGCAAGTTATTTGTAGTGATTAATTCCCATTATTTTTCTTTAAATCAAAACAAATAAAACAGGACTCTTTCTAAGTTGTTAATGATAACAATCAGCCACTAAAAGAGCGGGGCCACGAGCTGACCCATAGAACTTCTAATGTAAAACATGATGAGCCCTTTTGAATGAATATCCTAGAATTTAATCACAAATGATTGCGTATGGTGGAGAAATTACACAGGAGGCCACATAAATGACCTTATTGATCATTTCAAGTCAAAAAATATTGGAAGTCTTTGAAACAACACTTCCAAAAAATGGCAAATTCAATCTCCTGTTGAAGACAGAGACACAGAGAGAAACGATTTCACAAAGCAGAAGGTGCACTTGGGTTAAACAGCTTTTTTCTGCACCACAAAGAATTCAAGACAGTTTTTCATTGCAGTATACTTTTCAGCTTGGAACAAACGCTGGAGGGTCAAGTACACTGATCTTCCCACTGGCTGCCATTTGGCACCACGTTAATGGACAACTGGAAAAGTGTTCATAGATACAAGCTGCCGTGCCAGGTGGATTTTCAACTGATGAATGAGCACTGAGTTACCAACAAAACTCCATGCTGAGCAGCAATAAGTGATAAACAGCCTGCCAACCATCGTGCCTCTCCTTTGTCACCTCCCTGGCTCTGCACACGCTGTGGTTAAGATGGGAGTCTCTACAATCGTCCCCTCCAGCACCACAACTCTTAATGAATTCATGCTCTATCACATTTTAGAAGGGCACAGAGAAAAGACTCCCCAAAGCACAACTTACACCAAACTGACTTCCAACTTCTGCAATACTCGAATATTCCCTCCTTCCCAATACACTGCTTTGGGGGCACACGAACTTAATTCATGAGATGGACACATTCACGCTCGCAACTTCCAGGAGCACATTGACAAGCAGGTTTTCCCCAAACAAGGCTGCGATCTGCCTAGGAGCCACAAACCTATAGTGTGAATTACTGCACTTTCTCAAAGTTGCACGATACAAGGGAGGTCTGCTCCTTCCTTCCCACATCACACAGCACACCTGGGTTACCAGTGGTACCAGAGAAGCCATTTACATTAACAACCCCAGCCTATGAGCAGG
Organism: Cygnus atratus; assembly: GCF_013377495.2. Taxonomy (NCBI): domain Eukaryota; kingdom Metazoa; phylum Chordata; class Aves; order Anseriformes; family Anatidae; genus Cygnus; species Cygnus atratus. Next base: position 8,156,184 of record NC_066378.1, read on the forward strand.
ACAACATTTCAATGGCCACTGCCACGACGCAGTCACTTTAGATGAGAAATGATTCCCCTACCTGTTTGGTTAGCTTCAAAGGGAGTTTCTTCTTCACCCGTTCTTTGCCTCTTTCTGCCTCTCTCTCAGAGCTCCCAGCGTCATTATTATGGCCATTTTCACTCGGCTCAGCAGACACACAGTTTTCAGATTCTCTAGGTTTCTTTCCTGGATGCCTCTCCCATTTCTCCTTCCGCTCCTGAGGCTTTAGTGACATGTCCTTCTGCAAAGAAGAAAGAAAATAGTACGTCCTTTAAATTTGTTAAGACTTCTTTTAAGCATTAAGCAATATAAATATTAAATAAAAACACAAACAAGACAGCATGTTCTTTCCAGAGATGACTTAAGATGAATAATTAGGTACACACGACGCAAACAGTAATTTTAGATTAGATTAGGATGAACACTCTGCAGGCTATCTGTTTGATTAATTTCAGAGATGCTGGAACTGGTTATGAAAATGAGTTTGCTTCAGATTAATTCAGGAACCATATGTCAATAGCACCTAAACAAATCAGCATCCTGAAGAACAGCATTTAACTCCGTTCATCTGAAAGAGAGATGGTTTTTATTTTGTTTTGTTTCTGATCTCAGAAAGTAGCATATCAGACCCCCCTTGGGCCTGACAGTCTCTAGTTCACAGCGTGTTCATATGGAGAAACACACTTTTAAAGCCTAACACACATTCAGTAAGCAAGCCAAGATCAATGCCATCTACACACATAACACAGGTTGAATACTTCTAAGTGTTAAGTGTCTGCCCTGAATCAGAGCTATAACACACAATCTGAACGCAAGTTAAAAGCTGGTCTGTCATGTCACGGTGATTAACACGAGGAAGTGAGATCAGAGAAGGGAATTACTATTGCTGTCCCTGGCATCTCTGAGAACTGTAAGCCGAACTCTCGGTGACAACTTATTGACCTCTCCCCCTAAACACATGGTACAGAAAAAGAGCTTAAGAAACAATATACCAAATCACTAAGACATGAGTTCATTACAGCTAGTTAAGATTTTCACTATGTCTTTTATTAACTGCTGAAGGGTCAAAATTAAGCCTTCTGGAATGCTTTGCAGACTCTATACCAATTAATTTTTTACGCAAGTTAACTGCATCAGATTAGGAAATACCTTCAAAAGCACTGCTGACCATGCCAAAACATGTCAGCTTCAGCCCGAGAAATGCTTCCAAATGTCTCGCCCCCCTTCTGACTGAATTATATCATTAGCATTGGTATCCTACACGAACAGAGCACACAACACAACCCGCTCATATTAACAAACACACCTTTGCTACTGCTAAAGAGCTCACAGAAATCATTAGCTCTCTAGCCTCCCAAAATCTAAAGCCCAACAAAAAAAGAAAATTGGGAATTGGGATGAAATGCCCTGCTGATTGCTCTAGATTACTTCCTCCCCCCCTCGTTTAATTAGTGAATTGACTGCCTTAGCGTGCAACATGCTGATTGCACTCCAAATCACTCACTGCTTCAAGCTGCCCTTCCTTGGGAAGCAAGATGATGCACTGACACTTTTAGGGTGGCAGAGACATTGGAACTTGAGTCACAGTGATCAACTATATAGAGTTGGTTTCCTATTCCAACCCAGGCCAAAAGACAATTAATTATCCAGCAGCCAGACAATCCCTACAGACCTCAGGCAGGGGTCCTCTGAGAGGCTGACAAGCAACTCTTAAAGCACACATACACACAGCAAGTTGGAAACAACAACAACAGAAACAAAACTGAGAGATACCACTTCCCACCCCCAAATTAAATTAAGTAGCACTGTCTCAGAGGCACAGAACAACAGAATACAGCTCAGCTTGCCAAATCCGTAACTAGTGAAAGAGCAAAAAAAAAAAAAAAAAAAAGATTTTCTGGCATTATTCACTGTGAATGATGAAATGAAGAATACCAATTAGCATGTAGTTGCTCGCTTTGGTTTTTAGTCTTAAGATAACACTCCACAGCAGCAGTCTGAGATGCCACTAAAAGAAGGTCACACCATCCTATTTGCTGAGAAGCTGCTGAGATAGAAATCAAAATGCTAAGATTTAGTAACTAATCAGAAACTAGCGCAATGGAAATGACATCTGCTAACTGATACTCAGCAAAACATTAGAAACAGAAGTCACCAAAAACGTGCACTTCTTCATAAAGCCAGCTGCAGCTGCAACGTGACGGCAGACGCAGGGAAGATGCTGCATGGAGCGGCACGGGCCCCAGTGAGGAAGAAAGGAGGCAGTGCTAAGTCAATGTCCCCACCTGAAAGCACCAGAAACTGAGGCAGTCCTGGCCCACCTGTCATGTTCACTTTCAAAGCTGCTCTCAAAGGCAGTAAACGGCAGTTTGGGTTTTAATTCCAGCTGGCTTCACATGGGGATTGAACTCCTCTGCATGCCTCAGGGAGTTCTCCCTCAGTACCACCCACAGCACGTTCACTGCAGGTTTTGTCAGACTCACTTTCCCTCAGAACTAGTCAAGAAAGCTGCATTTTTCCCCTTACTGAAACATACAAAATTCCATACCTCGAAATTTGGCTTTTTATCCCCATTTTGTTTTGAGATTTAAGGTTGCCTCATCACTGAGCTACTAGCAAAATTAATTCAGGGAGTACACTCCTAACTGGATCGACGCCAAGGAAATAACGCATTCACTTGCAATACCACTTGCATTCAAGAATCTCGAGCGCTTTCCAAGCAGCCATGAATTAAGACCCAGGCTCTGGTAGCCAAGGCTGCTGCTTGCCTACGGGATGAAGGCGGAGAGAGACATCCTCGGCTCTGCGGCACGTCTGGGGCCGCCGTGGGGAAGAAGCCAAGTTTCTCAGCCCTGTGACAAGGAAGATTATTCTATGGTCCCACTCCTCCTCACTCCAGCAGAAGATGCCGCTGACAGGGCTTCATTTTTTCTGGGAATGCAGGATGCTGAATTCAGCTGCTACTTACTGACCGAGGGCAACAGCAGGGCTGGTTTCTTTGCAGTGAAACACAGGCCTCTTTGCAGCCTCAGGCTGAGAGCAGGAGGGGGCTAATGGGGGCTCTGTTCTTGCCTCCTTTGTTTCCTTGTTTTATTTACTCTAGTAAAACAACCCTCCAGCAATTGCTCTTTTACTATAGTTTACGACCCCTGAGTTGGGGACCTCATTTAGCACAAGAGCTTACTATTTTTGGATGTGCTTGTGCATAGGCAATTTCTGGAAAATTTAAACGCATAAAGAATATACAGAACACTGCTGTGGTGAACATTTACTGGTGCATGTTGACTTCAATCCAGCAAGTCCAGCCCGCAGGTGAGTCTGGCCTTGTGGCAAACCGCTCCCCTGGAGCCTTCCCCTCAGATGCACAGACCTGCAGCTGGTTTTGCCCTTTGCACATCATATAAAACCTCGGGGATCCCCGGGGCTGTGCCTGAGGTCACAGCCCGAGGTCAGAAGGACTCCATCTCCAGCCGGGGGTTTCTGGCAGAGCTGGCCCCCTCAGCTTTCAGGACCCGTTTCTCCCCTGCGGCAGGGAAGGCTGGTGGATGCAGGCCCACTCCCTGTTCTCAGCTCCAGGAAGGAGACTGCCAAGTCTTGTTCCAAAATACACAAAACCATTTCACTCCTTACTAGTCGCTGCTCCTAGGGCTGTCTCCTACCTGTCCTCACTTAAAAATCTCTCTCACACCTTCCAGGGCAGGCTACAGCCTCTCCATCTGCAGCCCCTCGTCTGTCTGAGCCCCAGACTGCGAGCAGATGGCTCCAACTGGCTGCCTGCGTACAGAGGAGGAAGGATCGGGCCTTTCCCCAGAGCCTCCTTCCTGGCAGTTACCACACGAAGCACGCAGACTCTTATCACCCCATTTGTTTATTCGGATGTACAAATATCAAAGACCACGTCCAGCTGAAAATGTAACTGTGGTACCTCCTCCTACGCTGCCTGCGATACCTTGCACTTGTGTGGCCTTGCACCAAGAAAGGCCTCAGCATGGGCTGGCAACCCAAGCACGTTCACCAGATTCCATGACAGATTTTTACCACAATAAAATCTTGATAAATGCTTTTTCACTTCTATTTTGGCCCGGGCTAGTTACAGTTGTACAACTGCACCTCTGCTCGCAGTGGAGCGGGTGACATGCCTGACCAGACGGAAGGCTCCTTGCCCCAAGCCATTTCTGTCACCAGCACACAGCCGCCACCTCCAACAACACGCGAGGTGCGCAGCACTCGCTTTATAAGTAAAGCTATGAATAATGCGGGTGCACGTCCGTCGGCTTCGGAACGAGATTGTTCTTACCCCTCAAGTGCCACAGCAAGCGATTTCTGCGCAGTGGTCTCCATGTCATCTGTTTGATCAGGAAATAACCATCAGCCCTAGAGGACCCTGGCGCAAGCTCACACCCGCGGCTACCCGCTGGCTCCAGTTATCGCCGCGTGTTTGCTCAGCCCAGCTCAAGCTCTGCCTTAATCCTCTGAGTTTGCACAGCTATTTGAGATCTCAGAGAGCATGCAGGGGGAGGTTTGGGTTGTAAATACCTTTCAGAGAGAAGGAACACAAAGAACGTGAAAAAAAAGCGCAAAACCACACAGCTAGAAGAAAACCTCAAGTGTGCTGCTGCGGGGTGCAAAGGACAAAAATAACATCTACCATTAGTAAAATAACAACCCTCAGCCCTCAAGCATCACTTAGAAATGCAGCCCTGGTGTGAAACCAAGTCTGTTACAATCCCCTGTCTCCAAGGTCCATTGGACACTGCAAGGCTCACACAGGCAGCCAAGGACTGGTTACACTGCTCTGTTGCCAGGCTGCCTCTGCTGACTTTAAAAGATTATATGGGCTGTTTTCCCAGAAGGGAAACAGCCTCCAACTCTCTCTACAGCTACCTCACAGGCTGTTCATTCCAGCACTTATTCCTTAAGTTGGGGAGCATGAAATATCCCGCTGAACGTCAAACAGGAGAAGGATCCATGCAAAGGAAATACAAGAAAAGTGCTGTTGCTAAAGGTGCCCCCGCTTGTCCCTGCTTCTGCCTCCCGCTGCTCTCAGCAAAACTGCAATGGAAAAGCCCCCGAGGATCTGAGCACCATCTATCCTTATATTAACTTTAGCATGCAATTAGCAGTAGGGCTGTCAAGCACATTTGTTTAACAGTTCAGGGACAGATCGTGGCTCAGAGATCAACTGGAACAGATTTACTTTTAATTAGGGTTTTTGTTGGTGCCGGTTGGTTGTGTTGATTTTTTTTTTTAATATTCCTATTGACCTGGTACCCAGTTTATAGAACAGCACCACAGAAGCAAATGCTGCCTTAATAATCTTGTGCCTTCTACATAGAAAAAGTGCTTTACAGATACAGACAAGACCTCTACTAATAGAAATCTACTGTCCATTTTGTTGCATAGAGGTGACACAAGAGACAGTAACTTAAAAGGCAAGGTAATACTGGAGATGTACATGAGAAAGATTCAGGAATGAAGTGAACTTCAGAGAGAGAGAAACCACTCCAAGATCAGGATGTAGCACAAGAAAAGAGGAGTAACCAACAGGCGAATGAAATGAAGTGAATAAGAAGAAAACAGGGAGATATATGGGATTGGAAAAATGGTAACTGTACTAGTAGATGAATAGCAGGTAGGACCACCAAGATGACTGAAACTGAGCTTAGTGTGCTGAAAAAGGCAGGAAATAGGTGGAGACTGAAAGAGCAGCAGGAGCAGGCACAAATGGTGGGAGAAGAGGAGTCTGAGAGCTCTGCTTGGGCAGAGCTGGGGGTAAAAAGACTCTCTGGGGCAAAAAGACCCCGCTGAGGGGGGCAGAGGAGGCAGGCGCATGCCCACGGCTGCTGGCTGGAAGCGTGGCCCAACAGCTGGGGCAGCAGGCTACTGGCACCCCAGCCGTGAGGCTGCAGCTTTCCCAGAGAGGGAAGCTCTCACTTTTCCTGTAACATAATGCACGCTTGTTTGTTTTACTTTCCCACCCTCTCTTCTCTCCCACTGCGAGCTTCACTGAAAATGTAACTCAAGCCCCAAGCCTTTCAGCCAAAGCCACTGCAGCTTTTTTTTTTTTTTTTTTGAAAAGCAAAAACGTGTCTAGGTTTGAAGTGACTCTCTTGCTTTGACCCTACATTCAAGCAACACAATCAATATCAATTAAAATGATTGCAAATGAAATCCTTGCTTGTTTAACCTTAGACTGCAATTCTCCTTTCCTAACTGACACATTCCAGATGAGTTTGGGTCTTGCTTTTTAAAATGCATCACATTTGCTCTGACCCTGTCAAGTGTTTAGCTCAAGAATAAGATGACGTTTTGACAAGACAGCTTTGGAAATGTTAAGACATTTGAAGTTGCCACTGGTTTGCAGGTTTATGATACATGATTTAACTTTAAAATAAAAGCGGATGAACCAATAAACTCGGTGTAATTGAAACAGTCAAATTTATTACCAGCGGCTGCGTTCCTGTCACCTGTGAAGAGCTGAAGAGCAGTCTGCTGGCACTCTGCTAAATGACCACTTGTTATTGTCTCACAAGAATTAAGACCTTTGCTGCTAGACCTTGAAGACACTGTACCAAGTAAGGTACCGTGGACAAATGTTACTTCAAGCCAAAAATTACAGAAAGGAAGGTCAATGTCATTCTACTTCTAAATGCATTTCAAGCCACAACACTTTCACAAAGCTTTGTCTACTCTTTTTGCTTGCAGAAAACATTCTGGAACTGGTGTTTAACAGTAATTTATGGGAACAATAGAAGTAGGAAGGCACACAGCAAATACCTCATCTTTAGTAAGAGGTCAAGGAAATCTGCATGAATGTGAACATACGGCTGTCCATGTTTTCAGTATAAACCTTTCTCCACCATCACCCACTGGGGAGATAGATAAACAAAATCTACTGTTTTAAGCCACACTCTGCAAGTTCACCAGGCAGCAAGCCTTCGCGTTCTTCCTTCTCCAATTTCCTCTTTGGAGCCTGCGGGTGCCTCACTGCAGAGAATTGCACACATCTTCCTCACTACCTGCTAACAGACATACTGTACAGCTATTAAAACTCCCACAGGTGCTTGCTGTCCATCACAAAGGAAATGATCCCATTTTAAGCCATCAGTATTTCCTCTAGTGATGGCAGTAAATGCCCGACGAGTGCTCACAGAATTACTGTCAGCGGAAAGTGTGTCAGAGAGCAAGGGAGCTTAAATGATTGAAGGGAAGCTGGGGCACCATTTTCAGGTAGCTGAAATGAGGCATATTGCAAGCCCAGCCTCCCCAGCTTTCACAGCCTACAGGAGCGCTGAAAGGCACTGCTGTTCATGCTCTGCAAGGCCAACCCGCCCAGCTTCCACAGCAGATAAAAGTATGTTTAGGCTGAAGCTGCTTTCAGCCAGGAGTGTGAGCTCAGCCAGCCCGGTTTACGCAGCGTATGAAGAATTTGGAAAAGAGCTTGTGCTTATCTGACAGCACCTACTTGAGCTGATTCCAGCAGCATCGCCGGGGAGAGCGTGCCTCCTGCAGACCGACCGCACGAGAAGCGCCGCTCCTGCAGCCTGCCGTCACCTCGGTGAGCATCCTCCAGAAGGGGAGGAATCGGGGTGGCAGCACGCGATCGAGGTCCAGCATTTTGGGGAAAATAGAGTATTGTACTCGGGTGCAAATACTCAGAAGCACTGCTGGGCCCACACTGCTGACAGGCAGCAGTCGCGAGCTTGTTTAAAGAGCACAATATAAACACTTAATCTGAATTAATTCCCCCTCTGCCCAGATTATTGAAACAGGCATTCCTACCGAATTCAAACCGCTCCCCCTGAGTGACAGAATTAGGGCTTGAGCAGCCGCTCCTTTCTGCAGCCAGATGTGGCTGGTTCATCGCTCATTTCCAGCTTCACCAGGAAGGTAGCACAACCCCAAGCCTCCAGCCGCACCAAAGCTGCCAAAGGAGAAGGCATCAGGGTCCTACCAGCCCAGACTGGTACAGCAGATGGATGTTTCACCTGCACCAATTTTCAGCTAAACTTGTCAGAAAAAGCAGAAAGGCACTGTTGAGTTAGAGATACCTCCAGCCTATTTGTCCCTATGGACAAGAATACTTAGAAATACCAGCTCCCTAAAGTTAGGAACAAAACGAGACAACACAACTATTTCAAATTCTGCGGTGCAGGGGACATTGTGCTTCCCTGAGCTAAACCAACCTGACCCTGGGCAGACGGACGGGGCACATGGCTCATTTACCACCGCCGCTGCCTAAATTGGTGTCCTCAATCTATACCCCTGTGTTTGAGGCTTTCATCTTCATAGTGCAAAGTATCTAGCAACAACGTAACGACTGCATCGGCTACCATGTGAATAGCTTGGGGCTTAGAAATGGTAGCTGGACCCCTAGGTAGCTTGGTCATGAATTCATGAATCTCAGGCCTGTTTTCCTCAGTAATTCACAGGGGGTTCCACTCACTAAAAAAATGCAAAGCTTTCATTTATTTTCTGGGATTCCTAACTCAGCCACACGTGTAGTCTCCACTTACTTTTAGTGCACACTTCTAAAACACAGCCATGAAAAATGTACTGCTCTTCAGGCAGCAGCACGTAAGGAATTAAATGCTCCAGACAAATCTCCCACGGGATGACAGCCTCAAACGCATCCACTCTGCCAGCAGCTGTGGACGTTCTGAGGTTCTGCCTCCACCCTGCGCTCTGTTACCACCCCGAGGAAGCACACCGTTCCCAAGGACTCAGCAGAACAGAGGTATGGATGCTGGCTGGCTGCAGCCGAGCAGTTTGCAAGCTTAGCTTAAAGTGCAGGTTGACACAGTCTGCACAAAGGAGACGAACGCTCACAAATCCACTCCTGCCAGCTCTCCTGTAGGGGCGAGTCTCCAGAAGAAAAACCAGGCATATCCTGAATCCCTGGTGCTACATGATAAATTAATTCCTGTTCAAACACTATGACACTAGAGGCATTTTTACCAACTCTGCAGTTGCCCTCAGTGGTAGGCAACAATTTGCAGTTCAGCTGTCATGAGGTCTAGCATGTGTATTAAATAATTAGTCCTCTGGTAGTTTCTTTTGGCTGGGAAACAAATGAGAAGAAATATAAATGATCCAACAACAAGAAATATGTAGAAGCCAGCCACCTCTACAAACAGCTGCCCATAGTATATTACTTCAACCTAATGGGAAAACGCTGAGTGAGGTGACTTCTGGCACAAGAGAAATGCCTTGCTAAACGTCTAAATGTCACAGACACTAATAAAAAGTCCAGGACAGCGCATCTGCGCCTCTCTCGTCATCCTTGCTCTTCCTCAAACATGTCACTGGAGAAATGTATTTTGCAACAGAGGACTGCAGCTGTCAGTCTCGCCAGCAGCTATGTTCTCCTGCCTCGAGTGGCTTAGCACACCACGTGCTCGCGAGCAGCTAATCTATAACTGGTTTGCTAGAACAAACAATAAGCAACCAAATGTTTCCATATATCCTTAGGGCTTCGTAGAATCGCTCCAAACATTCTGGTATCAGTGTCAGGAGCGAGGTATTCATTTATATCCTAGGCAATCGCTGAGAAAGGGGAAACACAGTATATAGCAGGCAATTTTGATGTATTCTGTGTTATAAAACATTTTTCAGACAGAGAGCTCAAAGGTCATTAATAGATTTTCATATGTTTACAGACAGCAGCAATTTCAAGCTCTGTAATTTTAAAACTGCATGTCAGTCTCTCAACTTCCAGCTGTTATTTCAACATTAGATAATGAACACGATGCAAAGGTTACACAATCACTTGAACCAGCTTATGCTGTAGATCCAGTCAGACAAATCATTATTAAATTCTAATTACACATATATTATTTTACAGCTCTTATTAGAACAGCAAGGAAAATCCTCTTTTTATAAAGAGATCAACAGTTTAGAAAAAGAGGCCAGAAAGGCTATTCTTTTAACGTGTCAGGGTTGCTCTTCTCAATCCCTCCATCCCCTAAACCCCTGATTTGTAACAGTCACAGGGACAAAGCTGCACCTGGTTACAGCAACCAGTGGTGCTCAGCCAGCCACCAGCCCGCAGCTTGCTCAAGTGCTTTACAGGCTCCGAATATACAGACACTGACGCCTACTTAAAATAACCATCTTTGATCAGAGGGGGGAAAAGGTGCTTAGTGGTTACCGTGTGTACTGGCTGAACATGCTCCTGTTTTTTCTTCAGACAGCTACTTTCAAACCAAAAAGGCACCCGCGAAAACTTCATTTTTCCCAAGGACCATGTTGTTATATGGCTGTACAATTGTCAGCTCTGTAATCCCCTGATCTGACCCTGTTATCACGCAGCCTAATGAACACCACCATCCAACTGCGGAGTGGTCTTAAGGAAATTCTGGAGGGTACTGACAGGCGTACCCCTTTACCAAAGGAGAAAACCAGCAAACTGGGGTTTGCTCTCACCTCTTTCCCTGCCCCCCTTTATTCCCAGGCGGCACAAAGTGTTACCCACTCTGGTTTATTCCGCCCAGAGCCAGCTATCAGTCACACAGCATGCAACTTCAATGGGAATCGAAGAATCGCATCCCCAAGACTCAGCTTTGAAGCAGGACAGACCAGCAACGTCCCTTTGTGCGAGTGGGATCTCCCGCGGTGACAGCAGCGCTGCCCTGGCATAGCGATGCCTCTCTAATCCCCAGCGCACCCTTAGCAAGCAATGAATTTCACACTGGGAAATTCCTTGCTTTGACATTAAATAATTCCAGCTGGGATTTTCAAAGGATAAGAGATAGGAGTCCAATCCCATCACATTTCAATAGGAAGCCCCTAAGGTTTATTTTATTTTGAAAAAGGAAACCCAGATTTCATTCTCATTTCCATCCCATTTTCCTCTGGGAAGTGAATGTGGAAGAAAGAAACAGAGGGCAAGAGCAATGCTAATGGCAGGGCAGGCTTACAGACTGACAAACGGCAGCGCCAGCTCCTGGGTACCTCAGCTGGCAGCACGTGATACAAGAAGGAGCAGACAAATCAGCGTATTCATTCATCCGTGCTTCTGCCAGAGCTGAGGAGTAGTACTTCTGCTGGGTTAGTCTCACTTGCCACCAAGGAAGAAGTTCCCAAGCAAACACTCCACCAGGAGGTAGACAATTAAAGCTCAAGAGGGAGCAAAAGCAGCAAGCTGTGGAGAGGAGAGCACCTGCAGAAGGGAATTGCGCTCCACTTGTCCGAGCACATAATGTAAAGCCTAGGGGCAGGTGGAGCTGGGGGGCAATAACCCCTGAGGAAGAAGATGACACAGAGAGGTGCCGTCACCTCCTCCTGCTCTCACATAACCCAAAGCACAGGGTGCAAGTTTTTGCCTGCTTTGTCTCTCTTTCCATTATGTTTAGAGGACTTTGCTTCTTTCTCCCTATCCAAGTGGTGCTAAAGAGGGCCTCTGTGCCATCACCTTCCCTTCCTCAGCCCCTGGGAACTGACTTTTGCTCACTGCTTAGTTCTCAGGTCCAGAAACCTGTCAGCATTTCGGGTTCCTCAGAGCAGATCTCGAAGGCTGGTTGGTTTGTAGGATCCGTTTTCCTCCTGCCTGTAACAAGGCCTTGCCAGTCAGAGACAAGAGAAAGGGGCATTCACGTAAAGTTTTCCATTTGCTGCCAGCGCTCAATTTTGAAATGCAACAGGGAATTCAAACATGATACAGAGCAGCAACTTCCATCACTGCTAACCCACTCAAATTAGTTAAGAGCCCTTGTACATCTCACGATTCGTGGCTCCGAGGGTATAACTTGGCTTCTCATTTACTGCTCACAGCACCTTGTCGATGGCACGCATCACGGAGCGAGAAATACAGATGTAGCACGCAGCGTTTAGTTGTTCAAGTGGGCATAGCCCTCTGGCAAGAGCTGAAACACCAGTCCGCGTGAGCAGGGTTAGAAGAGAACAGATGAAACCAGAGACACTGGAGAAGAGCCCGCATGGAAACAGGGCTTCCTGTGATTACTTCTGTCTCGCAGCTCTTAATAAGCCGCCTCACAGCTGACACCTCCACCAGCTATCTGCTTCCTCGTGTAGATAACCAGAAACAGAAGAGCTGACGTGGCGATGGTGTTGTACACGTGCTATGTAACATCTCGCTGCTAGAGCGGCGCGAGCAAAGCACCAGCACGTCCCGCATCCTGGGCTCCGACACCAGTTCTCAGCGTGACCATACGAGAGACAGCCACTTAAAAAATTTAGTTTGAAGTGCTCATAAAACCAGGTAACAGCTGCAGCACGCCTCTCGGAGGTGTGATGATACAAAGAACTTTCCAGATGAGGGAGAGCCGCAGCGGCATCTCCCAAGCAGAGCTGGTACCAAGGCTAAATCCCCTGTCACCGCTGCCCTCGAGCCCCCCGGGGCCCACCGGCTCCGGCAGCAGCAGGGTGTCACCCCGGGCGAGCAGGGAGGACAGGCAGGATGTGCTGGGCGACCTCCATCTCGGGAGGCTGTCGCTAAGCAACCAGGGCCTCCGCTACCCGCAGCATCCTCCGCTCTGCTCCGCTCCCTGCCACCGTGCCCAACTGCTCGCTCGGAGCCCTCAAAACCCGGTGTGAAGAGCAGCTCTCGCCAGGGGACTCGGGGAGCACCGACAGTGAAGACTGCAGATAAATATATCAACAATACCATGTTTCAGAAGAAGATATAAGGGCAGAAGGGGGAAATTTTATGCATCGGACCAGAAGTACTCAGCAAAGCAGAACCGACTTTAAAATGCGGGAGATTCCAGGTACTGTTTTTGCAGGGCAGGATACGGATTTCCAAGGTCCCCACCGTGACTGAGGAGTTATAACTGTGAAGTCTCCAGTTTGGGCAGGACCACAGAAGCAGGTGACCCCTGAGACCAGCACCCTTTCTGCAGCGACGAAAGAGCAAATGCCTTCCCAAACCCTACAGATACAGGCTGCCAGTATAGAGGCCATAAAAACAGAAAGACCAGGTTAAAGTTTGAGCCATCCCACTGAAGGCAGCGACCTGCAGAGCACACAGCCACGTTAATTACCGTGTGCTTAACTACAGCTCTCCTCTCTCTCCACACTGAGTACATTTCCCATCCACACGTTATTCTGTTACTGATGTTGATGAGGTTTGCAGCTCTCAAATCCCAATAGGGAACGCCTTCCTCTAGCAAAGAAAAAAAAAAAAGCATCTTGAGAAGGTGAGGGAAAGTTCCTTCATAATTTAAAAATAACTCTGCTGCTTGGTTGTTATCAAGCCTTTTTCATTAGCAATTCTTAAAGCACGATGCTTTGAGAATCAGCATTTTGACCCCCCAATTTTACAGGATGAGGAATGAACAAATACAAAGCCACTTGTCCCAAATCTTCCACAAGTCCTCTGGCAAATTTAGGAGGAGATTCTACATCTCCCAGGCCCTGGGCCACAGTGCTCCAAGAGAACGAACACAACGACAGAAATCTCCTGACGCTAGAAAGGATTTAACCCTGGTGGTAGATGTAATATTTTTTTCTTGGATACACAATAAATGCAAATGCAGCTATTAGCTACATAGGAGGCAACAGGTGGGATTTGTCCGGCTTCAACCTCACATCCTTTTGAGTGTCTTAGATAAAAACCAGCTTGAGAATACCAGAGACAACACGATCAATACATTAAGTCAAGCTGTTTGTTACCAGAAGAGTAGAACTGGCAGCTCTTCTTGGCTCCTGAAATATGACACATAACCTGGCCTTTCTAATGCGCTGCTTTGGATGGCACCCAAATCCAGCACCATCTGGCCAGCATGCGCGTATGTGTACAAAGAGGACAGAAGAGGCTCCTGGCTGACAGATAAAGTGACATATCAGTGCAGCGACACGGACTTCAAATCTCTTCAGAGGCTGCAAAGCCAGCTACGCGCCGTGGAAACAGGCGGCCAGCTAAGTGACTTCAGGGCACGGCGGGCTGAGAGCTTCTTGTCCACGAGAGAGCTGGGTAAACATTTGTTTTGTTTGTAGAAACCATTAGCAATGCCACAGAAATATGCAAAATTATTTTCCTGGGGTAGGTTCAAAGCAGAGGGTATCGCATTTCCTTCCCTGCCCAAAAGCTAATCCCTACATTCAAAAGCCTGAATTTTCCACTTCTGTTTTTACATTCAGCCTTGCATGACGCCCTCCCGGCATCACCCGGCAGTCAAAACCAACATGTTATTCCATGGCTTAGAGCCTCTTAAAGCTCGGCCTCCCAGCTACGGCACAGGCCGCTCCTTCCTCCTCTCCTGCCACCAGGACGCCACTCGCGGATTCTTCTCAATTCCGTTTCGAGCACTGCAGCGATGATTTGGCAGCAAGGAAATGAGAACATTAGGTAACAGCAGGAATAGCGAGCTGTCCCAGAGAACAAGCGGGGTGTCTCCTATCACATCTAGCATCCCGTTCTGCGTTCACTCCATGGTTTTGTTCAGCTGTTAACTCCACTGAGGTACAGAGAGTCACACGGGTGGAAAAGAGAGAACAAGCTTTAACTCAGTTTATGCCAACTGGGAAAAAAAAAATTACACAGAAATCACCAGGAATCTGATGAGAGCTATTGCGGCTTAAGAAAACACATACCCACCTATCCACCTTGCCTTCCTCCTGAAGGCTGGCGTGCCCAAGGCAGAAGTGAACATATGCTAGCCTGATACGATCACACGATGGCTCCTATGGGAATGTCCACTCAATACCAAAACCCAGCTGTGTCAAGGTTGGGGGGTTAGAAGGAGCTTTAAAATCGTGTCTGTCATTTGGAGGAACCCATCCCCAAGAATGGGATCAAAGGCTCCCAGGCACCATTTTCAATTCTTTCAGTTGAGGGGTGAAGGCATCGACTGTTGTTCATGTGCCTTTCCTCTCTGCTGAGCTGCTCGGCAGCATCGCACAAGTCCTTCGTGCTGCTCCCTACCTGGCTTTACAGCATGTCAAAAGGAAAACACTGCAGATAAACCACCGGCGGTTTTCAATCAAGTTTTTAACCAAGCGAAGCAGAAAGTCACTGCCTCTACACACAGAGGGCATTTGACCAAGAAAATTCAAGTGAATGGGAATCTTTGACAAAGGACAGAATCTCTGGGAACTCTGCAGATTAGAGCATCCTTTTTGTTGTTGTTTAGCATTAACTATCTTCTGTTATTGCTACAGGTTGCACATTTATTGCGCCTTCTACAAAGATGCCACTAGGAAAATTTTCATCCTTGTTTTCAATTCCCTTAAGAGCCCATCATGAAGGCTTTGTGATTGTTAAAACATTGGAAGTTCACTAGGTGCCAATACCAATTATTTCTATTACAAACCACAAAGAATTAACCTTATTTTCTTTTCTTTGTATCTCAGCAGTTCAGGTGTACAAATAAATAAATACACAGTCAACAAACAACTAATGAGCTCTTATAGAAATGGCCTTAAGGTTCACAGGTCAAACTTAACAGAGGAGTCAGGAGTTTGGGAGTTAAATATCAAGACCAGAACAAGGGGCTAAGTTATTAACAAATCCAGCAATTGTAAAACAAATGGCAAGAGAAGTGTTTAAATACTTTTAAAACCCTTGTACTGTAGACAAAGCACTCAATCCTTGTTCTGAGCCTGACCCACTTTTCATTCAGAGGGATCAGCTTGCCTTACAAAACGAGCCAACTATCCTTTCCTTGGTTTTGCAGGTGCTAAAGCTCCAAGCAGGAGCCACAAGAGGCACAGAGCATCCTCTCCGAGGCCAGAGGCATGGGGACAGCTGCGGAGACGGCCCCGCTGCTGCCTGCTGCAAGGCTCCTTCGGGCATCCGCTGCCAGCATTGTCCTCAGCTTGCTACTTCCCCTTATCTAATCTTACTTCTTGGTACTTCACAGTATCACAGGTTTGGCATTTTAAGCATTTGAAGGAAAAAAAGGAGACTGCAGAAGCCGCGAGGAAGATTAGGGTTAAGGCACTGACTGTCTTTGCTGGCCAGGGGCAGGTGCTGGTGCGAGGGCTACCGTTACTGAGTGGCAGACGGGGACCCCATCCCCGCTCCTGGTCCCACCTGTGCCTCGATGGGCTGCTGGTCACCTTCCTCCTCCCTCCCTCCGGAGCAGTGCTGGGCCAGTTCAGCGGGCTGCCACAGAGGTGGCAGCCCTGACATGAGGCTGGGAGCACAAAGGCAGAAGCTGAGGGCAAGGTGCTTCCGCCAGTGGTCACTGAAAAGTCTTCCAAGAAATGATAACCCGAACCCTAGCTGAGACGCAGCGTGATAAAGGAACGGAGAGACAGAAGACAAAGGGGAACTGTAAAAGAAAGACAAAGTCCTTCTCCCTTTAGCACGGCAAAACAAAAAGAATTAAAAAAAATAAATTAGCATTTTAAGAGAATGCAAAGGATCTATGAGGAAAAAACAACACTAAACTCTACTCCAGTTTTGCACTTCTAAAATATGACAAATATATTTGTTAAACGTCACTCAGGCTCAGATGCACGTATAATCTCCTGATATATTCAACTTACAGGACAATCACAAAGCCCCTTACTTGCCTTAAACCAACCCCTACCCACATACTTTACTTTTGTGCAGCGAAACAATGCACTCCAGTAATAAAATCCATTTTAAAATCCAGTGTTATCAATGAAATAGCAATTCCCAGGACCTAGTTTCACTTTGTGCTTCTGAAGAACCACTTGTTCTTCAGGGCACTCCTGTTATTTGACATACCTTCCTCGGCTGGTCTCCCTGTCCTTTTCTATTTACTGGATTACAAACATTTTGGAGGCTTGGAAAGCACAGTCTTTAACATTTTATAGAAACATCTGCCAACAGAGCTGCTAAACACTCTTGTAAAAGAGACAGAGATGTTTATTTAGACATGCTGCTGACGTTTCCTGTTGCATTTTGATCCTGAGGCATATGCAGTCCTTCCAAACAATTTAGCGTGCGTGTACAGTGGAAGCACAGTTCTCAGAGAAGTACAGCTGAAAGTAATCGAGACTGAAATTTCAGGACCGTCACAGCAAAAACATTGCCAAAGCCCCTCCCAAGGCTCCAGGCAGAGCAAGCACCTAGCAAAAAAAAAAGCAGAACACACGATGCTTCTGGAGTACCAACGTTGGAAAGGCACAGCGGGGGACTCTCCAGGGCTTGTTTGGGATGGTTTCACGGGTGGCTGGAGCGACGCAGGTTTCACCATCAGACACTGCAGGGCTGTGATGCACAGTGGCTTCATTTCAGGCTGGCCAGTTCCTTGCCAGCCACCATGTGCCATGGCAGCAGCCTTCCTAACACAAGGTGCCAAAGTCAGGCAGGAAATCAGGTACACGCTCCCATGGCACCGCAGCAGCAGTGCAGATCCACGCACTGGGTGCTGCTCCCACGAGCCTGCCCCGTGCTGAGCTAGCTGGGTTATCCGCTTAGCTGTGAGTGTCGGTACTGAACGGTGCACAGGTGTGTCCTTAATGCTCCAGATCCGTGCTCTCAGGTAGATTTAATTACAGCGGCCCGAAGAGCTACCATCTGACTCCTCTCTGCCCTTCTGCTGGAATTTACCACTCCAAGTGCAGCTGACAGAAGAGAGCTTACCCAGCCCGCAGCCCCTGTCGTTCACAACTTCGTGGATTACTGTAAACTATCCACTGATCACAGCTAAATCACCTTCAGCTGCTGCAAAATCCCACTGGGATGATGAATCTGCATCCCTAGTCTCTCTGCCTTTGTTTCTTAGCTGTTAAAAAAGGAGTAACTCTTCACCACAACATTACAACCATTAGGTTGGGCTACAGAGTTTTCAGACAGGCTATACAAGCACTTAAGGAAGAGTGTGATTGATCCCACATCCAACGAACCACCGCCTCCCGCTATCAACCAGCACCGAATAACCTACGGCAGTCTGAAGGGAGGGGAGAATCCCAAACCCCACGGCGTGCTTCTGACATTTGATCCCTGGAAGCGAAGGATAATACTTTCAACAACAGATTATGAATCTGTGTATACAGAAAGGATTAATGCAGCTTGTTGGTTACAGAGATGAAGGAATATGAAAAAAAATAAAATAAAAAGGAGAACTGTGAATTAAAGCTAACCACACGAAAATTAAGGGGTTTATTAAGGGCTATAGACCTAACAAACCAAGGAAGTAAAAATACGTGTATGCAGCAGAGGAAGGGAAAATCATCCACTTCGGCTGAATTTACTCAGTGTGGATTGCCCTCTCCTCCCCGAAGAATGCTTTTGCAGAATTAGCTGCTTTACTTCATATTTGGGTTTAGAACACAGCAAGGAAACAGAATTTCACTGCCTTAAGACCCCTGTAACCTCCTCACAGGGGAAAAATGGATCTTTGCCTGTAAAGCTCGATCCTGCATGGTAATGGCTGTGCCACAGATAGTTTTTTCTTCTGATGCATGTTTTAAGTTATTTGTGTAAATAACCATGCTGGTTACTCCCATCTGGTTTCCACAGCGAAGCATTTTAACTGTGAAGAAAGTAAATGACAAAAACTGGTATATAGTGAAAAATGCATTTTCTGCAACTACTTGAATTTTCTTTCGCTTGAGCCTGCTTTAATAGTTCTGAGAATCTGCACATATTTGGGTAAAGCAAATTACTCCAATTAAAAAAAGAAAGGATGCTGCTATGATATAGAGACATTCTCTACATACTTGTAATTACTCTGAAAGAAGCAGATTTTTTGGATTCTTCTTTAGGGTCAAGAGGTTTCTAATTTCCGATAAAGGTCAAAGCATCTCATTCAGATGAAATGAAGCTCCACAAGAGTTTGAAAAAGGTCACCAAATCCAAATTCTCTCATATTCCTTAAATAAACTTTTAAATAAATGAGCCTTTGCTCAAGTGCTGAGGATATTTAAGGACACCGCGGTAAAACGTATATACTGATTTCCAGTCATTCTTACCAGAGAGAGCTTGTATTAAGTGGCTACAAATCTGAATAAGAAACTTCTATCCGTGCAACTTCTTCCAAGTGCCTTTTATGAGGTGGGAAGAGGGTGTACTGATAAAAGGCCTATACACAAAACTCAAGGTCAGAATCTCTTCGTAACAGATCAAATGGATTAACTCATAAATTAGCACACACTCAGAGATGCACATAGTTAACTAAACAGTAAACACTGCTTTAGAAGCAGGAAAACCCGATGAACTCACCTTCACATCTATCTGTTAAGATATACGACTACATTTTCTGTTCTAATCACAGACACCACTCCTAAGAGACAAACCCACAGTGTAAGTAATCTGTTAAACGAACGCGTACATATCCAACTTGAGGATGCACAGGACTCAAGTTTGTTCCTTCCAACAACCACAAGGATGCAAGCGGATATTTTGTTCCAGGAACATAGATCCTCTGCTCCATCTGGAAGCCCTCCCTGATGGGGAAGAAAATCCAGGTAGGTCTGTTCCTACAGATTACCAAAACACATCTGAAACAACCTTTTGGGCCACAGAGACTTGCCCAAACTAAGAGCAACATGTACACATGATTAGCTCAGAAATTAGTCATATTAACAGGTTAAAAACATGACCAACCATCCAAACAGCTTCCTGCTACTCCGATCCCAGCACAGAGCGCTGAGCCAACCAGTCACAGAACTGCAGCTACAAGTTGCTAACAAGCACCTTCCAAAAGCTGCTTTTCTTCTTCGTTCTCCAGCACTGTTTGGATTCATACCACAAGGTTAATTTGCCAAGTGACAAAAAGAGTCAGAGGCATCCCCAAAATAGGTCCAAAATCACCTCCCTGGCAGCAGGGGGTAGTTGTATTCCAGAATTTCTGACAAGTTCCTCAGTCACTCAGTCCAACATAACTTCCTTGCCTGCTTTCCCTCACCTTGCTGCTTGCTCCCCGTAGTATTTCATCTGGGAACTTTCCCTAATACGGAAATGCATGATTTGAGGCTGCCTGCACAGTCCTTGCACAATCTCAGTCTCCAGTCAAGGTAAGAATGAGTAAGAAAGGAAGAAGAATGGGTAAGAAAGGAAGAGCCAAGAAGCGAATATAGACATTGGAAAGGGAATAGTAAAGATCCTTTTTCAATAAAGGTCATTTTCCAAATAGTAAGCACGGGCTAGGCAGGGATGTCTTTCTTTTGAGGGCAGTACAGGAGTTCGAAGCTTCCTCACCCCCAGCTTCCATGCATGCAGCAGAAGAGCGGTGGGGACCCCCCAGCCCAGCACCAGGACGGACACACAGCTCTGTAGCACCCAGGACCCTCCATTCAACTCTGCAACGTGAGGCTCCAGCACCCCCCAGCCCCAGACGCACTCCCCAGTATAAATCGTTTCAGCCACTATTCAAACACCTTCCTCTGAAATCCCTTCCAAGAACTCAGAACCAGAAAGCCCCAAGCAGTCTCTCAGATAACAGGCTCGTTTCAAAGAGCAGACAGAAGCGCCAGCTACCTGCCAGCTGAATTATTTAGGAGCCACGTGCGTGGGACTTTGAGGCGCTCCTCACCGCTGCTGGTACAGTCCCTTCACCTCCAGACAGACAGCTCGGTGTCTGGCTCAGACTGACGTGCAAATAAAAAGACCCCTTTGTGCTAGAACAGAGGCTCTCTCATGTGGCCAAACTCATGAGCTAAAGAACAGAAATACAATACTATATATAAAAACCAGGATCGTACAAACACCATTACAGACTCATGATGAGAGGCTGTGCTTCCTTCCATAGCAAATTACATATACAACCCCTAACAACTGCTTAATTTGTCTCCCACCTTCCTCCTCTCCCTCCCTTTATTTTTAATTTTTGGCAAACTTAGAGCTTATAAAGACAAGTGCTTCAGAATGGGTCGGAGCTTCCCCCAGACAGACAAGTTCCCCCGCTAAGCCCTATTAAAACACACGCTCTAATTCAGCCTTTGCTTGAGGAAGGTTTCTGACTACCAGATAAGCCACACATCATTTCTGTAAAATGGACAAAAATCCACCACGAATTAGTATAAAACCAAACTCATTTCCTCTTCAGGCTTGGGCCAAGATTTGAATCAAGGTCTCAGGTGGTAAAAAGACTACAGCATTATAAATCATTTCTGGCTACTTATTTGCCTTACTTGCGTATTTTTACACTTATCTGAAATCCACATATGTGTAACATTAAAAAAAATGGTGGGGTATTTCAGATTATAGCTTAAGAGACAATAGCAAACGGTTACTTCGAAGGTCTGTGAATTGAAACTTTTGTTCTGTGTGCATTCATCAGCAGATTTGTTAAAAAAATAAAAAAAATGAAATGAATTTAATCACTGCAACCTTGATTCACCTCTCAGCTGCATAACACAAAGGTTGCCATGATTCTGTATTTCTGGGACTTAAACACCTTAAAATCCCTGGATAAGAGTTAACACCCTTTTATTTCACTAACTGAACTAGTAATTTGACTAAGGAAATAGCTTCACGTTTATACCAGTTAGGTGTATGGAAGTGAGGGCACTTAAATATCAGCAAGTCTTTTTTTATTTTGTAGGCTAGAAGTTACCCAGGACATGCAACTGGTAATCAGTTTCAACACATTTATCACTTCAGGTACAAATCTCGTAGCTGTCATTTAACCTTTCTGATGGGAAAACTGAATCAAACACAGTCAGACTTCAGAAGCAGTTAGCGGCAAGGTCAAAAATGGAATCAGAGTTTCCAGTGATCCCACCTTTACGTCTTGTTTCTTGGGGCATAATCCTTCCAGAAATGTGAGCCGTGTGAGAACCACTACCTTATGAGAGGTGAGCACCACCCGCACCAAAACCCAGCGGCTGTTCTGCCTGGAGGAAGCCACTCGAGTCAGGAAAAAGTTTAAAAGCACTACTTTGAGGATCCAAGAAGCCCCAGCCATGGATCAGATCCTTCCCGTGGAAGATGGCAGCAACAACGCGCGCACTTCATGAGACAGGGTGGGAAAGGAAAAATCAAATATCGACGTAGGCCAAAGATCTCTCTGCAAGCTCAGTGTTTCTCAAGCTGTCAGTAATGAGGCTGCTGCTGTCACTTACCCACTCAGTCACTCTCTCCCATCAGACACTGATAGCACGCCTGTCACAGCCGCAGCGATGCCGGAGTCAGAGATGACAAATCGCAGGGAAGACGTGTCAACACAATCAACTGGCCTGAAGACAGACAGCTGGTGCGCAAATTCCACCACAGACAATATCGCTTGTGAAATCATTCCAAGGCATTTTTAGCAATTGCAAGCTCTCAACAACAGCCCCGGCTGCTAAAAATAGCCCGCCGAAGGCTCGCTCCAGCACTAATAACAGCACTGGCTGAATTTGAGTCATGCCCCACTTGGTGACATATAAGCAAAACAAGCACCAACCTCAGTGAAGCTGGAGGTTTGAACGCTCAGAGCCCTAGCAATTTTAATGCACCCCTATCACAGTGTTCTCTCCAGTCAGCTGCTAATGGAGTTCCCTGAAACGCCAGATCTAGAGACAGACAGACAGGGTCCTCCACCGCTAGGTAAAAAGTGAAGGCTCAGATAATTCTTCAGTACAAATATACATCAGCGTGGTTCAATACAAACCCTCCTCACCGCAAACAAAAGGGACCAATGCATCAAAGGTGCTAAACGTTTCCATCTCTCACATTTCTAAAGCTCCTACCGAGCATCCATCAGCTCACAGACCATAACCGCAATGTCCTGGAAAATAGAGCAAACCCTGCTTTCCCAGCGGTGCTGAATGCCGAGAAGCAGCATGACAGGGAAAGGGAGCTCCACTTCCCTTGGTATGCAACTAACCACAGAAGTGCACTTTTCCTAGCGAGGGCTGGAGCAGAACCTGCAAGCCGTAGCTGTTCAAGACCTCTGAGAACTGGGTAGAAAAATGCTGAGGGCACAAGTTGCTTTCATATCCAGATACCCAGCACTGATTCTTCAGGTTTAAATCAAGACAGAATTCATCTCCAGACTATTTTGAATATAAAAATATACTGCCTCCCAACTCCTCATTGCAGGTATGCTACCAAACCAACACAGACCACCAGACTTGTCTGGATTAATCCCAGACTGAACCACGGCCTCATGTTTAAAAGGTCGAATTTGGAGACACCCAGAGATGGAATCATCGTGATCCTTGATAAACTGCTACAGCGGTTAATTATTCATCCCGGTACAATTTTACAGCTTATCTCCAATCTAAATGTATCAGTGTTACAGCCTTCCAGCCGCTGGATCTTGTCACTGCTCCGACTGCCAGACGAAGAGCCCTCTATTACCACGCTGCTCTTCCCATACAGGTTGTTATAAATTGTAATCGTGTCACCCCTCAGCCTCCTACGATAAAATAGCCAGAGCTCCTGGAGTCCTTCCCTGCAAGACAGATTTTCCTATTCTTTAACAATTCCCATGACACTTTCCTGAAGTCCCTCCAACTTTTAAGCGTCCTTCCTGAACTTCAAGCACCAGGCTGGGATACCGCGTTCAAGTTGCACTCATGCCAATGCCCAACACAGGGCTACGTAACCACCTCAGACCTGCTCAGCCCAGCCTTCCCCTGTCCATACATTCAAGGATTAGATAATCCTGGGCACAGCTAGGCTGTGAAACCCCGATTCAGATGGTTATCCGTCCTGACACCCATGCCTCTTTCAGGCTCAGCCGTTTCTCAGGAGGCAGCTATCCACCCTCCATCTCCTCATTATACACCAAGGGCCCTCATTTCATCCCCAGAGCAGGGCGTTTTATTACGCCAGAACACGCTGTTCGCAAAGCAATCCCAGTCACTCCAGTCCTGTTCCTTATCTTGCACTCCACCTAATCTGTGTGTTATCTGAGGACTTTGAGTAATGGTGCTATTTTTTTTCCCCTGGGTCACTGATTAAAAGAAGTTAAACAGTGCCATGCTAAGGACCTAGTACAAACATACCTTCTGAAAGCTGATTCTTTTTTTGCCTGCCCTATTTTGAAACCTTCCTGCCTGACAGTTCAGAACCCAGTTCTCGTGCTGTTTCTATTAAATATCTGCATTAACAAAATAAGAAAGCTGGGACAAAACCACTCCACTTCAAAATGCATTCAATCAAATATCTGGGGCTTTCACAGCTGACTGCGAGAGACCTAGAAGAAAACTGCCGGCTACCAACTACCTTGCCATTAGCAGACAGCTTCGAGCTGATTTCAAGTGTCCAAGGGCCCCTCATCCAGCCGCCTGCTTTGCCACCTCCCCTGCAGAGCCCAGGGCTGCACGCGTGAGGCCAGGGGGGCTCAGGCAGCGTGGCCGGGTAGGAAGGGAGAGCTCCTGCTCCCCGAAGCAGCTGCTCGAGGTTGTGCTGAGTGGCCTTCTCCAGCCCAGACAAACATCCAGGGTTGTGCCTTTGAAGCGCAGAGCAGCTGGTCCTCGTAACTCTTCCCAGTGGGGTCCCCTAACGCTGGCGTGATAGAATTAGAGTGTCTGCAATGCGAGGAGATCCAAGCGTGGTGAGAACAATGCTCTCCAGATGAGCACGGCAGCACAGATACAAGGCTGTGCAAGATGTGCCCCACTGCTCACAGCTACCAGCCTCACCCTGCCTGCAGCTGTGCTGCACGACCTCGCTTTGCGGCACTACTGGAAGGAAATAAGATGTTTTTAGAGTATGCTTGCTGATTGCAAGGTATTTTCTGGGGTTATTCAGTAGTTCTTTCTGCATGTAACTGGACACTGCAAAAGGGAGCTTGCTCCTCTCGTGGAGAAGGGGCAGGACGTAATCCAGACAAGATGACAAGCAGCAGTGCTGGGCTGCACCCACTCCTCCACACCGACACAAAGGGATGGACCAGGAAACCAAGCAGCACCTCCACTTCCCACCAACCAGACCCCACGCTCCTCATTTCCTGCTTCCATCACATTTCTCTGTATTGAAATACCATAACTTCCAACTCTTCCTGCTGATCGTAGCCTCCTAGAAAAGCCACAGCCAGCACCACGTTTCCACAAGCCCTACCAGGGCTCCCAAAGGACAAGCTAACATGAGAAAAGGGATGGGGGGAATGCTCTGAAGAAATGGCACAATATCCAAACACACGCAGCTGAATCCTCTGGGTCTTAACTGAGTGTCTGTCCTCAGGACACAAGTGCCTGCCGCTGCACTGCTCCTCCCTCCTCCCCAGAGGGGACCACCTCCCGGCACTGCGCTCGCACAGCTCTGAAGTCGATGAAAATTTCTAGGCCAAGAGATACCATTTGTCTCTCAGATTGCAGCTAGCTCCCAATCAAAGCAAATTTTATTCTTTAAGAAGTGCTCCTGATGGCATAAAATCACATGTAGCTTAACCTTTAGAATAACTTTGATCTTGAACTACTCCAAACCTAAGATCTGGAAACCATGTACTCTAAATGCTGCTCAGGGGTCTAAACAGCCAGCGCGAGGAAAAATGTGAGCTGAAATGTATTTTTGCTGCCTCCGTGCATTGTGAAGAAAGATGCCTATTTTCTGCAGCAGTAAGACCTTTCTAAAAGGATTTCTGGTCTGCTGTGAAGTCTCACCTCCACACAAAGGCAGGGATGACTCAGGAGCGAGGCTCGTCCATCTTTGTCTTAGAGGGGTTTGTTCTTCCTCGTGTGACTGATGACCTAAAGTGGGGTCCCTGAATACTTACAGTTTGTAAGCCCATCTTCAACAGGTTTATACCAAAACATATAAACAACAACCTGATACAGCATCCAGCTGGAGAAATGTCGTGTCTTTCATGTCTGAAGTATTGCAGCATCTACTTAACATTGAAATAACATTGATGGATCCAGAGCACTGATGAAAACAAAAGCAACTTCACCTACAAAACACTGGGGATGTGACTGACTGGTTCTTGTCAGCGCTGAGATCCTCTGCTAAGGACAGAAATAAAGGCATACAAATTAAGTTTAACCAGATCACCTACTATTAGCTGAGTAACAGCTGTCTCTAACTCCCCAAAATTTAGAGAAATTAAATCCCCACTGAGATTAACCTTCCTGCTTCCCAGAACTTTATAAAGATAGCTCTGGCTAAACTTCTGGGGCAACAACCTGGAACTTCTCATGAGAGCAGCACGATAAAGCTGTTGGAAAATTCATGGTGGTGTAGGAAACCAACACAAAATGGCAGTCCTGCATCTTACACAGCAGAGAGAGCTGGAAGCACCTCATCCCCACCACTGAGCGTGTCCGGAGGTTGTAGGAGGGTTTTGCTTTTCTTTGTATTTGGCAGGAATGGCCTAGAGGAAACCAGCCTGCTTTGGCAAGCAGGTCCCAGCTGCTAACTCTACCCCAACATCCAGCCCCGAAAAACTGACAGCTCTCTCGTGTCAGTCCTGTACAACTCTGTAAGGAGTTTGCTCTCAGTGGCGACTTTTATTCTTACGTTTTCTCTGTCACTGCTGCCTGTGAACACCAAGGGAAGTACAGAGCAAATGTGGCCGTGTCGTTTTTCAGCGCCTTTGGTGTCACTGAAGTGACAAGCACCCGATCCCGCCTGACAGGAGCAGCCACAAGGACTCGTGAAGCGAGGCTGTGCTCCGGAGCAGGCAAACTTTCATTCCTGTTTGCTCCCGCAGCGGTTCTGAAAGCTGTACAGCTGCATGGCTGCACCACAAACACTCTGTTTAAGCTCTCCTGCAGCAATGATTTGACTCATCTCTGTAAAATGAGTTTCTGAGTATTTTCATGAGATGACTAATCACAAAAGCGATATAAATGAGCTTTCTCGATACCTGCCCATGTTTTTAGCCACGTCAGTGTAAAGCCTTTATCTTGTCTAGCGAAAGCTGGAAGGTTAAATGCAACCTAGATGTTTGAAACCGTACGGATGACAGCTGCCAGTCAAGAAGCCAAAGCACGAAATCACTTCAAGTGCAGGCACATCCTCTCTGATACTTAATACTTCAAGGCAAACAATAAACATGCTTCTCTTCCCCGCTGCCTTTGCCCAAATACCTCCCTGAAACTCTGCCGGTACACGGACTAGCGTTACAACATCATTTTCAAAGAATCTCCCTTTCATCTGCATCGCCAACACATTTCCCACTCCCCTGACTGCCTTACAGCCCTCTCACCTTGTACTGCTTATTCTGTTAGTAAGTACACAATAAATCTGAAAACGCACTCTGCAGTGAAGGTAGCACCATGGCACGCGTGCCATAGGGAATATCCATGAATAGAAAACTTACTCTGAAGGAAAGAAGGCAAAAAGAATATCAAAAGCATATCAAGTACAGCTCAGCCAAGAAATACAATCTTTTCAAACTTCAGAAGAGAATTGGAGTGGCCATAAATATCTAGCTAATTAGGGCTTTAATGAGATCTGTGTTACTAACCCCTTCAAACTGCCAAAAAATCTCTGAAAGTCAATAGTGCCAAAACCTTCAAGAATTTTGTATTTGCTCTGCTTATACAAACCCCAGACATTCTTACAATCATCCATTCCCTTTGCTCATAAATATTTATCTAGTTGGAGCCAAGTGCATAAATGAACCTTCCATCCCGCTTATGGCTGCTCTCCCTTTAATCCTTAATCCCTTTGCACTACCTTTCTTGTCTCTAACCTGCAGAGGACTCTGACTGTTTGCATTTAATTCTTCTTACACATGCCCTGGAGCACAAATGGCTTGTCAGGTTAAAGATAAAGCAAACACGTACTGCCACCAGTAGAGTAACCAGCCTTTTTGATATCAGTACACCTGCAGCCAAGGCAGGCTGGGTAAGGGAAGGATGAATGAATAAGTGATTCGGCTGGGATCTCCCCACACAGCAAATCAACTGACTTTTCTAGGACAAATCTCCTGCCTGCTATTCACACTCACTAATTCTGAAGATGGTCCTTGTCCTCATTTTAATCAAATGCAGCGGCTTCAGGGATGGCACAGCCAGAGATGAGCCAGAGATTACGTCCGTGCTGCACCTTGAACAAACAACCTAGCAGAGCGCAGAAAGTAAAGGCATAATATCTTTTCCAAAGGGGTCAGCAATGAGAGGCTTGAAAGAGGAGAAGGACCTGGGCAGTGTTTTATTAGTATGGGCAGAAAGGTCAAGCCGGGAGGAGCACCGAGCAGAAAGAAACATCAGTACTTCGGCTTGGAGAGGATCAGCGGAACAAAAAGAGAAGCGTTTGTCAGAGTCAAGAGCTTTGATTCCTGAACGAGTCCTTTCCATTTTCCTCCCACCTCACTTGGTTGGACAAAGCCTTACACTTTTTTGGAGCTACACTTAAATGAGACTTCAACTTTAGGCCTAAGGCACAAATGGAAATCGCAACACTCCATATTCTGCAGTGATAAACCAAAATATCTGTCATTACTGCTGAGGACTTGAAGACTACTCACCTACTTCTCTCTCTGAAGAGCCTTCCTTTCATTTTAAGCAGCGCACTAGCTGTGAAGCCTGCCAGCTAGAGCTGATGCTGCTGCCCGGAAATCTGATAGACCACTGCCCAAAGCAACATGGTGGTACAATGCTGCCAAAAAAAGAAGTTGCCAAGGCCCTGCCTACACTCACTCCTGGGACTGAGAAATCACGGATTTTTTGAAATGGGTGTTTCTTTCTGTTGTTCTTTCCAATCAACTTGTTATTACTGTTCCTTTAGAACAGAAAAACTTAAGGCTTTGGAAAATGTATCTAAGCATGCAACTGCCTCATCTGGCAGATAGACACTTAACTGCAAGGCTAACGTTACATAAATCACCATGATGAGCCTGCTCAAGCACAGTGTTTCCACCCTGCCTCTACCATGAAATGTCAGATTGCTGAAAAACGTATCAGATTTTGACATGATTTGGAAAATATTTATCTTTACTTCTTTCAAAAAAAATCCTCCCTCAAATTCCACTCCCCTACCCCCCTTTCAGCCACAGAGAATACCAACAGTGACAAAACCCACGGAAGAAAGGGGGGAAACGGTGATCAAAAGACGGTAAGCGAAATCCCTTAAACTGCATCAGGTCTGGCACCGAACAACGCATCTGGATGGACAACAGTGCCATATTCGCAAACAATGCCCCACAGTCAGTCTGAGAGCTCTCGAATGGAGATTGGGAGTAAATGAATGCCGTTGGTTCTTTGATGTAATTAACATTGTTTGTCTCAGCATCACTAAAAACAGGCTTTTGCCTGCTAGCAAAATTTTTGGCTATGCACACTATTGTTTACTTGAATGAAAGGCTAAAGAGCTAACTGAAGCTTTTTTTGTTGTTGTTGCAAACATTTTGAATGCTGTGGAAGTGTATCGGTTCGTGAACAAACCTTGCTAGCTGACACACATAAAACATATCACTAAATAAATTTTAAAAAATGGAAAAACAAACAAAAAACTCACAGAAAAACAAACCTGATATAATTGTTTTCTTCCGTTTTTCAAATACTACAAATACTCAAAAATAAAGCACGCCGCTGTCATTCAAGATCTACTTATAAAAGTCTTCTTATGAAAATGTATCAGTGTATCTACTTATGAAAGTCTTCTTAAAGCCTTATGAAAATGTATCAGTGTACCTGCATCCATTACTGTATGCTTACAAGGCTTCTTGAAAACCTTACCCCTGAATAAATAAATGCTTGAAAATGGCTCATTCTGGCACAAACGCTTCCCTGCCGTTTCAGCCGCTCCAGGAAGATGAAGCTGTGATCCACCTGCTAGCAGCTAGCAGGGAGGAGCAGAGGTGATGCACACACCAGGTAAGGCGAAGGCTCCGGGGAACTGCGCAGTCTGTCAAATGCGTGCTGCAGCAGGAGGGGGTATGTTCTCCTGACAGCTGGAACAAATCCACTGACAACTGCTGGAGGTGGCCCAAACACCTCTGTGCTCCCCAAATCTGGGGGAAGACCTAGGATTAAAACTGCTGAGTTTTGACTTTTTCCTGCATTTACGTTTTTGTTCATTTGATAGCTGCTTCCTATTTAAAGGTGTAAATTCAGGACTGAAGGATTAGGGTGAGAAATGGGTCGGTAAAGCCACCGTGAGCTCAGTCAGTGGATGGAGCCCCCTGCAATTGCTGTAACGCAGCGCCCACGGAGGGGAGTTTAGCACCTCGGGCACCGGGGAGCAACAAAGCCTTCCTGCAGCAGCCTGGCCATGCGAATCGTGGGGCTGGCAGCCAGGTGCCGGGGCAAAGCCATGGCTGAGGTGCCAGATCGATGGCCAGAGCGAGAATCCTAGCAGCACTCACTCCACTTGTGATCCCTGATCGACAGGGAGAAGCAGCGGGCTTCTTTGCGGAGGCTGGACATGCACAGAGACAGATCCTAATAGTTCATGATTTGGGAAAGCAAATACCTATAGGCCAGTTTATTGGGACTTTGGAAGTGTGTTTTTTTTTCTTTTTAAATAAAGTTACCCATAAAAACCTCGGAAGATGGAGGGCTACCCAAACGTGATGATAATCCTTGACCTCACACATTCCAGCAGCTGCTTAAGTCCTCTAGTATTTTCTAACTGGTACTAACTATGTATGCTCTGTCCCTCACATCTCGGCTAGCTGATTTGAGAGTGCACCAAGTTTCTGTGCGCTCTCACACAGCCATGGATAATTTTTTTTGTTTTCCCACTTTTTTTTCATAAAAACATTTAAAAATAAAATAAAAACCATCTTCAATAAACCTCCTGAGCATCCTCTCATTGGCATTTCACTACAGGCTGCAGCAACCTGAGCTCGGCAGTCACAGATTCACAGCACAAAGCTTCTGCTGCTTTAACTATTTCCCAAAAGTGGTTATTATTATAACTTCCAAAAGCTGCGAACACAAAGGTCCCAGGACACTGTCTGCCCACTGGAGCAGTCTTTATGTGCTTAAACACCGTGCTTTCCACTTCATGCCTCCACCAGCTGCTTTCATTTAGATGCAGGTCACATTCACACAGACTAGAAAGCATCACAAACCCGTACAAATTGCTAACATGGGAATTCAGGTCCTTGAAACTCATGCACTGCAGCCAATGGACAGTCTATCATTTCTCCACTTGTTCTTTAAATAATAAGATTGGTATTAACAAATAGATACCTTTTTTATGATTTTTTTAGTACAGGTTTCCGATGCCCAGGATAACTTTGCTATAGGTTTTACTTATTCTTAACAGGCTGACAAAACTACTAAGCGGCCATAAAGTACACAAGTTCAGTGGTCTGAGGAGACAGGAATTTTCTTGTCAATCCACCTGTCACCCTTAATGCAATGCCCGCAGCTTACCAGGAGTGGGGGAAGAGCATCACTTGAAACTGGTTTCCAATGGCAGATCAGAGAGAGCACAGGCAGCAGCAGAGAAACATATGTTTGAACCCATGCCAAAAATCTGGCTTCCTTAAGAAGTGTAGGATGACAAGCCTCTTGTAGTGGTAATAGTAGGCTGAAAAGTGGGGGTGGAAAAATTCCCTCTGCTCATGCAGAAGGCAAATTCTCTAACATCTACCTAACAGCATTTAATTCAGAACAGCTGGGTTTGGAGAAAGCCATCAAAATGACCCACAGAAGACAGCAAAAAGCTCGACACTGCTGTGTGGTTTGATAGCACTGCCTCTTTTCTTATCACCTCTGAGACATCTGGGAAAATGGGAAATAATGCCTTGGTGTCAAAAGCCTAAAGCACTTTGCAGGACACACACCTATACACTACTTGGTTGGCAGCTGAAAAGTGCCTGTGCCTTTGCTATCTTACATTAACATTTCCATGGAATTGGGCACATGAAAATTGACGGTGAGTAAAAGTTAATTACAGTGTTTATGTCAAAAAGCAGAAGAGCAGAATGACGACTTTTAATTTGGGTCTTCCCTTCAGCAAACTCACCTTCTTCTAGCAGCAGAGAATCCCAGGGAATAGCATTTCTCTCATCAGCAGGACTGATGGTCTACTCTGCTCTATCTGCTGTTCACGGCAGATAATAGTACAAGCCTGGAGCTGAAAAATATTGCTATGATAGCAGTCCCTCTGTTGCCACCCACAGAAACTGTGAGCACCTTAGTTCTAGCAAACAGCACAGTCAGAAAGATAATCTAAAAATATCCAAGGCAAAAAACAAACACACACAAGAAAGCCACATGTGAAATCCCTACGTTTCAGTTAGCAGCAATGGCAGTTCCCCACTTAGGGAGGGCCAACACAAACTTGCACTGAGGCTATGTCCCAGGTCACTGGACCTAGCAAAAGCCACTGCTTTGCTCTGCTCCTGCCTGTCATCCAGCTCCTTGAAATAGATTATGCTGATTAACAGTTGTGTGCCATCTCATGAAAAGATCCTCTAGAAGCTGGCTTGCTTAGCTGCTTATACAGCAGCAGATCACAGATTTGTGGAGTACAAGTGATCAGAAAGACATCTGCTTGCTTGATTTCAGTAGGTACAAATGTACAAGTGGCTCATTCTTCAGGACACGCTTGCTTTCTCTGCTCGAGCGTTCCCTGCCTGTACTGCCTGTCTTGTCTCAGATGGCTGAATCCAATCCACTGCCTTTTTGCATATCAAAGAGTCGATGTGAGGAGGATTGCTGGCGATGTACAGAGGCTGCTGTCCAAGGGTTGTAAGATGCTCCTTTGCACCTGCACTCCGTTTACAAGCTTTGGTTCAGCTACCATAACTGAAC
The DNA here is from genome assembly GCF_013377495.2 of Cygnus atratus. Classification (NCBI taxonomy): domain Eukaryota; kingdom Metazoa; phylum Chordata; class Aves; order Anseriformes; family Anatidae; genus Cygnus; species Cygnus atratus. The sequence goes on from NC_066378.1 coordinate 8,188,671, forward strand.
AAAATTCATTTCTGCATTTCATTTTTTAGCTGCTCTACAGTGTTTTTTTTTGTTGTTGTTGTTTTGTTTGTTTTTTTACCACCCCCACATTCACCCAGTTTTCACCCAGATTTCAGAGAGAAAAAAAGTCACATTTCTTTTATGATAAACTAGTGGATTGCAGCCACCCTTCCAGTCCTAAATTCAGTTACAGCTGTTGGGGATTAGCATCTGAAAAAAAACGTGAAAGCCTAGGAGGAGCCGCTACTCAGGTGGGAGGCAGCATCCCGAGGAGAACCCAGCGCTCCTCTGTGCCAAGGAGGAATTAGCAAGGGAAAGGGGTGTCAGGCTGCTGGGAATCTGCTTCCCCGACTGCGCGTTTCTATTCCATAAGCCTGCCCCACCTCAAATATGAAGATCTGCTTTGTTAAATATGAACAAGATACCGGGTCATTATTACCCAGAAGCTGCTGCTTTGTGTTTGTTGAGGAGCAAGCAGCATTGATCATTATCTACATCTCAAGATTGCCTGAGAAGCAGACAAATTCTCCAGAGAGAGAGAGAGATCCTGTTTTCATGTTAGCACTCATGGAAGTAAACAAGCAAATGAAGAGAAATGCAGAATTTCTATTATTTCAAGGCTGCAAAGCTGTCTGAAGTGTCAGCAGTTGTTTTTGCACGTTATTTAAAAAAGCAAAAGAAAAGAAAAAAAGAAAGCCTTAACATGCTTCTTCTTGGTCTTAGTGAAAACACATGCAAAACGAGATCAGAACCAAGTTTGACACTGCTATTTCTCCATCCAAAAGGCTGACCAGACTGAAGCCTGAAAATTAAGTCTTTATGAAGAAGCATTTTCCAAACCTGCCAATTCCCAGTACTCCTTAAACGACAGCAGCCTTAACAAAGCAAATGCTATTCTGCTTTCCTAGCAGGCACAGCTACTGCAAGAATTAAGAGAAACCTTCCTTCTTCAATTATAACTCCTTAGGTTCCTCGCTGTCTGGGACCTGAAGGGAACGCACAGAGTGTGGTTGAGGAGTAAGAACGCTACATTTTATTGGAAGGGGTTTATCTTTAATTTTGTCTGGCATCAGGGAAATAGCTCTAGGCACACAATACATATCGACTGCTTCTTGGAGAGTCCACCTGCCCAAAACTGCTGCAAGACAAACTAATTTGTTCTTTTTTTTTTGGTATGTTCTTAAAACACAAACATTTCATTTCAATTTCAGCTTGCAAAGTTAATGTGCATGCCCAACTGCTGAATAATCCATGGATTTCAGTGTCCCTAAATAAGCAGTGAAAAGATGGATTACCCATTAGGACAAAATAATATACACAAGCCCCTAAATACATATGTACACTTTAATACACGTTTTAAATAGTCTCTGTGTGTGAATTTAAATGATTATATGCACTCTAAAAAGTTTCAAAAGACATCTTTACAAAGGAGCCATTACCACTGTGTAAATAATACATCATTTAAAATAAATTCTCTGAACTCCCATGAAAGGCTCTTTTTTGGTCAACATAAAAGGAATAAAGGAAATGAATGCATATATAAAATAGTAATGGTATTAAGGGTTCAGTTTAAATTTGTAACAAAGTATTCGCATGAGGGGAGGGGATTATTTAATTTCTAACACAGCCTATTTCATATTCCTTTACTTTTGTCCAGAAATCTTGGGGGGGAAAAAATGATGGATTAATCAAGTAACAATTCAAAATCTTTTCAAATTGCAATGTCTTGCCACTTTTCTGGTGGATACCTTAAATGTTTTCCTATACACATCCACTGCTCTACTGCACACACAAACTCGTTCTTAAATCAACTTACACGGCCCCTTGACAATTACCCACAGACTCTAGACCGAAAAGGCTGAAAACCTGCACTCCAGACAGCGAGACAAGGCTGCGTGGAAGCAGCAGAGTCCCCATCGCTGCCTGGTACAACACCAGCCAGCGCCTTGGAGGAAGCAAGCCTCGATCAAGTAGGCTCGGGAAGGCGTGCTGTTTGGGAGACTTCGTAGGAGCTGAAATAGTTATGCAAAACAGAAAAGTCTCAAACGTGCATGATCAGGTTTTACAGCTTTTTAAACTTTGATTTGCAATAAAGGCAGTTTGGTGTACACAGTTTTGGCACATCTTAAGTTTGGACGTTGCTGAGCACGGAGTAATGAGGTGCTTCAGAGTGATACCGCGCTACGCACATCCAAACTCAGACACAGATCCCACAGTTTGCACCACTAAACTCACCAACATACCAAAGCCAAATAACTAACCCACACCAAAGGCCTAAAGGAATGAGGCACCTCACCTCCTTCTCAGCAGTATTTGTGCACCTCACCTGCTCACGCTGTTCTGAAAACCCCAAATAAATTATTTCCATCGCATTTCATTGCTGAAAACCAAACGCTAAGAACTCTCCCTAGCACATCTGTGTTCGAAGGCGTACCTTCATATGCAAATTCCTACTCGCAGCACAGCGATATGTCATCAAGGACGCCACTATGACAAAATCATTGCTATGCACCAAATACACGCTGGAAAGGGAAAATCCATTCGTTCACTCTGCAGCAAGTGGCTGAAATCATTTAGATCACAAGGGGTGACAGGGACGGGAGCACAGCTTACAGATGAGCAGCTCTGAAATGGGAGTGCGTTCCCTTTTGTTGTTTCATATTACAACAGCAACCAAGCCCTTTTCTCCTGACCTGGGTGTCTCCCACACAGCCCTGTCCTTCCCTCTTCTTCCAAACAGACAAGAAAAAGCATCATGTTTCTCCCATTCAGGGACAGGAGATGGATGAAAACAGCACCCTGGGGGAAAGGAACAGATGGAGCTGTTTGAACACGATCCTGCCCAGCTCAGCACTCGGCATCAGCAGGAACGTCTGCAGGGTTCAAAACTCCAGGTCTGGCCCTGGGATCCCGAGCCAACCCCTACCAGAAGTGGCAGGCACTTCTCCAAGTCGGGACGTCACTTGCCTGGACACATGCCTGGGCTAGCTGTTCCTGCTGAAAGCTTCAGCTTGCAACTGTTTTGCTTCATTTTCCTGGCTGCTCTCTGCCTTTTGAGAAGGGGTTTGAAGGAGAATAAAAACAATAAACACTTAAGAGCTGGTACACCTTCCTCCAAATGAAGCTGAACAGTGAAGGCGCAAACCCTATCGCAACCTGCGCCCTAAAATCTGAGCTAAGATACAGCCCCACGTACGGTCTCATGCACACAGCCTAACTCCTGCCTATGCCCTGCATCCTCCTCTGCCTTTCCACGCCTGTGCGTGCTCTCCCACTGGTTGCTTCTGCTTCCTGTGCACCCTACCCAGACCCACACCAATTGCCCAAGGGGCTCCAGCACCTGAGGGCTGCGTGGGGAGACGGAGGAACCCAGCCCACTGGTAAGAACCCCAGTACACAGCAAACCCAGCCTCACCACGCATCAACAGAATTTGGCCTAATATTTTAGATTTTTTTTTTTTTTTTAAGTCAACCTGACATCCATCCATCCTCTGCCAGAGGAAGCCTTGTATTCTCAAAAAGCAACGTTAAAAACACACACACAAAAACCTACACACCCAGAGTGCAGCGATAGGAAAAACTGATGCGCAGCGCCTGCTCTGCAGATTATTTTCCGCGTGACATTTCCCCCCGCCCTGCCCCGAGGACTCCCGATCAGTCGGCTGCTCTTTGGCTTCCTGCAGAAGCCCGGCGGCCCCCCCAGGACCCGTCCTCCCCACGGTGCTCCCCGCTACGCCTCTGGGATGACGCAGCCATCTGGGCTCTGGGAGCCAGCCCTGAGGCTCGGGGGACAGAGCCGCACAGCTCTGAAAAATGCTTTATTCATAAAAAGCATGTACTTGCATCCCTAAGCAAACTCTTAAAAAGAATATATTCGCCCACACAGCGCTGCTGAGAGGCACGCAGGAAAGCTATTCTGAGAGCTCTTTAAACTGGAATGTAGACGTACGAAGGTGAGCTCAGGCTGTGGATTCAATAAGCTGCTGCTCCGCTCCTCGCTCTTAACAGCTTGGCCTAAACAATCCAGGCAATTCTGCTAAGCCCAGCCCGATTACTTTATGACACGTTGCGTCACAGTGATCAGGGCTGAGGCAGCTCGGAGTCCCGCTCAGGGCTCCTTTCAGAAGGGAACAGTCCATTTTCCAAGACAATATTTTTCTGGGCTCTGGTTTAGACCTGTTTTCCAAATTCTTTACTACCTCACGCTGAGGAGCAGCGAGCATCCTTGTCATCGCTGGTGTTTTGGGAACGAGCTCCCTACCTAGCCTAAGCGGGAAGGCTGCAGCTGCTGAGGAGGGCACAGGGCCTCTGCAACACAGAGGGTGAATTTGGCATTTTCTGTCAGGGCCAGAGCTAGCACGGAAAAAGTGAAATCCTTCTGGGGAGTAAAAGGGCAATTACTGAACAAACGACTCCAAATGAGATTAAGGCATCTGCTGCTTATTCTTTGACTCTTAAAATCTTCACCTATGGTAGGTCAGGAGCTTCAGCAATGCTTTGCCCATTTCAAACCAACCTAACTTGACTTATGAACCAGATTCCAACAGTCACTGTTCACGCCTGGACATAAGCAGACATGAATCTGATGCTGTGATACCTCAAAGCACAGAAGTTGATCCTTGTGGTAAAGTGACGTTCCCCATTTTAATCAGGTTTATTTTCTTTCTTTTGCTACTGAAGTGTAATAACATACTTGTGTATTTAATCTAAGAAAAAGAAACAACAAAAGTTTGGGAAATGAACTGGAAAAAAAATCATTAAAGGGATTTCGAAATCCCTGTTTAATGAAGCATAATAGATCGGGTTGCTTTAAGTTCCTGTCGGTTTTGTTGTGTTGGTTTTTTCTTTCCCCCCAAGATAAGAGTCAGCTTGAGTTTTATAGTTTTTCCTATTGTTTCTATAATTTTTAATACAGCAAAGCCTTGCACAGCAATTTAAGGCTCCTACAGCATTCAAATTACTGCTTATCCTGATTAAAACTTGAAGTGCATGGGTCTCACATGGGCCTTGCTCCCCCTTGCCGTGTGCCTCAGAAGGACACAGCTGGGTCTGTCTTTTTTTTTTTTTTTTTTTTGGGGGGGGGGGGGAAGGGGGGAAATAGCCTGTTTGTTTTTAGCCAACAGCCATTAAAACTCCATATTCTCTCCCTCTACCTTAATACAGTCCTTCAGTTAATGTTTTTGCAGACAGATCTGAAGACATCAAGCAGATCGCATCAGTTCTGTAAGAGGGAAGAACAGTCTCCAGTCTCCTAACTAAAGACATTACAGAATGCCATATGGCCGCTTCTGAAATTGGCTTGGTCACCGGTTTTCATTAAGTAACAACTCCAACCTGTAGCACTTCAGCTAGAATGGGATTCCAGCTGCAACCCAATGGAGGCACATATTACCCTTGTGGAACTATTAATGAAAAGGAAAAAAGTTGCTCATTGTATTTAAAAAAAAAAAAACTTTAAATATTACGTACTTTTGTTATGCAAAACTCAAGAGGCAGTCTCTGCAGCCAGAACTGGTGAGTTGATAACATTAAAAAATCAAATAGGCTGAATTTCCAGCCTATGAGATAAAAGTTACGATACTCACATTTTCCGTGAAGACAGGAATTTGCCATTTTTCCTTTCCAAAGATTCTGACTTGTTAGGCATGTGGAAAAAGTTTCATTCCATATCCTACTGTCAGTCTTAGGCACCAAAAATCAACTTGCTGCTTTTGCTTTCTTATAGCGAGCGTTTCAGTGAATGTTTCTCTCTCTTGGGATGGAAAACAGATTCTCTTGACTCAAAATGTGCCTTGTGCTGCTTTGCTTTATCCCTATAGTTATGTATTTTTTTAAGCAAAGCAAACAGGATTTAGTAGAATACAATTTCTTTTGTTTTATTGCTCTACTAATTTTATTTATGTTCAAAGACATTGCTTTTTTCAATTTGGTATGAGGGAGAGAGATGCATCAGGAGGAAGAAACATGACTGTACTTCCAAATGAGGCATCAGGCAGAAGAGGAGCAGGAGACGTCTGAAGCACCTAAAGTGATCAGTCCTATTAATGCAATGCAGTTTTGATAGGTAGCAATTACAGGGTAACAGATAGTTTAAGCATTATTCAGAAGTCTGCTGCCGCCATACATTTAGAACCGTGCTTTTATGTTCCTTGCTGCAGATGCATATGCAAGCTGTCGTTGTTTAAGAAGGGAAAAAAAAATCCCTTTTCAACAGTATATTTTGGATGTTTCTGTTCTGTATCTCTTGAAAATCCTCCACATTCCCGTTCAGCTGCAAACCTCCTGTGGGATCTTGGACAAAGCAGTGCCTCAGGTTCTTCTGTGTAAAATGGTCTAGTTGTTCTTCCTCTGCTCTCATTCCTCAAAAGTGTAGTAAAGATGAACAAGTAAAGGAGTGTCAGGTACTAAAACACCGCAGACAAAATAGCGAGGGAGGGGATGAAGAACAGAACTAAGTCTTAAGATAAACACGACCAGTGTAATCACTGAAAAATGTTTGCAGACAAACATTCAGTGGAAAAAAAATAAGGAAAAGGTGCCTTTTTCCATTCCACTGCAGAAAAAATGACCAGTTTCCCCTGATTTCTTTCCTGAAGTGCTGTTTTTGATCATTTGACTGCTCCTCACTCAGCAAAGAAGTACGATCTCTTGTCTTAAGGAACTGTAATGATGGTAATGCCTTGCCAAAACCTAATAGCAATTAAATAAGCTCTAGAATGAAACACTCTCACTAACTGAGACTAACTCCACAGCACACTTCTGGGTTAACATGCTGCCAGATTCTTCTCTTATGTGATACAGAGGACAAGTTGCTTTTTTAAGGCAGCATCCCTGACAGCATGAATCAGATAAAAAAAGAAGAAAAAGCAAAGCACCTAGCTACCAGAAATGAATGATGATAGAGACCCTGCAAAAGGCCTTTCCTAATGACAAGGTATTACTGCACAGGTTAATGAAAACCAAATACCAATTTAACACACTAACCTTTGAGCAAATTGAGTTCAACTAATCAAGAGCCCTCCAAAAGGGTATTTTGAACTAAGAGAAAAGACTGGAAAAATCATTTACATAAGATGGCTGGTAATGGTGCATTTAATGGCATTGGTGATAGGGAATTATACTAAGGAAACAAACACATCACGTGCAACCTATTCCCTAAAGTATTTAATAGAACATCTCCAAAGAGCCATATCCTACCCAACAATATTCAGGCACAAGTCCCCATAATAAGCAAGATGAGACTTCTTTGTTTAAAAACCTGTGCAAGGGGTGTCCCAGAAATAGCACCTACCCTTGAAACCCAGACTAGACAGATTTGGTGCTCTTTGCATCCACTGTGGTAACTCCACGACAGCTCACCTTCGGATCATTTGTGCATCTGCCCGTCTGAGCTCCTCCAGCAAGGAGGAGTATTTAATACCCAAGACTTGCTATTTCTTTATGGATGCTAGCAAATTCTTCCCTTCAAGATGATGTGACAGCAATCCCCTAGTACCTCTGCCTGGAGACTACCGGATAAATAAATCCTACATGCTTCTTTTACAAAGCTTATCCAGACGAATGTGTGCAGAGAACAATCTCAGTACGTGCAGGCACACGTGTGGCTGTGTACGCACCTCATCCCAGGCACTGACAGCAGCTCTGTTTTGGATGGCCATTTAGCATGGCTCAAGCACTGCAGAACAACTCTTCTCCACCTCTCTCTAAAACTGAAGGCAGTGCAATTCTTGCAAATATATCCAGACAGCTAAATGGGAATTGCTGCTCTCCTAGGTAACAAAAGGCTAACTCCTGTGCAGGTACAAAAGGTGTAGTAAGCCCTCCACTCCCTGCCCACATACACAGGGACACCACCAAGGTTTGCCCTGGTGTTCCCCTCCCTCAATCCCACGGCTGCCAAAATGGGTTTGAAGGTCTGCTTCCCACAGCCACCCCCTGCGCTCCGGAGATTACTGGAAGCGATCCCGCAGTCCCCGGCTCAGCACCACACCTGCGATTCATCACTTACCACTCGCTCTGTGGCAACTGCAGGCTACATTCCCGTGTTTGTCAAACAGCATGGCATCACGTTACAGGGTTGGGAATGCATCCAGCATCTCATAACAAGTCCACCTCTCAATAGATGCAGGATGTTAACATCACAATAAAATCAGGGCGTATCATCTTTGGGAAATATGTTTTAGAAGAATACCAAGCTCTGCAATATATTACCTTTGGTAGTATCAGATAACACAGCCCGCAGACCAGCGCTTTTGAAGGAGACAGAAAAGCAGGCTTTTCTCCCCTGAAGATTTCTAATATAGCAGGGAATAGCTGGCATCTAACACGTGCCTGCTTTGACAAAGCACGTAACGCTGCTGCTTTGTGCATTTGCTAGTATTCTCTGACTCCTTAAAAATGACTTGACACACGAGGCACCTCGAGCTTTCCTAGCACATCAGTATTTTCTTCGAGCACTCTCAGATTTGCCAGATAGCTGCCCAAAGGAAAGGCAATGAGATTGTCACCTAGGTGAACATAAAAACAGTATGATTACTGGAAATAGTAAGTACAAATATAAGGGAGGCAACTGTAACCAGGTATATTCATTAAGACAGGATAAGGCCTTCACCCAGGAAAGCATCAATGAGCAGCGGGCCCTAAAGCTATGACAAAAGCACGTCAGGCGTTCCCCCAAAGAGGCACCGTGACCAATGCAGTGACCCTGCTGACTAGGGTTGCACTCACTACATTTTAAGCCTTTAATAAATTGGATTTTTCTATTTTTACTTTGTCATCTGCCAGCTTTCACTTGGGAAAAGTACTGAACAATTATAAAAGCCACCTAATGGATGCACTTTAGTGCTTTCTTGAATTAAAGAAAGATAACCGGAAAAAAACGAACGCGTCACAAGTACATTCAGCTGCTTACATCTCCTACTTATGTTTCAGAATACCATGCTGCAATTTCATGAGTCAGATACCCTCCTCCCTTTCTGTTCAGCTAAAGTTTAAGAAGTGTCATCCTTGCTGGCTGCCCTGAGAACGCTAACCTAAGATTTTTGGCTAACAGCTGCTCTTCAATCCTTTCATTCTTCATTTCTCATTCGTGTTTCATTGTCCGAACAATAAGAAACATATTATGAATCTAAAGTTCTCCAGTACTGGGAACCCTTAAATTCGTCTGAAAGAAGACCCCGGGGAATCTTGCCTCCAGTCAATAAAGGACCCAAACCTTTTTGTCAAGCTATACCTTGCAGTAAAGGGATTCCTTAATTAGAACATAATTACTCAGCCATATAATGTGTCAAATTATGGAGAATGATTATTTGTTAAACCACAGATAAAGACAAGAAAGAGTAAATCTGGAACCACAGATAAAACCAATTAAATCAAAGTCCTTCCCCATAACATTCTTCTAACACTGTGGAGACCGACTCTATCCGGTAGCTAGTTTACATGCCCAATTGCTGTGATAAAACTTTTACACTATATACATAGCATAAATCCCCGTAGTAAATAATTCAGAACAAGAAATGGCTTGCAAAGGACAACACTATCAGCATCCTTGTTACTACATGACACAGTCAGTTATGAGTGCAGTAGGATTATGGAGATGACGACAAATTCCAGGCTGTTAAGGGATCTCACTTCTTACTTGAATAACAGCCAGCACCCTTTAAAGCAGTGTTCAAAATGAACCAACCTGTCTTCTAAATACACTGAAGAGAACTCTTTTCATACTATTTCAAAGCACACTAACAGAACATCTAAAACGTGTAGTAGATAAACAGGACACCCCTCTTTGTTTGCTGTAAATTCTAAAATTACATCCTTTGTAATAAATGAATCTGACTAATGAATTCTGCCGAAGCTACCTTACAATACACGACGAACACAACGGAGGGTAGACCAGGCAGCCAACCTCGGGGTCCTGCCGGTGTCAGTCCCAGTCACCCCCCAGCTCCCTTGGCTTGCCCTAAAAGCAGCTGCCTGCCCTCAAAGTTACAGCAGAGTGAGGACACACAGGAGAGCTCAGCAGAAACAATAAGGAACTGATGAGAACAAAAGGTTTACAAACAGTCCCCGAGGAAGCACTTAGGTCGAATTAAAGCCCATGCACCCTCCCTCTGGCACCTCAGTTAAATCATCACCTGCAAGTTGTTCTGTCCCAGTCCGGGGATTTCATGCCACAAACAGCCCTCCCAGCTGTGCATCCAGAAGTAGAGTTTTTATTGGAGTTCCTCACAAGTGCACTACACCTTGATTTTTTTTCCTGCTCCCCAAAAGTCAAGCTACAAAAAGAAACCACCACTCTTGCTACTCGGTGACGCAACATGCGGCGCTTTCCTCGCTCGCCTTTGAGCCACCGGGGCTTCCTGTTGCTAAAAACAACATCACGCCTCAGCTCGTCGGCTTTCCTGCCCCTTCGTTCCCCAGCAGCACAGTTCTTGCCTTGATAAAACTTCAGCAATGCAGAATCCAATCATAAATTTCATGGTGAGCGATAGGAATAGCCCTGTTATTCTGTAGGCACAGACAAAAGCCAAGAAAGAAATTAGGTAGGCTACACGGAGAACATAGCCAGTGATGAATTGGGGATCCACTGTCTTAATTAGTACCAATAATTACATTCCCTTTCAAAGAAACTGAGGCATAATAGACACTACTGTCATCTTTTCCTGCACAATAATATAATACTGACTTTTTAAACAACAGAAGGCACGTTGTCTGACCCAAGTCAGAAGATGAATTATGGCCCTGACAATACCTTGCAGTGAGCAGAAGACCAGGCCACCCTGCTCACATTGTGACCAATTTAAATAAAGATAAATCCAGTCAATGGAATCTTTTAACTGAAGTATGAGATTGGGAATCAATGGAAAAGGGTTCTAGTCCCAGCACCTAAGCCAGGTGCCTTACAGCAATATTTATCTAGCTTACACAAGCACCGGACAAAAGAAAAACATTATGTAAAATACCATGCATGTGAAATATGAAGTCCCGTTAATGTCACTGTTTTTAAAGACATTGATCCATTAATATTTACTTTTTAGATATTATACTGACATCTTGATTTGACAAAACCTACAAGCTCCCCCAAAATCCCAATTTGCACCATCCAAACACGGATCTAGCAGTGACACAAAGTTCCCAAGGCACATTCCAAGTCAGTCAGCAAGAACTCAGCTGTGTAACAAAAGCCCAAGCTAGTCGGAACAAAACGAAACAAGGAGCAAGGAACTCCCCGCTTCAAGCACTATCACAGGAACGAACATCAGTTGGTGGGGGTCCAGAAGCCCCCTACCCCGGGGAGCCTGCACACTGCCTGGCAGCCGCCTCCTTCCCATCCACAGCCCGAGGGCAAGCCCTGACGACGGACTCACAGCAGCGGTTGTGCAGCCTCTTCCCAACTCCACACGGCACCCAAGTCACATAGCCGAGCCCTAAAGCTGTACAAAAAGGTGCGCTAAGCCTTCGTAGCTGTGGAAAATCAAAAGCAATTTATAAAAGCTTTAAAAGTGTTTTTAAATCTCATGCTAAGGAGACATCGCACAGCTGCTAGTGCAGTGACTGCTGTCACCTTTCCACGCCTCAGACCAGAACCACAAAAGGTTTACTCCAAAACTAAATTCTCCTTTTTAGAAAAAAATAGCATTTCCAGTGCTTACGAACAGCGTGGGACAACATACAATGCTGAATAGCTTCCCAGTTACTTCTAAGGGACCTCATGCATTCGGGGTCATAAAAACGCACTTCCCATCACTCTGGCTAGAACATCATCAAAACACCATTTGCCTTTTTTTAAGCCCAATTAGCCCCCAGATCCCTCTAATGACTCCTGCTTTCTCTGGTCGGTATCAGAAATCATTATATTTAAACTTGATGCATTCCAGCAGGAAGCCAGAATGATTGAAATTTTGCATTTATAAATACTGAATAAAGACATCTGTAGCTCAGAGGCAGTTATCTCAGTTTATCTGTTATCTTAATGCAGCGAGCGTGTCTCCACTAAATGACAAGTGTACACAGGATCAACTAAATTGCTGCTGCAACTCACATGACATTTAGATATTTCACTTAATGTGAGAAAAGCAGCTCTACAAGCTAAAACAGTTAAATGTCTATTACACAACTTGTGCCATAATATACTATCAAATTCAGCAGCACTGAGCACACCATCCAAGCTTGATTTATTGCAGCTAATTGCTAATTAGGGTTATTTTTGAAGCACTGCTGTTTGCATTGCACCAGATTTGCACTTGGGGAGAAAACAGGATTTACAAGGTCAGAATGAAGTTTAAACATTTGTATACAGACTGCTTCGCTCCGCTCAGTACCGCTAAAAGGTCTCGGCAATCTGAAGACAACAGTATTTACACATGTGATGTTATTAAAAGCAGGCACTCGTGACTTTGTATAAAGCAGCTATTAGCATGTAAAAATTCAAAGTAGGATCGCAATGGTTACTGAGACAACTTTCTAATTAAATAATGGCAGTAATATCACTACGCTTCCATGTACCGCATTAAAAATTGAACAGCGCCTCGCTAATAATGCGGCGGTCATTTGCATAATCTAACAATCCGAGCTGCCGGCACCAGCTCCAGACCAGCACGTCACCGAGCCCTAACGCACACCGTGCCCCGTCCCGCTGCCAGCCTCTTCCCAGGCACCAGTAACGGGGGGCTCCTGCCCCAAGCCCCTGGCTACTGAGACCCGTTCAGGCATTACTGGCAGCGCGGGATGAGCCCTGACATCAAAACCTGGCCGTTTCTTTCAGAAATGCAACCCTGCTGTAGAACACACTCTTCCCAACTCCAGCCTCGTTCCCCTAAGAGGATTTTCCCCGGGGGTTTGGCACCCCAGCAGCACACCTCGCACTGTGCTGGACTCAACAGTGCCTCTGTGGTGTCCGACACCGGCGCAGCAGTGGGCATCTGTGCAGCAGCGAGCTATGCCAAGGCAGGGTGTAGAGACAGGAAAACAACTAACCTACCTTCAAGGACCAAAATTTGACTACAGCCATCATTCCCTATAAAAGTGGACAGAGATATGCAAAATATAACCCCTCCCCAAAAAGCTCCGGTTAGGTTAGCCTGGATACAGGACACTCCGGTGCAGGCAGTACAGAATTAACTGGCTGGAGTGAGGAGGTACAAAGGCTGAGTGACCTCTGATGAAGAAAACACGACGTGCCTAGGCTTACCAAAGGTTCCTTTTGAATTATTACTCGGTTCTGATTTATTTTTATGATTTGCTATAACTCTTTCTAAATCTTCTCTAATCATTAGCTGTATCAGCAGCGTGAGAGCCATATGAAAGATAGCGTACTGTTATTTTTAATTTCAAGAGACCGACTGCACTTCCAAGTATACTGCCAGCATAGGCCGGTCAGGCTGAGGTTTCATAAATCCCACGAGTTTTCTTGGCATATTATCCCAGAGATGAGGACAGCCAGTAGAAAACCTCAGGGGAGGGGGGATTCACAGCTTTGCCTTCATAAACCGCAACACGGGGTCACTCCTAAACGCTCAAAGGAGAAACAGAAATGTGGCTCCTTCTACACCTACCCAAGAAGACAGTTCAGAGAGCTTCGTTTTGGTAGCAATGAAGAACTTCAGCCCTTCCTGCGTCCCTAGAAATGCATTTGTATTTCAGGAGCATGCAGGAGGCTGAATGAAGGAGCTCCCAAAGAGGAGTGCTATGGAAACAGGACAAAGCCACTTTTCCAGCCCCAAAGCACGTACACTACAGCACCGGTTCTTCCCTCAGTGCGGGTACATGGTTCCCAATTGTCTTAATGGAAAACGTATTTGCATCAATAGACGGCTGCTTGCGGACCAGCTGTTCCTTCCTGTTCTCTGCTTTGTTTTTAAAGGAAAGCCGCACTTCTCCTTCCTATCCTCCCCGCCAGGCTTCTCCAAGCACAAAAGGACACCAGCACACGCCAAGGGTCAGACCTCTTCAGCACCAGTTGACAGGAAGGGGCTGGATGCCACAGGAGCTGGTGTTTTCCTCTGTTTTACACCACAGATAATACAGCCACTTTGCTATTTTGAATAACCCCCCCCAGGTAAGACATGCCCTCAGAAGCTCTGCAACACGACAAACTTGTGTCATCGTCCCCGAGCAGCCAGGAGATGCTTTGCCTTGATACCTTCAGCCTATTTCTGATGTTAAAGGGGGAGAACAAGGCATGCAGACCCACGACGGGCTGTGGGGCCACCCAAGCCCCATGCTCGGTGCCCATGGGACATCCCTGGGGAGCACAGAGCAGGGCACGGTCACAGCCCACGGAGCAGAGATCAGAGGATGAAGTCTGACCTCGGGACCTCTCAGGAAAAGGACCTTTGAGGAAGCGCCGGGAGGTAGGACAGGTAGGGAAATATGCTGTAGGAAATAGTTCTTGACTCAGGCAAAAACCCACCTCTGTTTGGAAAATATGAACAAGCCCGTAAAGGCATTCACCGACGCTTACTCCACCCTGTTATCAGGGTGGTTTTACCACTGCAAATATTGGCCCTGAGACAGGCTGCACATGTTCATACAGCATCCAGCAGCTTTTGGACCTTTCTTAAAGCCTTGTGGACCTTGCTACAACATAGATGTTCAGGCTCAGAGCAACTACTTGTGTCTGAACTAATGAGACAGGCATGCTGGTTTTGTACTGCACATACACACAGCACAAATTTCATTTAGCAAGCATCTTGGCTGCGCTGTAAACCCATCTCTGCTTAATTTGTGTTTGCACACATTTGGACTGAAAATTAAAATTAATAGAAAGCTAAAATAAATAGAGGAGCTCCTGCTGCTCTGAGTGAATGTTCGAGAAAGTAAAGAGTGTAAACTTCATTCCCCCATGAACCAAGCAGAGGCTTTGCAGATTCCCAGTGGCTAAGCAGCCATGTCAGACACCGCGCATTGACTCGAGCACGGGGAGATGAGGAGGGGCGCAGGGAAGGGAGGAATTTCCTCCATTCATCAGGCAGTCTTCCCCTCTCAGTGCAGAGTGGGGACTAATGCACGTAAATCCCTGCTTCATCAAGGAGTGAATAGACCTTTTGTTGCAGTCTATTACAGTTATAAAGATTCTGGCCACGCTTCCCTTACCACCACCGTCCCCTGCACCAAAAAGAAAGGTAGAGCTTAAAAACATGGCACAGATCAGGATTCAAAACACGCCAGAACAGCCCGGCTGCACCAAGAAGAAAAAAAAAAAAAAAAACACAAAACTGCCAGCCCCCTTTTCAGGGCCTTCCGACACCACTTTTGAGAAGTTTTGCTCAGGCAGCTGACAGCCAGTTTTCATCTTCTGCTGCAGATGTGTGGCTTTCCTGCACAATGGGCGCCTGCAGCCCTGGCTCTCCTCCAGGTCCCACTGTGTGACAGTAACAAAAGGCGAAGCTGGAAGCCCTCAGCTACAGCGCAGCTCTAAATGATTTAGTGACCACGGCATCCAGACCTTGGCAGCAGCTGCTGCTTTAAAGGGACATTACCCGAGGAATCAGCAAAGCACAGAGGCAGCCTTTTTTCACCCTAGATTTGGACGGTGCTTTCAGAACGAAATGGGCCTGGTCTCCGGAAAGACCAAGCGTAGAGAGGAGGGAGAGCACAGGGACTGTCCTCAGCAGCTGGGGGTGCAATAGCTCAAGGCCCAGCACACCTCCGTTTGAGGATCCTCCACGTACAAATTCCAAAGCACTCTGCGAGCACTGATCACTGCAACCACCATGGCCGTGTGCTATTTTCACTTTATAGCTAGAAAAACAAAGCATTGAGATTAAAGTAGCTGCAAGAGACCAGGACAACAAGCCCAGGAGGACGTTACAGGGCCATTTTTTCTCCCAGGTGGGTGGAGAAATTACCTGCTCACGCTATTGCTTCCTTTTCTTCAGTGCTCGGCTGAACAACCCCACAACGCTACAAAAGGGCCGTGGCAGAGAATTTTACACTGAACCCTCTCTAGCTTGTGACAGGGAGATATGGATGAGCACCAGCACGCTCAGCACAAGCCACCAACACACACCATACTTCAGGCATCCTGCTCTTGGAGAAGCACGCTGTCACTCCCCTGCTGAACTCCCCAGGAGGTTTTGAGCACCTATTCCAGAACGCTGTTGGCTAGGAGAGCTGGGTTGGTTTTACACAGCGCAGGACCTAAACCAATCCACAAATCCCTTCGAACCCCACGGGATATTTTACTTCCTCTCCGAGCTGCAGAATAGCTGAACTTCTGCTACAAAACTACTCACACGCACCAGAGGACTAACGAGCCAAGCTGGTGCAACCTTCCAAAGAAAACAGTGAAACAAGGAGTGCCTTTGCTCAGCATTCAAGTCCTCCTGCCCATCATTTCTTTTCCCCCTTCCAGTAACACGCAGGGTTGGGCCCTGACACAGAACGGGTGCTGGTTTCGCTCTGCAGACAGCACATGTCCTGTGACCTCCTTTCTTTGAAGCCTCCTGCAGCTGCCCCGTGTACAGTCAGGCTACGCTCACAATGAAGGGCTGCATCACAGCTCCTCACCTCTGCTGGTGGTGCTCCAAAAAGAGGTGACCACGGCTCCCTCCCAAAGCAGAGCTCCCCTGCTTTGCACCTCCACGGTCTGTACCCTAAGCGCTGCCTCTGGGAACCCTGCGGGCAAACGGAAGGCAAGTGATTGACCAAAAAATTCACCAAGTGCCTGGTTGCAAGAAGAAATCAGCAGCCAGCTGTGCTACACTGCACCAATAACTTAGTGCAAGAAATAAACATGTCAATTCAAGCAAAAAAAAGATTTACATGAACAGTAACTCCAGTGCAGCAAATACTCAGAATAATTTCTGTCAACAGAGCACTAATTAAGACAGATAAACACTCGTTTCGCTAATCTTCCTCCTCCTCCTGCCAAAGTAATTTAGTTGCCCACAGGGAAAAACATACAAGAGTGATAAAAAAAAGACATATCAAAAAGGTGCGAGGGCTTCTGTCTGCCACAGGCAGGTAACGCTGCACGGCTGGAGCTCTGTTGGAAGGAAAAAGTACAATTTTATATTTCTCTGTGGAGTCTGAAAGCAATTTAAAGAGGGCATTTTAAAGCCATCCTTGACCACCTGCAGTCAAGTGGTCATTAAAAAAGCACTGTAATCAAAGCATCCACTAAGTGCTGAGAAACACTATTAATCCACTAAGCAGCCCTGCTCCATCCGTTCACTCCGCAGCCATCCCCAGCAAGTAAAACAAAGCCACGCTCACTCAGTTGGATCTTCAGCTCCTGTCTGAGCGGTGACAGCAAGGGGACAAGGCATGGCAGTGGTGGCACTACTGTGTTAACCCACGGGCAGCAGCACATTAAGCCAGGATGGCCCAACGTGGTTATGGACCTTTGGCCAGCTGCCGCGCTCCGGATTTTGGGTTTGCCTCCTGCAATAGCAAGGCATGAAGAGGGTTCAGGTCTGCCTCTGAGCTCTGGCAATTTTCAGTCCGCTCTGTTGAAGTGGTGCCTTTTTCAATGACTTTAATAAGCAGGGAAGGGAAACGAGCGGAGCTGTTACATGTCCTGTTAGGCCTTTCCTGCTCAAACACTGGGGAGAACAGAAAATGCCTTTGGGAAACATATGGTTTGAACAAGTAGGGGCAGTGAGTGCTCTGCTCCACCAGCATGCTGCTACACACAAGGAGACATCAGTGAGAGGCGGGCAGCACAGTAGCAAATCTGGTACCAGGAAATGTTGTGTAATGTCAAACAAACAGAACAAAAGAATGATTTCCTACTCCCCCAATGGAATACGTCACATCTAGCCTCATAGCGTGCTCTAAAACACAGCTGCTGCCTGCTCAGCTCAAACAACATAAACTTGGTAGGAACTGGAGATAATTTCTTCCACCTCGCTGAAACCAAGCTCAGGTAAATCAGAACGGCTCGCCTGGGTTCCTGTAGCACCCAGCTGCAAATCACAAGGCAGTACCTCTTCCAGACTCCTGCTCACCAGAAGCATCAGGAATTTAAACAGCAAAAGCTGAAATGGGGGGTGGGAGAGAAAGAGAGAGATTCACAGCATTTGTTAGGCAGTAATTTGTCTTTTAGCAGTCCTGGATGCGGTGCTGAGTGACCACTTCAAGAGGGTGCTCCCCTATGCTGGAGAAGCACTGACCCTTAGGAACAGGGCAAGAAATCGAGCAACGAAAAAATAAACAACCAGGAGGGCTGTGGAAAGATTCTAGGTACCTACACAGGGTAAAGAGCAATTCCTCCTTGCTGAAGGAAACCATCTGTCTGTTACACAGGAGCCTGTGACTTCAGGTCTGGGTGAGCCAGGCACCCCAGCCAGCCTGATGCTCTTACGCAGAAGTATTTTCAGCAGCACTTTCAGCAGCGTTGCTCCCTGCAGAGCACAGACCAGATCTCCCACTCGTTTAAATGAGCTTGGGCTGTGCCAGGAAACATCACGGGGCCATTCAGGCCAGCGATGCTGCTGCCCTGCCACGAGCCACCACCACTAGTGACGGGTGGCAGAAACAGCACGGCAATTGCTGGGAGTCTGCACAACACGGGACAAGAGGCAGGTTTACCTCGGATAATCTCACAGCATTCTCTCTCTCTGTCTCCATTTCCCGGTTGTTTCCCGGGTCCGTTTTGTTATGCTGTGCAAGCGTTACGTGCCTGTGATCATGGTGACAAGACGCACCGCGATGCTGGTGCAGCTGAGCGCAGCAGGCTCGCACAAACAAGCAGACAGGCCGGCATTGTTCTCAGTCCTCAGCACTCGAGTCCGGCCAACGCAGAGAGGAAAATGGGATTTTCCAGGGACAGAGGCCTGGGTGCCAGGTATCCCACGTATTGCCACTGACTAGTAACATGACAGGAGGCAAGCCGGCAGCTGCTCTGCACAGCATTTACCCTTGCTTTGCCAATGCAAAGCTGATCCTGAGCTTCTTTGTGTTTACATGGAGAAAGGTGGCAAAGGCTTATTTCAAAAGGCTCTGAGCTCTTTGAAAGGACCATGCCAGTTCCTGGCACACAAAATTACCCATCTCTCAGACTTGTAGCATTTGCTACAAGGATCCCAGACTGACTGCCACAACTTAAACCCAACCTGAAACACATGCAGAGACTTTCAGCTCACCACCCACTCCCAAAGCTGAAAGGAGTGAGGACTCCAAGAGGTTGAACTGTAACAGGCAAATGTATTTTTAACAAATTCCGTTTCTATAAATATTACAAGGCTTTCTGCTCTTCGGAGGCTGCTCTGCTCCCAGTGCTGCTGACATTATGGTGACATTTAGGAGGCCTTCACATTGCCTTACTGCCTTTCGTATGCTGGTTTTGTTCAAGGGATCAGAGAGACACATGAAGACACAAGGGCTGCTTATTCAAACTCTGCTCACTTGCTGACCTGCTGCTCATGCGGGAGGCAGGAGCACAAAGGGGCTCTCCATGTCAAGTGTGCTGGCTGCCTCCGTCTCCGCCACTCTGGAATGCATATAAATGCAAAGGACGCTAACCCCGAGGTGCCACCAACAAGGCACAGGGGTGAAGGAACAGGGGATTCATTTCTGAAGCTGCATGAGGGCTTCAGGTAGTCCCAGCTGGTGCTGCACCCCGTCCACACACCCTGAAGTCTTTTCGTTTATCGATTCCTGCATTCGCTCTCTCCCCTTCCCTTTTTTCAAAGCTCTTTTCCCACATCCCCTGCCCTCCCCCTCCATTTCTTCCCTTCCTCGTTCTCTCTCCGGAGACTGCTGCCAGCAGGGCTGAGAGGCTGGGTGCAGCACGCATGGCACACGCATGGCACACGCATGGCACACGCATGGCCTCCACCCAGCTGCGCTCCGGGTCCTGTGCCTGCAACGCTCCTCTCTAAGTCACCCACTGCTGCCTTCCAGATCAACCTGCAGCTCTTCTGTTCTAAAAAGTGGAATACATCAGGGCATGGCATATATAACAAAACAAAAAATTGATCCAAGAAGACCCCTACTTAAGAGAGAAACCACCACACTGCTTCGGATCTTTTAGATATTTCCTCTCCTGCGCTTTGCTAACACTGCAGCCCAGAAAACCACCCTGTCCACAAGCTAGGAAATAATTCCTACATACCTGAACGGGTGCCAAGTGACCAGATGAAGCAGTTACCAGGATCATATCTATACGTCAGCTCTTTTTTTTTTTGATGCTGCAACTATCCAGTTAAAAATAGAGCAACAATAACTTCCTTAGTTATCTTCAGAACTCATCTGATCAGTTTACACGTTCATTTCAGTTTAAGACTGCATGCCCTCCACATCACAAAATGAAATACCACACGCACACTGACCTGGTACCTCTGCTTACATTGAACAGAAATTACTTAAGGTGCAGAATCCCTGCTCTCGCTTAAGCAGGTGTTTAATTTTAGGGATGGAAAGAGCTCCAAGCTAACACAACACGTCCAGAACTCGCTGACTGTATGCTCCTTGGACTGTGTTTTATTTTGTATAAATATCTAGTGTTGTTCTTAACAGGAAACTTCCACAGACCTTCTCCTCTTGCTACAGGATATGAGAGCCTTGACAATGGTTGTGTTACAGCTCCAACACGATTCTCCCATTGCAGAGGAGAAGAAAAAAAATAACGTCTCACTTGGGTTTGCACCAGCAAAAATGGTTTGAAGATTTGTTTGAACACTTCACAAGGAGACATCTTTGGCCTCATGTGCCATTTAACATAAGTATTGTCATGCTAAGAGGACTGTGATTCACAGGAACTGCACACTTGAATAGAATCATTCTACAAAAATCTCAGTTTACCCAAGAAAATTGCCCATCATGTTTTGTAATTCAATGAAAACGCAGAGCACAACAACTGTAGTTATTTAACCTTTCATCAAAAAATGTGAATATCTGATAATAATAAGTACAATCTATAAAGGCTTCAAGTCAACACTTTTTATAAGCAGATTTGTACGGTAATAAATTTTCCATGACTTAACGATCAGCTTTGCCTAGGAAAGCCAATGTTGTAATTCCCAATTGATTGTAGATGTTAATCTTGCAAGACTCTTGTTCTTATGCTGTGATTTATTAGCTGAATTAATGACAGATTGCACTGTTTAAAACAAGCTGCTGTTTTACACAATAACCCAGGAAGATCTGCCCAACTGAGTCACCGCGAGGATGGGAGGAGGGCAGCGCACAAGGTGAAACTGCTCCCGATACCTGAGCTAATTTGTCATATTGCCTTTGAAATGCAGCACTAATTGTTTAACAATTAACCCTGTGACTGAACACCAGGAGAGCTGAATGGTAGCAGCTCTTCAGGCTCTCCGCAGAGTTTGGGACTCACATCCAGGCTCTGGGTAATTCATTTACATTGAGACATTCTGCTTTCTCGTGGAGAATAACGTAAGATTATCCACACACCCCCATACAGGCACACTTACTCCCTTGGGTTGAAGAACAGAAAAAAATTTCCATGCACTTTCTGTATGTATTTATGTGACTAGAAAAGGAAAACTGCAGAACAAGGACAGATCTGATTCCCCAGGCCTTATCTCCTTGCTACCACAAAGCAAGTGCCATTACATGCAATAAAAGTTACAACCTTCACTCCAGATTATTCATTCTCTACCTCTTCAGCAACATTTCTGGTGTAGCAGTGTGCGCCACAAACATGCTCTAACAGTGCAGTAAAGTAGAGGGCCAACATTGCAGTGGAAACAATGACAGTTCCTCGGTTAGTCCTAGCCTGCAGGTTTTCTGAATCGCAATGCTGTAATAAACGCAGACCTCTTCCTGTCAACTCTGCCACTGAGACACAATGCAGGGGCTGAGAGAGCAGGAGCTGTGAATTTTGGAGTGGGGGAAACAATCACAGGACAAGTACCGAGTGATTTAAGTCTGATGCAGCAGCCCCTGTTCTACAGTAAACGGCTCCCCCCTTCATTTGCTTTTTAAAGGCTTCTCTCTGAAGGGATCCCTCTGTTTCGAAGTGAATTTGGACTTGCTTCTGCTCCTCCTCACAAGTGCTTCAGTGATGGGGTGTCCTTCTTGTTACCAGGTCCCACAGACCACCACTTGCAGCTCCAGAGCCTTGCTCGCAGGGGCACAGCTCTTCCCTGCAACTCCCTAGCAAGCTGGTAGGACTTCAGAGGTGAGCATGGACTTAAAAACAAATAAATAAAACCAAATCAAGGAAGCCAAGTGACGGAGCCTTGCATGGCTGCCTCTGAACAGGTGTAATTCACAGTCACCTCGGAAGAGTCACCCCGAATCCCTGGGACCACTGCTGTGATCAGTTATTAAAAACTGGCCCCAGCCATCTGCTGGTGGTCAAGCTCCATGATGTGGCAATCAATTACAGCTGTTATCTTGTCCTAGCTTTGACAGATGTTCCTCTTTCATTGTACAGTAATTACTAGTTAGCTGCCAGCAGGCTTCACACTTTAATTGTGGCGCTAATTTGAGACAAAGAGAGGAAAAAAAATATGGAGAGACAGACAGGGAAGGGCAAAAGCTAAGACAGCTGTGGCAACTGGAACACCCATGCATTAAACATTACTTTACAACCCGTAGGTGAAGGCAACCAGTTACCCCAATAAGAGCTTCTTACAAAGCGACAGTTGAGCACCATCCAACTACATCGTGGCCTGCAGTCCTTGTTCCTGTCGGGGGGAAAGGGACACCTTCCTTTGCCCTGTCAGACAGGCTACACTGAAATACCTGCCAGCCTTCTGGCAACGTGTGGCTTCACCCTGCCACGTAGCGTGGTGCCAGCTGCATCACAGCCGTGAAACCTGCATGGATAGAGGTGGCGGGGGGAGGCTGGGTTTTTCTAAACCTTCTCAGAGACCAAGCAACCTACATAAATTGTAACACGGAGGAACTATATTGTAGCAAAACACAAGAGCAAATGCACTCCATCTCAATGGAGCAGGGATCAGGCAGCACCTGCTCCGCAACCTGCTGCTTAGCAGAAAAATAGTCTGCTCCTCGGAGCAACTCTGCAGCGAGCCCTGCTCCCAGACATCCAAACCTGCATTAGCTGTTTGCTTTTTGATTTAACTCATAATGGATGTATTTCTCCTGTTGAATAGGTATTGAACCTTTCAGTAGCACTTAAGCTGCGGCTGGGTGATGTGATGGGTTTGGCACTAACAGCAGCTTGCAGCAGCTCCTGCCAGACTCTCTCCCTTCCCTCCGCTGCCCACCCCATGCCCAGCCTCGTGCCACTGCATGCTCCCTGCTGCAAGTTGCAGCAGCACAACTATTTCCATATCCATTCTGATCAGGAAATGAAGAATGGCAGAAGAAATCAACACGCCAAAAAAAAAAAAATCTCGGGGGGAAAACAGAATCTTGTGCTGGCACAACTGACACCAGGGTTTCACAAAAGAGCTCGCTGCCACCCAAGGATTAGCCAATTGCCTCAGCTGGCAAAGGGGAGGGAAGCAGACAACCCACACCAGTGTGGGACAGCTCAGCCATCTTAGAAACCTTACACGGGTACGGCGCGTCACGTGTGTGGGAGTGAGAAACACAAAACCGCTCATACCGGTATTACTGAGAAGTGCCTACCGGCGCGACGTGCCCCCGCTTCCATTGCACACACTCAACTGCAGGCATCTGGGCAGGAGCTCAGATTTCTGGTGTGCTCACATCCACTGATTTCTTTTTTCCTGTCCAGAAACTTACTTCTTTTACGTGCTCTCAGATTTTACATTTTAATTGCACTCTGCTGACCTTTTCATTATTTTATTTTTCTGTCATGATCTCAAACGGTGTTTGTTGATTTTGTATTTTATTATAACTCTGTTGTTGGGAGCACTTTGAGATCAAATTGTTGGAAAAATGTTTGAGGTTTCGGTGTTCGTTGAGCAAACCACCCAGCTCCTGCTGATAATGGCAGCGCAAGTTAACTGTCTGGGATCACCACACAGCAGCTGTCAAAGGGAAAGTGGGGGGGGGAACGACACAAAGCCACACATTTTTAACATGCTTCTAGCATTGCATCTAGCAGAAGTAGTGGTTTTATAGAAGCAGAACTATGTGGTTCATTGACCAATGATCTCAAATGGCTTCTCTGCAGGAACTGACATTTATCTGGATTACCGCTTTTTGAAAATGGTCTTTGGGACAGTGCTGTAAACTTCTGTCAGAGAGCAGAAAAAAATGAGAAAAGCAAGCTGACCAAATCCTTCCAGGGTCTACCTGACAAAGTCAGTGACTGACAATAATATTAAGCAGCATAACTGTCACCTGGAAAGCAGACAGTCTGCTTACCAACTGATGAAACTACTTGACTTCTAGGTGTCCTACAGGCAAGCTGTTCTTTCCACTTGCTTCAGTGCAGCAGGTCTCCTCTTCAGAGAGACTCTCAAGAGATTTTTACAAGGCATGTTCCCTATCATCTGAAGTTCTGGATGACATCCCCCACGGTATCTTGCCAAAGATGAGCAAATACCATTTTTAAATCTCTGAATAACCAGAGAGATCATTTGACCATGATCCCACTAAGACTTTTCCTGGAAATATTTCCTGCCATGATGTGTTAGCCAAGCAGCCAGCCATCGTCCCACAGCCCCAAGACTGCCATTTTTCTCAAGGATACCACACCTGTACAGCAGGCAATAGAAACTAAATACAGTGCTGCCCCCCGCTAAAAAGAAAGCCAAATTTCCCCCAGGGAGTGGATCTCTGGAATAAGAAGGTGCTGACCTCTGATCTCTGCCTCCACCAGAAGAGGACTTGCTAAATGCAAGGCAATCTCTCAACTGTCGTCAATGCTAAACAGGCAATTACTATGCTGATTGATTGATTGCATTTCCCTGTCTAAATTATATCAGGAAAGAGGCAAATCACTCTAAAACGAGAAAATCACAGCCTGAATTCAAGCAGAAGTGCAGAGGACAGTTTTTACCAACATGAATCACAAACAGGTGGAATGGAGTCAAACTGAGGCCCTAAGCGAACAGTCCCAGAAGAACGATTGCTGAATTGCTCCACAGCCTCTCTGACCAAGGAAAGGCAGGGCAGGGATTTGCAAATCAGCCATGATCACATCAGGCCATAACCTTTTGTGTGAAATTACCGCGGGGGCAGAAGGGGTCAGGGAAGAGAACCACATGTCTCCAGAGACTGAGGATCCCAAAGTGCCACACAAGCGTATGCATTTCCAGTACACACCACAAAAGCAGTACCATTCCAACAGAAACAACACATCCTTTTGCTTTTTATTCCCTCCCCCCACACACACACTTTGTACCAGCTGACTTGAACCCCCTTATTGTACTTTTGTTTGCAGCGACAATTTCTTAGTGCCCTCAGTCTGCAGCTGGCAGCATGCAGACATTTGCTGCAGATATGACAGAGATGGCTTGCAATCTGCTTCATTTCACAGAGCGTCTGACTTATCCGCAGCAGCGTGGCTTGACAAACTCACAAAGGGCCCTACAAACTACCCTGCTGCTATTCTCTAACAGGCACTGAGGCTGCCTGGCTCAGTGTTCTCAGCAGCTGTCACAGCATTTACCTGCAGCCTGGATGTCCCCTGCCTGGCTGGGTCACGGGCTTTATCTCCAGCTTCTGCTTCTACCTGCCTGTTTCCTTGTACACTCCACTGCTTTTTTAGGCCTTCACGTCCCAGCACTGCCTTTCTCCACTCCTGCAGGCCCATCTATGCTCCAAGTTTTCAAGTTTTATCTCCAAATACAACCGTTAGTTTTTCCTCACAAACTCCCTGTGCATCCCAGCCATTGCCTCCAACTCACCTCTTGCCGCTCTCCTCCCCAGACACTCATTGCAGCCCCTGTCCTGTGCGCCCCACGGCTGGCACAAGAGCCCCAAACTCAGGGTGTTTCCAGGACAAACAGCAGCGGGTTCCAGGAAGCAGCACCGACGCGTTCACAATGGCCACCATTAT
The DNA here is from genome assembly GCF_013377495.2 of Cygnus atratus. Taxonomy (NCBI): domain Eukaryota; kingdom Metazoa; phylum Chordata; class Aves; order Anseriformes; family Anatidae; genus Cygnus; species Cygnus atratus. The sequence continues at coordinate 8,214,529 of NC_066378.1, forward strand.
GTGCACTCGGGCACCTGAAGCCGCAAGGCCCTGCTGCCACCCTGACCCCAGTTTCCTCAGGCTGAGAGGCCACAGGCCTCAGTTTCACTCTGGACACTCAGTTCTCGTTGCGGGCTCCCTTACTCACACCAGGGATTTCCATCACAGCTGCCTCACCACAGGGCACCGCCATTTCCACTCGCCCGGCCCCCGGCACCTCAGGGCACCACCACCAGCAACGAAGGCCTCAGCTCCACAAGAAGTGTCTCTGGGGGGAGGAAGGGGGGGCGGATGAAGCCCAGCTGCCAAAGCTTTTAATTCCTTCTCACAGAATCAGGGCTGAAATGTTTGAAATAATTTCTTAACAAAAACAAAAAGGGCGGCTGAAAAGAATAACATTATGACAGCTGCTGGGAAAGCCACCAGTGGGTGAAACCTGGTCTCTGCGTTGATCCCCAGCCGCTGTGTACAGGAAGGAAGGGATTTTTATATCCTGAGCTGCAGTCTGCGCTTTTATTTACTTTCCCCTTTTTCCCAAAGCAACCCTGGCTCACACTTGCTGCTCTCCTCTTTAGGATGCCTTCCACAAGTTGGAAAGGAGACAAACTCAGCAGAGGCCACACTACGTTTGAATTTTGGCTGTGACGGTCCGGTGCCGACCTGTATGGGCTCTGGCAGCAAACGTGAGCCAGGTACTCTACTTAAACACCTTAAAGCATTCCTGCCCCAACTAACACCCGAATGGGATGTTTGGTTGGATCAGACTGTGACATGAACAAACCATGCTATCCACAGGAAGGCATTTCTTCAGAAATATTTACCCTCTTCTCAAGGCCAAAGGCTTTGCCACTGTTATACTTTAGGACAGAATCACTTGCTGTCAGCATGCTCCTAAACAAAGTTTCCCTACAGAAGAGAAAACCAGCCTGTACAGTCATTATAAGAAATTAAACAAATATTCAAATGATATTAAATTTAATTATGTATACTTAATGATAGGCATGTGCTTTTAAAGAACAGATGTTATGCAGATGTGGTCCAAGGTAAAGATGACAACAAAAGCTCTCTCAGTTCTTTAGAAAACGCTCTTATGGAGCACACAAATGTCTTTAACCAGCCATCACTCATATTTTATTCCTCAACTGTGTATAGCAAACATCCCTTCCTTCTCTGCTACATACACACCAGTTAGTTTCTGTTGGTTTTTGTTTGGTTTTGTGGCAGAGAAGGTAGTTCAGGTGTTTATTTTTGAAACATACAGCAGGCACTAAAAGATCATCAAAGGATTTCCTGATCATCCCCACTGCTGCAGCTGCCTCTTAGGCTATTCCACAAGCTTCTCCTACCTCATCACCACCTAGCTTGTGTGCAGAAAAAGCAGAACGTGTCAGAAATCTCTGTCCTGCCTTGCATTTCCCCTTGGTCAAATATTTTTCAGGAAGTAGTTGATCTGGCCTGCAGGATATGAAAACCAAGGTCAACCACATCACTAGATGGCTGGTAAGAAATGAAAATAACAGCACGTCTGAAGGGAGGCCAAGAGAATTAATTTGAAGAGGAAGTTATTTAAGACGAAGTTGTGCAAAATAGGAAAAATATTGCTATTCCATTTCACAAGGCTATTGTCAGAATCAATGATAGTGTGACACTAAAATACACAGCAACAAGTGACATACACATACTTAATAACCATACTGTTGCATGTGATAATTGCTTTTATTCTACAGTCAGTGGCTACATTTCCAGATCCTTTGATTTCCATCCAAAACAAAAACCTAGCTTGCTCTTGTGCATGAATACTGGAAGCCAACATGAAAATACTCCAACATGCAGAACAAGAACTTGTAAGGATATGCCAGCAAAAAGTAACTCTGTGTGATCTTACACATTATGGACACGATGCTTGCATTTTTTTCATGCACAGGAGCACAGGGTCACTTTATGAATCATGAGAGAAGTAGAAAGAGGAGAAAATATTGGGGGAAAAGTACCTTAGAAAATTGTTGTTTAAAAAATGGAATTGAAAAATATTGTAACATTTTAACTTGCATTTGGCAAGATCAAATTTCATTGCAATTTATAGCAGCTTTGAAGAGTACATTGGGAAAAACCAGAGCCAACCGCCAGCAGGTGAAGAGAAGCAAAAAGAACCTGTGAGGACTGCACCTCTCCGGACTGCATCACCAGCCTTCTCTGCCTCCTTGCTGTTTGTGTTCCCTGCTCTGTTTGACTTAATTAACTGCAGGACACACACACTAATCATGCGGGGGCTCCCTCCCTCCCTCCCATCCTCTCTCCAAGCCACCCAGACACACTCCCAAGGAGCAGGCAGCACCACGTATGAAAAGCACGCTGGAAGGTGAGTGGGAAGGCGGGAAGGAGCTCCATCTCTGCTCGTCTCCCACCCCAAACAGAACAAGTCTCTCGCCAGACCCTGGCTGAAATTTGGAACCTTTGCCTCTCTGCACGCAGTACAGATGGCAGGATAGACGTGCCTGCTGGTGCAGGAAAGCTGTGCCAGCTCTCAGGAGGGGGCGGAGAGGGAAGGCATTAGCAGAGAAGGGTCACCACGATTAGTGCTTCCTTCATCTCTTGCCTCTTTTCCAGAGACTGCTGGAAAAATTTGGGAGGGGGGTGTCTCACTACTGGATGTCACCAAAAATCTCTCTTTTCCCTGCAGATTGTGGCCTGATTGAGTATTTTTTTCCTTCTCTGAACAGCTGCTTATGTACCATTTGTTTCCCTGTCCATTCCTGTTGATTTAATTAACGCTCCTCTCAATATTCTCCAAGGAAACTAATGGCTTTGGTGGTCACTGTAAGGTGCCAAGTAATTTGCATGACCATTTCCAGTTAAGATTCCTTAGAATACTGGTGTCAGCTAGCCTTGTTTTACAACAAATTAGTTTAAGCACGTGAAAATGTTCAGCTACTAAGAAACACAGACTAAATGTGCAACGAGAAAAAAGAAAATATCCTTCCCCTCTACTCCTCCAACACCATCTGCACTGCATTCACTGCAGTTTTGCACCATACCCTTGTTCCACCAGAACCCAAATAAGGCTGCAGCAAAATAACTAGAAAAGCTCCACAGACTTTTCGTTTGTTTAGCCTTTGTAATGTCTGCCAGAGACGAACAGAAAGACCAGGCTTTGGTTTTGAGATATTAAAAGTCCTCCAGAGGCTGAAAATCATGCAAAGGAAAATTGGATTTTAAGGCACAATAAACACATCTTCATGAAATACTAAAAACCTCACAAAATAAAAATAAACGTTCATGTAAACCAAACACCAGACATCACATATGTCTTCATCCGTAGCCCTGCATGCCCAGGAGAAAAAACATATACAATATTGCAGAGTACAAGACTGGGTTTTCAGGCAAGGCAGTTGCTATTTGTCCCTCCGTTCCCCAGGCCTTCTGGAAAAGAAGCTTATTCCTTTTCTCTCTCCCGCCGCCCCCCACCTCAACAACTATTTCCCAGTCCCCATTCCATCCCCTTATCAGTTAAATGAAGAAAATGAGACCAACTCCTCAGCAAGCCTCCAGACTCAGGGACAAAACACACTGCACAAGACCCAGGTATTATCATAAAGAGTAAGCTTGCTTAAGGGCTCAAGGATTTTTTTGTGTGGATATGGTCACGTATCAAAAGCAGTCTTGAGAAAGCCCTATGCAGCACACATGCTGTGAATCTGTAAACTTTTTAGTGGCCATTTGCACATTTAAAAAAGCATGTTTTTAAAATCCTTGAAGATCAAAGCACATCAGAAGAGAGTTTTAGATAAAAGGCAAGATAACATAGTGCAGAGATCCCCAGAGTCAGCCCAGCGGTTTTCATGACATTTTAGTCGCATCTTTATTCCTCTCTCTCTCAAAAACCCCGAAGGTCAATTTATTTAAATTGGTCAAAGATCAGCTGGAAAGTGAAAAAGACTGGAAATAAACAGGAATTGACACAATGCACCTGAAAGATACTTTTTCAGAGAAAATAGTTTTTCCTGTGTTTGGCAAGCACACTGTATACTTGACACACGAAATACTATTTCAAATAGTAGTATAATAGAACTCAGCTCAGGTGTGTCAGTGACCAACCACTGCCAATGAACCTCACTTCTTCTGTGACTGAATATAAAATCGCTCTCATGAAGCAGAATTCTCATCTTGTACAGGAACCTGAACATCCAGTAAGCACAGAAACAAAACATCCAAGGACCTCATTAAATGGAAATACCTTCTAGCAAAATAATTCTCATCAACTGCAGACATGACAATTACGTGCACAAATTCCAGCTACAATCATACAACCATGTAACTAGAGGCAAAGGCATTTCATTGTGTTCTGTAGCACTCCATACCCACCTAAGAGTAAGCACAATTCCCTTAAGTTTAATCAAAAAAGAAACGTATACAAAAGAGACACCAGAAGTTGCTGCTAAAAGCTTGCCCATAAGCCACACATGTTTCTGTTGTCCAAACAGCTTTGCACCATTATATTTTGTAAAATAATCATCCTGAAACAGAGGTTTGTATGAATTTTTTCTTGAGATACTGATTTTGATGAGTCAATTGATGGGACAGGGCTTGGGATGCTTGCAGGAGACAGGACTGTAAGGAAGCTGGAAGAGGGGTAGCGGTGGCTGTGGGATGAAGGACAACATGCCACCTCTAAAGCTACCAGGTACGGTGCAACCCCTCGCTGAGAAGCACTTACAAGGACAGAGCATTCTCCCTTGCAAAGACAGACGATCCAAATCAAGTCGTTAAGCCTTCACTTATCCAAATTCTGAATAGCGGTCAAAATCTGGAGCTGGACCACAGTCAAGAGTGAAAAATGTCCCCTAGCTCATTAATGTACAACCCCACATTCAAATTCAAGATTTTATGGACAGCTACAAACAATCAGCCAGACAACATTACTGTGCATTAATCAAACCAGTGTTGATGCTTGACAGCAGCGAACACAAGATTTGTCTAATTTGTTTTCATAGAGAACACTGTCAATTTACCAACATTATTTTATTAAGCTCTTAAGAAAACTCTGAAGTTCCTTAGAAACCCAGACCTTCTGGTTCCTTAACAATTAACTTTGCTGCATTGTAAACAAAATAGATACCTTAATCTAGTAAAATAGAGACAGACTCCTCACAATTCGAAACAAATTTGGCCAAGATACAAAAGAAAGCATCAGGAAAGTTCATACATCCAAGCCAAAAGCCAGAAACTGAATAGGTAGATCAGCTGAGGAGGTAGTGTGTTTAAGAAAGGTATTTTAGCACCAGATCGCTACTTGTTCCACTTTTAAATCTTAGCTTTGGCCCTTTTACAATCAGGGACCCAATTTTCTGAAAATTCTTCCTATGAAGATCGGCTTCCTAAAATGTCACCTACATAAATCACGTGTGTTTATGAGCGCATCTGTTGTGGTCAATGGTCACTTCATAGTGCTGGGTAAGACTTTCAAAAGCCAGTAGCTGATGGTCCATTGAAAAGCTATTTAAATGGGGATGGGGAAAGCCTGAGAAATGGTGGTAAGTAACATGGGGCTGTCAGTGCTATGTACAGCCTTATAAGGCACGCGGCAGAGAAAGTGGGAGAGCGCGCTCAGTACAGTTTGCAAAATGTAATCCACTCTTTATCACCATCCATCTCCTGGCTGCTAGCCACCTTACATTTTGCTTTTTTATTGCAGTAAGTAATACTTAATTTTCACCAGATGTTCATTCATCGATACCCCCAGAGGTTGCTTTGAGCCCATTTGCTTCCCCCCAGCCTCTTCAGGCTGGTGAAGTCTACCAGCAGCTCTGAGATTCCTCTCAGCCTCTCCATAAATCCCAATACAGGACGGGTGAAAAGACAACCAAGAACACCCATTCCTTTCGGAGGGTATGAAAGTGATGTGATTGCGCAGTCATCTAAGCTCCTAGAGCACTGGTTTCAGTTTGTAGCATGCGGAGTACTTCTAAAAGAGTCTGCAAAAGGTAACTCCAAATAACACAAGCCCTTCATCAAGTACAGTTAAATTCACTTCACTGGGACTAGCACCTCAGTGATTACTTTTCACTTTATTTTTTTAAGGGAACTCAAGAAGAAAAATGTTGAAAGCCACTATTCAACAGCAAAAGAAGTTTCAGGAGGGCAGTTATGCAGCCCTATGGGAGAGACCATAAAACACAAGCCATATGAACCCTTTTCCTCTCTCTTTTGTTTAAAGGTAAAGTGGGTGAGCACATACTGTTTCTCTTGGAAGTAGGACCGATTGGCTCCGACTCTCTAAACATAAAATTACTGAGCTTGCTTGGGAAAGCTATGAAAGTTGTATGATTACTTCAAATGCTTACAAGATGGCCAGGGTACTGCTCGCCAAGTGTGTGGGTCATGCGGAGCTTTTATTTGCTAATGAACATTGAGGGTGGGTTGGCCCTGGGAATAAAAACCTGAGCAACATCATAACTTGGCTCTGATAACTGCTAGGAATATGTATTGGAAATGCGTTAAAGAAGCCTGCCCCGAAGAAAGCTCCCTCCCTCTCATAGCAGCACTTCAGGCAGGAGTTTTTTCCACTTACAGCCCCTTTGAAACTGGGGAATAGCGGGGTACTGGGGTGCAAGCGATTTAAGGACTCACCTCCCCTGCCATGCAGGCAAACTGGGATCTCCGCAGCCCCTGGGAGGCAGGGGATGCACAACAAAGCTCAGGGTCTCTCCCAGGCAGACACCAGCCATAACCTGGGCCGTTCAGCTGCTCTGCCTACGCTAAAACCTCTGCCTCGCTGCCTGGGCTGGAGGCACAGCAACCTGCCCCACTGCAGGCTGCCAGATCACCGCAGCTGCACTGCTCAAGTCACACTTTTATCCTCCATCTCCCTTCACCGTCACTGTCTTCCCCCCTCGTTCAACCAGAGGTAGGGCTTTTGTTTGTTTTTCAAACCACAAGTTTGTTTAAACAAAGAGGCACGCTCGGTCCGTGATGTTCTTTCTTTTTTTCCCCACTCCCTCCCCTGCCCTTTTCCCAGCAGAAATCACGCTCATGCGCCGTGCTTGTTCCGCGCCGAGGAACTTGCCCGGGCCCTGCTCAGCCCTCCCCAACGGGGCTCCGAACCACAGGTCTCACCCTGCCCCTTGCACTGCAGCCGAGGCTGAAGAAAGGAGGATCAAAGCAGCTGCGAATAAATAAGGCTAATAATAATGGTGGTGTTACGATCATTAATTATTAATACATTTCATTTCTAAACCACCGTGACAGTCTAGACCACCCGGCGAAAGATGAGCTACATCTGTTACACGCTCTCTCCCGTGAAAGCAGATTTAGAGGAGCTGGTGGATTTGTGAGGCTTCCGCAGTGCCAGCAGTCACAAAACGCCTCCCCTACCTACCTCCCACGGGTTAACAGCCCAGCGGCCAGGCAGGCGCCACAGATAGCACGGGGCAGAGTCCACTGCATCGGAGAGCGTGCTGCAAAATGTGTTTTTTTGATTTTTTTTTTTTTTAGTGCTGTCTGAACTACACGACGCAGTAATTCTGTAAGAATAAAAATTAAGGCTGGCGATGTCACTAGCACAGTTTCACCCAACTGCCACATGCTGCTGTTGTAGTTTAAGAGCACTGGAAAATATAGAAGTGTTACGTTTCAGAGCTTTAAAGTACTACTATAAGCAGAATGGGCATACAGGTGACGAGGGGCAGAAGGTACCACGTTGACAAGACCAACAATTTGAAGATTTAAGAGCACTGCTCTTTTGACAGGGTGTTAAGCACAGCCCAGCCTCATCACCTCGGCTTACCCTGCAGCCCGTTCCTGCTGTCCCGGCTGCACCTCCACAACGCTGCCCAGCTTTGTGGCAAAAGGGAAAAAACCCAGAGCACCCACACGCACACATTCAGCAAGTTACACAAGCCTGTGTCACAGCCAAGAAGAAAACAGGTTCAGGACCAAGCGGGTGACCTTCTGCCTCGCTGCCGGGCTCGGGACATGCCCATCGCTGGCACCGCGAACCCCCGGCAGGACCTGCATGCCAGGGGTTCAGCTTCCACTCCTAACTTTCAACACCTGTGTCTCTCCCATTAATAACCACCATGTGTGTGCAATTACTGCCTCAAGGAAAAGTGCTGGTTTGCATTTTTCTCTTCCGTGCCAGAGCCTGCCGACTCCATTAGGTGTTCCAGCACAGGGGCTTAATGGCCCTGCATCTCTGCAGCAGTATCCGCTGCTGGATGAAGAAGGGAAGCGACTCTTCTCTCTCCTCTAGAGCCGGGGCAGATCTGGGCTTCAAAGTCTCAAGCAGACACTCTCAGGAGGGGAAAAAAAAAAGCAACCAAACAAAAAAGCCATCCCCACATGGATATGATGAGAAAATTACAATTTGGAAGACAACACATTTGCTGATCCCCTAAGTCTTTCACTAATGCACTTTCAGTTGTATTGTTTTTTGTTTGTTTTTTAATTAAGGCCCTAGGAATATTCAGATGTGTAAGCTGTTGCATAAAGCTGTGATGTTAGTCATCACCTTACGCTTAATTTTATAAAAAAGCATGCTGACATTTAAGAACAAGTTTATAAGGCAGACGACAAGTATCATCTTAAACACTGTTTAGACTAAACATCAACGCAAATGTTTTCCGTTGCTGTTTTAGAAATACCCCTATTTTTACAGAAAAGCAATCAAGTCGCATCCTCCTTTCCTACAACACAAAGTTAAAGACTGCTAAGTTGATTTTCCTGAATTTCACTGATCCGTGACTCTTCTGTCTCGTCAATTATCAATGGGGATGCCGAAAATGAAAATACGCCTGTGTGATGAGAAGCCTTTTCTGAAGAGACAATCAAAGAGCCTAATAGCTCCAGTCCAGAGAGCTTCAGGCCACAACTCAGTTTAAACACAGACATCCTTGACAGGTGAGGATAATTATAAGGCTTGATCCAGCCATGTGGTTCCACCTACTTGAACAGAAAGGTGTGATTTTAGAATAACGTAGTAAATAGCTGCAGTCTCCTGTGGACAAACTCTAAACACACTTCGAATGGTTTGAGCTTAAGAGGCCTTATAATTAGGAAGTAAGCTGGTTTAGAAAGCCCATGTTTGAAAAGAAGAATAATTTCTGCATGTTTCTAAACTAGCTGCGTACGTGCAGTGCAAGCCACAGGAATGCCAAAAATATAGATTTATCCTTAGAGAGCTATCAGCTTGTAAGTAAGGAAAATAAGGTGGTGGTGGGTAACCAAGATTACATTTTTAGCAGTTTGGTGCAACAATTTATTCCAGTGTTGTCATTTTCTGCCACTTTCTGAACAACAGGCTGTCACCACAAAAATAAAAATAAATAAATAAATAAAAAATTAAGTGGAGAACAGCAGCGGAAACAGTTTTACATCCCTTTTAGCAAGCCTTTGGACTTTTTTTTGGTCATCCAGAATTCACAATTAACACGTGTTCACTGGAAGTCTTAAACTCAAAAAACTTATGCTAAGGGATAAAGGGCTCTCTGTACAAGCATCTCTTGTGTCAAGGGATGTTTGAAAGCGATCTTATCTGGACTAAACTTTAAATAAGTAAATATTACAGACAACAGAGATTAGATCTGCCAGTTATATGCACACGTCTGACTGTGCAAAAATATTTCACTTGCCTTTCAGAGCATCGCCACAGCCCATGCTTAGTTCAGTAGCTGCTTTTAATCATTTTTACTTGGCTCCCCTAAAGAGTCCTCACACTAACTCAAAGCACACTATCTTTTTCATTTCCTTTTTTGAGGGCAGCAAGAGGGATCAAGACCAGAGTAGCTAAAATATAAAACAGATGCTTTAATGTTTGTGATCTTTAATGTTTCCCGAGTTTTTACTACCATGTAATTTTAAGGGCTAATTATGAAATTACTGTCTATGTTCAAAAGAACTTTCTTCCAAACCAACATGCAAGTTCCTTACCAGCATCCAAGTCATCTACAGAGACATTTTAGTAGGGGAAACAGTTCTGTGTTGAGGGGGCTTCTTGACTAACCTTCCCCCCTTATTAACTGACTCGGTCTCAAATGTACGATATTTTTTGGTAATTCCCAAACACTGAAGCTGAAACAAAACAGATGCCAGTCTGTGTTAGCATTACAGTAAGCTTTACAACCCTAAATATGACAGAGCAATAATGCGGTGTGATGCCATTGCCTTGCCTTCCTAGCGTTTGCATTTGAAGAAACCAAGCTAAATGGAAACCCTCTTTCTTTAAATTGAACTTGACAGCCCAAGTTTCCGGACAGGTCTGAGCTTGCACTCCGTGGAGACACAGTTGGCGGGTTCATGCCAAGAGAGACAGGGGTATCCTTCAAAAATGGTGCAGCGGGACAGAAACCGAACGTTTCACCTTCAGGAAAGGTAGGACCTGGCGTATCGTTGTTGGGTGGATGGGGGAACAACAAAAAGTCTGGCTTGCAACTTCACTCTGGGTAAAAATAAAACAATTTGTGTGACGCTCCCTCCCTCTGCTCCTCAATTCTTCACTGTCTCCCCCCATTAGCTGTGACTTACCCAAGGCTTTCCACGGATATTTCTCCACGGATATTTCTCCATCTGCAGTTACGGATGTATGATCGCTATAGGAAATGCTCAAACCCCAACTATTATGATTAGGGATATAGTTAGCACTCCCCTCATCAGCAGCCAGCTTTCAGAACTACTTTGCTCTCTGTAATTGTAGTCTTCAGCTGAAAGTTTTCTCACTGAAAACACTTTTAACACTTCTGTTTTGACCAGTACAGCTTCCAAGAAGGACAGTTATTTGCTATCAGGATCTTCCTGTTTCTGACAGCTGAACCCGAGCTACACTTAATGCAAGTAGAGGCCAAATGTAATAATTTAAGAATGCACAAACGAGCGTACTGTAGGGGTGCATTAGCAACCTGCTGCTTGCATTCAGCTCTGCTATTGTGCTGCCTTGCTGCCAGTACATGCTTGCCAATTCCAGTAACCACACTTTACAAACCAATTGTTATTAATAGGAATCCTAAGCTGCATGCACACACACAAAGGACTCCACAGCTTCGACACACAGCAAAGTTCAGTTTCTCTTAAGAAGCTATATAAAGTTCAGGAAAAATTTCAACTGCATGTTTGCAAGGAAGGGGTAGGAAAGCACGTAGAGGGATGTGCTCTGCTCAGCTGCCGCGAGCTGATGAAGGTCCCAGCTCTCCCCCTGGACTTCACCACCAGCAGCTCTGCAGAGCATCTAGGACAGAAATGCTCTTGATCAGGAACACAGCTGGATGTCACCAAGATAAATGCAACAGGGACAATGGTTTTGAACGTTCGTCCAAGTGAAATAAGCTTTGGGACTGTCATGCGCACCTCCATGGTGCAGAAATAAAGATTCTTTTCATCATTTTCACTACTACGATTTTCTTTGGGGATCTGTTATTGCTCGGTAATTGCATTCCGCCAGACCTGCACGCAGTCGCTGTCACACTCAGCCTGCGAACCGACTAATTGTGTCAACAGAGATAAGGCTCACATCCAGCCCCGAGAGCTCTGCCGGACGCAGCCTGATGGAAGGGGGGTGAGGGGAGGCAAGCCTTGAAAGCTCAGAAAGTAACTGAATTTTAGAAAAGCATGCTTTCCAGTCTCAGGATGTGTGGCAACCTAGAAAAAACATGTTTAAAAATCCAGCCAAACACAGAGAGGGGAGCAAAACTCACTCAGGTAAGGTAACGTGTCATAAAGTGACTAATGATACCACTAAGACGCAATTGACAGCAAGAAGACAACAAAGAAAATATATTGTTTCGGTTCATTTTTCCCTCATGCTCCCTCAATAAATCCAAGGCAGGGAAACCAAGCTTTCAAACCACCCAACGGCAGCAGAAAACGGTGCAAACCAGCAAAATTCCAGCCTGAATCAGAGGAAAAAACGCACAGCAGAGAGATAGCAATCAATTTTACTTTCATCCCTGCAAAACCACGGCTGTCTTCTGAACCACGTGGCGCACACTTAGGTTTTCCCCCAGAAAAAAGCCCCGGTGTATGTATCACCATGTCGCTGCCGAATGCCCTCCCCAGATGAGGGCTGCCCACTCTCGGCAGCTTGGGGTGGATGGATGTGCTTCCCAAGCTCACTGCTGGCCCATGGGGACCGTCGCGTGTGTTTTCCGAGTTCATTCCCTTACTGCATCTGAGGTTTGCTCTTCCCCTTCTCCAGGCCTCCTCCTCCTCGTCCTGCCACGCTGGGGCTGCCCAGGACCCTGCACTGCCCGCCCGGCACAACCTGGGTTAGGGTTAGGAGCAGGCAGCGCTGTTCGAACAACAGCCACCTGTGGTGAGTCACGTAACGGGATCAGGCTTCTCTTCACCACTCCTGGAACTTTAAAATATTAAAAGCGCTGCTCTTGCGCATTCTGCCATTTGGAACAGGGAGGAAAAATGCATTCAGCTTTTCAATGGAAATGGTTTCAGAGGATTTGGCACGCAATGTTTTTGAAAGGGTCACGAAACGGATCTAATCCCTTGATCTCAACTTTGGTCTAAATGAACAACAAACGGTGGTTGAAATTCACCATGAAATCAAAAGTCAAGAGGCTCAAAGTGAAGAGACCTCAGTGTCATTTACATCCACGCCATCCAAGAGTCCGTCATACATCCTCAACTGTTTGGGCAAGAAAGAGCCAAAGTGCTAATTACGTTTTCTGTGAATAGTTAAGTGGAAAGGTTTGTGTTGCCCTGTTTTCTTAAAATCCCTGGCAGCAAGAAAAAAAAAAAAAGATGACTTTTTACCTACTCATCACTTTAATAAAATGTCAAAAGCACACAGGATCACTTGAGCATGCGGATTTGACTCCATTATTATACCATATAATTTCAACAGCCTGTGGTTTTATTGTCCACAAAAAGCAGCAACTTACTGAAGTGAAAACACCAGTGGTATTGCATTTGTGGTGTAACACCGCAATACGCTCACAACCTTAATGCTGAAACTTGTTTGTATTTCCTCATGTCTAAGTCACCAAGGCATTCTGGAACAATTGCTTTTTTATTTTTTAAAGAAAGACTGAATAGGTGAAAATACAGCTATATATTTAATCAAATAAAAATAAGAGGTCACCACATGCGTTACAGGAATTGCTTCATTTAAAATGACTCAGCTCTGTCCCGGCAGGGCCAGCCAGTGTTGATACTGCTGCATCAAAACCAGATTTCATTCCTTACCTTCCCTGCCCCACATATCTCTAATATTTATGGGCAGTCTGGTAATGGAGATTAGACTATGACTTATCAGGCTGCAATAAGGCATGTTAACATGGAATTATGGCCTTTTAGCATAACCAATAATGATGGGTAATGCTATTTACCTGAAGAAAGAAACATCACTGTCACAGCTGCAGCTCATTCTAGTGAGTATAATTTAGTTCAATCATTTATAAATGCCTGCCTTGCTTATGCTTTCCATTTTAATTTCCTTGTACTCCTTTAGTACTCCTTGTACTAAATCTCACCATATTTAGAAAGACATTTTGGATGTCCTACATAATAATCTCTGACGGTAACCAAAAGGAAAAGCATGGCTGACACGCACTATTATTTAGCCCAAGTGAGATCCCCTGACCAGCCCAGCCAGCTGAGGACTAATCCTGCAAACACAGGCACACACCTGAGGCACAACCAGCCCTGCTGGCTGCAGCACGGTGACTCACACCCGCTGCTAAGTGTTTGCACAACAGATGGAGACCAAACACGTATGAAGAGGTCTGAGGTTACACTTCAGGTCCCCAGTATTTTTCTTAATCTCTTCCTTTACGCAACAGAACTGTTGTATTTAAAGCTGCGTGGTGTCCTGCATCAACGGCACACGCAACCCCGCTCAATATTTAAGACAAGAAAGCTGCTAGTTCTGCTATTTCTGCACCTCTGCGCTCAACTCAAGACCCCACATATTTTGCTCATCCCTTGTACAATCAGCTGAACACCCTTAGCAGAGAAGCCCTTCCCCTGTAGATGTGAAGAAAATCATGGAAAATCACAATGGAACAATTACATTTTTTTCCTACTGTGGGTTTCTTCTCTCAGGCAACACCAGCTATTTAGAAAATCTTACTCATTTTCACACAGCGAGCATTCATGGGCTGTCCCACAGAATTGCCACAAGGGAGATGTGTCTGCCAGGTAAGCAGGATGCAGTAAATTTGTAGTTATCTGGGGAGATTCGTGTAGCAATTCTATAAATACTCCCAAAGATTTTACTATGTTTTACTCAAATTGAATAGCCTTCGAGATTTGAGACTATCAAGCTGGTACGTTCATTGAGATAACCAATTTGAGCCCCTGATAGAAAACTCATAGGAGCAACAGGTGGATGGCAAGGAGCATATAATACATATATCTAATATAATATATAATATATATATATATATACACACACACACATATATATTTAAAAGCACCATGATGGTGAGTAGAAGGTGATAAAAATTCTGAACACCATCCATTGGATTTTTCATTAAAGTCTGCAAGATTTCTAACCAATTTTGCCAGTGATTAATAGAAGAAGCCCTTCAAAAGCCTGTTCATTCACAAGCCCACTCATTTATTCTGTGTGCATGATGTGATCTTGGCACGTACGTAGACACTTGAGAAGGGATTATTTTCATCCACCAATATAGTTACGACTTTGCTAATATGTCTTCCTTGTCCAGGATATTTTTAAGCAATCTAAAGACTAATGAATCATATGGAAGAAGGATGTTACTGGGCAGAACACGGGAGGCATGAAAAAAGAAGACAGACAGCTGAACAATTAATTTTCAATTACGATTAAGTGAGAACATTTTCTGAGAACATTTACTCAGGAAAGACATTGCTGAGACTTTGCAGTCGCTTTTTGTGAAACGAGGAAGATCATTCACAGCAGGCAGGTTCACACAAACAGAAAACAGCTAGCAAATTTTACAGACTAAACAAGCTCGTATTTCACATAGAATATGAATACTCAAAGAAGAAACTTAATTCTTAAAAATGAATTAATTCCAGACCTTAACCACTGACGGGATATAAGCATTTGAACTTCAGCTTCTCATCCAATAGGCCTGTTCTGCTAAGGCATAATTGTCGTTACACACCATCATCTCATGGGATTGCCCTGAAATATTCTCAAGGAGGTTAGAAAAATTCTGGCTGCACTAAACTATTTTCAAACTAGTGTTACTCTTGCTTCTAAAAATACAGAGTGAATGACTTATCTATTTGGAAAAGGGAGAAGTTGGATAGGTTCATGTGACAATTTCCCATTTTACTTAGGTTCAGCTAACACAGAGAAAAGGGGAATTCATAAGACCACAAAGTTTACAGAAAACAAAAACTGTATTACATCCATGAGATATTAAAAGACACTATGAGACTTTAAGGTCAGAATTGCAACATTCAAAGAAAAGTGGACTGGAACAGACTAAAAAATAACTATGGGTTATTAAGTCAGTAGCAGCAAAGGAAAAAATGTGCTTCAGAGACCTTTTTAATTACTTGACCAGTATTAATCCTTATTAAGTATTAATTAGGGAGGTTGTGGTGTTTTTTTTTTTTCCTCCTCCTCTCTGAAGTGCAGCACAGTGTTTAAATACTGTCCAACAAGGCTACTCCTTGGGGGAAAAAAGTTTTGCATGCATGTGGTTTCTTTGCTTTTTCAATCTGTCATGTTATTCTGGACTTTTATGGCATTTCAATCACCAGCTATGGTGAAAGTGTAAATGTTATAATGAGAGGAAACGAAAACACAAGTGGCTCCGATTAAAAGCTTATGCAGAAAAACTGAGCATTACAGAAAAGTACCATCTTAGCTGAAAACAAATTCTTCATAAACAGAAGAGCTGCTAATTTGAGATGACTGGCTAACTACCTATGCGCTCTTATCCTTTCTTTTCCCCCTCTGGTAACCATTAAGGGCTTCACCATCTTCAGATCTACAGAAATGTGTTAATAAGGAGACAAGGAAGAAAGGGACAGCAGGGCAGATGAGCTCGGCATTATCCAGCAATACTGCATCCACGCTTTACAAGACCACGCATATAAAAGGACAAGCTCTCTTTGAGGACACACCAACTGAAATCTTAATTATACAAGCTGGAGGGTAAATACACTTCTGAAAAAGAGAGGTAAAGACCCATAGGAGAAGGAACAGTATAACATTTTTTAATTTTTATTGTAAGAGACTTTCAGTGACTGATGAATTGATTCACCTGCTTTATGCATTCAATTTCTTCACTTACACAACACGTTTGCTCATTACACCACCCTTTCAAACCACACACGTGCACACAAAGTTCACACAAAGCCTGAAAAAAAAAAAGAAACAGCAAAAAACCCCACCTCTGAGCAGATGCAAGTCTTGTAAAAGATTAATAGGCACAACAAACAATCGCGGCTGCAGGGGGAAAAATATCCCAGTTAAATATTTCAGTGCTTTCACCAAACATCTGTCCCCCACACTGCGCTCGACAGCATAGCAAGGTAGCTCCTCACAAAGATCCACAGACATCTGTTCGACCAAGACCAACGCGGTCAGCGCGGTGCCAGCTCAACGCTGGGAGTGTCTGGGAAAGGAACCCACTGTCATCATCCCCGGTGAAGATGTTCCCCTATTAGCTGCCTTCAACAATCTTCTCTGAGGCTAACAGCATGGGATGCGTAATGTTAGTACAAACTGATCTGGCACACACATACAAACAATACCTGGATGTTGTACTGGGAGTCTGCTTCCTATGGGAAGGAGGCAAAGGCTGACAGAAACCCAGAGCTGCACATGGGATGGCGCTGGGCCTTAATGGGACAGCTCCCCGGCCTTAGCAGGCACCTGTAAAGCAAGCTACAAGCACTGGAAAGCCTCGCTGCCATACGGGTAAGGCTGTCTGCTAAACAGCCGTGGCATGCTTTTATCACCTTCTCTCCCAACCCTTCAATATTGAAAGAAACAGCAAGTTTTGAATCACTTTCACATATGCAAGTTAAAGGGAGACAAGGAAGGGCACCGGCACCAGGGCAAGAAGCTGTACCGCGCGTTTCACACCCAGAGCAGGTACAAGGGACCGGCACATGAGCAGCTTTGCTCAGCCACTCCTGCCTTGAGTGCAGACATCCCTCGTCCCCATCACACCGGGCACACTCAGGAGGCCCTGTGCACTAGGCCAGGACCTGTGGGGACACGCAGGGCCCTGTGGTGAAGCCGAGCCCACTGCGGGCAGGCTGGATGGCAGCTGGACCCTTCTGGGCAGGCCCCCATCGCTCTGCTCACAACCACCCCAAGCAACCTGGGAGTAAACTAAATAAAAGCCCTGGGAATGCTCTAATCTCTTCCACTTGAAAAGCAATTAACGTTGCACTGTGGATGTCAAATAGCCTTGGGATCTGACAGGCTGCCAGGGCCCCCGCAAAGAAAGCGCTAAAGAGCGACTTGGGGTTTCCAGCACATCTCCCCTCGCGCGCAGCGGAGCGCCGAGCAGAGGTTACGTGCTCCTCGCCTCCAGTCCCAAATGTCAGATCTGGGGCTGCTGCAAGCACACAAGGAGGGCACTGAGCCTCCAGCACCTCAAAGCTGGAGGAACAACTCCAGGGTACCGGCTGGCCCCTTCCCAAGGCAGGAGAGCTGGGTGGTCCTCAGGCAGGGCACATCCCCACGCCGTGTCCCCAGCCACGCAGTGCCAGCAGCAGAGCCGCCCACGGGTGGGCAGCCCACGCTGTGCACATAGCTGTGCCTCCCTCTCCTCTGGAAACTGTCATCGCCCCCAAATGTAACCCTCTTCAACTGCTGGCACAGCCCCACGCAGAACCAGATCTTCAAAACAACTCTATTTTCCAGGATTTTAATACGTCTCAAGCTCGATTTAGCTCCCAGGCTTCTGCTTGGGGGAAGAAAGGCAGTAAGAGCAGACATGAGATGCGCAAGCCCGTGAGAGCACTTGGAAATGCCGAGTGGGATCTTTTCAAACCAGCCTCTGCCACCCAGGGATTGGATCTACCAGCCGGTTTGTTAAAACTTGGCAGGACCACCCATCCCTGCTCCAGCGTCAAATGACTTCTTGTGGCACTGCATGGCGCCTCCGACCACTGTCACTCAGACGTGGTGTTGTGGTCCAGCTTTGTTTCTGGAGAAACACTCAAAGCCAGGAATTATCAGTGTGAGGCTTCATCACCAGGTGCCTCTCAGCAAGTACAGACTGAAGGGATCTCCCTGAAGCTGTGAGCAGCGCACAAGTACAATTATCCTAATAGCAACCTTTCTCCCAAAAGAGCGAACCCATTTTCCAACAGGCACTAGAAATAAAAACAATTTGAACTGAGGCACACAATGAACAAGCTGACTTCTTTCTTAAATGAGAGCAATAAAGTACTTAAGTATTTAGTATTTAATAATATTTAAAATATAGAGGCAATAGCCAGGCTTTAACGGCTCAGAGCTGCCATTAAAATTAATAGGGCTACCTACTAATTACCTCTGAGGATGAGACCACTGGGTTCCTCGAGGATTTGCACTCCTCCAGTTTAAAAAACATTGGCTTAATCTCTGTTCATTCTTCCTCACCTTGTTTTAAATAACCCTGCAGCATAATGGTCTTTTTTGCTTTTTGTTTTCTTAAAGCAGCTACATTCTTCAGATTGCCACCCACAAAAGGAAGAAAATAGGACCACAAGTACACACTGTGGTTGGACAAGCACAACAGCAGTAAGTCAGCAACAGCCACCTGCGTGCCGATGGCTCATACAGAGACCAATGTTAAGGTACCTCTAAGTCACAAGATCCTGCCTCATAAGAACACTTAGTATTGAATACATCAAGCACTTCTGCTCAAATAACAAGAATTATCCCTTCACCACTATTTTATAAGCTTAGTGAGATTCATTTGCTGCTTTGAGCTCCCTGAAATATTCTGTGTTTCTGACTTTCTCCCACCGAGGCAGAATACGCGATGGAAGGACCCGGGCAACCGGAATTTGCATTTATCTTCCTGCCATCGGTTGCCTTCTGAGTTCTAGGAAATGGCTGTTCAGGCAGCTCCCATATAAATACTGCAGGCGTCTGCTCCATGTAATCACAGACTCGATGTGTTTTGCTGCAAATATAGACCAAACCCAGGCTGCTCTTGAGGGGTGCCTCTGAAGGCTGGTGTTCAATAGACCATTAGAGCACAGACAACTTGCAGGAATTTCTTCTCCTGCTACAAGCTGTCTAACTAATGCTGAATTGCAGCGAACAAGAAGGCACGTAAGGGCTGCACAGCCGACAAGGAACAGCATTTTGCTCAGCCATGCTCATTCTCCCCAGTCATTCGTCTTCGAAGCTGCATTAACACCTAGGAAAGCACAGGTTAGCTGTAACCCACTGCAGCAAGTACTTTTTTTTTTTTCCTTTTTCTTTTAAAGAATCAATATGCAATTCTGTCAGAGGATATGAAGCAAACAAGACTCTCCTCCGAGCCCCTGAAGCCTCTCCACTGTGCTTTATTCCTTCAACAACACTTGCATACCTGCGCTGGGAGTCTAAGGCTTCCCCTGCCAGCTGGCCTACGCTGGAAAGGTCAGCAATCAGAAATTCAGCCTCTCCTATACTAGCTGGCTTTGATCAGTGATATTAAAACAAGATGCCATAGAGACTATGCTGCGGTGTGCAGTAAAAGCAGGGCTTTTCTTTTAATCTCTGCTATCACACGTAGATGCCCGTAGTTGACCAAGATCTCTATTATTTCTTTTCTCCACTATGTCCCTTGCTTTTTTGACTCCTGCATGAAGCTACCCAAGATCTTTAAAGGAAAAGTAGATTCACCAAACAAAGAGGGAGGAGATTTCCCCCATCATATGGGGAAGGAGGAGCTATGCTGGAAACTAAAACCACATGAATATTCAAACACTGCTTTGCTTCCATCCTTCTACAGGAAGTTTGCTAATGCTTGAGAGTTCACTTCATTAATTCAGCATCAAACCCAGAGCATTTCCTCAACCGATCCTCAGAGATTTCTGATGACAGCAGGTCTAATCAGCACAAGCACACCCACAATGGTGAAAAGGCACAGTGCTTTTGTATAAAACTACAAAATCATCCCTAAGAAAAACCTCCCCAAATGTGACAAACCATACCACCAGCTCCAGAGCAACGCCTCTCTGATAGCGCACTGAAAGAAGAGCAGAGATGTCCAAGCACAAACAGGCGAGGCAAACCAGAGCTGAACACATCCCTCGCTATCAGCAGCACCTCGACTTCTGGCAACAGCCTGGGATTTGGTCAAAGGAATGGCAATATCAGGCCATCCCGTTAATGGGAAATCTTACAGCAGCCAGGATTCTGGTGCCAAGCCCTACACGAACAAACAAATAACAAATTGGTGATCCCTGCCAGCAAGGCAGCAAGCCCCTGGCTGCCAGCTCTGCGCCTTGAAGGTACAGGCAGGCCCCTGTCCGGGAACTTTCACCCAAGGCTAGGTGCTTCGCTCCGTGAGGTCACTGAAAACTTCATTATATCGTCATCTGCTTAAGGCCAGCATGTAAGGCCTTCATCTGCATAGAATCTGCATATTAAAACGCTCTGTGTGCTGAAAGTTCCCACAAACGGTATGCAAAGCAGATCCCTCTCACCTCTCAGCGACTGCCCTCCTGAAGCAGGCTATCATGGTTTCCGTAACTGGCTTATTGTCTGCCGTCAGACAGCACCGCTAGCATTGTTAATGCCAACAAAACCGTGATACTATTACTCTCCCGAGACTTAACCCACAACCCACTGCAGACAATGGGAGGCCTCCCCTCCCCTCCCCTCGTGCAGGCTGCGCCCCAGCTCGCCTCACAGCACTGCTACGTCCACGCTTACGGCACGAAGTCTGCCACTACCCGCAGTCAGGCGGCAGGAGAGGGTCTGCAGCCACCCCAGCACCCGCACACGGCCTCGCTGTCATCTCCCAGCCCACCGAGAGGCCTCAGACGGCCACCACGACCGCAGGAGCCCTCTCCCCCAGCCCTAACACCTGACCGGTTCCAGCTCTCGTGAGCCCAAGCTTGCTGCTGAGCCCCTCAGCATGCTGAAGTCCTGCGGCTCACCACAAGCAGCACTTGACAGGTAGCTCTGGCCAGCACCACGCTGTAGCAATATAAACGTGGGGAACCCAGGATCCGAGCCTCTTGGGGCCTTCTTAGAGCAGCAGCACGGGATTCAGCAGCATCACTCAAGTCCTTTAGCGAACCCTTGCATCCAGAGCAGAGCAAAAATAAAGCATTCCAAGTTTGGCCACGGCTTCCTGCTTTTGTCCCAATAACAGGCCAAATCAGCACGTTTGAAGAGAAAAAGGAGTACACACATTGTCACCAGTCCTCTCCTGGTGGTGGGGAACAGCTCTGGCTCTCTGCAGAAGCACTTTTGTTCTACCACCACTCTTCAAAGCTGAGAAACACAAACTTTCCCTCTCAAACACCAATTCCAGATGTCCCTATGACCGAAATACACTTTCGACACTTTTCTATTAGTTATAAAGGAGCAAGGAAATATCATAAAGACAACAAATTAAAAACTGATCAAGGAAAAACTTAAGCAATGCAAAGCCCACGGGACCTGATTCAGTCCCACAAAGCTTAGCAAGATTCTTTAAAAGACAGAATACTTATATCAACAAGAGCATCCAGATTTATAGCAGCAGGAAGAAAAAAAAAAGAGGGGAACAGTATGCAGAAAGTGTTGGAAGGGACATAAATCTGCCTGCTTCAAGAGCGATTTAAGCTCTGCACTGTTATATAAATACAGCAGTTGGAAACTTTCTGTGTCAACAGGCTCCCTCCCTGCTTTCAGCTGGGTTTCTTTCTCTCCCCACAGCAGCAGGGGCTGTCCTGGCCAGGACCACGGGCTGAAGCAGGTCCGGGCCATGCCTCCTGCCTGCATGGGAAGGGATGAGAGAGAGACAGGACAGGGGGGCTAAACCCCCATGCAATTTTAGCACTGTCTTTGAAAAACTGGGATTAACGCTCAGGCACGCTACCAGCGAGTATCCACAACACTGTGCAACTCGGTGGAGCAAAAGGGATGATGACATTTAAGAAAAATATAAAAGCACACAAAATAAGTGAACTATTACTTACACTCTTGCTATAAAAACTGAGGCTGTAGCAGTGCCCACCTAACCTGCAGCCCATTTATCCGCACGCATGGGTTGTACCAGGCTGCGTGTGCCATTGCGAGGCTGTGTACGTGTGGCTGTAACTTTCCAGAAAATTCAGTAACTCCTTGATGAAAGGATCGCTTTCAAACCTCCAAACCCAGGTGCTTAGAGCTAATTAACTCCATTATTAGACTTCAAAGGGAAAAAAATAAAAAGTAAAAAATCAAAACGAAAATCATTTTCTTTCCACACCTATAAAGCACTACAAAATCCATTTTATCTCTACCTATCCCATATCCTCTTTACAATGCTTTTGAATGCTGTGCATGAAATCCTATTAATTTATAGGTAGTATAAAAGGCATCTGAATTTAATATTCAAATGGCCAAGTCCCCTTTTCTCCAATCTTAACATAAAGCAAAAGCTTCCCTCCACACATCCATCTAACACCTGCGGTAATATTTAAACATGAGAGACAATATTCCTTGAACCCTAAACACTTGTACCTTCTCTTTAACAGTTCCCTTTCCTGAGCTGTGCAGCTGTTGGCCTCCCTTTCCTTGCCCTTCCAGGAAAAGCCAGATCTCCCAATCCCAGCCGATTGGCGTGTCTGAATTCCCTCTGACCCACTGCCCCCCAAGTCCTGTTTTGTCCTGTGACTGCTTAATTGCTGAGAGAAGATGGGATGGTAGAGGGAACCCATAAATTATTCATTTTTTCTCTGAAAAATGCAAAAAACACTGCAGGCAAACTTTCCACTCATGTTTTGATTGCTTCATTGAAAGCAACTGTGTATTTTGTTCAGACCGTTGTCTTGCATGATTCATTGCAAGGCCACTAAAAGCACTATATTGTTACATTCTGAGACTATCTGCACTACAGCAAAACCATTGCCACTTTTCCCTCTCCTCAGCACCAACAGCTCTTTACTTTCCTGCTCTTGAAATATATAAGAAAATTATGAACATGGGGAAAAGTATCCCTACTGTCCCTTCCCATAATCTGCCTGGCAGGATATAATTCTCTCGCACAGGGGCGGAGAGGGAGAAAAAAATTCAGCTGTTGGCAAATTTTCAGCAGCCAATATTCCTAAGAAACATATAGATTTGATTAAAAATGTTTGCTTTCTGTCCAAATCTGGTAGGAGAAAATGAATGGTGCTCTTTGTTAACCATCCATCTTCCCCACTTGTCCATTTGCCAGATGGCACTGCACTTCGGAGAAGGAGGAACAATAAGCAAAGAGTCAGTTGTGCAGTAAGTTTGCTTATAATCATTTAATCTCAAACAAACAAAAGGGGAACAAGGATGGAAAGAGGGAAAGAAGAATATTAACTCACAGTTCATACACTTTTTTTCCTTTAAATAAAAAACTCCTCTTGACGATGCTAATCGTTTGTTGACATTTCCGCAATTTCTATTCACCCCAAACGTATTTTGCATTTTCAAGAGAGCTGCAAATCGAGCATGACCAAGTTGCCATTAAATAGCAAAATGGAAATACTTCCTGCGGCACCGAGGAGCCGGGCGGCAGCGAGGGACCACGGGCAGGAGCGAGCAGCGTGCACCAGCCCCGCTCCAGCCCTGCGGGGATTTCCCTTAAAACAAAATCCAATTACAGGTTTAGTTTTTCAAGAAGACTGTTGATTGTTTGTTTTTAACATCTTTTTTTAAGAGAGAGCTTGACGTGTAAATCACCGAGACACAGACAAGGAACCCCATGGTGCCATTTCACAGAGTCGCACTTCAGAACATAGCTGCACTTTAAGATTTGATACCGCTTAACAGCATCTGTTGGTATTGCGCCAATAGCATATGTTGGGAGCAGATATGGATCCCAAAGCCAGCAACAATGTATATTTTAAACCTCGCTAAGGAACAACAGAGCAGGGGAAGAGCAAGAATTCTTCAGTGAGAAGCAGAACCTGGATGGCCTCCCCCAGCAACACCCAAACCCATGCTGAGGCATGGGCTCACCGCAGGTGCTGGGTCAGTGCCACGCAACAGCAGCACCACTGACCTCCGCCCAGGATGCACAACTCGGTGCCTCTGCCATCTGTGAAGGAATGAACGGGGACATGCCACCCCAAAATCGCTCCCCTATCCCCCAGGACCTGCTGCAAGGCATCACCCATGCTATGGAGCAGCCGATCTTCATGCTGAACCGGGTCCAGTGATGGGACGAGGATCAGGGAACCAGTTCTCTCAAAACAAACGTGCCAAGCAGCAGTCCAGCTCTGCTCCATGCTGTAAAACAACGCAAGAGGTACTGCAAACATTACATGTGCTGCATGCTAGGCTAAATTAGAGAGCCTGAATTTTTTGGAAAGTTTTGGACATTCGTGCTCTCTGAGGATCACATTCACAGACACCCACACATTAAAGAAAGACTCAAAAACCAGAAAAAAAAGCCTTGAAAATCTTGGCCCCGTCAGTGCTGGCAGATGAAGTAACCCCAGGGAAATCGTTACTGCCTGGGCTCTAGGGGATCGGACGTAGGCGACTGGGATTCTTTCCTTCGGCTCCACTGCTGACCTGTGGCTCGAGCCGATGCATTTCCCCCTCTGTGCTTCTGTTTGCTCATCTGCAAAATGAGCAAGATACTAATCTCCTGTTCAAAGCATTTTACAACTGCAGACAGAGTAGTTAAGTACAACTGCTACAAAGAATCGCATCACTCGCAACCTTTTTTCCAGCTGTTAAGTAGTTAATTGCTCGATCTGAAGCGATCAGATGGCTTCCTTCTCTAACCGGTCCTTCCTATCAAACTGAGATCTTGAAGCATTGCTAAAAACATCTTGTGGAATTAATGGTCCCATTTCTCCACCAAATGTATTCATTCCTCACCTGACACAGCTTCGTGAGGCATAAAGCCAGGCAGGAAAGCTCTACAAAAGTAGTAAGTAGCACAAATAACTCCCCACACCCCCAGAATCAACAGCACCCAGCTCACCTGAGCTCCCAAACGTGAGGATGCATTCCAGCTGCCTAACGCATTACCGGTAACAGCAACAGCCCCGTGGCTGCTGTATTATCCTGCACAGAACAATTTCATGCTCTTAGACAACTTCGGGGGGGGGGGGGGGGGGGGGGGAGGGGAAGTCACAGCGAGCCTTGGCAATGTTTAAGTGGAACAAAGTGAAAAACAGGCCAAGTTACAATATGGAGAGCTGTTTGCGTTCCAAGTAACTTAATCTTCTAGCACGGCTGTGTACTTTAAATGCGCAGGAGGAAGGAGCTTTGCGGCATTATCTGCTGCACGCAGAGGATGCAGGACAAGCAACGCTGGCTGGCGATGCTCGGCTTCATGCTGCAGGTCAAGCCTGGCAGCGGCTGGAGGAGGCGTAAGCTCTAACAGCAATGCTCAACACGTCCTGCCATCTTCCAAAGGTGAAAATAAATGGTTGTGATTTGTTTGAGCCCTAGTTTTAGGGTCAGAAAGAACTCTGACTCTGCCACAAGGCTCGTTGTGTGGTAGCACGTAGAGGCTATCAGCAGAACACGCACATAAAACACATCATGCAGTGCTCCTGGATTTAAGTAGCTTTTAAATGAAAAGGGCAGGCCAGCTGCAAGCAGCAGAGAAAGCTGTTACGCTTGTTCTAAACCCTGGTAAGGGATGCACAGGGAGATTAAGATAACCAAGATAACCTGTGAAGCATCAGAGGCGAGAACTGACTGTAAGTCCCAACCCAACGCATAGCATCAGCCTCTCCTTAGCCTACCCAGCCTCAAACTAAGCACCAAAGCTGGTGAGAGATGTTCCCTGTCCCTGAGACACCACTCCATTTCCTTTTCTTTTTTAAACTTTTCTTTTTTAAACTACTTTACTTTTAATGAGCTCAGTTCCCATTTCAGCTTCTCTGCAAGACACAGAGCAATCACAAGAGGCCTGATAAATCAGACACATCTTAGGATAGGGTGAACTTCAGACATTAAAAAAAACCTTAAGCCAAGACGAAGTGCACAGTGGAGATGCTGAAGATGTTCAGTGTTACAGCGGGACTCCCTTCCTCCCCTTGGAGAACAAGAAGGGCAGAATCAAAGAGTGGCAAAGAGAGAAGAAAGGGAGCGTGTCTATCAGATTGTCAACCTGCCAATAAATCCCAGAGCTCTGCTAATACCTTCAGCTCCCCAACACATCTCGCAGTGCCTGAAGACACTGCGACGTGCACTCGGAAGAATTCAAGGAGGTGAAAGCAAAGCCGAAGGCCTTTATGCTTAACAGCTGAGGAAGAAAAAGGCAGAGGAGAAACCCCTTGGCTACGAGGATTTAATAGACATCGGCACCGGGGTGTACCTGCAGTCTCTCCCATTTATCCCCGTGCCTGTCATTTATCGATTTGCACTTCACGCTGACATCCAGGCTGATCCGTGGATATCTGCACGTGGCAAAGACCCAAGGAGAGCTGGAGAACACCTGCTTGCCCCATATCCACCACTGTGCCAAACAACAGGTGGGGGAAAACACAACCCACTATCGCATCCCAAATGAAGATGCCCCCTCCTTTCCTCCCTCTGGTAGACTAAAACGAATTGCCAGACACCGACCTCTTTTTTTTTTTTTTTTTTCCTTTTTTTGCTTTTTTTTTTTCCTTTGTGCTCCCCAGCACCCTGCACTCAGCGCCGGGACCCCTCTCTCCCACAGAAAGGCTCTGGAGCAGGAATAGCCAAGCAGGCACAAATGTACCATGGTGGCATGCTTTGAAGGCCAGACGCCTTGATTTGGCATGCTGCATCAAAGCCCAGGAATAATTCATTTAAAAATAGTCACCACGGCTACTTTAAATGAAATTTTAAAGTTATAAGCCATGATAAGAAATTGAGATTTCCATTTTATGAGTGTTTTTTTTTTTGTTTGTTTTGTTTAAATAAAACCAGATTTAAGTTGGGGAGGTGTAGGGAGAAGAAATTTCTCAATTTTAATAAGAATACGATTTTAGCAGGCAGAAATGCATTGCAGTTGTCTGATGAGTCTCAGAGCAACCCTTAACCACCCTGCCCTTCTTGGCATTGATGGATTGCATAATTCCAGGAAGTAAAATATAATTATGGAGACAGATGAACAGACACCCAAGAAACAGAATAAAAAGATACTGTATAGCCATAAAAAGCAATATTTCATATATAACATTATTGAAACTAAGAAAATGTTATCTAAGAAAATGTTATCTGCATAAATACTCTTTGCCTAGCCTACTAAAATTCATAAAGAACAGGTGGAAGTCTGTTCCGGGTATGCTCTACCCAGAATTGATTTGGACAGTCATTTTACAGCAGTATTTTAAGATACCTGTATCAGTATTCAGACACATTGTACGAGCATAATGAAACTACCAAAAATTACCTTTTCCCCATTAGTCAAGATCAGAACATATTCCATATCACCCATCCAAAAAGACGACCAGGCCTAATTCCCAGCACTGAGCATCTCTTTGGATCACGGGGCAGTGGAGGCTGGTTGGGACCTCTGGTGAGAAGGGGGCTCAGCCAGAGCTCAGCTGATGGGGTGGCTCCTAATTAGCCACATAATGCTCAAGAATCTGCCCATAATTCAGATTTGGATTTAAAGATCTGATAGCATTTACTTTTACTGTTATTATTTCTAGAGCTACTACATGAAGAGATGCAACCTTCTCTCTCTCGGTGGCTTTTTTCCTGATCAGTTTTCCCTAATTTAGGTCAACAATTGATTGACCGAGAGCCCTCAAAAAAAAAAAAGCAAAAAGCCCTTCCCCCTCAACTTTCTTCACCTAGAAGATCATGCTCTCAGCCCTTTCCGGATCAAACTCCTTCGACAAAGCCCTGCTTTGTGTCCTAAAGGTCAGCTAAGAGACCCACTCCAGCAAAAACAGGGAAGCAAGTTCGAAGGCTGGGGGCTGAGCACTTCGGCCGCGTCGCCTCTCTTAACAGCAGGAAATCCCAGGGGAGGACTTCTCGGGCTACAGGCACTTCCCAGAGGTAATTCTTGAAGCAATTTCAAAGCGGTGGCACACATTCCTTGGCAAAGCAGAGCACAAATGCTTCGTGCACGCAGGAACTGCCGGGAGCCACCGGTGAGCCTGCTGCTGCGGTGGCGGCCAGCGAAGCCTGCAAACCTTGCACCCTGCTGCAAGCAGACATCAGTTGCTGCCCTTTGCTGTTCCTAAGCACAGCAGAGCTAATCCTTGCTCAACATTTAATGTGAATAATCTCCTGCTTAAAACACAGACGATTTTCACCCCCAAATTGTTTACTGTAAGTAGAAAAAAAATTAGTTTCTTACTAAAGAATTCGTCTAAAAAGCTGAACCACAAAGTAATTTTTCTGTTTGTGTTTTCAAAAGGATTTAACAGGAACAGAACTAAAGGAAGGAAGAACACTGTTAAACAAAAAACCCAAGCAACAAACAAGCAACATGTACATACATTTCACATACAGCCTTCCCCTTCAAATCACTTTAAGGAGAAATGTTCTCTAGACAGATGGTGTTTTCCCTGTCTTGACTCCAGTTCAAATCTCCTTTTTGGAGAGACCAAGTTTTCTACTGAACTGCACATTACACACCAACAAAGAATAAATAGGCTAAATATAGCTTGCAGCCAAATTGCTGCAGTCTTGTGGTGCAGTACAGCCAGAAGTCCTTTAAGGACAGTTTGCGCGTCGCCAGCGCGCCCTGCACCAGGTCGAGGTTCTCCGCTTTATAAATCATCAGTGCCATCCCTCCCAGAGCTCTCTGATGCTTATTCTCAGACTGCAAAACTGCCTCACCCACACTGAAAAATGCTGAGGAGAACGCCATGAAGTTGTTCTGCTCCCGTATTTCACGCAGGACTGCTCACTTGTGGGACTGAGCAGCTCAGCACCGGTGGAATGGGACACGGAGCCACTGGTTCCCTCGCTATGTTCTCCCGGTCAGAGGTGACTAAAATTAATTATCCTGCCACTGCTGTTCAATAAATTGCATGGAGTGGCTAGTGGGACTGCAAACCACTGGGGGATGTCTGTATTTTGGCAAACAGCCCACGGACAGAGCAAAGAACAGAAGGTGAGAAGGCAGCTGCTCGCCCGCTCCCCGCCCAAGCACCTGAGAAATCCGGGCTGAGGCTTTCGCTGTCGGACACCAAGCACCAGCACTGCTGCTAAAAGCTGAGGAAAACCCACAACCAACCACTGCATACCTGCAAAAGCATTATTTGGGGAGATGCTGAGTACCCAGGTGCACAGCAGGCGCTTCGTGCTGCTTTCCAAGAGGCACGGGCTTCACTTCTCTCCCCTTAGGAAGGGCACCAGCAGCAGCTTGTCCAAAGCACAGGGCATGCTGGCCTCCCAGCAGTACAGCCCTTCTGCTTCATAAACAGCGTCCTGTGAGGATCAGAGATCTGGCCCCTTTAGCAAGACACAGGGCTCAGTGCAGAAGCCACGATTTGGCCTCTGCCATCCACGCACGTGGTCCTAACTGGCTCTCCTGGCACCAAAAAGCCCTTTTACAGGGAGGCAACCGGGGCCAGTGAAAGCTCTATCAATGTTTATCGGGAAATCTCTTAGCAAAACTCACTCCGCTTTATGTGCCCACTGCTCCACGGGCTGCACGACGTGCTGTGCTCGGCAGGAGGAGAGCCAGCAGGCAGCAGAAAGGTTCGCTGCTCAAGCTAAGGGGGCATTCGCGGAGTCCTTCGGCACCTTGTGCACTTGCCTGGAGGCACGGTGAGGGGCTTCAGCTCCCCGAGACTCACAGGACTCACCCAAACCAGCACCAAACCCACGGTGCATCAGCTCATAAAACAACCGGGGTCAGGGGAGCTGGGAAATTGGGGGAAAAGGGAGGAAGAGATGGGAATGGAGAAGGAGATGGCCAAAGCTAAGGAATTGCAGGGGTCGTAACACAAAAACGAACGACCTTGAAATCTACGGAGCGTATTCTGGCTTTGTTGCTGTGTGTTTGGTTTTTTGGTTTTGTTTTTCTGTTGTTTTTTCTGAACAGCCTGTTACCTGACCCCCTGAGAGCCACCTGGCCCCAGGTGAGCAGCTCCCTGCGTGCACGCCACGCTTTATTTCGGCAGGCGAGATCCCCGTCGCGGTGGCAACGCAGGAAACGCTTATTGTTTTACATGTTTACAAACAGCCCCTTCAGATCTCCCTTCCCTCTCTGTCCCCTGAGGTAATATGTATTGTAATAAATTCATAATTCGCATTACGATGATTTAAACAGCTTTGGAGTGGCATGTTTTAGTGCCTTGATTCAATTGTCTGCCTCTCAAACTGACAGTCTGCTCGCTGCAGCTCCCCGGCGGTGCAGAGCTGCTCCCTTGCAAACACCGATAAATATGCAGGAAGAGCCACACTTTCTAGAGAAGGAATTAGCAACAACATCATTCGAGCTCTGCACCAAGGAGATGGGATAAATACCACCGGCTCGCCCCAGGCACATCGCTAGGCTACAAAATCTTTATGTTTGGGGTTACTTTTGGACAACGCTGTCAAGCAGAAGCTTTGCGTTCATTCAATTTTTGCTGAACTCCTGCCATCCGGGCCTAAAAACCCTGGCAGGCTCACAGCCCCCAAGCCTCCTCAAGCTGCTGCAGCATCTTGCAAGATGCATGCAAAGGAACAAAGGCTGGGCTGCCTCGTGTTAGGGGGAGACAAAACCGGGAGCAGGAGGGAAACACGCAGAAGTCAACAGCTCTGCCCAAGAGTCCCGAGCAATGAGGATCCACTGCCAAAGCTTCAGCATTTCTGCTGTTGTTACAATACAAGGAAATTGTCCCACAACAACACGATAGCAAAAGTTAGCTCTTAAATATGGTAATGGCTGCCTTAAAAGATAAGAAGCTACATGTAAATACGTAACAGATCTTGGGTAACTCCTTAATGCTTTCACCTCGCACTAACCCCAAACCATTCTCATTTGAATTCACAACTTATTAGTCACTACCTGCTTCTTGCATGCTTGCGAAAATATGCAGATGAACACTTTTTTTTTTTCAAAAAACATCTATTTCAAATTTGCTTTGATATTTTTTAACCACCGAGGCTTGATAAACATCTTTTTTATATTAACGCTGCAACTTCTGTAAGCCACACTGGTGGAAGTATCAAGAAATCAGCAGCTCCGCTTATGACAGGAAAACCAGTATGAAAGGATCACGTTACGATTAAAGCATATTTTGCTGTTACAATCTGGATGTCTATTTTTCTTTTAATTAGGCGTATTCTAGTTAAGATTAAAACAAGTTGACTTGTTTTCTTTCTTTTCCGTTTATTAAAGCACCAAACGTGATGCTGTTAAGTTGCTGATAGGCCTGCTCCACTCTGCCATACCTACTTTAAGAATCTCCTACCTTTTCGTGGGAATCACTGATATTTAGGGTTAGAACAGATTTCCTTTCTCCTTTAAAAGTAAATAAATACATATTATTTGGGAAACTAATAACAAACCTCCTCCAAACACTGCAGCAGGCTGTCAAGCTGTATTAGCACAGCTCTGTCTCACCACCCACTCAGATACATTCCCAAAAATTCAGACCTTGGAACGTACATACCCATTGAGATAGGGCAGAAGATAAAACATGCAACAGAAAAGTCAACAGCAGTTTATAGAGAAGGATTATGGATGCAAAGAGATTTGCATTTGATATATAAGCAAATCCCAGTGATCTGGATTAAAGCAGGAAAGCCTACTTCAGACATAAAGAAGGTCTGGGAAAAAAACCAACCAACAAACAAAAAAAACCACAACACAATTAAAAAGTCTACAGGGCCATAATTCAGTCCATAAGACAAAACATAAATTTTCATTATTCCAGAACTGAATTCAGCAGTCATCGTGCATCATGAAGCAGCTTGAAAAGAGGTGACTGGAAATACCAGAAATGGAAAATTTGGCTTTTCTGAAGAAATTCAAGCTGCTTTTTAACCAATTTCTCCGCTACCTACTCAGATTCGGTTGAAGGCACCCAGCATTAAGGCAGTTCGGAGGAAAGCAGAGACAAGCTTCGCACACCCCACGTCCCCTCGCTGCAGAGGAGCCGGCACTGCTCTGCCCAGCACGAGCGGAGCTTCGCCACGCGCGATGGCACTCACCACCGGCAGCTCCTACCGTAAAAAGATGTTTTAATTAACACAGTGTCAGGCAATAGAGGAAAAACATATTTAGACCTGGATCAGCATATGCTTCACTTGACGATAATCGTCGTGTTGACAAAGAGCTTGACAGCTAAAGTATACACTGATCTAGGTCTAAACAAGTTTTTCTGTAACACTTCCCATGACATCGGCAAAGAGGTATGAATTAAGAGAAGTAGTCTTTAGCTGACTTTGGTGCCTTTTTCAATCATTGTGCTCCTCCATCCTACGGAGAAAAGCTCTCCTATCTGGCTCACATAATGGAGACGAAGACAAACCCTGACTGCCTTTTACAAACTGTGTATTCACTGTGACAACTGCTTTTTTGTTTCCTAAACAGAATAAAACTAGTTCCATCTGCATTTTAATGAAGAAAAGACTGCAGAGCTGTTATCCAAGGATGTTAATGGAGACTTTTTTTTTTTTTTTAACATACAAGGTCCTCCAATCTCCCTCGCCATCTCCAACGCGAACCAGGGAGGAGCTGCAGCAAACCCCCGCAGCCTGAGCTCCAAGTTCCCTGCTGCTTGTCCAAGTGCTTAGTTACTGACCAATTCACAAGCACACAGCGAACTCAGAGAAAGGAAATACCCTCATCTTGAACTTGGCCAAATATTGAATTAGAGAAGAATTAAAAGTTACTAAGTAATGGCAGCAACAAGTGCAGTGTTCAACCACTGACGGTAAAAGGGAGCTAAGTAAGCATCTCAACCAGGAAAAACCCCAATTCTTTGCAGTAAGAGGGAAAAAAAAAAAAAGCATCAATCACAAACTGTCATGATATCCCATTGTTCAGCACTGTTAGCATTAGAAAACAGTCACTAGGGATTAAGCCAGCAGAGTATATATGGTAGTTACTGACTGTTAAGCAAATGCACAGTGCCTGGTAACACATGGTGCAGGCTGTGATTAATCATTACGATGTGACAGAAGGCGTACTGCTGGGCGATAACGTCAGAACTGAACTGTGCCCTGCCTTCACTGACAAGGTGCTTATCCTAACGTGCTCCACGTTTGTATGACTAAGAAAGCATCCTCGGCTTGCTTACTGCTTCTGACTTCTGGCTGAAGCCCCAAGGACACAGGTGAAACGCTCAGGGTTTGATCCTTGGTGGTACTTGGACAGAGAGCACCTTTGATAGGAGCTGGTGTAGTGCTAGAGGAGCTCCTCCAGACTTACAGCAACTGCAAAAGGTGGTAGCCTGGGGTGAAAACAAAGCTGATATTTTCAGTATCTGTTTTATACATGCAAATCAAGAGGGAACCTAAGCTTCAGACCTTCCAGGAGTTCACATCCACCTTCATAAAATTCCTGGCAAAACTAAACCTATCCTCTTTACTTTCCCTGATGCCCACTGTAACCAAGTTTTGAGTGACCTCTAAAAGCTGTGCAGGTGGTTACGAATCCTGCTTAGATCTACCACCAGAATTGTGGGAGGGTTTTTTGTTTGCTTGGGGCTTAAAAATGGGAAAAATCCAAAAGCTCTTTACCATCAGGGAGGAAAGAAAGGAGGACCTCTTGCCTCTTCTGTTCTGCCCACTGCAAGATGCAATTAGTGAAGTTCTCCAATGCATTAAGCAGTATTTCATGGGAGCAATTATTTATCAAGGGTATGGACAATAGCATTGATTGTTACAAGTCTGATTGATTAAACAGACAAATTGGCACAGTCTCTCCTTCCCTGCCTGCCATATGTTTCTTCTTAAACATCTGGTAAAGTCTTTGTATTTCCTTGAGTAACTTAACAGGTGTTGAATCAAATCCTTAATGCTTCAGTTTTCCCATTGGAAGCAGATGGGTGAAGGAGACAGAAGAATATTGCATTTCCAATCTCTCTCCCTCCTTCCTCCTCTGTGGTGGCCTCGCTAATGGCCTCAGGTTAGAAGCAGCAAAGGCGACTCCACATTAGCTGCATCTTTTGGCTTGGGAAGACTCCACACATCGAGGCAAGGAAGCCAGACCTTACTCTATCGATGCCATTTTCCCCTCTCCTTTTCACATGAAATACACACTTTTACATGAGCATTTGTGCATACTTCTGTCACTAGAAGTGTTTCAAAGGCTGCCTCCCATCCAAAGGGGGTTTGCACCTCGTGCTTGGCCCCTGGGGACACAAGAGCCGGCGTCCCTCGTGTGCCGCAGGAAGCCACCGCCTGCCGCAGGATAGCAGCCTCCCCAGAGTCACGCGTCGGGCGGCGTGCCAAATATGTAATTCTAGCTGAAAGAGCAGAAACACAGGTGCCTAACATCGAGAGGGCACTCTTTATTTTGAAAAATGCAACACCACTTTAGCTAATTAGGTCTTATCTGTTTAAAGCTACAGGATAGTTTGATAACAATTAGGAAGGACTCCCAACAGGCTGTTGGGATCAAAGGCCCTTTCTGCTACGACGTTTAACAAGGAAATTAACACTTTTGCCAAGTAATTTGCACATGCTGCCAAAGTTGTTTTAACTTGCTGTAATATTTTAGTTTTAAATATGTACCTGCAGAGATGCTGCTTTAATTCTAGCACTCGGTGTGCCAGCTACGGGCTCCCAACCACGCCAGTTCCCATTTAGCGCTGGAGGGGAGCTTCCAGAAACGGTCCAGGAGAAGGACAGAAGTGCTTGCTGCAATTCGCTTCCAGAAAAAAAAAAAATTTGGAGGCAAAAAACTCCCTCACTGCTTTTTTCTTCATGGAAACTAAATATTTCCAAAAGACTGCCTGTGGGATCTGAACCCTTAATGTCACAAAAATTAATGAGAACTGTGATGCTGAGATACCATGCATGCTTGGAAAATTCCAACTGGACTCTTCTGATGGGTTTTTAATACTAGAGGCTGGGGAGCAATCATGGCTCCAGAGAGCTGTAATGATGAATGGCTGGGGGACAGTGAATATAATAAGGGAAAATAAAAATTCAACAGCTGTATTTCATAAAGAAACAATAAAACCATGCATAGCAGTTTTTCTTTCTTTAATTCAGTGCTGTGTTTAAAGAGACATTCTGATACCCAGTAAATTATGCTCACATATCCGCCACTGATTACTCTTTAATAAAAGCAAGCTTCCAGCAGATCAGGTACTTGTCTTCTGGCTCCCTGTGATTCAGGGCAGGGCAAAGCACAAGCATTCACCGTCTGACTCGTGCATGCCCCTAAGTGCAGCTTGTTGTGCTCTCACAGATTCACGCTCCTGTACCCAGAGCCACCCATGTGCCACAGCTGCTGCGCTCTGGGCTGCTGAGCAAAGTGAAGGATGAATCCTGAAAGGAGAGCCTTTCCCCAGGCTGCTGATATACGGAGGCACTCCAGTCAGCATTACTGAGCTCGGTTTAACAGCCAAGAAGCCAGAGTTTTTCAGGGGATTTACTCAACACAGTCCTTCCCAGCCAGGAGCTTGTGCACCAACCTGAAGCAGTATTTACTCCTTTTAGGAAGTCAAGAGCGAGACAACAACAAAAGCCAACTGCACTCTGGCTAAAGCCACTGGGGGATATCTGCAGGAGCGAGGACAGGACTGTCATCAGCTCCCCCGCGACCAGCAGGAGGTCACGGATGGCATGTGCTGAACGGTGATGGCCAGCCTTGAAACTGCAGCAGTCTGCAGCCTTTGCCACCCGTGGCTACAGCACCACGCTCCTCCCGGACAGAGGTCAGCCACCCGGCAGTGACCGCTGCAGCACTGCGCTCAACAGGGTCAGGCCGAGGTGCTTCTGCCACGCTCACACATTTACCATACAGAGCCATCCAAACACCAGGGCCAGAGCTGCGGAGGCCAGGGGGATCAGCGTGCCCAGAACCACATCCTACCCCTGCAACACGACGACGACGCTGCGACAGGCTTCTCCTCTGCTGCCGGCAACCAGCTTGCAAAGCCACCCTCCAATTCGTATGGCCCTTCAAAGAAAGCTTTGAGTTTTCCACACGTTTAATTAGAGCACATAGAGTGCACCAGGTTCTTGAGTTTTTAATCATATAAGCTTTGTGAATTTATTAACAAGACAGCAGACAGCATGAGAACAGGAATTAAGAGTATTTGCAATCCTTTTGCTACTTCTGTCCAAATGATGATCGTTACATGACAAGATACTCCAAGGGCTCACAATTACCATGTTACAGCAGCTCCTGCGCTCTTAAATCAAAGGCTAAAGGCTTAAATCAAAATCAGAGTGCTAGGTGAAGTAAAAGGGTAGGAAAAAGACAGCTTCTGAGAAATTCCAAGCAGACCGGCAGGCAAAGAACACGGAGACGCTCGTAAGCGCTGCACTTTTCTTATCTGACCTCAGGCAGGTTGTTTACTTTTTGACTCAGATTCCTATCTGTAAAATCCAGCTGATAATCTGACTGGATTCAGAGCTCCCACGGCCTATGGCCAACACACTCCATTTTTAAAACCAGGGCATAATGTTGCACTCGAATTCAATGAATAGTCATTCACAGTTCTGGATATAAAAATCTCCGCTGGTCTACCCACTTCAGGATGATTCTTCAAGAGTTAAGCAGCATCTTGTCAGAAAGATTTTCTCTCTAAAATTAGTCAAACTGGACACATGAACCCAAATTACACAAGGTCTTGTTCCAGAAGTGATGTTTTATATCACATAAGAAGTGTGCGCAGCTTCTCCTGTCTCTGAAATCCTGCAGCAGCCATGACCAAACAGCGGGCACGGATCTGCCATTACACACCACAAGCCGGACTTCTCCCCTTGGGCCAACACACATCAAGACAGAGATTCAGAGCACCAGAAACCTCACTTCAGATGGCTTGCTGCACTTCTGAGAGTGCAAAGCTCTTTCTGGCTCATACACAGCAAGCAAAGTTTAGCCAGAAAAACAATCACTTGTGAGGCCAGGTATTTTTCAACGCAGGCTAGAGAAGGCTTGGAGCCCAATTTCAGACGATTAGCAGTTAAAACCCAAACCAGAAAACAAACCAGCCCCCCTTCCCCCCCAATAACAAGAAACCAACCCCCTGTACACAGTACCTTGAGCCAATTTTCCAAGGCCCTTTCGGAAAGGTAGAAATCTGGAAGAGTTCCCAGCATGAATTTTTTCCAGCGAGCTCACGTGCTACCCGCAGGGCCAAGGCAGGTGCCCCTCTCCCTTGCAGAAGCAGAGGGTCTCCAACTCTTTGCACAGATAAACAAAAGCCTGCATTGAATTTGGGCAACTCATTCCATGTCAGTTCTCTCGCTTCCACTGGAAAGTTCCCAACTGTTTACCTGATACACAGAACTATGCTATAGGAAAAGCATCACTGCCACCCTTCAGAATTAAGGATGTGCACACGTTGATTACTGTCACGGGCAGTAAACACACTGATCCAGATAACACCGACGCAGGAGAGTCTCAATGATCAACCCCTGAAGTGGTCACAGGACTCTTCGGAGCAAAGATTAGAGGCAGTCACAGGAGGACAAAGGTTGTCCAAAGTCAGTTTGACTGACGTTCTCCTTAAAAGTCCTGTCTTAATACCGGTGTCAAAAATAGCTGGGATTAATATAACGGAACCGTCCAGTCAGGTCTACCGATGGTACCGAAAAAGTCACTGGGAAGGTTAACTGAGAACAGAGAGATAAAGTTGTAGGAAATAAATCAAAACCAGAAGGCTAATTTCCATTTCTAAGAAAATAATTCAAGGCTCAGACTTAACAGGATATGGAGCACTCAGGTAAAGTCCCACCAACTTCCTGAAGCTACTTGCCAAGCTTCGGGAACCGGTTAGGTTCAGCCAGCTTTGAAAGCGGGATCCAACAGGACAAGCTTGTAAGCCTCTCCTTCCATGGCGTGAGAAGGGTGAAGCTGCAATGCCACAACGAAAACTGCTTTTG
Organism: Cygnus atratus; assembly: GCF_013377495.2. Classification (NCBI taxonomy): domain Eukaryota; kingdom Metazoa; phylum Chordata; class Aves; order Anseriformes; family Anatidae; genus Cygnus; species Cygnus atratus. The sequence continues at coordinate 8,252,522 of NC_066378.1, forward strand.
GGAAGAGCAAATAAACACTGGGGATCCTTCTCCCTGCACCCAGCACCTCTGCTTCCCTTGCTAGCAGGAGCCACACGTTACTACACCATTTTACAAAAGCACCCTGTTATCACTCCAGGAAAATCAGGAAAGTTTTGCAAATATTAGAGTGGTGGCAGGCAACGCAGTTGAGTGAAACGCGGCCTGCCATATCCCTCAGCCTTTCAGCCTGTGCATGAGTGCCAGAAAAAATACGAGTTTAGACAACTGTGCCTGGTGAAGTCATTAATCACTATTACAAGCTGAGCAGGTCCCACAGCAGAGGGACAAGCAGCAGAGCAGATGGGGAATTAGGCTTGGAAATAAAGGGACAGCTCAGACCAAGAAAGGTGAGGAGGCAAAAAACAATACAAGTAATTGAAATACAAGTGCCACGTGAGAAGGAAAGTTCAGCAAACACAAAAACACTGGGCCCAACACAAAGCATAAAAGCACATTTACTGCAGGCAAGGCTACGGAAACTTGCTGAAGAACTACAACATCTTGCTTTCTGCTAGACACTGATCCACGCAACTCATCCACATGCTCGACCTGTGCGTTATTACTGTAGAACAGCTCCCATGAGTTAATTCCACTGCCAAAACCTCACCAGCCAGTTCTAATCCTTTTAAATGGTGAGGGATTTCTGCTGATCTTCTATATCTAGGGATCAAACCAGCAATGCAGAAACGGGAAAAAAAATGAGTTCAGCTTGATTTGGCACAGGGCGTATTTTCAGTTGAGCAAAGAAGTTAAATGCTACATAGCTCTAAAATAAAATCCATAATGCTCTTCGCTGCGAGCATCTTGGGAGGCCTCCTCTAAACATTAACAGGAGCAGAAGAATCTTATCTTCCAGACCTTCCCCTTTATGGTTTCCTTACTCAGCCTTACATGTGCTTAGGAAATCCCCCACTGCCAACTTGGATAAGAGGTCTCCTTTTCACACTGTTTTCCATTTAGAAATGGTGTTAGCAAGCAAGCAAAAACTTTCTGCTTGGACGTTGTAACGTCAGAAACAAACCCAACTCTTTCCCTTAAGAAGCCTTCAGATTTGTCAGTAACTCCTACAGTGACTGGGCTTTTTCACACCATTCTCCAGTGCACTGAAATACCAAAATTAAAAAGAACCAAAACCACATGAAACAAGTCAGATTTAATACCAACTGTCAAGAGAACAAAATTAAGAGTCTCCCGTTCCCACATTTCTATAATAAAAGCTTTAATTTCTGGAAGACCGCTGCATCCCTGGTGTATTTGATCCGCTTCATTAGCTGCCAATTTGGAATCAATGCCATCAGCACGTGGCGGCTCCGCGCTTATTTAAAGATGTGAATCAACATGACAACGGATGGCCCTGGGATGGCACCAAACGTCAGCGATCCCGGGCACACGGGAACCTGCAGCTCCGCACACTCGCCTCGCAGCATGTTTCCGGGACGCCCGTGACGTGAGGACGGCTGCACCTGTACTTTGCCCGCTAGCAGCTCAGGAGCTGACTGCCAAGTCATTCGCCAGGTTTATTGACAGTGCAAACTTTATTGAAATCTGATTTATAAACACTGTTCAGCAGGTCTGTGATAAACGTTTAAGTAATTATACAAACAACCCAGCAGCCTCTATCTAAAATTCAGCTCTGCAGTCTGAACAACTTTTTTTTCCCCCTTTCTTTTTTTTTTTTTTTTTTTTTAAGTACAGTTCCAAGAGCATGAGTAGTTTGATGCAATTCAGCTGTGTGGGACAGCATGCCAACAAAATACATCTGTCACTAATAAAAATAACAAAATGGAGACTGTGTAAGGCCTATCTGTACTTCTGCATCAACTTCCAGTCATTCCTACCAAGTTAGACTATTAATAGCACCATCAATGCAGCAATAAACCAAATACTTTTAATAGCTGTACTAGAAAGTTTACCAAACAGGCAACAGCAACAGCAAGCACTGCGCAAAAGCAGCGCTACGCTTTCATACATCAGAGCTACAACAAGAAGCCTTGTCATAGATACACGTATTGCTGGGCTAGCTCGTGTTTTCCTTGCAAAAGAGCATCAATAATTACTGAAAACATCCCTGTGATGACTTGGGAAGCTCCTACTACCCGCTTCAGGCAAGAGCACGAATAGTAGGAATGTAGAAATGCGGCATGGACCAAGGAACAAGAGGGGACAGTGCTGGAGGGGGCAGGTGAAGCCCGGAGCTCTGCGGCAGCCCACATCACACCTCTGCGACAGGCAGAAACAGAACCGCAGAGGACGGCACTGCTACGAAGCAAACTTTTTGCCTATGAGCTTTACTATGGTTGGATTCAAGAGAGCTCGACTCCTTCAGCCTTTGGGAAAGACCAAGATCACATTCCGCAAACACTCTGCTCTGACCCCAAGCGTTACGAACCTGGAGCTAAACAAGCCCGAGAGAAACGTGCGCTCCTGTGATGGGGGCTGACAGCAATACAGAGCACCAAGACGAAGGTTTCCTTCTCACTAAGCTTGCTTTACAAGCTGTCAAGCGTAACATAACATGGTGTGAATTTCCAGCCAGGCTATTTCTGATCTGCAGGTTTCCTCTGCCATGTCAAATTCTTAGTTTTTAATCATGTAAAAAAAGGCTGGTAATTGCGCGAGGGAAAGTACTCCAGAACTGTGAATGTGTCAGGGAAATAGATTTAAAAAATTCTAGTTTCGTTTAGGGAAAAAGGTCATTCTGCTTTAACAAGCTTATCACAGCAGTGAATGCAGGAAGTGAACTAAACCAGGCCAGAAAGCCCTCTGCCTTTATCGAGTGCTGATAGCGGAGTACAGCTGGCCATGCAGCCCGCTCCTCGCTGCACTTGATTTTGCTGTGTAACTGCTGTCTCATAAATTAGCAAGTTGTATAAGAGGTTTGGTAGCACACAAATTGCCAAAACTCTGTGTCCGTAAGAATATTTTTCGTTGTCAGCTTGTGTTCCCAAGTTCACCTCTCAGACTAATGTATAAACAAGGAAGTCTAAGTAGGGTAAGAAGCAAGCCTGCCAATTTTACTTGTCCTGCCAGTCTCGGATTTCTTATATTTCTTATGATGTTTTTAATGCTCTAGAAATACCACAACTCTCTCTCACTCATACTTCTACCAATTTAGTTGCTTTGCCATAAATTGCAAGCAAAAAAAGCATGCATACCACCACGAGAAAGCAAAAAAATGCTGCAAGATTATTCTTCAAATTTTTTATATTGAACCTCTGCAAAGCCTTGACATTGCCTTATAGCACTGCTAGCCACAAACAGAGGACCTGCAGCACAGCTGCCTACAGCACGGGGCTGATATCCTTTCTTGCTCTTTTTGCCAGCCATCTTTGCTTTGCAGACCATGGGGATGCAGCCCTGGGGCAGTTGGGTGCAGCACAGTCCTGCCCGGTGGGGTTGAGCTAACCCCACTCGGATCTCCACAAGCTGCCCCAGCAGCAAAGTATTTCTGCATTTATCCACCCATGGGCAGGTTTTGAGCATGCTTCTGCTTCACAAGGTGCTTTTACGTGTAACTCAGTGATAGAAAATGGGGTCTTCAGGGAGATCAGCATCTCTCTGCCCAAGGGCATGGCCCCGTTGAGGACAGCACCAGCTTCTCGAGCAGGGGGCCCAGCAGTGACGACGGCTGTGATGCACCCACCGAAGACACGTCCTTGCACCGCAGTGCCCAGCACTCCCCCCACCGAACGTAAGTGCCTCCTGCGCAGCAGGCACCAAACCTCGGATTCGACGTCTGCGTGAGAACAGCTCCCTTCTCCCCCACTGTTTTGGATACAGGAACTGACTCATCCATATGTTTTTTCCCCTCATTCCAAGGCAGATATGAAAGATAATATTCTTCATTTCAATATTTAATCATATGCTTCATTTAGTAATGAGTCCAAGAATAATTTAATCCTGGCTATCAACATAAAAGAGATATTGTTCCTTTCGCTCGACTATGCAAGAAAACAAAAAGCCTCTGCTGTTTCTGGCTGCTTGCAGGCCAGGGCTTTGCTCGCCCTAACTTGTGACGTAAATACAAACGACTTTGATCACACACCAAACCCTGACCTGCATCTGAAGAGGGGCACGGGATGCTCCTCCTAACAGTTCCACCTGCCTAATTTCTACCGCTGCCGTCTCCCCTGAACGGAACTGCCTTGCTTATGAAATGGAAAGCTGACATCTCATGGCATGTCGCCCCATGCCTCGGTGGAGAAAAACACATCACGTGCCACAGATTTCTGGAAGCATCACCGCTCCCTTATGGTACGTGATCTCTTGCCAAGAATAAATAGGACAGAGTCCAGCATAGGAATCACATAACATTTGGCTCGCAGATAATTTTTCTGTTATTGCATGTTATTATACTAAACGCACTGTTCAGGTACTGTCCACTCTGGAAAAATCTCATTAGCTATGAAAAACTTGGACTTAAATATAAGGTGATTAATAGTCCAGAATGCCTTGCTTAGATGCTCAGTTCAAAACTTGAAAAGAGTCCAAACCTCCACAGAGCGCAAGCACTTAATTTTTAGATATTACATTTACGTGGCTTAATGATCCCCCAAAATGTGCTCCTTTCAAGACGAACAGTCCTTGTTCACTATGCATTTGTTAATACTCTTGGGACTTGTCCATCTCTTGTCCAACTATAACATTTTATCCATTTGTAAAGCACAAAAATGACAACGCTGTTATTTTACATTAAAATATTTTAAATAAACTACTTTCCACTTGGCAATATTTGTGCATTTAAATGCTCTGCTTTGTTTTTCTCTTAAAAGAGAGTATATCAGCTGGTTTTTTTTTCCTTCTTAAATATTCCTGTTCTTTATTATGTGTGTGCACTCCCACACTTAAATTCCTCTTCCTCCTCTATTTCTCATTGTGCATACTTTACTTTGGAAACATTAAGTAGAACTTATCACTTATTTCTGGAAAAAGAGTATGTTTAAAATTTGAATAAGAGTCCTTCAGAGATAAAGCATCCCAGGTTAAATCTAATGATGGCCAGGGGAATTCTATGTAAGTGATGAGCTGCCTGCTAATATGTCAATGCTTTAGGGAAGAAAAATATCAATTAAATTTCATAGCATGCAACCACATATTGACCTTGAAAGCTATCTGTAACTTAGTTTAAACTTGAAAACTCGAAGTCTAAGTCAGAACTTCTGCCCTAATTGGTTTCAACTTCACTGAAGAATAGCACAGCTCTGTAGAGACCATAGAAAAATTAAGAGAATCAATCCGAAAAAAAAAAGAAATCCCCTAAATCCTATTAAGTATTTAACTATGACATTTGTGTGCACCTCTAGTCTCCCTCCCTTGTGTGTTGGTCATTGCCTCCGGAGATCTTAGTACTACTTTTCTCTTGAAGCCTCCTGATAATGCTAAAAAAAAAAAAAAGTCAACAGCCATGACAGCACACGGCTGCCAGCCCCACAGCTGCCTTGCACCGACTCCTGTGTGAATATTTCCATGAGAAAGTATTTCCTTCCTGGGAGAATTACCATCCAGCACTGCCCGGTACCAGCACACAGCAAGGGTGAGACAGAAGGAAATCTACTGTTATAAACTGTTTGACAGGTCAAATGAAACCCAGAAGGTAAACCTCTCACCTGGAACTGGACTTGGTATTTAAAGCCTCTCACTGCAGTGCCCTTTACTAAGCAAGCTGCAATTCAGACTGTGCCAAATCTTCCACTGGAACTCAACAGGGAGGGCTTTTTTAAGTTATTATTTTAATGTGTGCCAATCTAGTTTCTCAGTCTGAGAAAAGAGCATTTTTGTCTTTGTTTAGTTAGCAGACTGTTTTCTGCATCAGGAGGAAGAGAAAGGATTATAAGAGTCTCATGGCAGCTACTTTACGCTGCAGGATTCATCCGTACAGCTCTACATGTAATACTCAGGATTTTCAGTGTTCATGAAGAGTGAGGTATGTGCATGTCTTTCCTACTGCAGAGGTCAAGCAAAAAAAAAAAATCTGCTATATTTATTCTGAATTGATATACTTCATTTCATCAAATACGTATGAGCTGGATACCGCAGCCATCAAATACAGAAAGGGGAAGGAAGTCGTATTTTGTATTTCTAGAGCGCGTCTACAGAAGTCTAGCTCCTTATTACAATTCAGCTTGCCTTCTATAGATGTTTACAGCCAGCAAGTAGGAACAGCAGGATCTAGTGCTTGCCTCATTGCTGGAGGACAACCAAGCCTGCCTTCTCACTGAAGATTTTCTGGGATGCGTAACAAAGATTTTGAAATTCCTCCAACATTCCTTGGAGGTTGAATTAAAATTTGTGACGCCCGGGCTGATGAAAGGGTGCGATGTCGCAACGGCACAGCTACTTCCCAGTCAGCTAATGCCACCAGTTCTGGGCAGGAGGAGGCAGGGCCCGTTTATTTTCTGTGAGAATTAACGTGATGACTTTTTGCAGGTGAGAAGTTCATTTACACAGTGCCTGGCAGCAGCTAGGACTCCCAGGTCAAGTGAGCTGATAGTTAGAGCTATTAACCCGATCAAACAATTAACCCTTATAAATGGTTGCTTCCTTCCCCTTGCAGCACACTTAAACAGATGTCCAAGTCAGCTCCAAAATCCAGAGTTCTCTATGAAACCCAGCACAGCTCATTTTAAAGTGAAACAAATGGCACTCAAGCTCCTCTTCCCCCCACGAGATGCAGCAGCAGACTTCCCTCTGCTTTGTAATGCCTTGCTGAAGCTAAAGCGTGAGCTAGGATGGAGCAGGGACTTATGAGACTGAAAAGAAATGCTGCAAATGCAAACCAGGGGCTCAGCAGACCTTCCAGGAGCGCTGGAGTCCAGCCTCAGCACTCGACGCCTGTATCTCTCTTAAGTCTCTGTATAAGGGGATGAAACGAGACGCTGCGGTTCAATGACACAGACCAGAGGGAATTAAGGTCTGACACTTCCCTGCTTAGAGGGGATAGAGATAAGCCCAGAGTGAGCTGTTACCTACAGCAATGCCAATATGCAAAGCCTACCGCACACACTCCTGGACTGCTGTACCTCTGGAAATGGGAATATTTAACGCAGAGCGGGGACGTTTCCCCAGGCAGAAGCACTGTCCCGCTGAGCCAGACCTTGTTTTTTGTGGGTTTGCCCACAGAAACCTGCACGGCTTAGGCCTACAGCAGGATGAAACCGGGCCTGCCTTCCTCTATCACACACATCTTCCTTCCAAACGTCCATGCTGGCCACCCCACTGGCTCTTTGAAGGCTGCTCAGCCCTGCCAAAGGCCTTTGGTGCTCTCCTCACACAGGGCCATGGCCGTTGGCAACACCTCCTCAGTGCCACCGCCGCCATCTTCACCTCAGTGACAACGCACTAAAAGTTTGGGGGTTCCTAAAAAAATTCCCAGTTCGAAGCCCTTCCCTGATTTCCCCAGTCACATCAGCAGTTTTACCACATCAGGGGAGGAAAAAAAACAAACAACAAAACTCCCTTTGAGCACTTAATATCTGGGTGGGGGTTGAGTATCACTAAAGCCTCTCGCTGGCTTTCAGAAGAGCTTTATTTTAAGAAAGCATCTACTATATGAAGCATGGGCTTTGGCAGGCACAGCAGAAGCCTGGCTAGTGCAGAGAAGGAGGTCAATACTCAAAGTGCACCATTATTTTGTCACTTTTTCACATTCCTTAATACGAACTTAGTGAAAAAGTCTACTGCTTACTGGAAGTTACTTATCTTATGATTTCTGCATTATTCTACAGCCAGGATACAGCCTCTCCCTTTCTATCCTCCTACACAGATTTAGTAGAAACATTTTCTAGCAGTTAATCCGAGCCAGCTATTTAGTTCTTGCTTGGCAATATTTTCAACTAGAGGCACATCCAGCCTCCAGGAAAACAAGTTATGCAGCAAGAGGGTGGGACGCTATCAGAGAACACATAATAAAGTAAATACCAAGCATGACCCAGGAAAGGACAGGATAACTAAGAGAGACTGTTTTCATAATAGTGTACATTAAAGTCATTTACACTGATGTGAAATCTGAAATTCCTTATGGGCTGTTTTTCATTCTTCGGCCACAGAGGTGGAAGGCCAGACTCGCGTCCTGAGGAAAGCACACCCTGCGAGGCCAGCAACAAACCGCTTTGCCAGCCACAGCCTGACACCAAAACAGCAGACCGGGAGGCTTCAGCAAAAAGATCAACTTGGCTCATAAATTTTCTGCCAAGTGTATGAGGAAGAACTTCACGGCAGTTTTTCCTCTGTTGCACTCATGGAATTCGATGGACCTGAAGCTGCTCCTCGATCAGCCAGGGCCCTGCTGGTACGGATGGAGGCAGATTGCTGTGCATCTATTGATTAACTTCAACCTAGCATTTCCCAGTTGCCTGAGAATCAATTTAGTATCATTGCTGAAAGCAATAAGGATAAAAGAAGCTAGAAGGATACCTTTGATCTATGCAGTTTTACCTGGCACCAGCAGCTAAAGCGTTGCTGAGACTCCTTAAGACGTTTTCCCTTCCTTGGGATTATTTTGCAGTTCATTCAATAAAGCAGCAAAACAATTTCCTGACAAACTAGGAAATGAGCGTTGGACTGAGTTCAAGAACTTCAGAAAATATTAGAAACAGAGATTTAACAGAAAGTGCTTGGAAGCCACTGACCTTACAGACAAGTCAGACTGTCATTTCCTCAGCCATCAAAATCAACATGTTCAAAGGAAGGCGGGAGAGAAATAATCCTTGCTATGAGACGCATTTTAGTGCCTTCCACCTCAGTCTGAAAGAGTCACATACATGGCAAGCCTCATTCACCAAGCCTCTGCCATAATATTTTGCTGCAGAAATACTGCAATTGGAAAAATATATATTCAAAAGCCTAAGCCCCCTTTTGCTGTGCAGGAAATTCTCCTACCCAGGAGCTGGGCAAGGAAATCACAAGATCATGTTCAACTTGCAATGACAGACAAGTTAATTCCATCAGCCCATGCCTTTGTCCTCCTTTTGGAAGTAAAGGCAGCAATGCCAGCTTGTCCACGAGGGCTGCAAGCTCCTTAGAGGAGGAGTTGTTCCCCTTCTTCAACAGGGAATCTCGCAGGAGGCCCAGAACTTGGCCACTGCTGCAAAGCACTGCTCCGGTAGTTCAAATAATAGCTGCACTCTTCTGCATTAGTTCAACTACCTTTGTTTTCCCAAATGCATTATATTATCTTTGTGTAGTACGACGCCTTTCACAAACAGCCTAGCTGAAAGCAAAGCTAGGGAAGCTCCTCAATTATTAATGCTCCCTCTTCGTTCTCCAGAATGTGTGATGCTTCCACCCAAAAAAAGAAAACAAACAAAAAAAACCCACACAAGTAGGAGCTGTTGAAGATCTATTTACCTGCTGCAAATTAAAAATGACTGCTCCGATTTATTTCGTCTCTAAAAGTTCACTTTCAATCCACTTTTGACTCAGAGCAGTGCCTAGACAAAGCAGTATTTCAGTGCAACAACTGTTTTGAATTTAATGCCCAATGATCAAGTTAGTGTTTTGCTCCTAGAGCAGCTGTCAGACATCTCCGTCTCTACAGTTACAGCATGCAACCCTAAAAACCAAGAAACTGGAAAAAGCTTGCGTTCATTAGGGTTCACTGCTCAGACACTGGAGTCTGCTGCAGAAATGAGGTAAGGTGCTCACAGAAATAAAATACGTCATTGTGTTTTCTGCCAACAAACTACACCATTTCTTAAGGTCTTAATTCTACTTTCAAAAGGCCCAAAAGCGCTTTGAGCAGTGGCCAGCACTAACCCTCGCTGAGACGTGCTAGGCAATCTCCCATCCGCTCTGAAGAGCTGGTGAAGCCTGCAAATGTGAATGAAAAGGTGACACAGGCTCGTTTGTAGGGCATAACACCAAAACACAGCATATTCCTCTCCACAGAGTAAAAGCAATATATGGCCAACTGACTTTTTTTTATTATTATTATTTTTAAAAAGCCAAACAGCGTTCGAAGCCTGCCCTGTACCTCCTCAGGCCTGTGCTACGGGCAGGATGGGCTCTCCTGACTGATCCGATGGGAAGGGCAGACGAGGGCAGAGGCGAGACGCGGTGCAACGTGCGAACCGGGGACACTGCAGGGGCTTGGGTCAGGCACTGCAGGGACACCGCGTGGTCTGCCCTGGCTCAGGGCAGAGCAGATTCTTGCTTTGTCTCACTAACGAGGTTTACATCAACAGCAGAGAAATGAGAGCCCTTTCAACAGCTCACCAGAAAATCTAGGAATTGCTCCAGGACTTTGCAAATAAGAAATCAAGTAGAAGCGCTGCTGCACAGTTTTCTTGCAACGTTCTTTTTGTTTTGGCTAACAAGATATTAGTAGAAGGTAAAACGAGTCTAAGGCATTAGCCTCGATCCAGCAGAAAGCCACAGCATGTTTCCAAGTACTTCCACCAGCGTCCCACGGGACTCCCCGCTTCCTTAACTGTAAACATGCAAGAAGCCTCTGCAAGACTGAGCCGAAGCAGCACATCTGCTTTAATCGGCAGTTACACTTGCCTGGTAAACTTTCAGCTCAGTTCTCAAGCACGTGAGTATGTGCATGCCCGGCTGCGAGCCTCGGCTTCCCTGCACAAGCGGCGAGCCCTCGACACGTGTCCTCCTGCCCAGTGCTCCCAGCAGGCGCCCTGGGGGGAGCAGACTGGTTCCTGCTGGTTCCTGCTCGGCACACGGGTTTTTCCAGAAACAGACACCAACCGTTTCCATCCAGAGCTTTGACACGTTTCCTCTCAAGAGGAAACCATTCAGGATTTTTCCAGTATTAAAGGGCAGTTGTTTAAATATTTTAATTCTGAAGTTTTCCAGCAGTTCTGCTACTTAGGGGGGGCACTGCCAATGCGTTTGAACAAAGCGAATCAACTCAAGGAGCAGCCGCTATTAGAAACACATTTCTGCCTCGGGTACGTGCATCGAAAGGAAAAGAGACTCAACATACCAGTATATTAATTTATCCTTTATCCTTCCTTCCCTTAGTTTATAACTGAGGCAGCTTAAGTCAGCAATGTGTGTTAAGCAGCTCTAAGCCTACAAACATCTATGCGACCACAGTCACTCCAGGCCGATGTCAAGGTGCAAGTACTTAAAGTTAGGAGTTAAAGGAGTTAAGTACTCCAGTACTTAAAGGGTATCACTCAAAAGGACGGAGGTCCTCGGTTTGAGAAAAAGCACATCATTATCACAGCACTAACACAAAGTGGACACTACATAAACACTTCAGAAAACACAGCCCCGTTATGTATTCCATAGAAAACTGAAGTCTTGACAATAGCCATAATAAAAGGAGGCTGAGAATAACCCATAGCAGCACAAGCAAAGCTCTGGTGGTGCAAGCCTGCAGGCAAAGGGGGAGAACTTCTGGCAGCACATTACAGCCACACAGGCAAACACCTCCCTGGCAAGCCTGGGCTTCCTTAGCTTGCTAAAACCCAAAAACACGGGTTGCAGTTTCTGAAATGTCAATGTCAGCGACATGTACCGAGATTTGTCAGCCGTGGGCCAATGGCTCTCATTGGCGCCACTACACCCATAGCGGCCAGCCCAGCAACGCAAGCGAGTGCCCAAAGGGGAACGGAGAGAGTTTAATCACACGCCAGCTCTGTACGAAGATGGTCATTATTGATTCTCATCAGACACGGCTAAGCAGACAAAGAGAATAACTTGAGCCAAATAAACCCTTAATTTTTTCCCCACTGAGATAAGATCACAATAGCCTTCCAATCTTTAGCTGTTTTCCTCCGCGAGAGTCACACATATGTGCTTTTTATTAGTTTTTGGCTTAGCAATTAGATGGATTCTCAGTTACTTCCAGAAACGTTGCAGGATGGCTGAACTGCAGCTAGATTTTGCTTCTCACTGAAATGGGCATATTAAAAATGCAGCAGGGTTCTCCAACACCACAGCCAATACATCTCAAGTTTGCACTTTTATATGTATAATACAACGTTTGCATCTCTCTATGAGCATTTTCCAAGAAGGGAACTAGAAGTAGAAAAGATATAATCACTGATTTATAGAGGGGGAAAAAAAATAGCATGGACATTCCCTCCCAGGAGATGACCAATTTTCCAATAGTTCTGCCACACAAAAAGCAACTTCAAGATCTGGGTTTTCTTCTAAAGCCATTAAAGCAAATCAGAAGATTATAGCTGCAACAAGCTATCCATTAGCTCTAATTAGCAAGTATTTGTTGTCTAGATTTAAAACTTCCCAACTTGGTGTTAATGAACTGTAACACTGTAGCAAAAGGTATTAATAAAAACAGCAGACTGTGGGCTAAATAATAGATCTGGGCACACATGTACGTTGGTGGGGGATTTTTCTTTGCTGCTTCAATCCAGGAACTGCAAAACAGGGAATGCAAGCATTTCAAGCACTTGCACTGGAAGGCTAAAAGAAACTATTTATCTTGCAAAATTATTTTTAAACTTCCACTCCATATTCTGTTTTGAGAGGAATAAGAAAAGTCTTTTGTAAGTTACAAATGTACACAAATTATGCTTTGTCATCTTGTTTTTTGTTTTTGTTGTCTTGTTTTTCTTCCTTGAAAGAAAACAGGCAACAGAAGGGATGGAGAAAGTAACAAAAGTTAGTTTCTAAATTATCTTCTTCTACGAAGATCTTGATCTCTCCAAGCACAGGAAAGAGGACACCAGGAGTAGGATGGGCTTGTACCTCTTTTAAAGATCCCAGAGAGGAGCCAACAATGGAAAGCAGCTCTGAAACTACTGCACCCACTTTTAAGACCTTGTCCTGGAGCCCTGCTCCTCCTGGCACAACCCCAGCACGTGCCCCTGCTGCAATAAGGGCTCACAGCTTCACTGCTGGGTTCACGGTTCAAGCCTGGAAGGATCCAAGTTCCATTCATCCCTACTGAAAGTTGGGGATCTCTGGGAAGTTTGGGAAAATGGCCACTGGATCAGGGAAATACTCAGCAGTGTGCATTTTGCCCTGCTTTATGTTTTCAGTACAGCAAATGTAGCCCTATCTGTCTGAAAATGAGCTTTTTGGCACTGTAACAAGATAAATAAACATTTCATATTAATAACATCCAGTCAAGAATAACCTTTCCAGTGAAATGTGAAGCTCTGGACACAGGGACAGCATATCCGGATTTGTAGTTCCAGTACTGCTTATTTCTCTTTCTTGCTCGTATGACTTTCCTGAAGAACTAGAACAGTTTTCCCCATATTACAGTTGTGAGATTGTTCATCGAGTGTTTTGAGACCCACCAATACAGACGCAATTACACCACATTCACCATTCACTATGTCCTTTATGAACACCTATTTATTTCAAAACAGTAGTAATCCAAAAACCAAACGCTGAAATTCTGATCAAGATGAACATGCCCACAGTGAAAACACAGCTGGCATCAGTGATACCTGCACTCGTCTGGGGCTGTATTTCCTAATAGGTTTTGCAATATGTTACAGACAACTGCAAACTTAGGTGGAAAACAACATAAAACTGTAGTCTGAAAAAAGTACGTTTCAGGCCAGCTGCAGAAGTGGGAAAAATCACTCCCCCATGCAAAAAAGGCATCTTGGTGCAAGGAAGGAAGTTTGAGCTTCCCAGATCCCTCTCGACGTAACGCAAGCTTTCATCTCTCCTGTTTCACTTTCGCCCCACAGAAAGCGAGAGGCACCCAGCCTGCAGAGAGCAGAGGGGTGAGACACCCACTGTGAATGGTGCAGGGAAAGCAAAGGGCTCTCTTCTGACCCACCTACAAAGGCATTTCTGTCTTCAAGCAGACCTTCCCATTGTTTTATAATAAATTCCTCTATTTGCCTTTCAACACTGTACTTCACTCATACCAGCAATGTTCACTGCTGCACATCGCTGTGCCCAATTCTGACACTACAAGACTTGAGCTATTTAGCACGCTGCACACATGCAATTCCACACCTGCCTGCCAGATCCGGACAGCCACTACCAGCACAAAGCCACTCTGGAAGCCATCTGAGCAGCTCCTGCCCCAGCACCCAACTCCTCTATTTCTGCCCAAGGCACGCTGTCCCAGCTCAGCTCTCCTGGAGAGCTTGCTGTCTGCAGTGCTGGGAAGTTAGGGCAGCTCTCAGTGTCAGGACCAGCACGAGAGCTGTACCTTGACCCCTCTCCAACGTGGAACACCTACAGCGCTGCTGGGTTCGCTGGAAGTGATTTCATGACCCCAGCATCTTCCTCCCAGGGCTCCGAAGAACAGAGCACCCAACGAAGAGGAAGACAGGGCCAGGGAGGAAGAGGGAAGTCCTCCAAAGGTCTGTGCAAAAGGAGGAGAGCCGGAGAGGGAGAAAGGAAACCATTTACTTACTGGTCACTGAATCAGAGCGGTAACCTGACCCTGGCTGCGTCTTGCCACTGACAACACTAACTACAAGCAGCTTCCATTCAGCAGCTCCTGCCAAAAATAAACAGTGCCGGCTTTCCTGGCTGCTTGCTTGGGTTTTCTCTCAGTGTTTTTTCTTCTTGCCTCTTCTGGCTAATTGGAATATGCTCTGCTTCCTCCGACCAAGTTCTTTACTTCGTTTCTACCCACTACCCCACTAAAATTGGAGCAGTTTCTCACAGTGAGGAATCAAAATAAAAGCTGTTTGTTCCAAGATGGCCATAGCAGGCTTCTTGGCACTTCTGTGGGAAGATTAGAGGATTAAAACAGGTACACAGCAGCAACGCCACACTGCAAGCACTTCGCCTGTCACAGCTCCTGGTACTATCCCACTGATGCTTTCCCCTTTTTTCTGAGGAATCATCTCTTTGCCAACAATTTTGGCAGTAGCTATTTTTAATTTGGGCAACAATACCAATGCCACTCATCTTCATTAGACGCTAGGTGTTGGTTGGTTTGTTTTTAAATTAATTTATTACACAATCCACAGAGACAGGAGAACCTCAAGTCACCTCCAGCCTGTAGATGCAAACAGCTACACTTGCTCACTTTTGGAGACTCCAGTCCCACAAAACTAAGGACTATCACCCAAATTTCCTCTGCAGACAGCCAGGCAGCACCCCACTGCTGCTGCCCTCATCCCCTCCTCTCCTTCCCTGTCCGTATGCTCTGCGTAAACCCTTCTCTTCAGCTGCCTGTGCCAGCTACCCTATCTCACCGGGTTTGGTACTGCACCTCCTCGCTGTGTCCCAGCCATGAGCAAGGCAAGGCCACAACACTTGTCTCCCATGCTGTCCCAGTTCGCTGGATGGCCACTTGTCCCCTCAGACAGCTCAGAGACATGCAGGGTTGGCAAGACCGCAGCACGGCCGGGCAGCCAGCACATCGAGCCTCTCAGGCCACAAACAAGCCCTTCTCTTGTGTTTTTCTAGCACATTTTCATGCACAAGTAACACAGGCAACTAACTCCTCCTTATAGAGCACCTGTGCTACACTTTTTTTTTTTAATAATTAAAAATAGATACCAGCGGACAGCGGCAGAACTGGTTATCTTGGCCATCACTCGTGAATAAAACCAGCTTAAACTGATAACGAACTGAAAAGTGCTAAATGGGATGAAGATGCTCTAAAGGTGTTACACAAATAACGCCCACCTACCTTACGGAAGAAACTTGAGTGGTCACAGCACACACAGGAAGCAACGTGTTTTGAGGTGTTGCAGGCAAAAGGATTTAATAGCCACCACATCACAGCAAGGATTATGAAATATGACCTATGCTAATGGTGCTGAAAGAACACTTAAGAAACCCCAAAACAAACGAACTCATTTAAGGTTTGGGGCTAGCTTGCTTGTATAAAATCTCCTTCCTTGCTTCCCCTCAATCCAGCAATGCTAGCAAACAAAAGGGAAAAGAATAGTCTTGTCAAGCCAAGCAGCATGGTTCTGACCCAGCCACTGAAAAATAAGCTCAAAGGCCCTTTAAAACTGTGCTATTTTAATATGCCGTAAGAAGCTCTCTTTGCTCTTTAATTTGTTCATTTCTTTGAAACACCTAATTTCCCCTGCACCAGTACTCCGGAGCCTTGTGGAGTCCTGCCACTTGATTCAGCACCAACAGGCACATTTCAATAGGCAACGCCACTTGAAAGGCTATAAATGAAAAAAAAAATCTTCAAACCAGAGGATGCAATGCAACACCATTTATTTATATCCAAGTCCTCTTTTCTGTGGCTTGCTACTGCAGGCAGGAGCCAGAGAAGGGGAGGTTTAAAGCCTATGCAATTAATTCTAAGTGGTTTTAAAATGGCTAGAGATTTAAGGTAGACAAGATACAACACTGGAATCAGAGTCAAGCTGCTGGGCTCTTTGCTCTGCTCTGGAATGCACTGTTTACTCTGGCATCACATAAAATATATAATTGACTTCTCAATGAAAAGAAAAAGGGGGAAAAAACAGCCCCATATGCCTCTTTGCTTTATAGAACAAAAGGAAAAAAGGTGTTTCAGACCAAATCACAGTTGTATTTCAACAGGGATCAGGAAGTGTAACAGAATCATAATTTCTTATTTATTAAAATTCATTTACTACAATTGCCATCAACAGGATCACAGGGCTGTTAACAAGAACCTCCCTAGAGCCAGAAGCATCAACTTCTACAAGCATATACAGATTTAAAGAAAAATTAAATTAAAAATAAATTTAACAACATTACTTCAGAGAACATTTATCATTCCTGAGTGTTGCTCCCCTCTCCTCCCGCCCTTTCCAAACTTCCTTATTAAGATTTTGCGAAGTTATAATGAAACTTGACAATAAACCACATGGTGCTTAAGCACACCTCCAAGTCAGCAAGCAATTCCATGGGGTGCAGCCACTCCTTGCACGTCCTCAGACAGCAAATCCTCTTCCTCCAGGGGCCAAGCCAGGCTCTCGGGAGGCTCAGAGCAACCTCCACCCTGATGCCCTGCAATAACCGCAATTTATTCTGGAGTCTGCAAGAACAGCCCTCACTTCAGGCTGCATCAAAGCAGCCAGAGCTGCACAGCTCCTGGCTCCACAGCCCCAACGGGACAGGCTGCTGTGATCACCTCCACCCTCAGGCCACACATCACCTGGCCTGTTCTGGAACCAGGCATCCCACAGCATTTTCAAGCACTTGCCTTTGCCAAAGCCTTTACCCATCCAGTTCTTAACCTTTCTCTGAGAGGCTTCTACTTGCTTTATGCACTGCCCCTATACTGTGGGCAGCCAGCCCTCCTGCTTGTAAAAAGAGCAGCAGAAATTGGCTAAGCAAAAGGAGAGCCATACTATGGACAAGCAAGCAGCTGAAAAGCCACAACCAGTCCCGGACAGGAAACTCGGAGCCCCAGTGACAGCCTCCTCACCCCGCTACTCCAGCTTTAAGGGTTTGGCCACCCGAGGTGCACAGATACCAGGCAAGGAACAGTATGTCATTTCTAGCTATTTAAATACACAAGATCTTTGTCGTCTTTTGCCAGCTAGGAAAAATAAACACACTGGGGCAAGAAACGCACTGTGCTCTTCCATTCCAGACAAAAAGAGCAAATAGCTGGTGGCACTCGCAGCTTCGGGCAGGCTGGTAGCAGCCAGAAACCTTTCCCCTTCGCAGCGTGCCTGCCGCCCCGCTAACATCTGTGCGGTCTCAGCAAAGGCTAGACAAGGCTGACTTCTTGGAAGGAGCTGGAGCCCGAGGCCATTACAAGCACTGCCTGAAGAGCCCGATTTCACTCACGGGCCTGCTGGCTTGCAGCGCAGTTACCGCGGCCGCCTTGGCTCCACAGCGTCCGACAGCTCGGAGGCAACCGGCCTGCTGCAGGCCTGCCAAGGAGACTTCTTTGGGGAGCGACCCACAGGCCTCATGGGGGTTCTGGCTGCGAAAAGGAATGAGCACCAAGCACAAAGTTTCCATCGTGAGCAAACGTGTCCAAACCCTGGGTTTTGGTATCAAGCATGCCCTCAGGACTCCCTGCAGCCGGAGGCCTTGTAGCTGCAGGGCTGCCGCAGGCCCAGCTGCCACCGAAGGCATGGGGCCCATTGGCGCTGCACGCCAAGGTCAAAATGCGACCAAGAGATCTGTCAAAATGCAACCAGAAAAAGACACCACAATAAAAAAACAACTCTACTTACAGCAAAATTAGAAACAAAACCACACAAGTAAGAGCAGTTAGAGTAACTGCAATGCTAGTGGGTGGGGGGAGTGTGAACTTGTCACTAATTCCTTTTAACAAGGATAAGATAATAGGTTTTGGTTTTGTTATTTTATATATCCATCAATAATAATTAAAGGCAGAACACAACTAGATTCAATTTGTCACACAACACCTGCAATCAGTTGAGTAAAAAAAAAAAAAAACCAACAAAAAACATACAAATAAAACTCCAAACCAAAACCCCACTGTTCAACTCCTACATTGCAAAGTATATTTCATGATTGTTTAAAGTCATTTTTAGCTTTGCACGACTGCAATCACCAAACATTGTCTCCCTGTCAGCATTTGAGGGGCTTACATACTGTTGCCAACAATTAGCACAAATCTGGCTGACATTGTTTTCTCTAAAAATAAACCGTGCATGTTCAGTAGCTTGAGAACAAACATGAAAACAAGATTTTAGGATAACATTTTTCTTCTCAGTGGAAACGCAGGGTCTACCACTCACCTCTGCTGCTGGAGAAGTACCACCAGGACATAAATCAGCCATTCTGGATGCTTGTGATTACAAAAACCTCTTTTTTTTTTTTTCTATCCCACTTCTTTCTAAGCAGAGGGAAGACATTAACACCAGTCTCTTGGCCAAAATCCATTTGGGAAAATTCCTGCCTCACCTGCAACCATCTGAGCACGGGCACGAAGCCAAGAGAAGAGTGTGCAAGAGAACAGCCTCTGAAGTCCTTTTCCTTTGGAAAACTGAACTTTCTCCAACCTGAGCCACCAAGAAAAAAACTGCAACAAAACTGAAATAATGCCACAAGCACGTAAGTCTCTTGGCTTGGGAGCAATAAGATCCACCGA
This sequence comes from Cygnus atratus, assembly GCF_013377495.2. Taxonomy (NCBI): domain Eukaryota; kingdom Metazoa; phylum Chordata; class Aves; order Anseriformes; family Anatidae; genus Cygnus; species Cygnus atratus. The sequence goes on from NC_066378.1 coordinate 8,271,462, forward strand.
ATTAAGGGCACTCAAGCAGCAAGCACGCACTTCTAATTGCTTCTTTGCTCACCACCCGTCTTCAGCTTCAGAACCAAGCCGTTAGCCCACGACATGTTCCATCCAGGTGTGTCTGCCCTACAAAGGGCGTTACGTAGAGAGCAAAAATGACTAGTTCTGCTGAGGAAACAGGATTTTTAAGTACAGACTAAAACTGATTAAAAGAAAAAGAAAGCAGCTTGCTACTGCTGTTTACAGTCAGGACTAACTGGACCCCTACACCGCCAATGGAATTTGGAGGCTTGGTGAACTTAATTAGAAGATTACAAGCAGATACATTCTCCAGCCAACACATCCCCTTCCCAGAGCTCACCCAACATGCAGCATGGAAATAAAGCCAGCTCTGCCCGGCAGAGGAACAGGCAGGCGCTGAATATTCCCCCTTATGCTAGATGTACTATGTCATTGCAAAACTAACGCTGGAAACCTTCGCCAGACCCAAGAAGTTAACATTTTCTACTCAGCAGATAGGAAGTCTATAACGGCTTGTTTTATACCCTGTTCTCATCTCTGAAGACTTTTATTCTCCAGAGCAAATTAATCAGGCAGCTTGCGTTATGTGTTCTTTCTCCAGGCCTGGCTCCTCTCTCGGCATCTCTATTGATCTTCACTCAGTAATCCATTAGCAAAAGGTTTTGGAAATTTGCTGCTTTTAGAGTTCCCAGAGAAAGCCAAGTCCAATTTAGGGGGATTGCCAGATTCAGGTTTGAGAAAGCAATTCATCGGGTGAAGGATCACCATTTTTCAAAACATGCAGCAATATCCAAATCCCATTCTGCTGCTCACTCACATATTTACTACTCGATGCTCCTTGCTGCAAAGGACGACTTTAAATGACCAACAGGGAGAACAAGATTGAGAGAGAACAGATGAGAAAGCATCATGTGCCTGCAGCCAGCAAATAAGCCAGAAAAAAAAATCCACTGATTGATGCAAAAACAAGAGGAGAAAGATACAAAGAGAAGGATGGAAGGTGACAACTTTTAGTAAGTAACTGCATGCTTTTTGACAAATTTTTTTTTCCCCTGGGCTTCACAAGGTCACCTCTCCAATATACCTCCCTCCTATCCCACTTCCTCCCTAGCCCAATAAAGCCATGGCAGCAAAGAATATCAGTGCAGTTGCAATACAATTGTACCACGCTTTTTAGGTGCGCTTGTGCAAGATGAACTTTGCCTATTTAGTCCTTTCTCCTCTTATAAGTTATTTTCTCAACGCATGCATGAAAGTAACTTAAAATAAACCAAACCAGAAGAGATCATCCTTCCTTCCCATCAAACTTTGTACTGGATGGTGCCAAGCGTGATGCCAGCACCCCCCTGCACAGCCAAACCAGGCCTTCCCTGGAGCTCAAGCCCACAGGGACCAGCTCCGCTTCTGCTTTTAGCCTGCATTTAGGCCCACACGGCTTGGGGTGGAAAGTGAGGACAGACGGGTCTGGCCGTGCCAGAGGGGTGATTCCTGAGACACAGCCCAGGTGGCTGAGTCAGAGTGGGGTCACAAGCAGTTAATGTGATTTAGAAACCCCTCCACTCCACACACAGCACCTCACGAAAGGAAGGAAGAAAAGAAAAAGAAAAAATAAAGGCAAAATACACCCAGAGCTGCCAGTGCAGCAGCTGCTCAGGGAGGAAAGGCAGGATCAATCTCCTCTGTCAGAAGAGGCCCATAGCTGCCGGGGCACCCAGACCCACTGGACAAGGGGCAATAGGAACAGATCTGTACTCCTGAGGAAATCAAGCCCTCCCCACTATAGATCCAATATAGACGTGACATATCCGATACAGCATAACGAGGTGCTTCCTTGCCCACACCACCACCACTAACAAGCCGCCTGCTTACAGACAAAAAAGAAATATATATAGTTTTCTTTAAATCCACCACCCATTCCACCTCCCCCTCACTTCCAGCAGTGAAAACAGCTTCTGTCCAACCGTCATGTGAGGTTGAAGCAGAACTGACAAGAAAGGCAGCTTTGTGTGAGTGTCCCTGCCGTTCCCCCATCGACGATGCACGCGGAGAGCGGGGACAGAACGCGATGAGGGGCAGAGGACGAAAACCCCAGCACAACACTGCACATGCTGACCGCACGCCAGCCGCTGCTGCCGGCTCCTCGTGCTGGGCACTTGCCGAAAAGGTTTCAGCAAAATAACAGGAATCAAGTCCCAAAGGAGCATTTCTTCCCATAGCAAGCCTGACTCTTCAAACAGCAATCCAGGGTGCCAGCAGTGCTGCACGGTGCCCAGCCCAGCCACGCCGGCTGGATCCAAGCAGGTGAGCTCCACGCTACCTGCGTGAATTTGTTTGTACAGCGTGGTGGGGACACAGAGTAACACCTTAATGTGTGCTGGCAGCCGTTATTACCGTACCTCCATGCAGAGCTCTCCTGTTTATTCCTGCAATGACACCAGTAGCACGGCCCGTTGCTCTTTTTGAAGTAGGCTTTCATATGGCTACTTAGCAATTTGCTCCTCTTTCCCAGGATCTGAGGCTTCTGGTAGCACCATCTCCTTCCTGCACATTTTAACCATGTGCATCATGGTTTAGATGGTGCAACAGTTTGAATTCAAGGAGAACTGCTAACAATCCTCACTATATGTCTTGTGATATTTGGGTGTTATTTATTTAGATATACCATTGAAAGCCTTTCAGGACACCTCTTTCTCACCTACTGAACAGTCTATGAAGAACAGCACATACCAGAGAGGATGCAGCCCACGAGGGGAGCACATCCTGTAACTGCACTTTCCTCAACTCGTCTGGGATCCAAGAGGCCAGCAGACCCCCAAGCAGCCCAGTATTCATAACAATTTCCCAAAGCAGGCATGAAAAGCCTTGGAGATTTACTGACTCGAAACCAATGGCACAACAAAGGTGATGAGCTGTGCCTGGGGAAGCGGCTGGGAGACACCAACAGCCCGTGGGCACACACCAGGAGTGCCCAGGCACACGGTCTGGAGAACAGACTGCCTTCCATTTTTCATCTTGCCTCTCAAGGTAGATTAAAAAAAAATCAACTTTGAATCTCTTTGAGTCTTGTCACCAAAAGTTTTAAGACAGCGAATCCATCTGAGAGAAGTGAGGAGACATCTCCAGCTACAAACCAGACATCTCCAGTATAAAACCATACCCCAAAGCCACCAAGCCACTTTCCCTCCCCAACATTCATCAGCATCCACACTAACCTCATCCCTCTCAAATCCCCCAATATTTACACAGCACCCAGAAGAGCTGTAGGGGGAGCAGAAAGCTCCCATGCCTGTAGAACAGCATTTCTCCTGCACTTGGCAGCCGAGATGCAGAAATCCCAAGGGCAGCACGTGCCGATAGGAATCTGCTCCGGGCAGCTCTGCAGAGCTCCCGCATGCTGTGGGAATTCCCGATGCACCAGCAGTGCCAGGAAGGAGGAATTCAATGGGGTTTTACAGAACCAAGCAGAGGAAAGGAAGGGTTAGTGGGGAAAATACCATGATCAAGAGCGACCTATTGCCTGCTGTCTGCACTTTCCAACCGATTAAGCGAAAGGACTGGGGAGGGTGTGGAGGAAGGAATTTTGCTAACTAAATCCTGAGAATATAGGAGAAAGTGGGGGAGGAGAGAACCACAACAGCTGAATGATGTTCGGCAGCAAATATGCTTCTTTACTCTCACAGTAACAAAAATTCATGGTTAGTAAACAGGTGGAGAGATGACTCTTAAAAGGAACAGCTGAGAGATTGATTTGAGAATGAGAAGAGGCTCATTTTGAAGGAGTGAAAGCTCTACCCCGTGTAGCTATTTGTAGCTGGTAGAATACACTGGATTTCTTGCCTTTATCACCACAAACAAGAGGCTGTTTGTAATGTAAAGCTGCAAGTTACACGGCCAGTACCAGTGTCTGTTCCTTTATACTTCATCTCCCAATTTTATCATAAACAAACACACAGCTTACGGTTGCCTATAAATTTCATCCTCAAACTCTTCAGAACAAAACACCATGTACTTTAATCTTAATGTACTTCCTATCAAAAAGATCCTGCATGCAGGGTTTACAACTACTAAGCAGCAGTAGTGCCATGAGATAAGTTATCCTTGTTTTACAGAAGAAACAGAGGAACAGAGATTATATAACTTATCTGGAGAAAGGGGGGAGGAGGGGAGTGTGACCTGCCCCAGTTTCAATTCTGATTTTTCCAGTCCCCCAAGCTGTGCTGAAACCACTTTTGGATCTTCAGCAGCTACTATAGGGAGAGTATCTGCAAAAATGAAGCCTGACGCTTAGTTTTTATCAAACATCAGTGTGCAAGTTTTATTATCAGGACATGAAAAAGCCCACACGCTTAAACAGCTCAGAGAACTTAACAGTAGGTGCTTGTGCACCTGTAATTCTTTGTACACTACATTTTACACAAAACCAGGAGACTTCACAAGTGCTCTGTTCAAAAACCATATGGTGCAAGCAGAGGTCAACAGAACAAAGGAGTAAACAGGAGTTTGCAAGAAAACTAAGACAGACCCAATTGTTTATGTACACGGAAGAGAGAAATATATAAACTCATGCATGGACACGCAGGTACATACACTTCTAGCTAGCATATGATGCAAAGCAACGAACTCCTCCAGCTACCAGTGAAGGTTGGTAACACCATGTGGAGGCAGGTGGAGACAACGGCCTCCCTTCTAATGCACAGATTTATTATCAGTCTAAGATTATCTCATCACTTATGAGAAAATAAATGTATAATTTCCTTAAAATACATCTTGACTTGTTAATCTTTATTCTACGACTACACCAGAAGGCTGCTACAGGCATTGTTTCACAGAGCCTTACAAAGGTTACATTCATAAAAGCCTCTACCTCTCATCAAAAGAGGAAAAGCTTAAAGAGTTTAAATTTGGCGTAGCAAGAAAACTTGCATACAGATTAGCCAATTTATTTCCTACGATGTTGCAAGATACTGTTTTATTAGCTTCATTTGTCTTTAGCAGCACTGGAGACCAAGGTAACTACAGCTCGAGTTGCTGGAGCCCATATGAAAAAAAAGCTTTTAAAAAACTATCTTGTTATTCCTGCACTTACAAATCGTTTATTTGTTTGTTTTTTAAAAGGCTTGCTTATTTGAAGCAAATGAAGCTTTAAAAAGCTAGCTAGCTGCTGGCAAATATTTTAGACCATTTCTCCACTTCAAAGACTGTCCATATCAGAGATTCTGCAAAGTCCACAGCACACTAAACTGACACAAATCCCAGACAGAAACAGAGCTTACATTTAACCTAATAGCAAAATTCAGCTGAATTACTAATATTCCTCAAATTAAGATTTCACTTAGCTCTCCAGGTGTACAGTATTAAATCTTATTACCATTTTGTTAATTTTCAGCACACCCGTGCAGCCAAGATCAAAATCAGGGAGAAGATGTGGAAACTTGGCACCAGTGATGACAGTTTTGACACCGACTTCAAGGAGGCAGGACTTCACCCTCGGTCACTCCACTTCAGCTCATTTTTCCTTCTTTCCTCCAGCTCTTTTTTTCTTTCTTATCTCTTATGAAACGCACTGAAGCTCCAGCGAGTTCCCAGCCCTCGAACAACGTGTTCTCAAGCTAGGCAGCAGAGAATGCCAATACAAATGAAATCTGTGCTGCAGCTTCTACAGAGCTGGGACCACTTTACATGGTTCTGTCAGATATTTTTTTTTTTTTTAAAAGGCTACAATAAAAGTGAGCCATCTTGTTTCCTTCGAGTGAAAAGGCTTTGAAAGCGGAAAAAATACAAAGCAGCTAATCATAATGTGTTGCAGCAAATCCCTCGTCTGCGTATTTCGCTTCCTGCTTCCAGTTAGCACCGAGCACATGAGACCAAAACGCAACATCAGATCCACATGAAATTCTGTGCCTAGTCTGCAAACCAGTTACCATGACTGCACATGCAAATTGGTCAGATAAAAGCCAGTCAGAGGAATAATTGGCTATTTGGAGGTACAAAATGACTAATCTATCACAGCCACCACATAAGTGTTTTTTCCTCCGCTTCATAATTGTGCCACTTAATTCTCCAAGTCCAACCTAATATTTGGGATGCAATATGGCACCGTAAATACTGTAACGAAGCGGAAGGGGGCAGGCTCCATTCAGTGCCCCACAACCCTGCAGCACAAGTGCAGATGTTCAGCCTGTGGTCCCCACGGAAGTCACGGGACAACTTCTAAAGGTGAGTATAAAAAACAAGCCCATTCACAGCAGTTTTACGCGGAGAACTACACATCCTCAGGAAAAGCCGTAAGAGCTACCAGTGCTGAAAACCCCAGCTTAGGTCTCACTTTACTGTCTATGCCATCAGCTCCACTTGTGAGCCCAACCAGGCCAGGTACCCTCTCCTAAACAGAGTACCTTCAACAACCATCCTTCAGCATCACGCTCCTGATGCTATTCTAACAAACAATACCTTCTAAAAGTCACAGCATTGCAGAACTCTAACCTTTTCCCCCCTAGCAAAAATTTGGCACAAGTATACACAAGAACCACCGCTCTCCAGGAACTTTGATTTAGCCTTTTCATTGCTACAACCAGTTTCATTCCAGGTCCTTATGACTAAGGCAGGAGCAAAGCATTAGTCATTCTTTCCCCCCTCCAGGAGACAATGGAAATCAGTGACAAATGAGTTCCCTCGTTGGCAAGCACAAAGACTAGCTAGCTTCAACTTTAAGGCCACTTTAACCTACTAAGCTACCACCCATTTTCCTGCTGAAAGTACTGATAATTTTCTTTTAATGCTTTCTGCATGAGATTGGGAATTAATCAACTAAGGCAGATTTTTAGAAGAATATAAGAGTAACGTGAAGGGGGGAAAAAAATCACAGGATACATTCTCAATCTTTAAAAAAAATAAATTGAAAACTCTGCTCATTGGGACGAGCTGGTAGCACATCTCCTACCACATTTACCAGTTGTTCTACAGATTAGAAACATACTTAAATGGGTTCTCTTGTGGCAACAGGCTCACCTGTGTGGACAGAAACAAGCCGAAGCACATCCGTGCTTCCCAACAGAGGTAACCCTGTTTGGGGCAGGGGGGTCACAGGTCTTCAACCGAAGCACCGCCTGGGCAGTCCTGCTCACACAGTTACAGTACAGCTATATCAGAACATGATTTTCCATCCTGCACAGAACCTGCTTGAAGGTCTCCGTAGCACACAGCACTTGCATTCCTGATGGAGTTGTAAGCTACTGCCTGTCAGCTAAAAACCAGGTGCTGTGGGCTCGCCTACCAGCGCGGGGCAAAGCAGAGCAGGGCTGCATAAAGCCTCACTCAGCTGCTCGGACTTCAAGGATGCCACGCCAAACTTTCTACTGAACACCTCCACAGCACAAGAAAGTTAAAGCTTTCAATATTTTCCTTTCCAAGCATGGAGAAAATGGACCAGTTGCTAGTAATGATTTGCCTTCCTTACGCTCCAGGCCCTCCCATCTGTGAAACAGACATATTTACATTAATCCAGACAGTACGTGTCAAGTCCTACATTGGAGGTAGACAAACCAATGTCATCTCATTTGTTACCTTCCAAGATTTATAACGAAACTAAAACCCATATTTGTATTTTGGGCCAGAAGTACAAGCGCTTTACTTTAAAAAGGTAAACAGATCAGCCTCCCACCTGCACAAAGTGCTACCTGTTCACACCAGACTAATAGCTGTAGGCAGGATGCAAAAGAACATTTGTACCCATTAAACTAGAGGGAAAACAATGGCAAGAAGACAGCTGTGCGCCTAAGACTACGTAATTATGAGGTTACTGAGGGGATCTTGCAAGTTCCATATATTTAAACTTCAAGCACAAATCTTTCAGCAAGCTGGGGGGCCAGACCACAACCAACCATCCTTGTGCTTGCAAGTGGGCTCCGAGGAGCCCCCGGCTCCAGCCAGGTTTCCCCCACGTAAGTGCTTTCTGATCTTCTCTTTCCTTGCATTTCCTGATGAATCCATATGCGCCACTGGAGATGGGATTTGGCATGCATGCTCAGATTTAAAAACCCTCTGCCCAGATGTGCTAATCCCCTGTGGCACCCTGCTTTACCATACGTGACCTCCGATGGCATGATTTGACAAGGTCAATGACTACTGTGGCACAGAGGTTGCTTATGCTCACTGAAGTCTCCCATGTGCACACAAGAGGGTCCCTCCCTCTCTTTTAATGCAATTAAATGCTTTTTATTTAGAAATTTGCACAATTCATGTGCAATTTTCTCACCCTCCCCACACAACCAGCCTCCATTAAAACCATTTTCTGCAGCAGAGTCATCATTTAGCTGGGCTCAAACACTGATCTTATCCTCCCAACACTTTCTTCAATCCCTCCGTGGGATTAAAGCAAGGAAAAGTGACGCTGATGAGAAGAGCTGCTTCTTCCCCCACTCTTTGGATTTAATATTCAACATGTGCTTCTCCTTCACACAGCACAAGGAAAGGAAGGAAGTTTTGGAAGAAAGAAAGGAGAAAAGAATGGAAGACTAAAAAGAAGGAATTCTTGTGTAAACTGAGCTATAAAAACCATGTACAGACTGAACTACTTCTAACCTTTTGCTATCTGTAGGGTTAGAGACCTCATCCACATGAAGCCCCTGACCAAGCACAAACAGGAGCTTGTCTCTTCTTCCACCCCATCACAATTAAATTAATCAGCGAAAACAATGTGGAAACTGGGTTTTCAGAGCAATTAAACTGCAAGCAAAGTTTATCTTTCCAAGTGACCCTTCCTACCCCTGTAACACTCCACGTTTGGCCACAGCAGCTCAACTCCACAAGCTGAACTCAAACCAACCTCCCAAGAGCCGGCACAGCACCACGGCCACGTTACACCACCATTTCCAGTGGATCCCCCACTCTGATAACCTAAAGCCCAGGACGAACACTTGGCTACAACATTCAGTATCAATGCTCAGCAGCTCCTCAGCCCTTTCCCCCGTACCAGGAGGGCGTTTGCATGGCCCTGCAACACTCCAGGACCAGGGAACTGGGGAATTAGCCTTCCTTGCAGCATAAATGCTGGTGCCAGCACCCAGGAGGCAGTAGTGCCAAGCAGCCCGGGCACAAGAGGACTGTCCCTTTCAGCAGAACCACGCACTGACGGGTGGCAGTGGCCACTCGCTGCTCTGCCTCCCTGCTGCTGCACGGTGGGGAGCTTCCGAGCAGTGTGGAAGACCAAGCAGGTTAGCTTTGCAAAAGGCTACCGGCCAAAACACAGAGCTGTTCTCGCAGCTTGTTTCTTCTCTCACCAGCTTCCCCTCTCTTTAAACAGAAAGATTTTGGATAAAGGGCTGGGGAGGCATCTGTCACCACGCTGCCACTGCTGGCCCCGCGCTGCGAGGGGCTGGGAGTGGATCCTCGGCACGGCAAGCGGGCCTGCAGCACGGAGATGGAGCACGGAACAAAAGGGAAAATAAGGTCAAACCAAAAAAAAAAAAAAAGAAACAAGAAGCAGCCAAGATGAGAGAGATGACAGATACAAACGCACACAAGAAAAACCCCAACAGGCAGCTCGTTAGCACTGAAGTCGAGCACATGGAAAAAGAGAAGAATTTACTTCTTCCTCAACCGGAATGTTTGCATAATTGTCACTTTCAATTTTACATAATTCCCTTTCCTACGCATTTGTTTCATGTCTAGGCCACCATGCATGAAATAAATCCCTGTACCAGAGCACGGCCTGTCTGTACGACACGTGGCGCTAAGGAGGTTGGGCTTCCCGTTTATTCCCTATCACATTCCCCACAGGTGTGAACAATGCTTTATCAGGCCTAAAATAGAAGCAGCCAAAGAGATATCCGCCCCAGTCGGGGTGTGTTTGCCTAGGCAGATTTTTCTAAAACCATAAAGCAAAGTAAGTAATTACTTCAGCATTAGTTAGATACCATTTTTCCCCTTCACTCCACAGGGCACACTGAACAAGCGCCGCGCCGATGGGTAGTTCGGCCTGAAGTTGTAGGGTTTTTTGTTTGGTTTGGTTGGTTTTATACCCGAAGTGATGCATGTAGCTTTAATTAGGCTCAAATTTTCTTCACATTTAGTGCTGATACCCTGGTGCCCTATTAAAAAAAGCTGCATTATAAACCCAGACACTGAAATATCAACACCAATTAGGTCTTTCAGATACACGTTTTTAAACACTTCAGAGAAAAATCTACACCAAAAAGTGGGGACAAAGGATGAACTTTCAACATTAAGAGGAGCAGCACTAAGTAACTGGGCACCCAGAATCTCATTCTTTAATTAAAAAGAGAGACAAAACATTCCAATGACCCTAATCTACAGAAAACACAACACTATTTCTTTATTCAGGCTGAAAAAAATAGAAAACAGGAAGATTAAATGCTGTTAAACACAGATGATATTTAAAGTTCATTCAGCTTTAAAGCTTGACAACATATTATTAGAGGAACTAGAAAGTCTAAAAAAGAAATCTGTACGTCACTGCAATGATTTTACCTTATAATTCAGCCGTAACCCAAATTCTGACCTTCCTGGGAGCTATCTGCATCCCCCAGAACAAGGCAGGCAAACGGCTGTAGTTTGGCAGCTGCCTGGGCAGTGTGAGCAATGGGATGGCGATTCACTGGTCAGGAAAATCTCCGACCAATTTCTCTCCTTTTCACCAGCTCAGGAATACGTTGCAAGACAATGGCATTTGCTCTTTTCGAAAAGGCTCCATCGTCGTGAAGACATGCAGCCAGCTGTGTTTCTTTGTTTTTTTTTTTCTCCCTGCCTTTTTTCTTCCAGAGCCACACTGGTTAAGCTGCGCTGCTGCACGCTGTCATTCTCCCCAGACACGTCAATCTGTTTGTCTTACATGGGGGAAGGGAGAAAGGCACAGTGCTCGCTGCCATCGGGAAGGACAGCCTCACGCCATGGCCGACCCAACCCCTAAATACATACAGGGATGCTCCAGTGCAATTGGTAAAATATGCTACACTTTATTTTTTCCCCCAGGTCTGTATTCTTATTGGCATGCTTTTTGTGTCTTGCTTTATGCTTTAGGCACAGACTCATTATTCCTACAGTATTCAGCAGAGACTGAGTGAAGAATCACATTTTGCTTATGTTCTCAACCTCGCAAAGGTAATACTATGAAAAACACCAGTGACTTCAGCTGCTAAACATTTATAAACAGGGAATGGAAATTTTAACATACACATGCACAGAGGGAGGGAGATGTAATAGAACAAAAAGAATTTGTGTATCGCTTGAGACAAAAATGTATTCCTCCATCTCAGTGCTCGCTCCTTTTGGCCCAGGTAAACACACGGAAACAGCAAACACACGCTTGCTGTAATTAGCAGAAAATCAGAATTACGTAAAAACCGAACTGTGAACAAGGAAAAAAAAATCTGGAAAGCTGCATTTACTTGCAAGAAGCATACCAAGAGAAGCTGCTGGCTTACTGCTCCCAACGCTGGAGCACATTCCCCATGACTGCACCTTCACAAGCCCATGCCTGGTGCCAGCTCCATCAATGGGGAGGAGAGGACAGTGCAGCTCCCAGCACCCCTCCCCAGCTTTGCTGCCTGCTTCCATGAAGCCCAGATGTGGCACTTCCCAAAAACTGGGCCTGGCTGGAGGCAGACACACAGCTCCCCCACGCCACACACGCAGTGTTCCCCACTCCCTCTGGTCCAGTGCAGAACCTCACACCTCCACGCGGCCGCAGTGCCACCTGCCCCGTAAGCAGTAAAAGGAAAGGGACAATCTCTCCAACAATACACACGACAAACAGTTTTGAGAAAGACCTGAACAACCAGTAGCATACAGGACGGCTTGCCTCAAAGCAAGGCATGCCCAGGGACCGGGAACCTCATAACCACAGGGACAAAAAGCTCAGGCACCGCACAGCCATTGATGTGCTTCTCAGGACATAATACAGTGAAGCTAAGAAGCCAAGGATGTGCTGTCTGGAAACAGCTTTTTTTTCTTTTTTGTTTAAAAAAGACCAACTTCAGCAACTTCAGAAATAATTCTTGGGAACCTATTATGAAAACAAGCTCCATACAGTTGTTTATCTGAGGTCATCATCTGGGAGTTTACATTAGACATAGGCCCTCATTACACTAGTTCATAACCTCTGCTTTGGAAATGGCATGCTCTGTACCTGCCAAAACACAAGCTCATTTTTTAACCGAGGGTTTGATGCTGACACGAGGCTCTAGAAAACCTCATCTCCCAACAGCTGCTAAAGATATCATCTTTTCCTGCAAAAAGCCTAAAACTCATACAGATGATTTCATAACAGTCATGGGAACCTTTTTCTGATCGACGCTGTGAGCGCTTTTGGCTGGATGCAAATACAAAAAATGTAAATTTATAAATCGCTTACCCTACGTGACTTAGCGTCACTTAGCGTCACCCAGCGATGTGGAAGCAAAGTCAGAGCTGTACGAACCCAGTCACAGACCATGTGCAGCCCAGGGGCGCTCGTTTCTGTTCCATTAACCGCCTCCCCGACACAAACAGCACAGGAAACATCGGTGTCTGCTTCGCAGCCTCAAAATGGTTCTCCGAGGTGCATCGATCCCGGGGGGGCAGCCGGCCCCACAGCAAGGAAAAGGACCGGAGAAGGCTGCTCACCTCGCATCTGCCATCAGGACCTGCAGGGCCAGGCTGCGAGCAGCACCCCAGCAATAGGGCTTGAACAGGTTCATCGGTGCCCGCTGGAATCAGCACCACCACCACGCACACACTGCAAACATACAGACATCTGCGGAGTTTGATGGATGAGCTGATAGCAGGCACGTTATAGAATCCATCTGGTTGGAAAACCATTGTCATTTTCAGCTAAAAATCACATTTGCAAACTCAGATCACAATTTGGTGCTATTTAGCTTCAGACTAGAATACCAGAGCAAATGTTATTCTTTTTCCTGCAGAGAACCTTGCAAAATATTCAGTAACTCGACACTAATAGCAGAGTGATTTTTTTCTAATGCACCAAATGCCTTACTAAGTCTGACAAAAAAGGAAGGAGATTTTTGCCTATCTTGCAACAAAACCTCTCTTGAGATATGGGTCTGTTCTGCATCAGGAGAGTTCCCTAGTAAATGCCTGAACGAGTGCTTCTAGGAGAAGCAAGATTATAAATCCCAGGCATCAGTAAGGAAACGGGAGAAAAACTCCCCAAACCCAGACCTGTATTTTAACTCTAAGGAGACAGAGAAGTGAAGCACAGGAAAATCTATCACTGACCTTACACTTGCAGTGGTACGCAGATGCAGCATGCTCATGGGCAACGCATCCCCTGCGAGACACGCTTACACACCACAGTAAGAACCTGAGGTGGGGGAAAAGGGGGGAAAATTTCGCTAGTGGTTCACCCTGGGAGATTTCTACCTTGGCTGCAAGCCACTGAAATGACAAAGGAGGCCGAGAGACGCTGATGCACGCACGTGCTCCCAGCTCCTGCACCGCCACGAGAAGCGTGGCACCATCCCATCCCCTGGGAGCATCCAACTGGGACAGCACGTCCTCACCCCAGCACCGCCACGGCTCCTAAGCACTAGAAGGCACGAGGACATCATCTACCCGAGGATCACATCACTCCCGGGGTGATTTAGTGACAAGAAGAGGTCTGCCAGGTGCGAGGGACATGCCAGCCCTCCACAGGCAGCCGCGTCCCGGCACCTCCAGCCTCGGCGGGTCGAGGCGAGACTCACGGCAGGAGACGGACGTGCCCAGAGCTCTGGCAGGAAGCTTGTGGCAGAGTCAGAAAGAAAACCCCATTATCTCTCCTTCCGGTCCCCTCTGCTAACCGCTAGACCACAGAACACTTTTATTGTAGGATAACATTACAACAAATAGCTATTTTCTGTTAGCAGAAAACCCACACTTTGCAGTTTTACTTTTAAAATTCATTTATGCTCCAACTCCGTAAGAATGCAAGCCAGTCCTGTGACACAGCATAAACAATTCTCCCTCCTTTTCATGCCCCAGTTTTATTAAGTAATCCCCATAAAAGCAATTACTGAGCTTCGGACTGAAAAATAACTAGAAAAAAAAGTGACAGCAAATTCTGTGCATCTTCATTTGCATACGGATTCCCTCCCTCCCCCTTCCTAAGGTTTTTGCCATGAGGTCTTTTATGTCTCTTCCAATAATCATATAATTATATGATTCCTAAAGTACATGCTGGCAACACTTCAGGGGATTTTAGTCATTACAGGTGACAAGACTTCTCTCGTGTCTAATGCTCGCTAGAATTTCCTTCCACTTCATTCACAGACAAGACGATGAACTGACTGACACCCAAAAAACCCTCTCCCGGATACATTTTGGGGTATCGGCCCTCTCCCTTCTCCATTATGGATCCCGGGAGCTAGACAGAAACGAACTGCAATGAACTTCAACTGGAATGAAGCATTTTTTCAATTAGGCGGCCCATCATTTTTCCCAGGCACCACGTCCAACTATTTTAATGGCTTTCACATTTTTTCTTTAATTTTACAATCTGAAAGAAATGCCAAGGTTCCATCAAAGACCAAGAATGCTGTAATTCTATTTCTTCCTATGGTTGCAAGTTATTAACAAGCTGTCAAAACACCATAATTATGTTATATCAGGTTTGACTGATTCCATAAACATCTCTTAGCTGCACACTATCTTGCTTCTCGCTCCCCATGTGCGAGTATGCGCTTGGGCTGCATGGAGAAGAGAGGCTGCGCATCCTCTTAGCAGAGCAAGAGACATTTATGAGCTCCAAAAGAAATCGACAGCAATAGCGCGTTTATAAGCTGATGCACTTGGTACCACTGTGTGGTTTAATAAAACGTTTCTTCCCCTAAATTGCTTTGGGTTTTTAGCTCTCCTGCAGAAATGAGAGCTACCAGGGAAGACCCTATGATCTCACTGACCAACAGGAGGGGTTAAAGAAGTGACCTTGGGGTCCAGCAGCACACCACAGCCCGCTGAACACCCAGAAGCCCTAAATAATCATCTGTTTCCCAGCCTGAGCTTCATGTTCCCTCCTAACCTAGGCATCTTCTCGCTAAGCAGAGGCTAAAGCAGAGATACATTAGCTTCAGAGCAAACCAATCTATGTGTAAAGGTGAAAAACTAAATAAAAACCACCAAACAATTACAGTCATTTTTACAGATCTGGAAAGAACATCTGTTGGAGGGGAAGATAATGCAATGATATTCAACTGCAAGCACTACAGGCGTTGCATTTAGACTACAGGCACGAGCACACCACGTATATATTTTCTGCATGTCTCTATCACAGCGCATTCAGCAAAGAGCACCGGCACCATCCTGCAAGGCATGTGCTGGGCAGAGGAGACAAGCAGCTCCCTAGGCCTGGTGACAGAGCCCAAGAGCCCCTAAAATAGAGTGTTTGACTTCAAATTGCCACGTCTCTGTGGCACGACTATACATAGGCAGCACAAGATTAAAAAAGCTTTGCTTTGAGCACAAAGGGAGAGACAGGAACAGTGCCATAAGCCCATGTTTTGCAGCCAGCAGCGCAGGGAAATCATTTTGATCCCTTCAATCCCCTTATCCATGCCAACCACTGACCTTGCAGATGCAACTTTTGTTCAAGTTTAGTCTCTCTTTGGCTTGAAGCAAGACAGAGCTGCACAGGAAACGCTCTCCATTCATCCCGCGCCACGCCAGCGCTGCACACGAAGCTGCCTCGGTGCCTGTTCTCACCCGGTACTTCTGAACTTCGGATCCAGACTGTCCTAAATAACCAAGTCCCCAAACCAACACTCTCCTATCCCCAGGCTCGGCACAACGTCAGCCCAGCACGTTCCTCCCAGCTCCCACGGCCACCAGCCCGGAAGGCACTGACTGCGGCCCCACGCAGGTCGTGCATTGCAGAGGCGCCTCCAAAGTCATTTAATGCTCACCTCCATGTTACACCTATTGGATTAGTGACACCAAAACTGGGTCTCCTTTCGCCACCTGAACAGCATTCTTAAAAGTTCATTGTTTTTGTAAAAGAGGCTGGTTTTCAAAGAGATGGAGCAGGGCAGGTAAAATAGCATCCAGGCTGCACGAGGAGCACGGCTGGAACAGCCAAGGCTCCCGTTGTGCTGGAACACAGCAGAGCCAGAAGATATTTAATCGGCAAAAGCCACTTCACCTACATAAAACTCTTTTATACCTTTACTGTGATAAACTGGAGGCATTAAAGTGCACTGAATTGGAAATTGTTCTCACTTACAGCAGGATGTTCTCATACGACTGATACCAAGGTGCACGTCCTCTGTACTGTATTTCAAGAAACTTTATTTAAAAAAGAAAGGGGAAAAAAATGTATCACATCGGGCAGGATAGGCTGTTTCGGTTTGGCCCATGCTGTTCGCTCCCTAGTGCTCGCTGCAGCACTCTGGACAAAGTGCACGAAGCTCCGAGCCACCGCAGCAGCTGCAGCAAGGACCTCACCACGGCACCTCTTCAGACCCACAAACAAGCAAAGCCCACCCAGACCACTAAGCCTGAGGCAGAGGGAAGCAGCCTGCAGCACCCGGACAACTCAACACCCCACGCCAAGGATACCAAGAGGAAAAAAACACCCCAAAACGTTTATATCGCAGGAAAAAGCGAGATCGCTGCACGTACCTTAGCACAAGGGTAACTCTGCAGCCTGGGTGTTGCACCTCCGTAACGCCATGAGTTTTTGAAGAGGGACAGTCGTGCGGTACGTCAGCCCTTCTGCCAGGCAGGCAGGAATCTATCAGAGACAAACTGACATACGCCAGGCTAAGCCCATCCTACTGGGCTCCCTTTCTCACTGTTATTTTCCCTGAAAAAAACGCCAATATTCAGCCTCATTCTGCGAAATAACTGAGATTAAAAATAAAAAGAGGATCTCATTAGCATACTGGGAGGACGATAAAGTTTTCAGTTCTCTCTAGACAAGAAGTCAAGTGCATTAGTACAAGTAAACACTAATTTGGATCGAGTATCATCTATCATTTGGATTAAGTGTAACACTAGCTTTATTATGGCCCCTTTATCCAAAAATCTTATCTGTGCAATACACCATACTGTCTATTTTTAAGTATATATCTTTTAAATTAATTATAATTCATCTTCTCAATTTCTCTGTGCTCATTTGCCCACATTTCAACAAGCTTCATCTCACCTTTTACCCCACGTTTCAGGCCGCTGAAGAAAGGTTGAGCAGCTATGCTGCAGAGAGCTCATATAGAAGAATTTTCTAAGACTTTAAGAGGTCTTTTTAAGAGGTCTCAGCAGGGATTTTCACCTGGATTTTGAAAACCTTGGGCGTTCCACAGCCGGGCCTCAGGTAAGGAAGCCACTTCCCCTCTCTGATGACACCACAGCTATGTTAAATGGCACTAACGCTGATAATACCACGCTGGCAGTACCTGTACTCGCCATGCACGCTGCCACTCCTGTTGTGCAACTGGCCCCGCACGCGGTGACACCAACAATGCCACCCGGTGACAACAATACCGCCCGGTGACAACAGTGCCACTGCACAGCTCTGCCTCTGCACTGCCCGGCCGGATTTGCTGATGGGGCAATAAGCTCCAGCTCCAACAGCAGAGCCAGATCCTCGCTCATTGCCGTGCTTTGCAGGACACCCAGCTCCTCTTGCTCCTGCCCACATATAGCGCACGAGGCCAAGCAGATGTTCAGTCTCTGCAGAACGTGCCCCTCGGAGCTGCTTTGCTTTAGCTTCTTTGTATTAACAGCCTCTTGCTCTTCAACAACAACCAAAACACACTGTAAGTACCTGCTTTGGAGAAGATGCAAAATCAACAGTAAGGAGAATAAATCAATGGGGGCTAACAAGCCTTCAGGAAAACCAAAAGGCACTGAGAGCCTTTACAGCACTGTCTAGAAATTACTAGCTTTCCTAGCTTTTCTTAACTGTCCATCAGAAATACTAACTTGATACACAATCACTTGGCAATTAAGTAGAAGGAAAAAATATTTTGAAGTGTAGAAGCTTGTTTTAAAACAGAAGATGAGGCACAGAAAACATCCAGCGCAAAGCAGGCGCACAGCGATATGATCGTAAACCAGCAGCAACCCAGGCAGGCCAGTGGAACTAGCACAAAACCTTTGGAACAGGAAGTTGCAGTTAAATACACTGGTTTTCTTATCAATGAGAGATCAGAGCAACAGTAACAGCACAGTGTACAGCACACATGTGAGAACAGCCTTATCAAGATAACAGCTGAAGAACTCATGGATGCTGGCCAGAAGCCTGCGATCACCGTGGGGCTTTCTGAACCCGGTGACACCGGAGTGACTCCGGAGTGACACCAGAGCTGTGTCAGCGCTGCCGCGAATCCAGGTGGGAGCAAATACAAGAGGGGGCAAAGCTCTCGCCCCCCTGGGGGCTGGGGGTGCCCGTCCTGCTGGCGAGGGCAGCGCCGCTTCCACGAGCTGGGCGCGAAGTCAAGGCATGGCTTTTTGGCCGGGGGACCTACCGCCACGCACCGCGCCGCTCGACGCGTGTTTGCAAGTGGATTCTCCAGGAGATGCTATAAATAGGTTAAACATTCCTTAAAGGGGGAAAAAAAAAAGAAAAAAGAGAAACCACAACCCTTACGTACACACCACGAAAGTTAAAATTTCCACAGAGTGTTCCAAAGCTTTGCTGGAATCTGTAAAATTGATAAACAAAAGCCAAAAAGAAAACACAACCCCTTGTCTTTACAACTACTTTGGGAGAACAATTGCTCTCAAAGATCGCATTCATTAACATTCTGATGAAGTTCCCTTTTAGGGCTGTTTTTTGTACTTGAAAGGAACAGCGATGATCAGAGAGAGCCCTCAACTACCGACTCACTCATTTAGCTTCTCTCACTCTGATTCACCAATCACCTTCAAGAATAATTAGTAGCTTCATCTGAACGTAATGAATACACACACATGCTCACATACGTGCCATTCATTTCGGGAGGCGGCCAGAAATCCCCCGTTCCTCGCCGCGGCTCAGGACCCATCTCCTGGGCAGCACCAGCCATGTCCAAGCCGCCCGTGCTGGTGGTCAGGGCCAACTCAGGTCCCAGGTTTTCGGCCCCAAAGTCGTGGCCGGGTGGAAAACAAAATGCCCTGCATACCCACCAGCTGCACGGTGACGGATTTATTTGAGAAGATTCAGGGGAAGGAAGGGAAAGGGGAAGTTTTAATTTCGTACGCGCAGAAAGAGGCTGCTGCTGCATCCGTGAGCTTTTGGTTTTTTTCCTTAAAAAATATATATAATCAAATCTGTCTTTACGTGAATAGGGGACCTGCAAATCGAATCACAAACAACGATCACAGAAGTAAGATGCAATGTTTTCAGATGACAACTGCCAGGAAAACACTGCCATGCTAGTTAAATAAAAAAAAATCCCGAATGCCCAAAATTCACACCAAGGAGCTAGAAGAGACTTCGTAAAGCCACCCCTCAGCATTAACCTTAACTGCTCGTATCACCAGGTCAACATGCGGGAGGCATACTTAAAGCACCCTTTATTTACAGGAACCAGTGGTGAGAATTTTCTGAAGTGGGGAAGGGGAATTCACAGTATTTTGAGATAAAGAGAAAAACAAACAGAAAAACCCTTGCCTCTTCCAAACGTTTCTGTCAAAGTTCTGCCTAAGCACTGAGAAATTTAATTTCCAGGGGGAAACCCAAAACCTAGCTAGCCTATTAAGCTTTATCACAGATCACTGTAACATCTAATGAAAAACAAACCAAGAAGAACACAAGAAAGGATCACAATGAACTACCATACATGCAACAAAAGCTCCTTTTAGGATTATAAATTAAATAAAGCAGACTTTCTCAGTTCAGTACAGTTCCTAGGCTGGGCACTCACTTTTATCCTTTCTCCCCCTTCGCGTACATGGAGGATTTCAATTCTTATTTACTTCCTAAACGTCATCGCAGCAGATTTTAAGTCCTCTTACAAAAATTAAAAATATATATATATATACACACACTGAAATGCAAATCTCCTCCAACCCAGAAGAAAACCACCTGTTGCAGTCAAGTACACTAGAGAGCACAGCTCCACACCACGCAAAATGACCTTGCAGTTTCAGTCATTTACATGGGCATATGCTGCTTTGAAGTAGTTTTGTCTCGATAATCCCCTTCGCTTGCTGCTACACCAAACCTGCCAGACGTCGCCCATTGTCAAAGGCAGTGCTGCACTTCTCGAAGGAAAACCCACACAATGCAGAGCATTTTCTCCTCCTTCCTGTAGCTGCAACTTATGAAATACACGAGATCATTAGGGCTCCCGGAGCGCCTCAAATGCGAGATACCTCCTGGGTCAGGACCTGCAGGAAAGCGGGGAGCGCTGCTTGTTCTGCTCCTTCTGATGGGCCAACTGCTACCCCAAGATGCTCAGGCACACGTATCCTCTTGCAAGCAGGTAAATACAGTAGGAATCAATTAATTTCAGGTGCTAGTGTAAGAATTCCAGAGGGAACAGTTCATAAAGATTTATATATACTTTTTTTTTAAGGAAAAAAAACAGAAGTGCTTCCCCAGCCAGATGTCCTTTGGGGTGGCAGAAGTTTAAGGTCACCTTCCACCCTCACGTGCCCTATTATCAAGGTTACGGTTTGGTTGATTTGATAACAAGGCATATCCCATTTGAAAAGCACAGAGTTTCCCCTCCAGCCCTGGAGGGACTGTGCTATCATTTGAATTCTATTTCCTGATAATGTGCTCATCATGGTAGAAAATTTCTGCAAGAAGATGAATTTTACTTTCTTCACTGACAGCTCGGTAGAGACTCGGGGCTTTACTTGGACCTATCCGCTGATGCAGATTTGACTAAGAGCATGCCCAAGAAAAAAAAATAACAACACAGACAGGTCTATGGCACTTGTTTAAAGGCACACAAAAGCGGATTGCCTGCTCATTATCAGCTGTGTGTAGACAAAGTAGCTGGCTTTCCTGCTAGGACAACACCCCACAAATGACGCTGCGAGAGGCCAAAGAATACCAGTCACCAACCCAGCACCGGTCACGTTCCCACTCCAGCACGTACACGCTGCTCACCGCCTGCCTAATTTGTGTTTTTGTGGACGAGCAGAGGAGGGCCAGGCTCCCCAGGCCACGACTCCATCACCCCAGCATGGGAATTGATGGCCGAAGCACCAAGAACTTCCCAAGCGGGACGGTGGGCCAAAGGGGATCCCAAGGGCTGGGCGAAAGGTGCTAGGAATCCCAAGGCAAACTTGAACTCACTCACCAACCTCCACAAAATCCTTCATTACTGTAACGTGGGTTAATAGTGAGAGGAAATCTGCGGCAGAGAGCGCACCCAAAACTTTGCCCACGTTTTTTCAACGCAGCATGTCAAAGCGGTCAAAGGCACGGGGTGGCTCATATTTACTTGGAACTCAAGCTCCTGTGCCTACCAAGCAACTTGTTGGGTGCCGTCGCTCTCAACAGCTCACTTCTTCCCCTCGTACACAAACAAAACAAAAACCAAAAGCCAAAGTCTTCGTTTGTCAATGCCCCTCTGAAAATATTAAATTTCCTGCTCTGCTTAACTTAGCTCAGACAAGGCAGGCAGTATTTGCTCAGCAAATATTGTTTGTAATAAGTTAGACAAGCAATATTTTTTGCCAGCCTATTAACACCAGAAAAATATGTACAGTCAACAAGAGATGAAGAATTTGTTCAATTACTTCAAAAATGGGAATTACAACCAAGGGATTATTATCCATTTAAACATCTCTTTTCCACAAAATGTCAAACACTAGCCATTTGCTAACAATCTCCGGAGACAGATAAAGTAACGTTCTGGCAACGCAAACACAAACTCCACGAGCCGAGGGGGGGGGCGACGGGGACCGGGTAGGGCGGGGGGGGACACGGGGTAAGGGGGAGCAGGGGGGCACCGGCCTGCAGCAAGTTGCCAGCGGTGCTGCCCGGCATCCCTCCGGGCTGACACCGCGATGAAGGCGCATTAATTGGCATCTACAAAAAATTCAGCAGCGTGAAAGCACCCTGATTCATTTTCCATTTAAAAAAAAAATATATATATATATGTATTTTTTTTTTTTTTAATTTTTTTTTTCCCCGGTCCCCTTTCAGCTCCTACCTCCAGGGCTTCCAGGGTGTTGAAGCTGGCTATGGCAAAGCCATCGATCAGGTCCTCTTCCTGGGAGCTGGACTCGCGGCGGCGGCGGCGCGGGGGCCGGGCGGTGCGGGCGGCGGGCGGCGGGCCCCGCGGGGCGGTGCAGTTCTGCCCGCCGCCGTTCTCCTTGCCGGGGCTCGGCTCCTTCTCGGAGCCCGACGAGGGGCTCTGGTTCCGGGGGTCGCGGGCCGCCGCCTCCCGCCGCCGCACGCGGTCCCGCTGCGACCTCGACCTCCGGCTCTGCCGGATTTTGCCATCCATCGCCGGAGAAGAAGCAAATCAAAAATGAAAGGATGAAAAAAAAAAATAATAATAATAATATAGAGGAGGGGGGTGGGAGGAGACGGGGGGGGGGGGGATTAAAAAATAAAAATAAGGCCGGGAGCGGGGTGGGGGGGGAGGATGGGGGCGGGGGGGGCGCGGGGGGTGGAGAAAAGTCGCCCCCCTCCAACTCACCGCTTCCCCTCTCCAAACCCCGGAGCCCTTAAAAAAATAATAATAATAATTAAAAAAAAAAATAATCAACAACAACAACAACAAAAAATCCTGCTGTTCAGACCCTCGGATCCAGGGCGATGATAATCCACAGAGCAAGGCTGGGTGGCGGTGGGGCTCGCGGCACACACACACAAAAAAAAAATATTAAATCCACGGAATGACCTTGACAAATTTCCACCCCCCGCCCCCCCCCACCCCCCCCCCCAAAAAAAAAAAAAAAAAAAAAAGCAGTAGACGGGAAGAGGAGGGGAGAAAAGAGAGGAGGTGGTGGTGGCGGGGGGGGTATTTCTGGATCAGGACGAGGACACCTCGGGTTCACTCGGCGAGGAAGAAGAGAGGCAGATCCAGGAGGCTCGACCCAGCTCGGGATAAATCCAGCCGCGGCGCCCCCTTCCCTCGGGGGGGGGGGGGGGGGTGGGCAGCACCGCTCCGGGGCCCCCCTCGCTGCTCGGCCGGGGGCCGCCGCGCTCGCCGCCCAACTTTCTTGCCGCGGAGCGAGCCAGACAATCCCTGGGCAGCCCCCGCTGCCGCCGCCGCCGCCGACCCCTCCTCGCCGGGCGCCGCCGGCGGCTCGCAGCCCCCCTCGGGCGCGGCGCCCCCGCCGCCGCCGCCGCCGCCCGCTGCCGGCTGGCGCTCGCTCCTTCGCCCGCCCCGGCCCCAGCCCGGCCGCCCGCGGCGCGGCGCGGCGCAGCCCCGGCCCCCCGAAGGCGCTCAGTCGGCGCTGCCCGGATGCCGCCCCATTCTCCCCGAGCTGGGACGCGGCGCTAGCACCGCCCGGCCGGCCGCGCATGAGCAGGGCTGCCAGCTGCGCGTCATTCCCCGGCGCAGGCCCGGCCGTGCCCCCGGCCCCCCCCCCTTCCTCCTCCTCCTCCTCCTCCTCCTGCCCGCCCCTCGCCTCGCCTTAGCCCGGGGGAGCCGAGGCCCGCCCTCGCCGCCCCGAAAAGTTTCCCCCCGGCCCGACCGCGGGTCCTCGTCTCGCCTCCCTTCCTCCCTCCCCTGGTCGGGAAATGGAGGGCGGCGCGGCCGGGGAAGCCGCGGGGGGACCGGCGTGGGGCAGGGGGGAGCTGCTGGGGGTGAGGGGAAGGTTGAGGGGCAAAAGGAGGAGCTGAGGGGCTTAAAAGATGAACCGGGGGCTGAGGAACGGGGTGGGAGGTGAAGGGGCAGGGGAAGCTGAGGGGTGAGCAGGGGGTCGCGTGATGGGCTGAGGAACGAGGTAGGGGATACAAGATGAACACGGGGACAAGGAACGAGCTGGAGGATGAGTTGAGGGGTATGAGATGAAGAGAGGGATGAGGAACAAGCTGAGGGATGAGTTGGGAGGTGAAGTGCCAGGGGAAGGCTGAGGGATGAGTTGGGGGTCCCATGATGGGCTGAGGAACAACCTGAGGGAAGTCAGGGGATGAAAACAAGCTGAGGGATGAGTTGGGGGTATGAGATGAACCGAGGGATGAGGAACAAGCTGAGGGATGTTGGGGGGTGAAAACCAGCTGAGTGATGAGTTGGGGGATACAAGATGAAGAGAGGAGTGAGGAACAACCCGAGGGATGAGTTGGGAGGTGAAGGGCCAGGGGGAAGCTGAGGGATGTGTTGGGGGTCGCGTGATGGGCTGAGGAACAACCTGAATGTTGTTGGGGGAACAAGATGTAAAAGAAGGATGAGGAACAAGCTGAGGGATGAGTTGGGGGAACAAGATGAACGGAGGGATGAGGAATGAGTTGGGGGTGAAGGACAGGCCGAGGGCTGAGACAGAGAACAAGCTAGGGGACAAGATGTTCGACAAGCTGATGAGAAGGGTGCAGGGGAGCTGGGCACGAAGGCCGGGGCACAGACAGGGAAAGAGGAGACCCTTCCCCTTCATTACCCTGTGCTCCGCATCCATCCACCTTGCCAAGGCTTCACCTGAGCTCTGCGATGCAGGAGGAGGCTGCAGTTTCCTCCTTGTTTCCCTGCTCTTTCAGGCCTTCTCCTCGCTCCAGCGTCACCCCCAGGCCTTGGCCGAGGCTCTGTCCATGGACCCTTCTGGAAGGGGACCGGCCTGGTGGCCCCCACAGTGGCTGCGTGTGGCCCAGCCCCAGGGACAGAGCGGAGTGAGGCGTGCGTGGACCTAGGCCCCAGCTGTACCATGCACTGCAATAGTAGCAGGATCTAATCCTCCCGTTATCGTTTTTTATTGCATACAGTTAGATATTACCACACGTTAGCATCACTCCTGGGTACTCCCTTCCTTGTGTTTGGCTGGCTTTGCTCCATTTGACTAAGTTGGCTCTGTTCCTCACCTGTTCAGCTGCTTTCCCCTTCCCTGGGGGGTAACCTCAAGTTCTGTATGCAAGAGGAGTAGAAAGATGTTGCGAAATAAAACCTAAAGAAGTCCACTGAGCTTCATAAATAAGTCGGGAAAAAATCTATGAAGGAGATCAAGTGTTAGTGGGAGTGCTGTGGAAGCGAGGAGAGCCAAGAAAGTCTCCTGCCACCTGCTCCCACCTGCGTTCCCGTTCAGTCATTGCTGAGGAGGATTGCTTCCTCAGGCCCGTGACCCAGCCCTGGTACAACAGGAACCGGTAGGTAGCTGGAATCTAACCCATGAAAAGCTTTATAGGGGGACTGTAATGCCCACCTTTCCTTGCTTTCCTCAGATTCCTCATCTAATTGCAATAACAGAGCAGCTGAAAATTAGCCTCCTTCCACCTGGGCCTGACAGGCTCTTTTAGAAGGATTTCTCATGTCTGGCAACAGCTTTCCCATACCTTACTTAAAAATAGCTAAAATAAATATCACCCTTTTAAAATGTTGCATAGAAATGTCATTTAAATTTAAGCAATTTAAAACCAAAGGTAGAAATCCCATGTGTAGTACAAAGCCTCTTAATGCAAATAGTCATTCAGGCATTGTGTGCCTCAGTCACACTTGTATTGGTGTCATTTGTGTCCTAATAAAATCCTATAATCTTTTGCGTGCCAATTAAACAAGGGAGATAGCTATGTCTAACCACTTGCTTTGGTAATTACAGGCTAGTGGGGAGTCAGACAGTTATCTGCCTTGGGTTTTGCTGGACTGTGGATTTCCAGTGAAGCATTTTCTCTCCTCCTGTTTCTTTAAAGGACAGTGCCATAATATTTCAGGTACGTGGTATTTTAAAGCTATAACCAAGTTCTGCGAGATGGTTGTTAATGAAAGATCTGGAGTTTAGATACACCCAGTTAAACAATGGATTGAGCTTAACAACTGTATTTGCTTTACCAATATTTTAAGAGTCACTTTCTAGAAAAGAGCATTTACACTGAGCTCTTTCTTTCATTTGTCAGTATCTCTTAACTCACAAGGTAATTTCTATATTGCTTATAAGTAAATTATAATGGTAAGTCCGGGGAATTTACAGCAGTTTCTCTTGGTAGCACTCATTTAAGTCCTGTTGTGTGTTAGGTCCTCCATCGTTAATATGCATTTCTGGTTCTCATTATTTCATTCGCTTCCAAATTTGCTGACCAACAAGGACAGTGGAAATTGTCTGTAAAGTTCCTTTCTTTATTTCCTGTCAGCAGGGTCATCAAAATTCTTGTCCCACCTTTGTGTTTTCATTCAGGAGTTTAATGCCCCTCTGAATGCAAACTAAAGATGCCTTTCTGGGAAAATTGTGAATATATTTTTTTTCCAATTAACTACACAAATTCAGCAATAGGAGGTAAAAACAAGAAGTGTGTTGATAGCACTTATCAATATTTATCTGT
The DNA here is from genome assembly GCF_013377495.2 of Cygnus atratus. Classification (NCBI taxonomy): domain Eukaryota; kingdom Metazoa; phylum Chordata; class Aves; order Anseriformes; family Anatidae; genus Cygnus; species Cygnus atratus. The sequence continues at coordinate 8,297,818 of NC_066378.1, forward strand.
GGGAGCCCCCAGGCTTGTGTATACACACAATTCTGTTGAGAGATGCAACAGACAGGTCATCCAAAAAAATTAACAAAATCAAAGAGTCCAAATGTGAAAGGATGCCTCTGTTTGAAACAGCATCTCTGAATCAATTGTGCCTTTCCTTCTACTGAGGTAATTTCACATTTTCAATAGAAGGCAGACCTACAGTGATTTTTTCCCCCCTAGCATCAAATGGCTTTCCACACAATGATATTCATCATGTTATAACTCTAGGTGAATGATAATGGATCAGAGGGAATGAAAACAGATGGATGTTAAAACAGACAATTCTCTGCCATGAACCTGGGAGCCCTCCACTGCTGCCTGGTCCGCTCATTCAGTTCATAATTGTATCAGACATTCCAACAATAGAGAGGCTTTCTTCATTAATCCTGAATTTACTGAAAAGAAGCTCTGCAGACTAAAGCTCTGTCAGTGCTTAGACAACACCAGGCAAAATTTACCACGGGCCTACATAGATTAAACTCAGCTAAATATAAACTAGCACAGAAAATTCTGAAAGAAGCACGAGAAGAGAGGGGCCGGTGAGACGAGGAAGGAGGCCAGGCTCACAGCAGCACCGCTGATAGCCAGCAGGCACCCAAGTGCATTTGTAACAGAGCTGCAACTTAAACAGGACCAGAGACATTTACAGAAGAGCTTTCCTCTTGCTGGAGTACAGACAGAGCTAAACTTATCAGTAGGGCTCCTGCACTTGAGCTGATTTTTCTCTTTTCAGGGATCAGCCCACAGATAGCGCAGGAAATGCCAGCCCCCACCATGTGATGGGGCACAACCTTGTTGTAACCCTGGTCTGCAGCAGGTAACCGGGGCCAAGCAATACAGATCCAGTCTCTTACCAGCTGTCCTGTGAGTCAGACCTTGATTACAATATTGACATTAACATTTTAATCACATACATGCAGATTTTAATGACCAACTTGCTATGCCTTTGCTCTTTGAGGATCAGAAATGAGACCCTTGTTCACAGCCCGGATGAGTACAACACCAGAACAGCAGCTACCCCGGCAGCAAACGTGGCATTGCTCGAGCCACGAGCCTGCCCCTGAACATTAACCTTGCTGGCAGCGAACACCTCGCTGGAACAGGGACTTTGTTCTCGATTACTCTATTCCTGTGTCTGGGGCAGGACTGCAAGTTATGAAAAGAGGAGAAAGGCAGCGCTTTTGTATTCTCCGTAGCCTGAGGCTGTGTGAAAATCTAGCAGGTTCCCGTCTAACTATCATTTTCTGATTCCCAGGGACTTTACTTAGAGCAGCATAATCCAGAAACTTTTCCTTCATACTGTGAAGCTGGAAGCAGGGCTGCTATTTAACTTTCCCTGCCTTGTGCTGTCAGAGCAAGGTGAAGAAACTTCAGTGCAAATGAGAATCAGGCCCCGAATCTGCATTGTCCCTTTCACCCTGAACATGCTCCGTGATCTGCTGCAAACAGAGCGAGCTGAATCTATGAAGATTAAGACTGATAAAGACTGTCATGTCCAAGGTGGGAGGACAACCAAAAGGTCAGAATAAATAAGCTGAATACAGAATTGCTTAAGGCAATAAAGGGAGACCACAGGCTCTTATTACAGTTCTGACATGCACCAGAACATACTTCAGGATGTTAAATAAGCTGGTTTTTTTGTCACCAGGCTTAGCTGTTTTATGTTGTTTCTTCCCCTGCTACCCCAATACTTTGCCAAAATGATCAGGCCTTAGCTGCTTGTTATCCCTTCTGCAAACATGGACTGCCTTTATCACTTGCTTCATCATGGGCATTTGCAGTGAAAATACATAATCACTGTCAGAGTACAAAGAATCATTACGAATAATTAGTTACTTCCAATATGGCAAGTCAGTCTCATAAATCTTGAATATTTGGCTTTGGTTTTGGAAAGAGAATCCTTAATGGCTACACTTGTGAGACTCTGTTAATTGATATAAAATTGTATTCAAAATTAAATTTGTTTTAACAGATCTAAATCACCCCAATAAATCAGCTCCAGCCTATCTGCTTCAAAAGGTTCAAGTACACTTTTTTGCCTTAGGGAGAAAGTGTGTGCTTGCAATCAGTGCACGGATGGCTGGACCTGACCCTCCCTTCGTTTGCTAACCGCTTCCATATGCTGACACCAGGGTGAAGTTGCTGGCCTGAGAAAGCATAAAGGGGGGGGGGGGGTAGGGGGGCAGTCTGCAATGCAGCCTCTCCTGGGGCAGCTGTAGCAGCTCTGGTGCTCTCACCTTTCCTGCCATAAGGACAGTACTGGCTGCCTGAACTCCAAGGACGTAAGGAATTAAAGGATGGAAAGAGAATTTTAGAAGGGGGGGAGGTAAAGAGTTTAAATTTTTTTTTTATACTCAGATATTGGTATTTTACGTGCTTATGGGTTGCAGTAGTTGAATGGTAGGTCTTATAATGCTCTTCTTGTCTTCAAGGAAAATATCTTTTTCATCTTCTGTCATGGGTGAGAGAAGGTAATAAATAATAACAGTAGCTTAATTTTGTCTGACCATGCGTGCTCTACTTAGCTCCTGAAATTGTTTTAGGAAGAAAGCTATTATCTTTGGCCTTATTTTAGGCTGGGGAAACTAAGGAACAGAGAAGCACAGGGTTCCTCTCACAATTTTTTTCAGTAACAGCCTACTTGCTCACCTGTGCACTGGTGCTTCCTGAGATCTTGTGTGGTAAAACTGCTGGGAAAAAAAACTCAGCATTTGCATCCTGTCTGCTGTTACTGTTATCTCAAATCTCTCTCTTTTTTTTTTCCTCTTCCAGATATTCCTTCTTGCCTACTTCATCTCAGTAGAGCTTTCCCCACCCTTCTACTGAAGCTGCTGTGTATATTTTTGCCTGTCTGCTCTCCCTGGGTTCCAGCTGCAGGACTTGTTCCATGGGGCAGGCTTTGCCTCCTGCCTGCAGCCCTTTGGGGTTTGATGCTCTCTGCCTGGGGATTTGCAGAGGCATGGGTCATATTTCAGGAGGCCGTGAGCATTGCAGGGAATGCACTGCCTTGCTTCGTATGGGTAAAGTCTAGGGGGGAAAAAAAAAAGTCTGCAGCGTAGTGTTCAGTAGCTAAATACTACGTCTTGCTTGACTAGGTATGCCTAAATCCTGTTGGGCTCAGTGATCAGTAATGACTCAGTAGCTCAGTAATGACTCTTTTACTTGCTTTTAGGATGCTGCTGCTGTACAGCCGTCCTCTGCAGCATGCAATGTGTAACGTGTAGGTGGCATTTATTGGTGGATAAAAGTTAAAATCAACTCAGCTTTATTAGGGGCAGCCGTTACAGCTGTTGGGAATCCTCCCTGGATAGAAGCTGTCTCTTTTTACAAGTGTGTTACAGGTTGTGCTCATTTTACTATTTGCGTTTGTTTAAAATAGAGTTTATTTTTAATCTGTTTATAATATCAATCATCAAATAGTCTAAGAAAAACGTTCTCTTAAAAAAACAACCCTGGGAAACCTGAAAGTTAAGGCTTTAAACATGTTTTTCTCTTCTAGTTAAGAGCATCTCGGAGAGAATATGTCTGGCAACCCACCAGTTCCAGAGATCTCCTAATAAAGGCTGTCAGGGAGTGCAAATATAACTTAACACGTGGTCAGCTACTTATGATAAACAGGTGCTAAAACACTTCTGCAGCGTTCCCTCCATTAAGGGTTTGTCTCTTTGAAGCAGCCGTCGGGAAGATGTGTTGTCTTAATTACAATACCTGGGAGCGAGGAGCTGGCTAGCAGCTAGGTGACTTGCTAATAGAGACCTCTCTGCGCTGGGGGTTTTAGCTCTGTGTAGCAGCAGCAGGCTAAAACCCAAGTGTAGACTGGCAAAATCACAATGATGCATAATTTATACCAGGTCAAGTTACCCTTCATGGAAAGTAGGTGAGCTGGGCAAATGTTAAGCAGGGCTTCACCCTGGCTATTGTCAATGGCTATAATGGGGAATTTATTCCCAGGATGGACAAGGCCTAACAAATTACTCCAGTTACATGTTCTGGTGTCTTTGAGTGCTCAGACTGACTTTGCAAGAGCTAGATCAGAAATGGATTCAAGGATATTTAGGAGGACGTAATAATGAAAAATGTTGGATTAACTGCCTGGAATCATTTTTAAAAGTGAGGTAGATTTGGAAGGTAAACGAAAGGGGATGAGGGAAGATTCAATGGGTCACTGTTAGAGTGGGCATGTAATAAGTACTGAATTATTCTTAACTATTTCTTTGCACATGCCTCATACTGTTGCTAATCTTCTGTTGTTCTTCACCTGATTCACTGATTTAATTTCACTTCTGTGAAGGAAGGGAAGAGCCTCAATTTGAGGGGACTGATAGCCTTTAGAAGGGGCGTGTATTGAATTTCAGAAAGCATTTTACAAGAAGGTAGCCTGCAACAATCTTGTGCTACAGGACTTCCTTTGGAAGCATATATTTCTCCCCCATAAGTCTTCTGAACAGTTTTATACTACACGTTTCAAGAGAATTAAATCAATAACAATCTGTACCTTTCTAACCTGAAATGCAAGCTCTGCACAGCAGGAGATCAAGCTATGCAATTAACTGTTGTCCTTTCAAAGGAATTCTGACAGATATTTATAGTTTACTGTATTCCATTTCCCTGCCATTGGAATATAACAGTACAACTGAAAGCAGCTGACTGGAACTATGAAATAATTATAGCAATAACTATTTCCTTCTCTTCTGGGGAAGTCTCACAAAGTGCTGAATGTGGGGACTGCTGATGTTCTTGCCCCTCAGAGCTCAGGCTTTACCTTTTGTTTGTCGTGCATCTTTATGGCATCCAAGAGAATCTTTTTCCATTTCCTACTGCTTTTTCAAATGTCGTATTCTAAATCTCACATTCAACTTGAAGTTGAATGAATCAGCGCTGTACAAATAAACACATTTTTAAGAGCTTTCTAAAATCGGGCACGGTCAGCGTATGAAGTAGAAAGACTTCTCTGTAGTAAAGTCAGTCATATCTTCGTGTGGGAGTTTGGAGCAGCCTATTAGGAAGAAACTATGCAATATTACCAGAAGTGAATAGATTGGCATTTGACTGCTAGGCACTCTGCAAATTTCAATACAATGGTACTTATTTTATACCCTGAGCTGTCACTGTAACTTATGTGCTCATGCTGGTGACTTAGTAGCATAATGACAGGCCATTGTTACTAAGCTAATTAATTTTAAGCAATCTTTCCTAACAGTGTGCTTGAGAGTGACATTCGATTGCTGCAGACTTGAGACATTGAAGCATCAGGAAAATAGTAATGCTGAATCTTACAGCTGCCGCTCTCGCTACCTCAGTCCAAGTCTCTTATCAGAGGATATTTGCTGTGTTGGGCGCTTTAGATCTGAAGCTTGATTTGCCTCTTTCACCAGCTGTAATATCCTCTGCTACTTTGCCTTATGGCTGTACATGGCAGAGGTGTGCTGTAGGTTCCTGCTGCCTGTTAGTTTTGCCACTTGACCCATTTCCCTCAAGCGGGCTGAAATTCTGCAGATGGCTTACCAGTGTCTACGTGAGCTGCAAACCAGGACCAGGTGCAGCCATTGCTTTGAGGTGCTTTCAGGAGCAGTGTGGTGAGGGTTTGTGGTGTATTTGTTTTGCCTTTTTTTTTCTTTTAACTTTTAGAAGTCTGGTAAATGCAGAATAAGCAAAGTAGATTTGGAAATGTCTTTCCAAATCAAAGGAAGTCTGGAAATTACTTTTCTATCACTGTTCACCAAAAGGGGTAGAAAAGAAATGTCCGGATGCCCCAAACCTTTATCTGCATGGACTGGATGTGAAGTTGAACCCTTCCTCCAGCAAGAGAAGAATGAGAACAGGGAAGAGAAACCATTCTCAATTCGTTCTCACGGGTGGCACGATCTCCTTGTGGCTGTTGAGTAATATTGTATTGTCAGGCTGCCTCAGTGATGGTGCTGAGTCTTTCTAGGTAACGGTTTTGCTTTCTGTCCCCCAACCGGTACTGAGAGTGGGTGGGTGAGTGGTGCTGCCGTAACAGGAGGACAAACCCAACAGTCAGCTTCCCACAAAGCTAGGTTTCCTAGGAGTGTTGTCAGAAATGTCAAGTCCACTAGAAGTAAAGAAGCTAAGGAAGCAGAATGTCTCCTAAAATAACCAGATCTGGAAAGTCCCCATCATTTTCTCCATACGAGGCTGTTATCCAGAGCACAGCTGACTGCTAGACCCACTGGTGTGGTAAAGCAGCAACCTGCAACCCAGCCCAGATGGCTCAGCTTCTGGAAACTTGCTTTCATTAACGGAGAAGAAGATTGGGCCTTCTGCACAGTGAGCTGGTGCGTGCACGAGGATCAATAACATATCTGAGAACTCTCCTCCTGAGAGGGCTGCAACAAACAGTACATTATTTATGTGCCCTTCTCACGTTTCTCTGCGTTATGTAAATACTAATCAAGGTGAAATTGGACTCAGCCATGTCTAATTTTGACTTCAGTTTATTTTGGCAATATCCAAGCAGAGGTCAGATGCTAAATGGTCTTCTAGAGGAGCCCTGAGGTTTTTTAAGTCTTTGGGTGGGTTTCAGGCAGAGTCACCACGTAGGCTCGTAGCTGGCTGTTGGAATCCCAAGTGCTGTTTCTCTGTTGTCCCCAACCCTCATACTCTCCTTTGCTTGCAGCATCAATGAGAAAATATTGAGTTCTGTTTAGCCATTGCCCTTTGACCACAGCTGATGTTGCTCATCCAGATAAGCAGAAGCATATTTTATTTGGCTTGGTCAACATTGTGATCTGCTTGCCCCCTGTTCCTATATCCTTGAGTTTTTTTCCTCTGTGTTTGTGGCTCTTCCAGGGTGTTTTCATTCTGGCTCACCTGGGAGCAGGGGTTTCTTTGGGAATGCTTCCCAGTTTTCAATTTGTTGTGTGGTTCCAGGAGTCTAATTCTGGTTGTTTGTATTTATTTATGGCATCATGATAGTTTTCACCTGCTATGGGAAAAAATGTGCCTTACTGAGAGCTCTGCTAACCAAAATCTATTGTTCCTACTTGGTAAAAGCTACTGTACTGCGAGCTTTTAATGTGCATGGGTGTGCCTGCCAAGCAGGGCAGCTATTAGTTCTGTGCATGATGATGGTTTCTGTGATGAGCATGACTTTTTCTATTGGGAAATGAACTGTGAACACCTACTCATTTTTCATAGGCCAAATTACGGTGATCTTTCAGCTCTCTGAATTGCCTACACCTCAAAAAGAAAGTCCCTAGGACCCTTTAGAGTGATGCTAATGAAATAGCTGTGGCCGAGCAGCTATTCTGTAACCAGGAACTACCTCTACGAATTATTTGCTTCCTGCCTGGCAGAAGCCTGATGCACCTCATGTACTTCTTCACCTTTTGCACTGTTCTACACTTGCCATTGAGGTAGCTTTTGGGTGTCTGTTGGTCAGGCTTCTCTAGCTGTGATTAAACTGAAAGAAAAGGATTTGAAGTCGGGGAGAATTTGCTTACAGTTCTGTGTCTCTCTGGAAACCTCACAGGCAACAGCTAAGAGGAAATGAGCTAAAAAAAGGCATTACTACTCTCTTCTTTCCAGGGAGAAAAGGAAAGGGCAATAGCATTATTGCTTAAAAAAAAAAGTCTAAATGCAGACCTTGGAAACAAAGGAGTGTGACACTGAATTTAGTTCTAATACTGGTCTTCAGACACTTCCACGCTTAAATCCTTGGATGATCATTAAGTTCTGTTGTGTTTGTACTTTTCTAATCCAAGAGATCCCCAATGGTACTTATCAGCTCAAAGACTTATGCCTGATTTTTTTTCCTTCCTCCATGTGTATTTGTCCCAGACTTAGTCTGGGGGAAAAGACACTTAGTGGAGCTTTTGACTCTCAAGGCAGCGAGGCCAAAAACAGCTCGTAGTGGACTAGTGCTCACCAGATGGAGAGGATGGAGCCCTCAGTAAAATGGGAGCTGTGGGATCTCTCACAGCTGTCTGCCACTTCTAGGGTGACGATAGAGAATTCATGCCAGTGCATGAACTTCTCCCAGTGAATCAGGTATATCTACACAAAGATGACTTTACTTTCTCTGATTTTCCTAATGTTACATCTCAGTGTCTGTATGCACAGCTGTTTTTTGTTGTCTCGGCGAAAAAGGCACTCTTAATGAAGAGCACTTGATATTCTGAGATGTGGTCACTGTAATCAAGACAATGAAAGGTTTTTACTTGAAGCCAAGCCTTCCAATTCAGTAGGACAGAGTACTATCAGTTAATTTGAGCTTCTGAGCTATGCAGGTACTTAGAAGTATAATCCATCAGGTACTCTGATCTACAAGTCTGGCTGAAATCGTGCAACTGTCAGCGTGACATTACACCCAGTCACATCCAGTGTGCTGAATAGCTAATAGATGTTTTGAAAGGAGCTAAATTGGCTTCCCCAAATTCACCTCAAAAATGCAGGATCTGTCTGCAGCTTGGATGTGAAGGTGTGATTTCAGGCTGCTGTGATAAATCACTAACACCTGGGTTTTCTGCTTTTTGTTTTCTAAAGCTGCCATTTTAAGTTGCATTTACCTAACCATTTAACAATGCTCTGTTCTTCTACAGCAAACAGCGTGCTGGCAGGTGACTAAGATCAGAAGACAAACCAGTTAGTTTTTTTTTCTCTTGGTGGATGTGGCTTTCAGTTCAGAGCGAAGGCAGGCCTTTAAGTGTGTAGTGAGAATGCTGTAGGATGAGTGTAGATCTCATGTCAACTCAGATTAACTTCGCTTGTACATATAGTTCAAAGTAAATTGCCACACGGTCAGCAAAATGAACTTAACCATTCAGTATTCCTGAGCTGTAACATAGAGCATGATGTAATCTGGATTCTTTGTGAGAAAGTGCAAAGGAAGTTCCTTGCATTTTCTCAAAGCAGGAAAAAAAAAATCAGCATCTGCTGGGTGCTAAGTTCTTCATTAAGAGTCAAAGTTGCTCAGCTTTATCCTAGGAAGCTGTCCCTGAAAAAAATGGAAAAGAGTAGTTTCAATGAGAACGATGATCCTACAATAAGCAGAAAGAATGTGGGAAATCACTTTGCTGGAGAAGGTGTATGTAGGGGTTTAGCTGCACTCTTGCTGGGTTTGCTGCTGTGATGCCTGCTGCTTACAGGGCAAAACTTGGGTTCCAAGCACAGCTTGTGCCCCAAAGCGGGAGCATCCATTATATGTCAGTCATTTGCTTGCCTTGGTTGTATTCCTCCCTCCCTCCACGCCCCCATTTGGGTTGTCAGTTTGGTATGGAGCTGCTTTAGGGGATGATAGGACTGAGTGCTGGAGCTTATTTGTAAGTAGTTTTTTAATGCATTGCGAGAACAGCTGGATAGGAGGTATAAATTGCTATAAATTGCTGGTCTATGCAAAAAGGTGCTTGCATACATTACTGGAGAGCCCACTTGAACTTGTTGAGCAGCGCTCCCACCAGCATTAAGAGGTCACTTAACCCTCTGCGTGGCCCTGCTGCGGAGCCCAGGCGTGCACTGCAGAATTAAATGAGCTCCACCATTTTTTCTCTGTGCGCTGCCCAGAACTGATGCAAAGTGACATCTGACAGTGCAGGCAAAGCAGTGACAGTGCTCTGAGACACTAATAATAGCTGTAGAGCTAGAGCAGTTTTCCTCCATCCTTATTTTTTATTAGATTCTCCCCTCTTTGGTGAGGAAATGTTGTCGTCCCTGGCACGGTTTATCCTTGGAAACCACCTTTGAGCCATTTAATCTCAAGGCTGGCTGCACAGTGGAGTCAATGCACTAGGAATGCTCCCAACATAATCTCTTTAAAGAACAGCTGATACCTCCCTGAGAACTTTGAAAATACATTCCCCTTGGAAGCAATCCTCGGAAGTTAGGAGCAGCGAGGGGGAGCTGATGTGCGAGAGGCCAAATCGTCTTGGGAGCGGTGCGGCAGCAATCCCCCAGGAAGGCAGGCTCCAGTGCCATGCAGAAACTCGTCTTTTTTCTCAGTTTTCTTTGTTACTAAGGAGATTTGCATTGAAACAAGCTCTGCAGGAATCCTCAGGTTCCTAGCAAGGAGATCTTAATATTTCTACTTATTTATAATTAGTGAAAGAGAAGGTGTTAGAGAAGGTTCCTGTGAGGGATTCTTGGGACCAATTTGCAGTAAAAGGGGGAATAATGATGAATAGCCCTCTAAACCCCAGCTGAGCACTCAAGGCCAATTTAGTGGAACCCAGGGTCAGCAGCAACGTTGTGGTTTACCTCACTAGGACAGAAGTAGGTCCGTCCTGTTTGGTTTTGGCTTGACTTCTCCTGCTGTAGCTGTTTGTTCCTTGCCCTGGTGCCTGTGTCTCTAGGATATACCCTACTGAAAGCAGCAAAACTATAAAGAACGAATAAGGCTCAAGGATGCTTGTTTTTATTTTGATAGGTATTTTTAACTGTTACTCCTTGGATGGGGAAAAGGACACTGTTTTTTGAGTGCTGGGTTTAGAGACAGGAGTAGGTGTCTAAGGAGGAACTTGAAGAATTTCGGCTCCAAATCCAGAAGGATAATCCTCACCGCTCCTGCCTACCTCTGTAAGCGGCTGAGTATCACCACCAAGAGGGTTCCTTAGGTACTTAAAGCTCTTCTCTGTATGTCTAGAATTATCCAAGTCGTGTTGATGCTGAACTGTTCAAATCTGATCTCCTTCCTAAACCCTGTCAAGATTAACAAACCGGGCTCTCTCCCGCCTGCCTCCTGAGAGGCCCTGCTGACAGCACAGACAGAGCATGCCTGCAGCATGCCTCTGCACCAGCCAAGTACACAGACAGCTGCTATTTACATTCCAAAGCAGAGGAAGAGTCAGGGATATCCTGCTGCTATAAAATAGCACTGAATATTAAAGGATAAGAGGAGCTGTTGCATGAGCAATGGAGTTTTGACCAATCTCTTATGTTCTCCTCCTCTGGGGCAATCTCAGCAGCCTTTTCATATTCCCCATGATTTTTCCTCTGTAGTATCCTTCCTCTCCCATCTTTCCTGTACTCCTGCATCACCTTTTCCTGCGCTCTGCTCCTGCTGTGTATCTCTAACACCTTTCTGGCTCCTTCCCATGCCCTCTAAGCTTAGCCATGTCAGAGCTTCTGCTTTCTCCTGTGCCCTCCACGTGGCCTTGGGAGGGAAGCAGCTTGTGGGGTGGGCTGTTGGGAGCTGTGTGTGCAGAGTGGCTCGGTATCGTGTGGCAGCTAAAGAAGCCCTGCAGGAAGGTGGATGCTGGCCGTTTTTTTCCGTGCTCTCTGCCTGAGTCCATGTGGCAGTGTAGGGGCTTGAGTTTCTTCACAACTGAGCAGTCAAAAGTAATTTTGATGCAAGGCATAAATAGTCAAAATTTAGTGAATGTGGTGGACAACTAGGAAAATGTTTTGGGAATGGAGCTGTTAGAGATCATTCAGTATGAAGGTGAATGGGAAGAAAATACAACAGGGAGAAGTTGGTAGGTTCCTGCAAAAAAGCAATTGAAATCCTAGAGCCATGGTTCCCTCCCGTTCCAACCCCCATCTCTTCTGACAGTGGCTTAATATATATTCAGCAAGCTAAATACATCAGGTCCTCTTTCACCTTGGCAGCGCTACTGGTGATACTATTGTACAGATCTGTGCTTGCTGATTCTCCTTGTCTCGCTGTTGCACCCAGAAGTTTTTTCCCCATCCTGATTATGTAGGTTCTCCTGACCTTTGGAAACGTGGTACTTCTGCTGCAGTAAGATCTAGCCTTTGTTTGCATCTCTCCTCAATTCCCAGGATGTTGGTATGATACAGGCTTTTGCTTCCAATATATTACCATCTTGTAGAATTAGCCCTCAGGAAGTCAGCATCTGGTCCCAATTATTGTTCTTTAGCTGAGGTGCCTGAATCTCCTGCCACGGAAGATCTGGGATTCCTTTATCCTGGAGCGCACGGACGCCAGCAGGGAAGGCAGAGGCTTGTTGTGAGATGAGGGCCATTGGCACGCTTCCCAGCACCTACTGATAGCACGAAGTGTATGTTACAGGCTGGGCTGTACAGTCCCATGGTACAGAAACACTATGAGGCTATTAAACACCCACTTCAAATTGCACCTTTGATCAAATTCCTAACAAAAGGCAGCATTGCTGTGCAGTTCTGCTGCGTGCGTGCTTTGCAAATTACATCCCCAGATGTATGAGATCTCTGGAGACCAGAGGGGAAGGAATGTCATGCACACAATAGAGCTGGAAAAACCTTCTGTCTTAATGGTGCCCCATCAATTCTTATCTGATAATCTCTCCTTTTGAAGGTATGTGGAAAACCAAAAATAAGAACAAAGCATAGACAGAGACTTGCCCTGACCTGTCTTCTAGACCGTATCTCTCTGGAGCTCTGCTTGCTTGCTCTGCTTGTCTTGCTGTGACCTCTCTCTCATCTCGCTATCAAGCTCACTTGCTGGGGTGAGCAGCTGCCCCCTCCCTCCCGTCCCTCTTTCCAGCCTCTCCTTGTGCTTGTAACAGCCTCCTCGTGCTTGTCTGCCTTATCCACTTTGTCTTATATTTTCAGCAGAGATTAGAAATATCTCTTCTTGTGAGTCTCAAAGTTCTGAATTCCTCTATCTTCCTGCCACTGCTTATCTTGCTGCTGTATTTTTAAACTCTAATACACTCCAGGATATGGTTGTCACAGGGGACACTTGAACAAAGTAAGAGTAGTGCAGCAACCTTCTGAAATTCTTGGGGAAAAAAAAATGCTTTGTCGAAAGAGGAAAGTTCAAAGCATAAAAATATGTATCTATTTTTCAGTTGTTGAACAGTGACAACACATGATAGTGGGATGGTTTTGGAGCGTGTTAACCACAGCACACCATTCTGTTCTGCTTTGTCGTGCGTTGTATCGCTTTTAGGTTGAGGGCTCAAGGGGCTCAGCACGCTTGCGCTAGCTAATTCCAAGTAGCCTGGCAGGTAAGGGACTGCTAATAGCACAACCTCTCTCTGACTGCACAGAGGAGATATCAAAGCAGAAAGAGGAAGTGTGACTCGTAGCTGGTGGCAGACTGGGGAAATGAACTCTGACTTCCCCAGGCCCAGCCAGCAGCAGAGGTGCTGGGCCTCCTTCCTCCCTCCCGTGGTTCTCTCCAAATGCGTCTTCAAAGGTGTGAGAACAACTTTGCATTGCCTAGCGAATAGATTTTATCTGGGTGCTCCAAAACCACTATCACTGAGTCTCTTGAACCCTTTGAGCTCGATGGAGAGACTTCAAAACTCTAAGGTTTTCACGGCCAAAGGGAGGCAGCGCTCAGACCCTGCTGACATCCACCAGGGAGGCTGGGCTCCACTTGTCTTGGGGCTCCTTGAGAGCTTTAGCCTAAAACCTTGGGCTGACCACCTCATGGCTTAGGAAGCTCTTACCAAATGCGGACAACAGTACTTCCCATTTGAAGCCTCCTGCCTGGTCCTTAAGACACCTCTGCGCATTTTCCTTAAAGGAGAGGCTGTCGGGCACTGCGGTGATAGTAACCAACAATTTCCTGTCTTATTGCTGCCCACTGGGGAACGTAAGCTGCCATCTTCTGAGCGAGGAGCTGGTGCTCTGGGCTTGTTTGTCTTTTCTCTTTGGTTTTTGTAATTATGCTTGCCCTGAAGACAGCATTACTAAGATACATATCTAGTTTTTCAAATGATGCCCTCGCAGTCTCTGGAGTTCATTATCACCCTGCAGTGTCCATAACTGTTTTCAGGAATCCCGTCTTTTCTCCAAGGACTGGGGTATTGATAGTGTGCGACACGCTGTCTCCCCTGGCAGTTATTTACAAGATCATATTGCTGTCTCACGTTTAACTCTGGTGCTCTTTGTGGGTTAATTTCCCCTTTTCAGGGGAAAATAAAGGTATAATTGCCTTCTTTAGGAAACAAAACATTTACAAATGCTAAACTTTCCATTTAGAGAATCGCAGCCAGCCTGTAGCCTCTGTGGTGGCTGGGCACCTAAAAAGCACTTCCTTTCTATGGGGGAGGAGGGTGCCCAGCCTCCTGCTCCACAAGTGGCAGTTCCTATTCCGGCAAAAGGCGAGTTTCCACCTGATGTTAGCCCTGTAGAGCCAGTGAGACAACTTCACAAATTAGACCTAATGCTGCAGGTGCCTACTGGGGAATTAATTGTTTTTTCTGAATGGTTTTATTTTAGGGAGAGTCAGTTAACTCTTGTTGCTTTGCTGTAGGAAGAAAATCAGACTAAAAGGCACATGATTTCTGCTCCTTTTGAAATCTTTGTATTGTTATGCGGAATAACTGCAAACAATTTGCATTACAATGAATCATAAATAAGAGATGCCACCAGCTGAAGTGTAAACTGAGCAAAATGTGGGGAGCGCTCAGTGCAGCAGAACCAAAGTGCTCTAGGCAAGACTAGATGGAGCTTGCAGGCAAGTGCCCAAGGCACTGCTGGGTCACAGACAAGCCTTGTGCTTGGCAAAGGTCCTAATTGTAAGATGTCCAGTTAATCTTAATTTTCAATATAAGTAACATAATATTTGTAGCTTAGATGCCAAAATCATCAGGCAAAGAGAAGGGGAAAAATCTGAAACCCTTCTGTGGAACAGGATTAGGGAGGATTAAAGTCTGAAATGATCACACTGCTCTGAGTAGTGGATACTGCCACAGCCAACTCAATAAAACTCAGTGGGACACTTGACGTTGTACATTTTCAAGCAGCAAGTCATAAATCTATGTTCATGTGAAATCTCTTGCACTCGGCCTGATGGGAACAGAATCACTATGCAACTTCAGGTGCTGCTTTTCGGGGGGAATAAAGCACAAGTTACTGCCTTGCAGGGACGATCTTTGCTAGGAGAAATAGAAAGCAACTCGAATGGTGTATGTAGCTATGCTTGAATTGTATTTTACTAAATGTGCCTTGTTTGTAGGGCTCTGTAATTTCTTCAAACCTGCTGAAAATCCTTAAAACATGAGATTAAAATATAAATTAAACCCTGTTCTCAAGTGCTTTACCAGACAGGAAGGTATTTAAGCATTTTGCTGAAATATTGGGCAGAGTCAGGTCAGAATGAATTAGAGCTCTCATCTTGTAAGACGTTTCCCACCTCAGAGCTATCCTGTGCTATCAAGACCAGTGTCAGAAAGGTGGTACAGAGAAGGCACATCTTGCACCAACGTTGTGCTGCATTCTCTAAGAGGTGCATGTGGTAGTGCTGGAGGATTGGGGTGTGGGCTCCGTGTGCTGGTTGCAGTCTGGAGCTCCTTCCTTGACCAAGTGCTCTTAAGGCTTCGCATCAAGTAGGTCTTTGAGCTGTTGCAGACTTCAGTGCTGCCAGCCCCCAGCCATGAGGTAACCATTTGGTAGGTCCAATATGAGGATGTTTCTGGTTTCCAACTTAAAATAATAATAATAATGGTGGCGTAGCTCATAATCGTGAGTGAAAGGTCTCTGTGCTGTAATGGGAAACAGCTGGTGTGGTAGGCCATTGCAGACTAAAAT
Organism: Cygnus atratus; assembly: GCF_013377495.2. Lineage (NCBI taxonomy): Eukaryota > Metazoa > Chordata > Aves > Anseriformes > Anatidae > Cygnus > Cygnus atratus. The sequence goes on from NC_066378.1 coordinate 8,313,286, forward strand.
CTGTCTTTGTTCAAAATGTGGCCCCGCCATTATCACGGTTGGAAATAATCCTTGGTGCTGACATGGTAATGACAGCTTGATGTTTTAGATGCATCTAATGGCACTAAGTCCTGATCTTAGCCGGCATTTATCAAGATAAATAAGCCAGTCAGGCAAGAGCATGGTGGGCTGACTGTATTCCTGCAGATAACGACGTGCGTGTTTCCTCTCTCGGAAGAATAATGAACAGAATGACTGTCAAAATATTTCCCTCTGGAGAGACTCCAAAATAACTGACACTTGTGTGAGCTCAGTGCCATCAGCAATGTGAGCTTCTTCACAAACCTGAAAGAAGTGGAGCTGTGGCCAAGGAAGATGAGGGGATCTCACCTTAACACTAACGAGAAGCTGGGAGAGTCATTTTCCCACTTGTGTTGGACCTCTCTTGGGAACAGCTCCGCTGTCATGGTTGCTGGATGCTCTATGCTACAGAGCGTCCTTCAGGCCTTCTGAAGCGGGTGGACGAGGTCCTGATGAGTTCAGCAAGGCTGGTTCTGGTGCAGCACAGCCTTAAATTTAAGTCCTTTAGCTGAAACTTTCATTATAGCCCTACAGACCATCAGAGGATCAGGCCCTGCAAGTTCAACACTGCAGCTCTTGGATTTTCCTATTAATCCTGGAAGAAAGCTGCGCTAATGACTTCCCTGCGAAACAAAGTGCACGCACAGACCTCCACACGGAGCTTAATGTGCTGTTGTGGCGTGCCCCTTCTGCAACCCTTGAGAATTTCGGGAAACACATCTAACTTGCTGCAGGAGCTGCCCTTGTTTTAAGGAGGATGCATTGAAAAAGTGTGCCTGGGGAGCTGAAAGCATCCCTTAGAGCACCGTGACCAGAAGAGTAACATGGCCTGGGTGGCTGGAGTCTGATCATGGGGAAAGCTCATGGCCTGTGCCACAAAAGAAACGGTTCTCCTGGGTCAGAGAACTGTGCTGTAACGACAGAGTAAGCTCCCGCAATGCCACGGCACAGGTCAGGGCTGGGAAGTGTACATAAAGGGCTTTCCCTGTAGAACAGGTCAGGTCATGCCGCTGATTAAATGCGTCCTGCAAAGGTGTCATAACTCTCCAGCCCGAGTGTGTTACGTCTCCAGAGCGAGAGCAGGGTTTTGCAAGACTGGATTAAGGTGAATTTATTCCCTTTTCATTCTTTCAAATGTAGATTTATCCCTGTTGAGCTGAGCTGTGATGAACTAACTTTTTGCTGTAGGCAGAGGGCTGGCTCTCGTACTGATGAAGAGACTTGTATTTTTGCTGAACTGCTTCTTTCCATGCTATTCACAGGAGGTTTCATGAATTTTCTATATGGGTGGCCAAGAAAGTGATTTCTTCTGGCGGGGGTGGGCTCTGTCAAGCTTACAGCTGCCAAGTTCCCTCTTTTCCTGATTTTTTTTTTTTTTTTTTTTTTCCCTCCCAGGAGGGTTGTCTGGGGGATACAATCAGGACAGTAGAAGCAATCAGGACAGTAGGATCTCTGATGTGCATCCAGCCCCCAAACGGACAAAAGGATGCCTCTTGTAGGTCTGCAGTCTGGGGAGCAGGACAGCGTCTGGGTGAGGTGCTGAGGGGGAGGAGAGTGAAATGTGAAATCTGAGCTTCCACTGAAAGCAGATTTTATGCCATGGGGCTGCTCAGCAGAGCTTGGGGTGCTGGGTTGGGTGGGGAAGCTGCTGGGATGGGGGCTTCCTCCTGCCCCAACCCCACAGCATCGAGGGCTCCTGACCCGCTCCCCTGCTGCACACCTGGGGTACAAGCAGCTAGCAGGAGAAAGGTGATTTAATCATATCTGAGGAGCACTGAATTGTATCGCAGATGAGGGAAGCAGGCAGTTGAGAGTGGGTGGGAACAAAACCCTACACTTTTCTTTGTTTGTCTTTTAACAATTGGTATTTACGATGAAGTTTGACCCCTCCCTCCAACCAAATGTTTCTACATGAGATAGTTTTCCCAAGAAAGGATAGAAAACATCAGCAGTAAAATAATATTTATAGAGCTATGTATTTGTGAAAGTGACTGTGGTTTTCAAGGTAAATAGTTGCTGGATTATTCAAAATACTCAGTATGTCTGTCAAAATCCTTGTGTCGTGTGGAATATTTCCCACACAGTTTCACAGAGAGCCTCTTTTTAACGGCTGGTGGTAAACCTGTAATGCTATGTTAGGTTTTTAATAGCTTGCAAAGGTCCCCGATTGATTTTCACACGTTTATTTCCACAGCAGTAAGGTTTTACATACTGAGGTGTGGGAAGGAAAGGGGGGGGGGAAATAATCACAGGATGTTGAGCGTGTTTCAAAACCTGTGCCTAAATGCCTGTCCTTAAAAGGCTCTCGAGCTGGGGGTGGCTGAAGTGATTGCATGAGCAGTGCTGGAGGGGAGCTGGGAGGTTTGCACTTTCTCAAGCAAGGGTTCCCTTCTTTTCCTGGCAGCCTCCTCAGAGACGAGGCAGTTTGCACAAAGAGAAAATCCCCTGCGAAGCTTCGTGCTGCCTCCTGCACCAGGGATGCTCCTCTCGGCTCTGAGTGGTGGTGGGACCTGTGGGGCTGTGGTGCCTGCACACGACTGGTGCTGAGTTTGGCTGTGCCTTGCTTTTCCATCAGCTCCATCCCATTTGCTGTAGGTCTCCCTCTCGTCATCTCATATTATTCTTGTGCAGTAGAGAGGCGCTCCTAAATCCCAATGGGATAATCAGACGTGGGAGAAAGGATCGTGAGCGCTCCTCTGGCTGCGGCCGTGCTGGTTTCTCTCCCAGCTGGGAGCTCTCCCTGCTCCTGGGAGGAGGTGCCTGATGCAAAGGGAGAGGCCATTATGGCCCAGAGTCTGTCCTAGGAGTTGTCCTTGCAAGTCAAATTTTAAATTTTTTCCAAAGGCTTGATGGAGTTTAATGGGCTGTAGACAGTTTTGTTATTTACATAGCAGACATCATTATTGGGGATATTTCCTTCTATATCTCATAGCAGCATGTCTAAGGACTGGAGACCAGCCTGGCTCTTCCAGAGCTTCTGAGTAAACAAATAAGCAAGCATCCTATTTAATAAAAAAAAAAAAAAAAAAGAGTGGCAATTAAAGAAGACGTCTTGCATTGTACAAACAGGAAGGATTGTAAAACACACTTTGCAGGGAGCCAGTGGAAATGCATTCAGTCTAGTTTATAATCACAGCACAATGAAATACCCTGAACGTAAATAGCAAGAAATCAATTTTCTTTAGAAAAAGTAAAATAAAGAACATTAAATGATCATTTGACTAGATAACTGCAGTTTACTCGGTGGTATAACTGTCAGCTTGCCTGTGCACAATAATGGAATTAATGCAGAGGGGGTATGGTTTAGATGTCTCCTTCTTTACAGTGACAATAACTCCCTTGTTTTCTCTAGTGAGTAGATGTTTATACTCTAATTTTGTCTCTGCAGGCTACACAGAGCCTTAAACTTGCAAAAGGGATTTGTGAGCAGCTTGCTTGTCGAGAACAAATGCTAGTCAAAAGAAATGCATGACTTACTGACCTTGAGTTCACTGAACCTTCATCTTGATGCTTCTGCACCGCTAAGGAATCGGCTGCTCCGAAAATTAAAGTTCCCAGATTAGAATAGGAGCTCCAACAAAGGACCTGTATGGTTTACAAATACACACCGATTAGAGGACTTTAAAAGAGCTTTGTAAGAACAATGGGATTATGAAAAGCAAATGTTTAAGAGGCAAGCAACCAATTGAGGTCAAAGTTGATGAAAACCAGACTTCTGAAAATATGGTATTTCTTATTTGCGTTTTGGCTAACAACCTTAACTCTTTGTCCTTACCTGTTACATTATTCATTTGGCCCTAGTCATATTGTCAAGCTGATGTGCTGTAAAAAGAGATGATGACTTTCACAGGGCCCTCGGTTTCAGTGTGTGTGCCTGGTATTTATTTTGCAGTATCTGGGTCATATTGGTTTGTTACATCCTCCAAGTTTTAATGTTTTTTAAGGAAGTTTACAGGAATATTTCTAGTCGATATTCTTTTAATGTGCTTAAAGCTACATAGCCATTGCATCACTTTTTTTCTTCCTGAAGAAACATGTCAAAAACCCAACATCTCAAAGTTTTCCATACTGTGTTAAGGCTAATGAACCTTTAATAGTTTACTTTGGTTCTCAAGCTTTTTGAAGCATCACAACTGCACCTCCTTCTAGGACAGAAGTATGAGAATTAATGCAAAGAGGAGACACATGGCAGTTTCCTAGTTCCCATAAAGAACTGTGCGTTGGGAGCAGATTCTTCCACTACAGCAGAGTGCATTTGTGCATACAGGTGACTGACATGGATGTAAGTGTGAGCATGTCTATTGTGTATATACGTGAAAATCAGATCATTTTTAAATATATACATAGTAAAATGGTATATGCTTTTCACATGCTCAGGAAACATCTGTGTGGATAGAAATATTTTTTTTTTTAACTGAGTTACAACCTTGGTTCTAAGGTTATAACTCCTATATATTTTACCTGCTTAATTGAAAAGATGTTTATATCATGAGAACTTGGAAAACTGAGAAAACTTGTTTTGCTTACCCCATAATCTGCAGAGTTCGCTTTGATGATAGTATGTCATAATTCCTCCTGGGTGCCAGTCAAAACAAAGACTTTGCACTGTACACAAGCAGCTCTTGTTTGGATGGTTTTGGTATTTTGAAATGCAGAGTAAAATCCAAGACAGATATTACTTCCCTTCCTGTAGCTGAATAAGGATAAGGCTCAAAGTGTGAAGAATTTTTAAGCTTAAAGTAACGGAAGCTTTGATCCCCTTAACACAGATGCTGTGACTCTGTGCTGTATCATAGGTAGTTTAAAGTAAAAAGTAGGAAAAAAAACCACCATTTAGAAACCTTTCAGACTGCCAACTTTTGCTGAAAGGGGATTCTTTAGATGTTGTCGGCAATGAAACTTGATGGAAAATATTTCTTTAATGTTTTTGAACCTTCCAGAGATAGAGAAAAAATTACGTGCATATTTAGTTTCATATTTTTCTACTTACCTTATTTACCTGAATTAATAGGGTGTGTTTTTTTGATGTTTACCTGCTCAGAAGAAAGCTTAAATTTGTCTTGAAGCTTGGATAGACGGGCAAAGCGAAGTATTTCCTGAAATTATCCATCACAAAATTACGACGGTCAGTATGGTGAAATATCATACCGTTTACACTGCTTGTTCTAGGTGCAGGTTCGCTGAAGCAGCGGGCTGTTGTCTGTCTCTATTGAAGCTGGAGGGTCGATTGGCTGAGCCTGAGATGACACTTGGGCACAAGGACAAGCTTTGGGCTTCTGATGTGGGATAGCAGCTGGGGAGCGGGGGACGCAATGTGTCCTGCTCGGTTGCCTTAATGCAGCTTTCCCCTGGTAGAAGTTGAAGGGTATACGTCATACCTTGAAAACAAGCTGCTTCATTTGTCCTTTCTTGTCTGTGTAATGGGAACAACTTTTCATTTTCTAAATTGGTTTGAGATCTGTGGATGAAAAGGCTTTGTAGCTACCGCTATTGGCTTTGCTTTCAGTGAGTATTTTAGACATTACTGAGTCAAAACCACCCAATTTCTTGTTCTTGGGTTCAGAAATTGCTGAGAACTCAATTTCTAGATTGAGATATGGAGTTCTACATCTAATTAATAATCTGAACTGAGATTATCTACTGTCTCAAGTAGGAGGCAAGAAGAATAATGAATAGCCTCAGACAAGACACAACAAAGTTTCCAGCAACATCCTGAAGCACCCTGAGAGTTAATCACATCCCTGCAGCACTGCTTGCTATCAAACCACTGCTTGTCGTGCATTAACGAAGGCACTGCACCCACCGCAGGAGCAGCCAGCAAGGGAGAGCATCAGCATGCATGCTGCTTTCCTGGTGACCATATAACCAGTGCTGTACCTGGAGCTGTGCAGCTTGCTTTGTAATGCAGATTGCTCTAGCTGGAGGTTGAAAGTACAGCGAAAGCGCTGCAATTGCAAGCTTATTTAATAATGCAAGCAGAGGGCAAATCCCAGGAGCAGTTAAAAATATCAGCACAGAAGCTGTTCTGTTGTCCGTTTTCCTTTGGGACCGTTGTCAGCTCCACATTTTCTTCTTTTTTTTTTTTTTCCTGGAGCTGTAGATCAGATTTCAGGCGGACAACAGCTCCCTTTTGAGGACAGCAGTGACCTGCTGAAGGAAGGTGGGCACCCCGAGAAACCAGCTGCAGCTCGGGCTGCCCGCAGTACCCAGGCGCCGCAGAGCCAGGCTGGCTGCTGCGTTTCTAGCCAGGCAGGGGTGAGGAAAGGTCAAAAAGAATCTCGCCGTTCCCAGTGTCTGTCAGTAAGTAATCATGCAGATAAAAATCTCACCACTCCCTCAGCCCAACAAAAATTTCTTTCTCCATCTATATATCCATATAACATTACAATACGAGCCTCAGGGCATCTCTTGTCCTTATCTAAACAAAAGTCTTCTCTGAAAACCTTAGTCATGCAAGTTATGGCATGAAATCACCCTTTCAGCAGAAAAATGGTAATTTTGCATCTGGAGTCAAAGGAGGACTGGCTTGGTGTACAAAGCTATTATTTTTCTCACATCCAATCACCCTTAGTAATTTGGGAGCAACTCACGTATCAGTCTACGAGGGTTTTCATTCAGTGCAGGTATAAAACCCACTGAAGCTGCACTTGGATTTTTCTTTGGGTCCTGCTGGCACATCTTATGGAGGGTTAGCCGCCTTCTCCTTGGAAGGCTCAAGAAAAATGACAGACCCAAGAAATTAAATGGGAATGAGCTGTAGATAAATGTAAGCCCGTAACACTGGGTAGTTGTTTTGTGATTAAACTGAGGGTAGCCTGGAGAAAAGCAGGAGGTTTGAATAGGGCAACATACTGTTGGTGCAGTTTTTGTGAAAGCATTTCCAGGTGTCATGATGGATAACTCATTAAAAATGTGGGTCGCATGTCATTATCAACTGTCACCTTGTCTCTAGGTATGGTGCAGAGCAACGGATGCATTTCCTGCCGTGTCTGGTACCTGTTCTGCTCCTTGACCCGTCATGTCTGGGTCAGCGTAGAGCATTCTCATAGACCAGGAAGTTGCTGCTTTTTTCTCCTCTGAAAGAAAGGCTATGGGTGAAACTAGCCAATTCACTTGTATTTGGCAAGGGGATCTTGGGTAATTACAATGAAGAGAAACGGGGTCATCTCCCATTTTTGTTATTACCTGCTCGCTGTGCTTGGGAGGACCCAGGCTGGCTTGCTGACACCTTGAGCCCTCCCCAGGTCTGGATAGGGCAGAGGTGGGGGGAAGCTCTGTGTCCTTCCCCTGGCATCATTTGTGGGATGGCTGAGCATCCCCTGCACCCCGGGGCTTCTTCTGGTGCTGTTGGTGTCAATGGCCTGGGTTTCGAGGTAGGGGAAGGGGTCTCCGTTTGGGAAGGGTCTGCGTGGCTCTGGGTGGGCTGCTGTTGCTGCAGCTAGGTGAGTGAGTCCAGCTCTCTCCTGGAAGCAAATCGGTGTGGGAGAATCTCACAAATTCCCCAAGTGGGAAAAGCCTGAGTGTTCCTCCGTTTGTGTAGAGTTAACTTGTGCAGTTGACATTGAAAGCAATGTTAAAACAGTCCTTAAAAATAATTACATGTAATGATCCCTTTCTCTGTTTTCCTGCCTTAAAAATAATTTATTTGCCCTTGTTGGTTCAGGCACAGTGCAGATCTGAGCTGAGGCTTCCCTTGAATTAGGCAGCGCTCAGCTGGCAGCACTGCTCACCCCAGGAGGTGTGAGCGGCAGTTCCAAGGCTCGCGTTCCCCTTCCCAACCCCATTGCAGCAGGCAGGCTCTGAGCACTGTGCCTCGCAGCCCCGTGGGGCGGTGGGACAGGCTGGCCAGGCTTGCTGTGGGGAGACGGGATGGAAACCTGGCTGGGGAGGAGAAGGAAAGCAGTGTGTGACCTGGGGGGCAAATGTGCGGTGTGCAAGGGCTTGGCTACTTTTTTCCTTGTCCCGACTTCAGCAGTGAGCATGGCTCTGTGCAGGAGATCCTATAGCACAGGCTCTCTTTCTGCTCCAGACAGGTGGTAACTGGTAAGCCTCAATTTCTTTCCTTAATTATAGTGTCTCAGTGCAAAACTTCCAGATCATCTTTAAAATGCTGCTGATTATTAAGAACTGCTCTCTGTTTCTTAACATTGCTACTACCTTGCTTTTTGCTTTCTTAGAGAGGTGAAAAGCAAGATTTAATTTCCCTCTGTTCTTTAGATTTTAAGCAATGTTATTTTATCTGTGCTTTAGCTTAAATGCTTGTATTTCCTATTGCCGGAGATCTGCTTTCCCCTTCCTTCTGCCCCCTCAGCCCTATTTAGACAATCCCCAAATGCGTGGCTTTTGAAAGTGCTGTTAATACCTCTCACTTCACTGTTTATGATGCTGGGCAGTGGTGCATTCAGATTATCACAGCACGGGTAAAATAATACCCACTTCTTCGCTTACATCCTATTACTGCGCCTTGGAGAGCCCTCTCACTTAGATTACTCAGGGGAAATTCAATGACATACAGCCTTTTGATTTGAAATATAAACTGTTGTGCAGAGATTTAAAAGATACCCTAATTTATTTGGAAACGGCCAGGAGTGTGCTGGAACTTGTTTGATTGCCGTGCTTTATTAGGCCGTGATTTTTCCATCTAGCTTCTATTCCCAAAACCTGCTGAATGATCATGATTTACTTTGGACATCTGTTAAATTCTGGGCTGTCTGGGGAACAAAACAAGGGGGCTGCATTCCTGATGGGGATATTGGAGGAGAATAGTGGAACCGGTTGTGTTCTCCCATCAACAGGGTAATACGAGAGTCGCCCAGCTTTGTGATTCCTCTAGCTTGCATGTTTTGTGCGTGTAAATGTGTGCATATCCAGACATGTTATGATAAACTGCTATTATTAAATATATTAAGACCACCTCAAGCTTTTCCCTGAAGAGCAAAGACTATCAGGTCTATTGCTTTGCTTTTTCCACCCAGAACAAATCAGGAGCATGGACGGGAGCAGTGACAGGGTGCTGGGACCTGTTTGGTTCCCCACCCACTGCTGCTGAGATATTTCTGTTTTCAGCTGTCACTACCAGTGTATTCTCAGTTCTCCTCCCCTCCACCCCCAGCTGCAACCAGCACTGAAAAAGCTGCCTGATTCCCTCCTAGCAGTTGAAGCAAACCCTGCTGCATTTCTGCTTCCTCCTGCAGGACAGATTTACTCACTGTGGTTACCCTGTGGTTGCCACATGTTAGTTACATTAAAGGCACTGCGCCCTAATCTAATGAAACAGAAATCCATCAGATGTATAAAAACATTCTGTTGTTCTCCTATATTCACAAACACTTCCTGTTCTCCCCCTCACTAATTTCGGGAATAAGGTCAGCCTGTTGGAAGGGAGCTTTCAAAGTGTGTCAGGTTAAAATATATCCACCCTGTTTGGATTTCGGCGGTTGCAGTAACCAGGAGCACAAGGGTGATATTCCTGTTTGAAGAGGAACGATAGGTATTTGTGAAGTAAGAGTCATTATCTGGGGTTCCTAATTGTTCGATGGCGTTGCAAAAGGCACACTGAGTCAACAAAAGCTTTACCTGAGTAAAGGTGATGGAAATACTTACAAAAAGGCGCTCCAAGGGTGCTGATGCCTAATGCCATTAAACACACAGATGGAGATCTGCTGCTTGTCTGTTTGCACCTGAAGAACAAACTATAACGTGAATAGGGGTTTTGGAAAAAACTATTCAAGACGATTTCCAAGTGCATTAAAACATTAATCCTCACAAAGTGTCTAAGTAGCAGCAAATGTTTAGACACCTTTCAGGCATAAAGCAAGTGGTCTTGTGTAGCAGCAACAGGAGACTTGAAATAGGCTGTTCTGCTTTGGGGTTTTATAAGTTTTGTTATTGTCATAATAGGAAGTTTAAGAGTGCACAGGGCAGGAAGAGAATTCCTTTCTGGCTTGTAACATTGCAAGTGGAAGGATCGTGAGTGCAGGAGCCTTCACATTGCTGCGGGAGCTGGGAGCACTGACTCCCTTCCATTGCTCTAACTCCCCATAGGTAATTCACTCTCTTGAGTCATATTGTTTTATATCTGGACTTCAGCATAACGCTTAGTCAGAGATGACAGCAACAGAACTACTTCATGAGTCATCTCCTTAATCCTGCTCCAGACAGAGGGCTCTTCCTTTCTGTTAGTCAGTCTGTTAGCTCCACTACGTTGCTGTTAGATGCCTTTAGTTGTTTTTTTCCCCAGTCCAAATTAGTTTTTTTTTCTGTGATTTTGATTCTTCATTTCTGTGATTTTGATTCAGAGGCATTATCAACCATTGTGAGGTCTTTCCGCCTCCGCAGGTTAGCCCTAGTTCGTGCCCTACTCAAGCAGATTGCTTCTAGTCCTAAAGGGAAAACTGTCCAGGAGGTTTCCCATGAAGAAGCTGATCTAATCCATTTGAGCTGGTAAAAGACTTCTGTGAACTTTGAAATGTGCTGGACTGTGCCTTACAAATAATGCATGGTCTGTTGCTTTTATACCAGGGCAATAACAATTTAAAGTCAGAACGTTATCTGGAGGTCTGTAGGACTGTGACCCAAGAGAAGCTGCTAGAGCTGTGTGAAATTTCTATAATGAAATCCCATACCCTGCGAGATACCCCAGGCTTTGCTGCCAGCCTGAAACCTGAGTTAGGGTTATGGAGCTCTATGAAACTTTCAGGAGAACCACAGCCAGTTTTTTGTTTCAGCTGAGCTTTGCAGCGGTGCCATAGGTTCATTTAAATGCTGAATATGTGGAAATGAGCTCCTTTCCTTCCATGTGAATGTTAATTTAGTACACTTTGTTTAGCTGCGATAGCAACACAGTTTTTGGAAGTGTTTTGTGTGCATTAGTCATCAATATCTGAGTGATGTTTCTATTGTGCTCATCTGCCAGTGGTCCTAAAAAGCAGCAGCAATTCATCTATTCCAGCTGGGACAAGAAAGACTGACAAACTGCAGTGCTGCATTAAAAAGTGACTAAAAATGGCATCAGAAGGCACGTTTATTGTAGTTTCGTGACTGCAGCAGTTAGGGACTGAGCTTCTAGCATGCTGCAGCATTTGGGATTACCACCATGGGCTGTCCCCTTCCATCCCACAGGATGACTCAGTTGGAAGCCTGCTCTCCTGAAGCCTGCATGGAGGACCAGCCTCCAGCAGTTGTACTGCCCAGCGTAGTGCTGGTCTCACGGGCAGCCTGGGGCCAGGATGGCAATCCTCCATGTAACTGTTGAGTTGGTGTGCGCAGCACCGACTGCTTGCAGGCTCAGGTGAGGAGTGAGGAGCACATCAGGAGGAAGGTGAGCTCGTGACTGAGGTCCCCAGCTGGAACCTGGTGAGTCTGGGTTTGGCTTCTGCTGTGACCTCCTTGCCTGACCCTGTGCTCAAGGCTGTACCAGAGCTCTGCTTCCCATCTGCAGGATAGAAATATTTATCCATCTGCCTGCCCTTTGTTTCTCTACCAAAATGTGTGAGGAGAGGTCTTCCATCAAGGAAATATATGAGAAAGATAACTTCAGCTGAATAAAACTAGTTCTTTTACTTTCTGTATCCAGTAGTCTCTTCCAGAGACTGAAGCGGAGCTGCTAGGTGTAAATTCCTTCTCTGGATTGTTTTGGTTAAAGTTCATCTTTGTGAATCCTGCTTTTTCTACCTGTATTTACACAGAGTGCCCTGTCCACCAGGATTTTGAATATTATTGCATTTTTGCCATGTGTCTTCAAGGCAGTCACCCTGGGGAGAGGCAGTGTTCTTCCCCACTGCAGTCTGGCCTGCCCAGGACTGCTACACTGGTGCCTGTGCTGCTGATACTGCCAAGCGCCTGCTCACAGCTAAGCTGGTACCTGTAATTTGTCAGAGGGAAACAAGGAATTAGATTCTTCAAAGCAATGATGCTCTGCATCTCTCTCAGCAAGGTTTGCCCTAGCTGTCTGTTCCATCGTAAGCTCCTCCAGCTTATGAGGAGGGGGGTTGAGACTGGAAGATTTTAAGGTCAGCACCATCTATTCAGAGGAAGAATAGAAGGCCTGACCTTTTTCAAATGGTAAGCTTTGTCAGTGTTCCCATTGGGACTTTTCCCCAGGTGACTCCTTAAATGTCACTTATGGTAAACTAGGGGATGGGAACCATTATGAACTTCCTCTTTTTCCTTCATAAGGCAACACTGAGAGCTCCTAATGGGGTTAGGTGTCTTTCTAAAGTTGGAAACGTACCAGAGATGGGAATATAAAAGCATTTTTCTTATGTCTGTTTTGTAAAAATCATAGTTCTTGATGTCTGTCTTTAGCAATGCAAAAAAAAAAAAATCCTGTATAGCTACAATTAACACTCCAGCAATAACTCAGTGGCATACATTCCTTGTGTTTATTGATTAGCGAACAAGCCCCCTGGGGTTTACATTGCTTCCAACACATTCGGTTCCAGCTGAATACCTGCAGTGTGCATTGATCTAAGCGTGTGATTTCTCCTAAACATCAGCTGTCCTGTCCTATTGCGTTGCAGCTGTGTGTGTTTTTGTAGCTGTGCAAAACCAAGTGGCTGAAAATGAAAAATCACCATGTGAAAAATGAAAGGGCACATGTTCTCATCTCTGCTGCTGTCCATGAGCCCTGTCTGTCATGCTGAGGTTACACCTGCATAATTCACTTCTCTTCAACAGAGCGACTCCTGATTTATATTTGCATGTGTGAGAAGAAACTCGAGTCCCTGAGGGGCTATGGTAGCTCAGTGCTTCAAAGAATCAGGTCCCCACTGTAGAAAAGGACCAGATACCAAAGTTCAAAGTCAATGGATGCTTATTTCTTTACAGCTTTTGTTTTCTTTGTGAACATGCAGTACAGATCATTGCACAGGCATTTCCAGTATAGGTGTGGCTGCAGTAATTACTGCTTATTCTTTTGACAGAACCTGCACTTGCAAAACGCAGCAGGATGTGAAAGCAGATGAACATGCTGTCTAAAAGGACTCAATGACCAGCTGAAGTTCGAAGGCTGGGAGCAGCAGGATGAGTTCCTTGGCAAGCCAAAGGCTTCAGCACGTGCTGTGTGTGGTGGGTTATAGGAAGGTGGAGGTGCCTGCTCGAAGCACCTGGCCGTGGCTTGGTGTGCTGCACAAGCTTTGTGTCCCTGCTGAAGGGACAGTGCATGTGGGGGGGATGGAGGCAAAGGAGGAGGAAGGGTACAGGAAGAGTGGTGCTAGAGCTGGAGGAGTAACGAGCTGGCTTTGTTTCAGCTTGTCAGCCTCCAATCTGCTTTAAAGTTGGTGCTGAAGTACGCAGCAGCGTGTGGCATGGAGATTGGAGATGCAGGTTTCCAAACCAGTGCCAGGGTGCAGGCTAACTCTCGTTCTGTTCGTAGCTGTACGATAGGAAAGCATGGGCTGCGTGTGGAAGAGGCTGATAGGCAAATTAGGGAGCATTAATGCAGCAGTAATGGGGAATGCTGTCCTGCAGCTGTGTTGTGTTGGCTGTAACCAAGCATGAAAGATGCCCAGTGAACGGTGCTGCCTCTGCTTTCACCTGCCGGTGCCTCACCCCAAGCTTGCTAGATGGGGTCGTCTTGTGAGGGCTCTGGCTGCTGCTCATTTCTTCAAGGTTTTCTTATTTTTTCCCAGCTTTGGGACTACACTCCCAACTCAACTCTTCAACAACTTCAGAAACAGCGTCTCTCTTTCTGTACTCTTGGAGGCATGGTCGCACCATGACTGCTTTTGCAAAGACCTGAAGAAGTATATTTTCCTAAAGTGCAATCTTCCTTTACCTTGCACCAATGTTTAATGAATTGATTGCAGCAGCAATAGCAAAGAAGGCTGTGGCAGGCCTGCAGATGGTGTGAGGTGGTGTTGCCATTGGTAAAAGACAGGGCCAAGACTTTGGTAGCAAGAGGCTCGGACGCAGAAAAGGAGGAGGGTTTCACCCTGAGCTCGGTCAGCCCTGCTCGCCCAGAGCACTCCCAGCTGCTGCTTTGGATTGCAGAGTAAGAAGCTGTCTCTGAGGTTCATTAGGCCTTCGCCTATTAAGGGCTTTAAAAACTAGGGTCAGGACCTTGAAACAGATCTGCAGCCTGTGAGGGAGCAGAGCATGTGCGCTATCTGTGCAGCGAGGGGAGCGGTTTTGGTTCAGCTCCAAGTGGATCAGTGCCTGCAGCACGAAGCCACCTGGAATTAATCGAAAACACTGGTGGCCACTCCGAGCCGAGAGGCAGAAGCAGGCAGAGACTGGGAACAAACCGCCCTTAGCCCCTGGTTGCGCTGGTGGAGGCGCGTGTGGGAGGTTTGCTCTGACACTTCCCACGCTGTGTGCGCTTCGTGAACTTTATTTCCAGCGCTGTCAAGACAAAGTCTGTCGTTGTAATTACAGACGAGTTTTCTTCTCTTGGAAGAAGGTTGCACATTTATTTTTGCACAGGCCATGCTGTCCCCAACGAGTCGCTGCTAGGAACCAGGACAGCTTCTGAAATCCAAATGCAGCTTTTCTCTCTCCTCCGTTTCCCCATGTCTTCCCCTAGGCTGTGTGTGTGGCAAATACAGGGCTCTGTTCCTCAGCCCCTTGGTGGCGGAGCCCACCAGAAAACAGTCATGGGCTTGGCAAGAAGGATTTCAGGGGGGATTCCCAGTGTCATTAGAAAGATGTCTGTATCCAAGTGATCTTTGCTTCCTTGCTATTCTGTGACTGATGAATGTAAAAATACCTAGTAGAAAGAATACTTGTCCACAACTGATGGCTTTTGGTGGTCCTTTAAGGAAGGCTACATGCCTGATGATATCTTAGCATATGGAGCAAAGCTAGGATGCTCTGGGTACTAGTGCAGTCGAGAGGAATTACGCAAGTGTTCTGTAGTTTGTTTAAAGTACAACTAAGATCGATACATCCCGGGACTGAGTTTTGTTGGCCTCAGAATCACGAGGAGCTGAGGGACCTCCTGCTCCAGGAGGGGCACGGCTGGAAACCAGGCGGGACTACAGCTGCAGCTTTGAGGAGTTGCAAGTTGTGGTGGAGAAAGGACCACTTGGTTAGCAGGTCAGAGTTGCTTGCACACTGGTGAATTAGAAAAAGATTAAGAATAAGGAAAGATGTGTGCTCAGATGTGACTCCCATTGTGTTTGCCTGCCTTGGTGAGAGCGGGTGATAGGGCAAAGCAGGGTTTGTCATGCAAGTGGCAGGTGAAGGAAGGACCTTGGTTCCCCTAGCTAGGCACAGGCAGTTTATTCTGCCCCAGCTCTCTAGTTCATCTCCTCTCCTGACCTCTATCAGGCCACGCAGTTCCTGCAGAACCTCAGTTCACCTTTTCCCTGCACAGCTGTCCCTTTCCTCTCTGCCCCCTTCCTTTGACTGTTGTCCCAGAGCCTCCCCACATCCCTGAGCTCTGCTCAGGCACAGGACGCCTCTCACCCCTGGTGCAGGCAGGTTCCCTGGAGCGGTGCTGATGCTCCTGTCTCAGGAAGTGCAGGCTCTTCCATGTGCAGTGTGATGATGTCTGGGTGAAAACTGGAACTGCAGCTCATACATATACAGACAGAGCTGCTGGACCGGTAATTCCTCTGTCTCCTTTTCTGCCTGTAAGTTATAGCCTGAAATTGAATCTCAGAAAAAGGAAGGTCCAAGTCCAAGAAGCAGGGTAATGATTTGGAATTTTTCTCCTGTTTGTTTTGTGGTGTTCCACCCAGGCGTGTGGCTCTCTCTTCGCCACAGAGGAAGAAGGGGCTATGTTCTTCAAGGAGAAATTCCAGTTCGGGGTAATGCAAATGAAAACACAGTGTGTCCTTTTTCATTCAAATTACAAACAAAAAATTTGTGATACGAGTCATGAGCAAAGGCAGAACAGAGCCTAGAGTCTTTAATCTTTAAAATCTATTTTACATGATTAAAAGGATCCTGCCTAGAGAAAAGCAAGACTGGCTATTTATATCTCCATTCTTTTTCCCCCCACCTTTTTTCCTCAGAAAATACTGTGGAGTCTTTCACATCTGAAAGACCACGGCTGGCTGCCATTAATTTTAATGCTAAATCCTCATCAGCATTTCAAAACATTATGAAAATGTCTAAGAAACTGTCTTCTAGTAGCTTGAAAATATCGCAGGCAGCAACCTAAATAATACTGTAAGTGCCCTGGTAAGTACAAGAGCACATGCTGGAAAGGAAAAGAAAAATAAAAGGCTTTAGACCACCAAGCAAACATCAGTTCTACAAAGCAGGCATAAATGGATTGCAGGATTTCATGGATGCTGAGAGTTTGAATTACTGACTGAGCTACACCTCACTTAGAGAAAACGTGGCTCTCTTTTTTTTAGAGAATGCATCAAATATTGAATGCTACTGTTTGCTGTGCAGTCTGCTGTGTGGACAAGTACATAAATAACCTTACATGTAGGGTCCTGTTTGGGCCAGCAAATGCAATTAAAGGAATGGAATATGTCAAAGAACCTAATATTAGTGCTCTATTATGCTGCATTGGCAAAGATGATAGATGCCAATTAAATTGAAATCAATGGTCATGGGTTAAACAAATGATGGCTCTGATCAAAGCACTCCTTAGTGAAGCATTAAACCTGTTCCCAAACTGCAATGCGTGTTTCTTACAGTCCTGCTTAAAATTTAGCCTGTGCTTAAGTTGGTTCCTGTTCAGGGAAGGGCTGGAACGTGCATTTGGGATTTATTTTTTAATTGGGAGTATCCACACTTACCTAGTTCTGCGTGGATGGGATTCATAGAGACAGTTATGCATATGCTAAATTTCGCTGGGGTTTCAGGACATGCTATTGCTGTATCATTCTCGTTTATATTTATAGTGCTCCAGCCGGCTTGGGGAACTATATAAGGATTTCAAAATCTTGAGCTATTTCTGCTTGCTATGGTGTTGCTTTCCCAAAGATCTGCCCTTCAGTGGGATGGCAGGGGAGCAGCAGGGAGTGGTCCTTCTCCCTTGGTAGTAAGCGGGATGCTGCCAGCTGAGGATGACTACCCATACTGTTAGTTTTGCAGTAGGGATTTTTTTTTTTTGCCTTGACAGATATATATTTTTAATAATGCCAAGTCTTTCTGCTTTTCTAAGAATTCAAGTGTTTTTATTTTTACCCTGTTCTTTTTGAGAGAGATCTGGAAACCTCTAGCCCTATTTAAAATTGTTTTTTGAAAAAGTTTTAAAAGAAATTTTCCAAGGAGGGAGGGGAATGTTTACTGACTTTTCCCAGTTCTTATAGGAAGTGGAACCATGAACTCTCTCCAAGCAAATGCAGTCAAAAATCTCTGCTTTTTTGGGAGATCCCAGATTTTTGGGGAAAAGGTGCTGAGGCAAAAGTGAAGGCAGAGATGGGAAACTTTCATCAGCCCCTGTGCAGCTTTTTTTCCTTTTGATTAAATACGAGGTTTAAGTATCATCAACAATGTGAATTCTGAAAAATACATGAGAATGCACTTGAGGTTAGAAAGCTTGTCTTTTATTCAGGTATTAAAAAAAAAAAAACCACTGGATTGTTCTTGAAATAAATCACTGAGAGGGTTAGATGAAGGCTGGAGGTGCACACTACATTTTTCATTGCCAGCTTCTCGTAGCCAAGGTATGTTGTTAAGACTAACCTTGGAAAAGCACTTCTCTTCCTGCATAGCTCTCCATGGTGGCATCATTAATGTTGATGGCTATAATTGACCACAAAGAGCAGACCTTTAGTCCCTACCTGATCTTTCAGAGTGTTTATACACTGCTAGCCTGACCACACAGCAGACTAATGAGCATTACACTTGACAAATATTGTCATGCCTAAACAGAAGATAGTGCTGCTAAGACAAGCAGCAAGCCTGGGGGCATGTCATGCTAAAATAGTGAAGTTAAGAACTAACATTAATTCTCTTCCATTCACTGGGGCCTGATCCAGATCCCTAGTGCCAGCTAAGTCTTTCCACTGTGAGCTTTGCGTTTCTGTGAAGAAGCCCTTAAAATCACAATGCAACAAAATAGCATAAAAGCACAATGCAACTGAATAGTATAGTAATGAATTTGACCATAAGAGGTGTAAACTGCTTTTTGACTAGGCTCAAAGCTCTTCCAATAGCTGGATAAGGCATCAATGTGAGATGGAAAAGCTAGATCCTGATTACCTTGAGATTTAGATGCCCAGAGTCTTGTTACTGACTTGGTAGTGCCCCAGATTTTGTGCTAGAACAAAACATGATGAGCAATTTGGAAGAAATGTGAACCTGCAATATTTATTATTCCTCTTGTGTGTGACTGCTGCAAGTAATCTGCATACAGAGTTCTGGGGAAATTCCCCCTTGCCACGCACCAAGCCTGGTGATAAATCCGGGGTCATTGTAGCACCAGGGTGGCTGAGCTACCTTTGGGCTACACACATGCATTTTTCTAGAACAACAACAAAAGTTGTAATGACTTCTTAGTATTCTCTTTCTAGGTGCTACAATCTGAGAGTGGTTCTTGTGAAATTAATAGGATTACTAATTATGCACTCGTCTGAGTATCTCTTGGGTCTGTTTATCTGGTGTCTAGGCCTCACTGTGGATTTTGTTGCAACTTGCTATGATTTACTCAGCTGTTCAGTCTCTTTTTTCCTGACAAAATGCTTGATGTCAGGTAGGTCAGATATCCGTAATGTTTTGGGCTAAGTTTAAGTAGCACTGCAGTACAGCACAAAAACGTGGTGCTGAATCACCGCGCAGGGCTGGAGCATCCTTTCCAGCCGGCAGCGTGGCTCTGCGCTGACTTGCTGTTTGTTGGTGACTCGTGCTGTAGCAATGCGATGTACGACAAGGTGCTGCTGACCATTCCTGTCACCAGATATTCATCTAGCTCACAGCAGGCAGCCAGCCCCACTGAAATGGAGGGGAACGAGCATGCCACCAGGCTGCCACCAGGTCCTTCGGAAGATTGTCCTCTTGACAGGAGGTGACTCACTGGGATATGCACCCAAGGCCGAGTTGAACTGAGCCACTGAAGCAGGTGGGCCTTGGTTTAGGCCTTTTGCCTGCTTTTGCTGTGAGCAGGGCTTCGGCTGTGGATGCGGGCTGGCCTGGCAGGAGGCACAGGCCTGAGTCGCAGCGAGCACAAGGGCTAGCAGCACCGCCCTGGGTGGGCACTGTGTCCGTGGTATCCCTGCTTCCAGCATGTTCAGCAAATTCTCTGGGGACCGATCCTTTGCATTAGGATCTGCTCGTTTTGAGTTCAGAATCTTCCAGACCAAAAAAAGTCTAAGTGAGCAAGGACTCCTTTAATATTTTTCCTGTGCTGGGAAGCAGGTGCAGGGAACGATTCCCACCAGCCCTGCTCTCCTCCCGGTGGGAAGGCTGTGCTTGGTGTACCCATCAGTGCCCCCAGAGCCTCAGGAGATGCGGCCAGGCCCTCAAAACACATTGCACGCTGCTCACCTCTCAGTAACCGAGCCGTGTCCTCCTAGGACAGCCTTGATCCATGATGTTGGCTGTCAGCAAGGCCCCGCTGGGGATCAATGCGGGCATGTTGATGCTCTGCTTCCTCTGCAGGGAGGCTCTCAGCTGCCAGGGCAGTTTATCTAAATATCACCTAGTAGCTTTCACCTGTGTACTATTAAACTGTTAATATATCAGGGGGAGAACTCCTCCAGGAGAGTGAGTTAGGAATACCTAAATGAGGTAGCTGTGTTATCCTCAGTAAAATATTATTGTTATTAAACGTTCCCACCAGATACTTGGACAGCTTGTGTTACAACTGCAAAGCTAACATTTCATTATAGGAAGATATATATTCATAATAGATTGCAATTTACCAAAATACACAGAGGGCCCCAGATTTGTCAGTGTGCATTTGCTTGGCGAGAAATACATCTCACTAAAAACCAGATGTCAAAATTAACAGTAGAGCTTTTGCAATGTTGGGAAGAAAGCTGACATTTCAGAGCTGGCAGTCCAGCTGTGTTAGCGGCATCAGGGAGCCTTTGTGTTAAGTATGATGTTTAGCAGTGGAATTGCATTAGGAGTTGCTTTAAATTATAAGTTGGGGGAAATCACCACGCTGTGTTGGGGACAACAATTGCAATCAGGTGAGATCCTGGATCACTCTCCACCCCCCAGTATTTTCTCTCTTTCCATTCATTTACCAATGTTCCTATATGGCAAAATCTCAAATGGTTGTAAGAGTGGCTTTTTTTTTTGAGAAAATTGCTGGACGTCATCACCAGCATCACGTTTTGAAGAGGGGTGTGGGAAGCAGGAGCTTGAAAGCTCTTGCAGATGTCGGAGTGACCGTTCTGAAACGCAAATTACAGGTATGTACCATCCTGGTTTCTAACGTGCTTTATCTTCCTGATAATGTGACCTAACTTTCAGGGTCTTTTTTTATCTGTACCTTTCTAGAACTGGTCTTATCCATGCATTTTTCTCACCTGTTTGTAGCTGTTAGCTAGTGAGCCAGTCTGATGATTAGCTGACTAATTTGTTGGCACAGTTTTCTGTCGGGGGAAGAAGGGTGCACGCTTTTTTAAAAGTGAAGATAATTAACCATTGGAACAACATAAGCACTGCTGGGTTCTCCAGTACTAGCAATTGTAATGTCAGGATTTTTTCCTGAGAGATGTCCTTGGTTTTCCATAGGCATTAATTTGCAGAAGCCCTGTTGCCTGTGCTGTGTGGAAGATGGGTGATCGTGGTCGTACATCACATCTCAGGAGTTCCCAAACCTGGCGGCTGGGCACTGTGCTTAGCTCTGCTGCTGCTTTCAAGAACAGGAGGGAGAGTGGGTTTGGTCACAGGCACGGTCCATGCCTTGCCATGAGATCTGCATCTCAGTTTGCCTCGGTCTCAGGGCAGCGAGCTACCACTGAATGCGGCATGGCAGGTTGTCGTGGCTCTGCGTGTCTCTGGCCAGTCTCTTGGAGCCTCTGAATGCATTCACTGGGGCAGATGCTACATCAAATGGTGCTGGTGGGGAGTTGACTCCCTGAGCATGGTGCCACCCCCTCCCCAGGGAGCAGCATCTCCTCCCTGCTGGGCCTGCGGGGCAGGATGGGGCTGAGCCCAGAAAAAGCAGGGTGCAGGTACGGGAGGGGTCCTCTCAGGGGACCCCACAGGAGAAATTATTAGACTTGGTGTGTTCATCTGTGGGCTCTGCGCTGGCTGCTTGCTCTGAGCACCCCCGGAGAAGAGAAGCAGCCTTGCTGCAGGGCTTTGTCAGGTAGTGACACCCCGGTCCGTGGGCAGGAGGACGTGCTGCCCTACCTGTGGACGTGGAAGGGAGAGACTCAATTCGAGCCCTTCAAGGCAAGGTCACATTTCCTCTTTAAATTCCGGATAGAGATTGCTGTCGCCCCCAGAAGCGTTATGTGACCTTATCTACCATACAGATATTTTCCCAAGGTTTCCCATTAGAGAGGCCAAGGTGAGCGTGGGGGCAGTGCCCACGCCTGAACCCCCCCATGCCGAGCAGAGGGGGCTGGTGGGGCAGGACAGGGTGCTCGGTGTGATGAGCTGGGAGCAATAACGGGAGGAACATTTAGAGGAGAAAAAACCTCCCTGAAGCCTGTTGGGGATGTTCAGCCCTCTCCAGTAAATCACTGGGGCGTGATCTTGAGCACCTATTTCGATGTTTTGCTGAAGTGGGGCCCGGCGGAGGAAGAAGTCCTTAGGCAAATCACGATGTATAAATACCTCTGCTGCGAGTGTAACGACGGCTGCGGTGCTGCCGCACAATGCAGACAGCAATAAATAGGTTCCTGAATCGGAGAGAATCTCTGCTCTACTTCAGACGTGACTGCTTGAGCTACATATACAAAGTGTCCTTTGAAATAGCAGCTGTCTGTGTTATCTTCCTCTGAAAGATGAGTAATTATGAGAATGTTATAATGATTTCTTAAAAAAAAAAAAAAGGGTCTAAACAGCAATTGCCTTTTAGTGCAGGAGATATTTAAACATCAGTACCTTGAATTGATTAAAAAGAGCTGTACTGATAATGCAATTTTGTAGCTTATGATTTGCACTGAATGGCGCAATGAATCACCATGAAAGGCTGAGATCTCTGATGCAGACCTTGTGCTGCACCCATGGCTCTGAGCTGGTACGATCGTGTCACAAAGATAACTGCGTCTGTTTGAGAATAAATAACTAAATAGAACACCACCACCACCAAAAAAAAACAACTGAAAAACACCAAGAAAGCAAACCTTTTCACTGCTGAGGCCAGCCAGAATTAATGCTGGAGAGGTCTTAATGGTGTGGTTTTGTTCATCACTGGTGGGCACGGTGGCAGTAGCTGGCTGTGCTGAAGTACCTCTTAGGAGAGCCCTGTTTCAAAGGGCTACTCTGCATTCTGCACATTTGTGCCTTCTGTATTTCTACTTTGAAGGATTTTGAATGTCACGCTTGTATCAAATTTGCATTTCTTCTGCAAATTGTTTTTTTTTAACTTGCCCAAATGCAAAGTAGATTTATTCCACCTGGGTATGTAACCATGAGTAAAGTCTCCCAGCTAGCAGGCAATATTGGTGAAACCTGGGATCGCAGAAGAATTTGCATCTCCTTGAATCAGCAGGCAAGTTATTTATTCAGGCTTCCTTGGAATGAGTTCCCTTGCAGCGTGTAACCCAGCAGCTCTGGTACCATTTATGAGTAAGGTTTGCTGTGAGACGCTTACAGCTCGTGTGTGTACCTGCAGGTGGGGTGAGGATGCTGTAGCTGTACGCAGCAGATGGGGCACTTACTGTGATGAGCAGGCCTCTTTCCTGCTATTCTTCTAATTCCTTTTTGCTTTGGGTTGGGGAGAGGTGGTATAAGAGGTGGGGGATTTGGTCCAGTGTGCCTCCGAGCCGCACCCTGAGCATCATTAATTTCACTTCTGCTGGAGGTCAGGAGTCCTCCTGTACCCTCGCTCCTGGTGCGAGGCTCTGCCTCCGCAGTGGGGTCTCAGCAACCTCAGTCCTCATCCTCAAGCAAGTACTGACAGCCCCCTCGTGTTAAGTTTTGTAAACACTAATTTGTGACATCTCCCGTGGCTTAAATCAAAGCACTCGAGTAAAAGTAATAATACCACTGTTAAAGGGAATGCTACAGAAGGAGACGTCTGTCACCTGACGCTAAATGGAGATGACGCTGAGCATGTTTCGGGAGCTGTTCCTAATGAGGAGGCAGTGGGGGATGTAGCGCTGCTTTCTCAGCCCCGAAGCTATCAGCTCTGTGGCCTGCCTGGCAGAAAACAAGAAGGAAGAATATTGCTTATTTCAAGTCTGTTTTGTGTTTTGTTCAGGTGCACATAAAAGGAGGAGAATGACCTGGCTCCTGCAAGCACTCATTTGAATTGCAGCTGTGCAATCTGCTGCTGTGCCTGATCAAAGTGACCAAAGCCCTGTTTGTGCTGGGTGCTGTAGTCATAAGGGTTTCTCCCTGTCCTGTGAAACCTGCAGTTTAACAGCCAGGACAGACTTACGTTAAATCATGCCTACGATATACAGCTCTTTCCTATTTGTCTCTTCTTTTTTAGCCAGCCTTTTTGCCTTTCCTTCAGATTTGCATTGGTTGAGTTGCATGCATCATTCTTCCCTTTCCTTTGTAATGCCATTAACTCTGTTGTTGTGTTATATTAACTTTTCATGTCTGGCAATAGTGGAAACAACAGAAGCCTGGTGGTGTTAATTGTCCAAGAAATTTCTGCAAGCATTCTCAGTATAACCAGAACACAAACTCCCAGGCAGGTAGCTGAGCTGGTTGTACCCATCTGCTGTGTTCAAGCATGTTGAAGGATAAAGCAAGCCTCTGTCAACATAGAATGAGCCCAAGCAAACTGGGAAAGCAGACAGGATTACCAATAAGAGAAACATCAAGTTGTGTAAATTCCCAATGCCATGGGAGGAGCAGGCAGTGGGAGGAAATGCCCAGAGGCATTGTCAGTGTCTGAGCTCTAGGCTGGGAGTGGGTGGGATTCAGCCACCAAGGCCCACTCTTAGAAGCCTTGCATGTGTTTTGGTGGGGGTAATGCTTGCAGAAGACTGGCGTTACGGCTTTCCAAATCACTTACTGCTTCTACTCTCCTCTATTTAGCTTCTTTGAAGTGGTATCCGTTGGAGAAAGAAGAGTTGTATGTGACTCCAGACTCTTGAAATCCGTATCACCAAGTCAAATAGACCGACATCTCACTGGGAGCTTGGTCTGAGCAGTGAGCATCCCAGAACTGTCCCTGACTCCTCCGACCTGAAAGTGGAAGCAGTGACCACTCTGTGAGGCTGCTGGAATTGTGCCTGCGCTCACCAGCCCGAGCCCTGGCCCTGGCTTCAGCTCTGCGGCATCGAAGTCAGGTACGAGGGGAAGGGTACAGCTGCCCATCCCGGGGTCAAGGGCTGCTTTGGAGCTGGGGTGCAGAAGACTGGTGCCGTGTGCTGGCTCTTCCTGTTCCTGGTGCTCAAAAATCATTTATTAAAGGGTTATAAACTTGGGCAGGTGCTGTAGGTGTCAAAAGTGTTTCTAACATTTTGCTTTTCCATTTCCTTTGTAAGTTGTTTTTTTTTTTTTCTTTGTAACTGAAAACCCACGCTTTTTGGATGCCCCTATTCCTTGATTAGGGGAAAGCCAATCTAGTAAGTCACAGTGCTTCTACCATGGAAATATTTAACACCAGCTCTGGCATATTTGTGTTGGTTCCCTGATTAGACAAAGTGCCAGGCTGTCCTTCGCAGCCTTAATTATCGCAACTTCAGGCCAGTGTTGCCTGCTTACAGCATAATCCCACAGCCTAGAGTGAACTCTGAAAATGCTTAATTAAATGACATTCCACAACAGATTAAAGAGTCAGAATCACAAGATAAAGCAAACGGGAGACTGTGACCAAAGGAGTAGCAGGTGCTCTTCCCTTTCAGGATAACACTCCTGACTTTATTTCACCTTGAGCATGTTAGAAATAACAGTACTAATTGATAACATTTGAGGGTCTGCACTTGGCTGCTCACGTTTTCTGTGCAAAGCGGTTCAGAGGTGTCTCATCTATCTGGGCTGCTCCATCAACGGGCTCTGTGAAGCCTCCCTGATCTGTGTCAGCTGCAGATGCCTTGTCTCTGCAATTGTGTGTAAATTATGACCCGATCGTGAAGCCCACTTGTGTGAGCAACCTCTGTGTGCCAGGTCATTGCCTCTTTTTTTGTTTGATATTAAAAAGAAAACCAAAACCTCTCCCTAAGAAACAAGCGTGCACTTATTTGGAACAGGCGTGATCAGCTTGTGTTATGGAGTCCCCCTGGGAGCCACAGCCTACGTCTAACCACAACATATCAGCATACAAACGTGGCAGATAATGTTACACTGCATAGATTAGGGCTCAAATCTTCAGCAAATCTGTTCGTAGCAAGAAAATGACAGCAAGGGGGGCATGTGTGGTGCACTGAGCATATCTCATTCAAAGGCCAATCTGTAAAGGCAGTTATCACTAATATTGTGTTTTATCGTATTACTCTTCAATTATTTGCTCCAACAGCTCTCTTGTCTTGGCTGAATAAACTGGCTGTGCAGAAGCTGACCTGGAGTAATTTCCTCTTTGCAAAGAGAAGTGGATTATGGGTGGATGTCGTGATGTTTCTGTGGGTTTGATTTGTGTGCTTTGTGTCCTTCTCTAGTCCTGTAACGTAATTTCAGCAATTAAACTACAGGAGGGGAATGAATTAAATGCTCGTGCTAACACAGGAGCAGTCATCGGGAAATAAAACATAGAGGGTGAGGATGCTCCCAGCCAGAGCCCTCGGTGGGTGGGAGGCAATGTGCTGGGGGGGGGTCAGCGCACGAGGGCTGGAGGGGGCTGTAGCTGGGCAGTGTGGGGGAGGTCGCATCCACCCCCAGGGGCCTGAGCCCGAAGCGTATCTCTTATCCTGCAAGTGGAAGGGCTTTAGTGGTCCCAGCCTAATCCCCAGTGCATATTTTGCACACATTACAAAACGTACCACCTGATTTGACAAGACTGGAAGATTTGGGTGAGTGGAGGCAAGGATTTTATTTTATTTTTTTTCATTTGATAGCAGAAGGAAGGCGGATTATTCCCAAACTGCATCAGCTAAGATGTGCAGGGGAGTTTAGCACATCATTTCCCTCTCTCTGAAATGGAGAAGATAGATACCTATTTTTGCTGAGCAGGGCTATTCAGGTGGTGAGCTGTTGGTGCCAGGGCTGGCAGGCTGCGTGCTCCTGCTTCGTCTGCTTCAGCTGCTGCCCCATGACTGGTCCCCGTGGGGTGCAGAGCAGCACCGTGGAGAATGTACCAGCATCAAACCAGCCCTAAGCCTTGTCTCCATTGGGGTTCGTCTGCACGCTGAGATGCTTCCGCAGAGAGCAGTCATCTGCCTGAACGCGACATGACTTTACTGAGCACAGTGCATTTACTAACATTAACATTTATCATCTGCTATTGCAGATTTCCTTTTTGCAAATGCAAAGTAGAAGAGTTTAAAGAAGTGAGTGAAATCTTACAGCAAAAACCTCTTTTTGGGTATTCCATGGAGAAATAACCTGTGGCAATACATGTGGTGTTAAGGATTTTTTTACTTAGAGGTATTTTATGCTTGGAGCCAACAAGTCTGCGCTGATTCCTATTCAGAGCTTTATAAGTGATAAAAAGCATCAGTGTAGATTTGTTTCCTTTATTCTATATTTACAATTTTTCTTGTAAATAAATTGTAAGCCCATCTCATTCCAGTCCAAAGCCTCAGTTAGAGCACTCTCTGCTTCCCATGACATCTCTGCTCCGTCTGGCAACGTGTAGCTCCTGGCTGCTTTGCTCTTCGGCTGGGTAGAAGATCAGCCTGAGTCAAAGCCTGAAGGTCTTGCCCCTGCTTAGCCTGCATGAGGCTTTTTTTTGTACGTTTGCACGTACAAACTCGGCCTCAGCACTGAGCTTCTC
Source organism: Cygnus atratus (assembly GCF_013377495.2). Lineage (NCBI taxonomy): Eukaryota > Metazoa > Chordata > Aves > Anseriformes > Anatidae > Cygnus > Cygnus atratus. Next base: position 8,340,209 of record NC_066378.1, read on the forward strand.
AGGAGCAAAGCCCTGGCCTGCGTGCAGCACAATGTGCAGACCCCATCCCAAGGCCTCTTTTGTGGCTGGAGCAATACAAAGGTCTTTGGATCCAGCCGTCATCCTTGAAAGTGCTTCTTTGAAGTCTTTGGACCTTCATGTGTCTTCCAGACTTTCGTTTAATGCAGTATTTTGGTTTGCGTTATTTTCTTTTAAAAGATTTCAGGTAAGATTTCAACGAGCTGGGGATGTATCAAAGTATAAAATACTTGCTTGAGTCTTAATCAATCCAAACTGTTCTCTCAAGAAGGAAACATAAAGGCTGTTAAAGCAGGCCAGACACTTACAAGGCAGCAGATGTTTCTCTTTATTGTCAGAACAGCAATCTTTATTAAATACCAAAGAAAGCCCTATAAAACCGGGAAGGCGGTTGGGTCTATGCTGAGGACACCTCTTCCTCAAGCCAAACAATCTTTCTCTAAGTCATTTGTTTTTGTTTTTGTTTTTTTTTTTTTCAGCTGATCCTTCAATGGCATTGCAATGACATGAAAGCAAAAGGAAAAACGAATATTTAACCATGGAAATAACCTGATGGTTTAAGCTTGAGAAGAGAACAGGGGAAGTGAGGGGAAGAGCTGACACGGTGCCTTTCACGGCCGTGCTTCCTTCTTGCTGGTGCCAGGACGAAGACAGGGCTGATCCAGGGGACCCCTGGAGATGCCCCACGTTTAGCAGTGGGCTGGTGCTCGTGGCCAAGGCACAGTTAATATCTTGGCAGATCTTCTCCCAGGACGTGTCTGGAGAAAAGCAAATAGCGTGTCATTATTGCCTGGGAACAGCAGAGCCAGGCCTCTGCAGGACAGGGAAGGCTCTTTCTGGGCGAGCGGGAGAGCGCGGGGCGTAATGAGTCTGGTAGTTTTCATTAGCATTACTAATAGCATCTTCCACTTTTAAGAAACAACAACGAGATTTCATGAATTAATAAAAGGAAGATTGTGATTGACTAAGCAAAGGGTGTGCCAGTCTGTGCAGCTGGTCCGTCTTAACTAGGTAATGTCCATAGATACGGCGTTAATTTAATTCTCAGTTGAAATACTCCAGAGGAAATGTCAGATCAATAATGTAGAAAAGGGCAAAGATTTGCTAAGCCTGGCTGACTTGCGTATGTTAACTACCGTGAGAGAGATATGGATAAATGCTGAACATTAAGGTGAGTAATCATAACTGTCTTGGGTGTCTGAAAAAATTTTCTGCGTAAAAGCTACACAAAACAAACATGTTTCAGGTGCGAAGCTGGGAGTTAAGGCAGCAGCTTGTTATTTCATGCACAACTCCGCAGCTAACATCCAGGGGGTTGCTGGTTTTGCTAAGAGCATAACGAGCCTCCTTGCAGATGTTGTCCCACCATCCCTACCCGATGCAGAGTCCCTGATCCTGCCCCAAGCCAGGGTCCTGCACCAGCACAGATCTGAGCTGGCTTGCATATGAATAAGCACTAGCTCTTAGTTGCTTTAAACCTTGGTTTGTAGCATCTGTTTGTTGTTGTTGTTGTTTTGTTTTGGATTTTTTGCCAGCAGGTTGTGTGGGTACAACTCCTACTGGCTGCAACCTGTGGCCTGGGAGATGCTAAAGAGATGAGAAACTTTATGCCTGTGCTCTGGAGCTGCCGTGAGCTCTGTCTGCATAGGAGTTTTCTGCTCGGTGGTGTGGGCTGTTCTGCCTAGCGCCAGGCAGGGCTGGATTCACCCCTCAATGTCCAGACCTGGGTGGTCATCCTGGCTGGAGCCCATCACGGCCCGGAGATGAACGGCATCCTGAATGTCAATGGCTGCAAACACCTAAGGGGTGGGTAGGTTCAAGGCAAATCCCTCCTTCCCTCATCCACAGCCACGTCTGTGACCAGAAGCTGTGCCAGCGCAGTCACGGCTAGCAGCCTTTCCCTCCAGTGAAGACAAGAGAAGACAACTTTTTTGGCCTTTGGTCCTGAATCTTGGTGATTTAACAGTTGCAAAGAATTTCTTTTCACCTAGTCTTTGCTAAACCATTCAGAAACCTTGAGGATTTTTTTTTATTTAGATAATGTGATGTCTTCCAGTACCAAGAGCGAGAGCTCTCCCTCAGACGGTGCCTGTGTGGAGGCTCTGGGAACGCTGTGATTTCAGAATTGCCAAAACAAACAACAGGTGCCTGCACTATTTTGCAAGTAGGAGCTCCTCAAATGTCAGGCTTTGGCAGAGCAGATGCTTCCTTACAACACCAGTCTTCTTACCCCAAAGGCCCCTGGAAACTTGGGTGGTGTATTTACAGTAAAGAAGGCAGAGTTGGAAAATATTTTGAAATCACCTTTGATGAAGAAGTCTTTAATGTGCCTCCCCAGCTACTTGTTCAGCTGCTTAATTTCTGCTTTTAACAGAAGTATGGATCGGTATCAGGTTTAAGAACAGCTGGAGAAGGCACACCGTGACTCAGAGGACTCATAATAGCCTTTTCCCTTGGGGCTTGGCTTACCTGCTCTGGAGAAGTGTGCATGGGTGAGGCTGCACTGAGGTCGCTGTACCAGTACAAACCTGTGGTTCAGAAACACAGCGAGATCGGAAAAAGTGCTTACACCCCTGCAATTAGTCCTCATCCAGGCGCTGCACGAGCCGCACTGATAACCAGAGTTTGCCATGGGGGTTGCTGGCAGCAGGCGTGCTGCGGTGGGCAAACTGAGCGGTGCAGCCCTACGAGTGGGACTTTACTTCTCCAGGGGACAAAACTCCAGCTTCTGGCTGCTTTGGGAGCCGGCAGCACCATGAAGTGGTCTCCCTCTGCTCCAAAGGACAGCTCGTGCCTCAAGAGCCTCCCAGCTCGGTGCTGGTTTCCTAGCGGGGTGGCGATGGGCAGGATCTGTCCCCTCTGTGGCAGCGCAGGGAGAGGAGCACCAAGGGTCTGGGGTGGTGGGGGCTCCCTGTGCCAGCTGGCCTCTGGCTGGGCTGCTCCCAGTCGCATTTTAAGAGGAAAGAAAAGAGCTGACAGAGCTGGAACCGCTTTAAGGTGGAACCGAAACAATAGCTTGTGGCCGTCTGAATCAGTTCCCTTGTTTCATAAATTTGACTCAGAGCTGAGCATTTCAGAGCCTCAGAAAGAGAAGGCTTATTTCAATTTTGGTTCTAATAATGGGCAAAGGTCACGGCAGCTGGGAGAAGAGGGGAAATGAAAGGCATGGGCTTGACTGTTTTCTCAGAACCAGCTTCACCCGTTCCTGGTTACGATCTCAGCAGAATAACAACTTGATATTAAGTAAAGCCAAGAAATGAAATTAACACATGCAAAATTACATTACAGCCGTGGCAGGAGTCCTAGTGCTGCGTGGCGTAAGCAAGGCCTCCTGGTGCAAAGCGGCAGGGACAACGAGGAGGAGCTGGAGGCTGGGAGCTGAGCATCTCGCTGCTGCACCCAGGGTGGCCCTGAGCACAGCGCGGACCCACAGTTTATGAAGACAAGCACCACCGACCCTCAGCTGGCTCCAGCTCCCTGTTGTGGTCCCAGAGATTTTGCTTGCCCTCTCGGAGTTGCCTATAGCCTGTTTACTCTTCATCCACCCCAGGAAAGCAGAACCCGAATACCTGCATGTGCTCACTTCCAAAGCGCTGTCCCTAGGGACTGCCCTGAAGGTTTGTGACAACAGCTTGCCTTGCAGAGTCATTCATCCCATGCTGGTGGCCAGGGAAAACCAGAGCCTGCTGCCCTTGCCAAGCTTCCTAGAGTGCCTGCTGGAAGTACAGCACATCCCTTGGTGTCCCCGCACAAAACATAGGCAGACGTATGGAAACAAGGAATGGGAGAGCAGGATGCATTTTTATACACGTTAGTAAGAACAGGACACCTCCTAAGAAGCAATTATACCTGCAGAGGCCAGAAGAGCTGGAGGAACACAACAGCCCTTCAGCCCCGGGGAGCCTGCCCAGCCTCCCTGCTGCTGCCCGAGGCTCCGGGACATACAGGTGGGTGCTGCTGGAAGCTGTCAGCAGTAACCTCAGCTACTGCTCCTGGGGAATTAACCCAGCACCGGGTGCTTTTGTACCTCTGGCTGCCCGTTTGAAGCCATCGCGTGGGACAGGGGCGGGCAGATGCACCAGTGTTGTGGTTTAGCCCGGCTGGCAGCTAAACACCACACAGCCGTTCGCTCACCCTCCCCCCTCCCTCTCCGGGATGGGGGAAAGAAACGGGAAAGTGAAGCCTGTGAGTTGAGATAAAGATAGTTTATTAAGACAGGAAAAATAATAATAATAATAATAATAATAGTATTAATAATAATAATGTGTACGAAATAAGTGATGCACAATGCAATTGCTCACCACCCGTTGACCGATGCCCAGCCTATCCCCAAGCAGCCCGCCCCCCACCCCGGCTAGCCACCCCTATATATTGTTCAGCATGATGTCAGATGGTATGGAATACCCCTTTGGCCAGTTTGGGTCAGCTGTCCTGGGTCTGTCCCCTCCCAGCTCCTGCTGCACCCCCAGCCTGCTCGCTAGCAGGACAGAGCGAGAAGCTGAAAAGTCCTTGGCTTGCTGTAAGCACTGCTCTACAACAATTAAAACATCAGCATGTTATCAGCCCTCTTCTCATCCTAATCCAAAACATAGCACCCTACCAGCTACTAGGAGGAAAATTAACTCTGTCCTAACTGAAACCAGGACAACCAGGCTGCGATTACTCTGCCAGACTCAACTGCTGCGAGCCGCTGCCGATGTGCCAATGTGCCTGCTTTGACACCTGCGGCTCTGGTGTTGCAAACCGGGTTTGCAGAGAGCCAGGAGATGAATACGGGTATTCCCGTGATGTGGTTAACGACATCATTTACTTCAGAGGCTCCTGGGACAGCGCTGACACTCGCTTTAGCAGCTGAAGTGTTTAATGTGTGCTCCAAGATGCTCTCTAAACACAGATAGGACTGAGTGACACAAATGTATTTGCTGAACATTTTAGGGTTAGCACGCTCCAGAGCAGCGCAATCAAATAATTTTGAGTGTTGGAAGCGGCTCTGTAAGAGGATCATGATTCTGCGAGTGCTCATGATTATTAAATACATCACAAATTTCCCTCTCTGTATTTTTCATACCTTCTTTCTCAAAGTATTACTCACATAATTTTCCCTCTGAAAGCTATTATGAGTGAATCACCTCTAGCTTGAGCGAGCAAACATGACCAAGTGTTTATTCTGTTCACAGATGGGCAATTTTAAGCCCAGATCCTGACCTTAAGAAAGTCCCCGAGCAAGACTGGTGGATAAGCCCTGGCAATACGCTGGTCCCTGGAGCATCGTGACTCAGAGGCACATTTCTTATTAAAACGTTTCTGCTTTTATCTTGGGGCCATCACGTCCTGCTGATCAGCAGCCGTTTCCTGTCCCAGCCCGGGCACCAAAGGGACCCCGGCCCCATCACCCTCACTGCTGTCAGGCCAAGGGCTGGGAGAGCAGGGAAGTGCTGGCTGCTTTCTGTAGGCAATTAATCCGAGTCACTGCACATCCACGTGGTGCTTCAGTGGGAGGAATATGAGGAGCATCCCCGGGGCAGCTGGAGGACAGGGAGCGGAGGCTGAGCCTCAGCCGTGCCGCCCCCTGCCCTGCCTCCCAGCCCAAGTTTGGTAGGATTTGCTCTTTAGATCAAGCTCTTTTTTTTTCCCTTTCCTTTGGCTCCCAAGTTCAGCAAATTTGTTCTGCAGTGACAGCTAACGGAGGGCAGCATGTGCTGCCTGTGAAAGCCTCTTTTGTCGCCTGCTGCTAATCGGAGCCGTTTTGCAGCCTCTCTGAACACTTTTGTCTCAAGTTTTGTTTTCAGTTCAGGTCTTGCCACCGATCTCACATGGTTTCCTGGCTGGCAGAATAATCTCTAAGCTTAGCAAACAGCAGGCTTACAGCTTGTCAAATGAGCAGGTGAGGGAAACCGCACATCCCGCGAAGGCAGGCAGCGGGCACGGAGCTGCATGTGGGCTGGGGAGCCTGGAGGTCAGGGACTGGAAATAAAAACCAGCAGAGCAAAGGCTGGTGTCCCAAACCTCCCTATGGACAACTTGCAGGGACGAAGAGACTCTGGCAGGAGACCAAGAGCTCTGGTTGCTGGCGCTGGTGTTTATCTGTCACAGTGAGGAGGGAATAAAAGGGGAGAACAGCAAGCAAGGCGAGCATGGGGCCAGGGAATTCACAGCCCACACGTCGTGCATCGCCTGGCCACGGGCAGGGTGGGCACTGACTCCTCGGCAGCCCCCTGAGACCCAAACACACTCGGCAGTTCAGCCCACGGGTGGCTGGCTGGAAGGAGGCTTCATCTTAGCTTGGGAGCTGGGGTCCTAAAAGCTCTTGAGTTTTGGAAGTTGGATTTAATTATTAGCTAATTGGCTGGGGTGTATCTTATTTGTAATGAACGAGGAGAGCAGGGACAGGTGGCTGTGGTCAGCAGAAGAGGTTCTGGCAATCTCCGTCTTAAGGCTGTAGAAGAAGCCCTCAGGCTAGTTGGCAGGAGCTGGGGGGCTGGGATTTCTGGGCTGCTCTGGGGTCAGCTCTCAGCCTGGGGGGTGGCTGTGGGCTGGGGTCCCTTGCTTTGGATGAGGGTTTGGTGATTGCCTAGGTGGAAAAGAGTAAGGTAGCATATGTTACCTTGGGGGGAGAGGGCTTTATAAGCTAGGGCACCCTCTTTTGGGAGGGTCAGAGGGAGAATAAATCCATGTGCCTGCAATTCTGTGAGCCTGAAACTCCCTGATGAGGCTGCTGTAGGGCAAAGTATGGGTAGTCTTAATCTCACATTGCTTTTTGCTTATAACGCATAACTGTTTGTTAGTATTATTTTCGCATGATATGGTTGTGTAATGCTGTCTCTCTAAAAGCAGCATTAGAGTGCCCTGTGCCCAAGGGGCTACAAGGTCAAATCCCAGCTGATATCTTGCAGGAGCTTTGGGGCAGCTGAAAGGGTGAGGCTCTGTCTCAGGATGTCTGTCCCCTTGCCGTGCTGTAGGTGTGCGTGATAGCAGCTAACCGAATAAGCCATCTGTGCTCCAGCCTGTGCTGGAGAGATGAGAGTATGAGCAGTTGGTTATCTTATGGCTCCCACGTAGATCAGCCCAGTAAAAGTTACGAGGGAGTGGTGATGGGATCAGTGTTAGAACATGGGGAAAAGTTGGGGAGGGAGACAAATCAATAGGATTGACTTCAGGGCTAAAAGACAGCCATTTGGGGTTCAGATCTGGTAGCACTCCATAGCATTACAAGGTGTCCATACGGATTTGCCTGTAGCTGAGGTGGGGTTATTGATCTGCTCTTACCTCTGGAGATGGCTGATGTTAACTGGGACTTGTGAGGTGCTCAGACAATGCAGCGATGGGCACTGTAGAAATCAGAGGCAGTGGAAATATTGGTGTTCATGGAAAGCTTTTATAAACAAGTCCTGGGAAACCATTGGAAAAAACTCTTCATAAATAAGAATTCATCCCTTTTTATAACTAGAAACTTTAAAAAGTAATTATTAGCCAAAAATGTATTTTTGTACACTCTTGAACAGCCCCCTTTGTTTTTCATCTTATCTGATGGCAAAACAGATCAGAATGAACAGTTTCTGATAACAGCTGTGTATTTGCCAATTGTTTAAACAAATGCTTGCAAGCTCTCCCTTCAATGTTTGTCTTCAGGGGTTGCAGAGGACAGGAGCTGCCTGTGCCCGCAAGCTGTGGAGACCCAAGGGAAGATGCACAGGGCCTGAAGGGGAAAATCCCTCACGTATGGGTCTAGGCTGCAGTTCACTTTCTGGCAATGATGTACAAAACAATGAAAAGGAGTATATCGGGCTGGAGGAAATGGAAGTGGTTCCCAAGAGGCACACGGAGCACATTTAAACTGCAGCTGTGTGCTTTGGGAAGTTTTGCAGCAGTGTTCCTCCCCTGCAGGCTGGATACTCTCTGCTGCCTGGCTGGTTCTCCTGAGAACTGGGAGCCTTCAACCTGATGCTGACTTTCTGCAGCTTGAATCCTGGTCCTGAAACAAGCCTCACGTGGGCCTGGAGCACGGGTGAGTCTGTCTCTAGCTTTGGATCGGCTAACTTTGCTACATCTTTTTGTTTTGCTCTCCAAGCTTCACCATCATTGCCTATCAGTGTTTTTAGCACAAGGAGAGACAAAGCCTCTGATCTGGATCTTGGAGATAGGTGTGCAAATGAAAGGTTTGTTCCTGATAAAACGCAGAGACTAGCACAGGGAGAGAACAGTATGTACCTGAGCTACTGATGTCGCATTTGTTTGATATGTTCTTCTGGATGGCAAGGGTAAGGATGTGTTTGCACACGTTGGGATTTGGCTGCCTCTGGTTTGCTTTCTGCAGAAGCAATGATACGAAATGGAAAGGTGAACTGGGAAGCCTGAAGCTTGTGCAATTAAAGAGCAAGTCGTTATGCCATAATCTAATGGAAACTAGTGTTACAGTAGGTGCCAGTAGATAAAACTTCTTGTTCTGGCTTTGCTGTAGACCAGCTGGGTAACCTTGATTGGCATTTCACCACTCCTTCCTTCTGCCTGTGCTGCTTTAGTGTCTCTGTGCTGCTGCTTCTGATGATGTGAGCTGTCTGTGTGAGGAAGGGGCTCTCAGCCACGATGCTCAGAGGCACTGTGACAGCCCCAGCCCAGCTGCATCCTTTTTATGGGGCAAAAGTGTTTCTTTATCTTTGCTAGAGCTGCTCCTATGGGTTTTCTGGGGTGCTGCAGTGGGAAGGGCACGGAGCATCCCAGCAGGGATTGGTGTTAGCAGGAGCAGGGTCTACGGGGCCACCTGCCTCTCATCCCTGTGTCCTCGTCAGTGGCACAGAGCTAATCCCTCACAAGTGAAGCTAGCTAAACAAACAAATGTGGAGCTATTTACTTCTATTGTTGTAGAAGTGCTGCAGTCTCAGGCAGGATTTCATATTCACTGCTCACATCTGCAGCCCTGCTGTGCCGGGGGGGACGCGCTGCCTTCCCTTGCTCAGCCTGGCCACTAAAGGCACTGCAAGAGGTCCCCTCCTGAAGCCACCCCCCTGAGCCCCTCTTTCCCTGCAGCCCTGAGGCCGTGGAGCTGTGCTGGCCGCCTGCTAAACGGTGGTGTTGGAAACGAACATGCTCTCCTCCTTGGGTGGAGGGAGAAGAAAAAGATGAGCAAATGCTGTTCTCCCTCAGAGCTATAATAACACAGCAGTGCAACCGAGGATGCAGCTGTGGTTCAGAGGGGTTTTATTTTTATTTTTCTAATACGCCACTGGGAGTTCAAACAATGTGCCAGGGATACGTTGCCTTTTGTGGGGAGCGGCTTCTCTCTCCACCCTCTTTTTTCCTTTTTTTTTTCTTGAAGCATTTTAGTCATTCCATGGCAAACATAGCTCATTTGGATAAAAGCCTCTGCTGTGACATCCCCAGCCCGGGTATGCAGGGTTGTTTGTTTCAAAGCAATAGTCTGGGAGAATTTATTGAACTGCCCCCCCATGCCTCCTGTGTAAATTAATGAAATGGATGTCCTGTGGCACTTGTTAAAAAGCAATAAATCCTCTCTCTCATGGTTATTGCTTCGAAGGTAAGGGGGAGAAGATGCCATGGTTTAGTTTTGTGGTAGGACAGCGGGAGAAACTCTGCTTCCCCTGGTGCTCAGCCTCTGGTGCAAGGCACATCAGCCCAGCAAGCCAAGGATGACCACAAAGGCCTGATCCTGCTGCACGTCCCAGTTGTGCTCACACCCTGGGGAGAGTGTTGTACAGGTAGGATGGCACCTCCAGCAGCACACATCGGGGCTGTGACCGAGGCACAGAGCCTTGTGCTGTGTGCACCTTGTCACCTGGTGATCAGCGTGTGGTGGTGATAGCCTGCACTTACTGGTGCCAGGGTATCTCAGTGCTCTGCAAATCCTGATTAAACAAATGTCTCTCTTTTTTAAATCCCCATATTGCCAGGATGTGGTAAAGCTACTTTCTTAATCTCTCACGCTGAATCAGTGGCAGGGCTGCAGATAGAAGCAGGCGCCCTTGAGCTGCTTGCTGCCTTCCGCTGGGCTGCTGACTCACCGCCAGGGCACTTATGAGCCCTCATGGCCTTGAGGGATGCCCGGCAGGCTGGGGCAGCCAGAGCAGAGCTGGGACAGTTAACTGGGGACAGCAGGCACAGCCTCTGCCTCTCCTGCAACCTCTTCTGCGCTGCCTTCCTGAATCGTGGCAGTGTCATGGCAAGAAGGGGCGTCCTTCCCTCCTCCCCCCTTACCCTGACCCTTGGAGCATCCCTGGCTTTCCTTCTGACCTGGGGCTCAAAACGTGTTGTTTGCTTTGGGTGAGATTTGGCTGTGAGGGAACTGCAGGAAGGCTCAGATGTATTTAACTTCTATTGGAGATGTAGAGCAGAAAGGGCTGTGAGGATGTGGTCGATAGGCACTTAAGCGCTGCCTTTGAAACCACAAACCCCAATCTCTTTTCCTATTTTGTCATTGCTTTTGCAGGGATAATGCAGAAATGACTCGGTTTGTGGCATTTTCCAAGAACCAAACAGAATTACGGGCTGGCTGTAAATACCACGGAGGCTGGAAGGGGGCTCGGGGGCCATGTGTGGGGATTTGTGCCGGAGCACCGTGGGGATGTCCTGTGCAGCACGGGGGGAAGCAGGGGCAGAGCAAGCAGAGTCAGCAGGGTGGCAGGAGCCTTGCTGCCCCCATCAGCTGGCGGGGGAAACAGATGAGTCTCTTATCACTGCACCCAGTGTATTTTGCAACTGGGTTTTGAGTCTTCCTGTTGCAAAGTGCATCTGACACTGCAAAAACCCACTTGTGCTCAAAGACAAGAGAAGGACTAAACGCCACCTTCTCACCATCATCGGTGCAGGCACTTAAATAGTCGTGTGGCTTTAGCAATTGCCACTGAAGATATAAATCACAGGGGTAAAAGCTTCTCCAGATGTGGGCTCTGTGCAGATAAGGGTGTGGGTTCATTACCTCTTGTTCTCCACGTATCACTACTCTAAGCAACACCAGCTGCCTTGCTGTGCTCACCACCAGTGTGACCCTCTTGGTGGTCCTGTCCCTGAGCAGCATCCCGTTCCCATGCATGTCCTGCATGGGGATGCCCCAGGGACCGGCGCTTTGGGGGCAGGAAAACGTTTAATTTGTGCGTGCTCATCAGAGAAAGCCTCTTCATCCGTGTCTCCCTGCACCACAGCACCCACCAGGTAGGGTTTTCTTTAGTTCTCTGTTGCAGGGAGGACCTCAAATGGCCGCGTGGGATGTGTGCTGGCTTTCCTGGCCGATACCATCCTGATGGCAATCAGGGCCCCATAGTCCGGAGTCCTTGATCCAAAACTTGTCATAGGACATCACAGCAGTGGCTCTGTCCTTCAGCCTGAGTATTAAACCCGGTGACAGATGCCAGCCCTCCCAGCTCCGTCGTGCTCCCTGGAGCAAGCCAGCCTTTTGCCTGCTAATCGGGTTTTTAGTGTAGTTTCGAGGAAAGGCATGAGCTGCTCTTCTCGTATGGGTTTGCTTCCAGTGTGAGGATGCAGTAGCTAATGGGGAAACACCCAGATACAGAGGGGCTGGGCCATGTTTTGGGGAAATCCTGCCCCCTGGAGCTGGGGGAGCGTGTGTCAGCCCCGCCTGGCTCCTGTGACCCGAGTGCCTGCTGCCTTGGTGGCCCCAGGGCTTGGGGATTCATCCTGCCTCGCCTCTGTAACCAACAATGAAGCAGGGAAGATGTTTTCTTTGCCTTGTTTATTCACTCTGGGAAAAGACCCATTCTTGTAATTTTTATGAAACAGAAGGCTAAAGCTAGAGTGCCTGAGGCTTTAAAGGAGGGGAGAAAATGGTTCAATTCAGTTCCTAAAACAGTGCTGTGTTTAATTCAGCAACCTAAGTAGGATTCTTGAACCTTTCTGTGCAACAAATTATTACCTGGTAACACCAGGGAAAAGGATTTGCAAACCTTTCCCAGGTATCCAGAACATCACAAAGCTCTGCAGAATTACAGCCTGCAACTTAAACCCCAAACCACTTTTGAATGGCAGGTTCTAAAAAAGAGCTTAGGAGCGAAGATGCCTGAACATGCACATTTTGTAGGTGGATGAGCAGTAGTGAAGTGTGGCATTTTCTGCCTTTCAGAGGAATTTTAGTGGGTTGGCTGATCCTGGCTTCCCAAGGTAATGAGTAAGGCTGAGAAATGATGCCTGTGGCTTCAGGCGGAGAGTGGGGAGAAAGGTGGCAGGGGGAGGAATAAATGAGCAGGGAGCTTTGTGGGGACTAGAGGTGGAAGTATTGGTTACTTGGGTGGAGGGACTGGGCAGGAGGTTAGCCCTGTTGGCCCTGCAGTACCAGGTGGGTGCCCTGGAACCTCTCCCATGCCCTGTTACCATTGTGAACCCAGGAACATCCATAAAGTTCTGGTTTTAAAAATCAAACAACGCTTTAGTTGTCATAAAGATGAAAAAAATAATAGAGTTAGAACTATTTTCTTTCACTGAAGGATTTCTTGACGTACCATGTGCTGGAATCTTGCTCATTGTGTCCATCTCTCCAGACAGGTCTCATTTTTCTTATATCCCTGCAAATAAGTATGGGAGGGGGAAGCCTTCTTCTCTGCTCGTTCATAGATTAACCGGTGTTGCTGAGGCCAAAATCTTTTGCTTCAAAAATCCTGATGTCCTGACTTACTCAGGGCAGTTTATATGAAATTTCCCGCTGAAGTAAGTTCAAGCCTTAAATAATAATCAATTATTATTTTTCCCCCTTGGTTTGTCAGCAGTTAAGGAGACAGCACCCAACATGGTTTCCTTGTGGTCTGTCCACCAGCTGCCAGGGCTGGTATCTGATGGAGACCCCTGAGCTTTCACTTGATTAAACGTTAAAGCCTCATCTCATTTGCAGTAAGAATCCTTGTTCCTCTGTTCCTGTTAAGCAGATTTACAGCCCAGCTCAAAGGGCAGCCTGTGATGCTGTGATGTCATGGGGTATGATAAAATTTGTGCTTCACTCCCTGGTGCTCACCTCAAGCCTCTTCCACACACACGCAGACCCTTAGATATTAAACCAGCAAATGGTGTCAAAACACAACCAGGCTGCTGTGATATACAGCACTCAGAAACCCTCTCTCATGTTACATCTCCTAACCTCAGTTGCTTCGATGCTGCAGCAAAATGAACTGCAAAGCACAGCACTGGTGGATTTATGGTGGGCAAAGCTGTCTGTGATTCATGCAGCCCCAGAGTAAATATTCCAGGGAGAGGGATAAAAATGCATCTTTCTGATCTGTATGGCTCAAGAATCTTTTTTTTTTTTTAATTTTATTTTTTTGATGCAAAATTTGTGCCACAGAAATAGCTTAGCCCCAGGTCTTTGGGTTTCTCCCCAGGTCTTTGGCTTTTGGAACCATGGAGACCTTATGTTTTGCCAAGAAAGATGGACGTTGGTCAGCGACTCTTGGCCTTTGGTGTCCTCCCCATTGGGAGCTATCGATGAAACTTGAGTTAATGCCTTTAAGTCATTCAGAACACAGCTCAACCCCTGGATCGCACGTTTTAACTAAATTGGTTACAAAACAGATCTGTCTGAATTGGCGTGAGCCCCTTTGTGTGGACGCTCCTAAATCAGTTTAAGAGTGGCTGGTATTGATTTTAACTTAATGTGGTTTGTTACTGAAGTAAGCTGGATCAATAGTGCTAAATAGGTGCAATTTCTTGTGTTGTGTATGCCATGGGAAACTTTCATAGAAAAGGTGAGCACAAGGGGAAAAGGGTAGGGTTTGTCTTCCTGTTGCTTCATAGTGAGCATTTTCCATTTTTTATGGCGACCTTTGGGATCCCTCCCTGAAAGATCTCTCTGAAGTGAGCTCTTTACATAGGAAAAGAGGATTCCTGGATTTAAATCCATCTAAACACAGGATTTCTAGGAGTGCAAATCTGTTCCACTTACCACCTTTACCTTTGGTTCAGGAACCCGGGCAGGGAACAAGCACAAAAAGCTGCCCAAAGGCCAGGAGCTGCAGGAAGAATTATGTTGGCTGTGTAAAGTGGCAAGAGCTGGGCTTTGCCATGGACTTTCTCCATGGCCTTGGGGAATCCATGAGGGTGCTTGGCATCACTTATCTGGGCTGGCTATATGTGACATGCTTAGAGACATTCTTCCATTAATGTAATTGAAAAGGGCACAGAAATGCCTTTGGGGGAACCTTGGGGCCAGGCTTAGAGCCCTCCTGCTAAAAAATCTCTCCCTGGGTTGAACGAGAAGAGCAGGATTTGGGGGGCTGCCAGGAAAAAGGGAGTAGAGGTTCGCTGTAATGAGAAGCAGCTTGGTCTCCTTGTTAGGATTCAGTCTGGGCACTGCTGAATCCAATGAGGATTTTTGCCTTCAACCTCTCTAACCAGCATCTAGCTCTTACTGTCAACACTGTGGCTTTCCTTCTTGTGCGTTATGCAGCAAGTTTTGCTTTCTCATTGTCTTTCCAACGCTGCTTAGTTCAGTGCCCTGTTATTATAACCATCTGAGTTATAATAAATAAAACTTGGTAGCTAACATCAATTATGGACCTGTACTGGCCATCTTGTATTGATTCCCTTGCCAGCCTGGCTGGTGCAGAGCAAGAGCCTCCCTGCCCTGCTAGCCTCACCAAGCTGCTAGGGGCTGGCCCAGGAACCAGGCTGTCCCTTTGTCCTTCTCCTGCTGTCACCTCCTTTGCAGCAGGAAGAATCCAAATATTCACACTATAGCACCTACTGACGGATCACCTGTGTGTGAGCACTTGGTTTCCAGCAGGTCTCTGGTATGTTCCCCTTCTTTCCCCTTTTCTAACTCTCTTCTAGGAAGATATGCAATAGATGTACCCTTGCATGCTCAGCTCATCACCATGCACATCTCAACCAAAACCTCATTGTCATTCCAGAAACAAGGTCTGTGAACTTGCTTAACAGCACAGAAACCACCAAACAAGAAATAAAGCCCAATTAAGAAAAACGAAGGAAGAGGCTCAGGAGAACAGTTTGTTTGGGTGAGTGGTTTCATCTGCTCTGGTTGTGAGCTGGGCAAACCTGGGACCGAGGATGGTGGGAAGCTGGCTCTGGGCTGGTGGAGAAGATGTGGATCGTCCCTCCCAGGTAGGGCTGTGCCATCAGACCCCAGCTGACCCCTTTACTCCTCCTGGTGAAGGTGAGCCACAAGCCAGGCTGATGTTTTCCACCACTGCCTTGGCCAGAAGGTGGGCTGTCTGTCCTCGGGCACAGGTTGTGGACAAACCCTCTGAGTGGTTTCATCTCACTATGGATGGTGAGTTCAGTTGTCACCTGCCCAGTGGCTGTGGCACTGTGGCTGGTGGATCTCCTGCCAGGCTGTTCCTGGGGGTGGCTCCGTGCTTGCAGGTTTCTCCCACACTTTCCCTTGACTTTTCTCTTTCTTTCAAGAGATGACCACTTCAAACAACAGTTCTGCTTTCTGATGCATTAAGACTTGGAAATTTGCCATTCATCACAGCTGTGTGTTTGAGCTTGTGTGATTATTTTGGGAAGCGAACCATGGTGATTTGTGTGTGTATGTCTTATTGGCGAGCAGGATGTTCCCTATCTACCTCTCCCTGGCTGTGTTTGCATTTGCATTGGTTAATAAAATGGATAATGCTCAATGACTTTCTGATGGGTGAACAAGATTTGGCATACAGGATATAGTGGCTTTTCATGAAGGCTAAAATTTCATCTGGGGAGACTGAACCCTCTGTGGCAGCCATACACAATCCATAATAACAGAAGCTTTTAACCCATCCGTAATTGCTTTCATATAGAAAATGATTGCTGTAAGTTAACTTCATAATTCTAAATCAGTGGCTCTCAGTAGGATTTCAGATGCTTTAATTTGCCCTGAATTATCTGTACAACTCATTGCATTTCATCTGTGCTCTTTTCTGATTACGTTCCTTGTCGCTCTGACCCAAACTTTGCCTATTTAATTCCCCCTCCCCTCCTTCTGCAAACAGACCTATTCCCAGCAATATCTCACCGGTGGGTGATGATGCTGACTTGTGGACAGGGTGGATGATGTGCTCTGCAGCTTTCTCTCTTGGTGTCTGGCAGCTGTTTTAAACCTGCAGTAGGCTGGGGGTGCCTCCCTAATGAGGGCCATGTGAGCGGCTGCAGTGTTCGGCAGCCCCAAAATGAGCAGAGTGGCCACTCCTCGCCTTAAGGCAGCAGCCAGCTTGCGTGATCCTGAGTGACAGCAGATGAAGGGATTGCATTACAGCTTGTCTCCAGAACTGTACATCTGTGTCAGCTCTCTGCTAAATCAATAAACAGGATGCTGAAGGAAAAATACTTTTAGGCTTCTTATGTCTTTATGCATCAAACTGATTGGGCAAGGAGCAGCTCGGGTAGTGGCAGGGCTTTCGGTGTGCCTGGCTGCTGTTTTTTGTCAAGTCACGGGATGACAGGTTTCCCCCTGGAGAGAAGGGAAGCCATGCGGATTCCTTTTCAGTGGTGGTGGCTATGCCATTGGATGGAAGTCTTCAACCAAGGAGGCTGAGGTACAGCGTCAAGAAGTAGGGAGAAATCACTTTGCATGTTCCAACAGACTAACAAATTACCTATGGAAATGCACTTGAGAATATTCCTCAGTAATTGGATTTCAGCTGTTGTTTCAGTGTATATGCCCCCAGGCTGTGAAGGTAAAAGGACTCCACTGAAATGCTTTGAAATGTTCTCTGGCACCTACAAAATGTGTTTACTATTAAAAAGTGAAACCTGCAAGTCAGAACGCTGCTAAGTGCAGCTTAAAAACAAAATTGCACCCCTGCAGCACAGCTCAGGGTGATGGAGCATCTGGTTTAGCCAGACAGCCCCAACCCAGAAACATTCCTGTGACTCGAGTGGAGAAGTCCCACTGCTGTCTTCTGCCAGGGTAAGGTGGTCATGCCTGCATTGTGCAATGGGATGGGGGGCAGGAGCCCCCTTGTTTGTGCTGGGGAGTCTGTGTGGCCTGGGATGGGTTGGGAAGTAGTGTTTGCAGGGTTTGTTCTAGGTGTGGTGCTGCTCAGATGCACCAGTCCTACCCATGGACCCAAAGTTGCTCCTTACATGTTTGAAATACCTAAATGTATCGACCTTGATGCTGAAACCACAGAGAAAATAGGGAGGAATATGTACCTCAAAATAATCTTTTTTTTTTTTTTTTTTTTTTTTTTAAAGTTGGCCTGAGTTTTCTCATTACTGGCCATCAGTGGCTGCATGCTGTGGTTGTATGCTCACACCAGGTGTTGCTCAGTTTGTTTCACTGGAGACTTATACCGAGGTGAAAAAGGATTATTGTGCCCCAAGAGGTGTATGTACAGTTAGAAACCTAATAGCAGGTTTATGATTTTGTGCGCTGAAAGGCTGCTGATGTTGATAACAGGAGGGCACCTCTGGGGAGCTTCCTGTAGGCATCTCCTCCAACTTGTTTTGCACAACAGCAGAAACACCTTCTGTAGGATTATAGAATAATAATAATAATAAAAAGCTCCCCTAAAATGTGAGAAGTAGGACTGTTACACTGAAAATCCTTGTGGGTAGAAAAGTTTTATGTACGTCACATCTGTTGAGAAGCAGGGAAACATTAATTTTTCTCTATTAAAATGAGACTTGGGCTACTTCCTGAGCTGAAGCTTACCTGCCTGTGATCATCCGTAAGTGGAAGTGACTGAGAATCACTGGCTTTCCCCCCACATTTCCTTTTTGGCTGGAGATGCTAGCCAGCCGATGAAGCCTGCGTGGCTCGATCTGGGTGTTTAGGCTCTCCTTGCTCTTTGCAAGGAGCCGAAAGTCAAGAAGGGCCAGGCAACTGCCCTGGTTTGCTTCGAGGCAGCTATGCAGAGGGAAATAAATCTGCTCCACCGACTGAGGCAACTAGTTCTGTGGGTTTATAAATGCTCCAATTGAGTGTTTTGACATGGCAGTCAGATATAGTTAATCTTTCCCTTGACCTCCCGATACCGGCGCACAGGCTGAAACCGCTAGTTAAGCACGTCCGTCTCCTGTTGTACCATTCGCGCTCCAGCGCACCGCCTAATCAAGTGTAATATATCTCCGGGTAAAACGCACACAGTGCTTTTCACAGCTATTTAAACAAAAAACAGACTTCTACGCATTAGTTGCATATACGAGCCATGCAGGATCTCCGTTCCAGGGGTTCAGAAAGGAGTTTGGATGGGCTGGGTGTGAGAAAGGCATGGGAATGCCTGCCTACACCTGCCCAGATGTGAAAATCCCCCCCCGCCAGTGTTATCCTGAGGGATGTGCACGCTGGTGGGTGCAGGGTTTGGTACCTATAGTGCTGTGCTGAGGTGTGGGGCAGGTGGGGTTGGCTCTGGGTGAGGCCAGGAGGACTTTGTGCGGAGGCTGCTCAGACTGCCTTGGCTCCTGTTCCGGTGGCAATAAGCCTTTCCCACAGCACAGGGTAGCTCAGGAGGCAGTCTGATTGGGGCAGGGTAGTAAGCTGGAAGGATGAGAGGCGTAGTATTTATTTGAATTGCTGGGCTTTTCTGTCTGACAGCACAGCTGGATGTGTAAAACATGCTGTCCGCAGAGATCTGGGGAGGGCTCTGATATTTCCATGAGATCTCTCTCTGCAAACCTAGTGAGATCTACTTGCTTTTGTTACTCTTTCTTCCAGGCAAAGCTGGAATGAGTCTGGGTGTATTTTGACAAGGGATATATTAAGGGTTGTTCTGTCTTTAAAAGCATATAACCAGGCCGTGTCAGAGGGTGCCTGTTAACAGCGACTGCAGAGGTGAGGCACGCAATCCATGGCAGCGTGGAGCTGGGGAGCTGCTGAGCTGCTGGATGGATGGGAGGGTGATGGGGAGGTTGCTGAAGGCATTTTGTCTTGGTCTGGTGTGGGTGGCTTGGATGTATCACGTGATTTTGGAAGGTGAAACCTTGCTACTGGTCCATGAGTCTTCACAAGACAACACAGGGTGGCGTGTAAGACAACCAGGAAAGAGAGAAATCATGCAGGAAATTGAACAAAGAAATAGGAGGAGAAAAAATAGTATTAATCCAAATACTGGAAAGATTTGCAAATGACACGATCATGCCAACAGTGGACAAGGTAGTCTGTGACTTCTAAAAGAAGACACTGAAGTGATTTTTTTCAAATGTTGAGGAACAGAGAGGATGATCTCCTGATAACCCGTCAAGCTTTATTTTTGTCCTATGACACTTTGCTAGTTTTCCCCTGAAAGATTCCAGATGCTTTCCCCTGTATTTTTCTAGCCTCCTGTTTGATCTCCCTAGGACATCAGTGGGGGTTCATTGATGTGTCTGTGCTGAAATTTGACAAAGCTTCTGTTTTGGAACTCTCTTTTATAGAGCAGCTCATCCTGTTAAATATTGAGAAACCACTCTGCTCAGGATAAGATACATCCTCACCAAAAGTCTCGAACGTTAAGTATGATGTCTCCCCCAGGCAGTACAACACGTAAGTCCCATAGAGAGGTCTGTGAGAAATAAGACACTTAAATCCCTTTTGAAGCCTTGCCCTCACAAGCCCATCTGCAGTGCCTATCCGTGACCTGTGCACCTCCATCCCATCCCGGCCAAGCGGAGCTGAGCTCTCCCTCGGGAGGCAGAGGTGAGGCTCGCTGCGCTCCCGTTCACGGAGCTCTTTGAAGGTGAGCGTTCGCGTGTACCTGCAGCAGCAGCAGCCTATCTCGTGTGCCCCTATTAGCATTCAGGGCATGCTCGGATAGCAGCTCTGTGGCGGTGTGTTAACCGTGCTGATAAATCTTGTGTAAAAACAACACTCCACCGCACCGTTAGAGCTCCTTCCACCTGGGAACATCAAAGCACGACACGAACACGGCTTGATCCTCACAGCAGCCGGGCTGCTTTCATGCCTGGTGCAGGTGGAGCTGCTTTGCTCCCCAGGATTTAGCTCCTGGGATGCCTTGGCAAGGCGCACTCTGCACCACGGTGATGTCCTGGCCCTTTATCAATAGGTATTTATCAATAGGGGATAATCACATGCTAATGCTTCATGCTTGTGCTCCCTCCTGCCTCCAGGGCTGTGTGGTGCCTGGGGAGGGGAGGGCTGGGTGCTGATCCCAGCAAGCAAAGCTGGACGTTAGCAGCTGGAGAAAAAGATACAATAGTGCATTTAAGCCTGTCTCCCATGCTATGAAAGGTAATTGGATGCCATTATAAAATCAAATAGCTGTGCGTACAAAAGCAGTCGTGTCCATGCCGGAGCCGGGTGCGGGCATTGTGCTGAATGCTACAGGATTGCATCGCGTGCCTGCCTTTAAAGGCTGCAGTCCCTCTTAAATGTATATACCTCCCTTAAAGCTCTGAATCCAAAGTATCCTCAAAGTGGCAGGTACCTGTTATTAAACCTTTTTTCTCATGGCTTGCAATAAGTAACTTCTGTTAGAAGGTGGCGGCTGCTGATGGAAAACTTCTGTCAACAAAAGAAGTCACCAAATCACCAAATAGTTTAGGTTGTAAGGGACCTCTGAAGGTCATGAAGTCCAACCTCCTGCTCGAAGCAGGGCTGACCTCCAAGCCAGACCAGACTGTGATTTAAATGTGACGACACTGACTTGTATAGCGATAACCATATATAACGCTTGAGTGTGTCGGTGCGTTATTTGGTTGGGCTCTTCTGAGTAAAGAGATAGCTGGAGAAAATGGACTGGGATTTCTGAATTAGAATCTGGATAGTGACCTGGGGATGTGTTATCCTGTCCCCCTTGCACCTCTCTGCTCGGCGAGGCGCTGGCTGAGCGGGGCTTGGGGGCTCGTTCTGGGCGCAGAAGGGCTGCAGGGTCTGGTGGCAGCTCCAGCGCTGTCGCTTGCGTGTCACTTGCGTGTCACTTGACAATTAGAGCGAACGCAAGCGGTGCTGCAAGGAACACAATAATTAGGTTTGACAATAGCAGTGAGAAACAACTTGAGTAATCTGTTTGGGGAGGGAAAATATTATTTCCATTGTTTGCTTCTTGGCTTTCACTTTAAAATTAGGCATGGGTTTCCAGCTCTCGTGTGGGAGTAGACATGCTTCTTGTGTCTAATAATGGTTTTAATAAGTGGGTATTTTAGGTGCTGCTGCTGCAGAACTTGTCACTCGGTATGAACTGGGGAAAAAGTTGCTGCATTTCTTTAATAATTGGAGGATCTTCTGTGAAGTTTTACCCCAGCCTGGGAGTTTGCGTGGATCTGGGTAGGGAGGGTGCATGAGCAAGTTGACCAGAAGGGGCTGGCTGCTCTCCCTGCCGAGATGAAGTGTTAGGGTGCCGCCAGTGCGTCCAGCTGAGGGGCTCGCCTTGCTCTTGCTGCATTTTGGGAGGGTGGAAGGGCCACGTGTGCAGGGAGAAAGAGGCCGTGCCAGGAGGACGTGTTAGCCCAGTGCAGCCCTGCGAAGGAGTGTAGCCAGGAACAGGGTCAGATGAAACCGGGGATAACCCAACAACTGGCCCAGAGCCTTTGCTTCAGTCCACTAAAGAAGGTGGATGAAAGCAATGCCCCAGTGCTGGCAGGGAAGTGTGTTGTCCTGGCTTTTCGAGCTCACTCTGATAAGGTCCATCTGAAGTGTGCCATGGTACCAGAGGAGAAGAAATTTCCTGTAACAGCATTTAGGGGCTCGTTATAAATGGCTGGAGTGAAATGGGCACTTGCCGGGCTCCCAGGAAATGTTTTCCTCCCTGTCCATTGCCCAGTACTCTCCTGCTGCAGAGCTCAGCACCGGTTTTGGGATTGCTCCTTCACCTCCTGGCCCAGGGGCCCATGGCTGAGACTGATTCAGCAGCTCCTGGTTCCTGCAGAAAGCTGGGAGGTCTTCAGTGCCAGTGGCTATTCCGGGATCATTTTGCACTCAGTGGACACACAAATACATGGCCAACTTCTGACGCTTCTGGCAAGAGGGGCATATCAGCCTCTGCTCCGTCTTCACATACGGCTCCCCAGGTCTGCTGTTTTGAGCATTACCTCTCTTACAGCTATAAAACCCTGAACAGCCCCAGGATAAAATACATTTAGAACCTAAAAAACCCTCTTAATTTACTCCTTTTATCAAGGGCCACACTATAACATGCAAGCTTTGATGCAATGAGTTTCACTGTATAAATCTATTGGTATGTCTTACAGCTAGTTTCCTTTAACACTGAATATTAGCATTTATTATTTATATAATGCAAACAGTATGCTTAGTCTAATTGTCTTAGTCACTGATGATATAAAACCATGATCATTATTTTCCTGGCTTCGTAAAGCCAGAAGATGGGATGTTCCGCTTACCAGCAGCTGACCCTTGCAAGCTTGTGCATCCCATATCCTGCAGCCAAACCCCTCAGGTGGCCCCGGGAGCTGCACTTTTGCTGTGACCTGGTTAATCCAA
Source organism: Cygnus atratus (assembly GCF_013377495.2). Classification (NCBI taxonomy): domain Eukaryota; kingdom Metazoa; phylum Chordata; class Aves; order Anseriformes; family Anatidae; genus Cygnus; species Cygnus atratus. The sequence goes on from NC_066378.1 coordinate 8,362,554, forward strand.
GAGCAGTGCTCATCCTCTCTGTGTAATCCAGCCTTTACATGCAGAATACTGTAATGCTGTGACTGTATTTTGGCCGTACTTGTGAAGGGTGGGAGACTGGGTTGATGGTCTTCTGGATAGCTGCACCTGGGTCACCGTGTCTGCATGAATAGACACCGATGTCGCTGTTGGAGCACTTACGTGCATTGCTTGGGGATGAAGGATTAACAAATGATGGATTAGGCAAATTAATCTATGTTATGTCAGGACATTACACAAGGTTCAATTTAGGTTGATAGATTTATTATTTATTATTTGCTGTTTTGTGTCAGTAAGTGGCTCTTCCTAATGTTATGATGTATGGTAGCAGCCCATGGTTGAGCTGCTGTACATAAGGGTCATCGTTTCTGTAATTAACCCCATTTTTCATGGTCTTTTAATACCAATACATTAATTTGTGTTGTTCTGGAATGTGACAAAGCAATGCATTTCCATAGGTTAGGTTTTCTTAAGCTAAAGAGCTCCAAGAGGCAGGACAATGCCCGCAGGTTTCAGGGTACAAACATACATGGTTTCCAGCAGGCTGCCTATAGCTGACTTTCTGTGACCCACGAATATTTTCAGGTAGTGACAGAAAACTTAGAGGTGCCTGCAGTGTCAGTTTTAAAAAGAGACACAAAGTGTGGGACTTTGCAGTGATAAGGCGACATAAACCCCTTGGTGGGAGGTGGGCAGCTGCATCGCAGCTGCTCCTGAATTTTCTTTTCTCGCTCCGTGTTGTACCACTGCTAACAGGTCTTTGCAGCAGAGAAAATCCAAGTCTTGTAGACTGCAGGGTTGGCCCTGAGGATACCCAACAGCTATTCTTTGGAGTGTTTTTTTTACAGTGTGTGATCCCATTTCCCATCCTCTGAGCTGACTCCGTTATCCCATCGCTCTTGCTGAGTGGGGTTTTTGGGATGTGCATGGGGACTGGGGTTTCTCTGTGGGGCCACCTCCAAGGGTTTTGCCCAAGGCTTTGCAGACTGCTGCTCCCATCTGGTAGGCTTGCACAAGTTGGTTTTCAGATGTAAGATCACCGAGCTGTCCAAGCTGGGAGCTACCCCATTGCACAGCTGCTGTTGGCCCTACTCCCAACTAATGCAAATAAGCAAGAAAACTCTTTCTTTCCCCTCTTGGTGCAGGCATTGCGGCCAACCTTTTCTGCAAAGCTGAGGCTGTGTTTGCTGCTCGCCTGCCTGCAAGGGCAGGGGTGGCAGGGTCCCGGCTGGTCCCATGCAGGCAGCTGCAGGTTTCACTCCCTATTTCCCCATTTTTATGGCTTAAATCAGAGCCCCAAGGCTGGCAGAGCGCCCTGCTTAATGACACCACGGGATAATCATTTACAGCAGAATGCAGAGGAAAAGAAGCATGTTTTTAATCTTTACAAATGTATCTAGATAAGGCAGGAGACAGGCTTATCTTTTGCATTACAAGAAAAGGGTGAAAAAAGCCTACACCAAGGAACACTGCCGTATCGTCCTTGGCCTTTTCTTCAGCCGTTGTCTTTCTCTCCGTATCTCGCGCTGCTGAATTAATGTGATATGAACTCTGAATGCTTAAGTGATCTATTCATTTTAATTAGCTTCCTAATAGCTTCTGGACAGCGATCGAATGCAGCGCTGGGGACGGGGCTGTTTACTTCCCAAAGCGGAGGGCACCAGCAAGATGCCTGCCAGCTGAATTCCCCAGCTCAGGGCACGGCACCAGTCTTGATTCGGGGTGGTCCATGAGGGAAGCTGCTGGGGCTCCTCACTGCTGCTCAACCACATCGTGCCGTGGCCTCCAGGCCTCCATCGGGAGGTGTTTGGACCGCAGCCTCAGCAGCAGGAGGCTGGGATGCGGGGGTGAGGGAAGCAGCGCTGCTCCTCGCTGCGCCATGCGAGGATGTGAATGGAGACAAGTCGGGGAGCTCTCAAGCAGCCGGGGCCGGGGGCAGAGGAATTCGCACCACTTCCCGAAGCTGTGAAAGATGTGGGAGATGAATCACTTCTGCGGCAACCTTCGTGGCTGCCAGACTCCCCGAGATGTTCAGCTCCGCTGTGCGCAGTGCGTACTTGAGGAAAAGAGAAGGGATGTTCTCTGAATCAGGGGAGAGTCTGACGCACAGAGACATTTTCAGGGGAATAATTTACATATGCATTCCCTTTCTAAAAATACCGGTCACAGTATTGCCTCTATTTTTTAGTACAAGGCTCTCGAGGCTGGTAGGTGGAAAGAAGTGTGAATCTTCACTTGCACGGATCCAAATACCAAAGGTCCGGCGGGGCTGCAGCATGAGACACCTCATGCTTTGCTCAGGGGGCAGAGCTGGGTGACGGCTGAGATCCAGACTGGGGGGAAAAGGAGCCTGACAGTGCCCCAAGATGACACCTGTACACGGTCTCATGAGTGTGGCCTGACGGGCAGGGGTGGAAGTCAGCCTTTGCCTGTTCCCCTCTGGAGAAGGCAGCGAGCCATGATGGGAGGGACAGAGAAACACAAAGAGGTGCTTTGTTTCCTAGTGTGACAGCTAAGGAAACTGGTGAGAAATGATGCCTGAAGCACCACAGAGATTTCCCTGGAGGTCGGTGAGTAGACGTGGTGGGCTGAGGGGCCTTCCCCATCACAGCTGCCCTTGCATCAGTCTGTCCCTGCAGTTGCTAATGCTGGAGCCCTGCAGCCCCATCTGTGCCAGGGTCAGAGCATGCCCTGTCTTTTCTTCGTCTGAAGTGGTCTTTTCTTGCGCCCTTTTTGTCACAAGTGTGTCTGGACACCCCAAGCACAGCGTGGACCCAGTCTGAAGGGCCAGGGCTGTCCCTGGTGTCCACCCCTAGTGTCCTTCCTGGGGGTGAGATGGGGCTGCAGGATAACATCACCTCCTCCCAGGATGCTTAAGGCAGAACCTCTGTCTTCACTTCATAATAAATTAAGTAGCTCAATAGGAACACACATTTATCTTGAACTTCTGTCATGTAACATCCTACAGAAACAAAGCAGTAGTGCTTTGATGTAACTCCAGCAGTTTTCTGCTGGGAAACCATCCCTGAGAGACCTTCCCAGGTCTCCCACCTGGGATTTACCTTAACCTCTAGGGGAGGAAAAAAGGTACAAGCTTGCCATTAATGAACGTAAGCTGGAAATAAAACAGGTATTGCTATGACCAGAAGGGTGGGTTATGAAGCAGCTGCGTGGTAACGTTGTGCCTGAGCACGTGTGGAGCCTGTGTGGTTTTATGATGGAGATGGAGGCTGATAAATTTATGGAGGGGATTATACCTGCTGTTGGCTGGGACTGGGCTCTGCAGACCCACAGGTCCCTTCCCTGTCTGCATCCCGGCAGGATTTGGCAGACCTATGCTGATACACAAAGTCTTTGCAGTGACGGTGTGACAAAGAGCAGTTTTTGCTCAGGGTTGCAATGACTGGTCTAAAATGGGCAGATGTTGTAGGAGCCTGAGTAGTGCAGAGAGAGCAGAAGATGCAGGGCCACGCTGACAACAGGGGAAATGGCTGAAACACAGGAAAAAGCTTTTTTCTCTTTCTCTGTTGCTTTTGTTAGTATACTCAGGAAGTCCCATTAACGCCCACTCACTCCAGAAACATGCGTTTTGCACCTTAATGTGTCTTCTATGAAAAGATGTTACTGAGGAAACAGTCTGGTGCTTCCTTGAAATGGTGTGGCAGAAAAACACCGCCCTGAACAAGCAAACAAGCTCGCAGAGCAGCGCTGAGATTGATCGGTAGCACTCTTCTCCCCCACCGCATCTGCTTGGGAGCATCTTGGGAAGCAGTGAAAAATGCCAGCCCCTCGCTGTCATGGGCAGTATTTTGGAACCAGCTGCGTTAAGGGCTGGTGCTCAGGTGCTGACCACAAGCTGGACGATCCCAAGCAAGGCACGGTCCTTCGGAGGAACAAGTGTGGCTGGGGAGTGTTTTGCAGCCTGTGGATGAGGACAGGAGGGAGGATATCAGTGAGAGCTGACCAAGCCAGCTGTAGAGAGGACGAGGGGTAATAGATGGCACCCTGAATGTAATAAAAATGGTAGGCAACCTGCCTACTCATTCATATCCAGTATTTTTTTTTAAGTGTTGCTGTTTTTCTGCATCCCGTTAAGCTTTTTGATTTGTTTCCATCTGTTCGGTATAGATCACTTCTGCAGTTTACTTAAAACACAAATACCCTTTATGAATCTCTACAGATGGTTTTCAAAGACTTATAGAAAGACAACGATAAGATCAAGAAAATCTTGAGTGTTCGCCTCGGGGGAAAAAAATGGGACAGTCGCTTTGCCTTGCAGCTGCAAGCCACGTCAAATCAGACACTTTGATATGTTTCATTTTCCGTCTGAAGTCTACATCTGAAAGGCAGCCTGGCTTATTTCAGTCAATGTGCAATTTTTGTTAGTTGGGGCTCTTTCTCAGCTTCTAAAAAAGATGCTCATTTGCATCCCAGAACAAAGACAGCACTTTCCCCCCCCCCCCTTAATTCGGCGTGCCTTCGCCAAGAACTAATCATGCTGCGGAGTGTGGGGTGCATGTGTGATGTTAGAGCTGTTCCCCCCTGCCCCATGGCCCAGCACTTATGGGGGTCTGTCCCCTCCGTGGTTGATGTGTGCTGAGCTGTCCCTGCCTCTGGGCCGTGCCCTGTTCGTGTATTTAATCCCGCAGTCACTTCCCAGAGACTCCTATTGAAGCCGGGTACCAGCTGCATTGCTGCTGCTCTTCATCTGCACCAGGCTCCTCGGGGGCAAAGTGGGGCTCACACTTCTGGTTTCATGTTTTTGGCCTTGTTGGGCATGTCCCAAAGCCACTTGACATCAAAGGGAGTCTTCCCCAGGGCTGTAAGGGACACAGACATCAGCTCCTGAAGATTTCCTTCAGACAGAATCAAAATATTTGCAGAAACTCAAGTGTTTGCACTGCAGATAGGGAATGGGCGAAAAAGAGAGCGCATCCACCTTAAAAGTACAGCATGTACCTTATTACTAAGAGCTGATTGAAAAAAAACCTGTAGGAGTCATGCACGTTAGCACTGGACTTTATGTGCAAAGACAAGGTGTGTATTGTTTGCCCAATTAAAAAGATAAAACCTGTAGACCACAGTCAGCGAAATGAGCTGTGAAATGAGTGATGACTCGCTGAACAGGCAGGTGCATGCACAAAAGCATATGCAAACTGCTCTACTTATCTACAGACAGGTTTATTGCCTGGTCATCAATTTACACCGAGGTTGCTTCAGAAATTCGTGGCCTGCCTTTGTGCTGTGCTCTCAGATAAGCTGTAAAAGTAGCAGCATCGCCCGGGCTTTTGCTTTTTTGGGGTGGGAATAGTTTTCAAAACGGGAAGGAGGTGAGAGGTTTGGGAAGATGGAGATGAAATTCAAAGGACGTGGGGCTGTGACCCCCAGGAGAGCGCGCGTAGTGTGAGCAAGAGTGGGCAAGAACTAAAATACTGACTTTAAATGGTGGTATGATAGAAATTCCAGCAAGTTCTATAAATAAGGACACATACGCAGTGCTTCTTAGTGCGACGCTAAAACTGTTTCACGGGGAAGTCAGCAGACAACGTCGCTCGCCATCTCGCATGCTGAATGCACAACCGAAGTGGGCTTCCTCTTTCCAGCTTGCTTTATAGGTCAAAGACCGCACGCTTCCCACAAGAGTTTTATGACCATATAAACCAAGCTTTTACAGATGCACATGTTTGGCTTAGGGATTTAGGATTTGCCTCAAACAGATAATTTCCCAGTTTACGTTAGAAATTTGTGTTTCTAGAGCTTAATGCATCTCATAGGCTTGTCTATAAGACTCTCACAGAAGACAAGTTTTGGTACATTATGGAATTTTATACCTAAAAAGTGATAGCCATATTAGATTATTTTGCATCTAGGTAGTGAGTCTGTGAACCAATAACTGTTGGAAAATTTCAAACTGCTTGAATTGGGCATGTAATCCACTATAAATAACCTCATCTGCCGAAACTTCTCAAGAAATAACTATGACTTGGTCATTAGCCGCTAAATTCGCTGCTCCTGATCTCAAGTAACAGACGCATGCTTTCAACCGAGAGGCTCAGGAAATCCGAAGTCCATAAAGCAAACACATCTGGTGGCTGTGCTCGCAATGGATTTCACACCCCAGCCCCATGCTCTGACACTTGTCTCCAAAGAACATTCATTTCAAAAGCAAGGGTGAGAGCATGGCTGAAACAAATTGGTTATGAAATTAGTTTGATTACAGATTTTTTTTTTATTTTTTTTTTTTGTGGCTCCCATTCTGTGAAATTTCCTTTTCTCAGTCTTCAGAGTGTCTCAGCTTAAAGCTTCAGATCTAGCCACTGCCAAACTTCCAGATTTTTTCAGTTCTGTCCCATCTCAACTTAAAGGAACTGTGACTGCATCCCAAAGAGACGCGAGGCAGCAGAGGCAGATGCTTGGAGTGACTCTTCTTCTGAAACAGGGAAAAGAAAAAGGCTGCAAAGAAAGGGATAATCTGCCAGGTTGAAATTTCAGGGTTTTGTCTTTTGGCTTGCTGAACAAAGTTTTACTGCAGGACGAAGATATTTTTCAACTGGTGCAGCTCAGGCAGGATTTTTTTTAGTAGATGTATGTGTGTATGCATGCATGTGTGCATAATGCAACAAAGGTCCCTAGAGACTGATGTCGTACAAAGAGGGAAATATAAGCCACTCGTTATCAAGCTAGTACAAGTAAGAGTATTTAGTTGCTGTATGTTGGGAAAAAAAAGCATTGCTGTTGCCTTGTAAAGGAGCTTGTAACATTTTCCTGCCTGGCCTGAGCTGCCGCATGCAATGAGCATCATCCCTGCAAGCAGGGGGACAGTTCCCCAACCCATCTCTGCCCTCTGGAGAGCAGAAGACAAGGGGCACTGGCAGCAGTACGGCTCTGAGGTGTCATCAGATCCCTGAAATGTTTGACCTTGGAACTCTCACTGACGTAATACACACCTGTAGGTACATTAATGGCATCGACCTTGTACTTTCAGGGCTTGTAATTGCTAATTGTTATATAGGTATTGTTTTATCCATAGTCAAAAGAGCTTCTGCTTCTGACAGATAGGTGAAAACTGCCATTAAAATTAAGAAACTTGAAGCCCCCTACTTTGTTCTTGACTTTGCACGTACTTGTCTGCAGCAATATGCTGTGCTATTTTCTTGGAGAAGTTATGTGCCACTGCTGTAGCTCATTCCTAGCCACTACAGGTTTTTGATGAAGCTGAATAATGACCCCAGCTGCAAAATACCGTATGGTATTCATAACATGGGGAGGTGGTTCTCGTAATTAATTCAATTAAGCCGTGTGTTAAAATGCACAAGGCGCAGCACCGTGTCCCCCACCGGTCGCAGTGTTTCCAGCAGCTGTGTGCCATTGTTGCCATGCCCTTCGCTGCCGAGGGTCACGTCACCGTGTCTTTGGTTGTCTCCATCTGTTACATACTGGTGGTTAAGGTGCTGCAGTAAGTTTTGGCTGCAGTAAGTTACCTGACGGCAACACATTCATGAGGGGTGCACCTTGTGAGCTGAAAATTTTCATTTTGCCTTTCTATTCCTTACCTTTGCTACAAGGAATGGAACTCTGCAGTCATCAGCTCCTCCCTCCATTCACAAGAACACAGTTTTCACAGTTTTTAAAATCTATCCTTAGCTTTTAGGACCTCTGGGGAGTCCTCACAGCAGTGTTTGAAGCAAATCCCTCATGCATAAAGTAATCAGTTTTTTCCACTCACTTTTCAGAACCCCCCGTCAGCTCCCTGCTGGGCAGGGATGCTCTGCTGAGGGGCTGTGCCCCTGGAGGAGATGTCAGCACACTGATAGCACAGCTGTGCGGGGTGCACCCTCCCGTCCTTTGTGGATGGAGGAAGGCACTTCTTCACCTGGGGAAGGGGAACAACCAGGTGGTGGCGGGGAATAAAATGGAGTCTCCCTGCTGTAGAGAGATCAGAACAGAAATTTGCCTTCAATGAATGAGAAATTCACCAACAAAAATAGTCCTTGGTATGTAAGTTCATTGTGTCTGCAAGAGGGGGGAATGTATGGCATGTGTACTTATTTTTAAGAAAGTAATGAAGTACCTTTGAAAGAAATGTTTTAAGATCTTCCAACAATCCACCAGCTGTTTGCAATTTTGTTCACCTATTAGAAGTGAAATGAGGGTTGCATAGCATGCTGCTGCAAGGAATTAGCTCCTTCAGATGTCCTTCTGAATCTTGACACCGTCTTATTCAACACCTGTCTTTTGCTGAGAAGTCCTTAACTGAGGAATCATCTCTCCATCTGGGCCCTGTCTGTTCCTAAGTACCCCGGCAGCCTTTTGCAGTGCCAGCAGCCCTGCCTCCTGCTCCTCCCCCCTGCAGAAGCTCCTCATCCTTTGGCTTTACTATAGGTACCCAGACGATTCATTGCAGGCCACCAGCAGACTCTCAGAAATACTTTGGTGGGATGAGGTTGGACCAAAGCTTGGCGATTTCAAAGATTTAACATCATTTTGCCCCCAGCACTTTCCTTTACCACACCTCGGTGCTGTGAGCTCCACTCAAATCCTCTGTCCCAGCAAACCCCCGGTTGGGTCAGGCAGCTCGCAAACCTCGCCCTGGCTGCGTGGAGCAAGGCCGTGCCCGCTGGCACAGGGTTGACCCCGCCGTGGCAGTTTTTCCAGTTGCTGATGTAATGGTGCCCGGGTTGCGTAAGAGGCGTTATTCACAAGAAATGGTCTCTGGCATGCTTATGAAACAGGAGCAGTCTGTTGTTGTGCTCTTCTTTCTTTTTTTTTTTCCCCCAGAAGCTTTTAAGGTGGCTGGACTTGCCAAACCGCTCGTTACAAACGAAATCCCAGCCCCGTGTGTGATTGTCTGGCCTTGCTGTAGGATGTCCTGCAGCAGGCACATGGCAGCAGGGCTGCAGCTGCCTCTCACCCACTGCACCAGCACCCAGTCTGCCGTCTCCTCTGTACCAGCGTTGCTCCCACTTCAGGGGGGGGGTTATTTGTTTAAAAGCAATGCTTGTGTGCATCTACTTGGAACAGCAGGAGTAAAGAACAGAAGTCTGATCCCAGGTTGCTCTGCCTGCTGCTTTTTGCCCAAGGAAAAGCTGAGATATGGGTAGACCCAGGGAGGACTTTTCTCTTGAGTGATTTAGGCTGGTGCTGCTGTGTGCGTCCCTTGGGAACCTGCCTTTGGTTCTGAGCACAGGGTGTCCTTGGGGAACCTGCCTTTGGTTCTGAGCACAGCGTGTCCTTCGGGAACCTGCCTTTAGTTTTGAGCACAACTTCTTCCATGTGGTGCTGAGACACGTCTTTTTAAAGTTCGTTCATGAGCTAGCAGCGTCCTAGGGGCTGGGTGGCTTTGGCTGGCTGCAGTGCAGTGAGGAGCGTGGTGAGTGATGCTCACCCCCAGCATTGGAAGGAAGCAGCGAAGAGGCAGGGCTGGTGCCTGGCACGGGTGCTGCAGAAGAGTGGGCCCCAGGGCAGTCCCTGGGGAAGGCTCTGGCAGGAGCTCATGCAGCAGCAGTGAGCCCAGGCTGGAAGAGAAGCGAGGCACCACAGCGCGTCTGCCCGGCACTGTGCTCCTGGAAGGCGCCTTGCTCCCTGCCCGGAGCCGTGCACCTACCTGGGAAGAATGGTGCTTGCTGAGAAGTGGGAGGTAAGAATTGCCACCTGCCCCAGTTTTTGAGAAAGGTGTTTTGATAGAAACTTACAGGCAAACTGAAAAAAGTCGGTGGCGAATCTCATGCTTGCTCAGGACCTTCAAAGGGCTGCAGGCAACTGGTGCTCCGCCGGTACTGGGTGGTGCTGCAGGTGGCAGCTCTGGGTCCTGAGCTTATCCTGGCCAGGTCCGGGTGAGTCTGGGCCAACTGCTCTGTTTTCTGTGAACCAGGTCTCTGCTGCAGCTCTGCTTCTGCACACACATTTTGGGGTTTCTATCCTAAATCTTTTCTGTCTGTATGTGAATAAGCAAGGTGAAAACAGTCTAACATGAGCATTTCTCAATTCACCAAACGCATTTCTTTTTCCCCGGTCTGAATCATAGAGGAAAAAAACTGTCAGAGCCTCAGCTAAGAAGGATGTAAAACTGGTATTATACCTCGTAAAACAAGTGGTGCAAAAGAGAGCTGTGTATAATGCTGAGTGGGCAACTCTGCTGCTAAAGTGCAATAGATTATCTGGAGCTTGAGCGTTGAGGACCATCAGTCATGTGGTTTCCAAGAAGCTGAAGATTTACACTGAGAAATGATTTGCAGAGAAAAACTGTCTGCATCAGGAAAAAAGGCACATTTGAACGGAGGCCTGTTAACTAGCATGGCCCAGGCAATGGGCTTCTAAAATGTTTTCCTTTTTTTTCCTAGATAAACAAATCTGCGTGGTTTAGCTGAACTCCTTGTCCTGCCTCCAAAGTTAATTTGAGAATAATGAATGAGAAGTTGAAAACCAGGTTGTAAGTGGCTGTCTCATAGGACTCCCAGGGGCCCACAGGCATTTAGCAAGCTACTATCTCTGGTTTCTCTTGCACAAATAGAGTTTTTCAGTACAACAGGAGCACAAGAAAGGCTTTTTCTCTAACAATTAATTTGCATGACAAGACGTGGCACAAAGGAATAAGCAACACAAGAATGGAGCTTCATTTGTTGCTTGTTTATTCTTGAACCACGCTCTGTGCACCTGACACATTTACTGGCTCAATGCTGTATCTAATGCGAGGAATTGGCACAGCCTTACTACTGTGGTTAATTTTAAATGCAACAAGATCATGCTACAGTACTTGACACAGCTCTAAGAGCAACATCATGACATTGTTGACACTGAATGTTTACTAATGGCATCTGCTGCCAAACTCAAATGTAAAATGAGTGGGATAACAACAGCAGCATTTAAAAAACTTCATTCAAGGGAGCACTTAAAATTTTATCAGATCTAACTGGCACAGTAGACCCGCAGATGTGGAGAATATCCAGTTTCCCTTGCTTACTCACAAGTTTCAGTGTGCAAGCCAAGCAGAGCTCCATCCCCTGAGGCAGGAAAACCCAGAGGTGCAGCATCTGAGCGCACCGGCAAACATGGAAACATCTGTCCTGGCGGTGCTGCAGCACCTTGCTGGGATAATACAAGAATCCAGATCCTGCCTGTCTCTTCTCAGCTAAACCTCAGCTATTGGGCTACTCATCGTCTTAAAGCGGTTGCATAGATATTTTAGAATATATATACCTTTAGCTGTTCAGTCAATAAAATAAAGTAGTATAAAATGAAAATCACAGTTCTATAAATAAATATGGTCGAGTTAATCAGTAGCTAATGATCTGTTTGTGAGGATGTAGGCAGAAAAGAATTACTCTTTTCTGTGCTATTTCTGTGGATGTTTCTAAGTGTGGGTGCAGTTACATTGGCTTAAATCTCCGCAAATACAGCTATAGTGTAAACATTTTATACAAATATAACTTCATTCACACTTTTGCTAACACAAGCTACTTTGCTAAAAAGCACTCCTATTTAAATATTTATACAAAAAATTGGTAGGTTTTAAAACACATACTTAGTTCTGACACTGCAAGTCACTCATTTTATTCAGCAGAACTGGGTATGAGCAGGGCTCCTATTCCTGGAGGTGGTGAGAAAAGAACCATAGAAAAGATTTGTTTGTACCCGTGTTTCAAATCCTGCTCCCTCGCAGTATTGAACTGTGGTAGAACTAATCAAAATGTTTTGAATCCTGATAGGTTTCAAATATCTGCATATCAATGGCATTTAGAATTTAAACATTCTGACTGTTGAAATTTTTATTCAGGGAAGGCTTTTTTTTTTTTTTTTTTTTAAGTTGTTCTACTCACAGAAATAGAGTTTGCAGGACTTTTGGTACTCATTTGTGGCCAAAGGATAACAAAGAAGAAAGAAAATCTATTCTCTTTTTACAACCTGTAGTCCAAATCGTGAGCAGGGCTTTGCTATACACCCTCAATTCAGTGATGATGATAATAAGTTCCTCCAGTTGTTAAGTATGGCTAATAAAGTTGAAAAACACCTTTTGAAAAATGATTAGGTAGATAATAAAGTATGTCAACTTGAAAATATGCATTCTTCATGTGATGACTGGAGACAGTTTATCACTTTATGAGTGACACATCCATTTATAAATATTTATTCTCTCCAGTGGTACTGATAAATCTTTTGAGCCTATAAGCCCATTGATACATACACAGTAATATCATTTGTCTTTCCAATGCATTTTATTTATTATTGACTAATTGCCTGCCAGATTGTAAATATGATAGGGGTGGCATTGTGCTTTGATTAACTGTATGTTAAAGTACCCAGAGGAATTTAGATTTAGCTCTGAGCAAAGACATCCAAGGCAATAAATTGTATATTTTGAAATCAGCTATGCAGTATGGAGCTGCAGCGCTAGTTAAACAAGCTGAGCAGAGGCATTTTCCAGAGCAGTTTATTTTGATTAATGGGTTCCCAAAAGCCTCTTGCTGCTGTTTACAATGGATTTGCTGTAATATTTACAATAAACTCGGGTTAGTCAAGAGAGTTTTAATGTACTTCAGCAGGTTACTTACACTTCACAAACCAGGGGCAAGAAGCACGGTGCAAAGTCAGGCTGGAAGATGTTTTGTCCTTCGCTGTGAGGTCTTCTTGCACCAGGCGTTTTTTTCCTTCTCTCCCCAGTCCTGTTCCCTCTCAGGCATTTTCTTAACCAAATGTTTAGAACTGGCTTAACACATCTTGAGCCACCTCTGTGATGACTGGAGATAATTTATCACATTAGAGCTGACAAGCCGTTTATAAATATTTATTCTCTGCCATGGCGCTGACGAATGGGCTGAGCGCACAGGGTGCTGGCAGGGGCGTGCAGCGCGTTCCCCTGCACCACGGCACTGGCACACTGCTGGGAACACAACAAGGGCAGCACTCGCTCTTGGTAATGCCAGCCAGCTCCTTCTCAAGCATCCTGGGCGATGAGATTCAACCTTCTCCATGGCACAAATGCTACGGCAGCAGGAGGTTTCCCAGTTGGGAAGTGCTTGGCACCCTCTACAAACATGCACGCTTGCTACTGTTTTAATTTTCGTGTCTTGCAACTGGGAAGGCCAAATGTTATTACCCTGCCCAGGCAGAAATCCCTCAGTGGAAGCCTCCTGCTTGAAATAATGCAAAAGATCGGAGACATGTTAACTGTGCTGTGTCGCACCCTGCTCTGCCCACGAGACGTCTGCCAGCAGCACGCGTGCTCCCAGCCCTGCTGCTTCCTCCCTCTTTTCAAAAAATTGAACTAGTTTGTCAGGCCGTATTTATGCAACATGTAATTTGACAGAAATCCTATTGTAATTAGCACCCGCTAATCACTGTCAGTAATGTTATTTAGCTAATTGTACCTTGGGCAGTAAAAAACAAAGCAAAACCAAACCTGGTACATAATTTTGTCCAAATAGATGAAACAACAAAATGTGCATGTTCCCCAGAGGGACGTGGATGTGTGCTGCCATGTCATCTTGAGTCCTATGGAAACAGCTCCCTGGGGGACCTTCTAAACCTTCTCCAGAGGTCTCATAACCTGAATTTGTGGGGTTGTTTGTGGGTGATGCATGGTGCTTTGCAAATAGGGAGAGCTTTGCAGAAGGACTGATGCAGGAAAACCCCAGGACTGGAGAACTCCACAGGTAAAAATGGAAGCAGGAGCCAGAGATGGATATTTTCCCAGAGGATGACCCAAGTCAAGGAAGGATTCAGCTTTTCCAACTAGGAGAAACAATCTTGCTCACATCAGTCTTTACTTTCTTCTTGCTCATCTGCCTTTTGTTTCTAAATTTGTTTAAACCCTAATATCTTAAAGAGAAAAGGAGTACCATTGACCAAAGCCATTCCTCCATGGATGCAGGATAATCTAACTCTCTTTGATTTCCATTACGCTTTCCAGTGGATCTGAGATGTAATTAATTAATTGATTTTTGCTGCCAGTCCCCTAATTAACACTAAATAAAAATTCATGCCAGGGTTAATAGCTTTGAAGGTTGGAGGCAAGAGCGTCTGCTGTGCAGGTCCGTTGTCCGTTCTGCAGTGCATTTGGGATATATTCCCTGTCATGCTTATAATTCCTAATCAATTGAAAGTTAATTTCATTCTTAACCAAAAGGAAGCCAGAAACTGGGTACTGTTATGCAACTGTTTTTGTTTTATGGCATTTACAGGGCGGTGTTCGTAGCCCAGTTATAACACCACTGGACAAACTTGTGTAGCATGACAGGGGCCTGCCTGGTGTAGCACGATCTCCAAAACCGGTGAGATTTATATTGTGGATAGGACCTAAACCTTGTGCTCCCTATACTTACTGTAAATACTGGTCTCTTTGCTCTTTATTATGTGGGACAATTACAGTGTGGAACCATTACTTAGTATTTGTGCAGTGCTTTGAGGATATGAAGTGCTAAGTAATATTATGTGTAGTCTAGTGGAAGTTTACTAACAAAAGGTCAGGTCGTTTTTATCCATTATCTCTTACTAGACAATAAAATTGCAACAGACTAGACAGAATTATTGAAAATATTGCTTTATGTGTTGGTAAAATGAATTATCTGAACAATCTCACTCCCTCATGGGAACACGAATGTTGAAATGCCTCCGAGACCTACTGTGAGGCTTGCTGGAGATGGCCAGCCCCCACACTGCTAATTAGGGCTCCTGGCTTTTGATATGCTGTTAAACCCTTGAAAAAGTCCCTGTGAAATTGATCTGAAAAACATTATCTAGTTGCTTTGAAAAAGTAAGAGAAATCGGAAAGGGAGGCTCTTTCTTTCTTTGTGATTGCTGCTTTCACTTCTATGTCCCCATGGCTCAGCTCAACATCTTCCCTTCCCTGGCTGTATGTGGGAGAACCACTGAGGCTCTTTCTAAAGTGCCTCAGGAACATATTCAGAATTAACATCATAAACAGTAAAATATGGTCCTGTTTGATAGAAACAATATTTGATAAAGTCCTCTGCAGAGTGGCTATGTGACATTGTCTCCACCATTTTCAATCAGCAATGAATTTAGTTTATGGTGTGGAATTTAAGCTGTTCAGACACGAGTGAGTACATCCAAAGCAAGTATCCCGTAATTCTAATAGCAATCTATTGTGTTTGAGCAAACATGGGAATATTCATGTTCAAAGGGATTTTGCATTTTCCTAGATGTTGCTAGCAGTACTACCCTCCTGCAGTGTGGAGGTGTTAATCTTCATAGGTTTGCTTCCACTTTCCACTGCCCTGTGCTCTCACGTGCGCTTATGCAACGACTGTGTTAGCAGCTGTGCTGCTGGCGTGATGCATCCTCAGGGCCCTCAAGTTACTAGCCTCACAGCAGGCTCAAATCATGGTGCCGAGCAGTGGGGAAGTCCAGCTAAAATCCCTGTTAATGCCTCCTCTTGTTGTCTTGCATTTGCAGCACTGAGCAGTCTGGAGAGGGAGAGGGAAGAAAAAAACTAATTTCAGATAAATTAAGAGTTTTGTTTTTTTTTTCCAGTCCATCCCTGAAAGGCTTTTTTTTTGTTTTGTTGTTTTGTTTTTTTTCCCAAGCTGCAAGGTGTACTGTATGCTCTGTCTCGGTTGGGAACGCTATAGCTAGTCCCTAAATGTTCAGCTTCGTTTTTGTCTTTCTGTGTTATCAACTTCATTCTTTGGTCGAATTGGAGTATCCGTTCCGTGCTCTTACTTTAATAATCTGCTGCTCTTCTGCTTCCCTGGGCAAATATTGTACTCGGGACGCTGCCAGCCTTTAGCCTTGACCATACTAATACATAATGCAGATGATAAAAGCCAGTGTAACAGAAAAGAAGTCCCAGGGAGAATACAAACCACGACAAAATAAGAAGGAAGCAGATGGTTGGGTATTAAACTGCAGTAATAAAATAACATCTGGCAGAATATCACACACATGCACTGATGCCCATCTGAAGAGTGCACTGATTTAAGTAATATGCTTCTCATTTTGGTGCAATTAACACCAAAATTTACATAGCAAACAGTGGCGGAGCACATAGAGGCTTCTTTTGAAAAATACAATCAAAAAATGTCTTTTCTACAAGGAGATTGGCCATAGCAGACACTGATGGCTTTTTATACTGTGGTGTAAAGCAATTAATGAGTCATACCTTCCTGCTGGCCAGAGAACCCATTATTCTGTTTACATACAGTCTGGCAGATGTACTTGTTTGCAGGGCTGGAAATTAAAAGATAAAAGGGAGTAGCATTTGACCAAGTGGAACATTGCTCCACCCTGTGCCATAGAGAGAAGGATGCTATACAGATTAGGTAGATCTATAAAGCTCTATGCAGACAAACCTGTCCACCTCAGATCCTCTCCCATGTTTCCCCTTGTGTGAGCTTGGGAAGGAGAAACCTTGGGGCTGGCTTTTTTGAAGGAAGTTGGAGGGAAGATGCAATCCCCATCTGGGTTAACGAGCCACATGGTAGCACCAAAAACCCTGCAGGCAACTGGGTCATATTTTTCACCAGCCCTGACCTGCATCGGACAGGCAGGTTTACAGTTTGCAGACAGAGTTTCTGTTTCCTGCGGGCTGGAAGCTGCCTCTGGATTTTGCCTTTCTGAGCAGTGGGATGCGGTGCATTAACCTCCCAGTGCAGCCCCAGCAGAAGTGCATGTTACTGTCTTGTGGAAGCAAATACCTGATAAATTAGACAATGGTCCAGTCATCAAAAGCCCGTAAAAATATTTGCAGGTGGCAGAATTAAGATTATCAGTGTGATGGTCCTGTGTGAAGGAAAAGATGCCCTGGGCTCTGCCAGCGGCCCAGCTGCAGAGGACCGGACTGCACCGGAGCCTGGCATTTGTTTCAGCAGAAATGTCATTCCTGTTTGGAAACTTCCAATCTAACTTGGAATAAATGCAATTTTGTTTTGAAACTCCCTGAGAAATAGAGTTTTGACAAAGAAAAGGAGGATGGAAAGGCTTTGCCTCCATGTATCTGCTTGTCCCCGAGGCAGTGGTGAGAGGCAAACATTTTACCTCAGCCCTGCTCTGGCAAGAGGGCCTTCTGTGAGAGGGGAAGGGCACAGAGGGCCCTGGTGTGGGGAAAAGCTCTACCAGTCTCCAAAACATACCACTGCTGAGCAGGGCATGGTGTCAGGAAAGCTGCTTACACTGAAATTCGTAGTGTGATCGGCCTTTGTGGGGCGGGCCTAGTGTGCTACAGCCAGGCCGGGCAGGCCTACCGCCCTGCTTCGCTGCGCTCTCAGGAAGGCCTGCTCGCGCTTCTCTTGGAAAACGTGACGAGAGTGCCATTGGATTCCTTAGAAGGAAGGAGTGGAAACATGTCCAAAGTTATTTTTTTTCCTCCATCAACACACCTTTATTCCTTTTTTTATGTGTGTGTGTTTTGCTCAGGGGTTATCTGCTGGGAGTCTTTGTAGCCCCATGCACAGAGACTCAGATTTTGATGTGAGCCCCTGAATGCCATCACGTTTTAAGTGAGAACATAGTGATTTCCTTCCATCAAGTACAGCGTTTCGGTCATTTGCTTTCCTCTGGCAATCTTCACAAGTTGGAATAATAAGGGTGCTCTACTGGCATATGTTTTTCTTAGAGCAGTACCAGGTGTAGGACACAAACAGAAAGAGCTGAGGGGCATCTGAAAGCTAGAAGGATATTTATGGGTGGAAAGGGTCATTTGTATTACCAGAAACGCATTCTGCCACAGCACCTCTAATGAATAATAACAGGCAGAATTCTGCAGTTTTAGCGACTGTGATGCAAATAAGCAGTGTTTTTTTTGCAGTAGTTAATTTTCTTGAAATCTGATTTCCAGAGGTAGCAGCCTTAATTTGGTTTGTTCTTTGCAAGGGAATCCCGTGGGAGCGTGAGCTTCAGTCTCCAATAAATCAGGAGAGCAGCGGGCACCTTGGGCCAAGTCTGGGGCACAGTGGGAGCCGCTCTGTCCCAAGTGGGCTTTGGATGGGCTGACCCAGGGACCTTGGAGTCAGTGAGCTCTTTTGGCTGCAAAGTCTCATGCTAAGTACATAACCTTTCCTTTTTGCTGGGTTTCTGCCAGGGTTAAACACTTCATTCCGGTCCAAAATGGGGCTCTGATTGTGGCTGAGGAGCGGGCAATGGGGTGAATGTGGAAACATTTGCAGTAAAAAAAAAAAGCCTGTTCCAGCGAGTTTTACTTTGGTTTTGCATTTCCCTGGGCTAGTTTCTGAAGATGGTTTAATTTCCTATGTGCTGCCTGTGTTTTGCTTATATTTCTTCTCCTTAGCCTCCCTCAATGATATCCTAGTGCCTGCCTTCTCAACAGTAATAATAATAATAGCTGCAATATATTTAATAGCTACCCACTGCCAGCCTTGCTCAGCCTTCTCAACAGATTCCCTAAGGTAATGGATGTATAATGCATTTCCCAGCTGGAAATCAGACCTCACTAGGATTCTCTCTCTTGCAAAAACTCCTTGCTGGCAGCCTCCCCGGCTGTGTGTGAATGAGCAAGGCTGCAGAAGAGGTGCTTTCCTTTTCTCCTTGCGGGTGTGAAGCAGAAGGCTTGGAGCACAAGCAGCCACCTGGGGCAGCACCAAAATGACCCGTATTCTCTACGCCAGTCGGATGTTGCATCCTGTCCCCAGCCATCCAAACTGGCAAGGGCCCCAGGGATGGAGCTGGGAGATACAGCAGAGATTTTGCTACAAGAAACAGGACAAAGCAGAAAATGGTGTTGAAAGCTGAATGAAGGAAATCTGCTCACTATTCCTGTGGTGAATTTAACCCGTTGAAACTAGGCTGGTTAAAAGCACCTCTGCTCTTCCTGTTGCCAACTTGACCTTTCAGAGGCCCCAATCTGACTGGCTTCCCACGCTATCCTAAAAAATTACCGGGGAGTCGCAAACAGCACAGCGCTGTGTGGGAGAAGGCAGTGGGAGATGTGGGGGAATAAATGTGTGCACCCAGAGAAGGGAAAAAGTGATGGAGTGGAAAGGCTGCCCAGACCTGGGGCCAGCAATAAGGGAGCGGCAGTCTCACTATCTGGTGTGAACAGCGAGCAGCTCTTTTGCAGGCGCCAGGGCTCGGCTGTGGTTTTGAATATTGTTCTTCGGTCCGGCTGGGCTGCTGGGAGCGAGCCATTTGTTTGTAGATGACCCGAGTTAGCTATTGTGCGAACAATCCCCAAATGGCACTGTTTAACCTTAAAAATTGTGATCTCTTCGGGAAGAAGTAACTAATTCCATTATTCATTTATGTGGCTTCATATGCAAGCAAAGAAGGATTTGAAGCAATTTGCTCATATGGATTTCTGCGCCTTCTGGCATCCTTCAGGACAGGATTGTTTTGCAGAGGAGAGACTCATCAAATGACTCGCTGAAGGTTTAATAAAAAAAGGAAAAGAAAAGGCCATGGTAGAGTTGGGAAATGAACCCAGGAATGTTGACTTTGAACTACATGAAACCCATTGCACTACAGTAGCATGCTCAGTACTTTTGCTTGGTTTTCAGCCACAGCTTTAAAGTTTGGCCAACAAAGTTAAGAAGTCAGGAGGGGGGTAATTTTTGTTCTTCAGATGGAGAGACTGAGAAATCTAAAAGCCTGGTGCTCACAATAACTTATTACTGCTCTTTATTTGATGGAGTGACTCATATAGCACATAGCTTCAGGAGCAGGTTTGGGGAAAACTATAGCTGAAAACACAGCCAGCTGTAAAAAGCTAGCCATTTCCTACACAGTATCTACTTCAAAAGAATAAAATAGATGTCTCCTTTTTTCTATCCAAAAAGTCACTGCAGAAGCAGCTTTCTTTTGTTATCTCCCAATAAATGTGTCTCTTTAATAGTGGAATTTACTGCTGGGGGTGTGCGTTTCTCACCACTGCTTCCCCTTACAAAGACGCTAATCTATCTTTTGCTGGAGAAGGCAAATGATGTCATGTTTCCTGTATTTTGCCTACTTTCCAGCTGCTGCAGAAAGGCAGGGCTGTAGGTAAACATCTTACTCTGCAAGAGCAGAGCGGGAGCTGCTGGGCTGGGGCCAGGCTGGGTTAGTGCCCTGGGAACAGACCGAGGGGCACAGCGAGCCCCCTGTGCGAGCCTGGCTGACTTCTTGTCACCCGCATAGTGACCACCCCAGGCACATGGGGACAACATGGTCACAGGGTGCTCAGCCCCACGGGTAGTGCAGGCAGAGGCCGGTCGGCAAGTCAGGACGGTCTGCTTGGCACGGGCAAGCACGGAAAGTTTGCAGAGCACTGCCTGAACTAGTCTTACCTCCAGCGAGAGCGTCCTTGACATTCATTAAGGCTAAATTCACTCTCACATTTTAATCAATGAAATGGAAAAACAAGAAAATAGGAATGCATAAGCAAACCTGGCTTTTTGTTTTGTTTTGTGGTGTTTTTTTTTTTTTTTTTTTTTTTTTATCAGCAGTCTAACAAGCCCAGGAAAACACCCGCCTGCATGCCGGATTTGCCCAGGCAATTATCACAAATGCAGATTGAATAATTACGCATGCGAAGACCCGTCTGGTACCTGCCACATGCAATGACTCAATCTGTGTGCAGGTGCATGTGTCTGCGTACACCACCGCATGCTCCCCTTCAGCAGCAGAGCTGCGATAGCTCTGCCCCCCGAGTGGAAAACTGAGCTGTTTCCACCACATTGGCCCTCCAGGATGCTGCGGGATGCTGGGGGGCTGCGGGCACCGGCTGGGGGCTGCTTCCCCTCGCCAGTGTTCGTGAGCATCCACCCTGCCCGCTGCAAACCCTGCTGACCCACTTGAGCAAGGTCTAAAATCTGATGCCTCACTCTCCCCCCATTACTCACTGAATTTACGCTGTCCCTTTCCCCAGGGGAGCTGTGTGCAGCCCCACGGCTCTGCTGGCTGCAGCTTTGTTTTGCAGTAATTCTGGCCTTTGCTTGCGTACCAGCAGAGCATGACTTTCCTTATATATTATACTTTGAGAGCAATACAAGAAAATAAAAATGAGTAACAGCTTGTTTCCCAGCCCTGGATGGAGCAACAATTTTGATGAATGGACAGACTAGTTGCATGAAAAAGAGCATGAATAATTTGCAATGAATAATATTCAAGTGTTACCTTTTTTTCCACTCATAAATTGCTTGCAAACTTTTTTTCCCCCCGAGCTGTTAGTCACCAGAGCAAATAGCAAGCAGCGTGTTGGAAGCATTTGTTTTCTGCCACCCCGAGCTGTGGTTAGACGCTGGTCACTCTGATTGATGGGGAAGCTCGTACGAGCAAGTTTCTTTGGTTGACACCTCGAGGTTCCTGGGGCTTTGCATATATTTCTTTCACAGGCAACAGCAGATGCTGAAACAGCTGTTGGTTTGCGACTGTTTGTAATTTATAAATTATTGCTTCCACAAGTCCCAACCAACACTGGAGCTTGACAGAGACCCAGGTTAAGAATGAAATACTTTGTGAAAAATACCTATAGCTGTTTATGCTGCTAGAGTCACAGTTCACCGTTTCTCCCCATTTCTCTGGAATTTTGCTGGGGTTGGCAGAGTGAGGGTGAGGCCACTCAGCTCCGTCACTATTTGTCTTGCATGCATTAGCATAGCAGGTTGCCTCCTCTGACCTGCTTCGTCTGAGCTGAGATCCCCTACCTCTCTGGTTTTCCATTTCTTTCCCACTGACCTATTCTAATCAGCTGAGATACTTCCTCTTTTTCTTTTGCTTGGACTCAAAGCAGTGTGAAAGAATGACCTCTCTTTCATGCGCATGATTGCATTTTAAACTTTAATAGCTTCCATACCATTTCTTAAGAGGCACTCTGCTCGGCTGTACATTGCACTCGGGTATAGGGAGCAGCCAGAACATGATGGAAAAGTACAGTCTCTGTGTCAGGTCTCCATCTGCATGATGGACACTTCACGTTTAAGCTACACTTCTTTCTGCACTGAACATATGTGAGGTGGTGGTTCATCTCATAGAGCAGTTACTGACATCGTGCAGCTGTAAAGAAATCTGCTTTGCCTATGAAAAGACTGGAGTATAATGTAGCTAATGCTAATCAAGAGATATCTTAATAGATGCCAGCAGAAGAGGCTTCAGGGAGCGAATGTGACGCAGCCACAAAGCCTTTTCGCTCTGCCAGAGTCCCTGTGAAGGGCAGGGGAATGTTTAATTTCTGTGTGTGTGTGTCTTCAGGGCTGGCAGCAGAAACCAACACGGTCGAGATTAGATCAGCCCTGCTTATTCTAGAGGGAATTAATTTTTTTGGAATGCTATGAGTTTAATGATTTATTTCCTCCTGGTGCATCTTCGGCTGGCTACGGCCTTTCTCGCATTAAAGGGAGACGGCTTCGATACACAAGGAACGATCTGGGAAAAGTGCCTTGTTAACACGGATCCCAGAACTGGGAGTTTAAAGCCCAAATTACTTCCTCGTTGTGAGATATGTGAATTATTAGCTCCTGGGTGGATAGCTCTGTTATGAACTTTGATGTTACGAACTTTGATGTGACAGTAGCTGCTCAAAGCAGTGGAAAAAGTATGTGTAAAGACCTGAGAGGTCTGCAAAAATCATAAGAGCTTTTCACTTATGGAGTCTGTCTTTTCCTCTCTTGGTGGAGTTGTCTTAGAGGCAATTAACTACATCTAGGACAGGGATGAGCTGAGGTTTCTTCTTTGCATCTTTTGCTGGATTAGCCTACATTGCAAGGCTTAGAAAGAAATTTGAAGTGCAAAGGGTGAGGGAGAGGTTGGGCCTTGAATAATTTTAGACCATTCCTGGCATCAGGGGAAAAGCAAGTGAACGCCACACTGAAATTAACTGCTTATTGCCTAAAGTAATTGCCACGTTCATAAGTTAACCAATTATTTGACCAATTATTTGACCAATGATGCTATGACAAGAACTCACCCATCATTGAAAAACTCCTCTCCAGACAATCCTTCCAGTATTGAGCCTGTTTTTTCCACACCCTGGTGTTCCCCAGCACCTTGGGGATGAGCTGCCATGGTCTCGGGGGTGTGGGGAGACGCCCCTTCTGTGAGTGGGGTAGTGGTGCCCTGTGAATGAGGGCTAGGGAAGAGCAGCTCCCCTCATTTTCTGACCATCCTGGGAGAGGTGCCAAGGGCTCTGCTCTTGGCTCTGGCGCAGAAGACAAGAGCTGAGGCTGGAATCCAAGTCGTGGTGGATAAAATGCTGGAGAGGTGGGCTGGTCCCCACAAAACCCTCCAGACCACCTCTAAGCAGCAGCTGGCTTCGCTTACAGCCCCAGCTGAGATGGATGGCATTCCAGGGCTCACCAGCATCCCGCCGCTGCTTCTCCCTTTACAGCTGCCGTCTGGTCGCACCAAGCGGTCTAGCCTCTTGCATTTGCTTTTTGATGCAGATCCAGCAGGGAGGGTGTGTGGGAGTGGGAAGCGAGGGCACTCGTTGGAACCGCACTTTCCAGTGCGAAAGCGGAGCCGAGGGTGAGCAGGGGCAAAGGATTCCTCCGTGACCGCTGCTTCCTTTGCCGTGAGAGCTTGCTCTGCAGTGCAGCGAGCACAGAGCTCCTTCCCACCCAGCAGGGAAAATGCCCTGGTAGCACGGCGCACACCCACAGCACAGCGCTGCAGGAAGAAAGGAGGTGGTTGTACAAGATGTAAAGATAGGATGCACAGCCCCGTAGGAGGGATGTGTGAGATGGATTGCAAGTGGGAACCAAGAAATATGCCTGCTTGGCTGGATTCTTTGCAACTTTTTTTTTTTTTTTTTTTTTAACCGCAAGCATTCAGCACTACTGATGGTTTTCCATAATTTCAAGACACCTTTACCCTGGCTGCCAACAATCCTGCTGGCTCGCTGGGATTTGTCCAAGGGGCAATCCCTTCTTTGCTCCCTGTTGCTCTTAGCCCTGCGGTTGGACAGAGGCTGGAAAAGTTCTTTGCAAATCTCCACCTTTGGGATGGTGATGTTTAGCCCAGCTCTGATTTTTTTTCCTTCTTCTCTTTTTGAATGAGAATAGCCACAGAGGAGACAGCATCCATCCCCAGCGAAACGGCGCTTGTACCCACCCCCAGGACAGCCTCTTCCTGACAGCCTGTCACTGCCTTGTCACAGTCGTGATGGATTTGTTCTGCCATCTCTTTATTAGTTCCCTGTGTAGAACAAGGAGGCTGGAGAAATCATGAGCAGTCCTTTAACCTTTCCTCTTCTGAGACAGGAGTAATTCTGTACCCAGGCCTTTCCTGATGGACATCTGTCCAGCCTGCATCAAAGGGCACCCAGGGGGAGCGTTCTGTAACCTGCCCAGGACAAGCACATGGTAAGAAGTAGTCCGTGGTGTATTTGTCATTTCTCCACATATTAACCTTTTAATTTGAAATTTCTTCTCTTTTCCACCGCAGATTGGAAAGCAGAAGAGCTGAGTCATCCCCTGAGAAGAAACCTCCCACAGCAGATGTTGCACCATGCGATCCTGCTGTCTCTTGCAGTCACTGCTGGAGGAACTCATGTGTCACCTGAGGACCTGCATGGAGATAGCACGGTCCCGTTCCTCCGGTCACATCGCTAAAGCAAAGATAAATTCCTTGTTCAGTGCCTGGTGCACTGCAAGTGTCAGTAAATCCTTCCTGTTTGGAAGCATCCCTGCCTGTATTGAGACCTTACCTTTGAAAGGTGATAATGTGAAAAGCATCCTGCTACATTTTGTAATGAGGACCTATTTATGTGTGCTATGTGGGGGACGTCCTGTCGTTTTCAACACTGTGACCTCTGGGTGACTTTTCTGAGCTTTCCTCTGGCACTGAGCAGAGAGAAGGCAGCTTTATGCCAATAATCTCGAATGAAAGTTTACAAGGGCTAAATTCAGTCCCTGTTTCTGTTCATGTATTGCCTGTGATTTAAAGCAAGTCACTTAATTTTCTTGTTCCTCATCTGTAATATAACACTGCATTTTCCCTCCCTGCAGCCTGCCTGCTTTCTGTAGATCAGATGTTGGCCCAGACAGGGCTGTCTTGGAAGCAGGTGCCTCAGCAGACTACTGTAAATCACTCAAGTAGAGTCCTGGAATCACAGAATATCCTGAGTTGGGAGGGACACACAAGGATCATCAAGTCCAATTCCTAAAGTACCTTTAGTAGTTACTGATACTGCTGATACTTCAGTTTCCGCCAGTTCTCTGCTAACCAGACCATGAGTTTCATGACATTTTCTGCAATATTTAAACCCCATGTCCTTGCCTTAGCTGATTATGTGAGAAACTTGGTTCCTGGGTTTTGTTTGGGTTTTTGTCTTGTCTTTTAAAGGTACATCACTAGCACCAGTGCAAAAATGATCCTGAAAGTGTGAACGTTCCTTGTCTGTTACCTGATTTGTTTACCTGCTGGCACAATGCACATGTTGGGTATGAACAAATGGCATCTGGGAAAAGTAATATACATATTTAAGTATTTTGGAGCCCAGAAGAGTTAAATGTCTGCTTTTGGGTTTCCCTCTGGGTGTTCCAAAACAGCTGCAAGAGTTAAAGTTCTGTATATGTGCTGTCCTATATTACAGGAGCTACATTCATATCTTTCATTCTCAGCCTCCGCCTCCTCCTATTCAATTTACAGTCTAGACTGTTTAAAAATATCTTGTTACTGCCTTTTTTTTTTTTTTTTCCTATGGAGAAAGGGTACTTGTGAGACAATGCTCTCAACTGGAGATTACACAGATTTGTTGCATGTTGGTGCATGATAACAGGAGAGGTTCCAACAAGCTCCAATATATAATAAACTGTGAAAGCATAAATTGCATATGATTAAACCTTTGATGGTGGGCTGTTAGGAATTCCCAGTGCAACATGCCACGCCGCCTTTTACATCAGCCCTAACAATGACAGTGCCAGACTCGTTGGCTCCAAGGGGTTAATTATACATTATGGATGAAACAATGCAAGGATGCTTGTTAATACTCAATTATTTGCATGGTAACCCTGGGTGACTCCCTTACTACTGCTGCCAATTTGCAGTGCTCACCTGGGGCAAGATAGGAAAAGGCTTGTCATTCCTCACCCAATCCACTGTCTTTCTGCCCCTCCTTGCTGTTTTTTTTCCTATTTGCAACACCAATTTGCTTGTCAAGGTGTCTGACAGGTGAAAAGCCTACCTGATTATTGAAATTGTGAGGTCAAAAGAAATGTAATCCATCTGCCATGGATGGCAATGTGCAGCTGATGCTGGTCCAGGGCAAAATAGAGATGAGGGGCAGGTGAGGTGGGCAGGCAGGTGCTGATGGGCAGCTCTTATGGCAGTGGTAAAGCAGTGGGGGGGGATAAAAAGGGTCAGAGAGGGAGTACTTGGGCTGGTGGTGGCTATCTGCCTGCCTCTTAAGCAAAGCATTGACTGGGAAATCTTGCATTTAGGTCTCCAGGAGTTGGGGCACCTTGTGGGTCTAAGTTTAACAGTGCAGGTTCCTCTTGCTCTTCCCTGTGAGTGTTGCGGGGCAGCTGGATTGGGAGGTGTGCATGGGGCTGGGTGAGGTGCTGCTGGAGCTGCTCCAAAGCCTGACTGTGCTCCTTCAAGCACCCAGAGCCTGCCTGGGGGATTAATTGCGTTTAAACCCTGCTGGGATAGTTCAGGGCCATGTGGCATTGCTTCCCCGTGACACTGCTTCCCTGCAGCACATGTGGGGTGAGGATTTGGGAGAGAGAGCTGGGTGATGTTCTCTGATGTGCTGGGAAGGGGCTGGAAGCCATCCCCCTACTTTTGGCACCCCAACTCCAGGGGCCTGAGCACCTTTTACTTGCTGGAAGCTGGAGCTGACACTGGAGAGGTGGGCTGGGATGAGGTGACAGGCTAAATGCTGGGAATGGAGCGGAGGTGCCGTGTCCCGAGGAAGATTTCTGGAACTTCTGAGTTCTCTCCTTTTCAAAAGAGCACAATTAACTACGTTAACTCCCATAAACCTGGGATAAAATCATCCTCTCAGCAATTGCAGGCTTTGTATTTTTTTGTTGTTGTTCTTTTAAAAGTAGCCTGAATGTTGCTACTGTGTTCCCACACTAACTAACCCCTGCTAAAATCAAGGCGATGTCTGCCTTATGTCTTTTCTAGGCTGAAGGAATATTTGAGGTTTTAAAGATATTTCTTTCTTTAAAAAAGACTTCAGGGGGGAAGCCTACAGTAAATATGGCTCTGACCTTATCTGAATTGTTCCTGTGCACTGAATCTAGCCAAGGACTCTTGAATAAAACAAACCTGAAGTTTCTAGGCCAAGTAGGTTTTGAGATATGGCTCTACGATAAATTGTTAGAGGAATATTTCAAAGACTGAATTGCACCTCATTTTTCAAAGTCCCATATCTCACAAACACCTTGTCTGATCTGCCACAAATTTTGTCAATAAATTATCCTCTGGCTACTGATCGCATATGCAAAGTCTTCAGCAAAAAAAGCCACACAAATCTTTGCTCCCACCTTAAACACCTCCCTCCTGGCAATAAGTACCTTCCTCCCCTCAGTGCTGGCAGAGTTTTTTGGGGGCTATAAAAATAATCCTGTATAACCCTGACAGTGTATTGCTGAGTGGAAAGTCACGGAGCATCTGGTCCCAGCTATCTTCCTAAAACCTGTGGTTTGCAGGAACATAATTGTGGAAAGCTACTCCCAGTTTTGAATGGGGCTGTGTGGTTGCTCTGAATTGTTCCATCCGGTAGCTGGTGGAGCAGTTTGGGGCTGTAACTCCTCTTCCTCCTCCACTCCAGCCCCCTGTGGGCCAGGAGATGCTCTGGGATGGCTGTGATGTGACCTGGGCTCACAGCCTTGTCCCCCCGATGTTGCAGGGCTGCTGTGTGCAGCCAGCCCGGTGGGCATGAGACCTGGCAAGTTTTGGGGCCGGTGGTGCCCACATTTGTGGCTCCCTGTCTCTGCTTTCCCAAAGATCTAAAATTTAGAGGTTTGTACCACCTGTAAGACCAGGAAAGGGAGAGAAAGATGTGACCTTAACTTACGGAGCATGGTGTTTTGAAGTACTTTGTTATGGGGAAGTCGGATAAAATAGGAAGTTAGAAACTAAGTATTTGTAGACTCTCTTATTTAGTGGGTGAGCTCCAGGTGAAACAAGAACAAAGAAAAAGGCAAGGGGATCTGAATATGAGCCACGAACAAGACTAGGATGGCAATGGTGAGCGCGGAATCAGCATTGCTTGCTGTCATCCTTCATGTTTTTTATTCACAATAATTAATCTCAAGGCATTATGTCTTTGTGGCAAACGCTCTCTTAGCAGAAAGGACTTGATAAATCTGTGCTTCTATTTCAGAGACATGGACAAGCATTTTTTTTCCCTTTCCCCCCATTTGTACACTTGCAAAGATAAGCCTCTTCTTTTCTGGTATCTGCATTCAGATCCATGAGGGAGTTATTAACTGAACTGGCAGGGCTAACCAGCAACAATGGGACAACGACCTTGTCCTTGTAGTAATTTTTTCCGTGACATTATAAGGATTCAAATGAAATAATCATTTAATAACAGAATAAAGAAGTTTTGCATGTCTATACTTATGATGATTATTTCCTTTCCACTGGTCTTTTCTGGTCTTCCTTTGGTTCCTAAGGAAATAGAGTAACAAGATTTATTTATTTATATTCCCCCACAGTTAGATCCTGTCTGAAGCCCCTCAGATTTTCAGTGGTAAAAACATCCATTAAAGCTCATAAAATTAACAATTTCTCAGGCTTAGATATCCCATACAAAGATCCATACTCTTCTGTGAGAGACTTATAATAAATTTACAAAAAAAAAATAACTTTGAGGAAATATCTGCTGCTACACTGAAACATAAAGGAGAAATTTGGGATGCTCTCATTAAGACCTTACTAGTCCCTTAAAGTACTTCAAAGCCAACACTTCTAAAGAAGTAAAAGGTAACTGACATGGGGAAGTGTTTTTGTCTCCATTCAATTATTTCAGCAATCAGGTTAGTGCTGAAATTGAAATCCTATCCATCCTCATTACAAAGATATAATCAATAGCCGTAATTTAGAAGTTGGGGAATATCTTCATTAATATCCTCTCTGAAGTGCGTTTTAAATGTCATTGTATTATTAGCCAGCAATTATTTTCTCATAGTATGAGACTTAGGGTAAATATTTCAGAAATCTTATATGCCCTGCTAAACCACACCAAGCTGATAATCATCTAAGAAATCGGTGAATAAACAAGCACTTGAAATGCTTTTTCACCAGACAATGTTTTTCTTCAAGCTGCTGCCTGACAGCAGCGCTTCTTAGCAGAGCCATCACTCTGCATTTATTTATTTAAAATACTGCTTTTTTTTTTTTTAAGTGCATTTCCCCAGCTGCCAGCTCAGGCTGCTGGGCTAACCCCGTGGCTGTTGACCCCTGAAGTGGTGGTTTAGGGTGGAGAGGTGGTGCCCCAGGGCAGGGGCTGGGATGCTAAATCTGTCTGCTGGAGGTGGGCACCTGGGAGCAGATCCAGGGTCTGAAACCCCATTGGTGAGCAGTGTGCAAGCAGGCTGGGCTGAAATATGTGTATGTGGGGGTCTCTTCTGTCCTGTTGACATGTAATTGCTGCAGGACTCTCAGTGAAGACCCCAGGGTGAGGAGGAGCGTCAGCAGCAGGATATGACTTCCCATGAGGACTTTGGCACTGGCAATACAAGCTGGGGGCTGACACGGGAGCACTTTCTCTGCATTGTGCGTGCTGACAAGGCACTAAATGGAGTGGGGATGGAGAAGCTGGTTTCCAGTCCATGAGAAGGTTTGCTGGCCACAGAACAGAGAGGTCAGAACTGACATGGAGGTGCTGAGATGGCTGCGACGGTCACAGCATGCCCACAGGCAGAGGCTGTGGTAGGAGGGTATGGTGTTGGCAGAGTGTATCTGGAAGCTTTTGTGGGAAACTGTCCTCCACGGGTTGTGAGATCCAAGAAACCCCCTGATGAAGTGAGCATGCAGTCGTGTGGGAAAGCTCTGCATGGGCGGGACTCTGGCCACGGCCCCATCCATCGCGAGCCATGGCTCTTATCTCTGCACTGCATGGAGGAATTGGCTTTAAAAAAGGCTCTAGGTGATATATTTCCTCCCTTCCACCGCATGTGTAGCGGGAGTTGCTGGGAGCAAGCTTTGTGTTTGTTGGTGGCATGTGAAACAGTATCTTCCAGGAAACTTCAGAAATATTTTATGAAGTGTAGCAATAAAAATATCCATGTGGTGTGGCCCATGCAAAATAACATGCTTGGCTGGAAGCACTATGTACAGTTCCTATAGTGCACTATTCATCCACAAAAAGAAAAAAAGAGAACTCGTGCAGATGGATTTCATCTCCTTGGTATTTGGATACCCATTACACAACCCCAAATAGCTTTTGTAGGGCAGTTGTAGAAGTAGTTATCCATGGCAAACCTTTCCAGCTCGGATCACAGGCTGGGCTGCGCTCAGGTTGGCCCTGCCAGGTTGGATCCGGCCCCGTGCTTCTTGCTCTGCCCCCAGGGAGCCCCAGCAGCTGTGCTGAAGCCGTTAACTCGGGGCTGGAGCTCTGCAGGCGGTGCTGCTGGTGGGACACGGGGCTGGGGGCCGTGGGACACCGCCTGCGGGGAGACAGGGAAATCCTGCAGGAGAGGCTTTGCTTCTGCTTCCTGGGAGGACTCTACCAGCGGGATGGTCTGGGCCACCTTTGAAGAGAAAAGAAAGATTAGAGTGCACTCTTGATGTATCTGAGCAATATTAATTAGTTAATACGGGTTCTGCTTTGTAGCTCCTGCCGCTGTGCTCCGTAAGGGGTTTGCTACGTGCTTGGTAAGAGTCCTCGTGTGGCGGCAAGTACCGTGCCTTTCTGCTGGAGTTCTGAGGCCTTTGGATATAGGGCTTGACAGGATGTGAGCAAGGATAGTATGCCCAAGGGACAAACTGGGCAGCTCTTCAGGGCTGGCATTTCTAGATCTGATAAGGGATCTTATGCAAATAAGCCCTAATGAATGTTAATTACTGGGAGAGTTACATACTTTGCTTGATTCTTTTTTGGCAGCTTGTGCAACTGTGTTTTTGTATAGCTGGCACTTGAAACAGTTGATTTCAAAAAATAATAATCCTCTGTAATTACAATTGCTTTATTAAAGGTTGCAGGGCTTATATGATCTCTGTAGTGAATCTTTATGAATTCTTCTATCTAGATAGTCATCTCCTGGCTCTTTCTCCAAAACAGCACTGCATGGGTTGCTCACTGCTCATATGAGCTTATTTGCCAGCCTTTCCCAGCCTGGATCCCATGATTTCTAGTAAGATGATGAGGACTGTATTTTGCCCAGGATGTCTGTGGGTGGAAGCCCAACTGTCAGTTCGACTTAGTCCTGATGATTGACTTTGGAGGTAGCTTCCTGCTGCACAGCACAGCTTCCCACGATTTGGCTAACAGTTTGGGTATCAGCTGAGGCCTGCAGAGCAGAGGTTTGTCCTGGTCCTGGGTGCAGAGTGCCCCTGAGAAGTCCTACGGTTAGAAAGTCCTTTTGTACTCAGCCTCAACGGGGCTGGAAGGCTCACAGTGCCCTTTGCCTACCACCTGGAGGCAACTGCTTTATACCCACACCCTCGCCATGCGGATGGGCTGGGGGGAAGAACTGCTCTGAGCATCTGAGACAGGAGCAGGTCACCGTGTGCCCAGCCCCTTGGTGCAACCCGTTCTAAAAAAATCCCTGTCCCCAAACTCTCCTGTGTGATGCTCCCCTCTTGTTGTTTTTCTGTTTAGCTCTTTGACCTACAAGATCCCCAGCTGTGCTTGCTTGACCTGGCTCACTTCTGTGGGCTGCTTGAGCAGTTATATTTTTTCATAACTCAGCTGGAGGAACATCTGACTTTGCTAAGCTCTGCACAGTGAGCTTGTCCCGCGTGGCTCTGCAGGCGGGTCATGCGTCAGGTTTGGCAGCGCTGGGGTGATGAACACAGCAGCGATAGCAATTGGGAGCCCTCGTGCCCGTTTCCACTGGAGCTACAATCACTGGCTCTGTGACAAGTTTCCTGTCCTGACTCATAGCTGCTGAGTCACATTTAATTTTATCTCCATTTGAAGGGAAATGGCATTTGGTCTCAGTTTTCTTTTGTTATTATTTTTAACGTATCGCAATGCTTGATAAGTTTTGGTTCACACTTTTTATTTTTGCTGTTAACACTCTTCCAGTTTCAGGCTGGCTGCTGCAACAGCGTAATTGTGTGTGAGGCTGAGTTGGAGTAACTGTCGTTGAAATTGCTGGAATAACTATTGGAATGATTCGATATAGCTATTTCTGTCTGTCTTTCCTCGTCTCTGGCCAATGACAAATGATCTGGGGGAAAGCACAAAACTTGCACAATAGATCTATCCAAAATGTGCACTCGAAGGAAGTTTTGTCCCAAAGTAGGAGGCTGCATATTCCTTAAACACATTTGTGCTTTGTTACTCACACTGCTTATTTTGTGTTTTAGCAGCCTTCTAAACTTGTATAAATCTGGCCTTAATGAATTAACCAGCTCACAGACAGCAGATTCAATGTGCTTTGATCTTACTAATGCACTTTTCTGCAGTCAGCTGGGTGGGAGAAGATGGTAAAAGCCCATTTGGAGGAGTCTCGCCTGGTGATCTGGGTGCTGAGTTTCCGTGGTGCTGTGTTACTGCCGAAGGACAGGGTGCCAGAGCTCAGGGAGCGAGCAGGAAGTCATGCTGGGTTCATGGCGTATACACCATACCGGCGGGTATATACCATATATATACTGGGGCGTGGCAGGGTGTGGTCAGGGTGTGGCAGGGCGTGGCTCCCAGGGCCACCTCCCCCCGCAGCCCCTTGCCCACCCCGCGGTGGCCCCGGTTCCCCGCGGCGCGGGTCGCGCAGAGCCTGGCTGCCTGCCAGCAGCAGCAGCAGCGGCTTTTCTTTCCTGGCTAATCGCTGATAAAACAGGAAGGCCTTGATCATCCCTTCTGACATGAATAACGATGTTATCTCCTGTGATGTATGACCCAGAGCCAGATAATGTCCTCTGGCAGGCCTTTTTTCTCATGAGATGTAAAATACAATGATTATGTTACAAGGGGGAGATAAAGTGGCACAATCTTCACTAGTTCAAATAACTAATTGAAGCAGGAACTAGTGGAAATGGCTTCCTTTGTTCCCCAGCCATTGTTGATATAACATCGCTTATAATGAAAGCCGAAGCTGTTGCCCTCTTTTTTTTTTTTTCCTTCTCTATTTTTTTGCCTTTTGAACTCGAGTGCCTTCTCTTCTGCTTCCTCCTCCCTGTTTCCCTGGGGGAGCCGAGGACAGCGGTGATTTCTAGCAAGGGGTCCTGTTTTCCAGCAGGTCTTGTGTGTGAGCCGGGAGGATGAAATCAATAAGTAGCTCTCATTCTTTGTTTCCCTAGAGGACTTTTGAGAATGGAAAAATTGAGACCAGTGCTCTCCAAACCATAATTACACTCTTTTTTTTATATTTTATTTGCTTTCATTTTTTTTTGTGAAAGCAACAAACCTAATTACCTGGCAGGGATGGTCACTGGGGGTATATTGATATCTCAGTGAGCGTACAGTAGTTATCACAATTGAGTTCAAATATTAAAAAAGCGGAAGGCAAAAAGAGCACCCCCTCCCCCCAGCCATGAAGTAGCTTGTTGTAAGAAGCAGGAGGGATGACAGCGTGGCTTTACACAAGGGGTGATGCTGTGCTGTTGTGGTACATCATCATTAAAGGTGTTGGGAGGATTGATTCTTCACAGCCTGCTCTGATCATTAAAAAAGGTGCTATGACACAGGGTCTTTCCTCCCGTGGGCAAATGACCCAAACTGGCTTCAAATATGAAACAAGGATTCTTTGCTTTAATATATATTTATATATTAATGCCCACAGTACTTAAAAAACAGCATTAAATATGGGACTCTTGTCAGAGGCTGTCTAGTGCAGCTTTATAGCCGTGGTGGGTGCTGCACTGCTGAGGAGCAGGCTGTGCTCTGATCACTCGGTAACCTGGCCAGATGGAGCTGATAGAGACGTATCTGACTGGGTGGCAGACACAGAATTTAAGGGGCTTGCTCCTATTCATCTAGGAATATAGCAACATCATAATGAGGTTAGACTTCAGCTCTCATGATCCCAGACCATTGATGCTGTACTATCTGATGCCTCTGACTCACTGAACTTTAATTAATCTTTTTGGGATTCATCTTCTAGAAAAGGCTCTGACTTGTGTGATACAGGCTTGCTCTGGCTCTATCTTGTCCTTGAGCTGCAACCCCTGTGAAGTCATTGAGTCTGCAGCTGGTGCTCTCTTCATCCTTGGGGCCAAGTCCTGTAAAGCTCAGCTCCCACAGCTGCAGGGAGCCAGGAATCTTGCCTTAGGCCCAAATAGGGGATGAAAAGCAGGCCATCGGCTAACTGAAAATCTTTAACTGGGCTTTGCAAGGCATGTGAGTGACCCAACTTTGTATTTTATCGGAGGATAACATAGATGTAAAAGGCTCGTAACTCAGCAGTGTGCTATGAAGTTTCTGTGTACAGGACTGGGATGTGGCAGGAGGGCAACGAACCACGGGGCTGCTGCAGAGGCACCCGGAGCAAGATGAGTAAAGGGGTGGGTGAAGCAGATGCAGGCCAGACACAGGGTGGGCTCAACACCTCTTTGAAGATGAAGCTGAGCTCCCAAAATACTGTCAAAGCAGGGTGAGAAATCCCAGAGTTAGGCAAGAGCAGGGCACCTGGGTGCTATTTATGACTGAGCTACTGTGCGACCTTGAGCAGCTCATTGCACCTCTGAGTCATGGCTCTGCTTCCCTAACTGCAAAACGAGCGTTACAGTAACACCTACTTCGCTCACAAGGGCATCATGTGGTGCAATTTGATAATTAATCGAATGTAGGAAAACATCCTCTGTGGCATTAAGGCTGCAATGCAATGCTCTGGTCCTCCCAGTGCTCGCTTGCAGGCGGGGAACGTGGCTGAACGCCTTGACTCCAGAGGGTACTTTGTTCCCTGTAAGCACAGGAAGAAATACTTGCAGAATTGGGACCCCTGTGCAAAGTTTTATGAGTTACCACATGGCCACTGTGCAAATCAATTACTGCAGCAGATCTGTAATGAGACTAAGTTACAAAACAGTTACTGATTCTACAGCAACTTGAGCAGATGCCAAAAAATGTGGCCAATAACTAGTGACCGCCTGACAGATCCAGGGCTTCTTGGCAGCTTTTGCTTGGTGCTGGGTTCACCGTGCAAGCGATTCTGGAAATGGGCCTGCTGGTGAGGTCAAATTAGCTGTTGTTTTTTAAAATATTTGTTTCGTGTCAGTCTTTGTTAGAATCCCAGTTTAAAACCTTTCAGGTGTAAGTACAAAGCTTAAAAGCTTTTCCACAGATCCACCCTTAAGAATGGGTTTAATCCTTTTAACAAAGCTCTGATCTGACAGTTTATTTCGCTCTAGGCTTTAGCTTCAGTGGTTGCAGCCAAAACCTGACAAGTTCTTCTTGTTAATTCTGAATCTATTATCCAGTGACAAATGTATCTCCCACTTATATGTGACACTGAGAATGAAATGCATATGATCAAATTTCTTATAGCTGGAGTGGGGCTGGTTGTTAAGAACATCTCCATATCTTTGCAATATGACAGTCAATCCAAACCCATTCTTTTTCAGTAGCATGTCTCAGCCTAGTTTGGGACACTCATGATGGGTTGCAATCTGCTGCTATACTCTGCAGAGATTAAAGAAAGGCTAAAAATAAACCTGTCATTTTCCCTGGACACTTTCTTGTGAAATGCAGAGAGATACGTCACTAGAATGCAAAATAAATTCGTATGGATTTTTTATCGTATGTTTTTTTTTCTTTTTTTTTTTTCTTTATGGACAGATGGAGTCACTGTCGTTTCTGGTTTCTCATTTCTAAATACAGTGGTGTTATGTACAGCCTTCCACCTGAAAGCTTGTCTTGGAAGCCAAAAGAGAAAAAATGGATTTTTACAATAAAGCCAAAAAAGTTATTAATTCCTATAAGTTTGCCAATACACAGGATGCAGATAATGTATTTGATGAACTCAGATCCCTTCTCTGCTCATAAAATATTGGCATACTGATGAAATTTATATTCTGAAATATAGCATGTGTGACATGAGGCTGCTTTTTTCCTTCTCTTTTTATTTCTATAGGATTGAACTTTTGCTAGTGACAGACTCACGTCTGCAGGAGGATGGTGCCCCAGAAGATCGCAGGGCACTGAGAGCTGGGAGAGCTCTGACACGGTCCGAGTGACCCTGTCACTTGTTTAGTCCCTCTCCAGCTGATCTCTTGCCATCTGGTTTCAGTGTGTGTCTGGACCAAAACCACTCAGACCAGTGCCATCACTATCTCGTCCTTTAGAGCCCCGTATTGTCCAACCCCCATCGTTATTCCTGGGCTTTTCTGCAGCCACATCATGCTCCCTTAAAGGCTGGTGACAGCAGAAGATGCAACGCGTTAGGTGTTCTGGGTGTTTTCCTGAAAGCAGCTGTCTTAGAAGTGGCTGTCCTGAGAGCTTCCCCTTTGCTCGTTCCTGAAGCAGTGCCAGGAACCACACAGCTCTTACAGATGGGTCCGTGAAGGAGAAGTGCTCGCAGACAGGGTGTCTCTGGCCAAAGGTGCCTTGTGTCGCTGCAGTCAAAGGCGCGATGGTGATGGAGAAAGTCAATTTCCTGTTAAATTAGCTTGGCTGTTTCTCTAGGAAAGGTGGAATTTTAATGAAAGTGCTTATTAATGGATGAGCCCAGAGGGAAGAGGATTTGTGGCGAGGCCAGGGCTTTATAAGGAAAGCCTTACCTCGTAAAAGGCCACAAAAGATGCTTACAGGACTGAACTTGGTCTGCTCAGGAATCGGCTGCTACTACAGAGGGACAGTCTTCCTTTTCCCATAAAACATGCATTAAGGGTGCCAACTAAGTTGGTTCTTTTTTATATCAGTCACAAAAACAGCGGGAGGTTTAGTTCCTGTCAAACTTTATGGGCCATTTACAAGGAGGCCTTCCCCAAAGTATTTCACAGGCCAAATAAAAATAAATGGCACTGAAAAATTTTATAATACAATGCACAAACTGTTGTGGTAGTGAGAAAACATGTGCCGGAGACCTCTTCTCCCTCTCCTGCACAGAGGAATTAAACTGGAATTTTAATTATTGTAGCTTGTATGGCATTTTTCATTTTCACGCATTAACATAGTCTCAGGGTCGCCTTGGGAAGGAGGGAGATCTGGTTTATAGAGATGGGAAATGTGGTGGCAGAGGTGCAGCTCCGTGTCCTGGTGAGGGGCAGCAGCCCCACAGCTACGGCGAGGAGACCCCAGGGGAGGCGGTGGGTCTGAGCAGGGTTGGGCAATACCTGCGGCACTGGGGCAGCTGGGTTCACATCTGCTGTGCTTGTGTCCTGTCTAGGTGCTTGTATGTGGGCTCACATGTGCCTGTTGAGCCCCTAAGCCCAATTTCTGCAAAAACCTGGGCTTAAGCTTGGAGGCTCAAGCCTTGGTTCAGGCTGATGTGGCTGCGCAGCTGCTGAGGAGGCGCTTTTCCCCGTTACTTCACATTTCTACTCAGAATGGGAGGCCAAAAGGAAGGAGCTAATTTCAACCCACTCTAGGACCAGATGAAACATTTGGAGAGGAACTGAGTGGGTCGGCTTACAGTGAGGAGCCTGCTCACAGGAATAGCTGCGTTTCCTTCCACAGAAGTTTTATCCTCTGCCGAGCCACGGGGAGGAAAACATTTCTGTCTCATGAGCAAAGCAGGATCTGAATAACTGCTTGGAGAGGAGCAGCTCCTGTGCATATTTTTAATAGAAACGGGTTGAGCAGTCGCTTCTGCAGCGAGCCGTCTGCGCTGACGGACGCACTTCACAGCTCGCTCGGTGAACTGTTGCACTGCTGAACCCACCGTACCTCGGTGCTGGATTTACCGCACCAACAGCTTTATCGGAGGAGTGAAACAACAGCTTGCTGCTACAGCAAGGGAGAGGAACAACCTACCCTTCAGCAACCAAATGGGCAGCGAGCAAAGATGTTCTCCAAATAGTTTCTCTTCCTCGCGCGCTCTCGGCAGCCCTGCTCAGTAAGGTCAGGTGTTGGAGCAGCAACGCGATTGCACCATTGCTTCCTTTGATTGCACACTTCAGAAAAATTAACAAGGAAATCCCTTTACTGACCTGATGATGTTAGAGCTGCTGCTGTGGTGTTAGTTTTTTTCCCCCACGAGGATGGTCCAACACTAGAACTAGTCCCCAGAGAGGAGGTAGGGTCTCCATCCTCACTGATGCTCAGAACTGACCTGCACGGTGGTCCTGAGCCACCTGGTCTAAACGGAGCTGGGCTGAGCAAGGTGTTTGACAGGGACCTGTAGCTGGTTTCTCCCTGCCCTGCCCTGCTTTGCTTTTCAGGCTATTCAGAGATGGAACAGCTTGAATGGTTTTGGTTCGGCCGCGATGCCCTCGGAGCAGGAGTCCTGGCAAGGGCAGGCTGCCTCTGCCTCAGCACAGCCCTCGGCTCTTCTGCCAGGGCACATGGTGCCACGCGGGGTCAGGAACAGGAGCCGGGATGAGATGGATGCGGGGAGCTGATTTAACCTGACAGTAAATAAGTTCCTCTGAGCCAGGACAAGTCTGGGCACGGGAAAGCTCTGGCTGCAGGTACTAATGCTTTGATGAGGATGGACTTGAAATGCATCAGGCTGTGTTTCTCTCTTTCTTTATTTTTTTTTTAAGTGTATAATGAGGTTAAGAATTTTCTCAGTGTGCTGTTGTTTTATGACTGTGATGCTGAAGTGCTCAGAAGAAAAAAAGGTGGGGTAAAATCAGGAATGACTCCAAAATCTTATTGGGAAACAAAACAAACAGAAAATGGGAGCTTTAAAAAAAAATAAAATAAAACCAATAAAAAATGAAAAGCAAGCAAACCAAGACAAAGAGGGTTTGTTTGTTTTTGGCTTATTTTCATATCCTCTCCTGTTCCCATCCTTTTCTGTTCTTTCCACCCACGAGATCTTCTAAAAAATGTTAATTTTTCAAGCCTCTATTAATCTGCCATTCTGTTTGTGATATATCTGAGTGGTTCTCCTAATGCTGACAGGCTTAGTTTGCATTTGCTATGATGCTGTATCAACTCTGGTTCAAAGTCAAGCTATCAACAACAGGACATGGCTTTGAAATAAGCTTCTGGAATAAACAGAGCTGTAAACCGGTGTTCGCGACAATTTTGCATAACAATGTAGAACAGGGAGACATTATTCCCCCTCCACAAGTACCTGTAACTTCATGGGTTTGATTCAAAGCTTTGAGACAGGGATGCACTAATTGAGAAGATCTGAATGCCTTAAAACATACAAGTATCCGGTTGCTTTCGAGCTTCCATGACAGGTTCTGAGAAAAAATAATGACTAGTAATGTAACACAAAAGACATTGTGCTGTAGAAGGGACTAACTAGATTCATTTAATTTTGAATTTGTTCTGGGTAACATCAAAGTAACTAAAACGCTGTTAATCTTCCTACCTGAATGAGATGTCTGCTAACAGGGAGGTGCGAGGGAGGGAGGTGCCTATTAAACGAGTTTAATTAAGTGAA
This sequence comes from Cygnus atratus, assembly GCF_013377495.2. Lineage (NCBI taxonomy): Eukaryota > Metazoa > Chordata > Aves > Anseriformes > Anatidae > Cygnus > Cygnus atratus. The sequence goes on from NC_066378.1 coordinate 8,402,075, forward strand.
AGTGACAGCATTAGCCGGGGAGAAAGTACTGCCTTTCATTTCTTAGGTGGTGTCTAGTCCAAGGCAGGCAGTAACGCCCTGTCTGCCTGTGCTCTCCTCCGAACCGACGGCATGTGCAGGTGCCGGGAGCTAAGGGGTGCCTGCGCTGGGGCCCTGGTGTGCTGCCTGACAGCACAGGAGCCTGGTGGACCTGGGGGCCTGGCTGTGTGCCCTGTGAGCTCGGGGATGAGCATCCCCCCTTGCAGAGCACTCAGCTGCTGCATCGAGTGTCACCAGCCCCAGCGGGCAGTACAGAGTTCAGTGTTGGGTCCTCACCCAGCTCCCTGCAGGAGGTGGAAGATGACACTGTCTGCTCTCCTGCTGCTTTTGTCCTCTGTCTCCTGCTAAGCTATAAGCTCCCTGGCACTGGCAGGCAGAAGAACGGTGTTTTCTGCTCTCCTAGGTGACCGATATTCACAACACACGGGAGTTTATGACCTTGCACGATGCCCATGCAGCCACACTGGTGGAAAAGGGTTTGTAAGAAGTGGTGGAACCAAACCTGCAGGTCACCTTCCGCTTCCTCACCATATGTGTGCGTGTCTGCGGGAGACAACTGGTGGTTCTGCCCAGTTTTATAGCCCATGGCTTTGTCTGCTCTTTGCCAGCATTTTTTCCACAGTGATAACTGGTTTTTCTAAGTTACAGCACAGCTAAATGGAGGATAACTGAACTTTGTGACGTAGCAAGTTTCCCTGTGAATTGCTTCCCGCACTCTGCATGGGCTGGGTGTGACGCAGAGGGCTGAACACCGCTCCTCATGAATGGGGCTCACGGTGGCCTTTGCACCTTCCTCTTGGGAAATATGCCCCATTGATTGTAGGGCATTCTGCTGAAAGGGACTGAATCGCTCAAGGATCTTAATTCTGCAGTCTTTGCTTTTATAGTTAGATTTTTACGTTCCATCTTGGAAATAACAGCAATCAAAATGAGACCAAGGTACTAAACAAACAAACAAGAAAACCCACACCAAAACCCTGGTTTTACATGAGAATTATTTTGAATTATGCTTTCATTTTGTGAGAATATCCCACAAAAATATTTGCTTTTCAGTAAATTGCTGAAAGGCTTTTGAAAATACATTCACTCTTCCAGTAGAGAAAAACATTCAGAGAGAGAAGTTTCCAATTTTTAATGACAAATAGACTTTTACTGAAGAAACTCTTCTCCTCACAAATGCTTCTAAAATTTGATAAGTTCTGGTTACTCAGCATGTGTTGCAGACTCAGGGTCTATTCTTGTGAGTAAGGGTCACAGGATCAGGTCTTACTACGTGACTCATCTTTCCTCTCCACAAGAAGCAATACCTTGAAGAGTTGTGCCTGACTGGGCAAGGTCTGAGTAGGATTGTTTATGCTGCTGCAACAAAAAAAATGATGGAAGTTAATTTAAGTTAATATAATCTCAGTAATCACTGGATTTATTGCCCAGAAAAACTTAAGACCTTTCAGGCTCTTCGTTTTGCCAAAAGCTGAGATCATGGTTTCTAAACTTTGCTGCTTTGTGCCGATGTGCAGGTGCTAATCATTTCCATGCTGCCGAGCCATAATTTGCTGGCCTCCTGTATAAAACATACCAGCTTTTCACAGTGCCCTCTTATATATGCTGCTTTACGAGGAAACTATAACTAACAATTAAACCAGCATGTAATGTATTATTTTCTTAGTTTATGGAAGATTGTTTTATGGAGCAACATATTAACAAGAGGCGCCTGGAAGTGCGTGGTTAGTAGTGTCCTGCCCTTCAGTAGTTCACATTCACACGCAGATATGAATGTATGATGCTCATCGATAATCAGGTTGCAAATGGCTCTGTTGAGTAATTGCAGCATTAGTCTTCCCTAACTGAAGCTTCAAAGTAATTTCAGCGGTTTATAATTACAGAGTTAGCGGGCTGTAATAATTTCCAAATGTTTTGGAGCTGATTTTGAAGCATATCTGCAGTGTGTAGTTATGGTAAGTCTCAAAGAGCCAGATCCTGGAGAAATTACTTTGACAGGTAGGCTGGGACACTTCTTTTTAGTGAAGTAAAGCCTATCGGGGAAATCTTCGCTGATGTCTGAGACTTACATAAGAGACATGAGCTGGTCTGGATAAAATGGTACTTCTGAATGGGTCAGAGGAGAGAAAGGAGAGGTATGCAGACATTACTGAATTTGTGGGACTAGGAGCATTTTAATTACTATTTGGGTGCAAGTTCTATTAGAAAAACACATTTTTTCCCTTTATTTTTATGCACAAAAACTACTGACAGTATGGATCTTAATGTATTCCAGTGGATGAATTTGAAGTGAGGCAATTTCTTTGATTAGAAACACTTTCTCTTCTACGAAGTTTAGGCTTGTGGAGCTTCTGCTCTCCATATGTAAAAAAAGAGACTGTGGATCAGGTTTTCAAAGGTAGTGAAGTGGTTACTGATGGCGATGAGTACCTTAAGGGGATTCTCAAAAGCACCTGAGCTGATCAAGTCACATGAATGACTAGTTCATTCCTGGCATTTGTGCCTAAATAAGCCTGGAAACTGGGCCTGAGGGACACAGAGAGGAAGGCAGTCACCCCAGTTGTCTTACCTAGTGACCTGGTCTCAACATTTTTCTCAGCACAGCTTTTCATGGCTGACCACAAGGCTGCATATATTAATGCACTCATCATATTCATCCACTGAATAACATTCAACAACTTTTCAGGGAGGTAAGGCTTCAATTACTGTGTCTAGGATTATAAAATACAATTCTTGATCTCCTTTGTTTCTCAGACTGCCTGAAAGCTATAGGAAACTATAGGGGGAGAGCTTGGGAACTATTAGACAATACCTGGAAAAGAAGGGGGAAAATGATCTAACTGACTTTGGCCAGGCAGTTATTTAATTACGAGTCTGACTTGTGGTATGGAGATGGAGCTGAGGAGGTTCCTGGCCAGCCCAGGGAAATAAGATCAGGTTAAAAATCTTTTCATTTGAAGAAAAATATAGGAGCTGGGGGTAGGAGTAATGTGCAAATGGCAGCTGACTCCAGAACTGAGCAGAACTGGCAACCTTCTGGCCCTGTAGCTCCAAAACACGCCTATAATTAAGATGGGTGATGAGAAATGCTAGTCTGGTGATAAGGGACGAGTGTGCTTGTGCATGGGGTGAGCGAGGCAGTGCTGTCCAGTCTCACCAGGATATCACCAAAGACAGGATGTCATTATTGCTGAGATACCCACTCTTCATTGTCACATGGTGGACCAGAGCTGGCAGAAGAGGAAGAGTTTGCCCATACACGTTAGCGTTTCAGCTCATGGTATAGAGGTGGTCCACAAGTTGCCAGCTAAGACCTGTCCTTTGCTCCTGGTTGCTCCTGCTTTGTGCATGACATTTCTAAAATCAAGTGCAAAGTGCCTTTGCCTCCTGTCCTGCAAGCCTGAATAAGTACTGCATCACGTTCAGACTGGTGCTCAGGGATATCATCTTGCCTCTTTGTGTATATTTTCAATGTGAAAACTAAATTTTATTGGAAACAAGCCTCTTATTTAAAATAGGAAAGAGAGCAAAGAATTTTTATCCTTTCATGAAGCTGATCCAAGCCTTCAAAGTGTTTTGGTAATCGTGTTTATGGCTAAAAGATTGATTATTTGAGTCTGTGCTAGAGTATACTTTTTAGAATGAAGTAATGGCTCATTACAAACCAGCTCAGGAATGCTTTGAGTATTTTTTTTTCCCTCTCTCTCTCTTTTTTTTTTTCCTTTTTTTTTTCAGGAATTTTTTTAAAGCTGGATGAGGAGGGAAGAGTGTGAGGCACTAAGTTTAGCATTTCAAAACATCTGGATCTCCTTTATGGTTTATTTTTTAATGTGTTTTCCATGAGTCTATTTAAACAACCACATGGCTTGATGGCAAAATGAATGCAAGTGCAGTGTGTGGAAGGGGACCCTGGATAAAAGTTCGGCTTGCTAACTAGAGTCAAGTGACACGCTCTCGTTTCTGGTAAGGTCGTGTGGATTCACAGGAAGAGCCCATCTTGGCTGCTGCTCTTCTTGTTCTCTGCCAAAAGCTGTTAAACATAAAGCAGGCAAAGGAAGTACTAAATTACAGAGCACCTAATCTTTAGCCCTTTGTTTAATCTCAAATGAGTCTCCCAGATCGCATAAACTAGGAATGAGAACAACACGTAAGGCCAACCACGAGATGGTCTAGGACCTGCACTGGAGCAAAGGGGCTCCTGTGGCTGCAGAGGGGAGGGAACAGGGTGGGATGGGGATGGTAATGCCTTTTGAGGCTGTGCTATTGCAAAGCTGTTGACAGCTGTTCTGATGGGCTGTGAACGCACTAGCAAGGTGTAGCAAGAAATGGCACCTGTTTAGCTCCTGTTAATTTTGAGCAAACTGGGCTTTTTTGTTAGCAGAGTAATAGATATCGTTATAAAATTCAGAAGGCCCCCATTGCTGATAGATGCTGGCAGAGGGAGTGAATTAACCTCAATTCTGCTTGCAAGTGGTCTTCTTTAACCATCGCTCTCTTTTCTCATGATCTTTTATCTCTCTCCTTTTCCTCACACCTATTTTCCCACCTTTTCTCTCTTCCAACCACATTTTCATTCCGTTGCTGCTTTCAACTTAGCCCAAATATTAATAGGGTCTCAGGTCTTCAATCCTGGGCTTGCATTAGGAGAGCGAGGCTGACTAAGGTATGACAAGGGGCAGTTCTTACTTGGGGTGGTCCATCCCCACCAGAGTTTTACAGCCTTCCCTGAAATCCCTGTCATTCTTTGCCATTCTGTCTTAACAGTGACATGCAGTGGCAGCATGATGCAACAGAGGCAGCTGCGGACATCATACAGTCTTATTACTGTATCATTTTTTCCCATCAACGTGTCAATACCTTACAAGATGCTGATGCATCTTGTATCTTTGCATTAACTTTCTGAGGATTTCAGTGACTGTCCCAAGCCTGCAGAGATGGGCACAGGTCAATGCAGGCTGAGTGTGAAGAGAGGCATGTAGGCAAAAGAGACAGAATCCTTTACAAAGCAAGGACATTTTTATTGTTTTCCAGCATATAAGACTAAATATTTTTGTCCTCTTGTTGTTATTGTGATAAGAAATTATCCCCTCTGTTCTTGTTTTGTATGATATTGTTGTCGTAATCATTTTCTGCATTTCATGTATATGCACATGCATACAATTTTACTACAAATATTTCTGTTGAGATCCCCACCAGCTAAAAAGTGTTAGCCTTTGCTGGGTACAACTCAGATTAGATTTCTTTGTACCTGGGAAAGATTTTTGGGGTCATTCTTCAAAACCTCTGTTTCCCAGGAAAGTCTGGAAATTGTGTTGAATTAATTTTTAGAGAATTGGACCCTTGCAAAAAGTTTGTGGGAGGGGTTGGATGACAGTGTTGGTATAGGCAGCAAAGATAAAGGATAGATTCCTCAGGAAGGAGAGGAGGGAGCCCCAAAGGAACAGGACGTGTGAAGTTGAGGGAGGGTTAGGCTGCAGAAGGGTAGAGAAAAGCAAGTGTTGATACTTCAGGATACTTCTTTTAGGATATGTTCGGTGCTTCAGGGATACATCTGTTCTAAGTGCATGGAAAATAAGGGATGTTCGTGCATAAATGTGAAAGGGGCAATGGAGGTGGAGCCAAGGATAGTACTATTTGTCTTCAGTGACTTGTACAGATTTCTGAACTGAGGAGCAGAAGGGTTAACCACTGTGTGTATTAAGGCTACAAAAAGCTTTTCAACCAGGAACATAAATTACTGAAGCTGCTATTCACAAAAACACATATCAGACATAAAACAACTGCCACAGCTTTTCAGATGTCTTATTGTGCTTCATCTCATGGTGATGACTGCAGTGCTCTGGGACTACTTTTCAAAGTATTCTCTTTTGTATCTCAAGAATACACAATGGCTCAGCCTTGACATCTATCTTCATATGTAAGAAGACTGATAGGTCACTAGTGACATAGCTGCAAACATATTATCAAGCATCTTCTGATTGCTTCCAGGCAAGTGTTCTTGTCCTGCATAAGAGACAATATTTAGATGCTCCTTTTCCTGAATATCTTACTGGATTTTCATGTACTTTGAATTATGGCAAGAACAAACATTAAAAACATTTTTCCCCCTCTGCTTTGTGATTTGCAGGGAGTCTGAGATCAATGTTTCCAGCGACCATTGGATTTCTTCATTCCCAGCAAGGTCCCACTCTAAAGAGAGCAGGCAAAAAGCCCCATCCTAAAGAGATGCTGAGGTCCAGATCTGGAGAGAGAATACTCAGCTAATCAGATATTCATGCACTTCTAACCCTTCTGTTTAAAAGCAGACAGATGATGCTATGGTCTTTACCAAGCTGAACTAAACAAACAAGAAATTAATGTTGCTGGACTAGGATCTTTTGTTCCCTTCCCAGTCCCTGCAGCCAGGCGCTGTTGAGCCATCTCGCCAGAGTGATTTGCACCTTGGCAGCCTTCTGTCTGTCTTGCATTCATGCCTGAGAAGTTGCAAAATTGTCTGTACATTATTTATAATGATTATTTTTTTTATTAGGTACTGCTGACACAGACAAAATCCACTCTGACCTTTCTGGCTGCAAGCATGAGATCAGTGCATGGGCCACGTGCCATGGTGCTTAGTGCATGCAAGTGTTTGGGCCATAGCAAGCTGTAGACAGATATTTTGGCATGTGGCTGAGCACAGGGACAGGTGGAAGGTGCTGACTGACTGATTTCCTACATACTGCAGCATGGGCCTTAGTTTAATTATATGTAGACCTTGCAGTGAAGCCAACTACGGCAATTCCTGGCCTCAGCTACATGTTCTGCTCCTGCCTTGACATGGCAGTTTGCTCACCCATATGCATTTGGAGCCTGGATCAGTTTAATAACCAAGATCATTGTGTGGATCCACAAAATGTTGCTGTAGCAATTGGATAGACTCTGGTGTGTGGCCAGGCTGGATTTTGAGGGGAGGGGTGCATTTTCCATAGGGATTTTTCCTTCCTTTAGCCAGTTACTAAACAGTGACCTGAGCATCAGGACTCTGAGACTGCATCTTATTCCTTGGCAATGTGATGCCATGTGGTGCTGCAGAGAGGTAAATAATGACAGGAACTGGAAAATCAGCCATAGGCTCACCTCAGCTGCCAAGGAGGTTCCCCAGCCCTAGCTTGCAGCAGAGACTGTCTCTTAGGAAATAACTGGGGCATTTACAGCCATCACAAGAAGTTCATAGGGCTTTAGTCATAAATGCCCTTGGTCACACAGGTGAAATAAATGGGGAGGAGTTGTGTAAACAATTTTGTGGATTCATGTGTGCTTGGAAATGTTGCTTTTTCTCTATGCTGCATCGAAACAGAAGGGGAGGAATCGTGGCAGTGTTACAAAGTGTGGCAGTGACTGAATTTCACTGTTTGGCTAAAAATTCAGGAAGAGAAGATGGGTTACCCGACAGCTGGTTTCAGAGATCTTCCTGATATTGTTGTCTTTTTAATGAGAAGGCAGGGAAGAGGGGAGGTTGCTGTGGTGGGTTTTTAGCCCATTCCTCGTGAAAGGCTCCTCAGAGGCCTGCAGCTATATCTGGGCTGGTGCTGCATACCACCAGCTGGGCCTTCTACCCTCATGTGCTTTGGCAGTCATGGGTGTCTAAAATGCTTCTCCCCAGGCTCGTGAGGCTGTTCTGTGTGTGTATGCAAAGCTGCTGGCAGTATCATGCTGAGATCTGCTGGAAACTGGGACCTGGGAAACCTTATGCTGAGAGGAAAAATATCCTAAGGTGACTTTAATTTTCAGCATTCAACTAAATAGCTCCTACTCCCCCTCATGCCTTTGAGCTGAAAAAAAACAGGTCTCTGTCAGAAAGCGAGGCCAAAATGAAGGGCAGGGCTCCTGTTTGTTTTGTGGTGGAGGCATCCAGTCTGCTTTGTTATTTAGTAATAACAGATGAACATTGTTGGCTCCACCTCTGCGCGTTCATCTGCTCCGTGGCAGTTTGCGTGTTCCTGCCGTCTGGCTGTGGTGTCTGGAGCGGGGTGGCTCCAGGGCCTCATCTGAGTGTGGCTGTGGGTCACAGCCATGGAGATGGTCTGTGCAGGGAAAAGTCGGTCCATAAATAATTCCTACACCAGGAGCTTAGCAAGAAGCAGGTCCCAGAGCGCACACAAGCAACTGGCCCTTCTCAGCCCTTGCAGCTCTGAGGCTGTTTGGGCCCAGCTAGGCCCACCTGTGCTTGTACCAATAATAACAATGGTTTTACTAGCCTCATCCCTCAGGCTATCTCTGTTTCTCTGCAGTTCTTCAATGAGCTGTCGTCCCCCCATCCCTTTTTCTTCTTACAATAAACTAAATCAAAATCCAGGGTTAACCACAGCTAAGTGACCATGAGAGGCTCTGAGCTGAAGCCTGGGGTCCTGGTCCTTTCAAGCACTGGCCCTGATGTGACTCTCCAGCTTTCTAACTCTCTTGCACCTCTTCAGCTCTTTTTTTTTTTTTTTTTCAAAATTGCCCCCTTCAAACAAAATTAACCTCCAAAATTAACCTCCTCCAAACCTAGGGCCTAAGCCCCACTTGGTGACTCGTACCTGTACCCCAGTGGATCAGAAAAGCTGTTTTATCACACATCATCTCTCATACTAAATTTCTGAGGGTCTGGAAGAACCAGAAATAAACCATTCCACCTTGTTTCCCATTTTTCTATGTTGCTCTGAAGTGAAAGGTGAGCCTGTGAACATTGCTGACACCAGTACTCATCCTACATGTTGAGGCCATGAAAGCAGCAGTGAACTACCAACTTTCCCAGCCCAAAACCTTAGATCCACATAAGCCTAATCTGAAATACAGACAATGACCTCTCTCTGCACTGAAAAATAAGCCTTTTTGCTTTCGTGCATTAACTCCATCTTGCGTGCTGATATGACTCAGCCATAAAACTAACTCATAAATGCTGTATGTATGTACACAAGGGTCAGTTTGAAATCTGTGTTCACTCATAACACTCAGGAGATTAGTTGCTGGTTCAGACTGGTGGCACTGTTATTTGCTCATTGCTGGGAGGCAGAGTGGGTTTGGGTTTTCTTCTCAGTTAGATCCAGGTCCAGCAGGTTTCTATGCCTTGCAGGTGTCGGGGGTGAATTCCTGTTCAGCCTCCATTTCTCCCAACCACTGCTGAAAAAATCAGCCTGAAACAATGACTCAAAGCTCGTGGAGTTTCCACCGTGTTGTCTGGGAAAAACCCTTAGAAAGGGGATAGTTTGTCTTGGTGCTTGAGTGCTTTCACTTAAGTACAGAACCATAAGGATACCAGAAAATAATAAAGTTTTGATGTGGCTCTCATTTGGAGCTTGACTAATTTTATAGCCAGGCTCCAAGGAGATTGCATCTACATGCTGCTGTCTGGGAGGATTTTGAAGTTGAATAACACTCAGATGAGGCAGCACAGTGGTTGTGTGGGATGGGGAAGGCTTTCTCATTTCCACAGACAAGTCAGATGTTTCCTTTCTGCAGAGGGTGACTGATTCTGCAGGAGGATGGTAGATCTCTGTGGACGGTGAGGGATCACAGCTGTGGAACTTTTACAGAGGCTCTTGAGCTAAGGATCAAGCAATTATAAACGCTAGGGAGTATTTCCACCAAGCTGAACAATGAGTTGAGATGGCTTTTGGGACAGGCTCAGATAAGCAGCTGGTAGCATGAGAATGTGATGAAAATAAATAAGATATTGTGTGAAGACTTGGTGATGCACTGGAAAGACAACTCACCCACAATTCACCTGCTGCATTTGTGGCAGGTGAATAAAATAACATGCCTTGAGAAAGAGCATGAGGTCATTTTTTTTTTATTATTTTTTTTTTCCTCCTCCCCTCCTGTGAGGGAGAGACTAAATCAGAAGCCTACACCTTTCATGGAAGGCAATCAAGCTCTTTTTCACCAAACATTTGGATGTCAACATGAGCAGCTTGAGCCTATGTAAGATTATAGACTTTTTCATGTGTCAGTCAAAATATCCTGGGGAGAAAAATGTCACATTCTTCCTCTGTGTTACTGGCACTCATGTTTTGTAAAACACATAGCTTTTTATTTAAAATAGATCTGCTGATATAAAAACTGAACACAAAATATCAGGAAGTTGGCTGGTCTCTAAAAGGGATGCCTGCTGAGAATGTAAAATTAATTTGCTGCATGTGAAAAATGCTAGCTGTGGGGACAGATGACAGAGAAGGTGTCTGAAAGAGAATAGCATGGATATGTTTCCTCTGTCTCGCCAGGCAAAATAGTCCATTTTTGTTCACAAAAGACTGTTTCTCGGGCTAAGTTGGTAATCTGCTTTTTATTCCTTTTATACTTGCTTTCTCCTTTCCCAGCATTATTTTATTTTTTATTCATTTTTTTTTCCCAGCACAAAGCACTTCTACACTTCTTACGCAAGAACAGCAAATAGGTGAAGGGTCCCAGTTTTTGCCAATGACAGGTGCCTCACTTAGAGAATAATATTGTTCTCTGTGAGATGCTCAGGGTCTTTAGGTAACCTGTTGGTCCAGGTTTCCACCCCATGGCAGAACTCTGCTATCAGGACTCTGTTATGTAGGTCCAGCTTAATAAAAACAAAAAAAGGATGTTCTTGAGGTGAATTACTTGTTCTGAATAAATAAACTAGAGCATCAAAGGCTTTTTGTTTGTTTGTTTTTCCTGCATAAAACAATTGCATAGGATGTCCTAAAAATAACTTTCAGACCACGCCCAAGAGTACAGCAGAAACATAATCATAAAGCCAGAGCTTAATCTCTATGACGTTCAACTGAATTTCACTTATGGGTTAGAGAAAGCCATGATTCTCCTGGTCTACACTAGATGTACACTTTCACAGAAAATGTGGAGGCAGATGGGTGCTTAGTTGTAAAGTTAAGACTAAGAGCAAGGAAAAAAAGCATCCGTATTTGTTTTCAAAAGAGGAAATTTTCTCTTAGAATTTCAGTTGTATGCTTCGGTCTATCTCCACTACTAACATCCATGAGGTCCAGACTGGAGGAGAGGTACCAGGAGATCCGAGCAATGGTTTCATGGTCCTTAAGGCTTCTTGGTTGAACCGAACGTTGCTTCAAATTGATTGTTAAATCAGGGAGCGTGGGTGTAGCTCATTCCATTATAATCCCCACAAATTGCTTTGTAATCGAAAGCTTTTGTTCCAGTGTCAAGTGGTTAAGCACCAAGTTAGAAGATCTATTTTACAAGACCAGACAAGATCTGACAGACAGCGGAAACCTAACTTTCAACAAATATAACAATCAACATGAGAGAACCAAAAGGTCCTCATTAAGCACTGCTGTTTTTAATTAATTGGTCCTTCAGATTTACTTCTTTAAAGCTGCTAACAGCCTTAAGCCTTTCCTAGATTAATTACAAAAGACGAGCAAATCACAATAATTAGTTTAGCCTCAGGCTCTTGCTAGGCCTCTGACCTATGTGTGTAGGTTTGCTCCATGCAGCATAGATGGGGGAAGCAATTTGCCTTCTTGTCATGTTTCTGAATCAGAATTTCTGTCAGGAAGTTGGTTTTTTTTTTTCCTTCTTTTCTTCAGTTGTTGAAAAGTGTAATTTTCCTTCCCCTAATATATTCTTGTCACTTAGTTTAAAAAGATCCCTCTGCTGTAATGACTCCCACTTGGGCTGGAAACCCTCCTTCACCAGCAACAGCTCAGTCAGTGATGATGACTTTCAAGGCTTGTAATTCTTGGCTTATGGGGCCTACGGACTCAGGGAAGTATCATTAAAAATGAATCATGCTGCTCCCCTGGGGATGTGCCTGCTTCTCGGGATGCACATTAATGTGAATCCATCACCCCTCCCTTGCTGCAGAGGGCCGATAAGTCAACAGTGCAATGTAAGAATGAATTTCAGAGGAACATGTATATGTACGTATTCATAAAGAGAGAGAGAAAGACTTTCTGGGTGCGCCTGTAAGAGGCAGGTCCATCACTGCACTGAGAAGCTGGTGCTCCTTAGATCTTTTCCTGTCTCATCTGTGCTCTCATCTATAACTTTATGCAGACCTTTGGGGCCATCTACATTCCTTTCATTCATGAGACAAATCTCATCCCTTTGGTTTCAGTGAGTCTATTTACAATGTAATGGGAAGCCATGCAGACCTCTGCCTGGAAACTGTGTGCCTTGGTTTCCCTGCCTGTAAAATGGGCACAGTATCATCCCTTGGAGAGTAGCTACATGTCTTGACTTACTCATTCTGTAAATTGCTTTGAGATCCTAGGCTGATGGGGAGATAAGGGAAAATTATTGCTGTCTGTGCTCTTGATTAGATAATCATCAGCTTAATTTCCTGTGAGTTCAATGAGACTTATCAAGGCACCTAAGAATTATGCTAAGCTGTGGTTTAAGAATTGACATCATCAATATGCTGTGCTGTCTGACAAAATCAAGCGTAACCATAGATAACCACTGATAAGTGTTGTTCTAGGACTTCTACTGCACCCACTGGTGGTGTCCCTTGGTGTGGCTCTGCCAGGGTGTGAGGACGGGCACAGGGCTGCCTGCTCCCAGGCACTGCTGCCTGCAATGTGCCCTGCAGACAAGAGTCTCCAACCACTCCAAAACCTGTTAGCCTGGAGGCAGGATACGGTTCTGCTGCCAAGAGAGGAGGATCTGCTGGAAAGGAACTTTCTATGCACAGTACTGCTGCAGTAGCACACCTTACCAATGCATTTGTCCCTCTTGAAAACAAAAAAGGGTTCAACATTTTCATCAGAGCTCTTGGGTCCCCTCTTCCAACCTATATGTCCTCTGTCACACAGCTGCTGGGTGCAGGTTAAAAAGGTGTAGTTTTATTTTTTATTATTTATTGTTATGTTCTCAAGATATTTTCTTTCAGGCCAGCAAAGACACACGTGAACTCCTGTGTGCTGAATTGCTGGGTATTATGTCATTGCTATTTGGAAGTTGTAGAGCAGCATCAGTGCACTGCTGAGCCCCAGCTAATAAACCTGTGCTATTTCCTACTGCCAAAATTCCCACCCTAGCCAAGCAAAAGAGGTAGAAACTGATGATTTTTCACCTGAAATAGGGAATTGCTATGTTGGGGTCAATTCTACCTGGAAGAGACTTTGCTCACCTCTAGGACAGTTGGTGTCATTAATGTCACATCAGTGGTTAGGCACTGGGATGGACATGGAGCTAGTCTTAAGGAGGAAATTGGATGACCCGAGCTCCTTGCTTCCCTCTCCCTTGTGGTCCAGGAGGAAGACTTTAGCCCACACAGCTAACCTGCTTCCTTTTTAATGCTCTGAGGAAAAGAAAAATAGCCTTATCTCTCTAAACTGGAAGTATAATGGGAAGCAAACAGGGGTCTTCCTCTTCCTTCCAGTTATCTTTCCTTTGTTCCTTTAAAATCCTCTCTGTTCCTGGATCTTAACCTCCCACTCCAAGGGCAGGACAGGGCAGTCTGATAAGGTGACTCTGGAACTGCTGGTATTGAAGCAATTATTCAGCAGCTGCAGCCCTTTGCAGCTAAGCAGAGATTACCATCTCTATCCCTGGGAAAACTGTCTTCATGCCTCCTTAATGTATCCTGGCCTGTGGACCTTATTTATGGCACCTTCTGGCTGAATTACTGAACTGCCGCAGCCCTGGGATCTTTACTGCTCTTTCTTTGGACTCTGTCCTCAAAAACAAGGTCATTTTTTTCCCCCCGTCTATTATGTTTAATCTTGTTCATGGGATAACAACACTCCCACTCACTTCAAAGAGCTGGTCCTGTGTATTTTCTGTCCTTTGAGAATATGTGCAGTGTGACACAGGCAGAGACTAATAATGCCAATAGATGCTTTGCTGTAAGTATGCTAATATTGCTTTAGTTAATAGCTCATATTCATAGCTAATTTGAATGCAGTTGGGGAAATAATGTCTGCAAATATTTCCATGGATTTTAAAACAGATTTTCCTGTAGTTTCTAGGCACAATTTGTTGCAGAAAGTAGATTTTATACTTTATCTCAAGTTTTGTAAACTTAGTCTGGGAGCGTGACCAGTCCCCGAGGCTAGGAGCGCAACCCCAGATATTTGTATTCTCCCTTGATTCTGAGTTGAAGAAATGTAATGAATCAGGAAATTGTCACTAATTTTGAGCACTGAAGTCAGAGGAGCTTTGACACACAGTCCAGAAGTTAAAAGCAGAAATGATGGTCATCTTTTGGGGTATTTTTTTTCAGTATTTGTTTACTGGTACTGTCCCAATAGCTGCTCATCATCATTTTGAAACATGGATACTCTCAGGCAAGAAATAAGAGAGCTTGCAATAGCTCTTTTTGCTTCTTATGTGAATTGTTGCTGTTATCCAGTGTATGAAACGGGTGCTGTAATACAGCAGCTTGCTGCATTGCCCAGCTCCTGCTCCCACTACTGCATGGTTTTCAGAAGCTGTTACTTCTTCACTCTTCATCACATTTGTTTTGTGGCACAATTTTGTTATTAAGCTATTGGGATGGGAAGGAGGGTATTGAGAAACATGTGCAGGGAAAAAAAAAAAAGGCAAGACAAAATCACTTCTCCAAAACTTTTCTAGGCAAGAATTTTCTCTGGTTGAGGAAAGAAAAGCCAGATAGCGTTATCAAACACTTCAGCAGAGAGAGAAAAAACAAATTCAGCGGAGTCAAAAAGCAAAAAAACATTAAAACAAAAGCCCCAAATGGTAACCATGGCAGCACTGCTGGCAAGATGCAACTGACAGAGGAAAAATATTTTTTATACTTTTCCAGAAAAGCAGCATTTGAAAGACCTGCACTGAGCAGCTGCGTTGCTGCTCACATTTACACCTGGCTGAGTGCTGACCTGCACCTTTTGGTGCTGCTCTTCCAGGCACACACAGAGGGGTTTGTGCTATGGTGGCAAAAATGGGAAGACCAGATCTTTTTTCTGAGTTATGGATTTAGCAATAAATGATAACAATTTCCCCTTTATATAAGCAACAGTTGGGGGTAGGGGGAGGGAGCAAAACAAAACCTTTGCCTCATTTCCTGTTGTGTTTTGAGGTTTCTTACCAACACTGAAAACCACAGTTCATTACGGGAAGTTTTAGTGGTCTGTATCTGACAGTGTTTTAAATCAGTATTTGGCATCAGCAAATGAGACACTTTTCCCTTGAAGTAGGAGGGGAATTTCACTCTTTTGTGTGTGTTTTGTTTGAGAAACTGTGCATTCACATTTCTTGTCAAGTTTCTCATTTATAAGCATTGCAAAAAGCTATACTAACAAAACCAAGAATGTTTTGGACGGTTTTCCTTCAAGTTTGATGAATGACACTTCACCATTAACCTGCCTGCTTGCTATGTGTTTGGGAGCATGGCAGTTGCTGGTCTGTTGTCAGCTTGGTTTTATATCATGGGCTCTTTGTCGAGACATTAGTTTTCAGCAATGCACTTATTCTGGAGAGTTATGAGCTTGAGGTGCTGGTAAATTTTTATGAAGCTAGTGGGTTTATATTTTATGCCATCTGAGATGTTGGGAAGGCATTATGTGAGGTGCTGTACAAATACACGGGTGACAGGGCCTCCCCAAAATTCACTGTAGTCTGGATGATCTAGCAGGTAAATGAATCACAATTTCTTTGGGTGAATGAATTAATGGAGATTGCATTGCTGTGGCAGTCAAGCGCAAGCTCCTGTTTACCTTCAGTTTGCTGCCCACATGTGATGTACTGGGGTGTCTCTGCCTGTGTTTTGGAGAAAATGGATTTGGAGGCTGTAGCTGGGAGTACTGTCTGGAGGAAATGCCACCTCTCCCAGCGGGGCAGCAAGCCCAAACTGAGCCCTGACTTCTTCAATGCCTCATTTGGGACTGGAAAGAGCCCTGTTAGTCTTTATTCTCTGGGTGCCAGTCTACTACCCCCAATCCTGTTGCTCCTGAAATCTGGTTTGATGAAGTACCCCAAGATTCTCGGACTTCATGGGTAATAAGTAAGCAGTAGTGGAAAAAAGGCACAAGAATGGCAGTGACACTGGATGGCCTCATCCTGCATTGGCTGCATGTTCCTCTCCGGACAAGCCTCTTCCAGGCAGATATAAGAGGCTTGCGCTGTGAGGAAACCTCTTTCTATGGCATTTTCCATGAGAACTGGCACGCTCCCAACTTGCACTCAGGCTAGCCAAAGCCAACCAGCAGCACAGGCTGGTTGAATCTGGGAAGATCCATCACTCTCTAGTTGTCTGGTGGCTCTCCTAGCAGAGGATTACATGGTAAGACCATCCCTTTTGGTCAACTCATGTATGGGCCATGCAGATGGGGAGGTTTCCATCTTATTTTTATTTGCTTGGATTTCCTATGTTACGGGATTTCTCAGCTCTGTCACCAAACCCAGCAATGAGATGGATGCCTTTGTGGCCAGCGTGTCACCTTCACCTCCTGGCTTGCTACAGCTCCTCCTGCCACCTCTGCATGCTTGGTCCTTCTGAAGGGTCTCAGCTCTTGATGGCTGTGTGGGAATCAGGCAAGGAAAGATTGCTTTTTGAAGCAGAACAAGCCAGTGGGGTCCCGCTCTGGCTGTCTGCAGAAGCTGCTGTTGCTGGCTTGGGCAGCCCCGTCCTCGGTGCCCATAGCATGGTTTTATCCCCAGGCAGTTCAGGCGAGGGAATGGGGACAGAGGAAGCTGGGGAGGGCAGAGCATCTCTCTGAGCCTGACAACTTCAACACCTCTCTCTCTCACACACACACTTCTATTTTTCTAAAATCCTTCTCCTGAAGTAGGAGTTGTTAGTCTTGATAGAAATCACAAAAATAGTTGGTGGCAGCCCTGCTTAACACCACTCAATCCAATGGACTGGTGCCCAATTTAGAGAAGAAAATAGAGATTAATTTGTTCTATCTTTATTCGTTGCATAGGGACAGCAAGGCTAAGCTAACAAGTACAAATTAGATCTCTCCTCCAGCCTGAGGTGAACAGAAATGCAAGTGCTGCTGTAATACAATATGGGTAGACTCACGTTTTGGAGAAAAAACACTCCACTCTTCATTGCATCTGCATTTAACATTTAAGTGTTTAAGCAGGAGTGGTTATTATGACAGCTTAAGCCTGCCTGACCCTCTTTATTTCCAGACAATATATTCTAAATTGCCTGCCACAAATGGGGGTATAGGAATTTCCCAGGGCTGCAGTGAATTTTCTCTCAGGAATAAGGAGTGCGGTGCTAATGATCCCTGGTTCACCACCGAGGCTCTGCTGGGCAGCTCTGATGGCTTTTCGCATGGCAGCTGCTCCAGCCATCGATACGGTATTGGCAGCTCTTCGCAGCTACACCATCTCACTTCTCACATCAAGCACAGTGCCATGAAAAGCTGTCTCTGGGTCAAAGCCTCGAGAAATAGGGAACTGGCTAATACTCAAAGGTGATGGAAGTGAGTTTTCTCTCCCCATTTCCTCCAGCGGACTTTGGATCATGCCCTGAGCAAATATTAGTGACTGTAAGAAGTTGTTATGTCCCCTTTACTATTTCTTCTAGTTTGCAGCCAGTCCCACTGCCTGGGCAATCATGGGGAAAGCCATACCTGATGCAGGTGCAGTGCAGCTTTGGATGAGCAGGCGAGCATGCTAGAGGGCGAGATGGCTTTGCCTCTGCCTCCCTATGGAGACTGTGCGAGCCCCCAAGGAATGCGCTCCAGCTCTGTGGGCCTGGCCTCGGGTTAAGTGTTTTAAAATAAGGGAGGCATAAAACAAATGGTCTGAGCGATTCCATGTGCCACCAAGACCCATTAATTCACTAGCGCAGGGAGAACTGCTCTTGGGCACCCTCCCCACCTCCACCAGCCACTTCCAGAAGGGATTAGCAGGGGATTTAATTAATAAGCATGGTGCTTCTTTTTCTTTTTCTTTTTTCTTTTTTCTTTTTTCTTTTTTCTTTTTTCTTTTTTCTTTTTTCTTTTTTCTTTTTTCTTTTTTCTTTTTTCTTTTTTCTTTTTTCTTTTTTCTTTTTTCTTTTTTCTTTTTTCTTTTTTCTTTTTTTTTTCTTTTCCCATTTTTTTATTTTTTAAGCACAGCATCTGCTACCTGGGCATTGCCCTATGTAGTGTTCAAGCTAATACCTGTGTATTTGGGCACAGAAAGCCAAGCTGAGCTCTATTTAAGCATGGCAAGTTTGAATACACTGTCACACAATGCTGTTTCCCCTCCTAAAATGGATGTGGCTGGTGTATATGAGAGTAAGACAAGAGGCTTTAGGAAGGAGGAGGGAAAGGTCACAGTTACAACCTCATGCTGCCTGTGCTATTTTCTTTGATCTCTTCACTTTAAAAGGGAATAATGCAAAATCATTAAGTCTAACACCCCTTGAAAATGCAGCGGACTAACGAGCCCTGCAAGTTTTCCAGTTGAAACTTGTAATGTCCTTGGGTTTTGTGCCAGATAACATGTTGCTATGCCACACGCTGCCAAGGAATCCAAGTACTCCAAGTGCAGGGACACTAAAGATGCCACACAGAAGGCTCTGCATGCTTGCTGTGTTTTTCCATAGCAACAAATACGCCTGATTACAGCACATTCATATGCTCTATATAATGAGTATCCCATAGGAAATTTATAACCATGCATCCTGCATCATAATTAGAAATCAGACCCAGGCAACTGAAATGAATTCCCCAGGCATAGGATGTCAGATGTGTGGTGTGCTGAGAGCGTGGTGGGGAGCAGAGGGAGGAGAGGAGCGGGAAGGACAACAGGCAGCTCCACAAAATGCCCTGGCCACAATCTGTGCATCCAACCTTCATTGCTGAACTTTGCAGCTGATTCTGAAATATTTGTGCTGGCCACCTTGGTGCTGTTTGTGTATGTGTATGAGCAGGGAGAGGTGGGTTTGAGGTTTATGTCGTCTTTTTTTTTTTTTTTAAACAAAAATACATTTTTCCAGCCTAATTTCTCTTCTGCTCCCCTCTGGTGGGCAGAAATTGAAACCAGCAGCATTTAGACTTCAGTTCCATAGGCAAGGCATGCTCTCCTCAGGGGGTTTTGCTGTGGCTTGGTCCAATTGTTACTGATGTATCACTTATGATATTCTTAACTACTTCAGACAAATTCAGTGATGCTCTAATGAAAAACTAAAATACACAGGCATACTTTCAACCAGGCAAATTTAATAAAGAATTTTATTCACCTGACAAATCTAATCAATTTTCACCAAATAAGGCACCGTTCAGCCTCAAGGCTAGGAGTTCACTGCATGTGCAGTGTATATATCTTTCCAGGTTCAAAAGACTTATGTTTTGTGGCTAGTGCTGAGTTAAAAATGAAATGTTACCAGCAGGTCAAAAGCTGTTTTCTAGCACAGCAATTGTGTTGGTTATTCATACGGTTCAGTCAGCGATGATAGCTATTGAGGTATCTACTTATATTTGCCATTGGCACCACGTTAAGGTGTTTTCTTATATGACAAGATTTGTTCAGCATCTGATAATGAAATTATCTTTCTTCTCCATCAACTTGTGTCACTTCAATTTAAGAACACATGCTACCTTTGACCATAGCCTGATCTGAGTCCACAGGTTGTTACTATCTCTGAGGACAGAAATTTGGTCACAAGTGGTAAGCAGAACCTCAAAGGGGAGACCCAAATATATACTATGTCTATGTCATACATAAGTACCCTAATTAATATTTATTGTACCTTTCTAGTCAAATCAACTGGCTTGGTACCAAGAGTTAATTTTGTGAGGCCTTGACATACTCACGGTCAGAGGTGGGCTAGGAATTGTGTGGAGGAGAGACTTTGCACGCTGAGATTTATCACGTTACATCACCTGCTATTACAGAGCCATGGGGGAGTGAATCAGGTGCCCAAATGTAGGTGTCTTGTGACATTTTAGATGCCCTAGAGCATTTGAGACACAGCCATGGCATCTAGGATGCAGGAGACCTGTGCCCTCTTGCAGCAGGTGCACTTAGATGCCAAAATAGCAACAGATGCTTGTCAGGTACTTGAACTGTTCCTCTGTATATACAAATAACTGTATTTATTCAACAGAGAGATCGAGATCCCAGAGATTGAGCTGAGTAATTTTTATTTCAATGGATTTATTTAGGATGGGCTGACAAAGTTCATGAGGCTTCCAGTTCTTCCTTTCAGTACTAAAAAAAAAAAAAAAAAGACACATCAGACCTCATGCTGCCCAACTGAGCTGTATTATCCCTGTATAATGACTCTAAGTGATGCTGTTATAGTCTTGTGGAAGTATGTTTCAGACCATTACTATCGAACAATACACTGTGTGTGTGAGTATGTGTGAAGCAATTGCTGAGAGTTGCTTCATCTCTTTTTTTTTTTTTTTTTTTTTTCCACTCAGCCACAAACCAGGTTTAGATTTGGGGCATGCAAAGGGCAGCCTGAACCTGACCTTTGAAATGACAGAAAGATTGCTGTGGCCACTTTATTATTTCATGGGTGCTTGAATGCACACAAAGCTCACTTGCAGGCTGCTGTCAATAGTGAGCCTGGAGGATATGGGGCTGGGGACCAGGGAGGAAAATTTGGGCTTTGCATGAGTCTGGATGCAGTCACCATCTTGGGAGTGCTGATTCACATGGCTGTGTGTGCAGGGTAAAAGAAAGCAAGGCTGGGTTTCTGGAACTATTATTGCAACAACTCTGGTGAATTAACAGTTTGTTTCATTTGTTATCAACAGGGTCTTTTAACTCAGATTCAGTTTAGTGGTAAACCAGCCCTTTTGCAGTAAGCACACCACCACATTCCTGTATTTTCCACTTTGGGACAAACAAAAATGAAGTAAGCCCTTTTTTTCTTGTCATTCCAGGCCCTTGTACCAATGTTTCTGCCAGTCCCATAGCTCTGTAGCATTAATGAAATCATTGGATGATGCTCTATGAATTGAAGTTGCCAAAACTCTCTGTTACAACCTTCAGATTAAGTGCTGCTCATCAAATCCTGGAGGTAAGGCAGCTGGGCAAACAGCCTAGAAGCCAGCCCAAGTTAAGGGGGGGCACTTGCTGGGCACCAAATGCCATTTGTGCTCTGCGTTCAAGTGCTCCAGCTGCAGAAGGCCTTCTTTCACAATGCCTGCCCCCAAGGAAGAGTTATTCAGTCTCTGGAGGGAATATTGCAGCAGTTCTCATGTCATTTTTTTCCTGCTGTTTATCTGCTGTCCCCCAAAAGTGGCCAAGTCAGATAGCAGTGAGTCTTCACCTGGAGGAGACGTTTCAGAATCCGCTATCATCTTGCTTGGCACAGGGTGGAAAAGCATGATTTTTAGACTTTTCTTCTTTCTCCTTGCTTACAGATTCCCAGGGCAAAGGACAGGTTAGTAAATAGCTGTCATGTGGAGGGGAAGAGTAATTTTCACCCTCAGGTTTCCCACTGTGTGGGGGCCAGTGGGCTCCCTCCTGCGTGACACCAAATCTTGCTGTGATTTATTGTAACTGAGAGCATGCAGCTCAAAGTTCTTCTCTCTGTGCTCCCACGGGGCTACAAGTGAAGTGTATTCATTTTCAGGGGATTTCCTTGACTATGGACAATAAAAGGGCCACTCCTGTCAGCTGGCACGCCTCCTGCTGAGGCCCATGCAGTGGCTGGGACAGGTCTTTGGGGCTTTTCCAGATCTCTGCTGCAACGTGATGTGCTGCTGAACCTGCAAGTGACTGAGCTATTGTCCTTCTAAATGCTCCAGGGCTGGGTTTTCCTTCGGAAATCAGGTGTCCTTCTCAGTAAAGCATGGGTAAGGAGGGGTGTTAAATCCTGAATTGGCTTAGGGTGACTGGATTGACAGACGTACCCTCCTGTAGTTACTGCAATGCTCACTGGGGCAGCAGAGCAGATCTTAAAGTTATCTACACATGAAACGAGTTTGGTGTAGCAAGAATAGATCAGAGCAGGAAAAGAGAAATGAGTAAGGAGGAGGGGATGGGAAATAGACTGATGTGTCTTTGGCGGGAAGAAAAGGGATGTGTAAAACAGGCACAGGAACAGTAGATCAAAGTAGCCCAGCAGGAAGAGGAGAAAGAGCAAACTAGTTATTGCATGAACAAAAACATCATCGTGGTTGAGACATGAAGGGAATGACAGGAGGAAAGGAACAGAGATTGAGAGTAAAAAGAAACATTTTCCTCTTAGAAAAGAATAGAAGAAGAGGGATAAAGGATAGGAGTGGGAGGTGAAAGAGAATTAGATAAAGAGGAGGAAGGCTGGAAATAAAGACGCACTAAAATGGTGTCTGCGTGACCCCAGGGGAAGAGCAGCAGCGAGGAGATTTATCTTGAAATTCACTCTGGGCAGCACGTAGCATATCATGAGGCTCAACTCATACAGGAGCATTTTCTTTCTTTTTTTTTGGGGGGGGGTAGAGGAATATATGTGTATGTTTTTGTCAGGGTGGTGGTTACATGGGATGGGGCTGCAGGAACTGGAGCCCTGGAAGAGGGAGCTGGGGCTTTAGTGTTGAGAGAAAGAGTCCAGGGAAGCATGACCAAGCTGCTGTGGTTCGGTGAACCAGGCAGCATGTGATGACATTTCCCTTAAATCCCTGCCTTGTGATTAGCTTACTCCAAGGGAAGCCGAAACGTCAGCAGCTGCAGCGGCTGGCTGCACAGCGCCCTGCGGGACGCACCTGGGCTGCCTGCCCTTTTGGAGACGGGGTCATGGGAATCAGAGTGGCTGGGAGGGGGAAATAATCCCAGAAATATACCTTGAAGAGCAAGCAAATTCCCTCAGCACTCTCTCTCCTGCACCTGCCTGGGGGGAAGTTGTGTTTTGAAGGAGTTTTGGTGCTTTAGCAGTCAGGTTCCTGCTCGTGTGGGCAAGCAGCTGCCCAAAGGCAGGGGACAGAAATAAATTAGTGAGGGCATGTGAGAGGAGGAGGAGGACAGGGTGTGCAGTTCTGGCTCGGTGCTGGGGACTGGCAGGGGAGCACAGGGGCTGCAGCAGCTCTGCCTGGCCATTTGCTGCAGTTACCTTGATGGGGCCTGGATCTGGCACCCTCTGCGCTTCAGGGCTCAGGACAGTGAGAGGGGTAGCCAGCATCCTGCCAGCTTCCACCGAGCAAACAGCACTCACAGGCCAAGAGCACTGCTGATGAATCTTATTAAGAAGACAATCTCCCAGCATGTACTTTCCAAATTACACCTGCTTTTCACACCCCAACATTTTTATTTTTTAAGTTTGTCCGTTTGTTCATGAGATTTGCAAAGGAGCAAAAAAGTATCACACTGTGCTTGCCTTCTTGCCTTCAGTGTCAGCATCAGGAAGAAAAGCAAAAGGCATGGGGGGAGCTGATGCCAAGTATGAATATATCAGTCCAGCTTCAAATCTTATCTGCCACTACGCTGCCTGGAGCTGTAGCAGCTAGAAGGTTGCAAGATTTGTGTTCATGTTGTGGCCTTCTTGCATTGAACAGGGTTTGAGCTGAAGCAGACAACTCACATGAAACACATGGTTTATCTGTAGCCAGAATTTATATGTGGGCAGCAGGTTCCAGTTTAGCGTGAACTAAAATTTGCCTGGGCAGTGCAATAAGGACAAGCCTGATGAGCCTTTACTGAAGCCTTCGTACATTACTCAGTTCTAGTGGGTTCTTACCTGCCTTTCCTGCCTCTTGCTGCCTGTTTGGGGTGTCCAAAGCCTGCCCTTTTGACAGCTGGAGAAGCTCTTCTCCATGCTGCCCATCTCCTGGGGGCTCATGGGGCAGATGTGCCCTCATCCATTATCCTCAGTACCCATTGCTCGGTGGACCAGCCTGCCTTCTCCCCGCTTGGAACCAGCGCTGTTAGTTTGTTGGCTCTAATAATGTTCATTTGAAGCTCTAATGGATATCCTCGCAGATAACATGCTAATTTATTAGTTCGGCTCAACAGGGTTGCAAGATGAAAAATGATTGCGGAAGACTTTTAATAAAATTCAAAGGGATTTTATAGGTCTCAAGCCACTTTTAAAATGCAAAAGAAAGCCGAGTATTACTTTGTTATCCCGCATAATTCTATCTTGCCTAATGAGGTCTGGAGCTAATCTTCAGCACTCTGCCCTGGGATCAGAATTACTGGAGCAGGTAAACACTGCTAAGTACCGCTCTGCATCTTTGAGTTTTACTTGCACTGTCACTGTGACTTTCTGTTCCTTTCCTCTTATGAACTTTTCATAAAGCTCAGAATAGAGATTATTATGTAAAAATATAGAACTGGCTTCCTGTAGAGACTTG
The DNA here is from genome assembly GCF_013377495.2 of Cygnus atratus. NCBI lineage: Eukaryota > Metazoa > Chordata > Aves > Anseriformes > Anatidae > Cygnus > Cygnus atratus. Next base: position 8,426,275 of record NC_066378.1, read on the forward strand.
CATGCAATGGCCTCCTTTTCCTCTCTGCTGTGTGTTGGGGGAGAGCACGCGTCTATTTTCACATTGCTTCTCCAAAGGGGCGTAGAGAAACCAGCCCGCAAGGCACACTGCTGGGCTGTGACACTTGTGACACTCATACTACAAGCTCAGTTAGGGCTGTGTGTTTCTTTTTCATGACAGCTTCACCTTTCTTGATCATTTTTTTCAGTTGTCATTTTTTTTGGGGGGGGGAGGGAAGGGCAGCAGGAAATGAGGAGGGGTATACAAATTTGGGAGAGAAATGACCTGTGTAATCCAGTTCAGGAGAGAGCAAAAACTTCTAACCTAAATGTGGGAGGAATATTTATTATCACCTGCTGTGTTTTTTTCTTTTTTTTTTTTTTTTCCTACTAGAGACGATCGATGCAGTTTGACAGAGTCAGTGCCAAGGAGGACAGAAAATACAGGCTAAGACTACCAATTACTATAAACTGGTAACCCCACTTGATTCAGTGGAGTCACACTAATCTACACCATCTCAAAACCTGCTTCCCATCTGAGAAGCTGTAATAAACTTTGTCCTTGTCAGCAGTATTTCAGCTTAGATCTTGCCACTAAAAACAAAGCATTAAAAAAGTCAGTCCTGTTAGTGGGTCCTCTTGCTGCTCTTGCAGTTATCCCCTGCCTATATAGGTAGTGCTACAGCTTATTTTGGACTAAGTTAAAAACAAGGTAATCAAACCCCAGTTCTTAGAATAGCTTGGAGAAGCTTATCTACATTTCCAGAAAATTACACTGTTTCACAGCAGGCTCCACTTTGCTGGTTTCACAATGTGTACGCACCATAACCAACAAGAAAGCAAAACTAGATGAGTTTAGAGTTCATTATTACACTTACTGATTTAATATGGCAGCACATGTATGTCCTGTGTTCACGACAATTTTTTAAAAATTTATTTAAGTATGATGACATTACTAATTTTATCCTGACTGTGTAAGCAGTGCTTGTCACAGTAGTCAGCAGAGCATAGTTGCTTACATGGTTTGGATACTGGAGACAGTTTTGTTAACAGACTGACCCAGTTATTCATTTTGGTCCAATTATTCAGTAATTATAGTGTGACCTGGGGAATATTAACCATAGCCAAAGCAGTGGAGGTTGAGGTGACCACTTACCAGGAAAACGTAGCTTTCAGGGTGTAATCTGTTTACAAGCATTTAATTGCAGTAAATGAGCCAGGCAGAAGGTGAGGAAGCTCTGAAACACAGAGGAATAATAAATTGACTCATGTTTATTTAAGCATTCATATCTTCTGAAGCTGGGCTTAGCCTGAGGATACAAGGATATTAGGACATTTTTGCAAAGCCCCTTCTGCATCACACTTTCTCCCCAGTACTTTAATACAAACCCTTTCTCCCCTTCCAATGGGTTCGGTGCGCTTCTACACCATTTTCTTTGCTTCTCCCCTGTGATCTCTGCTGGTGAGTCCTGCACATCTCCTTCCCTCTCCCAACCTGTTCTTTGTATCTCAGTGAAGGCTGCTCTTTCAAGCTGGTTTATCTTCTCCCACCTTGTTTTAATTCAAGTGTAGAATTTCTGTCTCAGTGGTTGAACATGTAAACTGGGATGTATCACTTTAGGCAGGCTGAAACCGGTAATTTCCAGAAGAGTTTAATTAATTAAACATACCCCAAACCCAAATTAATTTTGAGCCAAGACATAAAACGCCTGACATAAAATGGATTATTTTGTTGAGTTTTCTTATTGATGAGTCCACATTTAACATTAAACTAAAATCTAAATTAATTTTTTTCTTGCAAAATGTCAACATTTTCATTTTGAAAAATGTCAAAACAAAATGTTCTGACATTTTGGAAAATCCATCTCTTCCCATACCAATTTCCCTTCAAAAAACCTATCATTAGTTCGCTATTCATACAAATAACCCCATCAGTGTTTTTGGACCTGATTTTTACAACCCAACCTGATGCAGAAGGGCTGTTTATCTCATCTGCTCTTTTGGGTGGGCTGCTCATGTGATTTTAAGCCCAGCCACACTTCAGGATTGCACCTTGCACTGAAGGCTGGGTGTGGGAGGGACGTGCTAAAGGGGAGAGGTGGTCCCATGGCATGTTGGCTCAGGTTTTGTGGGGGGTAACCGCTCCGGTGGATCTTGCATAGCTGCATTGGTTTACCTGTGATTGCTTTCAGGTAACTGTGGATGAGCTTAGCCTGCACCTTACTAATGGGCACTAATAGGCCTTGTTAGCCCTCACTGGCCCCACCTGGGCCTCCAGGAGTCCATTTTAGCTCAGCCTAGACCCCTCTTTCCTTCTTGTTGGTGCTGTAGGGTGTCTCTAGCTTCACCACAAAGAGTAGTTGAACCCATGGGACAAGGAAAGCTGTAGTGGGGTATTTCGGGGTACAGGGATGGGGGACAATGAGGAAGGTGAAGTATACAGGAGCACAGTCATACCAGAGAGGAAAGGCCTGAGGAAAGGCCTTCACCTGCAGCATATGAGTCCCTTAAGAGTAACTCTGAATGGGCCTAGGGGCTGGGCCTGGCCATGTGGCTTCAATGATGCTTGAGAAAGCATGGCTGTGAGGCTCCTCTCGTCTATGGGGCTGCACCGTGGAGCAGCAGAGTCCAATACCAAGTGTTCCCACTTTGGGGAAACAGCCTTTGTTTCCCTGAGTATTGACTTGGAGTCCCAGAAGATGTTCTTGAACTGATAACTGAAGGCCCACAGAAGTGCCTTGGGCTTTTCCTGTCAGGTAAGGAAATACTGTTAATCCTTGTCTTGCAGATGAAGAGAGGAAGTATGTTTCCCTGGCTCTAGCTGATTTTAGCAGTTGCTGTCATTTTTATGATTTTTTTTTTTCCTGGTTATAGCCCAGAAGTATGTTTTCCCTGTGATTCTCATTTACACCTTGTTGAACAGCACCATGCTGCTCCCTTCTCCCCTGTTGCAGTTCTCCCTTGCACAGCTCCTGCCTGCTGTGCGTTGGGATTATCTGCACCATGTCCCTTACTGCTGTGCTCAGGCAGATAGGATGTGTTGTAGCTGCCTACCACTGGTCTGAGAACCTTTTCAGCTTGTTTTACATTGCACTACAAGAAGTGTGTTCACTGCCCAGCAAATCCCAATAACGCCTGTGAAGCTGTGACAACATGTCGTGGGCTTCATGTTTCAGCTCTGTGTCCGCTTTCCTTCCTGTTGTGTGAGACAAAGGAGAGTGAGCAGTGAAAGCTGTCGCACATGTTAGTTATGGTTTGATCAGCCCTATTTATGATTTCATGATTCAAGTGTCTGGCTTGGAAAATGGCAGTGCTGATGGGCTTGGTTTGCTAACAAGCTCACAGAGGATGCCTGCTGGAATCACTTGCACTGGTGAGGCAGCAGCCTTGTGCTGGTGCAGGCAGCAGCTCTCAAGGGAGCTGAGCAAGGTGACCCACGCACTGTCTCATTCCTGTGATTTATCCGAGACCCAGGTACACTTTCTCCCTTGACATTGTCTCCTATAGTTTATGCCATCTCTGCAGTCAGGGTGAAGCTGTGAGGAACATGTAGTTATGAGATTTCCTAATCCCTTCTGGTGCAGAGCCGATCCTCATTGGCATGCGTGTGTTTCATGGGCTGCAGAGCGTGGGTGGTCTGCACGTGGGGCGCGTTAAGCAAACTGACAGACACCGGCACGCCGCTAGTTGTGGCTCCCATAAAAGATGCATTGCACATATGGTTGGAGTGTGTATGCCCTGTTTGTATTCATTTATTGATCGGCTTGTAGGCGGCTGCAATAATTAGCCGTACCGAACCCACAAGACCCAGGTCTGTCGGATGCAGCTCTCATTTATAGGAGCCCTCAGCCAGGGTGGGCTATGAGCGACCGTGCTGGTCAGGCAGCGCCGGGAGCATCGGTGGCTGGGGTAGGAGAGGTTGGTCATTACATTCCCTTCCTGACGTCTGGCATCCCAAGCATTTACGCGTCTGTCTTAAGCTGTGGATTGTTCCAGTGTCTCGAGTTAACCCTGGGCTTAATTCAGCTCCTATTAAAACTTGTGAAAAGATTCCCATCGGTTTCTGTTGCAACTGGGCTTCCTAGTTTGCCTTTCACTGCCTGAAGAACAGATTGATCACATGGGATTTGCAGCGGAAAACTAATCTGTGCCAAAAAATGTAGACAGCTTTGCAAGAGCAGACATTTCAAATTGCTGGGCTGCAAACTACTTGGAGCAACTTGTAAAACCATCTGAAATGGAAATATTTTTCTCATTTTGAATAGCTTTTTTTTTTTTTAAGTTAATCTGTAAATGAAAATAATCTTCTGATGTTCAAAGAGGGTATACTTGGCTTGGGCTGAGATTTTATGGTGGGTTTAAGACTATCTAAGTGAAGGCTTCTGGTGAAGGGAAAATCTGTGTCTTGTTTTGTACGGGGTCTGGCTCTTGTGGTGCTTCTTTTGGGTTCACAGTTCTCAGATGGGACACTGACCCTCAGCATCTGTGTGAAGGTTTTCATGTGTGTGTGTGTGGAGAAAACCCTTCTGGAGCAAAGTAACCTTGATGTGTTAGTGTATGTTGGTGTGTTTCTCACGTGAAGATGTTGCGTATATAAAGGGAGCTTTCTGAGAACCAGCAAAGCAGTGGATTTCAGACCACTGAGGACACCCCCAGCTTCTCCAGGTGTGGGGTAGCAGATGCTGTGGCAGAAGTTCTTTGGGCTGGGCAGCTGCCCCCGTGTGCTGGCTGGACGTGGGGGAAGTGACCCGAGCTTGTCTGGCCGCCGACTCCTCAGCACTTGAGGCCTGCCATGAGGCCTGCAGTGGTGAAGGGTAGTACAGAGAAGGGAAGTGAAACAAGAAAAAAGAAGCTGAGGGAGTATTTTAAAGAAATGGGTGTTCCTCTCATTCTGTAAGAGGCTACGACCAGAGTTGAGCCAGTGGCCTGCTCTGAGTCCCCTGCTCCCAGTACACGACTTTTTTCAGTTCCTTCTAGATACTTGCAAAGCAGGAAGGCCCAGCTTGGCCTGCTCCAGGCCTCATGGTCACCTTCAGGAACAGCGGCTTGGCCCTGAATTGGTAAGGAGTTGTCCCGTTGTCTGTACGTTCCCTGCTCAGCAGGAAGCAGAAAAAAAGCAAAGGAAGGTCATCTGTACAGCAAAAGGCAATGAGAGGCCTGTGTGTCAAAGCCAGGCTATCATTTCCCATCACCTTGCAGGCTGTGTGGGTGTTAGTGTCAGTTAGTCTCTTAGACTGCAGTGAAGGTCATCTGAACTTTAATATGATTCATCTGGTGTTTGTTTTTTTTAAACTCTGCTAGTGAGCAAAGCCCCACAGCGATATTTCAGGGAAACTCAGACTGTGGTGCTGGGCAGAGCATGACTGTGACTTGGGCTTCCCGTCTGTGAAGCAAGCTGAAGGCTACTGGCCTTCACTGGGGGGGGGGGGGGGGGCGGGTCTGTGAAGGAAAGCTACAGGAGAGCTGGGAATTTTGATATTCCCAAGTGTTTGGAGAAAGGGAAGCAGCATTTGGTCCCCCCTGCTGTAAAACCTCTCGGATGAAGCCTGTGTGGGTGGAGCTGGATCCCACAATACCTGCCTAAAATAGGTAGGAGCCTGTTTTATGTCGTCATATATCCCTGCACAGATGCAGCAGGAGTAGGCCTGGGAACAGAGACAGAATTGAGGGGTACCATTTCTCAAAGCATGTGTCCAGACTGCCGTAAAGTATTCCCCTAGCATTTACAGGAGGACTTTTCCTCTTTTTTATTTATTTATTGCCTGCCTAATGGTTTCAGCCTTATCGCAAAGTATGATAGCAGCATATCACTGAAGTATAGCTTGCAGACTGCTACTGCAGTCACAAGTAAGTAATAAATAGCCCATTCAGAAAAAAATAAATGCAACTTTTATCAGTGTGTCCATGGCACCGTATGTCCAATTTGGGATTGATCACTCATGCAGAAAAGCTAATAATGCTAAGTACTCTGCTTTCAGACTCCATAGTCAGAGATAGGATAGGTGACCTCTGCTTGCCTCACAAGCCTGGCACTGTGCTGCTTCATCAGTTGCCAAATTTTGTTTGTTTAAAGAAGGCAGTAGATATGGAGAGCAAGAGATAAAAGGAAGTGAGCAGGATAAAGAGTTTTAGGCTTGATTAAGAGAACTCCAAAGGTGAGGAGATCTAGTCCCTCCATCTTCTAAAGCTGTACCCAGACTAGTGTAATTCCTCTTTAGGACTGCTGTGTCAGACCTGAGGAAGATAACAAATGTTTCTGGAGAGGCAAAGAAAAACCCAAATCCTTTTGCATGGGGTTTCCAAACATTTGCACGTTTGACTGCAAAGAACAGTGTGAAAAATGTGAAGCATCTGCAGTGCCTTGCCATGGCTCCTTTCAAGAGAAGCTGTTTCCACTGAATGAACAAATGGTTAAATAACTCCTGCCTAGATTCTTCTTTTCTGGACTTTAATGGAGAGAGAGAGAAGTTTCAACCTCCAGATGCTTGCTGTTTGTAGTAGGGGGTTGAGGTTCATTGGTGATTTCTGGTCTGCTCCTATGGACAGGGTATTTGTGGTTCTGAGCTGTCCAGGATCTTTGAACGTTTTTTTTGTCATTTGGCTCATTTGAATGGAGGTTTTAGATTAGGGTATTTTTGGCACACTGAAGTGACACATGAATCAGGTGGAATTTTGTGCTGCAGTGTTTAAAGAAAAAAATGAAATTCCATTCTCAGCATTGCTAGAAATTACTGCAAATGATATACCTGTATCAGCAGTTTATTTGACAACATAACTACAGATTGATGACAACTATATATATATAAAAAAAAGGGAAAGAAAAAAGGAAAAGAAGACATTTTGATTATATGTTAGCATCCTCAAGAATTAGAGAGAGGAAAAAAAGCTAAGAAATGAGATATGGCTTCAATCTTTGCAAGTGTTCTGTAACAGTAAAGGACTAAAATCTTCCCATAATATAGCTGAAAACTGAGGTCTCGCTTTCTTCTAACTTGGTACGGGTGCTGAGAACAGGACAGTTCAGAGTGACAGTTTCTTCAGAGTTCTGCAAAGAATTGGATGCCGTGGGAGGAAGCACAAAGGCATAAGGTTGGTGCTCAAGAAGAGCGTCAGTGCTGCCAGCAGCTGTGTTAATCTCTCTAGGATTTTACAATGTGTAGATTAGCTCTCAGGAATAATGAAGTTTCTTAATAAACAGCCAGTCTCTTGACCTTGCTTTGTGCTGTCAAACAGTTGGGAAAATTAAAATAAACATTACCCATTCTAAATTTTAAACATAATGAAAGAGAGAATTACAAGGTATTGGCCTGCTCTTTCTGCAAACTTGGAGAGTTGTTGCCAAAGGGAAGAGCGATGTGAACCTTTAGGAACTGGTATGGACACTGCTAAATAGTGGTTTTGTGATGGGGAAAAGCAATGTATTTTGGCCCTTGCATCAGCATGCTGGAGTTATGGAGACCTCCCAGAACAGGCAGAAAGCTTCTCCAGTGCCTAGCTGCCATGGGCGCCATACCCCGCATCCATTTCTAATCCTGAAATCCCAGTGTAACCCCGTAAGGGAGAAAGTAGGACATTTTCCAGTTGATCCATTCTGGACAGCTTTTTGCCTGTGAATTATACAGAGGTGCCTGATAGAAGCTTATAATAGCTCTTTGTCTAAATATTTCTGTTGGATTCAAGAATCAAATACCTGTTTAAAACGTCCTTCCAAAATTGTCTGCAGACTTCTTCTCCATTATAATTGATCCCAAATAGAGAGTCTCATGCATGGATAACAGGTGCCATAGGAAACCTTTATACCTTCATAAAAACACATACCAGGCAACAGCAAGGACTGCAAAGATGTTACTATAAAGGGCAGCATTTTAAGGCATTTGGACTCCTTTTCGGCTATTTTCTATTATAGCAACACAGTGTTTCCCGTATTATTTTTGGCTTGTTTTTCAGTGGGCTAAATGGCCTAGAGGTACCAAGAGTCTGGCCTTTGTATGAAGAAGAAAGCTAAGATTTAGCGCAAAGATTTATCTTCATGAGCTAGGGAAAAATTCCCTTCTTTATGATGGGTCCAGCCCTTTAAAGCCTCTGAAAGGAAACCAAATATCTTTAATTCCCAGGAGACATCTCAGAGGATCAGAGCTAAACTGTTACTCTCTGAACTATCAAATACTGAGACCTCTGCATGACCCTTTGTGTTTCAGCATCTAGAGGCTGTGGATTCCCCAGAAGAACCTATTTCCCTGATAACTAGAGGCTGAACAAGAGCGCGTCGTTATAGAGGTTTAAATAACCCACATAAGGTCAGCTGCTGCTTAAATCCTTACTACCAGGTCTGTAGATATTTTTGCTTTGTTTCTAAGCAAGCTGAGAGTCCCGGTGCCAAAGGGCAACATGTAAATTGTGCTGTTATTCTGCAGTGTGCAAGGTAATAAATGGTGCTGTCAATTGTTTTCACTCAAGTGACAGATTTATTCTCTTCAGAATGAATAACCAGGAACGACTATTATTGCAAAAAATTCACTCTGTATCATCTTATGCCTGTTTAACAAATAATGCTGAAGTCTAATTGCCTTACTACATGGCCAAGCATCTATGACTTAATGGTTTTTTTATTGAAGATGTGTAATTTACCATTGCTTTTTGATTTGCCATCAGATCAAATGTCTCCATGAATCACATTTGCAATCTAGCACCACTTGTCCCAAAGGAATGCTCTTTGTCCCATTCTTTTCTAGTGATCTGGCTAAAAAGAGTCTTCTCCAACACAAACTATTAAGCTTCTGTTTCCCAATTTCTAGACTGAAATTCCGGCTCCTGACCAATCCATTGAAGTTTAGTAAATGGGTTGCATGTGGGAGTGTACAATATTTTATAGTACTATCAAGGAGTGGTTTCAGATCTCAATAGCTCTATTTCCAGAGGAAACCTGGTGTTAGCCTGGAATTGGATCCTGCAGCTCTGCCCAAGCTCCTCTGAAATCTGACTGCAGCCGTTCCAACTAGAAATTGCTGTTGCTGGTTAACATGTCACCTCAGGATACAAACCTTATCACTGCTTTCAGATTTCGTGATTCAGCAAAGCCCCCTCTTTTCTGTAAGCTTGTTTTCCATTTTTCCCAATCAATGTTGCAATCTTTTTAATGCATTAGTAAACACGTGAGGAGGTTAGAAAATGTCTAAAACTGAAAAGCTTACACAAAGCTTTCGCTCCAACGATGTATTTTAGAAAGAGCTAATTGCAGGCAAGTGTTGTTGAATTTAAGCTTGGTTTCTTTTTAAAACGATACAGCTCCCTTGTGCCAAAAAGGTGACAGAACACAGACAGAACTTCTATCTGCAACAAACTTCTTGCTTACTTGTAGCTATTAAGATCCATTGTGGCTAAGAGTGCAGTGAAGTGGTCACAAAAAGGTCATCAGAGATGGGAACAGAGGTGTAACAGACAGTTCGTGGGCCATCCACTGTTGCACTACCAGTGTACTACAAGCTTCCTCTGCTATGCGGAGTTGGGGAACAAGCAGGTTTTGTACTGGTGTAATGGGCTGAATTAGACATGCAGAGATTTAATTTGAAGTTGTTCTGAATGGTCACGTTGAGCTCCCTTCTAGTTAAAGATGTCTTAACTGGTATAGCTTATTTGATGTCTTTAGTTGTGTTTTTACAACAACATCAAACTACATTAGTCATCGTGGTGTAGTTACAACAGTATGACTTTTCTGGGGAGATAAATTTTTAGCAAATGCTTACCACCAAGCTTGCATTTGCATTTCTTTATTACAATAATGCTTCATTAATAGACTTTCTCAAGCAGTAAAAAAGCCAAGGTCTGGTTTGCCAGTAGATGGGGGTTAAAAAGGGGAAATACAATGGGGAAATAAAAATAAGGGATACAAGTAGGACAGGAACTGTGACTTGCTTCTGCTGGCTTCTGGATGACTGTCATGCACTGCTGGTGGCACCCTGAGCTGGTGTGCCATTGCTGTTGTCATCCTGTGGGGCTGGGGGTGGGACACCTGAAGCCCCGTGACTGGGAGTGGAGAGCCTGACTTGTCAGAGGAAGCATCTCTAAGGGTGCTCTGTTGAGAATCCTCACCCAGCAAGCTGTTCTTTGGCTAAAGCAATTTGCTAGCAAATCCCAGGCACCAATTATTTTGTTCTGTTAAAACAAATCTCCAGGAAATTCAGCTACGAACTTTTCCTATCACTCAGCTCTTATCTTGCTCTATTGCAATAACTACTTGATGACCTCAGTAGGGGCCTTGAATCTAGTAATCAGTTCTTCAAGTGTGCAACAAAATCCCTTTTTTTTTTCTTCTTCTAAAGAACTGCAAGTAAAAAGAGGTTGTCTTGACCTTTTGTCTGTTTTGACAAGCAGAGGGCCTTGCCCTCCTCCTCTGCATGCTGATGTGCTCTTTGAGGGTCCAGTTGGAGGATGTAGTTTGCATCTCCAGACTCCTGCCTTGGCTGGGAGATGTCTCACGTAACTGTCTGGCAAAGCAAAGGAGGAAACTATATCCATGGCCTGAAAGGTAATACGGGCTGGTTAGTTTTATTTAGGATACCACAAAGAAGTTCAGCTGGTTGGTTTGCACAGATAACTTTTAGCTCCTGTTTAGCCTGGGTGAGGCAAGTAAATGATCTGCGTGATTCACCTGGGGAGATGGCCTGATATTACCCTGATAGTTTAGCACCAAGAAGCCAGTGATGCTGATAACCTCTTTGCCTGGCAGTATGCCTCTGCTTGGTGTGGAACGGGTTAAATTGCAGCCAGTGACAGTGCAAACTCCGGGGCTGCAAAGCATTTGTCTGAGCACTGGGACTGTCCTTATCTTTACAGTGAAATATTATCCCTTCATGGTTAACAACTAGCAGCAAACCTGCTCATTGTGGAAGCAGTTTGGCGTAATTAGCCGGTTAAAGAAGTCTGCCTATTGATTAACTGAACTAAATGACCCATAATTAACAGCACAACTGTGGAGCTAATCTATTTGGTGGTGCTTTCCTTCCTCTTAAAGATTTGGAACCTGCAGGTCTGTTCATTATTAGGGGATGGGTTGGTGAGGAGTCCGCATCAGCTGGTAATTGAGTCAGTGTGCCCCCGCGGGGCTCTAAAACACACGCTGATGCGTTAAAAGAGGCTTGCTGGCAGACTGCTTTTATCGCTCGGACCGCAGAGGTACCAGCGTGAGTCCTGTTGGCTCTGGGCATATTTCTTTCCTTTCTGGGAGTGCACGGGAACACCTGCTCCGGATCACCTCTGGTTTATCGAGGCTGTAGGAATCAGCTTCAGCCCTACAAGCAGCCACGCAGGCATGGGCTTCTGTGCACTAAGTCGCGCTGCCATTAGAGGTCCCTACTGGCTGCAGGGAGACCCAGGCCAAGCCTGGGCCCTGGTTAACAAGACAAAGCTGGAGCTGAAGTTGTGTGGAAGGCATTCGCTTGGTTAGCTTGCACTATTTCCTTGTTAAAAGCTTCCCATTTATGGTTGTGACTTACTTCTAGCATGATGACAAGTCTCTGTGAGACATATCCAAGCTGCAGCTTAACTTGAATAGTTTAGAGGAGTTCTAGGCCTGAATACTATTGAAGTTCTCATTGCTGTCTCTGTAAAATGCTACGTTATTCTCATTCTTTTCCAGATGTCCTATGAAAAATTACGCTGAAGTAAGTTCATTGCTCTGCCCTCACTTTGATGTGACGTTATTAAAACTGAAAGCATTAATTCCCCCAGTCCGTGGTGAGACCACCCAGCCTGTTTTGTACTGGCTGGTACCACTGCTGTACCAGGCTGAGTTACTGATAAAGTTAAGTTACAGTTTCAAGTAGTCAGAAAGAAAACAATGATATTTTCTGAAACTCAGGTCTTATCTGCCTCCTTTTCCCACGCAATCCCTCAGTAAAACAGAAGTAGGAATCTGAGCGGATTGGTTCTTGGAGAGTTGAGTTTACAGCTAAACGAGCTCTTAGGCATGAGCCTTTCCTTAGTTGGGCCCACTGGAAAAAAACAGAAATATTTCAACTGACTTTACTGGGTGTTAGAATAGGCCCCCCAAATCCTCATCCTCTCCCGCACAGTGGAAGGCTTTAGACTGTGTGCTTTCCTGGCACAGAAGGGGGATTCTTTCCCTAGGATGTATCCCTTAATCTGTGAAACCTTTCAGCCAACCACAATGAAAAATGCTGGCCACAGCACTTGCTCTGCCCGTGTCCTCAGCCTGAACCAGCAAAGGAGCCTTTCAAGAAACAGCTGGAGATCTTTGTCCTTGCTCTGGTCCTACAGCAGCGACTGAGATGCCTGCTGGTGCCGTGGTGGGGGGTGCATCTGCTGGAGACAGCAGCTCCCCAGGGGCACCAGCATCTGGGGCTGGGGTGAATTTAGCAGGTCTGTACCCCGCAGGAGAAGAGTCCAGCTAAGCGTCTGAGCAAATGATCCAGGAGGTGGTCTTGGTCATGATGGTGGGAAGTGGGGAACAGCAGGCTGTTTTCTTTGCCCAGCTGCAGGAAGCTGCGGTGCCACTCACATCACCTCCCAGCTGCAGATTCCAGCAGCGGCTCACACGTTTGTCTGACTGCAAGCCTGCTAAGCAGCAGTGAATTAGCTCCCGGCAAAGATGCAAGAGAGCTTAGTGTTGCATGAAATCTCCCAGGAGCTCTCCATGGGCTTCCCTTGTCTGACACCAGGATCAGACCCTGGGAAAGCACAAAAGATTGAAATGCCTGCTGCCAGCCAGCAAGAAGGCCCTCGGTTGTAATCTGGTTGGGAAGAGATGACGTGTCTCCTCTCCCCTCCTTTGTAGGAGTGGTACTTGCTGTTTTTACGGTGCTTTCTAAAAGTCCAGGTTTGCTCCATGTGGTGTAGGAGCTTTTATTTTGGTGGATAGGCAGTTGGTGACCATTTGCTTTCAGTAGTTTGCAGAGCCCCCAGCAAAGCTTGAGCAGGAGATGTTTCATTCTTTCTCACTCCATATGTATTTTATATTGTTAAAGAGGCGATGACTGTATCAGCAGTCAGTTCTTAGCAGATCACTTTTATACCTCACGTATCCCCATGCAGCTTACAGATACTCTTAAGAGTGCCTTGCTTGCATAACACAGCTTTAATAGCTATAACAAGGCAATTAGTACGTCGTTCCACTTGAACTTTAGCGTAGTAATTGGCAGTAAGTAATCCCACTCTGCTGCTGTACACAGCCCATGTTGTGAACAAATATCAGAGCAGCCCTACTTGTGACAAGGGGGGAAAAAAAAAGTCACAGCTGCTGATCGTGGCAAAAGGGGTGGATTTGGCATTGATGCTGCGTGATGACTGACGTGCTGTGGGCACCAGAGCTGCTCTGTAAGTGCTGGGAGACCTCTCGCTAGATGTGGCATCAAGACCCACCACGTATACGTGACCTAAGATGAGTGGGGTGCTGGTGTGGGCATCGCTCAGGGCTGTGGGCGTCCTCGGAGCTGGGGGGCTGCTTCAGCTTTCTTGTGCAGGGGGGAGGTCTTGTGATGGGACGTTCTGGTCTTGTGGTGCTTCCTGCAGGGCATGTGCCTGCATCGGTCAGAGCAGGGGTATCCTCAGCAGCTCTCCTGGGACCCTTCCTGCCACCCTGAGCTGCATCCGGGTGGAATCAAAATGCCATCTCCTCGTGCCTGTTAACATAACCACTGTAGTAATTGTTTGTCCCCTGTGGGTGTTTTAGCCCGGGTGCTGTGCACCTCATGGCAGGCACTGCATGGTCACACCATCTAAAACAGCTCTGCCTCCCAGGGGAGGGGACACGTTTATCCCCCAGCATGGTACTGACAATCTCAGAAGAGATTCATCCTCCTTGCTTAGCAAGAGATTGGTGTTGGAAAAGGGACCTGTAGGTAGCAATCCTCTTTGGTAGCCAGCGAATAAGAGCCTTGGGGGGGCCAGCAGAGCCGAGAGCAGAATAAGGCTTGGAGCCAAGAGCAGCTTGCCTCTTTTGCAGCGTGAAGCGCTTAACCCCAAACGCTTCTGAGTTTACACATGAGTTTCCAGTCCTGTTGCAGGGAGGTTGGAGGGAAATGCAGGCTGTAACACAGCTCTGTGATCTGAGATTTGACACCGAAGCTGTGTTCTAATGCCTACAGGGTACATACACCCCGTATCGGGGAAGCGTTCACTTCCCATGACGGATGGGGTGGGTGCCAGCAGACAGCTTCTGCGTCTGGGAGCTGAGAGGTGCTGCCCGTGCAGGCTCCTGGCTCTGCAGAAGCTGCTGCACGTGTCAGGGGAGCTATTCCAGACTGTCCTAACCATGCCCACGTGCCTCCAAAGAGGAAAGGAGCGGGAGGGAGGAAATACTTTAAACCCTGATTTCTACTGCGATCATGTCCTGTCTCTTCTACCCTTCTGAATATCTGAAATTTAGGTTGTTGGGGCTTTTTTGCTAGCGACTGTGTTCAGCTTGGTGAAGTGTATAGGCATGAAAGACCATTTACCTTGCGGAGCTTGTGATCTGGAGAAAACAGGAAATGATATTTTGGGCAGTACTACAGCAGATATATATAGATAGATATATTTTTTTTCTTGACTCCGTGCTTTTGAACAGAATCAGTTTTTTAGGACCAGATGTATAACGATTTATCCTATTTTTTTTGTGAATTTTTATGACGTGGACACAGTAAAAATGTTTCCAACCAAGGAGGGTGAGGAATATATTTCCCAAACTTCTGAGGTAACACTCAAGCGCTGATTTTGATAGCAGTTACCGAAAGTTTCCCCCGGGATGGTTATTGGCCACGTGCGTCGTGGTGTAACGGTGATGGAAACCAGAGTTCCCAGTGCCGGGTGCTGAAGCTGCGGCGTGAAGGATGCCCCTATCTTCCAGAGCTTGTGCTCTGGGACAGCAGCTCAGGGCCTGGGGTGGGGAAGGCACCAGAGGCTGGGTGATGGGTGGGGAGTCCCCAGCACCCTGTGTCTGACTGCAGCCCACGAGGAGCTGCCCCTCCGTGCTGCATGCAGCCCTGTGTGCCCGGGGGATGCGCTGGCAGCGCTCCTGCCGTGCGCCTTGGAGAAAGCCCCGAAGACCAATTTATAAGAATTTCCTGGCCCGATATCTTAGGAAAGCTCTGCGAGGCGGCGGGTCTGCGAGCGAACATCAGGTGCACAGGGGAGTAAGGGAATAGGAAGGGAAATGTGTCCAGAGCTCCAGGCGCTGCTCTCCTTCAAACCAAATTCCTCCAGCAGCTGGATCCCCCACTGCTCCTGTTCATAAAAAGCAAATGACTTCTCAGATTTATTAGTTACCTCCAGGTGCAATTTATCAATTCCAGGCTAGGCCCTGCCTAGGCAGCTGGGGAGAGGCCTGTGTCTTTGATTAATGTGCTATCCCACACAATGGTGGCAGATTTCTTACCGGGATTTAATTCTAACAGATTCTTAAAAATAACAAGAAGCATATTCAGCAAGCTGTTTAAGAGGACACGGAGCCGAAGCATAGTTCATTCTCAAAAGCTTTGAAGTCTTTGCAGAAGGAACTGAGGAAACCTTCATTGAAGCTGGGGAATGGGTGATAGATAAATGGAGAAGGGGGGAAAAAGGGAACAAATCCAACAGCTCATAATGGAAACAGGAGACAGTGTTTTCTAGGCAGAACAGAAGCAATGGGAAGCAAGATCTCAAGAATAACCAAAAGGTTAAGGACTGGGCTTTTGTGAACAGAAGGGATTCCTCTAAATGATGTGAATTTTGGTTGTGAAATCCTTGTGAGAGGGTGGAGGAAAATCCAGTGGAAGAAAATCAGAAAAACTGGGAAAATTAGTAGCAAAAAAAGAAAAAATCTTCAAAATTTGGACTCTAGCATGGAAAAACGCTGATGCTTCAATGCATCCCTTCCTTCTTTCCTGATGGTGTGTCCTCCACAAATATGCAGGACTACATCACGAGCATGTCTTTTTCCATCTTTAGTTTCTTCTCCTTTTAGCCACAGCCAAACCCGAAAATGTTATGTGCAGACGTACCTTTTGGAGCCTAAGCCAAGATGAATTCTTGATCCTTTGGCCCTTTCTTTCACAGATGGAATTACACTCACTTGTCCCTCCTTTTCAGCTATACCAAAGCAGCTTTCGACCGGTTTTATGTCAGCGCAGGCCCACATCAAGGCAAGGGTAGGGTGGTTGGTTGTTTTCCAGTGGTGTTAGGATGCTGGAGCAAGGTGGCTTACAACAATCCCACCACCATCATCCTGTCTCCTCCATGCCTGCGTTGGCTGCTGACGGCCTTCCCAGGAGCTGCAGTGTGGATGTCAGTGTGACAAAGTGTTTTTGCACCCTTGTTAAGTAAGAACATCACAACCCAGTTAAAGGGCAGCACACTCCAAGATTTCAATGCATATTTATGCCATCTATTTTAGGTATCTACTTTCAGATCCTTCTGTATGGTCAGTGCAAAAAAAAGATGCACATCTCTGGAAGGTGACTCACAGCACCTAAAATAGACGCCTGCTCTCAGACATCCTCTCTCTGCACTAATTATAGCAGGAGGCTGGAGAAATTAAGATCCTCATTCCAACGTGTGGAGGCTGATGCATGCAGGAAGGACCATTAATACTCTTTGTTTTCCTCGACACAGTGAGTGAGATGCCTGGGGTGCCTGCAGGTTTTCTGCAAGCCAGCTCGTTGGTTTGTATCTTCACTGCACTGTTTCTGCAAGCTCTGGAGAAGGGTGTTGAAGCAAGGAGCACAGGGTGGATTTGCCCCATCGTGTTCACCCTTCAGAGCAGGGATGTCACAGCTCAGGGTGGCACAGCCTGGCATTTCTCCCCCCTTTGACCCCCACTTTGCATAGGTGCCTTTGGAGCCACAGTTGAAAATTAACCCAAGAGGTAGCCATTTGTAAGCCAAGCTGACAGGAAATTGCTGGCTTTGTGCTGAAGAAGTCATTACCTTAAGCTTTATTGCTGTGTGCAGAGTTTACTTGTGACAAAGTAAATGTTCAGAGATGTCTGTAAATAGGGCTGGGATATTGCTGCGTTAACAGCTCCGTGGTAAGCCATCAATCAGCAGAACAGTATGCAAGAAAACGTTAAATGCCACTGCTGTAAACGCAGAGCCTCCTCCAGGCACGCGCAGCTGCGCATCCCACCCGCTCGGCGCCAGCGAGCTCGGGATCGCAGGGTTTCCCCTGGCAGAGCAGAGCACGTTTCTCAGATGGATTTTTAGAGGGCTGCCTGAAGCATGTCTGTGGATACACGTGTTATAGAGGCTGTTTGGGCCTGGAGGCGTGTGGACTTTGGGTTTGATGCAGGTTTACACCAGGCTCCTGGCTGGCCTGCTCTGCATGCTGCCAAAGGTGGTGATGTGATGGTGGCTGGCTGCTGGTCAGCTCCCCGGGCTGCGTGAGCTGAGCGGGGTAATTCACAGCCCCGACGTGTCCTTAGAGGCGGCGATGCCGTCTGGGGACGGGGAGCAGGGAGCGCTGGGCTGAGTAGGGCAGATAAAAGCTGACAAGCTACCAAAGGCACCACATTCATGGATGGAGCGGCATTGCCTTTGAGCTAGCGTGACAGCTCGATTTCCTTTGGGGTTGCTCGGGATGGGGTTGGTTTTGGTCCTTCCACATTATGGAAGAGAAGGGGAGGGGGGTTTGTTTCCATAGTGCCAGCGTAGACCTCATTTAAAATACATGAGGTAGAAGGATGCACCACCTGAACTGCAGGAGAAGCCATGCTGAGGGGGGATGAAATGCACGTCCTGAGAAGCGGTTGATGCCTGCGTGGTAGGAGCGTGTTGCAACAACCTCGGTGGTGCCCAGGAGGAGCAGCGCCCCTCCACCTGCTGCTCCCCGGCTGCGGGGTGGAGGTGTCTGGCAGCCAGGCAGCTCCGGCTGCACTGCCTGAGCTCTCCTCCAGCTCGCGGAGCTCTGGCAAGCGAGCGATGTGGCTTTCTGGCTTATCTGTGTTTTCTCAGGGTGGCCGGCAGCCTGCCTTTACGCCGTCTGAGCACTTCAGGATGTCTGGAGCTTTTTATGCGCTCCTATTCTCAGCCAGCCTCCCCCTTCTGATGTCATTTTTTTTTTTTGGCGAAAACCGCAGCAGCCCTCTGCAAGCACGTGTTTCTGGCCTCTTCCTGCTTCTGCCCCTCGTGTGAGTGGTAAGGGCAGATGGAATAAAAGTGCATTGCTTGGGGGGTCACTGGGGGGCAAACCGGAGGAATTTCCAAGGCATCGGCTGTGAACGGCTGGACCCCGCTGAGCAGTGGGCAAGGAGGCCGCTGTTTTACAGTGACTGCTTCCTCTGGGACGGCAGAGCTGCTGCATTCGGGGGCTTCTGCAGGTGCTGCAGCCTAGGCTGGTGTGGGAAGGGGAAGGGAAGGGTTGAGAGGTGACAACATAAATCAGGTGCTGCTGCAGATTTCCTCTTGCAGCCCTTGCCTGTCCTGTGGCCTTGTGTTGTAGGGTTTTGTATAGGCCAATAAAGCCATGTTTCCCCATAATGAAACACCGATACGGGCCTGACGGACTCTGCCAGTGCCAGCGGTGAGGGCTGTGGTGTGCTCCTTGCCCAAGCCCAGGCTGGGATCGCACACCCTGGGGGAATGCAGCGAGGCAGCTGCTGCCCTGGGGACCGCGGTGCCAGCAGCTGCTGGGAACCTTCCTACTGAATGAAAATGCTTAGCTTTCCCTTCCAAAACTCGGCTCAAATAACCTGAGTTTACCCATATGAAAAATACTACTGCAGTTGCAACATTAAAACACAACGTTTGTTGGTTTGTTTTTAAATTGGAGACAACTCGTGTAGTGAAACTTCGGTAGCTTGTTATCAAAAGCACTTGGAGGATAACCCAGGGTCTCTACTGCTGGGCTGAACTGAGCCTCTGCGTGTGTGTGTGTGTGTCTGGGCTGGTGGTGAGTTCAGAAAACTGTACCTGGGGCTGGTGTCAGAGGGATCTGCAGTGGCTCCTTCCCTCCCTCGTGGATTCGCTGGTGTCTACTCAAGGCTGAGCACACACTGCAGCCTTTTGTTCAGTTGAGGTTACTCATAACATCTCTCTCCTTTACGTGGATGTCTATTTTTATGAACCTTTGAGGAACTGATTTGTCTCGGAGGCTGTTATCTCTCTGTCAGATTCGGCTGAAATTGCTCAATGAGTTCAAAGTTGCTGAGGCAGACACAGACAGTGTGAATGTATGAGCCGTAGGAAACCAGACTGACAGGTTGAAATGAGAAACACTTTAAAACTGTGAAAACAAAAAGCCTTCCCAGTGGCCTGACCTGTCTTTTTGTCCAGATTATTGGCTCCTAAAGCCTCCTGAGATCCTGATAGCTCCTCCGGCCCCCCGGGGCTCCCAAACCCCACACCACAAAGCACAGCACCACCTGTGCTGATGCTACAAGGGATGCTTGGGATTAGCAAGAGATTTGGCACCAGCTTTTCTTGTGGCCTCTCAAACCTGGGAGAGTGGAAACCCATGGCCTGGAGCCCACCCGTGCTGTTACCCACTCACCCTATGTAGGAGATCACATGAGAAACTTGTCTGATTCGTGTTTCCTTTTGCTAAATGCCTTTGAATGGAAAGGGACCTGACACCAGTTAATTAGACACAGGCGCCTGTTAGAAAAATACTGAAAATAATGAATCTCCTTTTACTGGTCCCTGCTGCTGCTCCAGTAGTACTATCGCATCCATTCACAGGATGGTTAATCTTTCAGCTAGCGCTTGAAGCGTTCCATGCAGGGAGCTACATACCATCAAAAAGAATGAATGACCCTGTTTCTCTTCCCTAGCGTGGCTGTCAACCAGAGCTGTCTTTGGCACAGCTTGGAGGTTGATTTCTGGTTGAACACTAAAGGCAAAATTCATCTGTCCAAATGTAGACATCTGATTGTGGATGTCTACATCTGAGTTAGTTGTCTAGACTCATGTTTATAGGAAAGAAATGGGCACCCCAAGGACATGAGTCATTGTATGCTAGGGTAGATGTCAAAAATAGGTCAGATGAATCATTCTCTAAATGGGCCTCTTTCTCTCTGGTGACTGTAATCCCGGAGTGTCCTCAGAGCCACCATGCTGGGGGTGAACAGAGATGAACTGAAGTATGGTGAGATGCATTCCATGTCAGATACGTTTCCGAGCTGCTCTTCTGTTTGCACATCTTTATGGCATCTTCTGCCCACTTCTTCCTGCTCTTCCCACTATCAATTAACCTGGGACTGAGTTGCTGTTTTGTCTCTGTACCTTCCACTGCAGTTACGTCAAGGACGAGACCTAAGCACCTGCCTTTTCCCTCTGTGTCATCAGACTGGAGCCACGTTTATTGCAAACCTGCATCAGGGCCTGAGGCTCTTTATCCTCTCATGCATCTCTCCTTCTCCCTCTCTAGCAAAATGCTGCTGGTGTTACACGGTCCCAGCTGTGAGGTCAGGGATGTTAGCCTGAACCTGCTTCACCGTTTTCCTTCCACCTTGCTGCTCTTGGTTGAACAAAAGAAATGTGTAAGACTTCCAATGGATCCAAATCCTTTCAAGTAGGCTTGTAGCCTGGTCCTAGAAAGCAAATGCGGCATTATTTTAACAAAACTAGTATTGTGCTGATACTCGGGATTGTGGGAGGGGAGAAAGAAACTATTCATAACACGTGGTGCAGGAGATAAGGGAGAGAAGAAAAGTGACGAGTGCTGATAAGATTTTAGCTGCAGGTGTTTTCTCAAGTTTTGCGGGTTTTCCTTTGTCTCCCAGCCAGACTACCCAGATAAGCCCATTAGTCAGGTTAGCTGAGCAGCAATGTTATCTAGGACCTCTGGCCTCAGCAAAATCCCGACTTTTATGTTTTCTTAAATTATATTTTAATAAAAAGTCCTCCCGGTGTGAGTACTAATTGGATGTGTCAAGTCTCTTGGCTTGACTCTTCCCCTCAGCAGTGTGGAGACTTGCCTTGGCTTTAATTGTTAGATTGAGCTCTGGGTCCACATGTCCAGCTCTGACCTTGGTGAGACTCAGCTCCTTGGGCTAGAGCTTATGAAGGTCAAGGGATGTGGAACTAGAGGGCTGTGCAAGTGCCTTAGGAGGAAAATAAGAAACGGTCCTCTCCCCGTGGAGACTTGAGCAACAAGAGAGGCTGTTAGGCAGCAACCGCCTTTCTCAGCATGGGAAACAGCTGGGGCTGGAAGCCGTTGAGTGAGGTGCACCAACCCCTGAGCAGTTCGGCTGAGTGCTTGAGCGAGGAACCCAGCTGAACTTCCTACCGGCGTTAAGTTATGTATTGCAGTGCACGTATTCCTGAGCACCGGGCACGCACGAGCGCTTGCTGGAGATGAAAGCTGGTGAAACATGTGAACTGAAACCACAGCAAGCTTCGCTCTGCTCTGAACAGTTTCCCACTAGGAAACCCCTTGCCGCAGCAGCCAGCCGTTCTGTCTGCTCTGCAGAGCACCATCCGTCGGTACGTGGGGTATGAGAGCACCTTTGTAGCAGGAGGCACTCCGGGAGCCTGCTCCCTTCTCAGCACTCGGAGCTAACAGTAAACAGAGCTGGGATGACTCAGAGGTGCTTTCCCTTCCATCACGTAGTTCAGAATGTGCCCATGTTAATAATGATTGAACATCTTCATCATTCATCTGGCAATGTGTAGTGCTCTCATATGAAATGCGTTGGCAATTCCTACCCAGTTCCTGCTAGGCTGGCATCTACTTTGTAGAAAGACTGGTCCTGACGCTCTGACCAGAAAGGCTGGTGTTGGACTGAAGCAGCTCCCCAGCACAAGATCATACCTCCCACTGGATCGTGGTGCTTGTCAGGACAAATCTCTGCTTACACTGCACCACAGTCCCCACCTATTTGTCTAATTCGGCTCTTCTCTTGATATCTGACAGGCCCTGGAATCATAAAATGGTCTGGGTAGGAAGGGACCTCAAAGCCCATCCTGTTCCAACTATTCCTTGTCCATCACTACACTCACTGACAGAGTCCTTCCCCAGCTTTCCTGTAACCTCCTTTAGGTACTGGAAGACTGCTATAAGGTCCCCCCAGAGCCTTCTCTTCTCCAGGCTGAATAACCCCAACCCCCTCAGCCTGTCTCCGTAGGAGAGGTGCTCCAGCCCCTTGATCATCTTCATGGCCCTCCTCTGGACTCGTTCTAATACTTTCATGTCCTTCTTGCGCTGGGGCCCCAGAGCTGAACACAGCACTCTTGGTGGGGTCTCACGAGAGCAGAGGAGGAGAATCACCTCCCTCGCCCTGCTGACCACGCTGCTTTTGATGCTCTCTCTGTTTTCTTCTTACATCTGGAGTTAACTTTACAACTAAAGCTCAGCAAACCTCTTGAAATCCATTTGTTGCTGGAAACCTTCTCCCTGTAATTATTCCAGTATTCGTGCTTGTCCAGCAAATGCAGAGCTAGAGAGTTTTGCTAATGTTCAGAAATGTCATTACTAAAACTGAAGCAGATGGTAGAGTGGGATTCTAGCAGTAATATGGAGATTTCCCAAAATTATGAGGCACTGTAATAGCTCACCTGAGGATGCTACAAGATTTCCATCTCAGGAAGATCTTTAAGAGCAGTGGACCTTAGTGGGGGATGACCAATTACCTAATCCTCCTCTGGGGAAGTCGAATGAACTGTGTGGTTTCCTGGTGTCTGTTCCAGTCCCAGGAAACCAAGCTGAGAAAGCCAGCAGATACGAAAAGGGGAGTAAGGTGTAGCAATGGAGAAGGAAACGTTCAAAGAAAACGTTTCAGATTCAGAGCTGATTCCTCACCAGCAGTTCTGAGTTTGACTAGAGCATCTAGCAAACGGTCGTCTTCAGGAGCTTGAAATTCTCAGGCAGCCCCTTATACCTGCAGGTATACTTCATTCTCAGGACAGGCAGAAATCAAAGTGCAGCTTCCGTGAGGCAGAGCTGTGGGGGGTTGCGTTGTATTGTGCCTGACCCGCGTTAGGGCAACATACACACACCACTGCTCAAAATTCCCTCCTAGCATTTAGGTACTTCTTAAAAAACAATAGTAATATTACATGGGGAGCAGTCCCTGGGCTCAATCTGATCCTGGGTTAATTTGCATTAAGTGCTTTTCAGTTCTTTCTCTAATACCTAGTCTGCGTGTTGCTCATTTCCTCTCGTAGAGAAGTGAGAAGCACATGCAGCGGAAACCGAGCAAGCCAATAAAAATGATGTGACAGAGGGAAAGAGAGGAACGTTGCAAACAATCACTGTTTTGGCTGATAAAGGCATCCTCAGGAAGCTTGCATGTTGTAGGAGTCTACAGTTTTCTGGGCTGGAGGGAAGAACGGAGGAGAAATATTTGCACAAAATAAGTATTCCACCTTCGATTTGATTTCCACAATATTTTAGTACTTATTCTACTTCTGTATCATGTGAGGAAGAGATAAGGGTCTCCTGATGCTTTGACAGGGATGCAGGACTCCCTGTTTCCTCGTACTGGGGTCCCCAGCTGTGAAAAGCTGACTTGGGGTGAACTGGGGGCAGAGGATGCTCCTGCAGTTGATGCTGCCTTATTTGCCAGGTGGCTGTATTTCCCCAAAGTAACACATTATCAAAGTGATGTCCTTCCTGATCTTCTGTGGTTATTTAAGAGGCAGAGACCACCACGGTAAGGGAAATTGCATCCTGGAGGGTCCCGTTGCACGACCCAACCGCCTGTTGCCGGGTCAAGAAGGCACCAGCGGAGCACTCGGGGGGTCCCAGGCTGCTGCAGGACCCCGGGGAAGGCCAAGGCCCCGGCGGGCAGGCTGCTGTGTCGGGCTGCCTGGTCTGCACCCACCCCGAGCAGCGCGAGTGGCAATGCTGCTTGTAGTGACATGGCATCGGAAATCCCCAACATGCAATTGCACGAGAAGGTCACAGCTCAGTCAGAGCAGCGCATTAAACATTAAACGCTCCATTTGTACGCGCTGGTGGCGTCATGCCAAGATGAATTCGAAATGATTAAATCTCCAGCCGTGTCGGCTCCTTTCACAGCGACATAAAACATTTTGCTCCGCTAGTCAGCGCGATGATGTTGTGCCGGGGACAACAGGCTTGGGCTCCGAACTGCGCTCATCTCTGCGATTTGTCATTAAAATGCATCTCTGGCCGGGACGTGCTACTGGGGTTCCCAGAGGCTCGGGCTGCCACTCGGTTAAGATGCACAGCGGTTTCCACCGGCCAGATGACTCACCTCAGCCTCCCTCGTCACCGGAGCGAGACAAAGGCAATTGGAAGGCAGAGAAGAAAATAACAAGCTGTTGACCACATACATCGTAAATCCAAAGACGTGGCAACAACAGGGTTTAGCTCGTTCATGCAGGAAACATTGTAAATGAAACCGCAGTGCTCAGATTCAGGGTTTGCTGAGAAGGAATCTCTTCTGGTAGCTTGCACCTGCTAGATATAAAAAGAAAGGAACTGGATTTCTCAATTTTGCAGGAGTCTTTTTTTTATTTTTTTCCCCTTGGAAGGCAGCATATTTATAACTCTAGTAAAAGTGCAAAAAAAAAAAAAGTAAATAAAAAGAACCTTACAAGAAGAAGAAATTGATTTCTGGATCTGATCAGAGCAAAGCTCTTAATCTTTGCTCCTCTGTTATAGAATCACTGCCTCTGTGGGCCTGGGACCTAACGCTTTATTCAGTCCATACTCAAATGGAAGACTGCCAGGAAAGGGAAGGAATCTTTTTTTATTCCCCTCTCTCTTCTTGATTAAAAAAAAAAAAAAAAAAAAAAGAAGGAAAAGAAGGTATTTGGGTCAATTGCTCTTTGCTTTTTGTGCTCCTCAGGTGAGTGAATCCCACCCTAACAAGCAGATTTGCAGATGATGTGCCAGAGGGTGGCGCCGGGTGATGTACACAGGTCTCATCCTTCACTCCACCCCCATGGTTCTGGTCCTTGGCCTTCTCCTGACACGCTCAGCTCTGCAAGATCACCTAGAAAATTGCTTGCTAATTGCCCAGCTTTTGCTAGCCTGCACTTACACCTCAGGTGGATGCGGTTCACCATGCGAATATCAAATCTACCCTTGAGGCCAGGCTGTAGAGGATCACCAGTAGCATCCAGGCGGTGCTGCTGTGAAGAACGATGCATGCTGAGTGCAGATGGCGTAGCCACGTACGGGGCTGTGTGCGTAAGCAAACCTATGCCTTGTGCAACCTCGTGAACCATTTGCATAGTGGTCCGAAGACCAGAAGACATGAAAAAGCAGGTCTTCAAGCACTCAGATGTTCAGAAAGCTAAGCAGCTGACCTCCGTGTAACATGTGGAAGCTCTTTTTACGGATCAGTCCACTTGTTTTGTGATGTGAAAGCATAGCAGAGGGAGTCCTGCTTCATTTATAACTCAAAGGCCTTGGGGCTTTAAGTAGCAGCAGAAACACGGTCTGCAAAAGTCTCTGGAAGAGCCTGCAGGAGTCCACTGTGCTGGGACCCTGAATCAGACAGAGCTTTGGAGAGATCCCCAAAGAAGACTGAAGGGCCTTAAGCTTGAAGAAAAAAAAGCAAACAATCAGACAAGATTTTATTAGAATGAAGACAGGGACATTGAACTTTGCAAATGGAGAAAATGCAAAGTAGGTGTCTCTGCCCCCCTTGCAGATGTGTCTTTCCTTCCAGAGCTGGTTTAACTCAGTGACTGCAGCAGACTGCCATTTCCTTTGGTCCTAGGAGCTTCCCTCCACCAGGACAGCCTCTGCCTCCCTTGCCCAGTGCACTCTGGTGTCCTGCAGAAAGCTCCAACCCAGGGCACCGAGACCATCATCCTCCCGGTGTCCCCTTCCTGAAGGAGAAGAACATTGTCGAGAGCACGGAAGGAAAAGCCCACGTACTGGTTGCCACGCTGCTGCGATGGGGAGTACACCACAGTAACATGTTTAGGAGTAGGGTGTCCGGAAATTTGGCAGGAAACCTCCTCTGCAGACTGGCATGTGATCAGGAGGTAGTCAGGCATCAAAGAAAGGGAAATTAGCATCTAGATCTCACTCCTGTGACTGTTGTCGAGCCAGCCTGGCATGATGCTTCACCTCACTGCCAGAGCGCTGCAAAGGCACTGGCTCTCCACTCGCCTTGCTCCTGGCACCGAGAGCTCGCAGGTGTCTCCGAGTGCCTCGGTATTTCAGTTTCCTATTTGTTAATAGGGCCAGAGGCTTTGAAAAGTCCTGTCTGACTTAATCCCTATTGATCACAGATCCAAGAGCCCTGATGTGAAGGAATTTTAAATTTCCAGCCGCTGGCTGTTTAACAACATCTGACTTCAAAAGCTCCAGGAGCCTCCTTCTCCTTTTAAACACTCTTTGCACTTAAGGAAAATATAGTTGGTCCCTCATTAATGTGCACGTCTCCCATAATGATACAAGTGTTTGTAGTGCAAACGCTCAGTTCTCACGCCACGTGCACATATTTCATTCATGAAATCAATAGGCAATAAGCAATTTCTGATCTTTATGGAACTTGTTCGCTGCAAGGGCACGCTTAATGTGGTCTCACAAGGTAGATGTAAAATGGATGTTCTTGAAAAATCGAGCAAGTCTGTGGGCCAAGAGCTCCCACCTGCTGGGGCTGGGGCACCCAGCCACCCATGGGTGCTGGCACCTCGTCCCTCCGGGACACGAAGCTCTGGTCCCTGCCGCTGTGGGCTTTGGGAGAGGGGGAGCAGAGGAGCCACCAGAGGGGCTTCGCAAGCACACCAGGTGACAGCCTGAGTTATTGCCCCGTGTCAGGGAGCATGAAGGAAGCTGGAAATGATTATGGAGCATATGGGGGAGCTCGCGTAGCAGAGAGACTGCAGAAACCACGCTAATCCCCTGGGAACTCAAACCCTATAATTTACCCAGGTTTATGTCTGAACTTACCTTTGCAGTCATGCTTTTGGAAAGGAGTTTACTTAAAACGGGGCGGATACATAAATCTCTGGGGCTAGAAGAGAGGCTGAGCAGAGCCAGCTTTATACATCAGAGATTTGCTTGCCTTCAAAAGCAGCCATCCTGTGCTTCTCATGGCAGGGGCAGAACCTGCAAACTGGGCAGCTTTGTCCCGGGCTGGGGGCAGCACCGCGTGTCCAGCGGCTGCACGGCTACAGGGGACAAGCAGAGAGATGGGTGATGCTTAATGGAAAATGGTGTGAGTGGGTGTTGCAGCCTCCTGAAGAGTTATTTTGGATGCGAATGCTCAGGGGAGTGTTGTGGAGGTTTGTGCATAAAACTGAGAGTTGGTATTTCTGAGTGTTTTTTTTCCTGGGTTTTGTCAGAAAGAGAAAAGAAAATTCTCACCTCCCCAAGCCTCCCCTTCCCACATCAGCAGGGCATCTAAAGAAAGTGAACTAAAAATGCATGCAAAGTACAACTGCACACCTTCCAGCTTCTGAAACAAATGAAGCGGGGGTCCCAGACGCAACAGCTTTCTTCGCTGACCAGTTCTGAGTCACCCTCCTTCTGGAGAAGTCATGAGGCATAGTGAAACCCTGTGGTCTCAAACTGTTTACAAACTGTGCAGGAAGGCATCGGTCCAACTAAGTTAATAATGTTTTTTTGGGTAGTTAGACACACTCAGCTGTGCAGCCCGAGACAGAAAACCCAAACCCCCTGGGTGGAGCTGACCGGGAAGCGGCATCGAGCCATGCGGAGCTGCGTGCCATCCTGGGACTGCTGCTGGGCTTAAAGCAGGTCTTCGGTGATCCTGAATCACACTTCTTGAAACAGGCAGGGAAAGCTGGCACTGGGCTGATCCTCACTTTTTTTTCCTCCGATGGCAGTATTTTCAGATACATGTGAGCAAAAGCCAGTGAGATACAACCCAATTGCAATCCAATTGCTTTCCACCTCCGCTGAATGCTGTGGGTCAGGATGAAATAGTTGCAAGGCTTGCTGAAAAGATGATTAGGAGAGACAGCTTCCTGTGGTGTCTTGGAAGAAGCTTCCTGGAGTTACGTTTATGCTGGATTGTGTCTTTAATGGACAAGGGACTTGGAGCTCCAATGTGCAGGCTGGTTCCTGCAGCTCTAACAGCCCCTGCAGGGAGCAGTTCTCCTTTGGGCTGTTGGTGTGTGCACACCCTTGCACCAGGCGTGCAAAACTCCTGTGCTTGTGCCAGACTGCTCTGCCCCGAAGGTCAAGTTTGCTTCTGTCGTGAATCATTTTCATGGCCTTTGGTTGTCTGTCTAGACCTGAGTTTTTGTGTCGATGAAACTTTTGACAGGTTGTGAATAGCAAAGGCCTTATTTATTCATGTCAGATGGGACCCAAACATTCCTAGTTTCTTGTTTATCCTGCCAAAATGGTGAACTAAAAAACGGACTTTTTCTTTGACCTTGGTTTTGGCTTGTGCTGTAGATCCCCAAAGACTGAAGCAAAGAAGAAATATCTCAGTAGTAACTGTCTTGTTAACAGAAAGTATTTGCAGAAGGAAAAACAATGTGTTCTGGCCCAAACCCACAGCTGCGGCCACCAGCTGCGACAGCCCTGTTGTTCCAGCCTTGCCTTTACTACGTTATTTCAGGGGTAGCTTTAAAGAACCGAGAGAGGAGCTCGTGGGGAGTCTGGCTTAGAAAAAGCCTGCTGCACTCCACAGAAAACCTCTTGGGTCGATGAAGGACTTCAGCAGCTCTGATCTAAGGGCTCAGCAGCCAAGGGGATGATTTGACACTTGGCTCTAGGGTCCTTGCAGGCAGGCCAGGGGATGCTATAAAAGCTGGGGATCTGGTGAGAGATAATACCTTCAGCAGTGGAGATGAAGCACATGCCTTCCCGTCACAAAGGTGTATAAAACCTTTGGCCAGACTCTAAATTTCTCGTTAGAGGTCATTATTGCTTAGCTTTGGTTAAATTTGATTTTAGATCTTGGGAAGTGTTCACAAGCCTTTGGCGTGTATCTTGCATGGCCGTTTCACAAATAACACTGCTCCTCAGGTTGTCTGTGACCGCTGTGGACTCGTGCTCTGTGTTGTTCTTTCCACTACCATCCTGCTTTGAAGTGAGGACTGCGTAGAGCGTTCAGTGCCTACTGAACATGGGAAAATCCTGCTGTCTGCTGATTTGCCTGACCTACTCCTCCGCTTTGTCCACACGCTGTTGACTCTCCTCTTGGGAGCTAATTCAAAGCAGGTGTCAGGAAGTTGTGCTCTGCTGGGGTCTCCACCCCGGTGGCCTGGCTGCTTGGGCTGAGACAAAATGATTGCACCCTTTGGACCACAGCTGCTCTTTGCAGAGTTTGGGTGCTGCTTTGTTCATGAGCTTGTGCTAGAACATTGTTCTAATAAAACATAATAGAAATAAACAAGTGAAAACACATTCCCCTCACCTCCACCCCAATAAAACCTGTTGTGTATAGCTTTCTCTTACATAACCCATCTGACTCCAAGAACAAATGTCCCTAATTTCTTCTGGATGTTAAGCTTTGTGGAGATTTAAAGGGCAATTTCTCTCTCTTTTCCTCTAGCTCTCACAAAGTATTACAATAAGGAACTGCAGTGACAGACAGTACTTAAAGGTATGGTTTAGAAGTGATTCATCTGTGAAACACAGTGTAGCATATTTTATTGTATTTTAGCTAGTAAAAGCTGTGCATTCTAGCCCGGCTCTGTCGTACTGCAAGGTAAATTATACTTACAGGAATCTCAGCCACCTAGCTGAACGTAAGTACCCTCTATACAAGAGTTAATGCAGTAGATTTGTTCTTAGACATGTATTTGTAAAATATTTAAGCTGCATGAAAAGGGCATCTGTAGGAAGATATGGTTACAGGATCACATAAGTGTAGCACGGCGCTGTCATATTTTAAGATTAAACAGCAGTCATTAGGCGTTGATGGCTGACACTGCATGCAAAGAGGAAGGGGAACCCCTTCAAAAGCTCGGTGGGCTGTGGGTCAGGGGAGAACAGGGAGCAGCCTGAGCCTCGCAGCTACTCCCCCAGCTGCAAGCTTGCCCCAGCTTGAAGGACCGCGTGTTTACTGCTTCTGGGACCCTCCTACGTTGCCTTCTTACAGCAGGAGAAAAGAGCTGTGGGAAATTGCCTGCTTGTTGTTCATGCTTTACGCTTGCTACATTCCAGGCAGAAAAGCACAGATGATCAGGAGATGCTCTTCTCAACTTTATAGCGTAACTTGTCATTGCAGTGCTGCTAGTGCTTTCCAAATGCACACAGCAATTTCACAAGCTCTCCAACATATCTGGGCAGTGTGTTGTAGGCTCCTGGCATGAAGCAGTTCAATCTGCTAGTGCAACAACTTTGAGCAAAGCAGAAAAACAGGGTATCGGTCCTTATTGCAGAGTGGCTGAGTTAGACTTGCAGAAAGCAACACACACCTCTGCACTCTGACCACAAAGCTCCTCTGAGCTTTAAGCGAGCTAGACTTGAATCTCCTATAGGCTTGAATTTTACTTATTTATTCACATAGTGCTAGCAGTTTTCAGCCAAAAGGAGAGGAGGACATGCGGGGGTGCTACAGTATGAGGTAAAGTACTGGAATTGTTTGATTGCAGATGCCTAGCCCTAAATCACACAGTCTAAATAATCTCCAAATCATGGAAGCGTTTTAGCAGCCTTCCATTGACTTCACAGAACTCTGAATGCATGCTTAAAGTTAAGTGCATGCTTGAGATCTGCTGAATCATACAGCAAATAAAATATGCAGAGCTGGTCTTTAATATAACCTACTGATTCATGTAAAAACTACACATTTCCCGCAAAGCCTACTTTGAGTTAATTAATGGGCATTAAGGACTTACATTTTTCTAGCAGAGAAGGGCCCCAAGGGATCACAGCAATTTATGTTCAGACCCTGAACGATACCACTGCAATCTTCCCATGGAGACAAAGCCCCAAGCGCTCTCTCTGTGATACATCTGCTGGATGGGTTTTAGCTGCCTCCGACACCCCATGGGTCAGGAGGGAGGACCTGGCCTTTGACCCGTCCCTTTCATCCGCTCGGGCTGGGAGCGTGCCCACTGCGTCACCAATTCTGGGGAAGACGAGGGGTGTCTGCACCCTGGCAAGGAAGGAGGGGAGCAGGGGCTCTGCCTTCTTGAACACATTTCCAGCGTTTAACAATCACACCACCTCCCGCCGCTGTCATTACCACCTTCTTCATGAGCTTGATAAAACGAGGCTACGATCCGTGTCTGCGGAGCGTGCCGACCACATTAAACACTTGCTATTAATTTATTTCAGAAGCAGAGCCAAACGAACTGGGGCAGTTGGGTGTGACAGTGGGAGACAGGCTGAGTGCCAACGGAGCAAGAGACTGCTGGCGTGCTACAGCAAAGTGTACCAGGGCCGTGTTACAGTGGGACTGTGCTTGTGCGGCCCCTGCCATGGGAAGGAAGGGAACACTCCTTCAGGTAGAAGGGAGGAATTAAAGATGTCAGTTCCCAAGGCACTGGGAACAGAGCTGGAGCAGACAAATGTGATGCGATTTGCGTGACACCACTTCTGTGCCCCAGCTATTTGTTTGGCAGCCAAAGCTTTAAAGAAATGGACCTTGGCAGCTGTAGGCTGAACAGCCCAGTGCCTTCACGGAAGTCAGAGGGAACACCGGGCTGGAGAGACCTCTTTGATCAGCAGCTCCGATCCCATGCATCATCCCAGATAACCATCCCTATACATTTATCAAGTTCCATCTTAAAGCTACACAGACTGGCTGAGGTTTCTTTGTCCTTGTATTTTTGCCTCCATTACTGGTATCCCAGGTCTGGTCCAGAAGCTCACTGCTGGTGGCAAACTGGTTATCTTCCACTCTGATTCTACTTGGTCTTATATCAACATTGCCTGGTAGCTGTTTCTCTTCTTTCTATACATCCTCCTCAAAATCATTGCTCAGCCCTATTCCCAGCCCTGAGTGGTCCTCCTTCTGCTGGAAAAGCAGGGAAAAGGGAGGTGAATATGTGGTTGTCATGGGCAGCACCAGAGCAATAAAATTGGTGGTGTGGTAAGACGAGCATGAGGAGTGAGCCCAGCAAGGATGAACGCTTGTGATATTACTTGGTCAGAAGGAGATTTATTAAGACATTTTTGTGCAGGATGTGAAGCACCTGAGCAGACTTGAAGCACAGAATTATGTTCAGCAGTTCTCAACTATTTGGCCTTGGGAGCACCACATTTCAGCCTCCTTGTCCCCATCTGTGAAAAACAGGATAATAATAGTCAGTCAGCTCTCCCCAGGGTATTGTGAGGGTCGAGCAGTCAACATCTGTAAAGGGTGCGGACCACTTAAAGCATTAAAGAAATGATAAGTATCATTATTATTAACCTTCCTGTGCCTCAGTTCCCCATTTGTAAACTCTCACCTAGTACGTTTTGACTCCTGTTTCCTCATGGAGCTCTGCCCCAGGAGGTCTTGGCTGGAGATGGGCCCTCCAGCCACTACCACTCATAACCGGAGCCTGCTTGGAGCAGACCCTGGGAAGAGCCGAAAATCCAAAGCTTTGCTGCTTTGACAGGTTTAATCCTATTTATGAAATGTATTGTTATTAATGTTGTAAATTCTTGTTATCGCTGCAGAAAAAAACAAAGCTACTAACCCTCTGGGTGCACACATGCACAGTGTAGGCACCACTTTGATGACCAGAGGCTGGTGTCTCCCAGACTCCTTTGGTCACGGGGCCTCTCTGCCGCCCTCCTTGAGAAGTCTGACTCTTCTTTTTTTTTGGAGATTTTCTGATGCCAAGTTTATGGCCTTTACCCACTTGCTTTAAGCCCATTCACAGTGTAACTGTTGACATCTGAATTGATTTCCAAGACAGAGCTGCAAGTGGTCTTGTAAACTGTTGTCGACAACAGTTGTAATTAAAGAGTAGAGAGTGCAAACACAGACCACAATAGCAGCCTGTAGGAGTTACACTGCTGTATCAGCTTTAATGTGGAGAAGCCCTTAGGGCCATATCAGTGCTTACAAAGGCTTGTTGCTCGCTTTCCTTCCCCCTCCTGTCTTCTGAAAGGGACAAAAAAAAAAAAAAAAAAAAAAAAAGGCTAGCAAAGCCTTTCCTTAGGGAAAGCCAAGGAGCTGATAGTGAGGGAAATGCCACGTGCCTGCTTGACAGTGCCCTGTAGGGCCCCTCTGCACAGGGAGAAGGGGCAGAAAGGACATCTCCCTTCTGCAAAGCACTCTCAGGGCAAGAACATCTGTGTGGTCCTGAGCATTGGCCATCTCACTGGGGTGGGAGGTGGGACAAGGCAAAGGCGGTGAAGACACGGAAAAAGATTGCTGGGGATGGGCCTGCTGGCCCCAAAATTCTGGTTGCAGCAGAGACTACCTATATCTGGAATTGGCTGCAGGATAGCTGATTTCACATTAAAATAACCCATGACTATCAGCTTATTTTGTCTGACATGGATCATTTGACATTTAAGTTCATGCTACTAAGCGCACTTTGGAAGTGGGCCTGCTGCAGTTTGCCTGCAGCAAGAACAAAGATCTCCAAAGAGCTCTTGAACCTCTGCCAGCTGCGAAGGAGAGCCCACACCTTTCTGCGTGTAAGCACTGATCTCTTCACCTGTGTGGTCTCTCCTGCTGCAACGTCTCCCAGAACGGGCGCCGCTCCTCCCTTTAAAAGGCAGCTCTCAAGCAGCTGTGATCTTTTCTGCGTCCTCGCTCTGTGCTCAGATTCTGCATGATGTTTCTTGCTGAGAGTGGACTCGCGGGGCCTTGTCTGCAAACAAATACATCCAGCGTGGCTGGGAGCACAGCCAAAGTGCTGTGGGAAAGCAAAGGAGTTTGAGCAGCGTGGTAAGAATGCGAAGGGTAATAATAGGATTTCTGGGGCTGTCTGGGCTGTGGGAACTGGGAATGCTTCTGTGCTCAGAGAAGGCTGATATTTGTTGTCATCTCCTGAGCCCTGGTTTTCCTAGAAAGGAGCTGAAGTCACCTGGAAGGAGGTCTTAGCTCTCTCCAGGAGGGTTCCCCAGTCTGGGCTGTGCAGATAGGGTTGTAGGGTACGCAGCAACCCTGCTTGATAAACACAATGTTATAAGGCCCCAGGATGATTACAGGTCACACACCTGTGTTGCCTACCCAGGTAATGCTTCCTGATTAGCCTTAATCCTGATAGTCTCATCAACCCACTCCATGATCATTAATTTCTAGCTGGTTTCCTATATGCAGTTCAAGAGGAATGACCTGGAAGATTAAGGGAGTGCCCGGATGGTATAATTTTACCCACCCCTTCAGTGATACATCCCATCCTTCAGGAGGGCAGTGGTAAACCTCCTCTTCCAGCAGCACGGTTTTAGGAAGGTAACCGTCTCAGAGCCAGGTCAGAAGGATAAGAAATGTAAGGAGCAAACTTCATGAGACTTGAGCCTGTGGATGGAAGGTTGAGGGAGGGAAGACGGAGGGTCTGTGTTTGGGTGCTGATTTGCTTGTTGGCTTTGTGCTGGTGTAGGGAGGTGTAACTTTACTTCTGCACACTTGTTGAGATTTTTTTGTATTGATGAATTTCTATTTTTGTGTGCTTTTTTTGTTGTTGTTGAAAATACTTCCCTGAAATTCTTTGGCTTGATTTCTCAACTACTCCAAAATAAGTTTTGTGGGTTTCAGGTCTGTATGCTTATCTGTCTTGTCCAAAGCCTGACTGCTTTCGAACTGTATGTGGTGAGCTGTGTGTCGCTTCAGTTCTCCCTGATCCCTGCTTGCACCGTTAATCTAGCAAGGTTGTTCTTCTTGAGCTTGGTTTGTTTGTCAAGTGAAGCATCATATGGTGCCTGGAGCCAGGATGAAACTCTTGAAACACAATAGTTTGCATGCTGCTGCTTCAGCAAGCTCAATTTACTTGGGATGAGTTATTCCGAAGTAATATTTTTCTTTCCTGTTTATTTTTCCTGACAGATCTTCTGCTCTCCCTATGCCCTATCACATTAAACCGTTTATGCAGAAAGCATAAAAGTCTGAGTTTGTCCTCATGACTTTACTGGAACCAGTTGCTTATTCCTATCATAATTCTGCCAGTAAGCACTTCAGTGAAAGAAATGATAAACTACTGGCTGCAGTTGTTACATTTCACTGCAGAGTTATATGTGAAATCGCATCCTCATTTTAGGTTAATGGTCTGATACATAAATGCTGAAAGCTATCTTTGAGCTTCATCCCGTGAAATGCTGCAGAATCCAAAGTGAGGAGCGAGTCTGCGTACTGCCTCCTTTAAGGAAGCGAGCCACGGGCTCTGCAGTGATATCTGTGTCTACAAAAGCTGATGATGATGGTTTTGCCTCTGAACAGAAAAACAAATGACACCCAGCTGGGGCACAAAGGCAAATCTTTGAACCAACTCCTCTCTGAGGCCTTCTCCTCTTTGTTTCTTCCAGCACAGACATCCGTGGACTATAAAGAGAAACATTTCTTCCTTGCTTCACCTGTGGTGTTTGAAGCATCCTCCAAATACTAATTTCATTTCTCTCCCATAACAGTAAAAATAAATGTAACAAAAGGCTCCCTTCTTTGCAGTGTTTTTCATCTAGACTGCCATAACCAAATGTCTCTTCAATTATCTCTTAATACTTAAGCAAAGAATTACTCATGGGACCATCCTTTTCTGATGTGAAGGCAGTCCCTATAAATCCACCACATGGAGACCAACTGGGAAAGTAATCTATGCAAATTACCTCTACTTTTCTGGTTGAATCACATTCCCTTCACTCATGGTAATGAGTCACTCGGCATAAAGTGGACTGTTACTATGAATGGAGAGCATATCAGGGCTCTGCTTCCCAAGAATTACTTCTCCTTGCTGAATCTCATTTAGGCCTGGAACCACAAGGGGTGAGGCTCTGCTGTCAGCCTCTCTGTGCTTCAGTGACTACAGTTAATCAGATTTTC
Organism: Cygnus atratus; assembly: GCF_013377495.2. Taxonomy (NCBI): domain Eukaryota; kingdom Metazoa; phylum Chordata; class Aves; order Anseriformes; family Anatidae; genus Cygnus; species Cygnus atratus. Next base: position 8,462,014 of record NC_066378.1, read on the forward strand.
ACCGGTATAACAGGGGAAAATTGGTCCCAAACTCTTGTTAACCTTGGACACTGAAGATGATGGCTCACAGGCAGTCATCAAAGCTGTCTCATGCAGTTCCCAAATACTGCCCACATGGTCTTTTTTCTGTAGTAATACTGAGACTAAACCAAGAACTGATCTCAGTGAAGAGGAAGGCAGAAGTTCCATCCCATGAGCGGTGTCTGAAAAAGAAATGACTCTCAATGCAGCCTGCCTGGCTTAGGGGGACTAATTCTTTAGTCAGCTGCCATCTGAAAACTGGTTCTTTTTGTATCTCAGCACTGGAACAGAGCAACCTAAATTGAATTACCACTCTGGAAAATCTTATTTTCTTTTTTCTTTTTTTTTTTTTCTTACATACTAATTAACCCAATGACCAGATGGTGAGGTCTGGTTCCTAGACTAAAAGCACAGCCATCAGAAGAGCTAGTATTTCCTGCTCACATCTTTGTAAGTGCTATAACAAAAGAAAGTCCTGTGGACATGACAAGTTACATTTCCCCTAACCTTACATACACTTGCATAGGTTTTTCTTCAGTAGAATACCTAATTCTTATTTATTGTAATGGAAACAGATGACTGACACTGAAATATTATGACACCACTGATTGATAGTAGAATAACATGTTGCAATGCCACTGTCTTATGAGAATAACTATCCCATATTACATGGGTAGCGAATTGAAACGAATCCTTTAGAAAGATGCCTAATCTCATTTTTAAAGCTCTGGGTGATGGCGAGGTCCCTGTCTTGTCAAGAAGGTCTTTAATTGTCCTTACTGCTAGGATAGTGCATTTTCTTTCCTTTTTTTTTAATCTAGTGTCATTGACTTGCTGCGTGACCTTGGATGAGAAGGGATGGATCAGTTGTTTAAAGCTAAATTGATCTTGGAATTTATGTAGTAATATACCCACTCTGGAGAGCATCCAGGGTTGTTTTAAATGAGTGAACCCTGGATGGAGTTCCAGGCTCAGTACTTATTTTTTCTGTGTGCAGTGTAGGTATCACTTTGTGTTATTGCTGGCCTAGGGTATAAATTTTGTTAAGCAGGTGGCCTGGGCTCAGTCTGTGCCTATAACAGCAGGTGAGATATTTGATCAGGTCTGTGTTGGCAGAGTGGCAATGTTGCTTCCTGACTTCTAGGAGGGGCAGTGAAGATGAAGCTCTGCATGCTTCTGAAGCTGTGATGCCGTGGTATGTGATCCTGTAGATACCGAAGAGTCAAAAATACCACAGTTATGTTTCCACTGAAGCTGTATGTTAGTTACCACACCTGTAGCATACCCAATTGTCTCATTTTGCACTGCTTTGCAACAAATTTCACTGCAAATGATAAGTATAGTCTGAGTGACAGCCCAGGTGAATCATCACACATCTGTCATCGGAGTAGCATTTAACTAATTAGGAGATAAATGACAATGCCATTAAGAGCATATTGAGACCAGTGAAAAATGTTCCAGCGATGATAGAAATCACACACAGTAACAGTTGCTGAAATGGCTGACAGGTCTGCGCTGTTCCGGAGTGTTACTCAACGTGGGGGGAGCCCAGAAGCTTTAAAGCAGCATCTCCCTGCCCTGATCTAGACAAATTACCTTTGTCCCTTGATCCAAACAAACTCTGATCTCTCTGCTGCCATTGAACTCACCTTGTCTGAAACATAATCTGACTACTTTATTTTACCTCTGTACTGGGAATTCACTCTATCATTAGCATTTCAATCTATTTAATTCACTAAGGGTCGCTGAGCAATGTAACCAAATCCATGCTAAGCTACCACCGGCAATTTAGCTGTCAGATAGTCTCACCTTCTATTTTTAGTAGCACTCAAATTCCTTGCTTAAGGTGGGGCACACTGAATTTCTGGATTAGCTTCCCCCGACCCCCTCTCTATTGTATCACTGTCAGTTATCTTTTAGTTAGGAGTCCTATTTATGTTGTTCTATTATACTAATTACAGCTCGTCAAAGGTACGGACAGAGCACTTGGGCACTTTATCCACAGACCAGTAACTCTGGGACTAAGCCCCTGCATTTAGCGCTGCAAGCACTTGGTATTACTGTCGTGATGTAAGTCTTTGTTAAAAACACCTCTTTTAATTGCACAGCTCATACCTCCAAAATCTCAAGATCTAATGGCTTAAGTCGGGCACTGAATTTCATCCTTTGGTTGTCTGCGATGTACTCCATAGTGCCAGGTCCTTCTGCTTGGGCAGGCCAGGAATAGCATTGCCTCTGTCTTTCACTCCCTTCCTCCTGCACAGATTCCACTGCATATTGTATTTATTTTCTCATGCCACACCACTCTCCCTAAGCTCTATGTTCTAATGATCTTCTTAGCAAGCACATATGCTGTAGCATATATTTAGTTTTGAACCAGCTTATGGATCTCCTTAGGTGCAATTCAGGGCAGGAAGCAATTTGTTCTTGTTAATGAAGCTGTGTACACGTGCACACTCTGCCAGTGTCAGCTACAGTTTGTTTGCCTGTTGCACCTGCTTGAGCTCTATATTTAAGTCATCTTGAAGTGTAATTCAAAAAATAAGCAGAGAATGGTGAAACACATGTGCAGAGGCCTTTTTGGAGGGAGGAAAGCAGGCAGGTTGAGCATTTATATTGTAAAATTCATCAGTAAATTTACCGTTATATTCTTTCACTGGTTATTTCTGTTGTACTTAGAGGATTAGAATTTTGGTTTTGCCTTCTCTAACATAGGCTTGGTGCAAAGCCAATAGGTTCAACCTTATGGGAATGTGAGAGAGATTACAGCCTTGCAGGGTGAATGTAGGACGGTGGTAGCATATAACAGAATATTTGAGTAAAAGGTCAGGGACTCAGCTTCACTAACTCTTCCTGATCAGCCCTGTGGCTTTGTGGTCACTTAAGTTCTCCCCATTCACCTTTTTCAGGCTTTAGCTACCACCTAGTCTCTGGCCTTCAAGTCTTGACAGTGTGCGAGGCTGAGAGGATGCTCTGGGTGGGGTGGGGGGGTGGGCTGGTTACATTCAGAGGTAACTGGTACAAGGCTGCTCTGCTTCTGATTCCAGCTCTACCTGCCACTGTGCACAAATTTTCCTGTGCAAGTGCTATGCGAAGGTGAGTAAAGAGCTGTGGCTATTCTCTAGGAGGATCATTGCTGGGGAGGAAAGCAGAACATTGGTCAGGAGCGTCCGTAATACCCAATTCAGATTGCTGATGAACACATCCTGACTTTGGGCACATACCTCCTGTTAATACTAATGGGAATGTCACACATGAATGCTGGAGAATATTGCCCATTATTTTTGGTCTCAGAGCTCCGAGTTGAGATTCCCTGAGAAAAATGGCCATTTGTTGTGTGTTGCAGGCTGCAATTCATTACATACAGTGCATGGTGGCTGTTATTTACCTTACAGAACTGTAATGTGATAAGGAGTCTATGTAAGCCACTTAATGATCTGTCTACCTTAAAGAAAACGTGTACCTGATCAGGCTCTGATTTATGCCACTTTCACCCCAGTGCAACTGTGTTGGCTTCAGCGGTGCTCTCTCTTATTTATGCTAGTCTTAGTTGGACTTCATGAGTTTATGTCCTTTATATAACTCAAGTACGTGAGGAAAATGCAGTCTAATAAAAAATAAAAATCTGTCTGTGCGTTGTGGCTATATGTTCTTTGCAGAGCCATTAACAGAGGTACTACAAAAACACCTTCTGCTCCTTTGCAGTGTCTGTATATTCCAGGGGGTTATCCCATGTCTATAGAGATGTAACTTAGTGGTTTTGTACTCAGCAAATGTGCTGCCTTCTTGGCACAGCAGAGTGTACAGCTAGGTGGCAGGTATGGTAAACCTTGTAGGATAAGATTTTGGCTGTGGTAATTGGGGCTTGTCATTTTTTGCATGGCAGCTCAAGTTCCTTGCCTAAAACATACGAACTTCACAGAGGTTATGGCCCTTCAGCCTGAACACAACTGCTCTCCTTATCTCCATTGTCTTGCTGCATCAGCACTTATCTTATGGCTTTGGGCAGGAAAACAGTCCGTTTATGATGTTTACATACAGCTGGGACACACAGTCTTAGATGTAGGACTCCTCGTGCTAGCAAATGTATAAACATACCAGGAAACAGCTCTCTGTCCCATGAGCCTGTGCTCCCATGAATGAGAGTTTCTCCGATTGCCATGGCAGCCTTTGTCTTGCTGCGAGGGATGTGGTATTTCCTCAAATCTCTGGACCTGGAGAGTCAGTCTGAGCTTTGGTGAAGATGTTGGATAGATGTCCATTACCACCATTGGATTCCAGGTCAGCTCCTCTTCTCTGGCACACTGGGTTGCTGATGGTCAGCCTTGACACCTAAGACCACTCTGTAGTTGATCCTTGTTTCCTTCTTCATCTTTCCTTGGGAACTTTGCCTGTTATCCTGTTAAGTTCCCAAGCGTGTTTTCATCTTATGGATGAGAATCGAGTACACTTAGGTGTCAGCTATGAGTACAGAGGCTGAGTGGAGGTCTTAGGGAAAATGGCTAATCCACTTTAGGATTTGTCTGTACTGCAAAGACAGCATGATAAATATGTCTCCAAGTTGTGTGTCTTGGAATTGTAATACTAGTATCCTAGTTTGGAGAGGTTTCTGGGTAGCCTTTACCTATCGGTGTGATGGCAGACTGAGATACTGCCATGTTCTGTTGCAGTTTTTCACCAACTGCATTGGCTCTTTCCATTAAAAAAAAAAAAAGCTGCTGTGGTCTTAAAATGGAAAGTACATCCTTCTTAGCATGGTAAAACAGCAACTTGAAGGCTTGCTCTGCCTGTACTTAGCTGTAATTTATGCTTCTGCTCTCGTAAGGGGTCTGTTTGCCCTTGATGCATGTGCGTAAGTCCCATTAACGTTAATAGGAGTTGAACGCAAGCATTAGCTGACGAAGAATTCCCTAAATGCTGCCTTCAGTTCTGAAGCCGAGATGTGGTCCCTGCCTCTGTCGCTCCTCAGCTCCTCGCAGCCTGGAGCTGCTCCTCCTCCTCTCCGGCCACGTAGCAGCCAAGCAAGGCTTGTCAGCACGGGGCACCGTGGGTGCCCTCGCCTTACGAAGGCTGGTGGGAGGTGTCTGGGTTCCTCAGAAAAGCACAGGCTGCCCAGGAACGGCAGAGATTAATCAGCACAGGGAGTTTCTGCTGAGCTGTCACTGTAATGAGCTCCAGCCCCTGGGTGGAGGAAGAAGGGGTGGCAGGAGGCGATGGGGAGAGCAGCAACTTGTTTCAGGCAACAGATCAGTTCCTAACTCCGCTCCAGAGCCATTTGCATAGCTGATGTTGGCCTGGGGTGGGCTGGAAATATAAGGCATTCTGTAGACAGCTGCCCAAGGGAATGCTAATTAGCTGGCAGGCAATTAATAATTAATCAGACTTTTGTTCATTGTGAAGACAGTGTTTTCTTTGGCAGCTCCATAATGTTCCGAGTTTGCCTCGCTTTTCTCTCACAGGCTGATACCATCGTGCTGGAACCAGGCTTCGTGGCGACACGCTGCTCCCTGCCCTTGGCATCCCGCGTGCCCTGGCCACATGTGCAGCCCAGGCCGTGACCTCGGTGCTTGGCTGGGCTCTGACAGCCCATTTAACAACAGTCAGAGGCTGGAAAGGCGAGGGGAGTTGCTGCTGTGCTATTTATAACCAGCTGGACAGTTAAATACTGCACATGCAGCGGCCTGCACTGTGCCTTGAACTCAAAAGGGGAGAGGAGCATCGCATCGCCCCCGCTAGACCTGCTTGACCTATTCAAGCATGGGTTCCCAGCCTCTTTAGCACAAAAACACAAGTGCAAACAAGCCTCCAGGAGTCAAATCCCTGCCTCGCTGATGTCAGTGGGACTCCTGGCTCTGACTGCAGCGGAGCCTGGATCACACTTAGCTGCAAGGCACAAGTTGTTCAGCGTTTCCTTTCTGTTTATTGCTGCAGAACCTTTTTTTTTCTCTATGACAATAAAACCCAGTTATGGTGCAAGTAGGAGTCCAGTATGGGGAGTGTCAAAACTTCTGGGCAAAATAGGAGTAATTTCAAGAAAGTTCATTAGAGACAGGAAGCTCCGTGTATGGCTTCTCCTCTTGATTTGGGGCCTAAGAGGGCAGTTTCACAGGAAAATAATTCATCCCTGTGGTTCAGCCCAATCCTCTCCTGAGCAATCCTGTGGATTGGTTCACATCTCATTTAAAGGCCGGTACTCATCTGCTCTAAATTTTGGGCATTTCCTAATTCTTGCTCATTAAGCAGGTGGAGTCATTTACTTCTGTTTGTTGGGGAGACATACATTTCCATGAGCAAGCCTTTTCATTTTCAAGTGGAGCTAAAATGAGAGGATTTACTACCATTGAAAACTGATTTGGGCATAAATATTCTGTCCTGGTCTTGAGATGCCTTTATGATTATTATATTAAAATTTCATGACACCAGTGTAGAGCAGGGAGATACTATTCACATCTGACAGATGGGGAAGTGCTGGAGCAGTCTATAATAATTCACCTGCCTGTGTACCCAAAAAGTCTTTGATACAGGGATTAAATGAATTGAAGACCTTGAACTTCTACAAATAAGATCATTCTTGTGTTCTTGTCTTCTGAGTCTGTCTGCAGTCATCAGTGGGTAATGCTTACTATTTCCAATGGAGATAAAGGTTTTTTTTTGTCTGATTTCAGGCAAATTTGATAAGGGCAGTGAGTTTTACAATTAGGGAAATGTACCACACTGCGCAGGCAGGGGAGACCCTGCTAAACCCTTGTCCATTGAAGAAAAGGCACGAACTCAGTCCTCTAGGCATGGGGGAATCCACAGAGGAGCTCAACTTTGAAAGACAAATGCGCAGCAAGCCAGGCTTCACTTACTCTGTTGTTAATAGGACTGCTTGTTTCCTTTGATTCCTACGTGTTAGCTCAGCTGTGTTTTGGGACTGAACAAGATCTTTCCACTAGTTCAATTTCAAACACATGGTAAATGACTCTGAGCCTGGAGCACCCAAGACTCCAGGGTGGTCTCTGCGCAGAGGCTGGGGCTGCTTGCTTCTGAGATCAGGCGAGACGTGGCTCGTTTGCGCTGCTGCTGCCGCCGTTAGCACCCGCTGGATCGTAGCAAAGCTAATTAGCGGGAGGAGGAGGAATCCCTCGAGTGTCCCAGGTCTGAGGTTCTCACTGTGTCTCCACACCCCGAATCATGACATTTGTTAATGGAGGCGTGTGAAGTCTCGCTCAAAGAATGCGGCTTGTGAGGATCCTTGGTGGCTTTAATGAATCATTTGTGGCCTGGGTGACTCAGCCAAATCAGGATGACAGCCAGCAGCCGGTCAGAGGGCTGAAGACTGAGGCTTTGACAGCACGCATTGATATCATGTGCTAAGAGCGCAGCATTTTTTAAAGGCCAGATGTAACCCGTGTAAGGGCTGCATACTTCTGAAAGAGCGTTAGTGGAACACCAGGAAGGAAAACAAATCTGGCATCAGAGCTGTATTTTTCTGGCCAAAAGTGCAGGCAAGTGGGTGGAAAGGCTGGACATCCAATGTCCATATTTGAAAATGGAGCTGATAGCACACTTGAAAAATGTGACCCTCTGCTCACCAAATTCCACTTTCTCTACAGCTGCATGATATCTGCCTTTCCTCCCTTCCACGGTGCTAGAAGATGTTCCTGTGGGAGGTAGATGCCCTGCCTGCTTGAGAGTGCATGCAAAATGGCATGCTGCACTTGGCGCAGTGCAGAAGTTCAATTTTCAGATAAGACATCCCAATTCTGTACTATCTAATACTGCTGGCAGACTCTCCTGAGAGTCTGCACGGCAAAATTCACCTGCTTAGTATGGTGAATTTAAATCACTAGAGCCACACAGGCAAAACTCTCCTGTGCAGAACCTCATTCTGGACTGAAGTCCTTGAGTAATTATCTGTAATAAAGTCACTTAAATTTTAGAATAGAGTGTCCATGTGGAGAAGTTATACAGGCACAGCTATATCAGGCTAATTATTTTGTTATAGCTATGCCAGTCAATTTCTCAAGGCCTCAGTCACATGGGAAAGTTGAAATGATGTATTTTTTACAGTCTCCAGTAATTCTTTATTTTTTAATGTCCATTAGTGCTTGACTAATGCTGAATGATAGTGGAAATTCTCCAGGACAAAGACAGCTCTCACAATTTCCTCGTGGTTATCAAAGGAATTTGGATCTATCTTATTAAAACTAATGTGTAATGAATTGCTGGTGATTGGGGGTTTATAGCTCAATCGACTGGGAATTATGGAGCCATTGTTTACTAAATTCAACTGGAATAGTTGGAAACCTAGAAATTTATAGAGAATGTCCTTATTTGTGTGTTAAGAATCCTCAAGATTTTTACAGAGCATACTAAAAACAGATTAAGAGACAAAATTCCCTTCTTCCCACTCAGTATTGGAAGAGGCTGATACTTCAACAGAGGACTTCATGACTAAGCTTGCCAGTTTCAGGGGTGTCGGAAATAGTCTAGTTCCTGAGTTAGTTGTTGCAAGATATATGCATTATGATTCATTATTAATTGCAGTGGAAATAGTACATTAGGATCAAACTGCACCTGTCAAAGGACAATTGCATATTTGAGATTTCTACAGAGATCTGCCTGAGCTAGCTTGAGTCTGGAGGTTAAAGCATAGTAAGAGCTCAGTGACTGGATCCCCTTGGAGCCGTCTGGGCAAATGCTAGATGTAGCAAACAGGTGCCAACTGGATTTGTCGCAGTTGTATCTGAATCTAAATTGAAAATGCACTGGAACAGGGAAGGCCAAAAATCTCTGTGCGCATGAACACGCTGTGTGGTTCCTGTACGCTGCTCTCAGCACACAGCAAGCGTCTTGGGGATCTGAGGCTCGTGTACAAGGAAGCAGACCCGATACGTGCTTAATTGAAAGTATGACTCAAAATGAAACCTGCCTGTAGTCGTCAAGCCTGCCTTACAGCTAAATGTTATCTAACTACATGTATAATTTCTCCCTTCTCAGAAAAGGAAACGAGGTTGGTTTTGAGGTAGAGGACTCCAGCATGCACGACCAAATGGATGTAGCAGCTGGGATGTTCACAAGGGCAAGAACAGAGTGCAGTCTGCAGGGCCATCCATGTATTGCGTGCACACCTGGGTGGATGGATGGCTCGTTCATCCTGTCACTGTTTCCCTGGGCACAGACCATTGGGTAGCAAGGATGCTCCTTTGCTAATCTCTCCCAGTGCCTCCAGGCCTGCAGGAAAGCTGCTCTCAACTCCAGTGCTTTGTGCTGTTGTGTGACCCCTACTAGATGCTGTAGGGCAAAACCACCTGGTATAATGTCAGTTTACCTCCACGTGCTCACCTCTTTGTCTGTTTCTCTGATTTAGGTTTATGTACACGTGGCTGAAAAGGAAGGTCCGTGTTGCAATGTATGTGCACAAGAATTTAAAAAAAAAAAAAAAAAAGGAAGAAAAAGGCCCTCCTCTTCCATGCTGCGCAAAGGCTTAATCACGCTTTAGAATAACTAGAGTTATAAACTGATGGGGCATTTAAAATGTTATCTGGTTCCAAACATCAAGTGTTCCAATTCTGCCTTAAGGGGACATGAGCTGATTGTCAAATCACAATGAGATTCTTATCACTTTATTTTAATAAACAGTTTTCGTAAATGTTAACATTTTAATGGATGATTACATTCATATTTAGCTAGCAGATGCATTCATTTTGATTGATGTTATTTCCATGAGTACCAAAGGAATTAAATAATGATTTGTCACTTATGGTAAAGAGCTGCTCAAATATCTTTTAAATAAACAACTCTATTTGTGGGGTTTGCTCGCATGGCGATGCAGAACAGCAGCGTGCCATGGTGCGGAGGTGAAGATCAGGGTTCGGGGGCAGCTGGGGGTGGTGTGTGGGATGGGGCCGTGCTCTCCCACCTCGCTGCAGCCCCTGCAGTCGGTTTGCCAGCAGGAGGGAGAGACCCCCACCCAGCACCCCAGGTAGGTGGGGAAAGGTGAGGAGCAAGGGGAGCCTCCCCTCCGCCGTTCGGTGGGGTTTATGGCTCTGTGTCACCCTGGAGGGGCCAGCCAAGGTGGGATGGAGGGGAGGTGACCCGTCGTGGTACCCGGAGCATCCTTCCTGGCCCTGGTGACCCCGAGGAGCCGGGGGGGGGGGTTCGCTCTGCCGTGGGCTGGCTGCCGGGGCCGGCCACCCTGTGCAGTGCTCTGTCCCCCTCTGGTGGCAAGCCGGCCGGAGACCGAGGGCTGAGGAGCTGCAGGCAGCCGGCAGGGCCGGGGGGCTGCTGTGGGGCTGTGCGGGGCGCCAGCACGGCCAGGCCCTCGCCTGGATGGCTGAGGAGGTGCGTGTGGTCCTGCAGCTGGGGAGGGGGCTCTGGTCCCCTATGCCCCCAGCTCGCCCACGGCAGCGGTGCTGGGAGTGTAACGGGGCTGGGGGTGCCTCCTGCCCCATCCTGCATTGCCTGCTGGGGGCCCCCATCCAGCTCCAGCACCCCCCCGTCCTCCTCCGAGTTGTAGGCTCTGGCTGCCGGCCCAGGTGGAGCAAGCGAGGAGCCTCAGGGACAATTGAAGGCACCTGTGGCAGGCCCCCTCCCCGCCCAGGCTGCGGGGTTGGGCTGGGCCGCACCTTCTGAGGCTTCTCCCTGTGGTGTGTACCTCCAGGCCTGGAAAGGGCAGATTTGGGGTTTTGCTTTGCTGTGCAGAGCTGTGTGTGGGCCTGGTGGGGCACCTGGAGGAGGACGGGGGGCCGTGGGAGGGCAGAGGCACGGCTGCTGCTCCTGCCTTCGGGTGGGCCGTGGAGCTGACTTCATGAGAAGAAGCCACCAGGAGTTTCGGTTGGGCTGAAGACATCCCGAGACCTGCTGTGAGGTATGTCAGGGCAGGGCTGCTCGGTTCCCTTCTGCCTGGGAAGTCGTGTTCTTCTCTAATTCTTGCTGCTTTACGTGTTTCAAGAGACCTGATGGAAACCTTTGAGAACTTGTAGATAGTTTGGACCTTGGTTGTTTGTCTCAGAGTGAGAAGAGAGGCTGCGTCTTTAAGAGGCACAATTAAGTGAGAATGTTTTTCTCTTTTCCAGAAGTACTTATTAGGTTTGATGGATCAGTTATCTGATCCAGCACGACAGATGGATGCAATGTTTTTGTCTATGACTAAGCCTACAGAGGTTGCATAAATAACTTCCTAGTAAATGTTCCGATTCCATTGTGTGCGTATACATGGAGGTGTGTGTATACTTTTTTTTTTGATACACTGAAAATCTTTCTGAGGACCCTTTGCCACAAAGTCCTTTAAACACCTCCTTCCGTTTTGCGTCTGTGCCCTGACTTCTCTGCACCGACTACGTGGATTTAGCCTAACCCTTGCGGTCAGTGAGCTGTCTGAGACTTTCTGAAAGGCAGCTCCAAAAGCCAAACCAATTCCAGATTATTGTCTGCAGAGCCTGGCCTCCAGATCCAGGCAAGCCTTCGGTGCCAGCGGTGACGCTTGCTGTCCCAGCTGGCTGGCTCGCGGTGGGAGGGTGACTCACGGACATGGACAGCATCTTCCTCTCCCTGCCTGGTGCAGTCTGGCAGCTGGTGTTGGGCTCGCTGGTGTAAATAGCTCCTGTCTACTGCTGGAGCTTGTCTGAAGCAAGTGCATTCGAAGAGTGTGCTTAAATTCCTGGAGTCAAAATCCAGCTTTGCATGCGCTGCAAGTACAAGGAGTTATTTGATAAGCCAGAGTAGTAACCTCTTTCCTAAGTGTGTGTTTGTGGCTTTTTTTTTTTAACCTAACTGTGGACATGTTAATCTCATGCTTTTAAGCATTTGGTTCCTGTCATGTATTTCTCTACTGTTATGCATGTATTTTGCCCTTCTCTGAGAATACACCATGGCATCTCTGCTGCTTGTTGTTCTTATGCACTGTAGGCAGCAGATGAATGTGAAGCCAGGTGATTCTGAGGATTGGTGTGCACGGAGCAGTAGGGCAGTGGGAAATTTCCTGGGTTAGCAACAGTGACCTGGGCTACTGTTGTCCACTTTGATAAGCAAGGTACCTGCTGAGGCCCCTGCTGAAAGCATCCTACCTTAAAGCATGGCTCGTTTCCTACAGATTACTCCCTCTTTTCATGGGATTGCTGTAGACCTTCAGACTCACCAGAACAAATCTTAATCTACTGGATCTCCTATCTAGTCAGGACAGGCTACAGTAGTTGTATGGCAATCCCATTTCTGCAAAGTGCTGAGTTTCTTAGGGAGCTAAATATCCTTATTGAGAGGTTCCCAGGCTGGCCCCTGGGAGCAGTTGCTGCCATTGCCTTCTTTTGTAGGCACGCGTCTAAGGTGCTCGGTGGTGAGGCTGCTTTTTACTTTGAACTCATTTATCAAGAAATACCAGTTGAAATAAAGGATTTCTGACTGTTTATAAAGCAGTTTTCCTGTGAAACCAGTTTCTATACAAACAGTTTTTACATAGATACTTGTCATGTTCATGTCTAGGGCATCATTAAAGATCTTTACAAGAATCATTAACAAGTCTTGACTGCTCATTTTAAAGGGCTGCGTTTAGCGATGAGGAAAAATGGATTTTAATAGCTAATTGGGCTGTCAATATAGGCTTTTTTTTTTCTTTGACTGTTTTCAACAACGATCAGTAATGCTAGATAGGTGAGAAGAACTATTCCAGGTGGGTGTCCTGCTGGCTACCTATGATTTTCTGTAGACTTGGGTATGTAATGGACTTTCCTGGATTGGGGACAGAGTAAAGTTTATATCCAAGACAGTCAAAATAAATTGTAAACTGAACCCCAAATGCTTAAAGGAAATCAAATTTACGGGGAGAAAAAGAAGCTGCAGGCTCAGTAGCTATAAACATGGTGAGGATAAAAAGTTGATGCAAAGTGGAAGATTTGGCAGTGCCATTCTGGCACGCTTTTGAGACTAGCAGGTGCCATTTTGTTTTCACAGAAGAAGTCCAAGATCAAACATTATTAAATAAATCCTGACCTATACTTCAGCCATAGAAAAATAGTTACATTGTGGGCTCTCCCGAAAGTCCATGTGGCAGATCAGTCTATGCCTTGGAGCCACTTCTGATGGAAGGTTTTACAAATGCCAACTGCAGAAGTCCAAGCTATTTCCCGCACACTTAAGGGGGATTAGCTGATGCGTGCTGGTGCAGTGCTTCAGTGGTGAAGAACAATGTCATATTGTTGGCAGAGTTAGCCCTGCATTGGAAAATCGGTTGAGCAAGGATATCACTGGTTTCTGGCTCTACCATTGCCCTTGAACAATGCCTAGTCCTAAGGGAGGGTTGAAAAAGGCCGTGGGCATCTTGGAGGAACTGAGCTCCAGTCCTCAAAGCCCTTGCTCAGCTTCTGTCTTGAGCTTGAGGTCCTTGAGGTGGTGACCCAAAGCAGCACGTGGCTGTGAAGCTTCCTGAGTGCACGTACGAACTGAGCCCCAGCCTATGGGACATGAAAAAGGTGAAACAATTCCAGCCCTGTTACCAGCTCTAGCAGTAATTTAAAGAAAGGTGGCGTGAAAAGAGCTGACCAAAGCGTTGTCTCCTGGGAATTGAGTTTTGTACAGACTAGATGGGAAATGGAAGGAGAGAAATTACCCGGCGATAAGGACCTAATTCAGTCTTGGAAAGTGGTTGTATGCCTCCAGAGGATTTATATGTGGGGTGAGCCAGGAGAAAGGAAAATGAGATGTTCAGAGGTTTGCAGTTGTCACGGTACTAACAGCAGTAGAAGACTTAAAGCAGGCATTAGAGATGTTCACAGAAAAAAATCAGTGTGAAGACCGGCCCAGCTGACTCGAGCCAGGTCCCTTCCACCTCCTATCATCTGTGATTAACTTAAACTTTAGCTCTGTAGTTTGTCTCGGCTGTTCTTGACATATTTCATGCTGGGAACTCCTCAACTCCTGGTGGCCAGAGGTTAACTCGGATGAGAGCTGGCTTCCACTGAGAAGTGCCTACTTTCTCAAGACTAGGTTTGTGCTTTTAACAGATGTCTAATTCTCTTTTCCCTCTAGGCCAGGGAGGTTAATTGGAGGAAAGTGACTGTACATCGGGCCCAAGAGCCTCCTACAGAGATACTTGGCACAAATAAATCAGCCTATTTTTGATGAATAACAAGGCCCCAAAGGCTCTAGTTCTTGCTGCCTGCACAAATTGCAGGTATAAATTTCACAGCTGATCACAGGGACTCCAGAATTCAATTAACTCTCTGCTCATTTGAAAAAAAAAAATGCTGCCTGCCTATTTAATTATGAGTGTCACTGATGCTACACATGCTGTTCAGGAAAACTCCAATTAATAAAGCATTGCATCATTAATGTGAGTGACAGCATGAAGCCTGTGACTCTCTCAGGAGCCTGTCTTGACCCTCTGCAATGACAGACTTGGGTTTGCTGGAAAGTGGCATCCTTTTCTTCAGGCTTAGGCGGTGCTGGGGGAGCTCTGGGGTTGTCTCCAAGCTTACCAGGCTGTACTGGGGGCACTGCTTTGGGTGCTGGTTGGGATGTAACGTAGTGCTGCCGACTGAGTTAGGCTGCCTGATACTTGGGCAACCTTCTGGGGTCCCTGATTTTGGGGATGGGGGCTGTACAGAGACGCTGGGCAGAAATCAGCAGGGATTAAATTGGGGAAGACATGGCTACAACAACACAGCAGTGTTCTCCTAGCACTGCCTCCACCACATTAAAGCGCCTTTCACTGCCAGGAAGGGTGTTAACCAAAGCTGTACAAATAACCATGTCTGAGTAGAACGTTTCATTTTTGAGTGTTCTTGATTTTAAATTTAGCTCAGACTCAAAGAGCTATCAATAAACAGACATGTTTCATTTTGACTTTCTAAGGCGTCCCTTGTTCTAAGCCCCAGTTGATCTGACCTGCTCGTTCTCTGCCTCTGTCTGTGCTGGTCCTTCTGCTCTCTGGATTTTGTACCTTGACAGTTGGGTAACTGGAGTGGTCTCCAATTTTTGCTGCTGCATCTTCCCACCTCAGGAGGGTGTCTGTGCCAAAGGGCTCTTACAACAACCAGAAAATCAGCATGATAAACAAAAGGCATTGGCCTTTCTCCCCAGACTGTCCCTCCTTCCTTAGTCACTATGTGTAACCCACCAAGATTATAGTCTAGCATTTTCTTTACTCTTTCTATATTTTTTCCCTAGCAGCTCTGTTCCTAACTACAGCAGTCTTCTTTCCAGTAGTGGCAAAAACAATCTTGCTGCTCTAGCCAGAGGCAGACGTCACCCCAGGTTTGATGTCATGGTTCTCTTGTTGCTCCAGCTCCCTGCATCTCCCTGAGATGTCCACCCTAGTCGTCATTGCATTCACCAAGTGCGCATCCAGATGTTGTTGCAAGAAGCTGCTGGTTGCATTGGTCACTTTACCTTTCTCCAGTCCTCTACCATAAGCTGCTTCTCTTCTCGCCCTTCTACTTCCTGCTGTTCTCTTGTTGGCCAGAGATGCAGCTTTCATTGCCTGTGTGCCATGCTTAAGTGGGACATCTTCACACACTGCCTCCAGGAACAGGCTTGTCATCCAGTAAACGGCAGCAGGACCGTCTCTCTTGTCCACAGCATTACCTAAAACCAAAACCAGGAGAGGAGCTCTCCCACTCTCCTGTATGCCTCTATTTCTGGTCCCTCTCTTGCAGCTCCTTGAGTGCTGGAACAGGGAGTGGGTGTTTTGTTCGAGTGTATTTTTGCTTGGAGAATGGCTGCACAAGCCCCAGAGCTGTTCCAAGGGATGTAGTTAGGCCAGCATCTCTGATGGTAGCAAGAGTTCGGATTTAAACTGATCTTTAAGCTGATGCCATCTGCAAATAAGTGGCTGCTATCCAAGGACTGCTTCTTTCAGGCTACCTGCTTTCATTTCATACTTACTTTTCCTGCCTCTGTTGCTTTATCTTCAACTGAAATAACCTGTGCACTGGGCCAGGAGCTGCCCATCTGTCTGCTATTTGCACAGCCTTAGGCTTAACAGGACTCTAACCTGTGGCACGTGGCCTCAGGGCAGTGCTAAAGCACAGCGGTTGGGTTAAACATGGTTTGCCCTACCTTCCCTGTTTGCCCTACCTTCCCTGCACGCTGCGAGCTTGTGTTGTCACTTGTGCTGCCGCCTGACTGTCACCGAAGTCCCCCGGGAGGTGGTGAGAAAGCCGTGTCAAGCAGCTGTAACCCACGTGAACCAGAGGGAGGGTGGCTGCTGCTGCAGCCCTCATGTGGGGCCGTCTGGTCCCCTTGCTCCAGCTGTGCAAACTCAGGAGGCCGCTGATTCCTCCCTCACTTCCTCACTTAGGTCCCGGTGCTGTAACACAGCCTTCGTCTTGACAAAACTGGCTGCCCTGGTGGAGACAAGGGGGTAGGATGCTTCCCGTGGAAAAACTGATGTTCTTGTCCTCGCCTCCTGTTGTGGTCTTCACACAACTTGCTTGCTCCCTAACTGTTAGCTTTCATCTGCAAAACAAGGATAGAGCAAGCCCTGAGAAGGTGTGAACTTCTAAATGAGTGTGAATGGTGTGTACAGCAGTTGCCAGTGATTAGAAGTGGGTCCAAGTCCTTGTTTTGGCAGAAGTGAGATGTGTAGGCTGCCCCATGGGAGGGTAACAGGCTGTTTCTGGCTATGACAAGTCTAGTACCTGCTCAAACTGTTCTGTAGAGTTTTGATCATTATAAAATGACATTTTGCAATGAAAAAAGCACGCTGTTAGTCTTCCTGACCAGCTGTAGGTGTGCATGTAGGCTGTTGCTGTTACGTTCCTTATCAGACTACAAGGCAGAAGCGCTGACCTTCCTGCCGTCTGTCATCTTCTGGCTACCTGTGGGAGCCAGGGACGAGGAAAGCAGCCCACAGCCTTTCATCTGTGCCCCTGGAACAGCAATGACTTCGCTGGTGGAGCCACGCTGTTTGTGCAGCCTTCCCACACATCCGTCTCTGTGAAAGCATCACTCATCTGCAGTGAAATTCCTTGTGATGCTGGAGGAAATGCGAATGTGAGAGTGCAGCTCGATGATATGCAGATAACAGCTCCCAGTGAAAGGCTGAAATGCTCCAGCAGTTCCTGCCTGCAGCTTTCCTGGCTTTGAAGCTGGACTCTCACAAGCCAGGTCGTACTCTTCATCAGGCTGGGAGAAGGAGGCACGTACTGCACGCTCCTAGAGGCCCTTCCCCTTGGTTTGATGCCATTTCCCACCCCAGAGATAAGCTGACTGCCCGTGTGTGCCTGTAACTTGAACTTTCTGTGGAGAGCTATTGACCAAGCTTCTCCAGAGCAGCTCCAAGGTGCCTGCACTTAGGGATAGAGCTGATAAGGGCTGCACTATAACAGACTGCACTTGAGCAAGCCCTGGAGGCCTGGGATTCTGGGTCAGTCTGGAGTTTTATCTGAACCTGGAGGTGGGAATCAAAAGCATGTGAGCGCTGGATTTTGCAGGAGACTCCTGAAACTTGTGCTCCTGTGCCGAGGCTGCTCTGAAGGTATTCGTCGTTCCTTCAGTGCTGTGCTCCTCTCCCAGCCTGAGGTCAGAAGGAAAGAAGGGCAAAACCAAAAAAGTGACTGAGAGGGTGCGCAGCTGGAGCCTGACCTTTGTGTTCCCTCGGTATCTGCACGCTCAGGGGGTGTGTGTATTTCCTCTACACATCTGCTTATTCTAATCAGCATCAGCATTTAGATGAAACAACTGACCTGAATACTTACCCAAACTGCAAAGATTTGGGGCTCGGATGTTGATGAAGTGTGTTTCAGTTCCCTTTAATGTTTCCACAGCTCTGCAGTATCTGGCTGCAGCTGGGATCAATAACAAAGGTGCCAAAATAAAGCAGGAGTGGCTCTTTTTGGGCTTTTCCAAGCCTGACACAAAGAAAATAAGAAAGCAAGATGGCCTGTAGTTAACCAGAGTGTTTTCTTACCTCATGGTGCAACAATTTGCCTCAAAAGAGTCCAGCGGTCAAAATAGCACAGAGCATCCTTTTTCCTTCCAGCTCTTTCAGGGATCTCTGAAAGAAATTTTCAGGGTCTTCTTCAGAGACAGTGAAGTAGCCTGAGAGCTGTACTGCTCTGGAAGAGCCGGCACCCGTTGTGGCTCCCCAGGAAGGTCCCAGCTCGTAGGGGTGCTGCTCAGGAGACACCTAAAATAATTGCCACTGGCATCTCATAAACGTACATCGCTGCACTGTTAGAGTATTTACACGGGCTTTTTAATAAAGCAAACAAAATGTCTTAAGGGCCTCAAGAGGGCCTTTGGTTTTAGTCCAGTGCTTGGAGTTGAAAGGAGCTGTCAGCTTGTTCACTGAGCTTGTCCTGGGCCCTAAGCAGACTTTCTTCCTTTGGCTGTACTTTGCCTGGTGTTAACCAGAGAGTGCTGTGTTGGGAAGATGGGTTTGTGTGTAAATTCTCCTAAATCACCGAAATCGGTCCTGTAACTTTCTTTTGTCTGTTTCTAGGATGTGCTAAAACAATCCCTAAAGATTGCAAATAAATAGCCAGTGTCAGGGCCTTATCGTGAATGAACTCAACTCCTCTCCTGCATGAAAACCACATACTGTAGTGTCAGTTTTGGAGGGGATGACAGAAACCAGAATCCCAAATTACCACGGCTTGTGGCTATTTTGAGCCTTTTTCTGTCAGCTGAGGCTGAATTTCTTCATAGTTTAATTAGAAATCTTAGCTGGCTGGAGGATGGAATGGTTTCTCTGGAAGCCTTGGCAGTGCACCTAAATAAGCAGATTTCACATCCTGCTGGTTTCCCCCTGTAGGATCCTACGTTACTTATTGTACTGATGTATGGGGATGGAGGATTAGGGTGTCTGGCCACAGCTGTGGAGGTAGGAAGCTGGGTTTATGCCGAAGACTGGTATTTGCTGGCCTCCTTGCAAGGTGGGTTGCTCAGGTCTGGGGCTCAGGAGCTAGCTCAGCGTTCATAGTTACAGAAGTTGGAGCAAGTTAGCTTTCTGTGTTTGAAATTACTGCTGCTATTAAGTGCTCTGATTTAAAAACATCTTGTGATATGGAGTACAAAGGGTGGTGGGAACCTCTGTGTTTCTCCCCTTTTCTTTTTCCTCCAGACTTCTGTTTCACTTTCCAAAAAGGAATGTGAACTTTGCTGTGCAGAACCAAAAATGCTGATTGAACGTTGGGCGGACAGGTTTTGCCAAGCTTCATTTTTCTCACCCTGAGTCCAGGCCTTTGTCCTTTCTTATAGCAGTCTCATCTTGTATTGTTTTGCCAGTTTAAATGTCATGGGTGACTTCTTATGATCCAGGTTAGGTGCTCAGGTTCTCTTATTCATTGACCCTGCGTGTATTGGTTTGGTGGTTGTACGTACTTTTTCTTCCTGTAAAGCCTCTCGTCCTAGATGGAGGCTAATTGTGCAGCTTTTAAAGGTCTATTAACTGTTAGACCTTTGAAAATAAAACAGTGGATCAAACTGGGTGTACTGCTTAGTTCATACAAGGCTGTTCATCCACGAGGCTGATGTGAAGGTACATCTGGACACACACAGGAGGTACAGCAAGTGGCAAAGTCTGAGTGAAAACACTGGTCTTCTGGACATGGTGGTTATTTCTGCCAGAGCAGGTAAAGCGAATATCTGGTTAAATTGCACAAGAGCTGGCCAGTTACACTGCTGGTGCTGCAAGCATATTCTTGAAAGCAGGACTTGGCACTGCTTGCTGCCACCTCACCACCCTGGCTTCATGTGCTCTGGTTCTTGGCACTGAGTTCCTACTACTGAAAATAGGGTGGAATAATGCTGGGCAGCAAATCATTTATAACCCAGTGAATTTAGGAGGTGGAAAGGGCTTTAAATGACTGATTTAACTGGTCTGGAAGAGCCACGAAATTCTGCTTGGAGCCAGAGTGGGGTAAATAGCCTAGGTGTCCCCTTCTCTGCCTTGTTCATTCATGCTTCTGAGGGGGGGGAACTGGAAGTCTTTCAGACTAAACAAAACTGCTTGACCTCTCGGTACAGCCTGCTCCCCCTCTACTCCCCCCTTAAACGCACACACAATTCACAAAAGCTTTTGGCAATGCCAATATTGTGATCTCTACCCCACTCCCCAAATTCACTCAGCTCCATTTAGTACACTTTTTTTGGCAAAGATAGCCCGACTTCACGCTGTGGAGAATATTTGTTTCTTAATAGAACATGGAGCAGAAGTGGAATTGTGCTGGTTGTGTATATTTTGCCTTCTGAAGATTAGCCCCAAGCAATTATCTGACTGGCCTGTGCCAGAAAAACACAACAGAACAATTTTAGCAGTGCCAACGAAAACTCCAGAATGTGTTGCACTCAAGAGTGTAATTTTAGATTCTGTTTTCAAGTAGTATTTCTGTGACATCATTGACTTTAGGAAAAATAATACCCCAGGGCTTGCTTTACAAACAGGATGGAGCTTTACGATTTGGCAGCTTTTTGTAGGCAGAAAGACAAATGTTCATCACATAAAACCTCTGTGTGACAACAGGCTTTGCTTCCTTTCAGAAGTTAAAAGTAATAAGAAAACGTTAGAATTGATGAAGAAAGGAGGTTGGTAGGCACTTGTCTGCTGCCCTCAGGGCAGGGATGCTCTGATCACCTGTAGGATAAGCTGAGCTGTGCGAAGGTTTGTTCTGGGATCGAGAGCGCTTCTGGTTAAACTCTGTGTGCAGAGTTGCCCTGGGCAAGATTTGGGCTTTCAGAAACACAGTCCTTTCCACTTGTGCTGCTTCTGGTCCCTAGTCACGGCACAGACGTACTCAAACCCGGTGATAGGATGGGGAGGCTCTGCTGCTCCCCTGAGTGGGCTCCTCCATTTGGATGCCACCTCTCTGGTCTGCTCATCAACTGCTCTACCGTCAGGAGATGTTTCCAATTTTTCTTTCTTCTTTTTTTTTTCCTTTTTTTTTCCTTCCAGGAGTTCTCTGTTGATGGTAGGACTGGAAGGGACCCCGTGAAGCTGTCTGATCCTTCTTCCCAGCCTGCTTGGGGTCACCTGCACTCGAAAGAGGCTTTGCAGGTTGCTTGACAGACCTCCCAAGCCAAGGTGCCACAGGCTCTCCTACTCAAAACCTTAGTTCTTTCTGTTAGAAAGCGTTCTCTTCATTCTAACCCAAACCTCCCTTTCTGTAAGTGTAAGCCCATCGCTTCTGCATTCTGCACGCACTGCAGACAGGATGAGGACTTTCCAGCCTGCGGTGGGGCGTTCTGCATTTGACCCTCGCTGGGACTTTCCTGTTTTCTCCCACCCCTCCTGGTCCCTTCCTTAGTGTGAAGAGTCTCTGTGCTTTTATTTCTGCTGCTTCTTCGTGGGTAGATATTTTCAGAAATCTATCATGGTATCTGCACCAGATGCTTTGGGCAAATCCTAAGTGAATTAAAGGAAAGTTAATGTCTGTATAAGCCCTCTTCATTCTAGAAGCCTTTGTAGGCTCAGCGTGGTGCTTTCAGGTGTGTGGAACAACTAGTTTCCCTTCAGTAAGGGATTTCCTATAAGGATGGTGTGCTCTGGCTCTGGGGCAAATCACGCTGCAACCTCTCCTTTGCTCTGTGCCCCCCAGCATACGCAAGTGGAAAACTGGTGGCGTTAAGCAGGATGAATCACTTGTGGCTTGAAGAAGGGATGACACCGGCTCTGTCAGCAGCTGGTTGATTCAGCATACTCTCAGGAATTCACCAAGTTCGTAAGGTCAGTCACATTACACACACATTTCTTCCGCAACCAGCTCCAGTGGTGTCCTTCCCAGCGCACATTGGTGCATCTGGCACGGCGTGGCTCTGGTGTTGCTTGACCACAATCCTGTTTGGCAAGCTCGGGTCTGAATCAGTAGGCTCATTGTTTGCTGGGGTGGCCAGACATAGGCATCAGGTTGCCTCTGGGGTGTGTGAACTAACAAGCTCTGTTCCAGAAAAACACGTGAAGCTCATGCTGATTTCCATGAAAGTGAATAATTTGCTGTGAGCATGAAGAGGGAGGGGCCGTGTCTTCCCCTCAGTGTGCGCAATGTCCAAAAATCTTGGGCACTGCTGTAATATAAATAACAGAACCGCCTAGTCTCATCAGTTTGTAGACTCCCTTGGGGAACTTTGCATTCTTCTGTAAATATGAGCTTTGTGGGAGAAGTCTGATGCTACACGAGCATGTGAGAATTTCCTTCCCAGTTGGCATGAAAAGGCTATAAATCTGTGGAGATGCAAGCCCTTCCCCCTCCCCATTCTTATAAAATTAATGGGAATTCAGTTGAGCCAAAACAAAGAGTGGTTTCCCTCAGGCAAAGTTGTCTTCTTTTGCCTTTTTTTTTTTTTTTTTAAAGGAGGAATTTTAGCATACAGATAGAAAACCTTGTTTAAATCTGTGCTTAATAATGCAGTAAGTGTCCAGAGCAAAGGAATTGTATCTTCTGCTCTGCTTTGGGCTTTCAACTTCCTGGGAGTAAAGCTGAAAAACAAACAAGGAGTAATGCTAATGGAGATTAAGGGTGACCTGGGCCTGTGGTGGTTTGCATGACCTGTGACGGTTTGAGTTGTTTGGTGGTGGGAGACTTTCAGACTCTACCTCTGTCAGAGATCAGCCACTTCACTTTGGCTGCAGAGCTTCTCTTTCTCCTTTCTACCGCTCTGTTGTAGAGATGTTTTAGAGAGATAGTGGCAGACAGCTAATAACAGATAGCCTCTACATCCTTAATTCTCCTCTGTGCCTCTAAAACCCCTTTGCACAAAGTGGTGGCAAGTGCCAGCGTGGTAACGTGACTTTTTTCTAGTCAAATCCTCTAGAAGGTCTCTGGGCCAGTGGGGAAAAAACCTACCCAGTGGGCCCTGCTGCCTGAGTGTATAGCTGGGGCCATCTCAGAACCCTGTCTGTCTCTAAACCCTTCCTGCCACGAACTTCTGGAGGAGGAACTACATGCAGAATTCTTCCTTTCCACCATGCCTGGTTCGATACTTCTTGGAGACTTGGAGGAAGGCAGTAGACTTCTGTCCCGCTGCTCAGAAACTGGACGAGGCTGGTAGCCGTCAGAACAGCAGCAGCAAAAGGCGGTTTCAGACCAGTTTGGCACAGTTGTCGATGACGGCTGCCTCCAGCTTTGGGAGCAATGCAAAACCTACAGAATACAACCTTCACTGGTAGCTGAGATGCAAAATCCTTGCAGACTCATATGAGTATTAAATGTTAGGCACTGTGAGCCATTTTTATGGCGTGGGTTTGCATTTGACATCGGAAGGGAATTATTTATTAATTTATGTTATGTCTGTGACAATTTGGTTTGTACTTGTTTTCAAACGGACTTGGAATTTCCAGGTCCAAGTGGATGATGGAAAGTGTTTTTGTTTACTTTTGGGCGTGCAAAGGGATGCCTTCCAGGGCTTCAAATAATGCTCACTGATTTACAGCCATGTAGAGGTACCAGCTATTCCATAACAGCACTAAAGGCAGCTTTAGGGCAGGGGGGAGCGTGGTCTGTGAGGAGGTGATTACACCCAGAGGATCAGAGGCACAGCTGCACTGCGTGCCTGGTGATGCCCCGGGGATGTGATTATCTCTTGATAACAGAACTCCCCGCGCGCCTCCGTGCCTGCTGGAAACGGCTCTGCAGAGAGCGGGTTCCCCTGGAGCAGGTCCTCCTGTATTTGGGAACCTGAAGCAGCTCTTTGCCCGGATGGTGCCTGAGATGTCTGCCTGATATTGTCAGAGCTGGTTTTCAGAAATCCTGAGGCACCTGACGGCCTACCGAGGGCAACAAATATCTGCAGCCAGGTGGATGGAGCCTGCAGCTCCAGAAGAGCACGGCCCCTGCGAGCAGCTGCTTAGAGCAGCGGCTCAATGAGCAGCAGAATGTCTGGGACAGGGACGTGGTGGTCCTGGGCCAAAGACGCTGCTGGCTGGGTTGGAGGACAATGCCATGGTGCCTCTGCTGTTCTCCTCCCTTCTCCCTTTTCCCCTCCTTGCAGCAGGAGAAGCCAGCCTATCGTGCCTGGAGCAAGGCAACAACGTGTTCTCGCATGGCTGCCCTTGAGCCACCTCAATCCAAAAACCGCTGTAGGTACTGTGAATGGGATTGGTTTTTTTCCTCTCTTTCTCTCTCTCTAGATTTGATCTACAGCTATTCTCAATGCAGCTTGCTGCTGGAAATAGTTGCTGAGAGCAACGTGATATGGCAAGGGTTTCTTTTTTTTTTTTTTTTTTTGCTGCCTTAACCTTCTGTACCCTGCTATTGAGAGAGTTTTGATGTGTTTGACTGGGAGTATGGGATTCTTCACCCTGAGGCACCAGTCCTGCTGGATCCCAAATGCGCTAATGCTCATTTACAGCAACATCAAGTGGCACGTTGCAACTGAGCTTTGATCCTACAGCAGGGGCTCATCCGCTAAATGACTGCAAGGGTGGTAGTGTCCCTAAGGGTTAGGCTCAGCATATGTTTGCACAGGGAAAGGGCGGATATCTGAAAGCGCGTTCAGCATTTTCTTGGATAGGTTATGGAGGGAGACAATGCTGTATGCTGCTTTTGGAAGGAAAAAAGCAACAACCCAAAACCCAGCTGATAACGCAGGGCTCTCTGAGCCTGTTGCACATTCCCTTTTTAGAGAATTCTGCTTTCTCAGTCCTGGGAGAGGAAGCAAGAGGTAAAGCTGTCTGCCTAATTTTTCTTTTTTGTCATCCTCTTGCAGAGAATTTTTGCTCTAGTCTGCAGACAGAGGGAAGAGCTGGGTGGGTGGTGATGAAACAATCATCACTTAAAACTATTTGCTGATAATGAGTCACTCTTCACGGAGTCCCAATCTGTTCTCCCTTCTGTCAAATACTCAGAGAACAGCGAGTCTGCCTGCTTTGCTGCAGAATTCTTTCTGAAGGATGGATTCTAGCGGGGGGAATTGGTGAGAAAGAGGGAAGAATGAATGTGCTTGTGGGGGGAATTAGTCAAGAGGTGCATCTGTGCCAAACCCGAGTATGAACCTGCTGGTAGCTCAGATGAGGAGCTGCAAGAGTCACCCTCAGTCTATAGGCTGCATGTTCTGTGGCTGGCATGAGTCTCGCTGAGTCCCCACTGCCTTTGTGCTTCAGCTGAAAGTGGTTTTGAATGCAAAGTGTTCAGGCTGGGTGGCGAGACGCAGGCCTTTCTCCCCAGGATGGGGTGGTATCAGATCTTTCCAAAGGATAAAGTAACCTCTTCAACCACCACCAGCCTGCTCTGATCCAGAGCCTGGTAGGGAAGAACCTCAACGGTGAGGTGTTCTGTGCATCGCCTGTTGCACTGATGCTCCAAGCCTGACCTGTACATTGTACAATGGTACCTGTACAGTAGTGTCAGTACACCCAGCAAAAAGTAAAATAAGGCTTGCATGATACCAACAGGCAGCTATGCTGTGCTCCTGCAGTTCCAATTGCAACGATTTATAGTCAATATCTTGATAAATGCCATCTGGTGTGTTAAGTGCTGTCTGGCTTGTGTTGTGCTAGGATGGCTATGATGTCTTCCCTGATATGATTCCTGCAGTAATAGACCAGTCCTGTAGATTTCAATGAAAAGTCAATTTTCTTGTAACAAGGTTTAATGGGAAGTTTATCGGAGTATTGATAACAGGGAATGCAATAGATACATGTCCTCAGAGTTAATACACTATAAGACATTAGAGCATACATTGCATATTTATCACTGTCAAATTCAACTAAGATTTTAATTATGAATAAAAAGAGGTGCTCATTCAAGCACAGGAAAGTAGGTGCAAGGGAAGGGCTGAAAATAGGTGCTGAGGCAGACGGGGGACACAAAACGCCCCAAATCAACAGGAGAATTGAGAGGTTGGTCGTTTGTTCTGAGAACTACGTGGACTTGTGCTATGAACACATCACAGGTGTTTATGTGTTTGTCTGGTACCCTCAAGGGAGCTGGGGGCTGGCAGTGAAGTGGACCTGTGTCGCATGCCAAAATAACCTGGAGGAGATCTGGGGCATCCTTAGCTAGTGCCCAGGATGTGCTGCTCTCCATCTGCCCCGTCACAAACCCAGCGAAACCTCCCACCAACGTATTACTGCCTCTCAGAATATCCTGATTGTACTCTGCTGCTTCAAACACAGTAATCCTTCTTGCAGATCAGCTATAAGGTAATCCTCCTTTACAAGTGAGAGCACGATGGGCCTCTGCCATCAGACATGATGTAATCCTGCTGCATCAGGTAGAGCATTCTTCCTCCATCACGTGAAATACTCTCCTCTGGCTCCTTGCACCAGGCTGCAGCCCCTTTCTGCAGGATGACTTCCACATCCATGGAGTGTGGTTCTTCTCTAGGCTCAAAGCGATAAACCCCTTTAATTCCTCGGTGTGCTCTGCTTTAACATATGTCCCTAGAAATGGTAGCAAAGGGGAAATCTCTACGTTGTATGTGATGAGCTCTTTGGAGCAGAGGCCCTTTCTGTTCCGCTTATGCAAGACGTGGCACATTTTGGCGATAAGAAGCCGTGGGTGTTACTTGAATAAAAAAAAATAGCTGACAGTCCCTCTTGCTTGTAATTCTCTACAGAGACTAACTTCTCCTCTGTTCTGCACAGGCCATTTAAATGTTGTGAAGCTTCGGAGCTGTGCTGAGAACAGGTGCTGCAGCCTTCATACGCTGGCGGCTGCCTGGTGTTAAACAGCTGCCAGCTCTCCCAGCTGTACCCTGCTCCCCTCCTGGTAGCTCAGGTGTGTTTGCCCTGTCTTGCACAGACTGTTGTTTTATAATCCTTCTGCTGGGGATGATACAGGAGAGCTGTCTTTGCATGTATGTTCTCCGTAACCTTTCTCTAATCCTTCCTGTGGGTCCCGAACACTGTAAATCCTCGTCTCGTTACGTACAGACTCTGCTGGCTTCATGGTTGGGGAGGGGAGGAGCTGGAGATGCTGTCATGTGGAAGGAAAGCATGTATCCTATCGCTCCTCTAATCCTCCAGTCTGTTAGAAAGCAGCTACACATCCTGCCTGATTGAATACCTGCCTTGTAATTCAATCTAGGGGTTCCGCTGCCATTCATAAATAGATTACATTGCTCTGCTGCGGCGTGCTGCGAGGCAGGCTGCTTGATCGAATGGGGGCTCGGTGTATTCCACCAGGCAATGCAGGATGGGTTTTTTTCTCTCTGCCCCTGTTGTAGGGAACTGGAGGGACTGAGCAAGAAGCTAGTCGGGGTGCTGGAGAGCTGGGGCTGCCACCCTTCTTGGCTTTTGGAGACGCATCCCCAAATATTCCCTGGGCTCGGAGCTACGTAACGCATCCTGCGTCGAGAGCTGGGCAGGTGGAGTGCCTGGGATAGCTGGCGGGGGCGAGCAGCAGTGGCTGCTCAGAGATGCCACAGCTCCCCTGTGCGAGTGGATTAACGTGGCTGTGCTGCTGCTGAGCAGCCGGTGAGCTGCTGGCCGCTGAGTCAGCACCGCCTTCCTGCTGCGGCTTGCAGGCTGCGCGGGGCTCCGAGGGAGCTGTTGTTATAGAGGAACATGGTGGTCCTTCTAACGATAATTGCATTTAGGGTATGCTGCTACAAGTCTAGATGTTGGTGGTGAGATGGGTGCTGTCTGTTTTTAATTTGTCCTCTTAACCAGAAGTTTGGCTTGTACAGTGCTGACCTCTGCCTCTACAGAAGTGACTGCAGAGCGAAGCCGGGCTGGACTCGTGTACTTTTATGTCTTTCTATTGGCACCGACTGGCGCTTTCTTGGTAACATCAGCACAAGTCTTCTGGGCTCAGTGAGCAGAGGATGATGAGTGGGTGTTTCTCACGTATGGAAGACCTTGTCTTCAGACAGCACACTGCCAGGGAGGAGGCACAATGATCCGTACCTGCAAAGTGCATCTCCGTCTGCCTGGCTTGAGAATGAAGTTCAGAGCTGGTAGGAAATAATCAGACTTTGTTTAAAAAAGCAAACCAAACAAAAAACAGCTAAACAAAAAAAAACGTGACATCTCAGCTTTTTTGCTGGGATCAGAACCATGAGGCGGTGTTTGCTTGTGAGCTCCTCGCTCGCTTGGAGACCCTCGAGCTGCTCTAGACTCAAGGCTCAGTGGAGGTGGGGACTGAACGGGGGAAGCTGGTAGTGCGGTGCTTGGTCCCCCATGTTCATCCCTCTTGGTTGCGAAGTGGGTGATGCTCTTTTCTTCAAGAGAGGCTTGGTGGCTCCTTTGGAAAAGCCTACCTGGGCACCTTTTTGTGTAGAGTGAACCAATCTTGCTGCAGTGCTATTTTTCCCTGTTTTTTATGTTCATTAAATGCTGTGTATTCACATGGAGGCTCTAAAATAAATAATTGTTGCAGAAGTACCTTTTAAAACTTGTCAGCTGAGGGTTTTTTCCCCAGTACCTTTGCCTCTCAGGACTATAAATGGCTTCCTAAAGCAGGGGAAAACCATTATTAATTACACTGCCTAATGAACTCATTTGGCTTTTTGCCCAGCTTCCAAAAACAGCACTAGCACCAGGCTGGATACTGTTGTCTCACTGTAATTATGTTTATATGGAAAGTTAATTTTTGTTTTCATAAATTGATCTGAGGCTTCTGGAAGCTATTTGGAGATAATTAACTTTGCCCACACAGACCTATATAAGGGCATTTGTTTACAAGGTAGTGCTTGGTGCTGGAGCATGGAGGTATGTTCCTGGGTTCATCTGGAACTATTCAGTTAGCAGCTCTGGGCAGCTGTTTCCAGATTAGATTCCTTCTTTGTAGACAGCAATAGCAAGCAAACAACAGAGCCTTGGGATTTTGTAGACTGGTAACAACCCTCTGGGAGGACCCGCAGTCCCTAGCCACAGTCCAAATGAGCTGCGATCCAAATAATTCAAATACTGCAAAAGTCAGTGCTAGCATCACAAACTCCCTTGATGGGAACAATAAATGTGACAGTCCCAAATGGAAAAGGCCTGCAAGGACGTGAGACCAGGCCTCTGCAAATAAGTAGCTGTTACGGCAAAAGCACTTCCCATATATCTTTCATAAAGGTGGGGATGGAGAGCAGGCAGCAGAAATGCAAGGTGATTTAATGGGACCTTCACCGGCAGGACACACGATGCAATATTGCAGAATTGACTTATTTGTTCAGCGAAAGGCATGTGTCTTTGGGTTCCTGGCCCCTGTGCTGAACTCTGCTTTCAAATCAATTCATTAATGAGCTAATTAATTATGCATGGGGATCTGCTAGAGGAATGTGTAATAACCTCGGCATGCAGAGCCCTGCTCCCAACACATGGCTACAGAAGAACAATAGAGGAGGAGAAAGCGAGGTCTCCTTGGCACCCCTCTGCCTGTTTGGGAGCTCTTGTCTGACTCCGTAAAATGTAGGGGAATGAATATGTGAGGCACTCGGGGTCACGACTAATCAAAAAGCAGCAGAGGGCCTGGCTGAGCGAAGCCGCTTGTGTAGGTCAGTGCTCGTGGTGCTGATTTTTAAAGCTACAGAGCTCCTGTTTCAGTGCACTGTGGGATTTTTAATTTAAATTACAAATAAAAATAAAAATTCCCGTAAGCCCTAAAGATGTACTAATTCTTTATTGCACACTTCAAAAACCAAGGGCAAAGATCCGTCAGAAGGCCTTCAGGCTAGATTGGCATAAAATGTGTCTCTGCTTTTGCTGGGGAGGCAAAAAAAATGCTAATGGTATTTGGAGTTCATAGTTTGGGGTCTACGGGCGATCCTGTCTGTTCTCATCTGTCGTGCTTGTAACAAAGAATGAGCTTTCCCAGCCCTTGCAGAATACCAGCGTCCAGCCTGCAGCCAGGCTGCCAGCGAGCTCATAAATTGCAGTTTTGCCTATTGAGCCTTTATGTTCCTGTCTCTTGAGCAAATCCCCAGGGTCAGTGTTTTGCAAGTTTTATCTGGTGCCGCAGCCGGGACCAGGAGACGTGTACAGATCGAAGGTCAGCGTCCTGGCACAGCAGCCCTGGATGAGATCAGAAGAAAAGGAACTTCCAGAAGATGCTTGTGGTGTTTCATCTGCAAATCACATTGCTGTCAAAGAAGAGGCAAAGTGAAGTGTTTGCAGAGAAGTTGCAGGTTGCCAAAGTCTGATCTTCTTCTTCCCTCCCCCCCGTTCCCATCTGACGCAGGGTTATGCTGACTTGTTGCTGGCAGGGGACACATCGGTGGCTCGGGGTCCAGCTACTTCTCATTGACCTCTGGGGCTCTGCCGGTGACCAGGCAACTTTGCTTATGCTGTCTCTTGCTTTGCTTGCTCTGTATTTGAGCAAAGCGGGTGTTCAGGTACGTCCGTACCCTGCGCTAGCTTTGTTGGCTGGCACACAGCTACTTGTGTGTGTTTAGCCAGCTGGATCAGCGCCTGGACATCCCCTGTCCTTTCCTGTGGCAGAAAGTGGCCTGAAGACTTTGCTGACAGCTCTCTCGGAGACACAAACCCACGTGGCGCTGGCTGTCTCAGCCTGCCCCTTCGGGCCAGCTCTCTTCTCAGATCTTGTCCTGGGATTAACCAGCACCGCCAGAGGCAATTCCAGGCTGAAAATGATGGCAGCAGCTGAAGTGGGGCTTCCTCTAGGACACCCTTACTTTGGACACCAGGCAGTAAAATGGGTTGAGCGCACACGTGCACCGAAGACTTGGAGCAGTAATGTTAGAACAAAATCCCTGGAAGCAGCTGTTTCCCAGGCAGGGAGGAAGAACTGTGAGTCTGAGTGGCTGCTCCTTCCTCCTCCATCTGCCGAGCTCTCCCCAGCGATAGGTGAAGGGTTTACCCTTCATCTCCCCAGTTATTTGCTTCCGTATTTCACAGAGACTGTTTATTGTGCACAACAGGCTTCTCCATAGCTGTGTTCCCATGCCAACCATTCTGCAATATGGTGTACACGCTCGGTGAAACAAAGCAGCTTTAATCCTCAACCTTTGGATGTCTTCTGCCCATCGGGGCCAACCCTCCGAAGAGGAACCCTGCTGCTTGCAGAGCGCAGCTCCAGGTTCCGGTTAATTGGTCCCAGTCATTAAGGGAAATTCAGTTTATGTCCACTGGGACTGTGAAGGGAGTGGGATTTTTAATAGCAAATATCTACAGTGTGTATTGGCTGTCCTCAGGTTTAAAAAAAAAAAAAAAAAAAGGAAAGAAAAAAAAAGCAAAGCAAACTTTCAGCAGAGAAGAAATGCTTCTAATTACTTGCCGTTGGCAGAATGGCTGCCCTGCTCTTTAGAAGCTGTATTTATCTCCTGTAAGAACCAGCTCATTAGCTCTATTGCTCACACAGCTAATCAACAACATAATTAATAATTATTTATATGGCACCCATGGCAGAGGGCTTTGGATCACATAACAAAACATCATTTCCTTATGATCACTCGAGCGTTTCTAACAGTCTCTTTTGTCTCTCCCTCTTCCACCCCCCTCCTCTTTCCCTTCTTCCCTCCCTCCCTCCCTCCCTTGCCTGTTCTTGGCCTTTCAGTCCAGTTCCTGAAGCCTGGCACAGGTTTTCAGCTAACTTTCCGCCGAGTGTCTCCCTCCTGAGCCTAGCCCAGCGCTACAAAGCTGCGGCAAGCTCCTTGGGAAGCTCTGTGCAGGAGGCGACGTGAAGCTGCTCGGAGGGGACACAAGGGAACCGTGACCCTAAGGAAGGTGAAGGGCTCACGGGGAGATGGGGAGGAGGAGAGCATGAACTCAGGCAGTGCCGTTTTCACGGTGCTGCTCATGTCAGAGAGCCTCATTTCCTACAGGGTTACTTTTGGAAAGCATGTCAGGTGTCAAAATGCACTCGGGAAAAAGCTGAAAATGTGTTTTGGGTGACCGGTGAGAAGGAGAGGAGGGAGAAGCCGGTGTCTGGTTAGGGACCCTTCTCCTGTGCTCTAGAAGGGGCATGCCTGCACAGAGGAAGTGCGTGCACCTTAATATTACTACCAAAATATGAGGTCCTGAAGCGGGTTGTTAGCGGTGTGTGATGTTGCCCTCTGCCAGCAGCGAGACAGCCGTGTCCTGCTGTGGGAAGGCCACCCCTGCGCTATCCCTGCCTCAGTGCCTCGGAGCTGGGAGCCAAACGGGACTGAACATCTCCGCGAACCACAGCGTGAGGCTGGGGAGCTGCTTTTGCTGGCACCACGTGTTGCTGAGCAGATGGGCTGCTGCCTTTGTACCCAATGAAGTTTTGCAGAGAGGGTGGCTTTGGTGTGGCATTTCAGTAATTGTTGCCAGCACAGAAGAAACAGCAGGGGAAGCATCTCCAGCTCTTTACTGCCTGCTTTCCCTGCTCCTCATGCCCCCATCCGACACGTAAACGAGTGCTTGCCCACAAACCGCAGTGATGGGGGGTGGAGTGGAGAGGGAATAACATCAGATTCGCTGTAGGATGCAACAGGTAAAATTCTGGTGAGGGAAAATAATGGTGGAAAAAATGTTAACGGAGTGTATTAAAATGTAAGAGGGCAGAGGCTGCTGTGTCCCTGTCAGGAAGAGTTGAAGAACACAAGGTCCAGGTTGGCTGTAGACGGTTTGAGCGTGGCTTGCTGAAGCATTTGATGTTCCCTTTCTCCCTAGGCAGGTAGCAGCAGGACTGTGCTGCTGGCTGGCAGCGCTGCAGGACTCGCCATCCTGCCCTTGCCTGTGGAGGTGGGCACTGCAGCGAGCTGAAACCCTGATGCTGGCTCTGCCCTTTTATTTACTGACACTGGATTCTACATTTCAGCTGCCACTAGGTGTAAGGAGCTGCCCTTTGGTTAAACATAGGGGGTCCCTTTGGCCTCTGATACAGCAGCGAGGCTCTAACACTTTTTGTGCTGCCTTTTATTTTTGGAGGGAAAGAGTTGAGACAGGAACAACACTTTAGGGTTAAAATAAGAAAATAATCTGAAAGGTTCCAGGAATGTGGTCTTTATCCCAACCAAGTTTTCACTTCCTCAGTACTTGTGGCTTTTCCTTGTTTGTTAAAGGGACTGTTTCCCCTGAAAAACACAGCTTGACAGATTGCCCAGGCCTCATTGGCAAATCTGATACAAGTTGACTCATTTCTCCTGGTTCAGGTGAGTGATCCATCTCTCTTATCCATTGATTTTTCTGTCCTTCTGTTTCAAGATTTATGGAATGAGATGTATCAAGGAGCAAATGCTGTTTCCAACCCCTTGAAAGAGTAAAGCTGTTAGTGTTTTGTGGCTTTTGCACCCTCTTCTCCCTCCCTCTGTGCTTCCCCCCAACCCCAAAAAGAAAAAGGACACCATTAGGTTTTAAAAGCTGATTCCATATCACAACAGAATTCATCATCTCCAAGAGAGTCTACTACATATCATTATTTTTTTTGTGGCCTGTCCATCCACCCTTGACATGGTTGTTAAAAACGCTTCCGCAATTTGTGAGCTAACAGGCACTGAGCAGATGGGAGAATTGTGAGTTGCATCCTTTTATTTTTTTAATTTATTTTGCATTAAACAATCCATTTTCAAGCTGATGAATAAAGACATATTTGGAAAGAAATGTGGTTGAGATGAGGACAACATCTCTGACCTTGGCCACATGGGTTGTTTTCTTTTCCTGGAACACTCTCTCTTGCACATGATCTGCCCCTGAATACTTGCTGTGCCTTTTGGTGATATTTCCTCCCAAACATTGATTTTTTAAAAAAATTTTTATTTTTGTTTTAATACATCTAACAACAACAGAAAAAGTTAAGGCACTTGTGACCAGGAACTTCAGCATTTGGTCTGTTCCTTCACTCTCTGTTACGAGTAGCTTTGATTGAAACATTAGGGTGGAGGCTTTCGCTTGCTGTGCTGATAAACTAGGTCTTACCCTACGGACTCCTGTGTCATTGCAGATGTAGCCAAAAAATAGGCAGATTTAACGTACAGATCTAATGTTTTTAAATATGTGAGAAATACCCCTACCTCTCTGCTGTCTCTGGGAGGTTTAGCTGCTGTCGCATCGCTGCCGGATGAATGAACGTGTGCCCTTTATCTGGTTGCCACTTCCCCCTTCTTTGGTCCTTTGTGGCAGCATCAAGTGTACATGCTATGCACAGATGATGTTTGAAAGGCTGAGTGATACATTATATTGTTGAGCAAAATCGGTTGGCATGTTTATCTGGCTTATTTCATGAGCGCTTGAAGAAACAAAATCAATAATATTTATGTAATGCTCCTGTCAGCCGCTTCAGCCTCTCCCTTGCAACTCTGCTTGCTTTTCCTGAAATGAGTTATGAAATGTACTTAATCATATAGTGTGATGACCACCGAGCAGCAGCTCCAAAGCTGTTTTGATCACTGCAACGTACAGTAAATGCTTAAGTAATTTTCATGTGCAAATGAGCATAAGTTAGTGTAGTGTCTTATTTGCAAACAAGCTTGGATGGCTGTGCTGGTTTCATATTTTTACTGTCAGGAATAATATCCCTCTGAAGGGAGTCGCTTTGTTGCAGCTGTTTTACAGCGCAACCTGCAGAGAAGGTCCCGGGCTGAGCAAGAGGGAGCTGGTGCAGGGCACGGCAGTCATGGCGCTGCCATTGACATCGTGGGGCGTTTTCAGTAAATCAGGTTTTCACACCACATATTAAGCTGACAAGACCTACAGGACTCAGTAAGTGTTAATCTTCACTGAGTCCTGGTAGTTGGTGAGGTTATCAGAACCCTTCTCTGCTTTAGTAGTTGGCATGCACTTTGCTACTGGTGTTGTAGACCAAAAGACAAAAGACAAGTCCGTCCTTTGTATTTCATGGGGACATCTCCCTAAGTGAACTTAACGACGACTGAAGGTGAAATGTTGCCACAAATCCTGACTCAGACCTTCCTTTAGCAAGGTGTTTGCTTTCCAGTAGACACCCCTGGCTCCTGCATGATGTCCTGACTCTCCAGAGTGTGCTGTGCCATAGCTCTTGGATTATAGGAAACACTGGAACGATACTGTGCAGGTCTCTTATTCCTCAGGAACATCAGTAGGAATCAGGGGTACTTCTGCGTGTCATCTTAGGTGCAGGAAGTATTAATCCGAAAGCATGGGCCAACGTCTGGGGCAGAGAGAACCCCTGTGTAAATAGGAAGGGGGGAGAAGGGTGCCATGTCCTTCATGCCCTCTGCCTTCATGGTGGGGGACGTGTACAGATACATGACAGACTTTTGAAGTGCCTGCTTTCGTGTGTGTGCATGCAGTGTTGCTCTATCCTGAGCTCCTGGGAAGGACGAACTGCTAATTTTTACGGGGCGCTTTCTGTCTAAGCGAATTAATGACCTACATTGACTAAAGGATGATTTCTTTGCCCAAATCAGTTTAAATGTAAAGTACTGTGTTTGCTGGCTTGGAATCATGTTGCCCAGTGATTGTTTCCTGTAGCTTGCTTCTGGCTTCCCAACACTGTAAGAAAGCCATGGGGCGTTGTTGTTACCTCTTGCTTCCTTACAGCAGGTACTGGTAACAACAACACCTGATCCAGAACAGGCTTGCAGTCATAAATATGATATGGAGAATATGATGGTGCAGTCTGACAACCTGACCGCCACCAAACAGCTTTTGTTTTTAACCTGTCGGACAAAGTGTGATGTGCAGAATTAAAGAAACCAGCACAGAAAAGATCCAGCGTCTTTGCTGGGCTGCATGCAGGGAAGCAGTCTGCCTGCAGCAGCACTTTGGCTTTGGCCCTCTGCCTTCCCTGGGTGGGGGAAGCTGTCCTGTGCCTGAATGGGTGTGCTCTGCCGGGAGCGTCCATCTCAGGAGGCTGCTGATAGCTCCCCAGCAGAGTACAGGAGCAGAAACTTGACGAAATGGCGGAGTTAAAGACTTGTGCTGTAAGTGTCTTGTGCTTGCTCTGTATTTGAAGCAGCCTAAGGGCCTGGAGAGGCAATCGCTGGGACCTGCTCGCAGGCTTTTGCTTAGTCACAGGGCTTCACTGAGGCTTTGAAGACAGGTATTTCTCTGAAATGTGTGTGCTGCAGGATATCCAGCCCTCTGCTCTTTTCAGTTCTCCTCCTGTTGTGAAGGTTCTCTGATGTTCCTCCTGGGGTGGCTGCATCTCTTTGAACATGGCAATTCCCTTGCATCTCTGTGAAGATTACACTATTTTCTGTCTCCTCTTAACAGTAGGGTCTGTGTGCTCAAGGGATGGGATGATTGCTCATTTCTGGAGAGAGAAGGGACAAAAGCGTTCACCAGTCTGTAGGAATGAAAGAAGCGTCCCACTTTCTACTCAGGGATGAACCACAGATCACAGGCTCTATTTTGAATTCGATGCCTCTTCATTTGTGAGTTCATCCCTCCTGAAATTGGATGTAGAACCTCAGTAAGACCGAAAGTGAGCCCATCGTGGTTTCTGTTTTGTTTTCTTTATTGTTTGTCCATTTGTTTTTTAATTAAAAAATGGAGATGCCCAAAGAGAAGAGCAGTGTCAGCGTAGGCCCACAGAAGCGTTCACTCTGGCCCCCTGAGGCACAAATGGAGGAATTGCCCCACTTCCAATGTGGCCCTACCAGGCAGCTGACCTGCCCGACCTCACCGCCTCTCAGGACTTTGTGCTCCGAGTCGCATCCCAGGAAAGGAGTGGCGAGCCCATCTTCCTGTCCTGTTGGAAGAACATAACAAGGCAGCTGATGGAAAATCCACACCTATCTCCCCGTGCAGACCTCGAACCCCAGGGTAGATCCACATAGAGGCAAGGGCTTTGCTCCTGCTTGGTATTTCTTGTGGCTGCAAGGCTGTGTTAGTGCGAATCCCTCCGAAACCAGCTGCGTTTGGTGTGGTCATGGCAATCTGCCCGAGTGGATGCCTCTTCTTGTCCCTTTATGCCTCAAACAGTGTGGCCAAGCGAAGCAAGTCTTAGTTTGCTGTAATAAGCGCTGCTGTATAAATTAATCCCTCCTGGCCTGGAGCAACACACGCCTGCTTTGCTGGCTGGTCTGTCGCCTTCCTGAGAGATGGGAGGGGAGGTCCAGAGCCCAGCCAGAGCTTGCTGGAGCTTTGCTGTCTGTGTGCGGTAGATTGGTCATGAACAGCTGTGTAACACCACCCAGTCTCCCTCCTGAACAGTACCCAGGGAGGGAGCAGTCTCCTCTAATTGTATTTAAATTGTGTGCTGCTGCTGTATTTATCGGTGCGTGGACGTGGCTGGGTTTGCAGTGATACTGGGAAGAGCCTTTGAGGTGTAGGAGCTGTTAGGCGTGCTATGGCTTGCGGTACGCTTCCCTTTTCCTCCCCATCTTCTGCAGGAAACTGTTAAAACTGGTGATTACTTTCCAGCAGAAAGGTGTAAATTAACCTCTTGCCCTCTGCCTCCTGCTTTTCCTCCCAGTTGGCTCCTGTGACTTGCGAGCCTTGTGCCGTGCACTGCTGGGCCGCTGCTTGGTGGAGCTGCAGGGTGCGCCGTAGCTGTGCGGCTGCCCGTGAGGGATGCAGTAGGAGTTACCCCGTGTGTCTGCTGGGGCTGCTCTGCTGGCCTCCCTCCCCAGCCCGGCCATACCCATTTTAATAGCAGAACCTGAGCGGGAAGCAACCTCCTGTATCGTGTCATTTGTTTATTTACAGCCTGTGCTCAGACTGGGGCTGCATCTGGGGGCAGTGACTTTATTTACTTATTTTATTTTACTCTTTTTCCCTCCATGAATTGTTTCTAGAAGAGAACTGAGACAACCTAGGAGCTGTTCTTTTACATGCCTCAGAAAAATCTGCTGCGTGTGTCCCTTTGGAACTGCAGATAACGGGAGGAGGTGACAAGTGGATGCACTTCTTGCTCTGTGCAGGAGAGCAGAGCACGCTGTGCTCTTGCCAGTTCATCTCTGCTGTGGCAGACAGCAAATGGTAAATAGACTTTTTTGCCCAGGAGGGAACATACCACCAATATGTTGTTCAACATTTGCACTGCAGAAATGATTAAAGTCTGTTCCAATCTCAAGTATGTCTTCAGCACTGTAGATAGTGGGGAACTTCTCTTCAGGTCACAGCCCGCTAAGTGGATTTGTTTCCTAAAATACATACATCACCTGTCTAGCCTAATTTTTATTTTTATTTTTTTTCAGCGACCTGTAACAAAGTGAAAATGCTTCATAAATGAGCTCATGGGTTGGTGCAGGTCAGTGGTTTTTGGCTTTACGAATCCCTCTGTAATGAATCTCAGCCTGCCCGTCAGGTTGCTTTCCTTGGTCCATCCAGAAGCCATCTACGTGCTGCAGCCTGAGAACCACTGGGCAGAGCCCACCGAGGTCCGCTGGCAGGTCAGGGAAGGTGAAGAGGCAGGGATGAAATCAGATTACAAATATTCTTGGCAGCACTGCCAGCTCGTTACAGATTGCCTGACTGTTTACTAGTTATTTGTCTTCTGCTCCTGATTGCAGTGTAGGAGCATCTGATTATTATAGAAAAGATGTGGGATATTGTACTGCAGCAACTAAAACAGAGTGGGACTTGTTCTTGGCATGATCCAAAGCCTGTTAAAGCTGGTAACAATCTCCACTTTCATCGAGCAGCCTTGCATAACACTATCCTTCATGTGACACGCTCTGTTGGAACATATAAAGAGTCTGGTGGGTGCGTGTAAAGAGCCACAGGCTAAACAAGTCTGTGCAGTATTTACCAGAGGCTGCTGAGCTTCTCTGAAGCTCCTTGTGCAGATTTACTGCAGCAGGAAGCGCCGTGCTCCACCTGCTATGGTGGATCAGCTGCTCACTGTCCTGCCCCTCAGCTGGTGGGAGCTGTGGCTGAGACAAGTGAGCAGCACAGGATCCCACGTGTATGGGACATGTGGCACGTCTGAGAGGCTGGGGGGATCCAGGCAGTTTCTGGACTTGTGCCTTGGGCACCTGTGGTCAAAAGGGCAGCTAACAGCAGTCCCCTGGCGGAGAGCTGGAGGAGCACTTCCCCTGCCCTCCGGCTGTGGCGTGGAATAAAGGGCTGGGCAGGGGAGAGCTCTGCATCCTGCCTGCTGCAGTTCCACCCTGAGCTGTGATGGGAACTCCCACAGCTCCGGACACTTCTGCTTAGCAATGTCCATAATCACTCCCAAGATACTCTTTTTTTTTCTTTCTTTCTTTCTTTTTCTTTTCTTTACCCTCTCCTCTTGCTGAGCAAGATGTGCTCGGGAGACAGCTCACTTCTAAGGTGGATGGATTACGTTATGAATTTTTTTCAGTACGGCTCAGCTCTATTCACTGCTGAGCTGGCTCCGGTTCAGTCCCTTGCTGTGACTCCCAGTTCCTTATTACTGTTAAGGGCCCTTTATCTCCGGCTGGGCAAAGCTGGCAGGTTCAGGCTTGGAGCCCTGCTGTCAGGGCTGTGATTACGGCAGGGTGGGGACGAACCTGAATTGTGCCAGATGTCGGGATCTGCCCACCGATGACAGCACGGCTGGGAACGCCTGCCTGGGTTGCACGGGTGGCCCTTGCTGAGCTCTGTGCCGCTGCTGGGTGCGGGCCAGCTCAGGATGTGTCTGTGCT
This sequence comes from Cygnus atratus, assembly GCF_013377495.2. Classification (NCBI taxonomy): domain Eukaryota; kingdom Metazoa; phylum Chordata; class Aves; order Anseriformes; family Anatidae; genus Cygnus; species Cygnus atratus. The sequence continues at coordinate 8,501,341 of NC_066378.1, forward strand.
ACGTGGTTGGTGGCCACGGCAGGGCTGGAGATGCAGATCTGCACTGTGAGGCCATCTCCATGGAGGTGATGTCACAGATGCAATCGGTATTTGAGGCTGGCTGTGCTACGAGCTCCCCCAGTCCGTAGTCATATGGTGCTGGAGCACCGCAGGTGACTTCTTCCATGCCATCTCCAGACAGGCTGAGCTCGTGCAGAGCCAGGCAGTATGCTTAACCTGCCACCACGGCTCTGGGCCAGCCGGGTGAGTTTGTACAGCATCAGCAGAGCAAGCAGAAGAGGACTAAGGTAATAAAAATGTCTGTAAGAGTAACCTTGCCCTGTGGGGAACTAAGCAGTGCTTGGTTTCCCCAGCAAAGTAACATGATTTTATACAAAATACTGATCGTGACAGCTCCTAACCGCAGGGGCTTTTCAGAGGCCTCTGGGGATTTTGTGCAAACATCCATTTCTGGTGAAGCAGCTCCTTCCAAGAGCACAGCCATGCAAAAGAGGCGTCTGTGAGCGTAGGTGCAGCGTGGTTAAGGCACTGTGATGTGGAGCGCACGAGGTGAGGCGGGGTGGAGGAGCTGAGCAAGCCGTGCCTGTACCACGGCACTCCTGTCCCTGCAGCTGTGCGTCCACACGCTCATCTCTGGGCATAACTGCCCTCGAGAAAGTTTTGTAGTGAAAAGCAGCACTGATGCTCTCTGGGGGTCACGGCCCAGCACCCTGATTCAAGGCTGTAGAGAAAGGGGGTGAGTGAGCCCAGGGGAAGGTGAAGGTTTGCCAGGTGGCAGAGAGGATCCAACCCTGCACACGAGGCATGGAAGTTGGAATTGTTTCTTTCCATTGCTCACCTGAAAGGCTTGTATACTTTTAAAACAAACAACAGCTGGTTCTGGAGAAATTTGAGGAGCTGGTTAAGCTGAAACCAGACAAAATTATCCTTTCCTTAGTTGCGTAGTGGGGAAACTTTTGAGGTATTTCTCTGTTGGAGTCGTCCTTGTTCTTGCTTGGATCTACAGCCTCCTGCTGGCTTTAGGTGTCTGACACGTTGCAGGCTGTCTCCTTAGCCTTTTTAAAATAAAGATATTCTTTGCCTGTTTGCTCATGGGTCTACTCCAGAGGTTTAAATGATAGAATGAGTTCTGGTTAAATTACACTAATGTGCAAATATGTACTGATTTCATCTACAGAGCGCTCTTACAGCTTCCTCTATAAAGCTGTACAAACAGCAGTAATCCATACCTCCCTGGACCTCATTAGTCACCAACCATGTCTAAAATTGTCAGCTTAAGATGGTGAACTCTCTGTGACGCCTCTGTTCCCAAAGAAAAGTTGTGCCCTTAGGGTGTGATGCTCTGTTACAGGTGCTGCGGAGGTAGTGTAAGGCCTCGGCTGCTGCAAAACCTGGCTCCTGGCTTCCCAGGCGTGCCCTCACCTACTTGCTGAGCACCATCAGTTGTGTGGCTTTGCTGTAGCATGTGTGAGCTTGGTGTTAACTCCTTCGCTCCACGTGTTAGATGTGCAGGGAGGAGGGCAGAGGCTAGGCTGACTCATCAAGCAGAGCCAAGCTTAGCGGGTGGGAAAGACAATTTTTGAGACAGCTTTCACTTGGTCCAAGGCTTTTGGTGTTTGAGGAAGGAAGGAATAGTACCCTGAGGGCATGACAGCAACCCTGGAGCGTGGCGTTCTCATTGCAGTCTTCCCAAGCTGGGAGCAGCAGGTTAATAACTGCGCCTCTCCCTTTGCCCGTGCTGCTCACCAGCTGGCCAGGAGCCCCTCTGCTCCTCCCTGCGACCCACAGCAGGGAGGCACGTTAAAAACAGACTTCTGCAGCAGCAGGAACACGTCCTTAGGTCCTTTCAGAACGTGTCTTAGAAACAAGGCACCATCCGGGGTATAGAGCAGAGACGGGCCTTCTTGGAATACAAGGATGTGAGTACAACTGGGACAGCAATGCAGGTGAACACAAACCATCTGCGTTTTGGTGTGGAGCCACTAAGGCTGCTGTCGTCAAGCTCCAGGCCTTGCTGTTGAACTTGGCAAAAACAGTTTTTGTCCCGGCGGACCTTCATGTGCTTGTTTAATATTGCAGGCAAAGGTCAGGGGCTTGCTGCGCTGAATTTCATTATTTTAGTACGTGCTTTCTTTTTTCTAAGCCAACTTTAAAGATAACTGTGTTTTTATGTCCTGGTGCCTGAGGAAAAAGCTGCCCATTAAAGATGTCTTAGTGAGGCAGGTGGGCAGTTCTCTAACAAGGATGGAGCCTTTGTTTGGGATACCAAAACAGAGCATCAGTGGGTACCGTCCCAGCTCGGCTCAGGCAGCCAAGTCAGTGAAATGAGCTTTGTGGACTTCAGGTCATGGTTTATTCTTAGAAGGTCATGTTCTCTGCCTCACTTTTTTCTTGTGCTTGTATACACAAGCCAGTAGAGTGGTAAATCTCTTGAGAAGGAAAGCTGTAGGAGAGGAGTGCCGGGAGCCTAAGTCCTGTGGAATCCGGGATGAGGAATTTGTTTAAGCATCTCTGCTTTATTTCTAATGACCCCTGACTTCCTCAGTGCTGCAGGTGACCCTGGTGGGTAAGAAAAGCCACTTAGTAAAGAAGAGCATTTCTGCAGAGCAGTACTAAGATTTTTTCACTGTTTGGCTCTTATATCGTTGTACTATCTGTAAGCTGGATAAAAGCCTCAGAGGAATGATTGTCTGAGCAAGATTGAATCTGGAAGAGAGGCTCATGGATCCCAGGAATAAACTGGCTGTCAGAATGCAGTATTGACTTGAAGAAAGCAAGTCCTTGGAGGCACTATTGACTGTCATTACTGATGTAGTGGAGACTGCCTAAAGTGCCATTTCTTGAGTGGCATCATTTTTTGCTGTACTTTTCTTTGTCTCCTCTTCTCTTTCTCGCTTTTGAAGAGGGTGGGCAGAAAACCAACGCTGGCACGTGTCATGAGTGAAATGAAAATACATGCTGAGCTGGAGCCTGCTGGTTTCAAAATGAAGGGCAGGGAGGGGAGCCTGAAGGACTAGTTCCCCTCAGTGCTTACTCATGCTGGAACTTCAAGTGTTTCCAGTCCTTGTTTGCAGAGAGCAGACTCTCCCCTGTACTCACCCAGAGCCAGCCTTGTCACTGCAGGAGCCATGAGGCTTCTTTCTCCTGCCCTTGTCAGACTTCATCCTCAAAACAAGGGGTCCCGTTTAGGAGATACTGTGCCAGGTCACAGACACCTTAGGAGAAACCTGGTGTATGTGATGGGAAGTATAAAGGGAGGAGGGTGAAGGGTCTCAGTATTATTTTAAGCTTTGGCAGAAAGAGCTACAGGGAAAGCAAATACAGGTGCTTCCCTTGTGTTTGTTGCTATTACTCCTCCGTCACTTTCAGTCTTGATGCTGAGCCTGAAACAATAGGGGAAAATGCTTATGGTCCTTTAGGACCATGTTAGGCTGGGCAGCGACGCACTAATTGACGCAGTGCCAACCCAGCCCAAGGGGTCGTCTTGGTGTTTGGGGTGAAAATGTTGTCACTTGGTGGACATGGACCTCTCACTTTATTTATTTGTTTATTTTCAAGAAAGCCCATCGACATTGCTTTGGTGGCATGCAAAAGTGGAGCTTTACATTCTCTGGCTTTAGTAACCCATTTCCTGAATTTTAAAATCTCCCTTCTCAAAAGCTATTATTTCTGATTGGTGTTGTGTTTTCATTTGTCTGTTTTCAGACAACTCAACTGCTTCAGAAAATAATGAATTTCAGCTGTGCATTCCATAGAGCAGCATCCAAAAAACTCTCAAAAAGAAGCACATGGACACCCTAGTGTAGCCGAACAGCAAAATTCCATTTACTTATGTAGTTTCTTAATAATATAGCCTGAGGATCAGGAAAGAGATAATGTAATGTGTTTGTACACATTAGTGTTTGTCTTATCCAGAATATAACTTGAAAATTTTAACTCTTAATGGGGTGCCTTTTGAGAATCGAGTGCCATATTAGTAACCAACTGACCTGTTCTTGTGTCCCTGTCTAAAATTGGGAAAGGATGGCCGTACTCAGCTAATGACAAGTAACACGTGTACACAATGATTCTTAGGATATTAGATTTAAAAAAAAAAAAAAAAAAAAGCTGTTTCAGGAAGAGGAAAACAGAGACGCTACCAAGGTAACATGGGAGGGATGGGGAACAGATGGTGCCTAGGCTATTGGAGCTACTGGGTCAGACGAGGATAAAAAGGCAAGAAAGCAAGCTTGAGAAAGTGCAAGGCAAACATCCCACCTTGCATTACATGATCCTCCCTCTGAATGGCATTGCTTTGAAGTGATGCTGCTCTGGGGAGGGTGTCTGGCACTGCAGGGTGTCCCAGCAGAGTGTCTGGCTTCTCCGCCTCCAGGACACGTTGTCTGGGACACTGAAGTGACTCAGTGTTTGGATGTCCGGACATTGTTTCAAGCAGAGGATTTGTTGCGTTGTTCTCCACAGAGATGAGTTTTGGATAGCCCTGTTGTCCAACTGTCTGATTAAGACTGAGGCATAGACAATCCCTGGTTCATTTGGCTGTGACGTTGAGGAGGGGAAGGAAGCACTTTGAGGAGACCCTGTTAAAATTGCATCCTTGATCTGAGAGGCCTTTCCCTTGTCTTTTTCCAACAGGAAGATTTTGTTTGTTTGGAAGTAACGTTAGTACCCATTTTTGAAATCTCTCTTCCTTTTCTTTCCCTGTCTGGATGCAGTCAGGCTTTACGTCCTCTTCTCTCAGGCTCGCCGTGCCTCTGAGGCCTTGCACTTGGGGGCAGCTTGAGGCCTTCCCTGGGAGCACCCTACAGTGTGCAGTCCTGCTGCTGGTGCTGGGCTCACCGATTACAGCACCTGTCCATTGTCTTAAAGGTACTTCTCGAGGTGTTAACGCCAGGTTTTGGAAGTGCTCTGGGATCCAAGTTACCTGCAGAACCAGCTCTGCTGTCATGGCAGCTGAGATCAGCTGCGCAGTTTAGCTGGACAGAAAAAATGAAGTGAAACTTTTTCGGTCCTAATTAGAAACACCGGGGGAAAATAGTCGAGAAATGTATGTTGAAGACATAACCACTGCTGCCTGTGGCCTAAGAGCCAGGGAGATACTCAGTCGAAAGGCTGCTGGGTCTCAGATCTGTTTGCTTTCTGGTAGGGCCTGTGGTGACCAGCCGGCATTGCACATGGGCTGGAAGCCGAGGGGTGGATGTCTTTGTGGGACAGGGAGCTGGGGCATGCGAGTCAAAATCAGACTGCCAAGGGGACAGGGTAGGTTAGTGACAGAAGTGGGAGTTGCAGGGAGTCACCTGAAGCCCTTGGCTGAAGGAAGGTGAATGTCGCTCAGCAATGAAGGCACAAGACAGCAGGCAAAGCACCTCACGAGCTGGGTGGCCCCATCTCAGTCCTGGCACTGAGGGTCACCAGAGGCAGGCCGTGATGCTGAGGCGGGCCGTGGGCCTTGCACCCAGCTGGGGCAGAGCCACTGAGCACCTTTGCCTGCTCTGAACAGGGCTGTAATGCAAAATGTTGGCTGCTGGAGCAGTTTGTGGGATCCTTGCCAGTGACTGAAGGTAGTGACAGGGCTGTGTTTAAACCATCCCTGCTGTTTACTTCTGGAGAAGGCTGACAAAGGGGAATTGAGTGGACGTTTGTGGGAATTAGATACCTAACTCCACTTTGTGCCTTTGAAATATCTCCATCCTGTATTCCTTTTCCCCTGAAGGAGAAAGCTTTGTGCTCAGCTGTCCCATTATGCTGCAGCAGACAAGGAGATCTATTTAATTTAAGTGCCTCTTACTTCAGTTGAAACACATTTGCAGTCAGAATATCATTTGTGTTCACTGAGGAGAGTCCTGGAAGCTATAGGCCTGTGTGAGAGGTCCAATTTATAATTTAAAAAAAAGAAAGAGAGAGAGAGAGGAGGTAAGTAAAGCTCCCCCCACGAGCTCTGGGAGGGATTTCCTACGTGAAGCCAGACTTGACCTTGAGCATTCCCAAGTCCTTTCCCTGGGATGCTGACCCAGTATTCATAAATCATTCAAAGCATGAAGTGATTTTTTTCTAAAAGGAAGGGGGAAAAAAAAGTAATTGGATTGACATAAATTAAAGCTGAGTTAACCTGTCTGGAATAATTGGATTGGTAATAATGGACAGCACTGTGGACTGAAGTAGGTCACAGTTTAACCCAGAGGCCTGGAGAGGCTTTTTTTTTTTTTTTTAAACCCTCCCTCCCTTTTTTTTTTTCCCTTTTTTTTTTCCTCTGGGAGCACAAAGGAATGCATGGGGGTGCTGGGGAATCACTTTGGGGGAATGCTGGTTGCAAACTCAGATGTTCCTGGGAATAAACTGCTTAGGTTCACTGCTGGGAAGCGGCAGACAACTGTGACAGAACCTGCATTGTGCATGGCTGCAGTGATAAACCATTTCACAGGGATTAATCCTGCCTCCTTTCTGTGCTGTCCTTCTGTGCCACTGATCAGAAAAAGGCCGGAGGAATTGCTTTTCTGCTTTTGAATTGGGGCTTTCTGGTGACAATGAGAGATTTGTAAACATGGGTTTGGGGCTGAACTCCTTCACTAGTGTGTCTGCAAATGCCTCCCAAATACTCGGTGTTTAAGTTTTATTGGTCTCTTCTTACTTCAACAATGAGAAACTATCCATAGTGTTGAATAAAATCAGGAGTTTTAGCCTTAAAGGAGGTCAAAGCTAGTTTACTTTGCTCTGCCTCCGACCTGTGAAACCTTCAACACTCTTTAGCTGCTGGTTAGAAGGGATGAGCACTGGTGAAATGCATCCAAAAGGAGCCCTCCCACCCCTTGAAAACACCCCTTGAAAACGTGGGAAGTAAATCTAGGATATTGCTCGAGCATAGCTGCACGGTGCTCTCCCAGGGGCTTGATTGGAAGCTTTGCTGGTGTTCGACACCATATCCCTCACTGCAGTGAAACCCAAATCCATCAAGGCACAGGTGTTATGCTAGGCATGTGAGAGATCTCATCCCCCATTGGGGTGAAAACATTTCCAAAGGAACCACTTCTTCCCTGTCTCTCCAGTAAAGGTCACCTACAGGCTTCCCTCGCAGTGGCAGCAGGCCAAGAGTGCTTACTGCTCAGGCAGCTGAAAAATGGGCTGTGAAGAGCTCCTCTAGGGATGAAACCCTCCTCTGATCCTGGAGCAAGCACAATATTGGGAATGTGTGCTAAGGAAAGGTTCGTGTCCCTGCAGCATACCCTGGGAAGGGTTGGGACGGCCGCAAACCATGCTGGAGGTGTGACTGTATGAAGCTGAGGTGGGGGTGAGGAGGACATGCAGAAGCCATTCTTCCTCCTCTCTTCTCACCAGGACCACTTGGATCTTGTTTGTGCTGTTTGCTTGGTCTCTGTAGAAAGCTGATGATGGTTACATGGTTGCAAGAATTGCTTTAGAAGTGGAGTTAACTGGGCTGTCTTCTGTTCTTGTAGCCTTCTTTTGCCTTTTCAAAATTGCATAAGTTGTTTTGATTGTCATATAAAAAATACTTGCTGTGAATAGATTATTTGGAAGATCGATCTGCATAAACATGACCTCAATCACAGCAGTGTTACCTGCTTGGCGAGGAAAATAAGCTTTAAAGAATTACATCTAGTCACATTCTAGAGACTTCCGTATCTCAGATCTCATACCTCGCTTGATGATCTTTGTAACTCTTCTATGTGAGCTCTGTGGGTCAGACCTCGATGCCACTAGATTCAATGGCAAAATCCCCTGGGCTCTGGTGGGACGCTTGGTACAAGTGGCTTTGCTGTCGGTACTGCTACGAGATGGCAACACGCAGACAAAGAACATGGTGCTCCTGTGCTGCAGGAGCTGTGCTGGGGCTCAGCTTGCCTTGGCAGGGCAGAGCACGGGGAAGGATCCTGAATGCCAAACCAGCCTGGCGTGGGCAAAGGGCTGTTCTTTCCCAAGGTAAGGCAGGACCTAGGGAGAGGGACTGCTTCCGAATCTCCGTCTGCTCGGGAGCAGTCCAGCTGGATGCTTTTCTTTGCCTACAGCTTATGGTAAAATCACAGCGAGGACTTAAATAATTAGGAGATGCCTGGCTTCAGAGCAGAGAGTCATTTCTTTCCCTGCTGACCTTGGCTGATTAGCAAATATTTGGTATCATTTGTGGAATCCTATCAAAGGAGCCCAGAGGTATTCATCTGCCTAAAAGCCTCCAGAGGATCTCTTCTCCCCTGTGGGGGCACAGCCCATCCTTGCTCTTCAAAGCAGGTTTTTGATTAGCTAACTGGAGATGCATGTTAAAGATATTGCATATTTTTGATGCTTTTTTTTTTTCCCCCCACCCCGTTTCAAAGAGGGGAGAAACTTAACATCATGCTAGTCCCTTTGTGGCAGTTCGGAAGTTAAATTTACCAGGACCATTATCTTTAACAGCTGCTGCTGTCTGACAGATTGAGTTTATAGTCAGTCTTATAGGCACTAAAAACACTTTTATCCTTGTGGGTCCAATTTCAGAGCTATTCAATTTATTATCTCTAAGAGCTTAACAGCTGTTCTCCCCACTCCCTCGTACCTCCTGCCCCTTACTCCCTCTTCCTCCCCAAAGCTCAAACCTAAGGGTGACCCCTTATTCCTGGAGGTAGAAGCAGCAACGTGCAGATGCTTTCCCAGTGACGACTGGAGCTTTAACATAGGCAGCCAGCCTCCACTGACAGATGAGTCCCCTGCTCCTCAATTTTGCCTGTTAAGCAACGGTGTTGTGCCGGTGTCAGGCTACCTTGGCCATGGTTCAAGGTGTTCCTTTCTCTGTACCTTGGCAGAGAGGGAAGCAGCCGCCATGGGAACTGCAGAGAGGTGAGGAGGCAGCAACGCTCTAATTGGACCACTTTCAGCTTTATCTCTGGGCAAATAGAAAATTAAAAGAATGATGTAGTAATTGGAAAAGACGTGCTCAGATATGTTTCCCCTGTGAGCCTTTTCTTAATAGCTCTGAGGTGCGCGCCTGGTAATGGGGAGTTCCCAGCCTGCGAGCTGCTCTGCTGTTTGTGATGACCTTGAAGCTCCGTGTTTCACCCCGTAGCACTCTGTAGTCCCCTGACCAACAGTCGGCAGCCATTGAGTGGAATCTAGCTTTTTCTTCCCTAGGCTGCTTGGATCTCTTATGCTTCTGGTGGCACTGTTTCCCCAGGGCTGGAGGATGATCTTCTCCTCTCCTAGCAAGTAGTAAGGCTGTAGCTTTTTCTGCAAAAGTGCAAGAATGCCTTTCTTCACAAGAGCAGTCTTCTGCACAAGACTGGAATCACACCCAGACAATGGTGTTTGGTTAAACTCTTAAGAAGCAAGCACATGGTGTTGGATCTTGGCTTACAAAACAAAGACCCTAAAATGAAGTTGCACTGCCTTATGCACTATTCAAGTGGCCCCGTTGCTCTTAAACCGATTTTTTTTCTCATTTCCATCCCTTCTGCCAGTGCATGCTGGGTGCTCTCCTTATTTCTGTAACACATTTAAAAGCTTGTGGTTTGGGGAAATGAACGAGAGCAAGAAAGGATATGGATAACACAAGAATTAGGACTCCATTTTCCAGCCTTTCTTTCCCTGTAAATTTTCAACCGCTTACAGCTGCCATAGGTTGTCCTAGTGGTTATAACCATACACGCTTGTCCCTTCTGCCGCTTATTTCTTTCACCATTCTTCTTTGTGATTTATGTAAAGAACTGTATGCGTATTTCATGTGTTATCAAAGATGTCCATTATATACGATTGCCAGTGTTGAGTATTTCTGCTCAGGATAAATGCGAAGACGAGATTATCCTCCAAGGGAATAAATGATAGGCAGATGTTATAATTATAAAATTAAAAAGTGCCCTAGGAAATCATCAGAAATGAGTGAATGCTAATTTTACAGTCTCCAGGTATGCACAGAACAGGTGAAGAAACACTTCAAATACATGCAGAAGCAAATGGAAAGTGAGAATTACTTTGGCAAACTGTGGGTGGTGAGCAGGTTAAACTTGCTCTATCACAAGAGTACGCTGAGGGCTAAAAGTCTGTTCTGGACCTTAGGAAAAATGGATTTAATTTCCATCATAGCTGTAGACATTCCCATTTGTTTCTCTCATGTGGTAGGAGAGGACTAGGATCAGGTGTTTGGTGTTTTTGTGTGTGTGTCTTTATGAAAGGACAATTCTTGCTTCATTGGCTCCAGGTGAGGGACTGCGAACCTGTATTTCCCCCTGGGTGCCCCTGTTCTTGGCGTGCATCACTTTATCCTCTTTTCCTTGGTGTTTTTAGAATATTTATTGAGTCTTGGAATGGGGAGTGGGGGATGTCAGTGCAGGAATCATGAAGTTCAAAGCACCAGACTATTGAGGAGAGGTCACAGAGGTGAGGTCCTGTGCCAACAACTTCATGCACCCTGGAGTACTAACTCCAGGAATGTTTTCAGTCTGTCTGACCTGTAGGCATGTTCCTCTCCTGGGAAATGTGGGTTCCGGTCTGCAGAGGTAGCAGAAAGACTTGAACATTTGTCTTGTCCCTGCTGAGATCCTGAACACCTGGCTGGAAGCCTCTTCACTCTTCATTTCCACTGCCTTGTTCTGGTGACAGCCTGTGGGAAAAGGGATAGTTTTGTATCAGGTTACTCAGCCTAAGGTGAAGGATGAGAATAAACCACCCTGAACTGTGCTGTTTCGTGCCCAGCCTCCCACCTCTGCTTTGTATAGGAGCTGACTCTGTGTATAAAGCTCTTGTTCTGCTGTAACCTTAACAACCCTCCTAGAACGTGCCTCAGTTCCCCCACCAAGCGGGGATGATGTGGCTTTGGCACCGCATCTGGTGAGGTCACCAGGTACCATTGCAGCACGTAGTCTGCCATGTCAGTGGACCCAAGAGGAGCCTGTTCTTGCTGCAGTTACTTTCTCAGCGATGGCACATACTTTCCCTACCCCATTTTTCACCTGCCCCATTTCCTCACTTTGCTCTTGGCTCTGCAAAAGCATTGATTTATCATGTGAGTAGGCACCGTGGAGACGAGATAGATTGTGAAAAATTGCTGAAAATTAGTAGCAAGAATTCTAGGATGGATTTCACTTATTCCCCTGTAACAGTGATACATGATCTATTACACCTTGGCTTGGGCTAAGTTTCGCTGAAGCTAATGGGAGGCTTCCTGTTGACATATGTAGTCTTTGGATCACACTTGTGGAGTTTTGGCACTTGTCAAGCGATAGCAAAATCTCAGCAAGTCTTGTGGCACGAAGGAGACTATTCAGATCTGTCACTGAGTGTCTGTTTCATTCTTTTCATCTTCTCTTCTGTTCTATTCAAGTTCTTGTGCTGCTCTTGTTCCAGTGGTGCCTGAGTGCCCTCCAATGGTGCTAACGCTCCCACAAAGAGATAATAATGATACCTGCCTGCTTCAGAGGGTCCCTTTCTGCTCTGCTTCATTTCCCTTCCACCTTGCAGACAGCCTGATTATACCCCGTGGCTATTCCTACTCTCTTGTCAGCTTCAAAAAGGAAGAAAAGAAGTCATTAGAAACCAACGAAAATGTTAATTGTATCATAAATCTCTGAACAGAACGGCATTTCAGCAGTTTATTCTGATCTGAGCGTGTGGCACTGCAGCTAAATCTGCGTTTCTTTTTCCTCCAAGTCTCTGAGAGCTGAGGAAAGATGGAGGAGACAGCCCGGCTTACCACAGCAATCTGCAGCATCACGCGGGTGCAGAGAGCCAGTGCCTAAGCCTCAGACCTAATTTAGAAACACCGCTTAAGCAAATACCGAATTGATTCTGTAAAGGAAAAAAAAATGCTTTTCCTTTATGTTAGGCTAAAACAGGTGCATTTGCATGCCTTCGTGCCTGTGTCTTATGCTCGTGGCTGGAACGGGCTGAGGGGCTGCTGAGGTAGCACGGGGGAGGCTGGAGGCAGGGAGGCCGGGGGCACCAGCACCATTCCAGCCTCTGCTCCCTGCCCGAGGCCGGCCCGTGGGGAGCCCTTTTCCGCAGCCTCTCTGGGTGCGCTTCGGTCCTTTTGCTTCTCTTCCTCTTTCAGACAGATCCAGTTTCCAACCGTGGCCAGCCCCTGGTCGAGGGGAGGGAAGAGGGTTAATCCAATCCTTTTATCTTGCCCTTTGTCTAATTAAAACCACAACAAATGGCACAGTTTAGGTTTAAATGTAATTGTGTTTAATGAAACATTAAGGGCAATTAAAGGAGTTACCGTGGCAGCCTCCCTATACCCTCCAGGGTTATAATGGTCTGATGAAGTGCTCTTATTGGCTCTCTTGGCAGGGGGCTGTTAATTGCATTAGAAACTGATAGTGGCTTTTCTTTAATACCCGAATTTCTCCGGTTATCCAGCTCGTGGCACTGGCCTGTGCCCGGCCATGGGCTGCTGGGGCTGGGGGCTGCCGGGGTGCCCCTCTCCTCGGCAGAGCCCCTGGGTCTGGTAAGAGCAACCCCTGGGGCTGGGGGCACCCAGGGACGGCCCAAGGTCCCCTGCTGCCTTAATCATTATTACTATTATCCCATCTTTGTTATTAATGAGAGGTAATGCTCATTAATCTGAGGGTTACCCAACAAAAGGGACACAATGTATAAACGTAGGTGATTCATGCTCGTAAAATATTATACTTTTGCTATCAACCTCACGCTCCTCTAAAGAAAGTCTCAGCTCCTGATTTGACTGCTGGAGTTTTCACCTCCAAGAAATTTCCACCCTCCTCTTTAAAATGCAGCCTGAATTTCAAGCCAGCTTCTTACACTTCAGGACTTTGACTCATGCCTGACTCACGGTGTTTTTAAAATACAGCTGGGAGCTGGCAGGAGCAAGATGCACTGAGGGATGCCGCAAGGAGCTGCTCTGGCCTTCCCGGGCTGCCCCGGGGGGAGCAGGAACGGGATGCCCAGCCCTAATCGCTTCCCTGCTTCTCGAAGAAATAAGCACTGCTAGAGCAGCAAAATAAACACAGGTTTCAAAGCTGGTGGTGTCGGCAGGCAGCGTGGCGGCTCGAGCTTTTTCTTTGTCTCCCTTGTCTCTCTGGCTGGAAGCTGGGGCTTAAAACCAAGGTTAAGTGCTGCCTCCTGAGCGTGGCGCGGGCTCGACAGCAGCGTTGTGGCAGCAAGGCTGCCTTCACATCCCTGACAGGATGACTGCTCCGTAAATCTCGGTAAAAGATGTCACAGCAACACGTGTCCCCCAGAGACTGGGAGGGGAAGGGAGTGATATATGAGAGAAACCTGTCTCTAGAGTCCTGCCATCTATTTCTCAAGTCTTAAGAAAATGCTGCCACCGAGCTGTCTTCATTTTTCTCAAGTAAATATGGAGAGAAACTTTTAAAACAAGAGGCTTCTTTTAATTTTTTTTTTCCTGACAGAGGTTGTTTTTAACACCAAAGGCTTTTTCTTTCCCCATCAGCACATTTTCCACTTGCACTCTTATTTATTTGAGAAAGCACCTACTTGTCCCCACCTGCTTCCTGCCCCGTTTCAGCGAGCGCTTCCTGAGGCAGCAGGGAGAGCATAGCCATTTATCCTGACCGCCCAAAGCCCATCGTGATGCTCTGGCCTTGCCACAGACACAAGGGGTAACAGATGGACTCTTATCTCCACCGTGCAGAAGAGGAGCCAAAGCCTGTGGAGGCCTCAGGACTTGGTCTCACTCAGACCTGTGGTTGAGCAGGAGCTAAATCCCATTAGCTTTGTTTTGAGGGTCATGGAGTTGTGAATTTGAGGTAATAGTTGTAGTGTTGGGTTGTTGCTTTCCTTACCAAGCTCACCATTGTGGACTGCTCTGAGGGTTTGTTTTGGGGGCTGTTTGCACCTCAGGTGGTGCCTGATGCCGTGGCAGTGCGTACTGTGCCACCGCGACGAACTCCCAGGGCTGCCAAGCAACCCTGGCCTGATGCGATGGAAGGACTGTGGTGGTCTTTCTCTTTGCCAGCATCGAGATGGGCAAGGAGGCATATTAGGAGCTGTCAGTGTTCTCCATTAAAAAGGGCTTTTCCCCTAAACCAGAAATATTCTGAAAGTGTTTCTACCCAGATCTTCTGTTATTTCTTTTCTAAACTTGTGGCTGCTGGGTGTCCAGACTTGATATTGCCTTTGCCTGTTGGTCCCTGGTGGCAAGAAACCAAGGGAAAGGAAGTGTTAACCTGAGCTTTTCTTGCGGTGGCCCTTGGCATCTACCTTGGGATGCTGCTTGGTAGGTCTGCCAAGGGGTCTGGCCAAGTTGTGAAGAGGTGTTTCGGGCAGCAGTGCCAAGACAACAGCCTCCTTCTCCCTCATCCCTTCACGCTTGGACAGTTTTGTGGCAGCAGGAAACTTTCTCCAAGGGGAGCTGATGTTGCCATTTGCTTCACTGGGATTAAGAGACTCATTAAGAGACTCTCCTCATGTCTGGGGTGACCTCTCCTACTTCCAGGGAACCTGCAGGGATCGTTGTGTTTCTCTTCAATGTTTCTCTTCTTCTTCCCTGGAGCTTGAAGGCTGTTCTGCAGACCTTCCTACTTTAACTGTTTTTGGAAACTTCTCAGTCCACCCTTCACAGCTTCTCCTTGGGCCATCGCCCTCCGTAGGATGCTGCCTGCAGAACAGAGGCGTGCAAGAAGCACACGGGGAGGACAAAAGCCACCACCTCCCACGCTGGGTACTGGGTACGCTGAGCCCCATCACCACGCGACTGCCCTGTCTCTGACAGTACCCAACCTCCTCTACATGCTCCTGCAGTGGTGCTGCAGGGACAGGGCATTCATGCTACTTAAGTAAAGCGTAATGATTTAAGTTTTATTTAATTTAAACAATAAAATGGCCATTAAACAAGTTATGCATTGACCACCTTATCATGCCCTCTAGCGCTAATCCTGATTAAGTGTCTTTATTACTTGGCTCAGTTGGCCTCTTTTAACTGACAATGAAACACTTGATAGCACGAGTGCAAACTCCTTTCCTCTTGGCAATTATCTCCCTTCCCTACTGAGTTCTGCAGGAGGAGGGAAGAAGAGGGGGAAGGCGAAGGGAGAGCGGGTTGGCCAGGGGAGAAATCCAGCAGCACCTGATCCGTTTATCACATAGATGTGCCGTAGTGGAGGCTTAATGGAGATTTAAATAATTCAGAGCACTCAGCTCTGCTAAAGCTGTATAATGAGCCTTCTGCACTGTGAGCCGCTGCTCGGCTGAGCGTTCGAGCAGGGAGGTCGCGTGGTTTTTTCATGCATAATTAAAGGGATAAAAGGGGATTTAGAGCAACAGTGTTACAATGAAGCATGCGGACAGAGGCTCCGTTTGTATTTAACTTGGAAATGCCAAACTGTTGTTGACTTGCAGAATGAGTTTCCCTCTTTCCTTGTATTTTTCCTTCCCCTATTCCTTGCTGACCTGTCCCAGCTCCCCTCTGTCCCACAGACATGGGTGCTGTCTCTGGGGGGGATTCACAGTGATAATGATTTCCCACATAGGGACAAAAGCTCTTGGCCCCGTGGCTATTCAAGGTCTTTGCTGTAACAGCCAGGCATGAGCTGAGAAGCTGTTTCCAGCATGTCTCCCATCCCCTTTGTTCCTGCCAAAGGGAGCAGCTCCAAATGAAGAGTGCAAAGCAAAAATGGCTTTGCCTTGTCCTCCTCCCAGGAAATGGCAGA
Organism: Cygnus atratus; assembly: GCF_013377495.2. Lineage (NCBI taxonomy): Eukaryota > Metazoa > Chordata > Aves > Anseriformes > Anatidae > Cygnus > Cygnus atratus. Next base: position 8,516,949 of record NC_066378.1, read on the forward strand.
GCTTGGCTTTCTGCTGAAAATTGTTCTCAACCACTTCTCAAAATGTGTATGTCTAGGGTGGTGGTGATGAATCGTCTTTCGTTAACCCCTCACCACAAGTGTAATCTGCTCCAGGAGAGCTTTCTCAAAGCAAACAGGTCCGACCTGCCTGCATTACTGTAGGTGGATCTACCTCTCTCTATCAAATTGGTTGTTTCATCACAGCTCTTCCCAAGAATGGACGAATCGCTCCACATCCATGTGAAGTGGAGGTAAAAGCAAGCCAGAAAGCTTCAGAGGCCTAGAGGCTAGCATCTGTACAGGACAAACCCAACTGCAACAGGGCTTGTGCCCACAGCCAGGCTATGCCACAGTTGTCATCTGCTATGCAGCCCCAGTCCTATCGCACTGTAAATCAGACTGCATCTTTCCCTTCCCCTGTGAAACTGGGGATTTGTCAAGGTGCAGGGAAGAGTTACCAGAGGTGGGTTTGTACAAATACATATCTGGAATATATCTACTCTGGTGCTTCTAATAGAAGCAGAGATGTGTTAATGCTGAAGTGCAAAGAGCTCGCCTCTGGTGACCAAGGAAGATGTTTGGGATAGCTGTAAAAAAGTCACCTAGGTTTTGAGCGGAGGTTAAAGAGGCTGGGATGTCCAGCCTAGCAAAGTGAAGCTTGAGAAGGGTTACTACTTCTCCTTGAGTGTATGGTGAAGGACGTGTCCATCAGGGAGAATCATTCTTGCAGCATAAGATAAAGAACAAACTTGGAGTGGTGAGGGTCTGGAACCTTGCCCAGTGACAGTGGTGGGGTCCAAAAACCATACATGATGACGTGGAGAATGGGATTATGTGACGCTTCTGCCTGCAGGGTACAGGGATCGATAAATCAGGAAGTCCCTTCTGGCCTTCTGTCCTTAATAAACCCTTTGGTAGGGCTGTGGGAAGGTGCTGTGGCAGCTCTGGGCTGGCTCCCTGTGCAGGTGTGTGCGTGTCCCTCTGAGCCCTGCAGTAATCACCGCCTTCTCCACGCAGAAATTCAGAGCTCTGCGTGATGTACAAACATGAGCACAGGCCGCTGCCTGGTTCCTGCCACCCTTTGTCCCTTGTATGTTGAATTCATTATTTTTCTTTAAACAAAGCAAGAGGGAACCTGTGGCCATGATGTACACCGTAATGGCACGTGTCTGTCAGTCGTTCATTACGGGGTGGGAAGGGGAGATGGTGAGATGTCCTGTACGGTCACCCTAATGGAAACATCCATCTTGTCTCCATCAATGCACACTCCATTTAGGAATTTCGAAAACACTTCTGTCAAATATCACTCTCTGTGCAATCCTGTTAGCAGGGCTGATGAATGGAGTCTCAAATTAAGACCGATCCCTCTGATAACCACAGTGCTGTAGGAGAGTCATCTGCTCAGCCAGAGCTATTTATTATATTTGATTAACTGGGATGGCAATCTTCACAACCCACTGTAAATTGTATTAGGGGCACTCTGAGGCCCAGAAATGCAAATTAGACTTCCCAAAGCACATATGCATACATATAGCTTCTCTTAGCAGTGGGCAGTTTCCTTGCGCTCATTGCAATGTTGTTTGGAGAGAGATGTTGATGCCTTGCCTTGGAGGGGAAGGAGAGGAAGGTGAGGATGCCGTTAGGAGGAAGGCTAAGATAATATCCTAAGGAATTAATCTGAGTTAGCGGTTCATGGTAGGAGAAACTCTGACTTGTACAGGGACACCAGCTGCATGTTTTCCATTTGCTGAGGCCCTGCACGGTAGCAGCTCAGCAGGTGTATTTGGGGAGCACTGGGCTTTCTCCCTCCCAGCAGCCCGTACCCTACAGGCGTTCCCATCCAAACGGGCGCCTGGGAGCAGACAGCGCTGGCTGTTGGTAATAATGCTGGAGAAATCTCATGGGAGACTTGCCTGTGGTGAGGTTGCAAAGCTGGGGCAGGCCCTTCAGTATATTTTTTCCCTCCTCATGTACAATTTGGATCAGACTAAGCCCCTGATGTCTCCAGCTGGCCACGTGAAATGAAGCCAGGCTGGAAGTTGAAGGCTGGCTCTTCTGGCCCGGCGATGGCAAAATGAGCAGCGTAACCTCAGCTGTAGTTGTGTGAATAGATGTGCTGTGCTGTACAGCTTCATTAATAATTATTGATTGGCTGCTCTGAGCTCTTTGAATAAAAGGCACTTCTAAATCACACCGTTATTCAGAGTGATGTTAACAGGGACGCCTGAGGTACCTCTGTCTGCAGGGGAGTTCAGCGTCGGCTGCACGCTCCCGGGGAAGGAAGGGGCCTGTCCCACAGGCCGCTCAGCGAGTAGGGCATTCACAAGTTTCATTTGTCTGAGGTCATTAATTCTAAGAAATAGAGAAGTTTATTAAGGGCAAACAAAGCAGAGAGTCTCTGGGAGCTAACAAACAGCTCTGTTGGTGGTTTGCTTTCTTCTCCTGGCCATATTTCACTTGAAGAACAATTTTCATAACGGCTCACTAATTTCTGCATTATGTAGTCATTTACTAATATGTGCTATATAATACTCCACTATCCACTGATCTGTGGGTTATGATCATCACAAATGATTATTCAGAGTACTTGTTCTTTTTTTTTTAACAAACCCTTCATAGATGGTTAATAAACCTTTTAGAGGATAATGTTGACATAAAATCTGAGCTTCATCTTATCCCCATCTTTAGCTCCAGTACCTGTTCAGTCGGATTCCTACAATATCTCTTTCCCTTTGATGCCTCTCCCATTGAATGTGTTTCTCTAGGATTTTTATTGAGCCAAGCTGTTGTGGTGATGCGTGGCTAAAAGAACACCTTGACAGAGCTGGAGGTACCTGGCAATGAATTTGAATCTTCTTAAGCAGTTAAAAATAAAAATAAAAATCCCAACATGTTGAATGAAAATCTTATCTGTCCGTGATAAGGATCCCTCGGTCCCTGTAATATAATGTAGTTTGTTTCTTCCAGCTTCACAAGTGCTTTTGTTATCTTTGCCTTTTTTTTTTTTCCCCTCTGTATCACTTTGATTTTTTTTCCCCTCTTCTCTTTCATCATTGTTGCTTGTAAATCCTTCCCCTGGTAGAGATTAGAGCAGGAATGAGTGATAGATGCTGTCAGTAACAGGAGCTAATTTTACCCCTGATAATGGCTCTGTGATTTATGCAGACTTGGCGGTGCTGGTGCAGACGTGTACCCAGGGGCCGTCCTTCTGTCTGCGCTCAGCTCGGAGCCGCGCCACGTTGGCAGGGCAGGATTTTAGCTGCCGGGGAGCGTGCGCTTTGTGCTGGCAAATTTTCATCCTGGGAAGAGTCTCTGCAAGTGCTTCTCAGCAGCGAAGAGCTCCCTCCGTGCACATAACACAACCGGCAGCCACCTGGGGGTTTCCTCGCGGAGTGCTCTGCCTCCTGCAGCCGTGCGTGCACGTGCTGCCGTGGGGTGCGAATGAGCTGGACCCGGCTGATGTCCCGCTTCTGGTGGGAGGGCTTCGCTGGCACCCAGGCGCGCACTGTGTCGACAGCACCGAAAGCCTAATTTAGTAGCACCGCTGATACGGCTCCGGGTGGTATTTCACACCGCCGTGCCCCCGCTTTGGAGCTGTGGCCAGCATGTTGTTGGCGTGGTGCAGTGCCAGGCCTCCTTCCCAGCCACTGCTTGTAAATGCTGATAACTGAGAGCGCTCGGGTGCTGCCACCCCAGCCTCTCCTGCCCCCTGAGACGTCTGAGCTGCCTCTGGGATTGCCGGTGGCTGCGTGACCCCATCAGAGTCACTAAGGATGAACCCCTTGTTGCTTTCCCATTCCGTTATCCGGTGCTGCAGAGAGGGAGGGATGGCAGCAGGAGTCCCCAGCTTTGCTCTCAGTTACGTAGCGGAGTGAAGCAATGCTGGAGTACCTACTCCAAAGGGCTCGGAAGCTGACACAAATGTCTTTGGGCTGCTTCTTCTGCCTGGTTGTGCCCTCTGAAGAGGATAGTGTTGAATTCAGCCCCACTCTAAGTCGATGCTCAACCGTTCATTTTTTTCCTGGCATTCTCACAGTGGGCTAAGTGCTGGGTGTGGGATTTGCGTGGCAGATGAAAGATGGCTAAAATGATGTTGGAAGTCTGAAGAATTCTTGAAATACAGCTGGCACAGCCAGGCTCCAGTGCAGATGGTTGTGCTCTGCTCATCTGAAACTGCAGCTGCAGTTCCCATGAGGAATATTCACCCTTCTGTCCTGTACTGGTGAGCTTAATTCCTGTGAGTCATGTTCCAGCCCCAAAACAGTTGCAGTGACCTTGGTTAACTGCTTTTCCTTGGATAAGGACCTGATGAAATACCCTGTTATTTATTTTCTTGGTTACTGTTGTTTACTGCATGCATTTTTTTTCATTTTTTTTTGTATGGTCTTGGGGGCAGGGGAGGACGCAGTGCTCCCCCTCACCGTCTTTCTTTCCTTTGCCATGACAAGAGTTCATCGAGCCTCTGCATTCAGCTCCCTCAGAGCAGAAGGGAGACACAGCTATTTTAAAGCCTCTGTTTGCAGTTCACTCTATGTTTTTTGGTTGCCATAACCCTACCAGGGCTCCCTCTTCTGTAACTTTGATTCTCTTTGGCAACCGTTTTCCATCAGTTTGTCTTTCTCACACATGGAGCTGCCTCGAGCTAGCTGCAGTACACTGCTTGTCTTCCTTCAGTCCTTACTAATGGCTCCCCGCTTTGATTCAAGCAGTAATTCAGGAAGACCCTGGAGTATAATGCAGTGGCTCCTACAGAGTAAGGTGTGTCACTGAGATCATTTTGCATTTTGTCTTTGCACCTTCAGATGCTACTTCTTTCTCCCTACGTATGCGAGATTTTCCTCTGCGCCAGTGCCACCAGCTCACATTTTGACTCCTCTGGCAGATTGTATTTTGACATCCACAACAGCACCTGAATGGATCCAGTGAGGTGGCTTTCTCCACTGCTGTCCTCTCACTGCTACTGATGAGGCAAAGGCAGGGCATCCGTATTTTCTGTGAAGGATTTGAGGTGTAGCAAGGTTTGTTCTTCATGAAACCGTTATTAGTTAGAGAGGTGGAGGAAGGATAATTGTAAAAAGATGCGGCACAGCTGTTCCAGCCCTGTTTCATTATGGGCTCGGAGCAGCTGACTTCCTCTGATTGCTGGTGATTTTCTCAATTACGGCTGGAGAGAAGCAGGGGGTGACTGGAGTGCAGATGCCATCTGTGAGCCTGTGTCTTCTGCGACTTGCAGAGCCCGCGGTAAGGAAAGCTCTGGCTATGAACAGTCGGTGCCTACTTGCAGGGTTCGGGTGCTAATTCAGTGTGGCTTTGCTAACTTTTGGGTATCACTGATCTGTATAATTATGGACTAGTTCCTCATTAATAACTATTTTAGCCATTTCTCCCTCATGCCTTCCCCACCAGCTTCTTCAACCTGCAGCTTAGAATGATATTCCTCACCTCCTTTCCTTTTTTATGATGTCTCTTGCATTTTCAATCATAACTTCACAGTGAGCTAAAAAGAAAATCAAGAGTCTGCCAAAACATTCATCATGTCTTTTCTTTTCAAAATAGCATTAGAATTCAGGCCTGTTTCAGTGCCCATGCATTGAAAATTATGCAACCCAGAGCTGGGAAATTGAAAAGTCCTGTGAGCACTGGTTTGAATTTTTAACCAAATTCCTGTCAGCTGCATTTCTTCCTTTTATATATTTTCCTTCTATTAATATTCTAGTGAATGAGTTTACAAGAAACAATGAATTTTAAACAAAGTTTGGAGGACTTTTCCAGAAAATGAATTTCAGGTCATAAACGTGAATATTCTCCCTGGGTTCTGAGCGAACCTGCCATTTGCAGAGCAGACACATGATGTTGATTCTTCAATCCTAAATCAGCCAGAACAGTCTGCGTTTTGAATATTTCTAAAAAGCATCTTAGGAGGAGAAAGACCTTTTCCTTTGGTTTTGCACCTGTAAAAACAAATGGAAGGAAAAGAAAGCTGGGGCAGAGCCTGGGGAAGGTTTCCTGGGTACAGAGTTTTCACCTAACTTGGGTTGGGGCACAAGTATCAGGGAAGTGAAACTTGACAGAGTAATCTGAAGGGGAGGAAGGCCACAGTCTGTAGAGCTTTCATGTTTCTGCAGGCAGTTCAAATTGAACCTGAGGGTTCAAGAGCACGCAATGTTCTCAAGCGTGAGATAGAAAGAGGGAAAAATAAACACTGAAATTACTGAAAAGGAGGGCAAAATCTCTCCATCATCCCCAGCCAAATGCACAAAAATGAAGTTGCTGTGGTTATTGTTAGTATTTAGTATAAGTCCTAATGAACCTATCGGCTCTTATCATGGGTGTTATTTTTGATGAAGCACAACTCAAACACAACTTTCCTCATTAAAAATCCCCTTTCATATCCCATCCGTTTCTGAGAGGGACCGATAGTTTTGTTTTTAGAAGGAAATGAGACCCCATCTTTCTGAAGCAACATCTGGCCTGGTTTTGTGAGTTTCTGGGTGACTTACAAAACTAAAGGCTCGTATCCTGAGAGGTGCTGTGTGCCTGCGGGTCCTTCTGGAATAAGTGCAATTTAGGCTGGTGATGCTGGCTGATGCTGCAGTCTCAAAGGATCACCCTTGTTTTCATTCTGGTCGTCTCCTGATGAGCTAGAGAGCATGTGGTTAGATTTTTCTACTTGGTTTTCATTTTCTTTCTACAGAGGAACAGTTTGTGGGTTCTACATCCTGTCTTTTCACCGCAAGCTTGTAACGGATTGGTGTGGGGAGCCAGCATCCCCAAAGGCAGGACTGAAAGCCTGAAGCTTGGTCCTGGTACGCAGGTGTTTGAGCCATCATTTAGGCTTCCTTAATTTCCAAAGATCGCTGAAGATAATTTTCTGTCTTTCCCTTAGGCAGAAGGTGTGTGAAAGGAGCAAGGGTACAGCTCAGAGGTGAGGCTTGCTGGGGAAGACGAGCTGCTAAAAGCTGGCTTCTTCAGCAGGAGGGCCGAGGTAGCCTGCTGTGAGGCAGAGAGGAGGCGGGGGCAATCCTCCCTGCGGCTCCGTGCCCTCTGCCTGAGCCGCAGGTAAAACCGAGGTGACTTGTGGCTTTGGCATCGGCAGGGCTGCGACCTTCACGAGTACAAGCACACGTGAAAAATAGACCCAGCCCTTGGGATCCAGAGCAAAAGGGTGACGATGAGAAGCAGTCAAACCCTGACATGATGGCAAGTTCAGAGCAGGTGGAGGTGGAACTGCTCAGTCCCAGCATCCCAGTGCGTGTGTTTCCACTGGGACTTTGTCAGAAGGCCGTTGGTGTTCCTTTTAGGGGCCCCTCACACAGTCCAGGCACTGTGGGATGCTGACCGAGGTGTCCTGACCTCACCTGATATTCCTTGGTGGTGGGTGTTTGCAGTTTTGTGGAAGAGGCTATGGGTGAGCAGTGTGGCCCCTTCCCCTTCTCCCAGGCTCTGCACGGAGGGGCTGGGGGCTGCAGCAGGCACATCATTTGGTTCCTCCCTTCAATGCCTTCCCACAGTGCTATCAGCTGCTTAAAAGCTGAGAAGAAGCAATGGGAAAGTTGTGTGGGATCAGAGGTTTCCTTTGCTTGAGGAATGAGTTACTGGTGAGTCTTTGAAACTGATTCTTTCTAGCTCGTGTGGGTGGCTTTTGGGCAATGCCTGCCTCCTCTGCAGTAATTGCAGCCTGCTTCCAGAGCCAAAAGCTTCCGCAGCCTAAAGGCCACGCTCAATGTTTCCCTTTTCAGGTTTCATTGGCTTCTGTGATAGCTTTTGGTCTGAATGCGACGTGTTTCTTTCCTCACTGGAAATAAGAAACTTGCTGCCTCTTCTATTTTATTTTTTTTCTCCACAAATGGAGACAACCTGTGCTAATGCCACGTGGGTCCCAAGCTGATGCCATTAGATTGGATTTGCTGGGGAGGCAGGCTGCTTTGAAGGCAGCTGTTGTGCTATCATGTCAGAAGGTAATTAAATAGACCCCAATTCTTTTAATTACTGCTCGCTCCTTGGTACATGCTTGCATACAAGGGTGAAGTGAAGGGTATGGAAATAATCGCTGACAGATCACAGCTGGAAATATGCGGCACCTCGGATAAACACTGAAACGAAGGCGCTGCGCACAATCCGGGCGGCTCGGCTTTACAATTACTGTGAAATCTGTCTAAAGAGATTGGGGCATGGAATTGGAAAACACAGCAGTCTTTCTTCTCCGAGCACAGGCTGCGTCCCTGGGGAGCGGGATGTAACACAGGTTTCGGTGATTGCGATCACAGGCGTACCTAATGCACAGGATGGGGTTTGTTGTTGTTGGCAAGAAACCTGAGGCAGAAGCGAGGTGAGCTAAGCAGATTAGTGAGATGCTGCTCACTAGGCAGGGGCAGGGAGGTGAAGACTGCAGAGACCTGCAGCTTATTAGTGATACAGGTTCACCACGACGTCCCTTGTCATCATCGTGCCTGCAAGGCTCTGATGCTGAAGTGGTGGATGAGCCCTGGTTTGGGTTCGTGCTGTCCTCTGCATGGAGGCTGCAGCTGGAAAGAGGCAGAAGTGACACCAGATCCTCCTCTGCGTGGTCCTTTACCCCCAGCAAGCCAGCTGATATGAGCATTTTTGTTTTGTACCCGGGCAGCAGTTGCTCAGAAATGTTGCTGCCTTTGAAACTGTTGGTGGTTTTCCTCCTGAAAGCCAGGGAGAGGAGGCTTCTCTGAGAGCCCAGCGCCTCGCAAGGTGCTCAGAGATGCAGATCCACGAGCTGAGTCTTTGTGGGCAAGGCACAAATGCTCCTAAAGCGTCTTTCTGACAGCCAGGTACATTGCTGCTTGTGTCCTTACAGTTACACTAGGGTTTCTAGAAAATCATCAGGTGCAGCTAACTAAGTGCATTTCTATTATGGGGCTGGTGAAGACGCGGGGCAGGCGGGCGGCAGAGTGGCAGCTGGAATAAATGTTTCAAAGATATGACCAAAATCACCTTTGTGCAAGCAGCTAGGGAGTAAAGCTTGTTTGTCTGGGAGCCACTTCTGCTTTATTAGCTTTCCCTTTATCTGTCATTCTGGTTCTGAAAGGTCCCCTAATGCCTCATGGGGTTAATAAGCCAGGAGTGGAGGCAGGAGACTTCATTTCGAGTCCTGTGCGATTTACGGGCTGGGGAAGTCGTCGCTGATTGCCAAACACCTGGAAGGTAGCACAGAAAACAGTGCCAGCACAGAGCTGTGTGCAGCTTGTCCGTCCGCTCTGGTGTGCTCGGTGGCACCAGCTGCGGAGGAGTCTGGAGACACGTCTGCTGGGGTTGGGGAAATAAAGGGATAGAGAGAGCTCTTTCTCTCCACTTATTCATGGCGTGGTGTAAAGGATCAGGCCCTGCTAAAAAACAACGACAACAAACTTCATTTTCTTTCTCCGTGGTGAAATGTCTTTGTGCTTTAGAAGATGGGATAGCCCATTTTGAGCCCTGTTCTGGGGCTCATGGCGTTAAAGTAGAACAATACCTGTGAGCCAGGGCTTCCGAAAGGAGCAATGAGAGCAGCTTTACCTCCTGAACCTGCCGGCTGGCCACACAAGCACAGCTGAGTTGGCTGATTCTTGTAGGGGGCAGGAAGCTGGGCTCCAGCTCTCGCCTCTGGGCTGGTACCCAAGAACCTGCCTCTGATGGGCAGTCAGCTCAGCACCCGTGGGCAGAGCTGCTGGCTCCTGGGGCATGGTGGCAGATGCAGGACTCTCCTGTGTGGGGTGCTGGTCCCCTCGCCACAGCATTTCATGGTTTCCTTCTCTGTGCCACACTTGTATTGCCTTTTCTTTCGCTCTTCTGGGATTTGCATTACTCATATTCTCAGAAGCCATTTCCAGGTAAGGCATATGGGGGACTTTTGCAGGAAATCATTTTTCCCCCTCTCTCTCTGTTGAGTGCATTCTCTCTGTTTTTGTTTGCTTGCAGCAGCTGAAATACAGGCCCTGAGACTAAGGGGAAGTTATCAAAGATAGTTGTCGAATTCCTATGGGAAGTCAGCTTGATATTACGCCTTGGAATCTTGCTAATCTTAATGATCTCCCTGGGTTTATCTGAGCAGATCAGATTAGGGCTTCTACAGATCTCAGATGCTGTGTGTATGCAGGCGCTTCCTTCTCAAAATACCTCTGCTTTTTACCCTGCATCCATGCCCACACCACTACACGATTCCTGAGGGGTCTGCTATCTTGGTGGAGGTTTTTCCTCCTTCATCAAGGGGGGTGGTCCTTCAGGGGTCTTCCTGGGGTCAGGGTGGAGATGTCTGGAAGCAGTCTCGTGAAAGCAGACTCTATATCTCTTTCCTAACAGAGGCCACATCTGTTTTAAATAAAACGCTCTTTAGAGCAGGGTAGTTATGGAAAGAGTGTGTTCCTCCTCTCCACCCTCCCCATTGTTCCTAGCAGCTTGGTGCAGGGACAGAAAATCTTTCGTGTGTTTGGAAAGGGCTTCCAGGATACTCCATCCCTTCCCCAGAGATCAAGGTGTTGTTCCCTGGATCCTTCTCACATTTCTTGAAGATAGAAGTGATATTTGTTCTCTTCCAGTCCTCAGAAACTGCCCCAATTGCCTCAGCTTTCCAGAGGTTATGGAGTGGTCTTGCGTTGATGTTGGCCAGGTCCCTCAGCACTCACGGATGCATCCCATCAAATCTCAAGCTTCCAGCACCCGGTATCCCCAACTGATCTCCTATTCAAGTACTGGCTGGGCCCTCCCAAGGCCAGATGAGATCCACAGAGCAGCTGCCAGAAAGGCTACAATAGATGGTCAGGATTACATTGTGACCCACGTGCTGACATTAAATCCCTAAAGCACAGGGCCGAACCAGCCCAGGAATGCAGCAAAACCGCACACAAGCTCCCAGTGATTCTCATCACGGGCAACAGACCATAACCAAGTGCTCTCTCCATCCTTGTGTTTTCTAAAGGGATAGGTCTTCTGCAGTTGGGTGGCAGTCCTCAGCTTTATTTGAACACCCAAAGACATTTTTTAAGGAACTAAAACTGGAAGTGACTATCTTAAGTCCCTTGTTTGTTTATGAATGCAGGCCATTAAGTACTCCAGAGCACATCCGTCTTTGTTATGCATGAAACTAAAGGGGGGGGTGGAAAGCTTAATTCGGTCTGACCCCTCCCCAGTGCCAAGTTTTTAGAAGTATTATTTACCACTGTGTAATACTATGTGCTCAGCTCCTAAGCTAACTTTGGATCAAGTCAATTCCACAAACGTCTATGGAACTACATCAGTTTACACCTGCTGGTGACCTCAGCCAATGTTTATGTAACATCTTAGCTCCCGTGTGAAACTGATTTTTCAGGAGCTGACTTGTTAGCTAAAGAAGCAGCAATGATCTTTAGCAATGCTATTACCCTGCTCAATATAGCACTTTTATTGATCGGTGTCCTTAATGTGGCAGAAGGAATGCGGTTCAATTTTTTTCCTTATTTTCATGCATCTCGCCTTGCTACAGGCAGTTGGTATGCATCGAGCATTCTTACCTACCAACACCCGTTGTTGTGCTACCAGCTTGTCTTCTGCCCACCACTAATATACGTTGAGAGTAGAGCTTTCCAGTTGCAAGTGGATTTGCATGAGTAGCACAGAGATAAAAGCAGCCACGGTAGCTGCCTCATAATTTCTGCTTCAGAGCAGCCCCCCCAGAAGAGTGAATTAGGACAACGAGGGGGAAAGTTTGCAGTATGTTTCCTTGCCTGACCGGTGCAATGGAAAAATGTTCAGGATAAGTAAGGAAAGCAAGAGTAGATCATCTTGAGCTCTTCCCCCATATCTGTCATTGCAGAGCTGATCAGCCTTGAGTGGAAGAATCATTTGTCTTGTGTGGGCCTCAGTCCACCCACAAGCTAAATGAGTTTAATAACATCTCCAGTGACGTTCCTGTGACTGTGATATTTTAAAGAGCTTTGAGATCTTCAGCTGAACACGCAGCATGGGAGCAAAGTGCTACTGCCGTATGGCTGCTAAACCACTTCTGTGTTTGGCTCTGAGGACTCTCAATTACTTCAAGATGCTGAGATGCAAGCGTGTTCTGGTTCAGCGCATTGCATGTGGACATCAAACATCCTCTTATATTAGAACAAGAGGTTGTAGCAGGAAAAGTATGTCTGAAAAGTGCCATATAGCCTCTCCAGGTACAAACCTCAGCAAAGCAGGCCTGTGCTTTGGGTTAGAGGCTACGATTAGAGTGTAATTAGGCCTTCCACACTGGCAGTGCATTATGGTGATGCTGACTTTAATGGATTCCTTGGGGTCTTTGCTTTTTTTTTTTTTCCCTCCACACACATTTCCTCCTCAGCCAGACATTCAGAAAGCAGTGTACATTTCCTCCTGTTCCTTTCCTGCTCTGCAAGCATGGTTTTTGTTTTCGATGGTTTCTGCTTAATGGTTTCTTCATCCTGTTTAAAGGGTTTGTGTGCCATATGTTAATATACGTTAGCCTAGTCACAGATTTGTACCAAAAGGGCTCCTGTTCTTAGCCCTGGCCACTACACAGCCTCTTTGAGTAACTCTTAAATGGTCTCTGGTGGGTCATTTGCAAACAAGCTCTTCTGACTCCTTTAGCTCTGAGGTTAGGCCTGGGAGCACCTTGCTGTAACACTGGGGTCCTGTTACAGGGCAGCACGTTCTGAGATGGAGGCGTAGCTCTGTGGTGAAATAGGGGCAGCCGGCAGTGAATTACAGGGGCTGTGTAACGTTAGGAAAGTGAACGTGCACTGACTGGCCTCCTGAATAGAGTAGTCAAGTTCTTGAGACCAGAACCTGCGATGACAAGTCCGCTTTCGTGCAGAGAGAAAGTAACTGCTCATTCACTGTAAAACACTTATCAGCACGTCTTTTGACACTGCCTCCATCTATTTTCTCTCTACTTTTGTCCTGTTTTTCTTCTTCCTTTCCTCTTAAGTTTTCATCTCTCTACGGGGAATGTTATCTGATGCTGCAAGTGCCAGCTTTTACTCCAAAGGGTGTGTCTTCCTTTAATGACCTTTACCGTACACAGGAGCATTTGTCGGTAGGTTGGGCAGTGATGTGCTGGCCCATTAAGACTGGTTTCAGTTTATGACACTTTAAGCTGTTTCTTCATGTAGAAGAGGTATATTGAGGGCTGGGGATACTGAAGCAAAAACAGCGAGCCTAAGAGTTACAGATTGCTTTCAGAAAATCTTGTATGCATGTGAGTTGCCCATGGTCTCTTTGCCTCCAGCAGCAGCAAAATTCTTTCCCATGCCACCAGCTGACGTAAGTAAATGGGGACTGCGCAGAAGTAGCCTGGGGAATGGTAATTTCATGTTTCTGCCCCAGAAAAGCCTCTTGGATGGGGACCAGGGATTAGTCACACTCGTCATCCATCTGTCTTTAGTGCAATAACAAATCTGAGAGGAGCTCAACCTCGCGCCAACCAGCCTTGGTTATAAACTGCAGGAGTGGCACCACTTGGTAGATCTGCCGGTGAGGCAGCCATAAGGATCCAGCTGAAGATGATCTGCTGGGAAGATGTTTGTTCTTCTTGGTGTGGGAGAAATAATCTGAGCCATTTCAGAGGGATCGCATTAGATTATATCTTCTCCTGCCCATCCATCTTCGGTGTGTGCAGACCTGGGGTTTACTTTGCATTTGCAGTCAGGGGGTTGTTAGAATACCTCTGTTACAGCATGCGAACTCGGATAAATGCCCCTCTTTCCTTGGTGGTCCAGATACTGCTATGTAAGGCAAGCAAAGCAAGAGGGAGTAATGTGACAAATCTACCCCTGCTTGACTGGAGCCGTGTCTGCATTATGTGGTGTGGGAACGTGTCCCTTAGTTTGTTACTGCTAATGAAGAGGTAGCTGTGAACCGATGATAAATCCAAGTCTGCATCTTTGGGCTCGTTTGATTTTTAATTTAAAGAATGTAAGACTGTATCTCCAAACTATGCTCACATCGCTACACAACTCCTCTTCACAACTCCTCTCTACCTGTTCTCAAGTGGAACCCTGTGAAACTTGGTCCTCTTCTCCCAGTCCTTGGATGTTCATGGCTCAACTTTGCAGCATGGCGTGGCCAGAAGGCCTGAGATCTCCAGGTGTGTCATGAAGGTAGGAGCCCTTAGAAGCCAGAGGCTGAGCAGGGATATGCAAATAGATGGGAGAGGGCTTGCAAAGTAGTGATGGTTTCTAGACAAAGACAGCATGCAGTAATCCCTGGAAAGTAAATGGAAAAATAGATTACATTTGTTCTCAGATCTGTTCAATAATGGAACAGCAGACAGCTGCTGGCCTGCCTCCCCTGGGTCCCTCACAGGAGTAGACAGCTACTGCATGATTGTTTGCTACTGGCAATCCAGTGGGACACAGCAGGGCTTCTGGAGAGCTGCCTGGTGCTTTGGGAAGCAGCTCCTTCCTCCTGCCTCAAGGTCTTTTTTTAATCTATTTATTTATTTTTTAATAAATGTGCCCTTTCCCAGTGGAAACTCCCCTTTGTAGCATGACATCCATGTGGCTGTGGTCACAAACACTGTAGCCTCGAGGCTCAATATTCTCGATTTACTGTGTCAGCATAGCACCTCTTGTGCTCTGTGAATCACTGTGCAAACCCACAAAAAAATGCACTGTTTGCCTCAGAGAGCCATCAGGCAAAGCAAAGGCTGTCACTTCATGCCACGCAGGGGAAATGAGGCATGGGGTTACTGTCACCTGGGCATGAAGGCCATGCAGCGGGCATCTCCTCATAACATTGCTTTTGGTCAGAACTTATTTTGGTGGTTGGGAGGAAGTCTGAAGATGAAGACCGGTCATTGTCACGACTTGTTCTGTACCAGAGATGCGCCAAGTCCCATTTCTTTTACCACAGATAGTTTCAAACAGGAAATCTCAATATGGTCATGTCTTGGGTGACAGCCAGTTTATTTCAAATCTCCAATCTGTAATGAATGTTAACTGCTTTATACATTTTTTTCTTGAAACAATCATTGCCAATCTTCCAGCCAGTGCCAGGAGGCACCCCCAGCCTTGTGCCTTGGTGTCTGCAGCTGCGCTCTGTGCTCTGCTGACCTAAAACCTCCGTGGTTTTGACCGAGTATGTAAGTCACATGGTGGAGTCTATGACTCCAACGCTCAGCTTAATCTTTGAATTAAAAGGTCAAAATTCACCTTTGCTGACTTTTACAATGTGTCATCAAAAAAAGAAAAAGCTTTTACTAGGAAATGTCTAAGCAGTACAAAGAAAAATAGTTGTAAAACTAAGAGTTCTTTGGCTTCCTTTGCTTTGCTCTTTTTTGCTTTCCTGCAATCACCAAGTTGATGACGTTGGTATATGTGTATGAGGAATTCTTAATTTCCTTTCCACAAAATTTCACCTGCCAATGCTGCTTTTTCTTACAATATTATATCGCCTCACAGTGGTTTACTCGGATATTTTTTGCACTAAGCACTGAAACGTGTCTCCTGCAAAAGTTGGCTTTCTTTCAAGAAACTGACTTGTTCTGTTTTTAGGGTGAAATCGACGAAAGAAAATGTTATCTTTTCCTCCAGCACTTGGTGTAATTGGAAATGTTTCTGTGTTCATAGCAGGATGTGGAATGCCTTGAATTACAACTAGTATCCACCCGTATTTTTGACTGCCTGTCACCTAAGCAGTAACTCACATTTAGAAAGCGTTAGTGACAAGCATCCATGGATTTTTATTTATGTATTTTCAGTTGGAAAAATTGTGTTTTTATGCTTTTTTAACTTCAGAGCGTTTTCTTTCTGGACATGGTTTGCTTTCATAATTGTGATCCTCTCTTGTCATGAGGTGACAAAACACATCCTCTCTACCGACTGTGTCCAGAGGAGGAACTGTTGGGAGCAGCTGCCTGTAGAGAAATGGCTACCCCAAAGAAAGGTGATAGAATCCAAGGTATTGATGCCACTCACAGAGATGCAGCAAGGCAGCATTTTGCCATGTGCGCTATTTCAGGAGTGAACCCAAGGATAAGTGACACATTCCTTCAGAGTATGACAAGTAGCCCGGTATGCATATATCCTTATATACCTACTGCAGGGGTTGGGGCAACCTTGTAAAAAAAAAAAAAAAAAATCATTGAGTTTACTCAGCACTTCAGAATCTGGGGCACCTGGGAATTATCAGGTGAGATTTTATTTTTGTAAGCTACTGACTTTGTCCTTGGTATGGGTACTCATCTCAAGAGACTGGTGTCAGGTTGGTGTCTGCAGCATTCCTGCAATGGAGGGGGAAGTGGAGTCAGGCCCTTTCATTCGAAGAGCAGGGGGGGAAAGGACACCACTGATGCTGTCATACTCCTTTTTATTTTTTTACTGGGGATCAGCAAGGGTGTATCTTGCAGGAACAGAAGTCAGTGTTTATATATTTGCGAACAAAAATAATCTTTTGTTCTGAGAAGCACTGCATTAGTAATATAAAAAGAAAGCAAGGGCCACTCATTATCTCCATCTTTGTTCGCGCCCTGGACAGCATACATGGTAGAAGCAGGGACTTTTCAGGAGCATAAGAGATTTTTCCGTGGCTCCCAGTTCACCCAGTGATGGGGAAGGGAGAGGGAGGCATCTCAAGTGTTCAGTTTTCTGATGTGTACCTCCAGGGAGAAAGACAGTTAAATGGAGATGTGAGGACTTGCTTTGTCTCACAAGGAAATAGTCTTCTTTATGTGTATCTTGCCTGTGTTGATATTTGAAAGCTATTTTGGGCCACAACAGCAAATTTAATCCACGGTTTGTTCTCTCTCCAAAGTATTGTACCGTAAAAACTCAGATCAATTTTGACAGCTCCGACTATTTAGATTGCAGAGAAAAGCCAAACAATGAATCACTCTGAATATTTACAGTTGAATTCATCCCAGGGTACCTGTACCCACCTCTCTCTGAAATGAAAGCATTATCTGAGATATGAGCAAAGGCTTAGAGGCTCCCAGCTATTTTCTCAGCCAGCGTGAAGCAGCGTAGCTGTATCGCCAGGGCTGGGATGTGAGGAGCAATTGAGGGCTAATATTGCAGAGGGTTGAGGAGTTCAGTGTGGTCCGTGCACTCCCTTTGGGAGGCTTGAGGACTTGTTTCACACTTGCTCTGCTGAGAGTCAAAGCACTTGAACCAGAGTAAATATAGCTTTCTCACCTCCTCGGAGCTGGCTGCAAATGTGGAAAAGATGTGTTCACAAATAATTATATAGTAGTCAATTTTCAACAGTCCACAGGCCAAAAAAAAAATAATAAGCACGAACCAAATCCACCACTGCCAACAAAAAGCAAAAAACCCTCACTGTAAGACCATAAGTTATTGAATGAATTGGAAAATCTTGTAAAATCTTATCACGTTATTACCTATGGCCATGATTGGAGATGCAGGTATTTGTGCTCAGTTCTCACTCCATTCTTCCCGCTCTCCTCAGCAGAGCGTGCCACTTCCCTAGTGCCTCAGCTGGGTAAGCTCTTTTCAGGTTTTTGCCTGTTGCCCACCACCGCTGTATCTTCTCCATTAAATTGATGGCGATTGCCAAGTCCTTTGCAGCTTTTATGGGCTTCATAATACTTCCTCGCAGGGAGCTCAGCAGTCTATATTGGCTATCACTGTCATCTTCTGAAATATTGCTGTCATTCACATGTGTAATGTCCCCAGTCCCAAAGGGCCTACAACCACTGTGCGAACTATAAATAAGTGCGGGGATCGGTTTGTTGTTAAAATGCAGCCATCTCCTGAGTATAGAGAAGGGCTGCTTGGCCAAGTTAGCGGCAAACAGCATTTTGCCTGTTTCCTGGGGGAAATGGCTAACTTTTGGTTGGAAAGAAGGAGAAAGAACTCTTCTTACAGGTTTTCCATCCTGATGCACACTGTGAGCAGATGCAGGATGGACATTGAGAAGAAAGAAGGGATGTGCACAGACTCTTCTTATCTCATTTTCTCTCTCTTTGTATGTGCCGGTGCTTTAGGTCTATTCCTGTGGTTTTCCAGCCTAGGATTTGGGAAATATCATTTTTCTCTTCCCAAATCATCTTCAAGCCACAGCTGGGGAAAGCGTACAAGTATTGCTGCTTAGACTAGTGTCCAGAAGATGTGCAGATTGCATAGGTTCATATTTTCAGGGTTGCTTGTCCAGACGTAGGTGCCTGAATCCACAATTCATTAGGAAAACTATAGCAGCCTGATTTACACAGGTCTTGAGCATTAACCAGGGAACAGAGGGGCATTTGCCTGCAGGATCCATTCCCTTGGCCTTCTGCAGAGGGGGAAGGAGCAGAGCAACCTCCCAGTATTATTGCTTGGCTTGGTACCACGCTAACTTCAATTGTCTGCTCGAAAGCTACGCTGCCTCTCTTGCCTCTGGCAAGGCAGAAGGCTCTTCCTCTGATGGTCCTTCAGTCGCTGTGTGAGAGTGATTTGTTGCTCCAGGCAACAACGTATTCTGGCTGTATGGTACAACCGTGCACGCACGTGTGTTTCATCTGCAGCCTGTACTACTGGCCGTGGGGATCGCTGGTGCTTTCTGGCTCGGCGTGTTTTCTTGTGTTCCCCTTCCTCTCCTGGCTGTTCTCTGTGCACGCCTGTGCAGTGCACCTTTGGGGCTGTGACTGTTTGTGGCAATGCAGCATCTGTACAGCAGCCCTCTGGTGCTGGGCTGAAGCCCCGGATATCCATGTGTTATTCAAGTCCCATGTGTAGCTTGGAGCTGTCGTGAAAGACCTTTCAGGCCTGTCTCCTGGGCAACTGAAGCCTCAGAAGCAGGGATTATAAATTAAACTAGTGTAGAGACAGGCTACTAGACAGACAATAGCCTCAAATCTCCTGGTGTGCTTTTTCCTTAATCCAGCTCCTGTCTGCAGAGGCCATGGGTAGCACAAATGGTACCGCCAGAGAGGAGGCCTGGGTGGGAGCGGGGTGCTGGAAGGGAGAGCAGAAGTGACAGCTCAGATGGAAGCAAAGGAAAAAGAAATCCCTGAAAGTGCTGGTGAATTACTGCCGCGCTTGCTCTGCGCCATTTATGTGGGGAGAGGGACTCGTTCGACTTGTTGGTCCTTGTGCTTTATAGGAGCTGAAGCCTCACCTCTGCATTCAAGTGCCAAAAGGGAGACATATATACGTCACCAGGAAACTGTAGAAAGTGCTAATAAAGGGCTTGTCGTTCCCACACCAGGAGGGTGGGAAAGAAGGAGAGCATCATCACCCTGTGGGCTGAACCAGCGCTGAAAATATTCCTGTGGGGACAGCAGAGGCTGAGGTGTAGGCAGGCTCTGTGCATCTTCTGCTTCTCATGTGTAGAGCATCCCCGCTGCTTCCGACTGGGCTGGGGGGTGGGTGAGAAAACCTTCCATCTGCCTCCGCCTCGGCAGCAACAGCAAGCTGTGACTCGATGGCAGGAGCTTCTCCCCGTCCCCCTTTCTACCTGCCCTGCAGCTGTGTGCTCAGGGATGCTGCGTGCTTTCGCATTGCCTCCCCCAGGCAGCTGCAGGGAGGCAGGGCAGCAGCAGACCTCTTGCTGTCCCTGGGAGCCTTCCAGCCTGGAAGCGGCAGCTTGCGTGAGCCATCAGCAAACTGCCCGTTGCTGGAGTGGGAGCAGAGCAGGGTGGGAGCAGCGCCTGGATGGCCGTCTCCTTGTCTAACACCTCGCTGGGTGGCACAGCTCAGTGCCCAGTGGCTCCCCCAGGTACAGTTGAGGATCGATGCGATGAAATCCAAGGGCAGTGCCCTTTGATGCCGACTTTGCATCCAAGGAAGGGCTTTGCTGTGTGGAGCGTAAGCAAAATGCTTAAATTTGCAGCCATTGATTAGCTGCTTGCTAAAATGATATTACAGCAGGCTGCAAACTGGTTCACATCCGCTGACACCAAGCTCCCACAACGTCCGTGCCACAGAAGGTATTGCTGCTCGCTTAGAGCAGTGCCAGCAGCAGTCTGAGCAATGCCAGCTGCGATGGGAAATAACGGGTCACAGCCCTGCCTGCCACAAGCCTGGGTAGTTCTGCCCAGGTTGGTGCTCACCTGGGCCTGATCCAGCCCACTTTGTGCTTGGTGAGATGTCCTTTTCACAAACACCATATACTTGCAGGCTGTGTGCTGTGAAAATTGGGTGCAGCTCCTTTTTGTTGACTGGTGCAGAAGAAAAAATATTGTTGCAGATGCAAAGAAATCCAGAGGAAGAGGCATTCATGTGCCTTTTTTTTTTTTTCTGTGTGTGTGTGTGATAGCATAGAGGTTTTGTTCAGCATGGATTCCATTTTTAGGGTTCATGGAGGAGCATGTAGTCCATGCCTGCTGATACTGGGTGCTCATCTCTGGATCTGTCCTTATCTGTCTGCTCTGTATTTCCAGTTCAGCCTATACATCCACCTGGGGAAGGACTCTATGAGCAACGCTTTTTTTTTTTTTTTTCCTCCGCCCGCATCACTGTGCTACCCTAAACCCCTTGGCCGCTGTGTGTATGTAAATTAAATAACAGCAACAACAAAAATGCTGTGTGTGGCTGGTGATCAAAGGTGAGGAGCTCGCAGCTTAACAGGCATTTAAAGCAACACTTGAAATTCTCGTTGATCTTTTATCATTGCTGCCTGTGTCTGCCAACTCTTTGGAAAGCTGTGGTCTGTGTGTTACGTTTATTGTGGCTCCACTTGTGACAGTTTCTTGGAGACAGAAAGGGAACTCATGGGGCAAACACTGGATGGTGGCCAAAGAAAGGCAATATACACCAGGAAGAAGCTACAACTCATTCAGTACAATCATAGCATCAGAAAAAAAATATTGACGGTGGGAGAAAAGCTTTCTGAGGTCAGTGGTGAGAGATGGCTTGTCAAACATGCTGCTGTTCCAATTCTGAGATGACTCCTTCTCCCCTTCCCTTTGTGGGCAGCTGCCTAGTTGGGTGAACCTCTGAAACGTGCTCTCTTGTAAAACTCCAGATTTGCTTTGGATGGCAATATAATAGTTTATCTTAGAGAAAAATAGCTATGATTTGAACCATGTGAGCCTTGATGGCTCAAGAGAAGTCTTTAAGTTGAACTCGCTGTGCATCCTCCAAGTTCCAGGCAGTGAGGCAGGGGACTCCATGCAGTGGGTTCAGTCCAAGCACGGCTGGGTTTACCAGCTGGGCTCGATGGGCTGGACCCATCTTGGCATTTAGCCCCTCAGACCCCAAGTAGATAAATTCAGTCACTGCCTCTCCCTGCTGGTTGGTGTTCCAGCCCCTGCTGGGGGCAGGAGAAGGCAGCAAAGCATCTCCTCTCCCGTTGGAAGAGGCTGCTGTGAGCCAGCATCAGAAGACCTCCAGAAATGCTCTCTCCTCTCCTCAGGGGAGGCAGTTTCGTTATGCAAAGAGGCTTTGTGGCAGCGGGGAGCTGGGCTGCTGTGGGAGAGGATTGCTGGCACTTGGCTGCACCGAGCAGGCTGCCTCTCTTAAATCTCTGCCCTGTTAAACAGGATTGGCTTGTCTGCGAGCAGGCAAAATGCCCTCCTAGTTCATGGGCACTGGCGCAGGCGGGTGAGGCCGCCAAGACTTCATTGCTGATCATTAAGCGTGTTTATAAAGGCAAGGCGAGGAGCCAGCAGGGCCCCACTGATTCAGCCCGAGCCAGCGGCAGGGGGATTCAGTCTGAGTAGTTCTCCTCCCAGCTAGAATAACTTCCAAACCGAAAAAGCCTGATGCAAGTCAGGTCCGGGGGCTGGCTCTGTGCGTCCCTGGCGTCCCAGGGGCTCTTTGGGCAGGCATCAGCACGCGGGATGCCCGCGGGAGCCGAGCGCGGCCGCTCCGCACAGCGAGTGCCCCAGGGAGCTGGGAGCAGGCTCGGCGGTCAGCTCGCCGGCTGTTGTCATGCCGCTGGTGACATCTGCTATTGCTGACACTGACAATGCGCCGCGCAGCAGTGCTGCCAGCTCCACAATAGAGCGGCTCATCTGGGTGGAAAAGCTCCGGAGGGAGCCAGCACCTGCTCTCAGGAGTTCATGAACTTGCTCTGGTTTCAGTGACAAAGGCCAGAGCGATTAGATGCGACAATGCCGGGGGAAGAGAAAACCTCGGCAAGAACAAAACCTTTCCCTGCCACCCCACTACTGGGTTTTCTAAAGCAACTGGGGTTTTGGGTTGATTTTGAAACTAAAACACATGCCCTCAGTAATCACTGCACATGGCGTTTCGCTGTGCTGTGCTCCAGGCCCAGCCTGGGCTCGAATTAGCTGTGGGCACAGGGGAGAACAGCAGCAAATGCCAGCTTTGCCTCCCTGATAGGGGAAGGCCTAGTCTGGAAAAACCATTTGGCTTCAAGTCAAACCTGCCACTTGAACTTTCGGGAACTATTAGTAGAAGCTGAGTAAATGTCTCCCTTCCCCTCTAATCCATTATTTTCTAGTTTTTTTTGGGTACTGGCCAGCAGCAGAAATGCTGAAAATACTGCAAGGTAAAAATCTGGATTTCCAGCACCATCACAGGCAGAAGGCAGCAAGAAGCAGTGTCTGAGGAAGATTTGCCCTTGCAAAACTGACAGCCTGGGGAGGCTGTTACAAAGCTGTTACTAAAGAGCAATTGGTGCTCGTTGCTTCGTTGGGCTTATGGAACCACAAATGGAAGAATGTGTTCCTGTTAGGGCCGAATGCTAAATGGAAAACAGTTTTTTATTTTTTTCTTTTTTTTTTCCAAAGTACTCTGTGCCTATTTTTTCCTTCAAATGATAATTTCCAGATTTCTCAGTCTCTGCTTTCCTGGATGTGGTCTGGGTGGCCGGCTCAGAAATGTCTCAGAAATTGTCACTGTTTAAAATAATTGTGCCTAGGCTCTTTGCCAGCCTGAGTGAAATAATCCCGTTGTTTTAGTAAAGGATGTGGGTGTTTATGGGCCCCTACTCCTGGTGAATCATCTGGGACTCAGAGTGCATGCAGCACCCCCCTGAGCTCCTGTAGAGCACTGGCCATCGTCAGAGAGGGGCCAAAGATCCCCTTGTCACTGTGGGGACACCACTGTGACATAGGACAGTGGAGAGGAGCCTTCACCCAGCGTGGTGTACACAGCAAGTGCAAAGTGATTTCTTCCTGCACTCAATAACGGGAAGAAAAGGGGCTTGTTTCCAGCTGTGAGCAGCAGTGGAAATCAGATGCTCCTTTGGCAAGGAGGCAGCATGGTTCTGTGCTGAACATCTGCGAGTGATGGATGGCACTTGAAGAAAAGGTGTCGCAACCCACAAGGTGCCTGAATCGCGACAACAAATGGTTTCTTCTTTCATGCGTGTCTTCTCCACTCTGGCAGCATCTGCACGCATAATTCCTGAGGTTGAGATCAGTCAGGCTGGAATAACTTATAAAGCATCAATGTACCATAGGGACTTAAACTTCTTTCCCTCTGCAGCCTTAAAAGGAAGGAGCTAAAGGCAAGACACACAAACAGATGAAAATTACTGATTTTATTCTCTATTTTTACCACATTTTTTTTCCCAGAATAAAACTGGGTCCGGGTAATTTAATAATCCTTAAGTATTCTGGGTGGGGAAGCATGAGCTGAAATGTAGTCAGTGTTCAGCACTTTTGAGAACCACGCTCTGTTTCTAGTGTCTGGGGACCGTTTTAGGACTGTAACTTTAGTTGATTAAACAACTGGCTCCAACACATTGTTTCTACCTCATTTACTTCACATTTTTCATAGCAATTTTTTCTGCAGACAGTGTAATATAAGCGAACTCTTATTATGCGAGTTACGGAGGTAAGACAAGTATGCTGATCCTTCCCCATCCATGCTCATGAGACCAAGTGACAGCATTTGTTGTACTTGGAGCGTGTGGGGAACGGATGGCGCTGAATCTCTCCTTCCACCGTCTCTTCTTCTGTCAGGTATAGCTGACCACTGGTGTTATATGAATCCTTCAGCTCAGCTTTAGTGCTCGCGTGGTCTCCTGAGAAGTTCTGGCCTTACTTGAGGACACCCTGGGCAGTGTGGGATTTCTCTGCTACTGCCCTTGTGGGACACCAGGATCTAAACACAGCTAGAAGTCTCTTGTCAAAAGGAATAGAGAGGGAAAGGAGAGTTGGGCACTGGTGTTTCTCTGGGCTAGGCTTGATGGTGTGTTTAGGGCAAGTGTACAGGTGAGTCAGGACAAGAGCCTGGGCAAACTTCGTGGGCTCTTGGACCCAAACCAGGTTGTTGCTTCTTCACTCCTCTTGCCTGCGCTCTTTTTTTTGTCACCACGCTGCTACAAAGCAGTCTTAAAACACCACTTCCTCAGAGGAAATGGCTCGGCCTCTCCAGAGGACAGGTAAAATAAACTCTTCAAGCCCCACTTGCTGCCAGACTTGCTCCCTAGAGGTGGGATAGTTGTTGTTACCCCAGGAAGGTGAGGGCTGTGCCGCAGCCAGCTGCAGTTCACCTCAGCGGAGGCCTCCTGACAGGCCCGCCCATCTCAGCGCTGTGGTCTAGGAAGGAGCGTGGCTCTGGCTGCCAACGTGTCGCCTGATCCATGAACCATTTCTGGGGGCATCAGCACGGCTTGGGGCCGGGCACCAGCTCCATGCTGGTAAGAGGGATGGGCTGGTGTTGGCTGAGGTGGTGGGAGCCTTGATCTAACTGCTAGGCTAGGCCTCAGAGCCGCCCCTGCTGTCACCAGAGTAGGTACTCGTGGGTGATGGCAGCTAAAAACCTTCAGGTTTTGTTGGGATGTCCCTCCCCGTGTGTCTAAATCACCTCTGAAAGTGGGATTGAAGTGGATAAGGAACCTCAGCACTCTTGTGGCACTGTAATTGGTCTGCTTCGTTAGTGGATAGGAAAATAATTAACAGGGAAATACTTTCCTGTCATTTGGCCTATTTGAAAGTCTGGGCCTCTGGATTATCGTGGCTCTCTCAAGGGTTAGCAGTTTCTCATGTCCTTGAGAGTAAATGCCAGAGTGTTCAGGCTTGGCGGAGGCCTCATCTGCCTTTGCCAAGGACTTCAGAGTGTGCCTGAAGAGCAGAGCAAGGGGGAGAGGGAGAACATAGGAGCCATTCTGGCACACGTCAGTATTCCTGGCGGTGCTGCTGCCATCAGCTGCTCTATCGGCTTTCACAGCCCCTGCTATAATTAAGATCTGTCAACACTGATAAAAGGGAGAACGTTCAGTCAACTAATTAAGTATCGCTTTAATACTCTAATATTTAAATTCAGGTTCCTAAATCAGCAGAATAATAAAATGTTTTATGTCTGCTTAACTGGCAAGGGAGCAGAATGTGAATATCTCGGTGGTGGATTTAATTACCAGCCCATCCTGCCCCCGCGGAGCAGAGCTGCTTTTGCTGCCGGTGAAGCAGAACCAGGATCCCCCGGCAGCTGCAGGAGCCTCCCAAGCCGGGGGCTGTGTCTCGAGGGGAGCTGGGGAACCCCAGTGGCACAGCTGGGCTGGGGAGGGCTCAAAATAAACCTGAGGATGCTCCAGAGTGGGGCTCGCTGTGCAGGGGGAGGAAAATAGCTCCTGGCACTGGATAGAAGGTGGGAGTCATCTTGTTTAGGCTCGCAGCCTGCAGTTCTCTGCTTTGTTTTATTAGAGTCATGTCAACGTGTACAGAGATACCTTCTGACTTGTAATGGAGAATGGAGGTAGCAGAGGTGGGGGACAGCATGTCCTTACCCCTGCTGTTATGCCCCTTTGCAGGGTTTGTTCCACTTGTAGGCTGGAGACAGCGTGGATGTGCCCTGTCTGGCCCAGCAGGGCCCAAATGGCTCCACTGAGAGCCCATGCAAACAGCGTGGACTTAGGGCAGCTCGCCCAGCCCTGCACTTAGGGCCTTATCAGTGCTACACACATATCTGCACTGCTTTGGGCTGTTATTGCATCATTTTTCTGTCATTATTGCTTGTTGATTGCTTCCTGGGTCTTGGGCTGCAGGCCTTATTCACACAGTAAGCCTGGACTAAAGGTAAACATTCAGCTGTCCTGCTGGCACCCCCTGTGTAGTCCGTGATGTTTTATTTCTTTAAACTTTTCCAGGGTGGTAGCTGCATCCCTGCTTATTTCCCCTGTCACTGTAGTGTGCCCATGAGATGTACCAGCCATCCCTTTGCGGCACAGAGCAGCACAAGATCCGCTTTCTGTCACAAAAGCAGTAAAATGCTCTTCTGATGATTTCCTAGGCTTTGCAACACTCAGGTCATAAAAGTCAGCTTGGGATGTGCTTGTAGGCGATGAGTTTGGTTGCTTGGTGTATCATTCATGGCCCCAGTGATGGAGAAAAGAGCTGAAAATATATGTGTCTGAGTTGGGCCAGGTGTTAAATCGAGCAAATGCTTCAGTAGGCTTGGCTTCATTATTAACTTCACTTTGTCCTTCTTGTGGATATTATAACAAGTACATTAACAGGCAACAGCCTTCAAGAGGAAAGGAAATATTCGTTGAAATAAGTGTCCAAGAGGGCTGCAAATTTGTATTCTAAGTATTTGCATTAGAAACTTGATGCTGGCTGTACTTACCCTGTGAAGAAATGCGAACAGCCAAGCAAACCATGTGGCCTGTTAAAACAAGTGAAATTTTGCAGTTAGGGTAATTATGATTGTAACAAGTTCGTTGCTGCTAATGATGGCTATGATCCGATGGTGGGCAGGTGAGAACTCTGGAGTTCTTTTAAGGCTTGGAAACCTCTCTCAGAAATTGCATTGGCTGGAAAAAAAAAAAGGTTTGAAAAGACTCAGTTTGGAAAATCCCATTCTGTTCACACATAATTTGCAAACAGAAAAAGAGGTGAAATTCATCAAGGAAATGATTCATTACAAATGATTTGTTCAGCTGTGGTAGGGAGATGATTTATGAATATTGATCCACTTGTAATTGCAAATATCTCCCCCTCAGTGCACTGTGTGAGGTGTCTGAAATTGACTGAATAAGTGTTTTGTTTCTGGTTTTTTTTGTTGTTTGTTTGTTTGTTTGTTTTGTTTTTTAATATTGCGATTACTCCAGAAGGCTTTGGTCAAGATTGCAGCCTTCTTGTGCTGCACTTTTCACACCTACTGTATGAAGGAACTCCTGGTCCAAAGAGTTTTCAGAAAATACTGTGACTTCTGTTTTACTGTTGGGCCACAGAAGTATTAAATGACTTGCCCAAGGTCAAAGAGAGTCTGCAGCAGGCTTTGGAAATGAATCAGGGTTGACTTAGTCCAAGTCAAATGCTTTGGTTTGCATGAAATAGTCCCAGAGCAGGAAATATTAGCGGTTAGTGTAAACATTATATATGTCTGCTACAGAAACCTCACCTTTACAAACAAGATTTTATCTGAACACTCGAATTTGGAGGAAGTGGTGTGAAATCCTGTGTAATTTGCCCTCTTGCAGTAGTAAAAGGAGCGTCAGTCACCTCCAAAAGGCAGCTCAACTCTTATTGAAGTGGGCGAGGTTGGGATGGACGGACCTGTGCCCCAGTGCACCTCAGCAGGAGGTCAGGCACAGGGCAATGCGGGAGCTGTGTTGAATTGAGCAGACGAGGAGAAGGCATCTCTAGAAAAGAGACACTGCAGAGCTGGTGTGCAGCTCTCGCAGGCTTATTATCCTTTCTCCTTCTGGTGGCTTCACGTTGCAATTATTTTCTGTGTGTGTCCAGCATGGGTGCTTTGTAGCAGGTGGCTTTCTGTCTGTGCTGCCCAAGTGTTTGTCCTGAGCGTGCAGCTCAGCAAGTGCAATGGGATGTCTGGCAGAATTGTGGGGCTTATTTGTTTTAAAATGGAGAAATGTGGCAATTTCATACCCTGCAGTTCCTTCCTGACAACTCGTCCTCGCACATCACATTGCAGTGAGTGACAGCAACCAGAGGCTATTCATAAGGGTGGCATCTCAGCATGTAATAATCATAATTTCATGAAATAATAACTATCTAAAGGGCAGCACAGTGAGTGACAAGCCAGAGAATATACCTTGACACCTGCCAAAGTTGTACTAAACACACAGAGAGATTTTCCCCAGGATCCTGTCACTTTGTCAACTAACAGAACCAGCCAGAGTTAATAAAATTACTCCACCAAAGTCAAGCAGGGTTTTTTCCCTTGCTGTCAGAGGCTCGCTACTGTAACACAGGTTCAGAGAGTCATCGAGGAGTTTGATCTAGGTCTGGCAATGCTTTTGTTGTTACTATTTCTGGCTGTAATTAATTTGAGAAGTTCCTCCGCAGGGAGTTTAATCTGATAATTATTAGCAATAATAATAATAATAGTTGATAAAGTGGAGGTGGCAGCCGGCTTTGGGGACCTGCATAAAAAAACCCTGGAAAAGCTTGGCATTTTCTTTGCTGCCATTCCCTCTAACACTTAATTCTGCATGTGTGTATGGGCTGGAGTCCAGGATGAGAAGCACCGCGTGGCAGCTCGTAGCACTTAGTTTTTATCCTTGTGTGCAGCAGCAGGTGACCTTACACTCTGCAGTGTCTAATCCTTTTTTGCTGCAAACAGGGAAATTGCTTGTGCAGACCCCCTTCCCCTGGAAAAGTTGTTCTGAAAAAAACAGGAAAGTGTGTGTGTGAGTAGGTAATGTGCTTAGATAAAAGTGGACCACTAAAACTAGAGTAACAGTACTGCATATCCCACAGGACTCGACCTTTTTATATCATCTGCAAGTTATCCCAATCCCCTTTAAATGAAACAAAACCTGCTGGCTACGCTCTAGAGCTTTATGGATGGGTGCCAGACGTGCTGTCTGGAGGTGCCCGGCTTGTGCTGTGGCTGGGTCAGAGCAGACACTCCCAGGTGTTCGGAGCGTCTAGCAGGAGCTGTGACTGCAGGTAGGATCTATCCGAACTGGGGGGAGCACGGTAGGAATGAAGATGCAGGGGCATTTTTTGCACAGCTCCTTCAGATGTGCATTTCAGGTGTCTCTTTAATGCCATTCTCATTTGAAAAAAAAAAATCACTTAGAAGTTCATGTGGAAAAACTAAAATTGATGGAAGGGCCGTTTTTTCTACGTGGTTGTGAGAGATGGTGTTTGGCCCTGCCTTGTTATATCTGCTGATACCGTCCCTTGCTTCCATGGGCTCCTGTGCCCTCTGCCTGCGCGTCCTCTCTTGGCAGGTATTTAGGTCCGGGGAGAGGAGAACCGTGCTGGGGCGCCTCCAACCCAGAGGAACCCACATCCCTGCACAAGGGCGTTAGGTACCACGGTCGTAAAATAACACACGGGCTGAAGTTCCGATGAGAGGCTTATTTATACCCTGGCTGGATGCACCAGTGGTTTCCATGGGAATGGGACAGGCTGTGCAGGAGGACGGCCGCTCTCGCTGCGGGTGGCAGCGAGCTGATGGGAAGGGTGCAGCCCTGTGACGCCCTCATTCCCGCACCCCGTCAGCCCCCCGGCCGGCGGGCGCTGCTGCCCCGTGCACTGCTCCCAGGCAGGTCGTGGGGCTGCCACCTGTCCCCACCCGCAAGGTTTGCTGCAGGAGATGCAATCTTTAGGACATAAATGCACGTTCCGGTGGAGGGCTGAAAATAAATTTCTCTGCAGCCTGTTGGTAATTAATAGTGTGGTGAGAGGAGGTGAGGCGGGGTTATTTATTTGTCTGTTGTTTTATTCCTGCAATGAAACTGCCACAGGGGAGAGCCGGAATGCAGGCAAAGTTTGCTTTGCTATCGCCGTGTTTCTCTCTGGTTTGGCTGGTGACAGCGGACTCCTCGGTCAGAGGCTGCGGGACGGATCCTGCTCTCGGACCCACAAGCCCCACGTACATTTTAGTGGTCTGCAGCACAACCCGTCTTGCTCTTGGCTTCCCAGGTGGGATGTCCCAGGAGGAAGAAGCAGCAGCTAACTGGTCAGACGGAGCAAAATGCCCGTTACCCCGTTGTTTGCTCTGCAGGGTGGCACTTGTGGAAGCCTGTGGGTTTCCTGGGAGCCGCTGAGCTCTCGGTGCAGGTGCCACCTGCCGGGCTGTGCTGCGGGGCTGCGGCGTGCAGGGCGAGGGAGATTGGCAGGGAACGGCCGGGGGCCGCTGGTAATGCAAGGGCTGGGGGAAGGCAGAGGATAAAACACAGCCCAGCCTGCATTCAGGCAACGCAGATGACAGTTATTTTGATTTGTAAATGTCTACCTAGTTGGAAAAGCTGCCATAAATAATACGCAGTTGTCAGCCTGGCCTGATCCACGGGCTGTGCCGAGCAGGGCTGCACTCAGCCATGGTACCGATGGGGGGGCTATATTTTTCACAGTGTACGTACAGGGTAAACATGCAATCTTCTCGCGCATGTTTGTCATTGACAAATCCCTGCTGCACCTACACTATGTCATTACCGTGTTCAGTCGCTTGAGCCTCACTTCAGAGAGGGTTTTTTTGTTGTTGTTGTTTTTAAATCACTTTCCTCCTTGTCCCTCAGCTGCGGCAGGGAAATCCCCCTTCCCACCGCTCTGCTTTTGTATCTGCTGCTCTGACACCAAGGGGCTGCTCATTTGGGTTTTGCTGTAGCAGTCAGCAGCAGCGTTAGCACTGGGTGGCCATCTGTGGGTAGCCCCAAATGTGCTGTGCTGCAGATAGCTTCACCCCACGCTAGGGAGCCACATAAAACCGAGCCATTTCCAGTAAGATACTTAGCTGTTGCCAAGATTTCACCTGTTTGGTGGATAAACAGAGCACTTAAATCTTTAGGGCCATCAATATTTATAGATTAATCTCTTTGAAGCCTGAGAGGGAGTGTTGAGCATCATCCACTCTGCCCTCCTTAGGCTGCTCCAGGCTGTATTTTGCCCCCAGCCTTTCCCCTCTGTTTTTGTGTATGATGTTTTAGTGCTGGACTGTAGCCTTTCAGGGCAGTGGGCATCTCTTCTTGCTGTTTGGTGGTGGTGCATGCTGAGGCTGCTGGGTGCCTGTACAACACACACAGTGAAACGATGTGTTGTGTTAAAGGGAGTTTCAGCCTCTTCTAGTTGTGCTGTATAACATCATCAACCGGTTCCTGAAATCGTTCCCAAAGGCACTGGTCTGTGAGTTGGATTTATGGTCAGGTAATTACTGAGAAGGAAGAGAGCAGGAGGAGTTTTGCTATTCTTCATCAGCAAAGAGCTCTGAAAATTGCACCCAGAGAGTCGCTTTAGCTCAGCTGTGGGCTGTTTGTAATCCCACAAATGAATTGCCAAAAAGTCCCCTGAAACTTTGGGAAACATTTGGGGGCAACCCTAGATGGATTGATGGCTTGCCATCAAGGCCCATGTGTTTCTCACAGCTTGGTGTGGCTTTGTCTGGGCATTTGACTGAATTTATCCTTGGGTTCTGGGCTCAAGCAGATTTGCAAGAGAAATTAGGGGGACACAGGCTGTAGCTTGAGCTGAGCGCAATGTTCACATCCCCTTGGGAAGCAAGGCTGCTAGGGGTTTTGCACAGCTGTGACCTCCAGTCTCACAAGGAAATTTCCCCGTTAAAGACACACAAATCTTCTAACAGTCCCTTCTTTTGAGGTTGAAGTCGCTACCAGTAAATGCCCCATCTGAAAATACATTTTGCACAGTAGTCGACTTTGATGCGCCATTTCAGCTGGCCAGTCTTCCTGGGATGGCAAAGTAGAACTTGCTGTTAAATCAAGGTGCCTTTTTATTTTCTTTGCTCCGTGATTGATATGTCTCATCGTGTCACCGACCTATATATAGCTTCTCCCTCCTGGGAGGCGTAGTGGCTGCTCCTGGCCGTGTCACCTCAGGTTGGATTAATTAACCCTGCCATCATACGTTTCCACGGACAGAGATCACATTCCCTGCTGCTTGTAAACAGAAGCCGCTTACAGAATAAATGCAGGCAGGAGGCAGTGGGGAGGCTATGTAAACATGGTTGGTTTGCACGGAGCCGAGGCATTTCCAGTGCCTACTAAAAAGAGCAGAAGCCAACTTTTCATCTCCTTGTTTTTCTTAGGGCTTAGCAAGGAACCAGTAAGTTCGCTGCAGCTCTGATTACAAACATTTGCTCTTTTCTTTAGCCCCGATGACTCTGCTGTTGGCTTGGTGACAGCATTTATCCAGTCTCAGTGGTTCAACAGCACTTGTCTATTCTCTCTGAGGCCGAGCTGTCCCCGGTGCCTCGTAGGAGCAGCGAGGCCGAGGTTTCTGTTGGGGGGCTGTTTGGGGTGCAGTGCTGTGGGGAGAGCTGGGGGTGTGGGGCCGGGGGCAGGCAGGCAGCAGAGGGTCTGCCCACCAGCTCTGGAAGGCTGTAATTGCTCTCCCAGCTGTGGGGGTAAAATTAGGGATGTTTGAGATTTGAGAGGTCTGGCTAAGAAGTTTACCTTAACTAAAAAAATAATAATATGCCTTTCAACTAAAAGCTGGCAGTCTGCAATCATTTCCAAACCCTACTTCAGAGCTAAGCTAACAGCGGGTGTGCCACTGCTGCAGGCTCCACCAGGAGCCATCTCTCCGTATCGTCACATTCACTGTCTGAGTCTTCCTTAGGATTGTGGCAGCCAGCTATTCCCGTAGGATGGATCCTCCCGGGAATGGATATCTGGCTTTGTTAACCCTGAGGTGATGGCTTTTCCTCACCGCTTCGTTTATTTATTTTTCTATAACAAGATGTAGGTTGGGCCTCTTGGGAGAGGACAGGGAAGTGGAGGGGGAGATACTGTCTGAATGTTCTCTCGCTGCAGTCATAGCTAATAAAGCTTGTGCCTGACCTGTCCTAACTGTGCTTGTGTTGTGAAGCTCTTGGAGCCCCCAGGTCTCCAGCACAACCTTCCGCAGAGGCTAAGGCCAGGGGAGCAAAGACCAGCAGCTGCTCCAGCTCTGCAGCTGAAGCCTGCAATCTTGCTGCTGGGCCTCTCGGTTTAGTATTTTTGACTCCTGTTGTTCATCTGTATTGGCATCGACTGGCCTCTTTGAGAGCAGGGGGGAGCCTTGGTGGGAGGTGGGAGCGCTGGTTGGTGGGCATCCGGGCGTGAGTGCTTGCCCCGGAGCTCTTGGAGAGTTGCTTGAAAAAACGGGAAATTTTCAGGCTCCTGCTGTGACCTACTGAGAGCTGAAGTGACTTGATGTCTCCGCGTGGTGTCACATACTTTAGAGGTGGTGCCTGACAGTCCTAGACCTGTTGTGAACTGGCAGTGGGCACTTGTGCAATCCAGTGTAGATTCTCATCCTCTCAAAGTCAACAGGTCTTTCTGTCGATTCCTACAGGACCAACTTTCATGTTATGTCTGAGCATTGTGTGTGATGTCCCATGTTTGTGTTCAGTTTCTTGGAACTTAGTTTTTGCTAACAGTTCTGGAGCTGAACGTAAGGATGTGAGGGAGCAAACCCAGTCCTCTGCCTTCAGGGCAACTTTACGCTTTCCAAAAGAGCCTCTACCTCTTTACAGAGTGAAAATGGAGCATTCTCTTCCCCTGCTTTACGTTTGCTGCATCTTGGGACCTCACAGACTAAGACCCATTCATGTTGATCTAGTCAAAAAAGCCAGAAGGGGTTTATGACCTCATCACTCTTTCCCTGTTGCACCGACTCTTGTGAGCCCGGTCCTTTGCAGTGTGGTGCACTGCACCATGCGCGTGTTCCCTGCAACATAAGCCCAAGAGGCCTGTTTCTCTCCGGGTTTGGACTCCGCTCTGTTCCTACAGTGATTTTTTTTCTTTCCTGGCTCGTTGGCATCATTCCTGCTGAGAGCTGGCAACGGAGCCAGCAGTGAGTCAGTGGGAGTGGGAGGCAGCTGGGCTGAAACGTGCTTGGTAGGTTCCTCCCGAAGACAGGGATCGGCAGGTGCCTCCGCAGGACTGCTCCGAGGTCACCGCTGGGCTTAGGGCTGGCGATGACCGTGATTTCCCAGGGCTGCAGCTGGGAAGGCTCTGTGCAGGCCGGTGATGCAGGATGTGTGATGAGGAAGCTGATCAGAGGTGGGGACAGAGGGGAGGAGGTGGGGACAGGGGGGACGTAGCAAGGGGAGAGTGGTAGACACCGTTCTGGAGAAAGGGCGTCCAGCTGCGGTGCTAGCATCCTCGAGCATCCCGTGCGCCAGCTGGGTTCGTATGGCTTCTGGGTATGCAGGGAGGGAAGGGGACAGGCACCTGCGGTCCTTGCAACCTGCAAAACGTGCCCCACGTCAGGGCTTTGACAAATGTTAAATAGAGACAGAGTTTTCAATAGGCAGGTGGGGCTGGGGTCTCGGAGATCTGCGTTGGTTCCCTGGCTCAGCCCCGGCTTGCCTGGGTGACCTTGGCACGGTTACCGTAGGTGACCTTGGCTGCTGGCTCTGCTGAACTTTGGCTTCAGACGTTCCAAACTAAGTGTGGTTTTAGTTGGAGCACAAGCGCTTTGGTTTTATTTGAAAGTACTACTGAGGGATGGCAGGGGGAGAGAGCGTGAGAGATTGTCTGCTCGTGTGTTGGATCAGAGTACAATATTTTGTCTCCCACTGTGCTACCAGCTGTATGAGACGAAAATGTCAGAAATCCTGCAGCAGGCAATTACAGCCCGACGGCAGGCTGCTTACTGCCTAACCTCTGCTAGTTTAGGTTTATATCCCCAAACAAGGGGTTGTCTCTCTCCCAAAGGTCTTTGTTTTCTACTTCCTTGTTAGGAGTCTGAACTGCCTTCGTGCCTCTCAGTGCGACCCTTGGAGGAGAGGTGTGTAGCGGGAAGAAGGAGAGCTCAGCAGCGGTATTGTGCTGGTCCCATAGAGAAAATGGGCTTGCTGTCAACCCAGAGCATGCCCCTTGTAGCGTCTCGTGAGCCTCTTCCTTCTCCTCACACTGTTGCATGTGAGCTTTATTTCTCCAGCCTCCACAGTGTGCGTTAGCTCTGCGTATGTCTGTCTGGAAAATCATTTTGCCGCTCCATGCCCGTATTTTGCAAACTTCCCCAGGCCTGTTATTTCTCTTTTATTTCTCTTTGCAATACCTTTTATCCTGGAATGATCTGAACTTAATTTAATTGCCATTTGCTCTGTGCACATGAAAAAAAATAAATTATCCCAAGCTCCAGACAAATCCCTGTAGTACCCCATGAGTACCTCCCTTCAAGCTGATATATTTCTGGTCCTCATTGTTCCTTTGTTCATTCTGCTTAAGGCAGCATTAAACAGGAATGAAGGTGTGTGTAGCTGAGCCAAATTGGAAGCTGATGAGTAATAAAAAAATTGCTCTACATTTGTGTAATGAGGGGTGGAGTAAAACAGCCTAATGTTGTGAAAACACAGCCGGGAGGAGAGGGGATGGCTCGTGTTATTGCCGATAAGCGCTGAAGGTGTGTGGCACAGATCAGATCCTGTGGTCTGGGGCGAAGTGGATCCTCTCTGTGTGCTGATGTGGTCCTACACAACCTGCAGCAGACAGCAGCGGTACGACAGCGGGCGCTGGACCTGCACAAAGCAAGCTGCGGGACCAAGTGGCTGCAGTGGTGCCTGCTGTGCACCCTCACCAGAGTGCTTTATCCACATTTGTCCCCGCACCTCGTGCACCCGAGCCTGTCCCCTCGAGCAGCTGAGTGTCCGTGTGTCCTGAGCCCTGCAGGACAGACCCCCACGCTGCCAGGGAGAGGAGAAAAGAGCCCCGGGGCGGGGTAAACCTGCCCTGGTGCGTGCATCCCTTGGCCCCCAGCTGCCCGGAGCGGGCTGAGGCAGGCCGGAGGATGTTGCTGTCGCTGAGAGCAGCGCGGAGCGGGACGTGCCCGCACAGCTAACGTACCGGAGGGAGGGCTGACAGCAACTGAAAGTTCATTAGCACTCGCCTCTAACCACAAACGTACTCGCTGCACCGTCTGCGCAGCGCCAAAGTCTTAACTTTGCAGACATTTCCCAGCAGGACTTGTGGCAGAAAGAGGTGACGTTTAAATGCATTGGTGGTGAAAAGCAGATGGCTAAGTGCCATCGATTCTTGCCCTAGAAATATCCTGAGTGGGCTCTGGCCGGTGGGACCAGTGCCCCTGTGGCACCGCTGGAGGCCTGGCGTTCCCACCGCCCCTTATGGCCCCGTCTCACCCCGCTGTGTCGGGGGCACCGCCGCCGGGCTGGGGGGAGCCCGTGAGGGTGTGCGACCACGAGGCCCGAGCGCGAAGTGCTTTTGTCAATCAGCACGTTTTCTTTAGTTTTCAAGGTACTTTGCAAAAGCACTACCATATATAATTGGTTCTGGATTGCTGCACAAACCCCATTCAGATAACACTTGTCACCTTGGGAGTAGCTAATGATACATAACGAGCCGGCATCAGCGTGCCAGGGCTGAAGGGCTTCATGTGCA
The DNA here is from genome assembly GCF_013377495.2 of Cygnus atratus. Lineage (NCBI taxonomy): Eukaryota > Metazoa > Chordata > Aves > Anseriformes > Anatidae > Cygnus > Cygnus atratus. The sequence continues at coordinate 8,553,051 of NC_066378.1, forward strand.
TCTCTGTTTCGTTATCTTTGTGTTTTTGAATGTCTGGAAGAATAAACATACCCGTGTATTTTAAGCAACAGCTTCCTTGCACAGATCTGTTCTGTTTTAAATCATTAAGTGTGTTCCTTTAGCAGATCAACGTTATTGTGCTGCTCTTCTGATGCAGCGCCAGTTATATTTATTTTCTTAGCTGAAATTATTTCCTCAGCAGATTTGCCTTTGAAAGGACACAGCTCTGAGGATATCTTGTTTAAACCTACGCTCGTCTAGCTGCGACTCTGCTCTTTTGATAGACACCTTGCAGATAGGGAACGATTCATTATTATGGGAAAGCAAATGTTCATATTCGAGCCATCTTAGAAGTACATCAAAATCTGTATGAAACAGACTTTAAGCAAACGAACTATAAAATTCTGGTTTTGATTATCTCAGAGAATCCCTGCTGAAAGTAATAAGGCAGCATCAGGCAAAAGACATTCTAGGCTCAATATTACCAAGTATTAATTATTGTTATCTCTTTGCCAGCTGATAGCAGTAGTTGTAGCCCTGCAATTTAGCTTTCCAGCAGAAAGAAAGGTATTTGATCAAAATTAGAAAATAAAGCTTGTTAGAAATATGTCGGACCTGAAACAAAAGCTGGTGCACAGTGGATTCTTCCCCCAAACCACAGCTGAGTGTGCCTCTGCTTTAAGGAGCTGGCTTTCAGACCAGTCCATGGCAGAGAGCAGCCCTGTCTCCTGCAGGACATCTCACAGGACTGCTGAGGGCGAGGAGAGGCCACGGGGGCAGGCGAGGGGAAATTCAGGTCTTTGCAAGTCTACAGCGTGCTCTCCAAGAAAGGCAACTCGGATGACTTTGTACAACAGTGACATCTGGTGATACCCATCAATATTTACTGTCTCCATCTGCTTTTTTTCAGAGGGTGGAGTTGCAGGCTGCAAAGTCCCTGTTACTTGGGAAGTAAGTTAAGGCAGGCACGTGGGCTTGACTCGAGACCAGGACCTGCCGGGACTGCTCCGGGAAGCCAGCTTGCCCTGCTGGGGCTGGGTATGGCGGTGTTTTGTAGGCAGGGGCAGGATGCAGACGTGTCCGCAGCAGGGAGGGTGCTGGCTGCTGTGGGAGTGGGTGACAAGCTGCCCCGAGCTTCCCGGGGTGGAGATCTCCATCCTCCTCCTGAGCCAGCCGGGGCTGCAACCCCTGCGGGAGTGCAGCCTTCTCATAGCAGACCTCGAGTCACTCGGTGACTCCAAACTGGTTCAGTTTTTCTAAAAACTGGCGAAACAGTATTCAAACTAGATGGAACGTGCTCTCTACTGATGAGAAATATTTTTGCTCTTGTCAGCACACCCAAGTCAAATAACCCAATGCTAGCGGGAGGCCTGTGGCTAAAGCTACGGTCTGTTCCCTGTGGGGCCTTGCGGGGTCGGGGAGCTGGTACAGGCGGGTGACCTGCTGAGCACAGCTCCTGGCAGCGCAGGAGAGAAAAGCCCTGTGCCTCACTGCGGGTGGCACGTCCCTCTCCCCTAGAGGACGAGGTGACGTGTGAGCAGAGGACAGCTTCTGCTCGCCCGTCTTCTCCCCTCCGCAACAACCTGCAGCAGGTGATCACATTCCTGCCCCCTTTCCTCAGTAATTACAGCCTCTCCCTACCTTGCTTTGCACCCCTGCCTCTGTGATCTGGGGGAAAAAGGCCCATTTTCCATTAAATGGTCATCAAGGGTGTTTGCTGACCCGTCTGTCTGATGGGGCTCTGTGTGTGGTACACTTGTTTGTGGCTTTTTTTTTTCCTCTTCAGTATTCGTGCAAATTAAAACATTTCAGAAGAAGGGGTTTCTATGGGTTAATTCAAATATGTGGAGTGTTTGAAAGAAATCAGGTTATTCCCTCTTTTCAAGGGATTAAAAGTGGCTTTAGGCCTAAATCCTGGCAGTGCATCCAGACCACCTTCCAGGATCAGTGCTCACAGGAGCACTTGGTGCCTGCTGCTATGTCTCTTGGAAAGAAGATCGCTGTGCTCCTGGGGGCAGGGACTTGGTACTGTCTTGTTCTGCATCTAGCATGTAAATGATGCTTAACAAAGAGCTAATAGGAAAAGTGATGGTTTGAATATGCTAACGTGGGGGACGGAGGGAGAGGCCTGTAGTGAGGCTGAATTTGATTTCTTTAATATTAGTTATTAAACATGCAAAATAAGCAGAGTTGGTGTGATTATTCCATACCTCTTTCTTTCCAAAGGATAGAACATGAACTAAATCACCCCTTGGAGAGCAATAGTAAGATAATGTTTTCACACCATTAGTCAGATTCTAAAATATCAATACACTTTTCCTTGGTAATACAAAGCCAGAAACAACAATCAGACAATGGTGACAGCTTGTATGCTGCCCAAGGAGCTTCTTTCGGTTCTTCTTGGAACCTTGCTGTAACTGAGGAGCTGCGGCCACTGTAGGTTTGTTTCCAGGAAGTCCTGGGTCTCTCCAGGAAATCCACACCTCTGTGCTACTTTCTCTGGTTCGTGTGTGCCTGGAATTTCTCATGTGACATTGTGTTTTACATCCTCACAAAATACCAGGAAATATTCCAAAGGAAAGCTTAGGCTTGGATGTATTAAAAAGCAGATAAATCCCTGTGACCCCAAGAAGAGGGAGAAAAAATATCCCATAGGTAAAACCAAGGCACAGATCCATACAGATGGACAAGGCTCTGAGAATCCTGTTGAGAAACCAGAAGTATGCCCCATGTTCAATGCTCTTCAGTTTTAAGGGACTGTTTATTCAAACCTGTCTGCTAGAATTTGGAAAACTGATTATCTCTGTGCTAGTGAGAGCACATCAAATACATGTGCGGTGCTAGATAAATTGTTCATTTTGAGAAAATGCATATCCTACCCGTGCTGGTGGTGTGGAGAGGGCTGATGTGACTTGAGATAGCACTGTCCAGGGACAAAAGGATTAATGGAAAACTCAAAGGCAATTTTTTCTTCTGTGATTTCAGGGAGGCAAAGAGTATATCAACCAAGTCACAGGAGTAGGACGCAAAGGAGAGCCAAGCAGCTCTTGTTTTCTGTGGGTCTGTGCTGGCCTGCTCATAGGATGGGATTTGGGGGGCTGTATTGAGGGAGTAAGTTGACAGTGAAGGTTGGGAGCAACAACACTGAAGTCAGTGGGGCTGCACAGGTGCAAGAAGAAACTCAGGTCCTTAGAGTTCCCTTACTGCTTTATTTCCAAAGCTGCAGGAGGACAGGGAGAGCTTTAGATAAGGTCTGCAGTGGTCTTAGTTGTGGCTGATTCCTGCTTCTATGAGAAACTGCAACTTCTGCCCCAGGATAACGATGAGGGGTTTTAATATCCTAAAAATAATCTGTTTTCTGCAAAGAGAGGCTGGAAAACCGAGTAGAGCGATGGGTGGGCTCCCCATGGGAATTCCCCTACCAGAGACTTCCCAGAGTTTTCTGCAAGGACCAGAAATCTTTAGCTTTGCTTGGTGAGAAAATGAATGCAACGTGTTTCAACAAACTTCTTAGTTACACTAAGTATGTCCTGCTGCATACTCCTGAGTGTCCCCTTGACTCCAGTTCACATCACTGGCTGCAGTTCAGCTTACCTGAGCTGGAGTCAAGGTGCTTTGGTGTGCCTGCACCAACGAGCTCACCCTGCTCCTGGGCTCCTCTAACCATCCGTAATACCTTCGTGGCCAGGGAATGAGACTTGTTTATCCCTCTCTGCTCAAAACCCTCATACCTGGATTTCCTCAGGAGCCTCCAGAAGCTGCTTGTGCTCCTGGGAAGCTGGGGCTGTCCCCCGGTGTGTGCTTCCCTGCATTTCACCTCCCTAACCCCACTGGTATGCTGGAAACCAGAAGTTCCCTGGCAGTCCCTGGGGGATCCTTGTTGACTTTTATGGTCTCTAAAAGACCTCTGCGTGGATTTGTAATCATTCTACGTGTACACGGGGCAACACTAACATAACTGGTAATTAATTTGTTTTAATTGTTTTTATATAATCCCCGCGAGCGACCTCATGTTTTGTTTTGCATCTGTTATGTTTCTGACTCAAATTTTAATGCCTTAATGGGAACAGTGCCAACTGCTGTTACACTGAGCTATGAGCAATCTCCTGGCACACTTCCAGTCCTTTATTGTGGAACTAACTATACAGCACTGTAATTTAACTAGCAAAATGTGGCAAATCACTATTATTAATAACAATAAATCTATTTCTGCAGGTTGACAGCATTAAAATAACAAATTACTCTGCAAAGAAAGCTGGTAATTTTGGGTGCTTTCCACTGCGATCATTGCAGAAGTGTAATATCCATTATTAAGAGCCCTTTGGTGTCTCATGAAGGAGCTGTTTGCACATGACAATGCATCACGGTACTTACTACGGGGGAGGATACCAAGGCCTTGACCTTGGCTATTTCAGTAATCCATCGTTTAAATTTAAATGTTAATGTCAGGATGGGGCGGGTTAGGGAGAATTGTCTCCCTGCCCAGTTCCCCCCTTTTTTAATAATTCTGTCTCATCCAGTTAGTCAAATCTTAATGCCTGAAATCTTCATTTCTCCCGCAGTCTTCCCTTCTCTCCGTTCCGTGTTGCTGTCTTCATCCTTGAATTCGTGGTGCCCTGCAGTGCGCAAGTCCCCGGAGGCTTAGCGGAGTACTTGATTTGTGCGAGGCTTTAACCACGAGAGCAGTGCCCACCAGACACTCGTATTTTTAAGAGTTAGCAGCTGAACTCCTGCAGAGCACCACTGGGTTACAACAGCCCAGGCGTTTCAGAAGGACCCAGCTGAAATCAGGGGTTAAAATTACTTCCAGGCTGAAGTTCTTCTGGAATTTACTCACTGAACACAGAGGTCATCCTTAAGCTCTTTGAGCGGTCCATCTCTTAAATCTGTCCCATGTCTTTGTTGGGCAAACCTGAGCTGTAGCCCTAGTCTGGGGCACTTGGGTGAGGCAAAACTAACTTTCTGCAGCTGAGCTGAAGGAAGCCACGTCAGCCCCTTCGCCTCTAAGCAACTGTAATGAGCAGCGAATGCAAGGGGAATGAATTGTGTGTGCCGGCTCCTCGGGGTGCGGGTGCAGAGCTGTGGGCTGGGGGTGGTGACAAGGAGGGAACTGGGGACAACAGGGAACTTGGTGACTGCATGGGAGTTGGGGCATGACTGACTTAACTGCTTATTTACTTTGGTTTTGTGCTTTGCGTTGGTGGAATAGGCATTCTAGTAAGCTTAAATGGGAGTTAAAACATTACAGAAAAGGGAATACTGGAATGTCTGCCTCGTGAGTTGCAGGCACCAAAATCTTGTTGTAAAGACAGACTAGTGCAGTCTGCAAAGTTACTTTTTGATCAAGAACTTATAGCATACATGAGGTTTTACTCATTCTCTTTGCTTATTATGTCAGGTCAGTGTGAATCTAAGCCCACTGAAGGTAATGGAGAGGTTGTTACTGGTTGTTGTCTCAGCCCCTTTGTTCATCCATTGAGCAGGCAAAAAATTTTTAAATGTCATTTATGGAAGGGGAACGTGTGACATGAGTGTCCATGGCTGCCATTTCTGCTAGCCGATGAAGGTGCTCCCTGGCTATGCAGGCTCTCCTAGCATAAGCAGGGACAGCCCTGGGCACAGGCTTTGCACCAACCATGAGTAACAAGTCATGGTGCTGGAAACTCTGTTGGGCAAGCAGATAAATCTGGTGCAATTTGCCAAGTGATGACTGAGCAGAGCATCAGTGAGTGTGGAGAAAGGGCAGACTCCACGTCCACTCTGTGGTGCAGCTGAAGAAGCTGCTGCAGGGTGGTTTGCAATGGGTTGCCACATTCCCTCTTAAATCCTTGCATGCAAAGGAAGTGGCTTAGCACTGCTGTGGCAGCAGGGGACTGTTAGTGTTTTGACTGGGGGGTTTCTTTATTTGTCTAGTTTCAATTTTGCAGAGGGAATTAGGAAGGGAAGGCTGGAAATCCCTTCAACACTTCGTGCTTGTGTAAGGCGGAGGAGATTCATTTCCTCACCCAGGAGGCTTGCAGCAGGACGGCACCTGCCTTCTTCCACATGGAGCATACGTGTCTGGCTGGTGGCTTCAAAGTTCCCCGGGTAGAGCCCAAGCCCAGAGGCTTTTCTTGTGGTAGCTCCAAGTGCTTAGTCAGTTTTCTTAACGATTAAAGTATCTCCCGGGTAGCTGAACGGACTCCGCAGGCTTTAATCCACAGCCGTCTGCAGCGAAGGTACCAGCCGTGCCATACGGAGCTGTTCAGAGAGATGCAGCCCCTTGCGAGCACTAATAGTAAAATACGGCTTTGAGCTGTTATCCAGCCTAATCTGCAGATCAGACTGTGATAATTCAAGCTTAGCCAGTTCCACACCAGCTGCTGCTCTCCCAGACAAATGCCTGCAGCTCCGAGGGGTGGTGGTGTCGATGGGTTGCTGAAGGGGCTTGGGGGCCCCAATTCTCTTTAAAAAAATCCTGGTCTATTCCCTCTACGTCAGTTCTTTGCGTCCCACTGTTTGCTTTCACCTAAAAGTCCTATGGCACTTGACAAGTGAGATGAAGGCACTTGACCCTTCCGAGTGGTTTCATCCTGCTGATGCTTGAAGCAGCCAGATCCTTGGTCTGGCACAGCGCGGCGTGGCGATGCCTCCAAGCTCTTGCTCCCCTCCTGGAGCATTTGGTTCAGAGCATACCCAGAGGTGTTGCCCAGCACAGTCTTTGAAGAGTCATGACAATTTTAAAGTGTGTGCTTGCAGCGAGAGCCTGGCTTTGGTGATCTACTCAGTACTGCACTGTTTACCCTTTTTCTTAGCTTTTGGCCTGTCCCTGTCATTCAGAGGCAGGGGCACAACTGGCAGCTGTGTGGCAGGCAGACTGCTGGGGATGGGGAACCCTTCTTCTTAAAACTCTTTGGTATTGCAGACCTTTGTCTTTGGGAAGAAAGTTCATGCAAGCAGTAGGCCCTTGGCTTGATAGAGCTCCTGCCTGCAGGAGAGCGTGGTTAATTGAAATCTGAGGATATTTCCACAGTTATTTGAAATTCTGTTTTCTGCAGAAGCAGAGATATAGAGGAAATGTGCATTGCCGCAAAACTGCATTAAACACAAAGTTGGCAAGTCAGAAGTGGCATAATTTATGCCTCCAAAAGAGTGTTTCATGGTGATTAAACTAAAAAAAAAAGCAAACAAAAAACGCAAACCGCACACACCATTAATGGCGTTTCTCTTATCTTAAAAGGCAGAGGCCAATGGTACTGCAGATGAAAGGCATTGGATTCTGTGACCAGAACGGTTACCTGCAAATTAGCAATTGCTGCTGCTATTAGTGACAAGATAACGAGATATTAAAATAATGAACCCAAGTGCAAGCTACCTGGAGCTCATTCGAAATGCTAAGGGCTCCACTTTTAAAGATCTCATTCCTTACTCAGTCTGCAGCGGGGACTTGAAGCAAGATGGTGCTCTTGGGACAATCCCATCACTAACGGCAGGGTGGCTGTCTTGACGGGTCTCTGAATTTGCATGTTGGGAGTATTTTGGGTGGGCAGAATGACTGCTGTGTATGTGGCAGACGGCAGGGTGGTGGCTGGACATGGGGTGGGTGCATTTACTGCTCCTATTTTTGTTAGGGGACTACTCACGCAGAACCAAAGCAGCAGAAAAATAACTTTTCTTTCTGCAGATAGCCATCATCATATATTGGCTCTGTTTAAAAACATCTGAGTACCTTAAGAGTGTGGTTTATTTTATTGGTTGGTTAATATCTAGATGATATCCCTTATCAGGTTTGACAGGTCAACTTCATGGCCTAAATAACTGAACAGCGTCTTTTAATGCCGAATCTCTGGCTTTTGTTGGTCTGTCTCATAGCTGGGGTGTTATCTAGCCTGTGGAATTTGATTTATTTCTGTGCTGGCATGTCCAGAAGAATCCGTGTAAAGAAAACAAACTGCATGTCCCCTTCGCAGGAGATCTTGGCTGCTATTTCTCTACCCACTAAAAGCTTTATCACTCAGCCTTGTTATTACCATACTAAACGGAACACTTCAGAGCTTAGCGGCTTAACAAGATAAAAACATGCTTTGCGGTTAATGTGGTTACTGTAGGCATGCACATGGGGCCGGCGAGGAGAGCTGCTCACTTCCTGCTGGTGCAGCTGCGGATCGGCGGAAAATAACTTTGATAAAGCCTATGAAAGCAGGCAATTCAAGATATGTTTTAGCTTTATCGGGGTAACTCTCTCTACGCAGACCTAAGGTAGAGGAAAGTATCCTTTCCTCCCCTGGCCACCCTGCCATGTAATTTGTATCCGAACTAAATTTGCTCTCCACCATGCTTCGTGTCTGTGTTCTTCCTCCGGTCAAGTGCTGTTGAATGCAAGGGTGTTTTCCAATTCAAAGGGACAGACTGGGATTTCCCTGCTGACACCATGTCTTGAAAATAGTCCAGGAGGCTTTTTTTCCCTGTGAGTAAGGAGTCTTGTGTCGTCTGAAATGTGTACTTTTTGGAAATTCATGACTTTGAGTGCGAGGTGAAGGCAGATGTCTGGATTCTCAGCCGCTAAAACTTCATGGTAACTTGTTTTGTGGTGTTTCCTCCTCCTGGAGTCCAGGTTTGACTCCTTGGGATACCACCGAAACACACGCCTTTTCCTGAAACACTTCTGAAGAAGTGAGTTTGCAAGTTTAGCTCTGGGATCCTTTTTATGGACCGTCTTATAATTTCTGAATGTATCTTCATTTTCTTTAAAGCATTAAGAAATACAATAATCAGACAGATATACAGAAGACTCCCGAAGGCAGCTTTCTATTTTGAGTTTAAGAAGCAGGAGACATGATTTGTCTCTTTGTTGGTTGATCCTGTTTACGAAGGATCAGTTTGTTACAAGAGCACGTTCAGTCCTTTTTTCTCCTTCCCAAAACTTCATGGGTCTGGCTCCCCCTGTGAGACCTTTTTCAACCTTGCTTTGACTTTTGCTTGTTTTTTTATGGTTGCTGTTAATACTCTATTTTTATTGCTTCCTTCCTCTGTCCCTATGTTTTGTTTCTCTCTTTGTTTATACTGAAGGATAAGCTGTCTTCTCACAGTGCGAGCACATTTACTATCCCAAGGCTCTTTGCTTGGATGTTTTTAATGAAAGATGTTGTAAGAAAAAGAATATACATTTTCTAGGACACTGCTAATAAGGACGTTTCCGTGGCTGTCATCGCACACTAACTTGATATCAACTGAAATTACTGTGAGCTGAAAGATAGCCCGCACTGGTTGTAGATTGCACAGCGTTGCTTCTCTGCTCTTTGCATCCTCTCTCCATCTGGATGGGGGCAGGACAAACAAATAACGAGCATCAGGATGAGAGGGACGGTGACACGTTATGTCAGATCGTGCAACTGCCTCCAATCTGTGCTCTGCAGTCCCAATCGTTTCATGTTGCGATGCGTGTTCCTCTCTTACAGGCTCCTGTTATCTTAATACTGTGTTGCTTGTGCTAAAGCTAGCAGTTAGTTAAACAGTACACAGATGTGTACATTTCAGTGTCAGAGTTAGTACTTGGAGCTATAGTTCAGTTTACTGTGGAAAATATTTTTCATGCACACAGCATGCAATACAAAAGCTGTTTCCAGAGCACAGCTCCTTCCCAGTAATTATGGCAATCTTTCGCTCACCAAATGCTTAAACTCCCTTCTAAAGGTTGCAGTCAGGAAGGAATAATAACCAATTAAAAATATTATTGACATTTACAGATAAGGCAAACTCTGTGGTGTAGGCATCAGGAGCAGGTGTTGCGGCTGGGGGAAAGGAATATTCATGAGCTACCTCTTGAAGCTTCAGCCTCGTGACCTGCCTAGGAACCTTGGCGAAGAATTTATTAGTGCAGCCATTAATTATCTATTAGCACTTTAGATTATGCTTCCTTGTATAAATAGTTTATGAGGTGTATTCAGATGTTTCATTGTGGACCCTGTGCAATGCCACGATCCTCCCCAGCCTCTTCTTTGCACGCAGTCTGTGCCTAGCAGGCTTGCCCCAGCTGTGTGATGACCGCAGGTACGTGACCTTGCACGGTTACAGGACAGCGTCTTGCCACGTGTGAGACCTTTGAAATTGTTGTGTGATACAAGTCAAGCTGCCTCTCTGTTCACTCAGCAACGTACATCTGGTGTGCTTAGAGCTTTGGAAATCTAAAAACACCGCATGATATGTTATGAAGAAAGACATCTGCCTGCATTCTCATGAGCCAGTTTGAGAAGGATCTGCACAGCACTCGGCCCTTCCTAGGGAAGCAGGAGAACAAATGGCACAATGGTGAAGAGTTGGTGTCCCACAGCCTGCACACAGCCCTCTCCTCTGCGCTATTGTCATGCTCACTCTCAGCTCAGCACTTCTGTTTTCAAGCCTGATGTTATCACACGTGAGGAGCGGGGGTAGTTCAGTGAATCACGTGTGCTCTGCTCATTGCTAGTGGCTCCGAAATTCACATTCACGGAGAAGTCCTGCCAGGGATGTGCTTGCCACATCAACATCTCCAGTTCATGCATTATGCAAAGTGTTTGCTGCAGGCAAATGCTGAAACAGCTGAAAACGAATTTAGTGCAAAATGTACACTTCGTGTTATCTATACTGATTGCAGTGTATCTTGTTTTAATTAAATAAGTATGGGATGTAAATTTTAAAAAGTCGTAATATGAAGTAGTCAGCTTGCAATATTTATGTAAGCCTCATATTTCATAAGTGTTTGAATTCCATACTATTTCATGTTTTTGCTGTTGCTTTATGCTTTGAAATTCATCCTACCTGTTGAAAACGTAGATGTAGTGTCCACATTTAGCTGCAGAAAACTTGCTTTGGCATCTGTGAAGTTTCTTCTTGCAGACTGTGTGACGTGGGAATCTGATGTCCCCCTCTGCTTACGCTGGGTAGCATCTCAGGAGAGGATCTATAGAGAAGATTGGTCTTTGACAAGGCACTGAACTCATTCAGGACGTGAGAATCAATTACTAAACCTGCATTTGAAACCTTAGTTGTGTCCCTGGTACTTAGTTGGAGTTGCCGTGTGTGCTCCAAGAAGCAATCAGGTAGTTACAGTGAGGGAGGTACGGCTGTACACGTGGTGACCGATCCGAGCCCACCTCTAGCTCTGATCTCTCTGCCCCGAATCCAGCTGATGTCACTGAGATATGGAGGTGGTCGCACGAACAGTTTCAGGTCTGCACAGTTTGGGGTATCTGTCTCATTTCCTTTGTGAAAATCCTGCCTTTTCCACACGTTGTCTCCTCTCCTCTGTTGAGGAGCATCTGAGAAGCCCCTCGAGACACTGCCTTCCTCTGGGTGGTAAAGGTCTCTCAGGTAGTGGCAAAGGCCTGGAAGTGCCTTTTGGGGTGGCAAAAGAAAATTTTGGTTTGAATTTGAATGTTTAATAAAATAGATTCCTCAGGATAAAAAAAAAAAAAAAAAAAAAAAAGGAAAAGTGAAATAATCGCTCTCTCTGGAAATTTCAATTATCAGTCAAAATATCCTGAAATCAGAACCTTACTGACATTTAGCCTCAATTATATAAAAAGCATTGGGGATGTGGAATATGTTCATATAAATGAGGTCTCTGATAACTGCGGGAATTTTCAATGTACTTAATGGATGTCAAGAGACTTGACCCTGTTTTGAATACCAGGGAGTTTTGGATAATTGAAGTTTGGATAATCTAGGCTGAACTGTAGAATTTAGCAAATTAAGACAACTTGAAGAACGTGTGTGAGTTAATTTTAGTTCTGACAAATGAAACCAATTTAACTAGCTTAGAGACTAAGGCCAGCAGACAACACACAGTGGATGCAGTTACCCAAGGCATCCTGCACAACCTCATTAACGCCGTCCCATGCAGCATGTGGAAGGATCCATGTACAGAGATGAAGGGTGATTTAATTTCTCCAGCCTGCATTTAGCACATGCTGTCAATAGGGCTTTCAGCGAGCACAAGAGCGACTTCTGTGATGGGGATTTGTGTCGTCTTGAAAGCGAGCGGAGACGTGCGAGTGCTGGTGACGCAGCAGGCTGTGTAATGGCTATTGATGGTAATGATATGGCTGCTAAGAGGCAGAGGCGAGAGGGAAAAGTGCAGTTCACCCAAGACTGCAGTTCTCAGTCTTGTCTAATATCCCTGGTGCATGAGTTCATTCTCCTCTCCTCTCTTTTCTCCTCCCTCAAAATACGTGCTTTAAATGAATATTTTAATATAGTTCTAGATTTCCAGGAAGGGGGAGGAATAAATTATTAAGAGTGAATTACCAGTACAGAGGTTTACGGATACGAGGGATACAAGATCTGTGGGGAAACATAGCGTCCTGCATTACATCAGCTGACAGCAGTTACAGAAATCTGACAGGCTCACAAAAACATCTTCATCTGACAGGTCGGAACAGATTCTCTGCCTGGAAGTTTGTTCATTTTCTCCTGCCTTCTCGTAACGAGAAGCAGTACCTCTGTCTCCTTAGCACCTTGGCTTTGAGTACTAGAAATATTTCAAAGGAAGAAATACCGAGGGGCAGCAGAGCTGTTCAAGTGACAGATGCTGCTGCTGTGTCCACGGGACCCCCGGGGGCTGTTAGCATTTCTTGCTGAGCTGCAGCTCCTGGGCAAGACACCTGACATCAGTAGGAGTCTGTCCCCTAACTTTGTAGCAGTCTGGTCTTAGTGCGTCTTCGAGTATAACGCTGTGATGTTCGTTCTTCCTCTTCTGACTGGGGAGGGAAAAATGCTAGACAATGTAGTGCCTAGGCAGCAAGAGAGTATTTAGATGCAGATGATATGAGAAGCAACGATGGAATTTTTGACTAAGGCATATATTAAATATTTTGGCTGGTGCGTTGTGTATCTCAAAATCTCCTTCTCATCTTTCAAAAATATGTTCTCGTTCTTAATATAAGCTCTTTTGGCAATGGGAGGGTAGTGACAGCATGGCAACTAGCGAAGGCGTACTTCGTGAACATTTTAACTTGACATAGGCTCCGTCTGTCTGCAAGACTGTTTATCAGAAAGCATAACTGCTACATAGCATTGGTGGAAGGGTGCTCTGCAAGCAGCGTGTGTTAATTTTATTACACTAGCAGCTAGAAACCCCAGATCACCCTGGGGCTCTGTTGTGCTTGGCTTTGTATAACCCTTTACCTTCTAAATATTCAGGGAAGAAAAAGTGGAAGAAATGAAAGCTTTTTTCTCTTTTATAGATGGGAATGGAAGCATGGAGCCATCAAGCGACATGCACAAGGTTAAATAGGAAAGTAGAGAATATGAATCACCCCAGCTGCTGACTAGGGTCTTAAACACATAACTGCCTTCCCCGCTTGGATCTCCATTTGAAAGCCATTGCATTAGAGTGGATAGAAAATAAACCAAGAAGGGTTATCTAATCCTGCACTGAGAGAGCAAAAAATGCTCAGCTATGGAGAGAGGGCTGTACTGAAGGATGAGAAACAGTAGAGCTTCAAATACATACTCTAGAGGATACCCGTGAGGTATTAGAGACTTGTTGGAGAGCTGGTAGGAAAGGGAGTGTGGTAGGAAAGGGAATCAAAGCACGGAGGGGAAACACGAGGGGTAGTTAGACCATATGGCAAAGGGGGCTCCTTTAGGAAGGAAAGATAGGAATAAAAGAAGCAGTTTTAATCTGGAGGTGTCTGATAGCTGGAAAGATATTCTCATCCTCACAGCTTTATTTCAGATAGCTTTCTTTGCAAACATCACCAAAAAAGGAGACCAGACAATGCCAGCTATTTTCTACAGCAAAATTACCATGTAGAGAACCACAGGGAAAATGCCGTAGACCACAAACTGTAAACAAGCTGAGCCACTGGCAGTCTAAAAAACCAATGTTTTTTTTAAAGTGTATGCAAAAACCAACTTTGTTTACTTAATTGCAATAGAACATTGTATTTTTCTTAATAGAAAATTGAGAAAACCTGGAGGGTGATTCTATGGTTTGCAATAAATAAACACAAATGTGAAATCGAACACTACCCAAGTTATAAAAGCTAAGTACATGAACCGCCCCCCAGTACAAACTTGTCAGTCAAGTGCCAACTGTCAAGAGCTGGCTACTTTTCATAAAGCGTAGTTCTAGCCTTTATCTTAATGTCAGTGCTTTGTTATGATTGACCTTCTTCTGGCTGGAAGCCCACTTAAACTAAACAATGCGATTCTGTTCTGAAGAGGGTGAATAGAGAATGCATTGTTACTTCGTAAAATGTCTTTGGATGCAATCCCAGATGGGAAGGAAGCGGTGTAATTACTGTACTCAATACAGAGCACTGTAGGGGCATGTGAGGCAACCGGTCTGCAGTGAATGAGGAGCAATCCTACACCTCTGCTGACTGTGAGGCTCTACTAACAGGGCAATTTTCATATTAGCGTTTTATTTGTTCTGCTTAAGCAAAAAAATCTGCACTTGACCACTGTAAATCAAAAATTCAAACCAGACTTCCTGGGAAAATAAGGGGGAAAAAAAAAGTGCTCACAATGGCTGTTTGAGATGGTGAGCACAGCCACCTAAGCCATCTTTTTTTCTTTACTTCTAGAAAGTAAGCCATGTTCTGTGTCAAATCTGACAAAATCATGCGGATTCATCTTCTGATTACAACTCCATTAAATATAATCTACGCTACGAAATGTGTCTGGTCTCAGTGCTAGAATCTCTGCTCCTGAACTTGTCACAAAGCAGAGTATGAATGGCCTTTTAACACATGTATTTATTATGGTACGAATTTCCCTGAACACTGTTTTTATAGACTAGCATAGAAAGCACATTCATTGCAAAGCTTTACTGCGCTGTGACGAGAGACTTCTCTCTTAAGTGGAAAATGAACTCAGTTACGCTATTGTGATTCAGCTTTATCTTAAAAGCATCTCAACAGCGGAGTGGGGAAGGAGGTGAATTATTACGGATGCTGTATCTTGCCCTTGTGAGAGATGGTTTTTGCCATGCACAGCTCAGTATTGGAAGATGAAATGGGCAAAGGACTTGGGAGAAATTACCATTGCTATTTTACAGAGAAGGAACATAGACATATAACTACTCACAGCCACTTGGGAGGCTTGACATAGCCAGGAACTGAGTGCAGCCTCTTGAGATGCAATCCAGGTGCTTTCCTCCCCAGGAAAAGCTCCTGTTTGGACAAAGGCTCCATTATGTTGAGTGCCATCCAAAAATGAGACAGGCAAGGTCCACATCCTAGCAGAAACTTGTGAGCTAAGCCATACGAAATGAAGTGCAGCCTCACTCAAAGGATATGAAGTGCAGACTGTTCAGGATTAATCTAAATACCTAGGAGGTTAGTATATACAACCTAAAGCATGGCTGTGCCTTGCTAGTCTTGAGGAGCTTGATTCAGTCCAAGAGCTAAAACAGGTGCTTCTCTTCAGCCACACACCTCGTTTTCTTGGTATTTCAGCTCGTGGTTTTGCTGCTGCCTTGTACCACCCCTGAGATGCCTTACATTGGTGTGATCGGTACAGCTGGTGGACTTCGGGTTGATTAATGGGCAGTTATCTTATGTTGACACCAGCTCTAGCTACCAGTCAAAATGTACAAGAGATGTGTCATAAGCCCTTGCCTGACGGTGGCATCCTCTACGTGGTGTGACACTTCTGTCCTTTCTTACACTGAATCATTTGTTTTTTGAAGAGGAAAACTATAGGATTTTCATTTAAATAATGTGCTCTCTGGGTCTCTCATGGAACTTTATCGTCTAGAAGTAACCTGGAAAATGTTTTACTTCCCAGGATCTGCACTGGAAATGCCGTGTATTAAATGGATGCTTTGTTTCAGTGTGAAAGAGGTAGCTCCAGCAGCTTTCTGGAACCCTGATGTGTTTTTGAACAGCATCCAAAGTTTGGGTCAGGATAGACAGGAAGCCAGATGGGGATGTTTCTGTATTTTCCGAGTCAAATTGTCTCACATGCCATAAGGATTTTTACTCTCTGGAGAGCCCAGCTGCCATGGAATCAGAACTTTTGCTTCCTGCAGTGCTGACAGATCTACCAGCCACTGGGCCGAAGGCATGTTCTTGCGTGGTGGAGCAGACAGGGCTTTCCTGTGTGTTTGGATAGGTGTTCGTTCCTGGAAAACTGCGGAGACATGTACGTGGTCCTGCAGGAGTGAAAGGTTTGGTGCCACGTGCAGACGATGGATGTCTTCATGCACGCAGTGATTCCTTGAGACGATCGCTGGCTTAGTGCTTAGCATTCCTCGGGGACCATTTTTCATTATATCTGGTGTTTTCTAAAGGCCTGTATACTTTGACAGAGGAGTTGGAAGTCAGCCATGGTGATTGAAATTAAATGGAAAAAGGAGGATCTTAAATATTTTTTAGGATTTTTTTCATTTCTGTAACAGTTTAACAGAGGTTGTTGCTGATGTGCACAGACGCATTTCAGCAAGGAAGCATTCTACCAGCATTGCTGTTTTTCTTTTTTTGCTGGTGGAATTATTATTAGATTAGGGAGAAGAATACAGCTGGGGGAGGGGGGAGGTCAGTGGGAACTGGAATTTGGATAGATCTGAAGGGGCGACTCGTTGCTTGAATTGCTGCTTGAAATGAAATTGCTTTTGATCAGCCAGAGAGAGCCGCTGGCCTCCAGCGCACTGATCATGTCTGCGGTGCTCGGGCTGCTGTCGGGTGAAGATTGGGAATTCCAAGCCACAACATCTGGAAAGTAAAGTAAGCTCCTAGCAGCGATGTTTAGGGCATTGAACGCTCCGGGTGACATTATTTGCCCGTGAAACGAAGGTGAAATTGATTGAGAAACACTAAAGAGTGAGCGCTTGGTGCGGTTGGTGCCTGGCCTTTGCATTTCGTGCCAGGTGTGTTGCTGCCAGTTGTGTTCCTCGGTGCCTGCAGGACGGCTCCTGCCAGGGCTCACTTGGGCTGGGCCTTCCCAGCTCAGCATGGGCAGTTCCCTGTATTTCTGCTGGCACCTTGTGTTTCGGCTTCGCAGGGGTTTGGTGTCCGGTACTGGACTGGGCCAGGTGGGCTTCGGTGGGTGAGAACAGCAGCTGGGGACTGTGCTCTTCGACTTCAAAAAAGGCACAGAGAGCTGAGCTCACTGCAGGCCCCCTTGGGTGAGATCTGGGGGGATGGAGCCGCAGAGCAGGCAGTCCTCGGGAGCTTTCTGGGAGGGTACTGTCTGCAGCCCGTGCTGCACCGAACGGCTGGAAGCTCCTGGAAATGCGTCCTGCAGCCCTCTGTGGGCACCGTTCACATGTGCAAATGGTCACACTGCCACGTACTGCTCCGAGTCACAGCCACCTGCTGGCCTGCTCCGATCCCAGGTACAGGATTTGCCACCTGTGCGACAGGCAGGGCAATGCCACGCACCAAAGCGTTGGGCCCAACAGCTGGGAGAAGGCTCTGTCTCTTGCTAGCACAGTCGCATGCAACAGCAGATGAGGTTTTTAATTCCTGTCCCCTCTTTCCGTACTGGCTCGGTACGAGCAGCTAACTCCTTTTGAATGGAGAGCACTGGAGTGTGATTTGTTTTTTTTTCCCTAACCTACTTTAACTAATTTTCAGGATGCTGGCAATTGACATGCATTATTTATACTGCTGCAAACCTCATATTTAGGATGAGAAATCCTGCTGCCAGGCTTCCTGCTTCTAATAAGCATTCCTTTCGGTGAGTTATCTCCTCGCTCAGCCCAGGGCTGCTCTCGCCAGGGACCCAGCTGGCGTTACTTGATGACTTTGTGGCGTGGGGAGCATGACTGGTGCAGCTCGAGCGCTGCTCATCAGCACAGACACAGGCTCCTCCGCCAGCGACGGGAGCGGGACGAGGCAAAGGGAGAAGCTGCGGTGGGGTTGAGTGACAGAAGTCCTGATTTTCCGTGACCTGCTGTCATGTGCTGCTGCTTGAACCTGTGCAACCTGAATTTAAAATGCTTCCATCTTCCTCCCCCTGCCACACAGCTTGGATGACAACAGAAGGTGAAACAGTAGGACGACCGGCGCAGTCCCTGGAACAAAACGCTTCGAGGTTCCTAAATCTGTCTCTGTCACACTGGATCAATTGCCAGGGCCTATGCTGCCACCTCTTTTTGTTCATTTGGAAGATAACTCATTCCTTAATAGCTGAAATGGCTTCTGACAAACCTCCCCTTTGAAAACTGCGCTCAAGGACACTGCTCTTTCACTGTTTGCTCAGTCAAAAATGTTCTGGGGAGGATTTCTTTTTCCCTTCTCTTTTATCTGAGGCAGCATAATAAAATACCTTAGATAAACAAATTTATTCTTGGAGGGATGTTTATTAAGCGCTGGCAATCCCTACGATAAATAATTTCTCTGGGAGGAAAAAAAAAAAAAAAAAGAAGTGGAAAGTAGGCCAAGGAAATGATGGCGGTGCCGGGGGTGGCGCGGGACACGAGGACGCTCCCGCAGTGCCATCTGCAGGGGACCCCAACAGGGCCCCAGCACCGCTCCTGCGGGGACAGAGGGGCCTGGGATGGGGTGGGGAGGATTTTCCATCATTAGGAGCTCATTTTCTGAGGATTTGGGAAAAGCACAGAAACGCCATGTGACACAGGAGGCACTCTGCAGATGCTCGGTGAAGTGTCCGACGCAGCTTACGCGGCATGCGGCCAGCTGGAGGAGTGGCCCGGGAAATCAGGCAGCAACGTGTGACAATCGCGAGTCGTTGCTCTTAGTGGAGAGACCCAGGCAGGGTTTCGGGGAGGGAGGTGTGGGGGGAAACGGTCGTGTCAGTTTGAGACAGATATTTTTGTTTTCAGTCTTTTTTCAGTGAAATGAAAACCACGAAACTTTCATTTTGGGTCAACCCGAAGTGTCAGCTTGGATCCAAAATGAAGTGTTTTGTTTTGATTCGGGGTTATTTAACTCCTGGTTTCCTCTTTCCTATTAACTTAGGTGACTTTTAATGTGAGGAAAAAACACCTCAAACTGAAAAACCAGAAAGTTTCTTTCTGAAAATATTAAAGGGAAGAACAACAGCATTCCTGAAATGAAGCTTTTCATTTTAACGGTGTCTGAAATGCAGTGTCTTGAATCCTCTCCTCCTTTAGGTTTCCCTCCTAGCAGCAGCCTTCCTGTCCCTCACCCTGTTTGCTTCAGTGACAACCATTCACCAAGTTCATCTGCCGTGCAGTTAGATATCTTTAAAACTCATTTTCTCAGCAAATTTATTATCTGTCAAACCTCTAATCTCTTTTGTTGAATGGATACACCACTTTCCTAGTGAAGAACCGAGTTACAAGGTGACGCGTCCCAGACTATGCTAAAAAATGCACGGTGGTTCCCCTGGGACTTGGTCCTCAGGCCTACCTTCCTGCAACCCTTCTTTCCTTAATTGTTGTAAGCTGCTGGGTAATAAAACATAGCTGTCGTGTAACAGGACTGCACTGGGATGCGATGTGCTGATTGTGGAAGGAAATTGTGTGAGTTTGTTTTCCTTGAGAGGCTCCTCTGATAGATGACATCCACTGAGCAGCAGGGGTCAGCTCTGCAGGTCGCTTTGGCCGCCAAATGCGGCTCAGCTCCAGGCAAGTTTTGGAATGGGAGAGATCAAATGGATATTTTCAGACTTGCGTTTAATGACTGATTTTTTGGGTTTGCATTGCTGGCTGGGGATAGAGAAAACTCAAAGAAAGCGTTTTAGCCTGTGCATAGGAAGAATGGGCTGAGTTTGATACAGGTGTGAACTCCAAGAAGGCTCAGATCAGTGGAAGCATGGAAGGCTTAGGATGTGCTTTCCCTATGCACTGGGGCATTTTCAAAGCTACTGCTGGAATGCCAAAAGCCCATGGAAATTTATTCTTGCAATAGGAGTAGGTCTTCCTTGCAAGCAGCTCCACAGCAGCTTGATTTGACCTCGCGGGTTGCTGGTACCTCTGCACCTCGGGGAGGCGTGGGGAGGCACGCAGGTTGCCTCTCTTCGGGATGCTTCTTGAATTGCTCTTTGGCCATCAGCTAGCTCCAAAGTCTGCCAGTAATGCTGGGCAGCCACTGCATTCTTGGTGTCATTGCCACATGGAGCTCTCCCAGCTGTGCCAGGGTTTTTGTACAGGCATGCTTTCTAAGGAAAAGCCTGGATCACACCAGTTACACCAGAGCCACTGCAGTGAAGAACGGAGACGAGCTGTTCTGATCCTGGTGAAACCATGCTCAAGCTTCAAGAACAACAGGGGAATGGGTTTTGGCGAGAGGGAAAAACCAGCTCTTCAAGGATGGATGAAGTTCTTGTAAAAGACAGAAGAAACAGCCTGAATTCTTCTCAGTGGCTTTCAAATACAATTTGCTTTCAATCTGCTTCATGTAAAAAGTAGCTGGGGGGATCCCACAGGTCAGAGTGGGACAGATCCTTAGCGAAGGTGAAACAGCAGCTCCTGCTGCCTGCTGGGGACTGTGTGCCTGCTCGGTGGGCGGCAGTGTCTCTGGAGACTCCAGCGGGCAGGATGTTGGGCTCCATCCCTCCAGAGAGACGCGGAGCAGTGGGCAGGCTGCTGCTGCCGCTGAGACGGCGCAGGCAATCGCACGTCTGGGAGTGTTTTCAGCTTTCAGGTGTTGAGGTGGAGAGGGAAGGGAAAGAATCTGAAATGGAAAGAGATTAATTTGCAAGGCCTGTCTGCATTTTTTTACATAAATTCTGCTCCACATCCAGACGTGTATGGCACAGGCTACAAAATCCCTGCTTCTGCTGTAGGCAGAGCAGAGGATAAATATATATGGATGAATAAACAAGGCAAGTAATCCAATCTCGTTGCTAGCATTCAGTTCCTGCACTGTTGCTCTAGGCAACCAGCTTGAGTGGGGATATTGTCTATAACCTTAAAAACTGATTATAGGCTACTTCACTGCCTCATACTGTCTTAAAGAGGATTAGAAGAGAGTGTAAAGCTGGCTTAGGCACTGTGTTAACAAAGCCTCAAAGGCATCTGCAGATTTCCTTGTTCATGAAGTGATTAACTTATTTAGTAACTGTGGAAAAAATGTGAACATTCGGGGAGCCGGGCTGGTAATAATTAAGAGATGTAATTCTGCCATTGTGAGCCTGGCTTGGGCTGACAACTGTCTCTGTGTCACCCGAACGCATCGGGCTGTGTTGCCGAGGCACGGGGCTGGTTGGCATTCGGGCTCGTGCAGGTTCCCTCCATTGTTTTCCGGCTGGAGGAAAGGAGTGTGAGCGGTGCCGAGGGGGAAGGAAAGGAGGGGCCCTGTGCCAGCCGTGCCTCTCGCCTGGTTTCCTGATGGGCTCCTGCTTGAGTTCTGCGCCTTGCTTTAGACAGCACAGGCGAAGCATTTCGGATGAGCTGCCGCGGGTATGCTGCGCAGGGCGGGCTCGTCTGCCAGGTACCTGTGCCTGCCGGAGGAAGCACGCCTCGGCGCCTCGCTTCCTGTTTCAGCTGCTTTTAAACTTCAGAAAAAAAAAAAAGGGCAATAAAAGCAGCAGAACCGAGCTGAAGTCTGCCGGTGAGGGACAAACACAAGGCAGCTCAAGGGGCAGTGCCACAGATTGCAAACGGGAGGTGAACCAGTCCTGGTTTCAGTTTTTGACAGTTTGACGGCAAACCTCAGCAGTGCCTTTCTTTGATGGAAATGAGGCCAGCAGGCCCGCAGGAGAGCTGCAATGGGGATGAGGCTCTCATCCCAGCTGAGATAACGAGCCTCCGTGCTGTCCTGCCCCTGGCCAGCGTGGTGGCTAGCCTGGCACTGGGATCCTATCAGCTGGCTCAAACTGGGGCCTGCAGCACTGCTTCCTAACGGGGAAATACCACCAGGCTGTGGCAGGAGTTAGCTTTCCCCAGCTGTATGTTTGAGTAAAGACTCATCTGTACTTCCTCTGCTCTCCCTGGAAACTTGTTTCCAGCTTTTGAGATTCCTGAGCGTTTGACTCCCCCCACAGGCAGGAGCAATGACCTCTCGTGTCGTTGCCCACAGGCCATGGTCCATAGTTGTCAGTCAGTCTTTCCCCGATCACGTCCTTACCTCCTCCTCAGTTTTGTGGAGCTTGTCTGTTCCGGTCTTTCAGTAGTTTTTATGGATACCTGGCCACATCCTCTCATAGCTGTATGCAAATTCATATGGCTATTCACGACTTCTGTTTCACCTGTAGACTCCCTACAAACGCATCCAGGACATGCGTGAGAAATTGCTCGCTCCTTTAGGTTAATTTCTCAAGAGAGTTCCAGCACAGGCATAACTGCATTCAGAAATAATGTTTGTACAGGTGATACGCCATGACTGCACGCTCGTGTAGTTGAAGGGAGGGGAGCTTTAATAAAAATGTCTAATTGGAGCCATCAGTATGCTGCACAATTTTAAGTATCTGACCTGTACATGAAGGAATTTTCCTCCTGCGCTTGCTAGCCTGGTGCTGACTGTAAGATCTGCTTTCCCTTTTTGAAAACGATTAGTGAGCTGTGACATCAGTTGCCCAATTCGATCATCACCTCAGGGTTGGATGTCGCATGCACTCTGTCTCTGACAAATAAGGCTTTTTGGAACTGAAAATATGCAAATACTGCTGGATATCTTGGCTTGTGTCTATCCTGAAAGTAAAACAAGTGGGTTGAAATAATGCTCAAACCAAGTCTTCAACTTCAGTGCGTTCTCAGTTTGTGAAGATCCTCAAACGCCGAGGCTGGGGTTACAGGAATGAGTGATCTTAGAAATGAAGATAACCTGGTCACTAGCACTTCTTGAATGGAGCCTCCGTTTTTGTCAGACCTGACCTGGTTGAGCTGCAAGAACTCTTCTGTGGATGTACAGCCCATACTTCACACTTGTCATTTAAGTTTTCCACCAGGTCAATATTTTGTTGTTTAGTGAGATGATTTCATGAATTCTTACAGAAGTTCCATGCATATATATGTTCTTAACGGAAAAAACGAGGAGATGAGAGAATTTCTTTAAAGCACTTGTCTTTATAGCACATTCCATTAAAATTTGAGCTCTTTTTTTATCCAAAGCTTACATGTATATACAGCAACAGGAGGATGAGGATAATGCCTCCACAAGGGAAAAGAGATACTCTGAAGTAGTAATGTAGAAGAGCTTCAAACTGTGAATGATTTAAAGCAAGGGAATTGAGTGCTTCATGTTAAATCAATATGGGAAGGTGTGAGGTCCACGAGCTTTCTGTTGGTGGATGGAGATATGTTTTGATCTAGGAAGAGTGAAACAGCACTTTGTGTCTTCCATCTCTCCACTTGTTTTGCTGTTATTACTTCAACCCCAGATAAAGGATGGGATTTTCGAAGTCGCATTGCCTTGGCCTGTTCACTTTGTCACCAAACTCAACTGAAACGATCAAAATTCTGCTTCTCTTTCTACTTCTGTCTTCCTCCGGAGAGGGAAATTCAAGGCAGTGAATGGAAAGACAGCACTATTGGTTTAAGGAAAACAATTAGAGACCTATGTGTGTCTCCCCACTTAGCTTTCTGCAGGAAAACAGGTGCTTTCAATGCTGCTCTAGTGTTAACAGGTCTTCTAAATCCGTCATTGTAACTATGTGCATTTGATTCAGCTTCTCCAGAAGAAACTGAAGTAGCATCTTATGGATGAAGAATCTCCATTTTAACCTTTACAAACGTCAATTGTTCTAAAGTTATGTCTAGTACTTAGCATCAGGGCTAACTCACCGGTTATTAACAGCATCCCTTGCTACTCTTGAAAATACATTCTCAGTAAGTGTTGGCTGGAAAACAGCTTAAGTACTTGGTAGTTGTTCCAGTCTTACCTGGTTTCTTTCCCTCCTCTCCTTCTTCTTCAACCACCGTGCATTAACAGTTTTCCCATAATGATATCATTTTATCCACTCTCCAGCAGGCCAGAAATACTTACTATGTTTAGTGGCTCCCGGGTTAAGGCATTAACTCATCTGGATCTTCATCTTAAAAAACACTACAGTAGGCGAGGTGTTGGATCTTTGATTCATGGGAGCTGCATTTATGTGCACCGGAGACTAGCCTGCTCCTTGCACACGGGGCAGGGCAACGCCAGAAAGCAGTTACTATTTTGGTTTTGTCTAAGAGGCGACTAAGCCAAGAGAGACTTCATATCTCAAGATCTGCTTCTTTAAGTCATAACCCTTAAGTTAATTTGCTTATTACATGGGTGAATTACACTTGCTGGCTTCAAGAGCTTGCTGCTTTCGCTGTCCGTGCCTGATACTTATAGAAGCTTTGGGAGGAAAAATACTTTTTTGCTGTATTAGTGAAGGGAAACTGGTGGGAGATTCCAGTTGCAGAAAGCAGAGAGAAGTGGTACAAAACAGTTCATGCTCCACAATTTGACCTGCATCCAAGAAATCCACTGCAATATCGTTCTCCACATACCTAATGGTGCGTGGTTCCTGCTGAGACCTGCACGCAGAGGGGCTGAGTTAGCTGCAGGGAGAACATTTCTCTGGGCACGCAGCAGGGTCTGTCACACTCAGACATCTCCCGAAGAGCGATAGCTCCCTGATGCGAGGGCTGCTCAGCAGAGCGAAGAAACAGTGGCCTTTACGTGTTTCATTACCAAAGTCCTGGAATAACGCTTTAGGCCTGGTTCAAAGCCACATTTTTAATGAATGAGTAATTTTTTTCTCTTGTTCTCTGTCTAAACTGCTAGCTCCTCAAAACACGAAGGGAAGAGGAAGGGAAATTATTTACCTTCCAGCCTGCTCTGCTGGCTGACCAGCAGGTCCAGAGGAGGAGGCTGACAGGTTGAATATGTCACCGGCTGGCCGCTCAGGCAGGGAGAGAGATCGCGCTCCTTCCCCTGGAGAAAAACAGACGTGCTCTCTCCACCTGTGAGGAAAATACCGGTGTAAATCATTTCATCCATTTCTCCTCCGGGGAGTCATTTCTGTCGAGTTTTAAAGCCATTCCATGGCTGAAACTCAACCATTTGTCCACGTTCTCCTTTGGCCGCAGACGGGGCTGCGGAGGGAATTGGGGGCCTTCCAAAGCAAGCAGCCCGTGCCCGTCATCCCGCCAGGCTGCAGCACCTGCGGCTGGAGGCGGCAGAGGGGGAATATTAAAGACATCGAGCTGGGATTTGGTTGTGCGCTGACAGCTCCTTTTTGGGGATGAGCTGCTGCTCTTTTGGGTGTGCTTATCGACCTGCATGTGGTGCGGTGTGCAGGAAATTGTTAAACAATATAAACCACGCAGTCTAGTGGGGAATGAATGAGGTTACCGGGTACAAATATCCCCATCCGTCATGAAGAACTGGTCCCCTCGGTGGCCGTGACAGTTCCCTGGCTTTGGGCTGCTCCGTCTCCTGGTTCCACCCTGCTGGAGCTGCTCCTTCTCCACAAACCTAGAGGTGGTCTTCCAGTGGGAGTCACAGGAGCTTGACCTCGTTGAATTAGCTTAGTAAAATGACGTGGTTAGAAAAGCTGTCTTTCTATGGAAAAAAAAGTGGTACAAATTGTTCATGTGACTTGCAGAAATGGTTATGGTCATTTATACAGGCTGTTAAATGTATTTCTACAGTAATGTTAGCCTAAAAAGGATTTCTTGGGTCAGGAAAACTGTTCCCTTTCTGCTGTGCGTGATCTCACTCTTATTTCTCTTATGAACTCACCCCAAAGCAAATCCCCATATTTTCATTCAATGGTCAATGGGAAATGGCTACAATGGGGATATTTAAATCATTGTATCCTCTTTTAGCCATACTTCCACATCTTATGCACACTCTCTCTATTCAGTATTCTTCTAAATCTGTTTGCTCACTTGAGGCTGTGGCAGCTTCCCAAGCAAACACGTTATTTCAGTTGTTGGGGCGTACTTTGTGCTTGTATTCAGTGGTGCCGAGGCCCTGGCTCTTCAGGCTGGGAGATGTGGACCAGATGAGCTTAGAGGTCTTTTCCAACCTAAATGATTCTATGATTTGCTCACCATCCGTGAGCAGGTAAAAGAATCTGCTTTTATGCCCTAAAAGGGCAGGTATGGGGAGTAGGAGGCCTGGATATCTTTTTTACCATGACAAACATTTTATCTGGCTTTGGCATTTAATTTTCTTTCCTGCATTTCCTCCCCCTGCAATGAGCATTCTTATCTTTAGCTGGTTTTATCGGTTGAGAACAAGTTTTTTAGGATATAGGTTTTCTTCCTATGCATATATATAGCTCTGTTGTAATTATGGTCTCTGGGTACCGCCCTAATTCCCGCTATAACATCACCAAATTACACTTCAATAAATTACACATCATGGATATTAAATGCTCAGCTCAGTTTCAGTGCAAAATAAAAAGCCCAAATGATGGTAACTTAAACTGGCAATAAAATAGCCAGCATTACGCTTGTAAATACTTAATTTGCAAATGTTTAGAGAATTAGGCACCTGCTATAAATCCTTATCGTGGGCTCTGCACCCTGTTGGTAATCGGTGAGCTATATCTCACTTCATTATGTGCGAATGTGTAATTTTCCAAAAGCATAAATGTGGCCTCCAAGGGCACACACATTAATAGCATTCGAATGAACCAATTTGTTTCCTACCCAATGTGTTTATCTTCCAGCTCTTTGCTCTGAGTGCCAGTGGAAAGGTTAATGGCTCACAGTTCCCTGTCAAATGATGCACTGATTTAACCTCCACAGTGTCTGGATCTTTCATTGTCTTTGGCCTGCAGTGTGGTGAAAATTAACAGCTGCATCCTGCATGCTAGCTCGAATGTGAGAGGGTCTTCTTTAAATTATTGCACATGTCCAGGATTAAATGGGATCCCGTTTCCCTCTTGCTCGTCGTGGCCCTGATTCATTGGGTATGTGATGCTTTGGAAGCTCTTGTGCTTGCTTCAGCAAAGTCTTTATGCCATTTTAAACATGTTAATAGACACTACAGCAGCTGGGTCCAGTCCCCTGCCAGAAGCCAAGCAACTTTTAGCTGAATCCATCCACGGCATTCCCAAAGTCAATGGAAATACCTGGGCAGGAGTGAAAGGAATGCACAGCCTGGATGGCCCTGTAGTCTGATGGATGGGAGGAAGTGTTGGGTGGGGCAAGGTGTTTTCAGTGATACCAGAACCAGCAGGCAGCAGAGCTAGTTAAAGTTGTGCTCAAGTTTGCAGAGTTTTGTTGTCAACCAGGCTCAGTTTCGACAAACCGGGGGCAAACCTTGTTTTTAAAAAACAAATTGTATGCACTGATTTACCCGATTCTGATGAAAAATCCAGTGAAACGTGCTTTTTCTCCCACTAAGATTTTTTTTTCTTTTTTCTTTTGCAAAACCAGGACTCATCCAGAAAGGATTTTTGAGGAAGATGGCACACGGAAGACCCTGTGAGGACTGTGAATACAACCACACTCCCCACAAACCAGTAGCTACTGCTCTGGGTGCAGGCTGGAAGAGCTGCGAAGGCTTTCGGAGATGACACAGTCACCTCTGCATGCCGAGGGAAACCAGCCTTCCCTGGAGGCATGTGCTGTTGAACTCAGCTCTCTGGGACATTGCTTCTGCTGCCAGTGGTCAGCAAATGGGTCACCAGCTGCACCTGGGAATGCCATTCCCAAACAGGCTGCGATTTGCTCGCCCAGCGGAGGAGCATTTCTGGATGCACGAGCAGCCGAATCTTGGATTCCAAGTTGCCACTCACAGCTGAAGTGTTGGCTGAAGTAAGTCATTAAGCAAAAGCTGAGAAGTACTAAATGTGCTCACAGAACTGAGGTTTAGTTTGAATCGTGGGGAAACAGGAAGGAAAACAAAAGAGATGAGCATTGTTTTCAGATAGAAAGAGTCAATATTTTTGTGTGCAGATGTCCATGTAGTTCAGGATATGCATTTTAAAGACGGGTAGAAGTTGTCCTGATGCTCAGAGGTGCCAGACCCAAGTTCTACTAAAATTAATATTCAGCTTCTCCAAAAATGAAAATGTTTCTCTAGGTGCTTAAATATGACTGTAAGTGTGGCGTTTTCAAGGGAACTCGAGTGAGGAGCAGAGTCATGCTGAATGAAATTAGGCACCCAAGTTTGAAAACTGCAGCCTAATTAGATATGCTGCAATTATTACTATTATTTACTACTTAACAGCTGTCATTGAAAGCTCAGGACAGCTTTGTGCTAGATGCCATGAGTACACAAAACAAGAAAAAAAATATCCTGAAGGTGCTTAGAATCTCTGCTTGAGAGACGATGAATAAATGCAACTGGCTGGGAAGCGAGAGGTGCTGGGAAAATAGCTGTGAAACACATTTGATCAGGTCTCAAAAGAATTTGTTGTTGTCTAAATCTGGACTCTGAGCTATTACAGCAAATAAGCAGCATTAAGTAGGCAGGAATGGCTGTCTCTGAGCAGAAGGAATATTTATTTCTAAGCTTGGATAATAATTACCATGGTGAACTCAATGAGTTTTAAAGGAAATAATTAGGCCACAATTACATAGGGGGAAGAAAAGCCAAAACCCAGCAAAGCAAGCTCCCTCTTCCTCCGTTAACCTTCTCTCGCTTCCTTTCTCTGCTGTCCACTGGCTGTGTTAATCTTGAATTTGAATGAAAATTTAAATGTATCTAAATGTAGCCTTGCCCCCGTGGAGGGAGTGGATGTGTCATCAGGGATCTGTCAGAGTCAATAACATTTCCCCTGCAGCCCCAAGCTGTGCCTCAAGATCTAACATTTCTGTCTGAATTATCAGCTAATGCTCTGACAAATTGCCTGTGATTTTCTTTTTTTCTCCCTGAGTGGATGTGCCTGGTCTGCAGATTAGGTAAACACTGCCTGGCCCTGGTGTGTAGCGGTGGCTGATGATTTCCAGCCGGACATTTCTGTCAAGCCGAGAGCAGGAGGTGTCAGGGCAGCAGCCGGGCAGCCGCGGGACTGCCTGTGCTGGCTGCAGGTGCTCCGGGCTCTGAGGCTCTCACAGCTACGAGCCCGTGTTTAGGAGATGCCTGTCCACTGTGACAGCGAGAAGTGATGGAGCTGGAATTTGGGGATGTGATGGAGGGCTGGAGCAGCAGGGCTGCAGATGAGGTCTCTGCTCTAACTGAACAGGGAAGCAAAGCTGGACGGGCGCTAGCAGCAGCTGTTTTGCTAAGCAGGGAGAGGGCACTGGCTTTTTTTTTTCTTGTAGAAAGAAGCAGGTATTAGTGACTTGGACACCTCCCTCAGACACTGAGGACATCTAAACGTGGCACGAAACTACCAGGTGATTTTGCACTTGTACAATACAGTCATCTTTTGGAGGAAAAACTGTAGGGAAGATGCTGCAGAGGCACCCGAGGGGTTTGTCTCTCTGGCCACAAGATTTGAGCACCTCTCGAAGCAAGAAAGCCATCAACATCGGCTGCCTCTTCTCAGGCTGCAGGAGATCTGAAGCATCTGTTTGTGTACTTGCTGTAGAAGTGATTTTCCTTGGAACATGAGCTGGTTTTTAAACACTGTGGGTGTAGTGACAGTCTATAATTCTGATCGTGAAATCAGATCGTGAATGAGGGAGAGGTAAGAGAAACTCGTCTAAGCTGTCATTGTCAGGATTTACATTAGCCGTTTTAAGTCTCTTCTCTGCAGGTCCGGGTGGATTTACTCTCCTTCCCTGGCCTTTTCCCGATTCGTATGCAAATCCCTGGTCCTGTAACACCCCTTGCTGCTTGTACCTGATCAGCCCTCCCAGTTCTTCTGCAAATCTTTCTGCATGTTTTAAATTCCAGCTGTAAACAAAGGGCTTTGCCCTGCCCTTCCCCTTGCTGGTTGTTATTTGGCGCAATAATACTGGTTCTGCTCTGAAATATTTGGGAATTCAGTGAGGGAGCACTCTTCCTTTGGGCTGAGAGTCATGGTGTCCCTAACTAATTTGACATCAATGGGATGTGGATATCAAATTCCCTTAGGCTCCCTTTGCAAATTCCAGTCTCTTACAGGACTGTGGAGTAGTAAAAGTAATGTGGGAAATGTGACGTTTTGCATTGACTTCTCTAGAGGAGAATCTGAAGGAAAATAAAACCTCTGGGTAGACGAGAGCTGTGGGACCACAGACGTGCACCATAAAGACGCCCGAGTGCTTGACAGATGAGTGGTGGCACCAACCAGAGATGTTCATGTATAGTTCTAGGAAGCCAAATGACTAAAAGGTAGAGATATTTATGATCTTTCTCGGGAATTCATGTAAACATGCACAGCGGCCAGTAATAGAAATGCTGTTCTGGATTCTCTCTGAGCAGGCTCAGACTGGGCATGCTGTTTTATTATACGCACTGCAAAGATTTAAAGAGGGAGGGATTGAAAAGGAGAGACAAAGGGCTTTGCAATCTACAGTATCCCACTTAACGTAATTATTAGTTATAAGTAATTAAAACAATGATACTTGTTATAAATATTTGGAAATTGATACACAATATACATAGATAAAACTATTAAAATGAAAATTGATAGTAGAAATTTCCATTTCTTATTAAAAATATTCTTTTCACCTGAAATTCCTATCAGGCTGCACGTTACACTTGAACACCCAGAAGTAAATCCCTTTCATTTTCATGTAGCACTGTGTGTGTAGACAGCATGTGGATAAAATCTTTAAAGTCTCGGAAGATAGATTGCATTTTCGATAGACTGGAGATTCGGTAGTTATTAGATACAGCAAAGGCCACCTGTACAGATGAGGGGAAATGAATGGGTCATTCATTTCAGGAGCCCCTGTGTGTGGCCCAGGTTTGACTAAATGTAAGTAGTGGATGGCTCTGGCTCGACACTTCTATACTGGTGTAGGGCAGCTGGGTCCTTCTTAGGGCCATGTGCTGGGAACCTCATCCAGGGCTCATTTTGGTTGAAAGTGCAGTAAATAAAAGCACACTGAAATTTAAGAAAAGCAGAGCACAGTGTGGGAAGGGACAGACACCCAGTATTGGCCTCTCAGGCTGTGTGACATGGAGATGTCCCAGAGGTCCCCCAGAGCCACGGGCAGACCTTTGGTGAGCCCCACCATGGGACCCAGTGACGTGAGCGAAGGTTTCTATGGAAAGCTTTTATTTTTTTCTTTGAAGAAAATATTCAAGCCTCTTGCCTGGCTGAAGGGTCTAGCTGTCCCAGATCTAGGGGAAGGTGGAGGTGCTTGGATGAGGATGGGGACTGCCTGTGCTGGTGAGCAATGCTGGTTCTTCATTCTGCCTTTGATACCACGTGTAGGCAGAAATGCAATAAAGAGTTTGTCAAGTGCAATACATTAAGGCTATTCCTCTTGCCATTAAAGTTTCATGTACAAGTTTCACGGACAGGTCTTGGTCCTATTTATAGGTATCTTTCTTGCTTTCAAAAATATTATTAAACTCTTTTGTTACAGAAAGCTACTCTGAAAACAAGCCGAAGTGGTAAATAAAACATATGCTTGCTTTTGCTAGCATGCTTATCTCCACAGAGCAATATTCTGAAGAATATTTTCCCCATACATTTTTGTCACCGCATTATTGCACATGCCTATTTAAGCAGTAATCCAGTTTGATTGTGTCCTACAGCACTTGCTTGTCCTGTTGTTTGAGGTGGGAATCACAGAAGTGAAGTGGACAGGCAGCACCGCATAGATCCTGACCCCATGTCCAGAGGGGACACACAGAGGAGAAGAGAGGTTTATTCCCTGTATATTCTTAGGCTACCTGGGGTCTCATGCCTTTGAGCTTGCAGCTCCAGCCTCGTCCTCTGTGTGCTCCTCTGGATGCTGCATGAGGACCGAGCAGTGAGACTGGTGCTCCCACAGCTTGTACAAGGTGACGATGGAGGAGGGCAGAGATGGCAGCAGCCCTGCTAGGTGAGCTCTGCAGATCGGCTGGATGAGGGGCCAGCTGGGGCCAGAGCACGGCTTCGGGGTTTGTTTTGGATGTGTGGGCCATGCAGCACTGGCCTTAGAAATGTGGGTCCCATAGAATGGACTGAGGAGGGGGAAAGGAGAGAAAATTTTGGAGGGAGAATATCAATTTAAGGGTGAAGTATGACCTGGAGTCTCTTCAAAGGCAGAAGTTTCTTCTGCCCTTCACTGGCTTTGCTGAGCAAGAGATGCTATCGCCTCAACCATGCCCCAGTCATACCCCTCTTCTTCTGGTTCAGAGATTCAGCCTACAGTATCTGCTACAATGGCATGTGATCAAAAAAAAAAAAAAAAAAGACTTAAAATACTTGCTAATTATTTTGTTAATCAGGGTTTTCTGTTCTCCACGTTATTAACAAGGCAAATTAAAGCAGGAATCTGTGGTGCCCAGAAAACATCTGCTCAACAAAAATGGAACACTAAACCAAAAGCCTCCCTCTGTGGCTTGTTTCCACCCAGCTGTGCTGTGCCTGCCTTCAGGAGGTCGGGGGCAGCTGCCCCCTGCTCCACACCGGCGTGGGGCAGATGCCAAGAAGCTGCACTTTGCTGCCCTGCCCGGCTCCCTGCAGTAGTTTTCAGTGCATGGTGACTTTATAGGTGTGTATTTCAACCTTGAATTTCATTCTTTCTGTTTCTAGGCCGTTCTGAAAAGCAGCACCTTCACCTGAAAGAGAATGCAGCTGGCCCCCGAGCAAGCCCTCCCTCCATCGCCTGCTGGCTCCTTCCCCCCCTGGCAGAGGTAGGTTGCCTTTCAGTTGATGCAGTGCTCTTAATCTCCGTTCTGGGCTCCACTTCCAGTTCAGGTTTGTTTATCAGAGTTTCTTCTCCCATCGTCTGCTCAGGTTGTGTTTGTTTTTATTTTGTTTGGGTTTGGTTTTGGCTGTGAACGTTTAGTGTTCAAGACTGAATCCTACTGTGTGGCCTGGATCGTTATTTGCTGTGCCTCCAAACTGCCTGTTTGTCCTTAAAATTCTGCTTCTCTGCTAGCCTGGGTGGAGCTGCTGAAGGCATTACCTCTGCCAGCTGATCTAAGATACCTTGAAAATGTTGCTGCTGTGGATTGTTTGAAAAGCTGGCATCAGCATTCCTCCTTGCTAGTTTGGGGACTTTCTCTTTTTTGTTTACGAATGAAATGACAATAATCGTGCATATCTAGGCCCAGCATCTGACATACACTGCACCACCTGGTTAAGGTTTTGCAAGATGTAGCCCAGGGCAGTCGTGGGGAACACCTCATAGCTTTCTATAGCAAGTGTAAAAAAATCTCTATGAAGAAAATCCCTGTAACTGTGAGTACTTGTGACCCTAACTCTCTGTACACTACTGTCATTTTTTACACAAATATGCATGAAAAATCTATCTGTAGCCAAGTCTATAGCCCATAAAAGACAGTCTTTTATCAGCTCATACAGCTTTTTATACCAGGAAAGCATTTTGGATACTTTTGAAGCAAGAAACTAAAAAGAGATTTTGATATTTTTCTATTTTTATAATATTTAGTAGCGCTCCCCAAGATGTTTGAAAACCAAATTCCTTCTCTGTTTGCTTGTTAAGCTCGTTCCTTATCTGACAAGGCGGGGATAGTCTACTCCTGTTTCTGTTGCTTACCAGCTTCAGGAAGCCTGACGGAGTGTGTTGACTCTGGAGTTACGGGAATGGAACCAGCTGCAGTAGATAACATCTTATCTCCCGAAGGAGGACATAAACAGCCTTACTGCAGGGTCTACTGCAACCCCTGGCTGGGGTGGGTGCTGGGCAGGAATGTTTTGCTCTGCAGGTTGCCTGTTTTAGAGATTTTGTCACTTCTGTCTGCTCAGTTCCTTATGCGCAGGTTTTTCAGAGATGAGACACAAATTTACACAATTGCACTGTTAACTTTGCACTGTTAGCTTTGACAGAATTGCTATCCTTTTGGTTCCTCTTGTGTCTAAGACTAAATCTGAACTTGCTGACACTGATCGTACCTAATAATCCCACTGGTTTTCCAGGGATTTATGTCTATGTTAAGGGAATTCAAAAGCAGAGGTGCGTGCACCTGTGTGACCAGATTTTCTCGAAGCCCTATGTTATGTATGGGATTCAAATATGGGAGGATCAAGAGTTCTTCTTACATTTTACACTCCCCTATGAGGAGTTGGGCTAATCTAGAAGGCTGTTGCATAGTGCTTTGTTTTCCTTGATCGTCAGTGAGTGCTTTAACTAGTTCCAGCTCTTTAACTTGTTTTAAAATAAGGAACCTCATTTTGAAATTAATATGTCTCAGTTCATATCCAACAAATGTGGGATTTTTATGATATTTTTACAGTGGGAGCTTCTAAAAGCTCCCGTAAAATAAATTCCCAATATTGCGAGTACTCTGCAACCAGAGAGGATTTTACTAAAACACAGTAGAATGAAACACCCGCCTGTTGGAGATTAAATTGTCTACTAGTTTGTGTGAACTCAACCCAGATTAATCACATTTTAGCTCAGCTGGAGAAATATCCATGAATTATGTTGCCAGCTGAATGCGCAGGGCTACACCTATTTTTCAAATGCAGAGGAGAAAACTGCTCTGGGTGACTCAGTTACAAGTCAAGCAAGTTATTTTCCATGCTGCCTCATAAAGAACAAAGATAAGAACTATAGAAAATGAAATCAGAAGGGAAGGGAATACGGTCTTGTGTTAGCTGAAACTTTGCCCACGTTGCTGTGCTCCAGCAGTAGGTATATCTGCGTGGCTTCCCTCTGCATTTGGTTGTGCAAAGCGTGTGAACTCATGGCAAGCAGCAGCCCTTAGCTGCTGGTGTTTTATCAAATGCTCTGTTTTGTGTGCTTACGCTGTACCTGGCACCTGTGCGTGGTGTTGGGATGGAGGTGGACCTTGCTTACACCACACCTTGGATGTGGTGTGAGCCATAGATATGTGTCAGGGGCTTTCCTGCTGATTCCAGCCAGGTCACTCCGGAGAAGCCATTTGGAATAGAATAGAATAGTTCAGTTGGAAGGGACTTTCAAAGATCATTTAGTCCAACTGCAAATCATCTAATCCAACTGCAATTGGCAATATAAATCCTTGTGAAGGTTAATTGCAGTGTGCAAGTACACGCACCGCAGGGCTGGGGATGTGGCATTCAAGCTGGGATGTTGCACACTGCCTTACTTCTTGCCTGGTGCATCAGTGCCATCATCAGGGTGGCTGAAAAACAGAAGTTCCACGTGACTAACTGCTGGTATCTGCGCTGAAGCAAAACTGGAAGACTGAACCATGTTAATGAAATAACGTGAAGTGCGCCTTTCAAGATAACCACGCAGCTGGCAAACAAGAGACTTGGCTGGGAATGTGAGAGGCTTTGTTGAGATCCTTGCCCTGGGTACTTGCTGCTGGCTTGCTGTGCTGGACCTGGGAAATGGCTGTGCTTCTTTGCAAAGCACTAGTAGATTAATTTTTCTGTGTAGAAATGGCATTTTCTCAATGGAAAAAGTACGTGACGAGCTCCAGTTTGGCACCAGAAAGGTCCAAATGAAGTAACAGTCTGGCTCACCTGGAAATATTTCTGGATTTACAACTTTTCACAGCCCCCTATACCTGATGGGATGAAGCAAGAACTAAAGAGCAACTTTTTCTGTTCTGAAATAGCTCAATTACTGCAGCGAGTGCACTACCAAATGTGGACTGAGCAAGTCACAACCGTTAGAGTTATAAAAAGAGATATGACAGTCTCTAATCTAAATCAGATCTTAAAAGATCAATCAGTGATTGTCCCTATCATCAGTAGTAACTTCATCTCACTCTGAGCTGCTTTGATGCCAGAGTAAGTCTGACGTAAGAACACAGATCTGAATTCAAATGGGGAATCAAGAAGGTATTTCTCGCTTGATTTTGCTTCTCAACCTGAGCTATAGGGTATGTTTATCAGAAATGTGTTCCTAGCTTCTTTGATAGTAATTCAAAACTCCCCTTGTCTGTATGTGCTTTCTGTGCTTCTTGCCATAAATTAGTCTTTTTAAGGTTTACCAGTCAGGTATTTTTAACAGGAAAGGTTAAAACAAAAGCAAACAAACAACAAAATAGATATATTTCCGGCTGTCTGCCCACTGAAGGGCCTCCCCCATGCCGGGTGCAGGGGACCCCACTCCATTCCCAGCTGCTCCCGAGCCGAGCAGGGCTGCCAGCAGCGCTTGCCCTGTCCTTGGAGAGCCCTAAAAGAGAAAAAGTGATCCTATAAACACAAGCACAGAAAAGTTACCGGGTGCCTGTGCTGTTGTTTATACATTTAGATACTATGATTAAATTACATACATAATGCATAGTGTTTGTAATACATTATTAATAATAATAATACTGTCTTGTATTATTTGGCTAGAAGAGGCATGCTCCGAGTGATGGTTCATTGGTCTATTCACACACAATTTTCATACATCTCTAAAGATTACCATTTTAACAGCTTTCTGTATGGATACTGCCAGGCAGTTACATTTAACAGTGCATAAATCTAATTCCCTCTGCACTCAATTTTCTCAGGCAGCAGAATCAATTTAAATCTGTCAGGATTTTATTCTAAAGTCTATTAATGACTCCTGCCTTTTTCTGTATTTTTTTCCTCTGTCTCTCTCTTAACAATCTCACTCTTTCATGAATTCATTCAGCTGCAGAAAAAGATGCCCCACTGATACAAACAGTCTTTTATCTCTTTACAACAGAAACCTAATTAGGTGTGAAGGAGACACAAGGAAGGTCACAATTAGCCCTCCAGCAATAAAGGTTAACAGTTGTGAAATTCCATAATAATGCTGTTGAACTTTGTTATTACCAATAACGATGGCCTTTGACAAGGTCGCGTTCATTATTCCTCACCCCCACCTCACCAGCGTGGCTTTGCAGCGCTTCCCCTACCCCTTCCTTTTCCCTACCCCTTCCTTTTCCCTACCCCTTCCTTTTCCCTACCCCCTCGCACGTGTGTGCTGGCTCCTGACACGAGAGTTGCTCACACCTCCTCTGGCCGTTCGATCCGTTGGGTAGATTTCAAGGCATGCTTTCGTATTTTCTGTATAGAGCTCGTGCCGAAGGATTGCTTGCCATGCCTTTTAATTATTGATTAAAAAAATAACGTGTGTGGATTTTCTTCTCCATGCTTGAATGAAACGATTCTGCCCAATTAAGAACTTAAATGGAGGTGTTAACAAGAAAGTAATAGGCGATGTGTCCTGGTAATACAGCTTTTCAGAATGGAGTGGAAACAATTACGTGCCTTGCCATTACAAGCCAATGGATCTCTGACATCTTCAAAAGGCTTCTGGGGAATAACGCAACGTTGGGTATCGTTTGTTGTATCTGTATCCACTCGTAAATCTCTGCAGTGAAACGGATCGTAAACTGAACATTTCAAATGACTCTTTACGGCCTCATTTTTATGCCGGTTTTATGCCTTTTGAGGAATGCTGTGAAACAACTGGAATCCACCAGAGATGTTAATCTCCCTGTTGATTTTTAGTAGGTGTCTTCAAGGAGAAGGACCACATCTGTGACTGCTAAACCCGTACCTTAGTTCTCAGGTTTCCTTTACACTGGAAATGCGACTCCAGAGTCATTAATATCAGATCTGTGCCCTGCTTGATCATCTTGCCCCAGTCAAGTGTGGGCATGTGATTTCATTTCCAGTTTAAGAAGCGGAGCATGTGACAGGGATTGAATGCCAATTGTACACTTCCTTGCCTGCAGTTTCAGTTTGGGTGATCCCTCACGTGGTGGAAAGTGCCGTGGTACAAAGAGCACAGGCAGAGTGAGAAGTGCTTTGGGCCAGCTGACAGCACTGCTTTGCAACTGGTACCCCAGATTCACAGGGCATCTGGCCTGAGGTATTAGCAAATGCCAAAGCTGTAACGCGCTGCTGCTGCTTCTGTGTTTACTTGATTTTGAGTTATATGCTGAGAAAAAAAAAATCCACTTTCTTTTGTTGCGCTGAGTAAGCTTTCACTCCCTCACCTGTGGTCTTTAGTTTTTAAGGGTCAAGGATTTCATTTAACCTTTATACTCCAGTTCAGCTGGAATTTGGACAATTGCTCAGGGGGGCATAAATTGGGAAGCTCCTGTCCTAGGCTACCTGTAGACAGAGAGAGAGGCAAAGAGAGGGGCAATTCATATCTTATATAGGTCGCCCCTCTCCTTCCCTTTCCTTGAAGGAGTCTTGGGTGACTACACTTCTAATTAACTGAAGATGCCTTGGGAAAATACTTTATAATGCTCAACCAGCAAGTGTTAAGCTTTTAGTATAGAAAGCAAAGTCACAAAATGTGCAGTAAGGGTAGAGGACCAGAAATACCAAATATTTGGTGTACATGTGTATAGAAAGCTATAGATGAGCAGAGATGTTCAGTTCTCTCACTTCTAACACTCCTCAAGGCAGATTCTTGTCTTCTCAAGTGAGATAGCACTGGATCGTAATCGGCAGCAATTGCTGCCTCCCAGTAAGTCTCCAGATAATGCTGCATTTGGACTTTTACTGGCGTTAGGCCATATCCCATTTAGTATTTCAAAATATTTGTGAATATACCCTGTCTGACCAGCCCTCTGGTAACATATCAATAAAACAGGATATTCCTGAGATTATTTATGCCTTTTAGAAAGGACTGGATGCTTTCAGAAACAGCTGCACAGCTTCAAAAGCAGGTGTGAGTAGCACGTAAGAGTGTAGAAACATCAGAGCCTCCGTGCTGTCCATAAATGCCAGGGTTTGTGCGGTGCTTGACAAGCAAAAGCACGTACAGTGAGTGGTTCCTAATTCATGGCTCAAGGCAGGAGTTTTTCAGAGAGTGCAGACACAGATCACCGGACACCTTCAGGGTGTTCTGCCCATTACCTTGCTTCATTGACGCCCTGCTCTCAAGTGCACCAAGCACTTGGAGGCCCACGTGAAGCTGGTGTAAGTTGGAGTCGTGCTGGTTTGCACCAGCTGAGGCTCTGGCTGAATTATCTCTGTTCAACTGAATGAAAAGATCTGAGTGTGCAGAACGTGGGGAAAAGGATAATAGAGACAGATGCCAACAACTGTCCTATTGTTAAGTTAAGGAAGCAATAAGCAACCTATCAGGAAAAAAAAATATTTACACTTCAGTCTGCCAGCTTGAAGTCACGTGGCTTGCATTTTGTTACCAAATTTTACAAAATTTTGGTAACATGATCCCTGATACTGTTAACATCTAATTCTGAGAATAGCAGAATATCACTTCCCAGGTACAGAGGGTGAAGCCACCTTAGAAAGAGCATTAAGTGTCGGGAATCCTCCGGTCTGTACAGCTGGTCAGAAATCCCCACCAGGTGCAGCTCCTGTATGGTGGTGCTCTCCTGCACCCCTCTGACGGAGTCTGCAATATGCAAAAACTTGGAGAAAGGACTTGTTATAGCAGAAAATTGTCAACTTTATACATTAAGTAATTCAACTTTATGAGCAAAATTAAGCCGTTTAGCCTCCCAGTTGTCTGCACAGCAGTCACTGGGCATTTATTTTGCTAATGTTTCTGCGCTGCCATTCCTATCCAGTTGGTAGGAACTTTTATTTGCATAAGGCAACATTTTTTTTTATTATTATTATTATTTATAAAGCCAAGGACGTGTCCTTGTACTTCAGCAAGAAGTTTATCGAGTGATTGACATTAAATGCCAATTTTATCAAAATATTGATTGGAAAAAAGTTCTTATGCTTCTATTGTTTCCTATAGATGTATCTAATCTCAGCTTTATCCAGGCAGTGCAATACGTTGCTTGCCAGACTAGAAAATGATATATTAGCCATCTGGGCAATGGGCCCAACCCTGGGCAAGATTAGTGCTTCAATTAGCTGTTGATAGCTTTCCATTAGAATATTGGTTTCAAAGAGCACTAAACAAGAATGTTGTGCTTTGATTTTCAGATTTAATTACTTCCATCAGGGCTATAAATGAACTCATTAGTCTTAGTGGCTCTAAAACCCAGAGACAATAGAATGTTATTGCTATTGTTCTTACGGTTTGTGCAAACATTACTTTCAGAATGCTATTAGGGATGGCTATCAACCTTTCCACTCTTCCTAATGTAGCTGGCTGGCTGACCCTGCACAGCAGCTCTGGGGTAAACGTGAGCTTGATTTCATTACTGAGGTCTGCTGTTGGGACGCAGTGCCTGCTAGCAAATAGCAGCTTGATTTGAGGGGTTCATTACAGACAGAGAAAGTTACTGAGGACATGATTAAACTCACACATTGGCAGTTTTGGCTCCTCGTCAAAGTTTTTGTGTTCTCTTTTCCTTTCTTTCCCCCCCCTATTTCTTTTTGTTTGTTTGTTTTAATGCTTGCCAGAGCTTCTGGGGATTCTTGAGGCTTTGTTATTATTATTTTTTTAATCCACTGCATTGTGGTTTCATGACACCTTTTTCCTTAATTTTGCAAAAGAATACTCCTTTTTGTTTATTTATTTATTTTTATCTTTGCCTTTTCCCCTTGACCCAAGTGGGCGGTACAGTGCTCCACAAACCTAAGTTCTCCTTTGAACGTGATCCTTGCCCCGTTCCTCCCAAAATAGAAGAAGATGGAGAATGGGAATGCAGCGAGGCGGATGCTGCCAGTCATCGCCCGCCCGCAGGACTGGAACCCCCTGGGGTCGGCTGCTTTTCCCCAGCAAAGAAACCTGGTCCTGGGCAGCTGGAACTAACTCTGAAGTCAGCACTGATTTGAGAAGGTCCAAAGGCCCTTCCAAACAAAATTGTATAATAATTCTGGGAGGAAAAGGGAATCGTGAATAAGCCCCATACTAGGGAAAGGGTAAGGGGTTGGTGCTTATTGAAATGATAAAAAACAATATAGCGTTGCCATTAGATCAGCAATATACCATGTTGTTTGTTAAAACCCTAAGCCTTGCAGAGCTTTCTTTCATCTGAGGTGTGTTTCACTTGGTAGAAGTCCCTTTGTTTTTCTGGCTTCTTTTTTCTTCGGAGGAAGGATGTCATGTGTAAATAAAGGGTATGATGCTCTGCACTACTGACATTTATTAAATTAAAGCTGTAATCAGTACAGTATGTCTTAACCATAATATTAATATGGGTAAAACAGTAAATGCTATCATGTTCAAAGCCTAAGACCTGTTTTATATTAGCATTTGGGTAGTTATTTCATTTTTCATTCTAATAGAATAGTCTTTGATGAAATCCAAAACTCAGCTGTAATTTTTAGCTCCTAACCCTTCATAAACCCCAGAATGTGATTCAAAAAGCCTACTCTTAGATCTTAAATAAGTTTCTCCTAAATTTTGCCAGACTGTTGTGGAAATGTTGGAAGCATGGGGAAATTAATACAAATGCTACATCCCTTGCTATCAGTCAGGTCAGGATGTTGCCTGTGACTTCCAGCAAGCGAGTCCTCTGCTGTTCAGAGCAAGGTGACTCCATCCTTTCCAGGTATGCTGGTCACACACCTCTTTCCCCTTAACTCTGTCCTCTTTCGCTCTGCCCTGCGGTTTGCTGGGAATCTTCAGCAGGAATGCCAACTTTCAGAGGGCTTTAGGTGAAATGAGTAAGAAGGGGAAAGCCCGTGGGCAAATGGAAGTGGTTGGTTGTTCCCTGGCTCTTCGTGTGTCGGCAGGGGGCTTGAGGCAGCCCAGCCAGAAGGAAAGAAAACATCCCTGGCTGTTGTGGTAGAGTACAAAGCCTGTGGTGGAGTCAGCTGGAGTTTGGATGTATACTTGGGGGAATTTTTTTTCCATCTAAGCACTTTCAGTGCCTGTCTCAGTAGTTCTGGAGCCATTCTCAAGTGTTTAAAAATAGAACAATGTCTCTCGCTCCTTCCTTCTCTCCCTCCCTTGTTGCCTTTCCCATCTTTAGGGGAATAGTCTGATGGATGTGTTTGTTTTTCTGGACCTGTTATGCTGAAGCGATGGGAAGAATGAGAGTGGGGAGTCTTCCTCCATGGTCACTGTTTTGTCTAGCAAGCTTTCTGCTCTCCAGGGTCAGCTCCTGTAAAAGCTAAACTACTTCTATTTATAAGACTATTCGGACTAGAGAAAATTGGGCAGATTATATACAGTTGTCAGAGTTTCTGCCAGCGGACAAAAGCAAGATCACTCTGTTGGCTTCTGGCAAATATTTCTAACCTGATTCTGTTCTGCTTCTCCTTTCCTGCTATACCCTGCCCCAGCCATGCTCCTGCAGTCAGGACTCAGAGGCTCCCACCTCCTGCTGCAGGCATGCCCTGGGGGGAGTTGTGCAATGAGAGCAGAGAGGCCAGCTCTGGAGGAACTTTGCTTTCTCTTCAACCCAGACCTGATGATTTCTTGCAGCTGGTTGGTGCTCACAGAGTGTTTCACATCTAGCACACACCAAGCAGAGGGGAGATGCTGTGCTGCAAATGTGATCCTACCAAGCGTGGGAGAGGACTGTGGAAACCAAGACAACGCAAGTAGCTAAGTACTGGGCTACCTTAACCTGTAGCAATGGGTTAGCCCTCCCTCCCGTCCCTCTGCACAGCCTGACTGCTAATTTAGGCCTTGAAAGATGACACAAGTTTAACTGAGTGAATGAATTAGCTGAGCACCTGTGTAATGCCTATCAAAAACCTCACTTGGAGCATAACCAGCCTTAGGTTTGGGCAGTGTTCGCTAAAAATTCTGAAATAAATGAGAAAGAACCCAAAGTCAAGTGGGTTGTCACATTTGATGTACAGATTGTCCAAACACTGCTTCCTTTCAGTGTGTCACGAATCATGTGGGACTGAGCAATAACTGACAGATGTTGGAAATGTGAGATTTTCTGCGGCAGTCTGTTGCCTGCAACCGCTCTGCTGCTGCTCCGAGCAGCGCACAGCCGAGAGCACGGCGGTACCCCAGCACCGCCTGGTGCTGTGGCTCTGAGACATCTCCAGTGAAATCACTCAAGAGCTCCTGTTTCATAACGACAATACAGCAGTGGTTTATTTGAAGGCTGAGCCAGCTTTGTATCAAAGCCAAATATGTCTGGCTTGGCACCACGAGCTAGCGCTGGAGCCAAGCAGCTGGAGCAGACTGTATGTGTATTTAAAAGAACAAAAACAGAGAGACTCTTAAGTTATCTCCTGTATGAGGTCAATCAGAGTGCCAGAATGCAGTGCCAGGTTTTGCATCAGGCTTTCTCTGGCCTTATCCCTGCATACCTACAGAGCCAAGCCCAAGGCTAAGGCTCCATTCTCCTCTGATTTCTCACCTCTCCTTCTGGCTTTCTCCTGGCAGTCTGCTAATTGTAGGAGTTAAACCCCAGTAAAGTGGTAGTATCTTGCCCCCCCCACACCCTTTTTCTCTTTGGGCCCAGGTTGTGCCCATTGCAACTGACACCACCACAAGGAACAGGACTCTAGCACTTTCTGCGCAGACTTGTCCCAGAGCTTCGTCTGTCTGAGACCTTAGGGCTCCTGTCACACAAAGGTGCAAAAATGAGCCTTTGGCCTCAAGATTTCAGTCATATTCTGGTGAACCAGGGGTCTGCTGCTGGTCTGCTGGCTCCATTGAATGTTGGCTTATAGGATAATTAACCATTATTAAGGCTGTGTCTGTCCTAGATGACGATGGCAGAGGGGTTGTGTTCTCTGAGCTCTTCTGCATCCAGCCTGTGAAGAAGTGTCTTCTCCTGACAGTCAGATGCACTTCAAGAGCAGAGAGGGCTCTAACGTGAATCCCCACAGGCAGGACAGTTTGCTGCGGATGTCTGCTCTGCTTTATCCATCCTCCTCTGTGGCTGGCGTAGCTCAGCTGTCTGCGGAGCAGCTGCCGAGGCGTTGTGTTATATAGGCCAATATACTGAGGCTGCAACTGCAGCACCCCAAGGAATGCTCTGCCACCACCTGGGTGACACGTTAGAGCAGGCTTTCCATTCTAGAGCAGGGATGAGCACAATTGCTTTGGGACTTTTATTTTATCATTCCATGGCTGGCTAATTTTCCACTGTACCTGTTCACCTCGGGGCCAAGAGCAGGAAAGTCCTCCTGCCATCCCAGCCACATTCAGGAGGCTCAAACCATCTTGCGAGACACCTATCATCATGAGAAATTCAGGTTTTCTTAGAAGCATTAAATTTGAGTGCCCTTGGAAAGGTTTAATTTCATTCAGTAATTCATCACTAACTAAACTCCTTTTCCTGGAACCAGGATGTGTTCAGATGCCAGATAAAATGGAGCCTTTCATCCCCCGGACTCCAGAAATCCTTCAGGGATCTTAGTCTGAACCATGGCAGGAGAATGAGAAGGAATTGCTTTGGAGCACAAGGTTCTGTGAACTCAAGGCACACTTTTTCTTGTCTAATTAACAATTTTACCCGTGATGTTAAATTTGTGTGTGCTTATAACACACCACAAACAAGATATCTGGAAACTCATTTCCAAAGCACTTTCCATTATGCAAGTAGCAGGAGATGTACCATAGCTTTTCAGTAATTGGTTGGTAAATTGTTTTCTCTCTCATCTTTACTGCTATAACAAAAACATGTGAGCTTTAGGTCTCGATTTTTAGGGGACTTTGCTTATCTGTGCTCCTACCTATTAGCTTGCATCAAGGAAATAACCCAAACGTGTTTTGACCTGCAAGCAGCTGCATGAATAAAGGGTAAAACTTGTTACTGAAGTAAATCTTGGAAAGATTCTAGTGGCGAGTTGAATTGTCACATCTGGTGGTCGTTCATACTATCATGCTTCAATATATGTGACTAATGAAACTGCCCTTCATTTTGTGCAAAATGTCTTGGGGAAACGCTCGGCTGGCAGCTCATTTCTTGCCCTGAATTTGGAAGGGAATTGAGGTGCAACCCAGCTAAAGGTAATTACCTCTAACCTGTTTCTGTACTCACTGAATTGCCTGTGAGATTCGCAGCCCTTGAAATGAGAAATCTGAGACCTTTGCATAAAATGTTTGTTTAAGACTCTTTACAAAAATGAGGGAATGTGACTGAATTGGAGCGAAGTTGACTTCAGTGGTGCTGCGTTAATTTTGTGTCAGCTGAAGTCTCCGTTCCGTGCAGCTGCTGGAAGGCCAATGTCCACCTACAGCAGAGACAGACATTGAATGGTGTTAGGGACCAACTTGGGGCACTTAGCCATTTCTGCAAAGGTGGTATGCAGGCAAGGAGAAGGAATAGTGGTAGCTTGGCCGACTCGTTTCCTGGCCATAGCCAGTCGCCAGAG
The DNA here is from genome assembly GCF_013377495.2 of Cygnus atratus. Lineage (NCBI taxonomy): Eukaryota > Metazoa > Chordata > Aves > Anseriformes > Anatidae > Cygnus > Cygnus atratus. Next base: position 8,597,955 of record NC_066378.1, read on the forward strand.
GACGAGATGCAGGAGCAAACCTTTTGTTTCATGAATTACTGCCTGGGTTCGGGAGGAGCAGTTGCTATGCAGCATGCACTGCAGGCATTCATCTTACCAGAAAAGCTTGCATTGAATAATGCAGGGCAGAGCTGCTGGGCTTCAGACTACACAGTGCACGTGTGTGCCCTTGTATCCCAGTGAGGAGACTTTTTTTTTCTTTTTTTTAAATCACACCATTAGCTCAGCTGCACAGAGAGATCTGTTGGTGGGGCTTCAGACTGTTGCCTTGCAAGACTGATGAAAGTGTCACCAGCCTTGGCTGTGGCACTTAGCAGGAGAAAAACCTTTCAAGGTTCCTGATTCTGGCAACAGTGGGGTTGTAATGGTCACCAGATGAGCACGGAAAAATATAGGAAGAATGTGTGTATAGGGTTGTTTTGCCTACTGTCTATGGGCAGGCAGCGGTGTGTGCATTATTTATGTATGTTTAGCAGAAATAGGATGGGCATTAATATTCTGTTTCAGTCTTAATTAGTGGCTGATGAAAGCACAGGTGATACTTAACCGTCTTGACAGTGTAATTTATCTAAAGTTTCCTAATAATATGGTTACAGCAGTCTTGGAAGGGCTGCTTTAATGACTTTCACACGCTTAGGTTTGATACCACCAATATCCAACATGTTGGTTGCTTAGGAGACCAAATTAAACAAAGCCTAACATTTATTTCTCCCTTTCTTTGCTGCACAGAGGATTATCTCACTCTAATATTTTTCTCTATTAAATGCCTAAATTTTAGGTGTTTATAAGAATGAAAAAAATCCCTAACGATCCAGATCCCCTATTAAATCAGCAGATGGTTCCTAGAGCCAAATTAGGGACCTGTGATAGAACAATAAAAGCCCCGCTTTATACAGTGCACATGTTCAGAGCTGGCAGTGTTAAATGAGACCTCCATGCAATCTGCTCTGAGAAATAGCCTTGCTGGCATTGACCTCTTTCTTTGTATAATTCAACGCCGTGTCATCAATCGCAATTGCACAGACGTCTTTGCAATTTAGCAGACCTTGTATGGACGGACTTTCCCAATATTTGTTTAAGATGAACTATATAAACTTCCTATTAGTAGTCTGCCAGAGCGGGGGAGATAACAGTGTTTGCACTGGGCTTCGCATAACACAGCACCTGGGCAAGGTGCACCGAGTACGTTCCTACTGACTGGTCTTGTTTTAGGGCTGCTTCTCATCCTGCTGAAGGCAGAAGGAAAACCTCCAGCAGCTTAAGTCAGGGCAAGAGCATGTGTTGCCTGGGTTGTGCAGAGGCTCTGAGCTTAGTGTTGCTGAGTTATTAAATATAGGCTGGTTTTAGAAAGTCTCTCAATTCACCTGAGAAACGCAGCCAGCAGAACAGGGCTGCAGTGGGGTCTGACTGATCTCACCTCAGCTCTGTGTCTGCACAACCCTACTGATCTCTTCGAGTCTTAGACTTGCTTTTCAGTGGCTTATACGATGTAGGGATACAGCCCTTTTGGGGTCTAGCCTCAGGCCTACGGCCGACCCCAGTGCAAGCGTGGGGTTGTTGGGCCTCTCAGTGCTTCCACTTCTCTATCAGCAGCACCACAAAGGCAGGCTGAACTCGCCCTGGGAAATGCTCTGTGATGGATAAATTACATCTCTGAAAAGTTGTTTCTTAGCCAAAAGGTTGCCCATGCGGGATTCCCCTTCTCAGGAGTAAGTAAAGTGGGTGCGTGATGGGGAGATTGTGGAGTTTCCAAACCTACCCTGAGCTTTAGGGAATGGAGAAAAATCTCCCATTACTAAAGCCACATCGTTTCTTACCGTGGTAGTAACAAAATGCTTATTTCTTTCCTCCTGCACAGAAATCCTGGGATAGGGAGGAATAAGGAAAAAAACCCTTGCAGCATTGAGACCGATGCTAGCTAACGTATGGGCACTATTTCATCTTTCACCGAGTTTTTCTTTTCTTTCCCTGCTCTCTCTCCATCCCCACAGTATCTCTGCATTGATTTTTCACTCTGTTTATAAATGTTTATAAAGCATTTAGAGAGCCTAGGGAAGAAAAGGTCTCTAAGTACTTAGTACAAGAAGAACTTTAACACCGGGCTGCTAAATTGCTGGTGACACCGGGCTCTATTTCATGCAGCACAGAGTCCTGCTCCTAGAGTACAGAGCTGCTTGGATCGGGATGGTTAAGGCAGGAAAAATCCTGGTGTTCTGTATCTGTATGCTTGTCACACATCACCGAACTCTAAATGCAAGGCATTTTCAGGGTTCAGGTGATTTAAGACTGAGTTTTCATTCCCCAGGTGGCCACGGTCGTTCTTCAGAGCGCTGGTGGAATGGCACCTGCAGTCCTTTTAAAAGGCTCAAAGTTTTTTTAAAAGCATTTCTAAGAAGCATTGAGCTGGGCCTGGAGAGAGGCGAGTTAGGGAGCAAGTACACATGCAGGCGTGCTGACAGCAGCCCCCCTGAAGCTGGGCACCGAGGGGTGTCTGACAAATAGCAGCAACATTAAAGCTGAGTGCAGCCCACCTACAGCCACAGCACTGCAGCTGCTGCCGCAGGGAGACATGAAACAGCGCCAAAATTTGCAGCTTGAGCAAAACCAGCACACAACGAGATGAGAAAGGAAACAAGTACACATTATTCTGCATTTACAGTTTGCTCCGGCTAATGAAGTTTATGTTTGTATGAAATACCAAGTGACCTCCTTCTCTCTCTTGCCCCCTGCTGAGCGAAGTCGGCTTGATGAAGTAGGAATGGAGATGTTACCAAGCCAGTAAATACGCTTAGTGGTACCGTCCTGCTGTTCACTAGAGAAGAGAAACCTATCAGGGTCTTCACTGAAACTTACAGAAAGATGCAGGAATTTGTATCCAGACACTCCAATGTTCCTGGTAACTGGGGTGTTACTACAGCAGCACTCCTGTCTTCTCAGCTGCATTTCCCCAGCTCTGCTACATTGCTGGGTATTTGTTTGCACGCCACATTGGCAACCTTACAGCACCACGCCACATAGCCATGTCCTTAACGAGGACAGAAACCTGCATGCGCAAAGGTGGAGATCACCTCTGCTTTGCATGGGTGCAGGAGGCTCCACAGAGCACCCGAGGAGTTGGTTCAACCTGTTCCGTGTCAAGCATTGCTATCAGTGTACGCTTTTGGCATTATTGAAAGGTGAAATAACCACTACCTAAACAGGGCTGAGGAATGAGGGATATCCTGGAAAGTTTTTTTTTTTTTTTTCTATTCTCTACCATATTAAATGTATCAAATGGGGCACTTTTTTTTGGTTTGCCTGGTCCTCTGCTCCCCACCGCTTTTCACCCAGCTTCATCCAATTCCTCCTCCTCTGGCTCAGCAGCCAATTAGGAGATGCTGCCTTTTGCTCCTGCTCGGTGCTGCTGCTCTGCAGTGCTGCTCCAGCATGCTGTCACCTGGTCCCCTCTGGCTGGGGAGTCCAGTGGGGCAGAAATAAGGAAAACATCTGGAAACCATGTGGGAGTTGAGTGGGATAAAGGGGCACAGGTTGAGATTTCAACAGCCCCAGTCCCTCCTGTTTCTCTAAGCCTATTTGCAATGCACTTCCTTGTGAGAGAAGCACGGCGTTACCAGAGCTGGGTAAGTTGTAACGCAAGAGGCACTGTACCACTTATTTTGAACCCTGTGTATTTTTTTGGCATATTTTGAACCCTGCTCAATGTAACTTTTTAAGGTGGGTCTTGTGAATGTGGGAAGGTTAATTGAAGCCTACAGCAATTTCCTTCCTGTTGCTGCATGTGGACTGTTCATTTTTTCATTTATTTTGAGCGTTTAATTCTAGCAAGGTACTGTCTGTCCAACTTCTGCTCCCTCTGATTGAATGTTATGAAGCTAAAGTCTTCAGGGCACTGTGTTTTATTGGAGGCTTGAAGAGTGAAGATACCCAGGTAATTATACTGCTCCAGCTAGGGGATGACGGGGAGGCAGCAACTTCTGAACCCCGGTGGGTGGCTGTGTGTCAGAATCTGCCTATAACCGCTCTACAGGGAAAGTTAGTGGAGTCAGTATCTTTGAAGCAGTTTTCCAGGGGAAGCTCTTTTTCTGCTGAAGCTGAGATGTTTTGCAAGGTGTCTATTTCAGAGATGTTTTGGCAGAAAAGTTGGGAAGTGAATGTTTGTTTTGACTCCCTTGTTTTGTTTAAGCTGTTTTTTCAATGTTTCTGGAAAGTGGTTGCTTGTTTCTAGGCAGAAGCATTTTGATCTTTTTGTTCTGCAGAATGACTTGAGGTTTTGAGTTTTTGTTCTAATTCAGGGTAGCAGCAACTCCAAAACATCACGGTTCCCTGTAGGTTTAGAGCTCCATCTTCCATCCAACTCCAGGTAGGATACAGTGTCTCTTTTGTAAGCTCAACTTGCAATTTCTTCTGCTTTTACCTCTGTAGGTCTTTTAGCTTGGCTGTTGGCTGTGAGAATGTTTGCCAGCATGCCTACAGGACAGGGCTTCTAAGCTGGGGTTTGCGTGGTTTTGTTGCATATCAATTACATAAATAGCAATTAAGTGTTGTGCTTTTGCAAGCAAAACTTATCAAATGCAGCGCTCAAAGAATTCTGATAGGCTAGTGCTAGGCTGAGCTTTTATAATGCATGTGGTGCTGAGTGGCATGCCTTGGTTCATAGCAAAAAAGATTGCAGAGATCTCAGACCTGTGGTGCAGGTAAGGCCTGCAGAGCTGTAAGACTCAGAAAAGCTGGTGGAGGAGGGAGCCACTTGGTTTCTCTAGAGGAAAGAACTCTGTCCAAGACCTGGCAGCAGGGGCAGACACCATGTACGTAGACTGAAAGAGAGTTTGTGCTCTGAACAGCTGAGGTTAACACTTTTCCACACTACTATCTCCTAGAGAAGACATCTGTATGGGCAGGATCTGGCCCAGATCCGCCTGGATCTGGGGAGATCCAAGGCATTTTCCTGGATCTCACTGCTATTTTCTCACAGTAGTTTGTCTGTTGTCCCTGTGGAGAAGTCCCTCTTTTCCTGCATGCATTAAAATGGCAGAAATTGTGTTGGTATTCCGGCAGTGGGATTCAGAAAGCTGTGCTGGGAGGAAGCAGCAAAGGGCGCTGCTGTCCCATGCCACTGGCGTGTGGCACCTGAGATTCCCCAGGGACATCTTCTTGTGCTGCTGGTCCCAAAGGGCAGGACACAGGGCCTCTGAGAGCCCAGATATTCCTTAGACTTTCATATCTTTGCTGTATTCTGCTGAACCAATAAAGCTCAGAATTATTTTGATTTAGGTAATCCCAAACTTGAAAACAGCTAGACTTACACAGTCAATAAAACAAAACTGTCTCTTCAGTAGGGCACTGACAAGGCTTTGAAGGAAGACACACAGAGAACCTCTCCACTAATATTAAACTGATTTGGCCATTTTTATTCTATAAAGGAGGCTGGTTATGAGATTTAAAAAGACTCATATATCATGCTGCCTCATTAATTTTCCATTTGGGCTCAGCTGTCAGAGGATACCATATTAAACTGCTGCCTGGAGTAGTCTTCGGTGGCAGAGAAATGATGTTTGATACCCTTTGCATTTCACAAAGTCCGTATAAAAGGTCTCCTTGATTTGCCATCCCTATTATTTTCTGTCAGAGAACCCTACACGGCCTCTCCAAAATAATATCACCTCTCCAAAACCCTGAAGGTCTATTTGTGGTTTCCATGGTGACAAAATGACCCATAATATTCTTTGACTACTTCAGTAAATGAAGGACACAACTGGGCCTTTGAAGAATAATAGATTTTTTTTTCCTTAAGAAAAGGCATACTTGTGAGCTCAGAAAGGGGGGAAAAAAAGGGATGAAAAAGATATTAAGGGAAGAGATTTGGCTTGTAACTCAAAGGGCTTTGTGTCAGCGAGTACGGCAGACAGCACTTGTTGGAAAATAGACCTTGAGCCATCTGGTACCAAAACAGAAGCGGGATATAGCCCTTGTGATGACTGAGATGAAAGGAGCTTTTGCTGTAACTCATTTTTACAATAGCTGTGCTACTTAATTCTGAATTCGGTGACACACAGGGCTGGGCGCTGCAGGTGCAAGCGTGCGGTTAAAACATTTTCTTCCAGGAGCTGTCAAAACCCCGCTCGGTGCCGCGTAGGAGGGAGGATGGGATTTTCCAGCGAAGCTGGCCTGGGGGGAGAAGTGGGTGGGAAGGAAACAGCAAGGCCTTTCTCAGGGTATTTGCTAGGCTTTGTGCAAGAGCTGTTTTTCTACTTGCAGCACTGCTAATGATCTGCCTGCGCTGCTTGGGAAGGCGCTGAGCAGGGTGCGTGTGGTCCAGAGCCGCCACTTATCTGCTGTTTCCTCCCCGCCATGGGGGACTGGCCAAGCTGCTTTGCCTCTCTGGGGCAGGAACCATCCCATACTGGGTGAGGAACAATGAGCCCCACGTCTCTTGGCTCCTCTGCATTAAAGCAGTGAGGAATTGTGTGAGCTGCTTAGCCTTGGGAGAGCAGCTGCCCCAGGAACACGTACAGTGTGCTCTGCAAACGGGTTTTAAACGAACCCGCATCTGGCAGGGGGAGAAACCGAGACCGAGAGCAGATAACAGAGCTCACCGGAGTCTTTGTTGGGTATGTGGGGGGGAGAATGTAGGGCTGCTTTTTTCCCCCAAGGTATTTCGGGATAATGCTATTTCTTTAGATGTGCTATCATTCAGTTTTCTTTAGAACGTGTTTTCATCCTGTCCGATGATGCTGCCCATGATGGTAACCTGCTGGCCTTACCATATGTTGGACCATAACTGGACAGCGATTTGGGCAGAAATCTGGAGGAAGGATGATTGAAACACCCCAGAATAAGAAATGTGAGATTCCCGGATTGCAGCAGCAAGCAGTTCCAGGTGGTTCAGGTTAGCCTGGGTATGTAAAATCCAAGCTGCTGAATTGCTCAAGCACTGAGGGGGCTGCACTGCCGAGCAGGAAACCTTGGGATGTTCCCAGGAGCCTGTCAGTAATTCCTGCTTCTGGAGTTATTGAACCTCTCTTGTGGTGTTTCTGGCCTTCTGGGTGCTTTCTAGCACTTTGCCTCCCAGTCCTGTTGAAACAGGAAAGTAGAAAGATGACTAAAACTTGAAACTTAATTCCAGAGTGTCCTGGTGGTTTGCAGATGTCTCTGAAATGACTTTCCCGGCTGTTAACAGTGTGCTGGCCTTGCCAGAGGGGACCGAAGAGCGGTGCAATTGGTTCCTCACCATTTAGCCTGCATTTTGGTGTTCTTCTGACTTGGAGGGCTTTCAGCCTGAAAATAAATCAACAAAGTCTTTATTTTCATGTATAGAGATATTTGAGTGACTGGCTGCTTGCTTGATACAAGACTTTAATTGAGGTGACTTAAGTAATATGAACAGAGAAAGAAATGAGGGCAAGAGCAAGCCAAAAAAACAGTCTAAAACCATATTCGCCAACAGCCCTGACAATCTGAGGCAAAATCTTGCTTGGTTCCTCTGTTGCTGTGCATGCCTTTGGCAGGGATGATTAAAGTCTCTGCTGCTTCCCCTCTAATGCGAACAAAGCCCTTTAGAGCCCTGTTCTAGTTTCCTCTTAGCAGCGTATTTGGCTTCCTTTGGGAGTGACCTTTTACTGCCCACAGCCCACCTTCATCCTGTTACAGGGCCTGCAGAGAGTTACTAAGTTAAACATCATAAATCCCACTATAAATGATTACACAGGGCTTTTCACTAACAATCTTCTGTGGGGGTATCAAGCTTGATAGAAGCATAAATCATTTAAAGAACATCTGCCTAATGAGGGGTAACCTGGAACTGCTTCCCTGGGCCGGAGTGTACCAAGGGGAGAAAAACCTTAGGCACTTGGACTCTTTCAGCTAGTGCCTGCTGGATGTGAGTGGTTGATTTCTGTTGTTACATCCATTCCTTGCTGGCCACGTGGGAATTACCTGTGTTGCCTGACAGTGACATTTGTTTTGCCTGCAGCCCATGGTGGCCAAGGCTGGGAAATGTAGGGCTTCCAACTGAGATTGAGAGAAATAAGCTTAGTTTAGTGCCTGGTTACAAAAAGAAAGTCTACTTGTGTGTCTAGACAAAAAGCTCTGCAGAGGCAGACAAGACAGAAGAGGAAATCCAAGCAGGTGATTTAGAGGCAAGCTGAACAAAGACGTGCCATGATCTGGGAGCTCTGGTTTTGAAATGGCTACAGAGCTGGGGAGGCAAATGTGTACTGAGAAGGGAGCCGTGATTTAGGAAGTAGGTAGAGAATGCATTCTGGATTTACCTTACCAAGCTTTTGCTTTGAAGTACCGTGGGATGATGCCTTACATCTGTTGTTATGGGAATATAGGAAGGTGTTGAATGCAGGTCTCATAGTCAATGCAATGACTGCATTTGTCAAGGAAAGAACAAGATAAATCTGTGGGATGGGGTGCAATAAACTTAAAGATCAAAACGTGACTAGCTGTCAAGGGAATTGCTGGTAAATGCAAAGGGTAAGTTTTATAAGACATTCTGACGAGTTCCCTGGGACTCATCAAGTCTGAATCAGGGCTAACGAGTCTGGAGATGATCCTGCAGGTGAAAAACAAGCTCAGCACCTGAAAAGTCCTTTCTGTCTTTTCACTAGGTGTTCTGGTAAAGGCTGGAGTTCCCCATTGTCAGTCATAGTTACACCAACCTGTGACTTTGTCTGAAAGATATCTGATGGCAAACCAAGAGGGATCAGTGGATGAGGGGTCAAACCAAGGATCAGTGGATGAGGGGTTTTTCCTTTTGGAAATGGAAGTTTTTCCTTTTAAAATCCGTGGATCATCAGGAAAGTTGAAAATAGCTATAAACAGCAGTACACTTGGAATGCAATTGAATCACTCAGGCAACCCGAATTTGACTTCTGGATGTTCATAGCAAGTCCCTGTGTTATAGTTTGAAGCTGCTACTCTCAGTTGATAGATTTAGCAAAGAGATAAGTAGCAATGGGAGCAGGATAATTTTTTAAATTAATGCTCTTGTCACAGAGAACTGACCATGAGATTTCAGGAAATTCATTGCATCTCTCTATAAATCTTGCTGTATGTGTGGCTTGTTCATCACCTTATGGTGGGGTCATTGTTGGGTGTTACTTCACTCTTTGACCCGCAGAGATGGTGCCCTGGATCTTGCTGCTGTGATTAGAACTGAGACAGGAGGTCAAGAATAGTTCAGTCTTTTCCCTGTGCTGTTAAGGATGAAGTCAATAGGAAGTAAATATTATTGACTGCTTTTTTCATTCAAAAATCAAGATTCATTGAGGTGAATCTGAGGTCAATAGAAGCTCTCAAGAGGGAGGATACCGATAAATCATGACACTGAATAAAACAATATTTGTAATGCAGCTAATTTTGGATATTGAACACTCTTTGATCTAGTGTTTTTATTTTTTTTAATTGTCCTGTTAATAGGTTTGGTAGTTGTACTATTTTAAAAGACTTTTAGTCTTATGTATGCCAGCTATATATTCTTAACTACAGTGGATTGAGTTTGGCCCTGGTGTAAAGACATTGTATAGCGATTTAACTTGGAAGGCATCTTTGGAGTTTACCTGGTTCAGCCCCTGCTTGGAGCATTACCGTAAAACAATGATGAAGCTAGATGGCTACTTCTGAAGGAAACAAGTGAAGAACAAGTTTATGTATATTTGGACATAGGGCAGTTAAAGCCTCATACTTGAGAAGAATAGGCCTCATTGAGGGCTGTAAAATCTATGAGGAAATATCACACAGAACGTTAACTTAGCCCACCGCTAACGTCCTGCTGGAAGGTGGAGTGTTTAGCTCTGCCTCTTGGAGCAACGTGAGCCTACGGTTTCAGAATTTTCTGAGGGTTTGAGACAGTAGTTCAAAGATGCCTCATGTTCGAAAAGAGCTAGGGATCCTCTCTTGAAAATCATGCCACTTGAATACGTTGCACTCGAGGCACCCTAAAGCTAAATGGACTATAAAAAGGTTGACCTCTTTCAAATCAAAGGGAACTTTCTATGCATCTTGATGAAGGGGAGTAAGGGTAAGGCTGTAAAGTACAGATTACCATGGGGAGGTCTTCTAGCTACTTCTAAATGATTCAGCTTGGATAGTAAAAGCAATGTAGCTGAACTTGCACAGAGTTCAGGTAGGGCTAATTGCTCTTGATAGGTATATTTGCCTGAATGGAGCTCTTTCTCTACTTGTGTTAAACCTTAACTGGGTGTAATTGGGTTTTCTTTATGGCTTTATGCCATGTGAGTGTAAGCAAGGGAGGGACGTGTTAACTAGGAGATCAGATGCATTTTGGGGAAGGGGACACAAACAGACTGGGGGAGAGGTACAATACTTGAAATAGAATCCTTGGCAGGTATGATTTTTTTTTATAGTATCTTTTCTCTTTAATTAAATGATACAATATAAATTAGATAGTAATCTTACTAAAGATTTCACAATTTGTTTTTGGCAGCATTTCCTTTATTCCTACATACACGTACATGGCCTTGATCAACGTGGCTGTGGTCTGTGGTTGAGAATTGTGTACCTTCTCTCAGTCCAAACCAGAGTAATTTGATTAGGTCGTCAGCTGGTCTAAATTGCTGATACTTCACTTGGAGTCAGCGAAGTTGCACCAGATCATGCCAGCTGGGAATGTGACCCTCATTTTTACTCAGTCACATTTCTAACCCTTGCTACACTCTTAAATTCCTGAGCTGAAGCCAGCCATTGCGATAGCTGCAGGGAAGGATTTTCAGCAGCATCCAGCCTTGGCCTAACGCTGTTCCCTCTGCAGTCAGGGGATGTTTATTGGGTTACTGCAGCCAGCCCAGTCAAACGGGTTGGATTCAATTAGGCTGCTGCTGTAGCACTGAGGATCTAGTCCTCCACTGAAGTATATCAGTTTCAGTTCGCTGAAATCAGCAGGGTTGGGATGGTTTACAGCTGCCTGAGGATCAGGCCTTGTGTCTGCATGTCGTATTAACAAGAGAAGGCTGTGAAACGATAGAAAAAGCCACCGCCTTTGCTGTGGGAGTGCATTTTCTTCCCTAGCTGGAAACGGCAGGGTCTGGTTTGGCTTTTGGGGTGGCTCTTGAGAAGCACCACAGCGCTAAAGGCATAAAGCATTGCCTGCTGGCTGGTTTCCTGATGGCCTGGTGGGAGTCAGCGCCGCCTTGCCAGGTGCCATCAGAGCTCATGGACTGCTCTGCGCACACGCAGCAGCCGATGGGCACGTTTGCTGCTAAGGAGTGTTTCAGCCCTGCTGCAGGTGGTCAGCTGCCCACTGTTGCTTTGTGTTTGTACAAGGGAGAACTGCAGGTTGCCTTTGAGGTTGAGATACCTGACTCTCAAACCAGGTATTGCACTTTAGGTGTGCAGTTACTGGCTTTTCTTTTCTTTTCCTTTCCTTTTTTTTTTTTTTTTTTTTTTTTTGCTAGGGGATATTTAGGATTTGGATATGTTAGTGCCACTCCTTCAAAGCAGGAAGGAGGAAGAAGGCATGCCCTTCTGGTGGGCTCTCACTAGGGCATTTGCTGCAGGACTGCCAACTCCAGCAGGGATTCTGAAGAGGAAATCATTGTCCAAGCACATCTTCCTCAAATCTGCCTCCTACTGTCGCATGTGAGAGCATCTGAAGGTAGCTGCCAGAGCAGCTGTGGTTCCAAGTGCAGCGCTCCCCACTGGGCTCTTCCTCCCAGAGCAAGGCTGAGCCCCTGGTAGGAATTAAGACCGGAGGTAAGGTGCGTGTGTCGACTGCCTTGCCTCTGCTCTTTCGGCTGGCTAAATGGAAATGATTCACTCGCTGGTCTGTGCAGAACCCTTGTCCTCCCTCCTACCTGGAGCATTATGTGGCTTTTACCTTTCCCCCGCCGCGCTCTTATCTTCTGCTGCTCGGAGAGCTGGAGGTGCCGGTGCAGCGTTGCCTTTGGCTCAGCAGCCGGGAGATCTGTGTCTGAAAGGGGGTGGCAACTTGCCAGCCCCCGTCATGCCTCTTGCGGTGTGAAATTGGAGTGGGTAAATTCCAGCTACTTCAGTGGAAAATGGGAGCGGTTCCTCTGCTGCCAGGGAAGGCCGCTGCTGCCTAAAAGCACCACCAGCCTCCAAATAATGAGTGGAAAATTTGGTGCGCGGCTATATATAATGCACGCTCGTTCCTCTGATACATGTGAATTTGTGTGTGTAACTGGGAATCCCAGCATGCTTGTCTGTTAATAAACCCCGAACTGCTCAGCTTCGCAAGCTGACTCTGTAATGTTTGTACTAATTTAGATTTAGCTAATTCCAGAGTTTCATGTTGTCTATTTTGTTATTATTATCCAGTGCTTCAGATTGGGCACTAATAGCTGGTGAAGGCTTTACAACTGCTGAAGCCTTACCCTGGTTTTTAAATTGTCCAATTCTGAATGAACTGGGGCAATATGAGAAACCAGGTTAAGCCCTGAGACAAGGGATGCATTAAAGATGCTTTTTTTCTCCTGTTATTGCCAGCCGCTCTGGCCTGGGGTTGGATGTTGAAGCAAGCTGCATCTGGTGTACTGCTTTAGCAAGTCTTTGCCTGAAGTGCTGTGTGCCTCACTCCATCAGTTTGGTTCGTTTTAGCTTGCAACACACACAGCCTTCTTCTGCCACTGAATCCATGGCACATGTGCTGCAGGAGAAGCGTGCTTGGTTCTGCGCCGTGGCCTGATTCCAGGAGGGCGGAGTAGACCTAGAGGAGAGCCTCGAGTCTCCTCTGGCAAAGAGGTAACTGAAGAGCTGTAAAAAACGGTGTGAAAAAGGAAAACTGAACAGGGAACAACCACCTGCTGCTTCTTCCAGGGTGAGACTTAAGGAGCATCACATGAAACCAGCAGATCTGGATCAAACAGGGCATCCTTCCTCGTGCAGCGCGCTGCAGAGCTGTGACTCACCTTGTCACGAAACGTAAATGGTGAATCCTCGTGTGGCTCAAAAAGCAATTGGATGAATCCAAGGAAGAAATGTCCATTGGGGGCTATTAAATACGAAAGTTTTCATCACCAGGCCACAGCCTGGGGACATGGATAATATGTTCCAGCAAAAGGGGCTTTGGGGACTGCTCCAATCATCTTGGCTAACTTCATCAGGTATCTGTCAGACCACTGAGAAAGGCTTCCAGTGCTAACCTACATACCGTATCAGCAAGCCACTGCTTCTGCTCCGTTTGCTGCCTGCATAAAGGTCACAGATAATGATGAAAAATAAATAAATAAGCCAAGAAAACCCCTCTGCCTCTCTCTCAGGTCACTCAGGTTTGAAATAAATCTCTCATCTTTCTATTTCTGAACCCACAGATGACTTAAGCCAAATTGCATTTGGAGCCGTTATCCTCACACTTCTGTTTTATTTATGCTGTTGTGTCTTGTGCTAACACTTTGTGAAATATTTATTTGCTTCTGGTCTCCCACAGCTTAGCTGTGGATTCATGAGGCTCTCGTGTTATGTCTCAATTCTGCACAGCTGCATTCTGTCAAGAAAGGAGAAAATGAAGACTCAGCTCTGTGTTTTACGTTATAGCAATATACTGCACATCACCATAGCTAATGTCATTCAACAGGTGGAGGTTTGGTTTGCCTGTCAGGTACGTGGCTCGCAAAAGAGCAATGAAATATACACACGGTGGCCAAGCCTTATTGTCTGATGAATGGCTCTTTTGTATTTGCTTCCCAAGCCTGCCCGTGTGCTTGCCCTACAGGTTGTGGGTAAGTAGCACAAAAGAGTTTGGGAGGAGATAGACATATCCTAAAAGACAACAGTGCAGGATTTAGTGCTTCCGGGGATGAGTTGATTATAAACTTCAGATCCTGTCCTTTAAAAAAAAAAAAAAGCTGTAAATACCTTTATCTTCTGTTCAGGGCTGAAAGAGCGTGGCCAGTCGAACCAGTAAGCATCTGAAATGGCTTCCCTAGGCACAGCGCCAGCTTCCCATACCTCGGTGTGGAGGGGGAATGAGCTCTGCTGCTTGCAAGGCAGGGAGGAGATCTGTGTGCTGGGCTTGTCTCCTCTTCCCTTACCTCTTAAAGTCCTACAAGATCAACTGCATTTGCAGCGTTGGGCTCGGGATATTGGCTGACCAAAGGTACTGAGGTGCAGCTCTGACATTCAGCCAGGCCAGTAAGTTCTGCCAGAACTGTTCTGTAAGAACTGTTCTCGTCTCCAGCTCCCAGCTCAAATCCAGACCAGCAGTGGCTGGTTGTCATTTGAGTTAAACTGCTGTTTAGTGATCGGTGTATAACCAGCGAATGATTCTTAGATTGGATATGGATGGACATGTGTAGTCTGACAACCACAAGCAGGGCTGGCCCACTCATCTGAGCAGAGTTGATACTGCTGATACTGACTGTAAGCTGCCTGCATCTTTAGAAACTGTGTAAATTAGAAAAAATAATGAATGCCTGAACGTGGCACACAGTGTTGGAGATCTTACCGCTGCAAACCTGAGGTTGGCAATCTGATGCCGTCATTAGAAAACCTTTCAGAGTCTAAGCCCAGTTTTAGATAAATACATTTTTATATATGAACACATGTATGTGGGTAAAGAGCTGCTAAGCTGCTGTTGCCACTTCTTGCTGAATTATACCAACAAGCTCCTTCTGGTGTTAGCTTTAAGTGACATTTACTGTGTAAATGACACTGACATTCAAGATGAGATGTTGGCTTTTGCAGCGGCTTGCTAATTCCTTGTCGGATATCCCAGGAGGAGAGCTTGCAGCAAAGAGCTGCTGCTTTTGCAACAGGTGCTGCTTTGGCCTCCCGTGCTGTTTGCTGTTCGTGAGGAGAGCAAGCAGGCACAGCCTTGTTCTCACTTTGGGGCTCTTTGCTTCTGTTCGTGTCTGTAGGAAACCTGGGGACCAATGAGTGCTGCTGGCGTGTGCAGCAACAAGGCCAGCACGTGCTGGCTCTGTTTGTTAAATGCTTTGCACTCAAGATGGAGTGAAGTTCAATTGATTGTCTTTAAACGATTGATCACTTGAGAGATGGGATAAGGGAATGGCATTACCAAAAATTGCTGCCCACTGATTGCCCACTGATCCGTTAAAGGATTAGACATTTGTATTAGGTGACGTGTAGCTTTGCCAGAAGAAATTGTTTGTTTGTTTATTCTTTAGCCAGATGAGAAACATTAATTGCTGTGAGCAGAGTTTTTTTGAAGGAGAAATTGGAGTCAGATGCATAATTCACACCAAATTTTGGGGAGATCTGGCCGCTGAGCTGCTCTTTATGTATTTCAGAAATCTCTCCTTAGTCTGTATAATCTGTTCATAACCCCTTTTTAATTAGCTCGTCTTTCTGGAAGAAGAGACCAAGAAATCATGTTCAAAGATTATTGCTCTATCTAGCAGCTGCTAGAATAGACCAGTTAATGCTGCAAAGTCTCTTTCCAGGCCTCAGCAGCATGTCTGGTCTGCGTCCCCCAATTAATTTGGCTGGGGGACCTAAACTTTCCCCAAACTGTTGTTCAAAGCCATTTCTAGCCAGTGATGCTCTGTGCTACAGCACCAGCTGGTCATTTATCCAGATAGCCTAGCTCTGAATTTCTTGGCAGAGCGAAATATTTGAAAGGGAAAGAAATGAGAGACTGGGGGTGCTACAGAAAACGAATGCCAAGAGCATGTGTGTGCCAAGCGGGAGATAATGGTGCTGCCCTCGCTGTCCTCGGCACTCCATCTGCAGTTTGTACCACAGCCATGCTCCTGCTGCTTGGGATCAAGAGAGAAATGTCAATCTCGCAGGCAGTATTTGAAGACACGTCCTGAAGTTGTGGAGAGAAAATCAAAGCCTATTTAACGGGAAGCTGAGCTTCTGCAGTGGAATTCGGGGTGTTGGTGAGAAAGGGCTTTGAGGCTGTTTAGATTATTTTTGTATCTATAATGATAAATTCAACTTGGCGTTGGTAAAATCAAGTGAACGTTGAAGGTGGGAATGGAGGAAGAGGTTAAGCGATACTGGTTAAGCAGTAATTTTTTCCTGGCTACTGCCATTACTGCAGCACTGATCTGGTGACATAGGAGCCGTTATGACGACCCCATTTACTGCACCACGGATGATTGAGAGCCAAGCAGTTGGGTTTTTGCTTGAGCTAATTTAGAGCTAGTGTGGGTGGGTGTGCTACGGCCTCCTGGGCTTTTCTCACACCTGTGGAGCTCCGCATCCATGTGTGAAATCTGCCTGCAAGTCATTCCAACTTGCAAAGATGCACCCAGATTTTATAACACTTCTTCTCAGGGTTTTGAATGGTGAAGATCTGAGGTCCAGCTCCCTACTTGCCAGCCAAGATATTACAGTCAGTCTATATAAAGTCAGATCCTGCAGCAATGAACCCTTCGAGCAAGGGTCTCTAGGAGCTGCTGGGGTGTTTGGTGTCGTCGCTGAATATGGTAGGGCCCTGGGGGGCTGGGTCAACTTTGCACCCCAAGTGTTTGGAGAGCATTTTGACATCCCGAAATGGCAGGCGCAGTAAAATTATAGCTATAGGTCACAAAAGAGTTGTTACTTTTATTTTTTTCCTATCATAAAAATAGCAAAGAGGAGGCTGAGCACTGTCAGTCACCACCCCAGTGGAGACCCTTCAGGTTGAACTGGCTACTGTCAGGCTGCTCGGGGGGAAAAATAAACTCTCCTATATCCTTGCTCTCAGCAAGTCCTTTAAAACATCACCACATCCTAAGCACATGAGCTAGGAAAAACAGCTGCCTTCCCTACTCCTTCTCTGTCTGATGAGGTTAATAATAACTTTGAATGCATATGTACAGCATTAGCTTTCATGGTAACATGCATAATTCAAATCCCCCAAAGAACAGTAGAGCTTCGAGGAAGCAAACTTCCTTAATGTACTGGGCAAGGATCCAGCTTTTACCAGCTGTTGAGGGTTGATGTACAATTTTTGGTTAAGTGAATAATTTATCATGGATATTATCTGTAGTGTATCACATCCCGACAGTTTGTAGGCCTGTGCATATGGCTCTTGAGATGCCACAACACTGCCATATGCTTCATGGCCCATTACCACTTCAAACTCCCTTAAGATGTTTTTCCCCTATGTTAAGCATGTTAGAAGTACAGTGGGACCACTGCCTCGATGCAAATGCTGGATGGATGTTTTTTTCTATATTAAAAAAATAAAAGGGAGAAGAAAAGACTTGCTATTCAGAATGTCCCCAGCCTTATTGTCCCTTGAGATAAGCTGCCTGGTGCTCCATGATGCAGACGTGCATTATAAATCCTGCAGCACACCTGCCCCGCTCTCATCCCCAGCTACCACTTGTAACGTGGTCGTGTTTTGTGGTGACAAATCTATTTACTGTAGCTACAGCCTACTGTCTGTGTAAATCAAGGCTGCTCTAATCAGGCGGTGAGGCTGCTCTGCCGCCTGCGTTCACAGCACCAAAGCAGAATGGGAACTCCCTGACAGCTTCTGCGAGAGGTACGTGATTCTGTGTCCCAGATTCCTTCTGCAGATGTCCTGTTCCTCAGGCAGGAATACAGTGGTTGGCGATGTCGTTAAGACTTCTGGCAGTAACTAACTGGAGCCCAGCAGGTCAGCCCCATCTCGTCCACCTGTGGCTGTGGCACTGGTTTGCAGTGCTTCAGCTTGGAGGGGAGATGTGAGCGGCCCCACGCTGGCCTGGGTCTGTGCGAGCTGACAGTGCTGTGACTGGTGGAGGGAAGCTCTCCGTCCTGGACAAGGCTCAGAAGGGAGGGGATGTGCTGCCTTAGGAAACTATGATGTCCCGGGCTCCAAGCCAGGATCTTTGGACCCTCTTAGTTAAGGTGCTAAGTATCCAGATAGGCTTTTTTTTTTTTTTTAATAAAAAAAAGTATTTTTTACTGTGTTCTTGTTGTGAAGAGAAGGAATGCTGAAGCTGAAGAACTTAGTTTGTGTAGCATCTACAGTGCTGGAGAGGGAGAAAACATCTGGGTGGTTGCTCAAGTTGATTGCTTATAGAGGAAGCAACTTCACATAATACTATTCACATAATACTCAGTCAAGACTGAACGCAAGCAGCTGCTTAGCTGTAATTGTAGCCGTGTGTCCATCATAAGGACCAGTGAAGGTTTTTCAACTAAAGAATGTGCTATTTATAAGTTCAGAGCCATCGTGTCCTGGAGAAATACCTTTCTTCAGCTGCGTCTTGAACTTCTGTGTGGTGTTACTGGTCAGCGGTCACCAGGCTGATGGCTGTAGCTTTGCAGTAAATCAAACAATCCCTGCAGGAGTATGCTTCCTGGCTTTGATGATGCCTCAGGAGAAAAGGTGCTTCTAAGAATGGGAGCTGTCACTGATGCTGGATAAATTATTTGCAATTCAATGCTACACGCATTTTTCCTTCAGAAAGAAAATACTGTCTTTCCAAACAGATTGTTTTTAAGATACGTTTATTGCTCTCCAGTTCTTTCCTTGTGTAAAGATTGTGTGTGGCCTTCTCTTGTGAGTGCTGCAGTCATGTTGCTCTGGTTGCCTGACATGCTATTTTTTTCCTGTTTCCTGCTTGGATTAGAATTTTTATACTTTCACACTTTTTTTTTTCTTTCTCCTTAGCGTGAATATTGATCTTTAAAGCATTGCTTTGTCATGCTTAAACATTGGAGGTCTCATGGGTATTGTGCTCCAGTCACCCCAAATCCCTCATGTCTGTGCTGGCCATCGTCTGCTGACCTGCTGAGAACAGGCACCCCTGAGTCCTGCTGGCAATGGGAATTTTCCTCCTTCCATGCCGTTGATGAGAAGGAGACATCTTACTCATGTTGATTATTTCTCTCCAGAATGATGCAGGGAGAGATGCGGAGGGCTGTGCTAACTCCTGCTTGGCTACAGAAAGGCAACGGGTCCAGAGGAACTGACCCCACCTGGAGGAGCTGGCAGACATCTCTGCTGGGAGATGGGGCTGGTTCTGAGGGCACAGCCCCCTCCCTAAAAGAACCAGTTGTGGATAAATTGCAAGGTGAGGAGCTGGGTTAGCCCTACTAGGGTTGAAATCTGTGCTTTGGTGAGAGCTGGTCATGCCAAAGCTGCTGCTCGGACCAGGACAAGGCTGTGCCTGTGGAGCAGTGACCTTTCCTGGCTGGGATCAGCTCGGAGGGTGCACTGCTCCATGGCTAAGTGTGGTGCTAGCAGGGAATGTGCAGCCAGTGCGTTGATTAATCAGCTTCAGAAGGGATCTATTCAAACTTCTCATTAACCTTCATAGCTAAACATGTAAGTGTGTGTGTGTATACACATGTTAAAGGGCTGTCTATAGCCCTGGAGCTGGAACAGTGCTTTCTGGACTTTTAGGTTTTTATGTCCTTGTGGTCTGGATTCATTTACTCTGCTGCTTTATGCTTCTCAGTTCCACCCATCATACTGTTGCCTCCTCCCGGGTACAATTATTTTTCTTTTCTTTTTCTTAATTTGTCTTTATGTTGAACCTTTACCTTGTGCCTGCATTTAACGGAGAGGTTTGGAAGTATCTATTCTGTGAAAGGATTTTGTGGTAGAATCAGTGGTATGCTCCGTCTCCACCAGAGAGTTTCCTTAAATATGACCTCCAGAAACATCATCTCATGTTACACCTCTAGCTTTGGCAAATGGAAGATGAACGCTCCACCCCCCAAAAAAAAAAAAATTCACGCAGGAAGGTATTGCTTTCTTCTAGTTTTTCTAGAGGGATTAAACAATGCTAAGGATAGGATCAATATTTAAACAAGCAGTTCCTGAAGCCGGGTCTCCTTTTAAGATGATCACGCACTGAGCTGAATTATGAGCAGACCAGTTCCCATTTTGTACAGGGAGAATTTAGCATGTCTTCTCCCATAAGCATTATGCTCAATATATTCTTTTGGAACCATCATATTAAATTAAGATGTAAAATGACAGCAAGGCTTTCATTCTTTGTGGCAACTGGCGTAACAGCTACCGGAGGAAAAAAACAATTGCTTCCACTGAAAGTCCAAGAATGACATCTAGTGGCTTCAGGTGAGACTTTGGTGAGTATCTTTTAAAGCAATGCATCAGGATTTGTTTGCTGTTGTGCCACATTATGCTAGGTATCCAAGATCTAAATTTGAATAGCTCTCACGCAGCCATTTAAAAAAAACAAAACAAACAAAACAAACAACAAAAAAACCCTGCAAGTTCAATGCTTGTTCTTGAGGTTTGCTCTGCGGCTGGTTTCAGTGATCATAACTTTGTTTCAGTAAATCTCATGTAAGCTTAGACACACTTTTTGCACTGTGGCTAAATGAATGCCATCTGTACCATAAAGTTAAACAAACACTTGTGTTTTCTTTAGTTTCTTTAAATCCAAAAGAAAGCAAAGAAAAAAACATGGATTTTTTTTCCAGCACAGATATATCTGATAAGAATAGAAAAAGTAAGACAGAAGAGCTCGTACACAGTGGGATGAGTGTATAGACACTTGTTTGTCATGTTCATGCTGAGCGTGTTCTGATTGCCTTCAAACTCAACAAGGTGAAACGTTACCTAAAGTTATTTTAAAGGTAATATTTTGTAACTTTATACAGAGTAATGACGATCAATGTTGCAGGACACATAGATGTGGAGCAGTGTACTCAGTGCATCTTTGTGGTTAAGGACAGTCAATAACTTGGCAGTAAGCAGCTGTAGCATTTAAAAGGAGGGTTTGTAAAAGCAGATCAAGATGTTTGAGAGTGTTCTGATGTTCTCTATGTACAGTGGAGATTGATAAACTCTCTGAGGATGATGACATGCCTCTGATGTTCGTGCATCTTAAAAGCCCATAGGATCAGATGAAGTTAGTGTAATATATTCATCATAGCAAGCTTGATGATGATCCTGATATGGCACAGCTAATCTTGGCTGTTTAATTTGTTACGCACATCTGTGTTGGAATTAAGACTCCCCTTACGCTGCTGAACTAGCAAATATAGCTCTGTCTTCTTCTGCTGGGAATGAAGAATTTGAAGGCTTGTTAGCCATCGGTTGGACTTCCCCTTTTTGGGGGGGAGGGAACAGAAACCTGCTTTAAACATGGAGCATGTATGTGGCTGTAATACCATATGATGATATAAATAGTTCCTGGTATAAATGCTCAAGCTTCCTTTATTAAGGGAGAGTTGAAATTGATAAAAGTGGTGTCCTTTTATCTTGTTACCCAGCAGGCAGCAAATGAAGTGGGTTAATATCTTTGGAGTAGGGGCAAACGGTGTTACAAAGGGAAATAAGGGTATAAACCTGAAAGGAAAGAACTACTAGAAAAATGAGTGGGAACATGGAGGGGGAGAACAACACAGAAAGAGCACACCAGGTAGACATCTTGGCAGCAGAGACTCAGCTTTTAAATAGGAGCTTGGTGCAGAATATCAGAGACTAAGTGCTTTAACTTCCGAAGGGCACTCACAGTCCTAGCACCGTCCTTGTTCAGGCTCCAAAGGCTGCCCAGAGGGATTGCAAAAGGACAAAAAAAAAAACTACCCCAAATCCCCAAAACACACACAAAACAGCAAAAGCCTGCAAATTCACTACTTTGCTCTTGCATCCCTCACCCAAAGACAAAGGGAGGGAGCCGCACTACTCAGCGTCCTGTGGAAGGACGGTCTGAAGCTTAGTGGCACAAAGGCAGCGCCTGGTGACAGTATGGTCTTTGGGACAGAGAAACAAATTGAAGGAAGGTGGGAGAGTTGAGCTGGAGGAATTAGAGTTGGAGAACAGCTGATAACATTAGTGATGAACATCCAGAAATAAATCTGGATGTGGATCTAAGCACTGCAGCCCAGGAGTAGCTGACTTGGTTGCAGCAATTCAAGGCTTGACAGCTTTTGCCACTTTCTCCCCAGGCAGAGAGTGGGGAATTTAACAATGGATTAGTGTCACCATTCAGGAAAGTTTCTTTAAGGGTTTATTAGGAAGCTTTATTTTGAAGAGAGCAGTAGTACTAACTTGGGATCTCTAATTTTTGTGTAGTGGGCAAGCTTCAAATAGATGTATGTTTCCAGATATCGGTGTTTTATTTATTTATTTTTGTCTTCCATCCTGAACTCTTCACTTTTTGCTGAGTAGAAGGCTTTTCAGTGGCTGCTGGACAGAAACAGAAGCCTCTAGCAGGGGAGGTTATGTTGGGGTGGGGGCAGCTCTGTCCCTGGCAGCCCGGCCACCCGGGACTGGAGCTCAAGGAGCAGTGGGGGACCCCCGAGGGGACTGCGCTTGGTTTCTCAGGGGTCTGGTGCCGGGTGAGAGGAAGGCTTCTTGTAGTCCCAACCCAAACCAGAGGCTTGGGGGCTGTGGGGAGCTGTTCCAGCCTCTAGGTGGCGGGGCTGCCCTACAGACGAGGGCTGGGCGCTGGGCGCCTGCACCCGCAGGGGGGCGAACGGGCTCCGCTAGCGGCGTGCGCTTCAGCTTCTGGTTTGGTTTTTGTTTTCCCCTCTGGAATGAGAAGTAATTTTCACAGCAGATGTTAAACAGAAGGGTCCTTGTTTTCAGTTTATTCATTCTGGGTTTCATCTGGGGTGTTAAGCTTGGAGCGCTTCTGAAAAGCAGTGGGGATAGGGAAGCTGTGGCACCAGCACTGAGGGTGTGTGTTTTGGGTGCCTTCGTTGACTTTAATTATACCAGGTGTCTGAGTCATGAAAACTTGTTTGGAATTAACACTCAGTTCAAAGCTAAAAGCCATAGCTGGTCCACCAGAGAGCTGCTCTGTGTTGGCAGGATGCTGCTTTATGCAAAGGGCCACCTCTTCCCTGGGCTGCCCCTTTGAACCCCGCGGCGAGGCCGTGATTTCTGCAGGACACCTTCCAGAGTGGTTGTTCTCAGAAAGGTGAATATGGAAACCTTGTTTCCCGGCCTTCACAGACATTTAGCTTGAACTCTAGTCTTTGTAAACCTCTAGGTTCACTGTAGATTTAAAAGGAAAATGAATAATTCTCTACACAGCTGTCCAGTATAGCAACAGAGCTCAGTTAATTTCCATGGGAGGAAGATTTGCATCCCAAGACTCATGCTTTTCTGAAAGCTCCCAAGCAAACGGAGCTTTCCAGAAACCTGAGCTGTTGGGCCTGCAACCATAACTCTTTCTAGTTTGAGTTTCCTTATCATTTCCTGGTGAACAGCATCAAAATCATTTGGATTTCTAAAACATTTCTGTGGAAATTTACTGTGATTTTTAGATCCTCCAAAAAGAGCCTTGTTTGCTAATGCAGAATCAAGGATACGCTCACTTTCCCAGTGGAAAACAAGTAGTTTATAACCTATTTGGTGTTAGGGATGAAACAAAGCCCCACAAGAGCTAATCCCCAGAGGGGCGTGGTAAGGTAGCCCAGATGGAGTCTGGACCCCAGGACCAAGCTGCCATGCGGTGCTTGGCTTTTGGTTCTGGAACACCCTGCTTCAATTCCCTGTTCCTCAGCAAAGGTTCCGCTGCCCCAGAAACATCAGCAAACGCTGCTCTGTGTGCTTACACACAAGGCGAAACCCAATTCCCCTGGCAGTTCCCCTGTAAGCAGGCTGAGGAGTTCAACCATGCTGAATGAAATCCACTTAAAAGTCACTGTGGCCAAACTGAGCTGAATGTAAATTGCAGGGAACTCTTCTCAGACATGTTTGCTCAGCTCTTTGTGCTTTGTATCA
Source organism: Cygnus atratus (assembly GCF_013377495.2). Lineage (NCBI taxonomy): Eukaryota > Metazoa > Chordata > Aves > Anseriformes > Anatidae > Cygnus > Cygnus atratus. The sequence continues at coordinate 8,621,536 of NC_066378.1, forward strand.
CGGCATGCTTCTACTATATAACGACAGATTGCTTTTACTACATAGCTCTTTCTTCATGGTGGTTGAGAGCCCTCCATCATCTTGTTCTGAAGGGCAAGTACCAGCATCACTGCAGTTTGTTATTGTGTCTAAATGAGGGGTTGGTTTTTCCTATTGGACTACTTGATAACTAGCATGAGAATAGTCTCCTAAACACTCCTGGTACTTCGTGACAGAATGTCAAATCTTCCCTCCTGAACATCAGTGTGGTTCAAGTCAGGATGCCTCAACCGTTGCAGGAAAAGTATTACTCCACAAAAATATTTCTGCTCATCTTGAGAACAGTACATTTTTTTTTTTGGTGCTTTAATGCAATTTACAGCTAGCATAAGGCACCGACAAGTTGTAAGAGGTCTGGAAAATACCCTGTATACAAATGAAATCCAGGACTTGACTTTGCAGAGATACCACTGCAGAAATTTGGCAGGGTTTGCACAAGAGGATTTTTTTTTCTTGTTTAAATTATTAATATGAATTAGGAAGAGAGTGCTGAGTTTCACATTTTTTTTCTTTTCTCTATATACTCACCACTAGTCTAGATAACACACTGATTAACATGGAATGATGAAAAGCGAGCTCGAGCAGAACGGTACTTCCAGTGTATCCGCTGAAAGGACTTCCCTTCAGCATCAGCCAGATGGACGGAGTGGATGGCACAATTCAGACTCGTAAACAAACTCAGCTCCATCTGGCTTAGAGATGAATTTCATTCCCAGCAATGAAATTCTCGCACCAGTTTCCCTCTACATAATCCATCTTTTCCTCACGTGCGCACACAGTCTTTCTGTCGTTGACTTGTAAATAGAAAGGGTTGCTGTGAAGCTAGAAAGCACCATGCTTTCCTGCTTTCCTGAGGGCTGCAAGTAAAGGCAGAGTTTTGTGCTCAAACGGAGCATTTCCCACTTCCCAGAAGGGTGTGCAGGGGGACAGGGAGTGGCCAAGTAAAATTCCCTGCACTTTAAAACATTTTGTTTTCCAGGTGTTTTTTTTTCAGATCACAGTAGCCTGACTTTGCAAATCTTATTTAAGATTTTTTTTTTCTTCATCATTTAATGTTCTGCCACAGGAAGATTAACTTGAGCTGAGCAAAACCTGGTTTTGCTGGGTGTGCTGGCGATGCTGCTCTTGGTACAAGATGGGAAAGCAATGCAAAGGTGGTTTTCTGTCTAGTACGTCTCTGCTTCCTGCAAGGGCTGACGTATGAAGCTGCAAACTGGCAGCAGACAGAGCTATATCCTTTCCTCTAGGTGATTTAGAGCTGCTGCATCTATCCCATGTCTCTTGTGGAGACATTTTGTGCAAAAACGGACCTGAGAGAGCCAAGGTGGCCTTTCTAACTCCAGGACTGAACCCCCGGGGCCCAGTGGGAGCGTCCCCTGTGCCCTCCCTTCCCTGGCAGTGATCAGTCTGTGTCCACGCTGGCACATCTCCCCTAACCCCCCCGCTCTTTGGCTGCCCTCTCTTGCAGTTCCCTCCCTGCAAGCTGCCAGTGTAGGGACTTGTGCAAGAGCTGGGAAACCCATCTCCACCGTGATTAGTCAAGTCAGTTTAAACATAAAAATAAAAATCATGTTGATGTTGAAGTCCAAGTGAAAAAGGATTTGCTTGAACAGACATAAGTAGGGTGGGCAGTGCGAAGGAGCCTGGAGGTAGATTTTGTACAATTAACTTTTCCAGCCAGTACAGCCATCACCCCAATGGGGTGCCTATACCTCAAAAGACAGAAAAGCTATCCTTCAGTACATCTGGTCCTAGCTGTGTTGTTTGCCTCCTTTAGGGCTTTGCCCAACTATCTTATGTAGCCTCTTTCTACCTTGTTGTTCCCTTGCCATGTTCCTCTTTTTCCTTTTTTTTCTTTTTTTTTTTTTTGTCTTCCCCTCCAGCAGTAAGTATTTACCCCTCATTCAGCTGAGAGCGCAGTCTGGGCATGCTGGAACTCATGTCAAACTTCTAAAGTGCCACTGGTAAAGCAGCTCTGGCATTATGACAGAATGACTCGCATCTGTCAGTGGCTATGTGGTCTTTTAATTATCCTGGCTAACGTATTCCTTGGGAGTGACTTGGTCTGCCTGCAGCAAGGTTAAAAATTATTGGTATCTTCTCTTTAAACAGCAGATTCCAAAAAGGAGAAAGCAACACAAATGTGCTGTTATGACCTTAGCTTCTCAGCTCACATCCTGGATACATTAAATAATGCCCTGGTCTAACTCAGTGCGCATTTAATGAAATGCCATGTAAATTATTTAAGATTGATTTTAATTAAAGCCAGACCTCTGACAAGGCAAAAGTCAGATATATTGTGTTAGCTAGATGGAAGCTACTTGCAGATTCATTGCTGTCTCTTTGTGCTATACCTGTTTGTGTAATTCAGCCCTTCTGCATCCTCTTGGGAGGATGAAACAGTGTAAAATTCATGCTAAATTTGTTCCGAAGCTCTGTTGTGTTCTTTCTGAAGTCAACAGGAGCTCTGTCCCTGGTTTCAGTAGGCTGGTGCTTGTGGCTGCCTTCCCTGCAACGCCTGCTGTTTGCTGGTGGGAGAGGGCTTGCCTGTTGCTACCCCTCTGCCATTCCTGCTCCATATATTTTTTTACTGTTGGTTTGCTTCCCTTGATGCTTCCCTTTATTTTCCTAGTAATGCCTCTCTTTTCTCCACCTCTATTTCAGTATAGAAATTCTCAATTTTTGTGAGAGCCAACAAGTCTACTTCCTTCAATGTGAGCAGGAATACTTGGAGGAGAAATGCTATCTCTCTGATGGCATCTGTATTTGTCACAGAATTGACTCTGGATTAGGTTCTCTGCTTGCACGTCAACATCCATGTCCCCACCAGAAAATAAGTTAGGAGCTTTGTTTCCAAACAGTTCACTCTGGCACACTTCACGCAAAGATTGATGTTAGTTACTGGCAAATCAGGACTTTGGTGTTAGAAGCAGTAACAGCTCTGGACATTTATCCTCTTGGCAGTGCTTCACTCCTGAGCCGGTACAGTGATGGCTTCAAGTTGGCAGAAGTAAAAGATCCCACTTCACCTGCACAGGCATCTCCTGCAGGGCTCCATGCTGTAGGTACCTGTGTGTAGCCTTCAGACCTCTGTGAAGTTTCCAAGCAGCTACAGGAAGAGGACTGGGGCTGTGCCTGTTGATTCTGTGATTCACTGCGTGGAGAAACCAGCGTCTCGCCCCACTGCTGATGCTTGCTGCATCCACTGTCCCCTTTTTAAATATTGCAGGGAAGTTTCTTCTTACAGTGACCTAACAGTATCAGTCACTGTGTTTGGAGGAGTAATATATATATTTATATAAAATAGAGAACAGCATTTCAGTTCAAAGCTTAGCATAAATAATACATCAGGTTTCCTGGCTAAGCTGTGGCTTACCATCATGCTGAGCCACAAATGTAAGGGGGGGGACCCCATTATACAGAGCTCAGCAGGCTTCCATCTTGTTACTTATACATAAACCGAGGGCAGCGTGCCCCTCTGCTTGCATTATGAGGTGATTAGCATGTTGTTTAACATCAATTATGCACGTTCCATGTTTACAGACATGTTAAATTATGCAAGCTGTAGTCTTTAGACTTTTAATTTGTTAAAAGGAAAAAAAAAAGACAAAGCAAATGTTTCAGTTTGATGGCCATGCCTCCCTTCCCCATCTGCACCCTCTTTTTGCTTTCTGGGCCATGTAAGTAAATGAGGGGCTTCCCAGCCTATCCCCACGTTTCCCTGCCTCTCAGGGATGTGTGGCTGATGGCACACAGGCTGGTGGCACCCCAGGTGGCTGGTCATAGCTGCAGAGCAGGCGTATGGAAAACATGTCTCTTTGCAGAATAAAGGCCCTGTGGCTGCTCTTGCATACTTTTCTTACAGCAGTGGTCGGCCAAAAGAAATCAGTGAGTGTGGGTGGATGCAGAAATGCTTCCCGCACACCACTTGCCTTGAGCACCAGACCCAAAGCAGCTCCTGTGCTCTCTGGGGCAGGTAAATGCAGCGCTCCCAGCACTTGAACTTAAACAGGGCCTCGAGCACTTGAGCACCACGCCGTATGTAACAACCTAGTTAGTCCCTGTACTGGAGGAGGCCTTTTTACAAGTACTCTTGTCCAAAAGTGCCAAAATGTCCCATGTTCAATGACACTTTAACCTTGTTGTGCACAGGCCTGCTGAAGTGGGGTTGGGAACCTGGCCCGCCCAGCCTCAAAGGCCAGGGACTCAAATTTTGAGCTGCTGTGCATGTTTCCCTCAGGAATAAATTACATTTGCTGGTGTTTCTGAACAGTATGTCATCCCCAGGAAAGAAAATAGTCCCTTCGTAAAAAAACAAAAATGTTGGCTTTGAAATTCACAGAACGAATATTTGTTTGTTTGTTTTTTATCTGTTTACTCCAACCGATTCTCTGTCAGTGCTTACAAAGACAGGTTTGGAAAGCAACCGGGGTGAGGGGAAATGCTGTGTCTGGAAGAATCCATCCTACATTGCTTCACATGGTCATAAAGCAAAAAATACTGCCCAAGTTTAAGACCTGTAGTAAAAATCACAAGCTACAGCTATGCTGTGCTGTAAGAAAAGAGCAGGAAGGCCCAAGGGCATGCTGAGGGTTGTAGGTCCCTGCAATAACAGCAGCTTAGTGAGGTGAAATTCCCAGGTGAGGACCTAAGAAAAGAAACACACCCTCAGTTATTAAAAATCAACAAAGGGGAGAAGAAAAAAAAAAAAAGGACACAGTCTGGTGGTGTTTTAACCCTTAGTATGCAAGCAGCTGGGATGCAGTGCCTGCACCCTGCTCTGTGCTGCTGGAGTGATCGTGTACAGCGCTTCCCTGGAAGAAGAGCCTTGTGTGTTTTCTCCTTCAACCCTAGCCAAAGCAGTGAGAGGTGCAATGCTGTCAAGACAGAATGTGTCAGGTTACAGCCGATAACAATGCCTGCTGGGACCAGCACATATCTGGCTGCTGCTCTCTTCAGCTAACCTCCGTACACAGAGCCATCCCAGGGACATGAAATAAGCTGTGCTTTTGCATTCTGTGCTCACAGCAATAGGAAAACAACCCTTGAAACTAGATCTTACTCCTGAGGCTTTATGCAACTGCTGAGCCGATGTCCACATCTGGACAGCAGGACGTGCTGGGGCTGGTTGGGAGCCTGACAGCCAGGCACAGGGGCATGTTGATCTGAGGCTCTTCGCTGATGTTACAGACATTAACAATATTTTTGAAGGGGTAGGAGGGTCCATTTTATTCAGTATCAAACCCAGTTAGGACTGACTTTTATTTAATTGTGTAAGATGCATCTCACCCGGGTACTAATATTAAGTAGGAGGGCTGGGCAGTGCAATGAGATTGCTCACTCAGCATTGTTTTGATATTGTATTTCATTGGCAAACAGATAAAGAGGAATGTGGTGCTAATAGTCCGTTTCACTGTCAGTATAAAAATCCAAAATAATGGCCAAAAATGGAAACTTAGTGCACACAAAGAGCTCATAATCCCAAAACAACGTGTGACACCGGAGAGAGATGTTATGTTGTAGGCTATGATTCGGTGAGAGGAAGACGGGATGTCCAACATAATTTATCATGGTCACAGATATTAAACGTGCAGCAGGATCAGCAGCGAAGCAGATTCAGAATCTCATTTTACAGCATTGTCACGGCAGCTCCTGACAGGCTGCGTGTGCATGCTGTGCAGCCAGCAAACATACACCTGTCTGGGTAATAGCTATAGAGAGAGATGCGCGTACAGCACGTGTACACACATCTCACGGAAACAGATGGGGAGGCTCATAAAGTAAGTTTATGGAAAGGAGAGATTAAGCTGGAGAGGCAACAAAATGCTCCAGGAACTTAAATGTGAAATATATGTTGGCAATGGGACAGTGCTTAGAAAGAACAGAAAAATCAATTATTGTTTAGCTGCAGTAGGGGATACGGATCATTTTGCAAGAGCTTTTACAAAATATCCCAAGAATAGTAACATCACTTCAAAGGACCTCAGAGAAGCTGGTATTCTGTGAATTACAGTTCCCAGTGATATATCAGCACCTGCCATACTGTGCGGAGAGTAAGTCCGTGGAACCAATTGGGGATGGATTTGAATGCATCAGAAGTTATTTTATCAAGTTAGTAGTGAAACATCTCTCAGGGTCAAAGATCCAGGATCTTGAAAATTGTACTGTGTTTCCTATATCTTGCAGGTGTTTTTAAATATGAAACATTTTTTTGACGGAAAAAGTCTTATTTTGTAATGAAAGCTGTGACATCTGCTGTGACATCTCTAAGACTTAAGGCAATTACTGGTAATTTTAGTGGACAGAGCAGCATTTCGAGTTTTGCTCCTTATATTTATTTTAAAAAGAAAGTGAGAGCTCAAAGGGTTTGGGGGCACAAAACTATGCCTGTAACTACCAGCTAAATGGGTCATGTTCCTTAATATCTCTGTTGTAGAGATTCTTTATCCTTGAATGTGTGTATGGTAAATTGAGCCCTTTTGCTTCTTGATTTGAAGATGCATGCTGTGGTGATGTTTTGTGAGCTTTTTCAGATGTGTAAGAAAGGTGATGCATCATTCAAGAGAGAATTTGCAAGATTGCTATAGTATAGATGTACCATATAGCAGAACTGCTAGCTTCTCTTTGCCCCTACTTAATTAAGTGTAAAATGCACTTTATGCTGCTGATCAGTCCTATTTAACCTTTTCTATATATCATACGTTGCTTCAAATTAGGAGCAGTATAATAGACTAGCAGGAAGTTCTAAGGCTAAGGATGAGCAGAGATGCCTCTGGGGACTCATCTCTACAATTTTCCTTTGTCTTTGGCTCTGAAGTTTAAGTGCTGCTGCTTTCTAAGGTCTCATAAACGGGACTCAGGCAGTTTTAAAGAGAAGCTATTTCTGCTTCCAGCTCACAAGAAAATCTGCCTCCGTGTGTATCATTTGTGTGTTATTTGTAATGTTGGTGCATCCTGACTGGAGCTGAGAAAGAGGCAGCTGTTTTCTGAGCCTGTGTGTGTTTTCTGCACAACATTCAGAGGCTTGCAGAAGACAGCTCCCTGTTTTGTTTTTATTCGGTTTATGTCATCATAGAGTCCCTGTTGTCACACCAGTGGGACGTGAAAGCAGCTTCTCATGCAGGTAGGTTTCAGGAAAAGTAGATGTATTCCTCTGTCCAGCCCTTGAGCATCGAGCACTGAGCATCACGTGGGTCAGATACCCCAGTAAACAATCAAGATTAGTGTCTTCTTTTATGAAATGAACCCCAGAACAGAGATGATTTCTTTGTGAAAAAGCATATATAAACTTAAGTGATACTACAAAACTAAGCAGTAGGCTAGGTCCTAACCGCTCTTGATAAAAACACAGGAGAGTTGATCTACAAATACAGCATTGCCAGGTTTCTCCTCAGAGAGCAAAATGTATCATCAAGTTCCTATTTTAGAGCTTTCTTCCATTTCCCCTGTTCTTTTTCTAGGTAATTGCCATCTGTAGCGTACGGCAGTGTACTTTGCCTCCCAGTGGATTCTCCTTAGGCAAGGCAAACTTTAAGTGTCTTATTTTTGAGTCACATACACTGTGGTCTTGCTCCCTGCTGTAAAATGGCTCCTAGCTCAGCTTTGCGTGTCAATGTTTTCTTGCTATTCTCAGATGACCTTGGGATCTGCTGCAGACAGACACCTACAGACAGTGTAAAGAGGAAAACAGTGCCTTTCCTGTTGAGTCTATTTTGTCCTTTTTGTTTCTGCTGCTGACACTCTTCTTTTATTCTCAAGATCTGCCTTGAATTTTGTGTGAGTACTTCATAAGTATGTGTGAAACGCGGCTGTTGTGATCCGATCAGACCTGCCCAGGTTTTGTTCCACCCCAGTAACCGAAGCCCTCACCAAGGGAGCTGCATGTGTCACTGTGACAGACCGGTTTTGTACTGATGTAAAAACAGTTGAATTATGCTAGAATAGACCACGTTAGTGCTCTAGTGAATCTGACCTTTGTGGTTTGGTAGCCCGAGGAAACAACAACTGAACGCATATAGGTATCTTGGTAGTCATCTCAATTTTCCATTCCCTTTTTTCTTTGGGATAGGGAGGGGGAATCTGAGGCTATTTGAAAAATGAAGCCTATAGAAGAAACAAACAAACCGCCTGCTTTGGTATTAGACTCATCAATCTTGGTCAGGCATTATTGCCAGAGGAGAACTGGGCTGGAAAAAATATGCATGTCAGTATTCAATCATTGCCTCCATTAGGTACTGGTTGGCATTGAGACATTAAATAAAGGAGTGTGAGAAGTAGCTGCTCTGGCTTTCTGCGTGTGGAACACCTGATATAGTGATAACAGATTGAAAATGCTCTCAGCAGCTTATTTATTTATGCATATGTGGAAAGAGGGGTTGGCAGCTGGGCAGAATTTAACACCGTAAAGAAGAAATTTGGTCATGTGCCAGATCTATAGGCACAATCAATAACTCTTAAAGGACTCAGCTCAGGAAGACAGGAGTGGAGCCAGGGTCAGTTGAAGCTTTTGAAAAGTAACATGGATATATGTATGTGTGTGTGTTTATGTATATATGTGTATTTGGGGCAGAAAATAGTGATAAATCCCATTGCCCAGTTTAGAAGCTTGTAGAAGGAAGTCTATGTTTATTGAAAAAGCTCCATTGGAATTACACCTGCAGATCTGAGTTTTAAAGGAATGGTTCCATGGGCACGGTAGGAGCCAGAATGAGCTTAGTATAAATAAGAAAAGAAAAAAAAATAAAATCAATGGGCTTTTTTAAATTTTTGCCTTGAAACTTGCACAGCGGTAGGAATGAATGCTGTTAGCAGCCAGTGTTAAATGATGGTAAGGAACAGCATGCATGGGCCAGCAGTAACAGGAGAAAGTCTTCAAGCTATATCGCATGTAGCCAGGGTTTGACTTGCTTTCCCATCAAAGAAGCAAATTTTATAGTATGACTGCTCCAAACAAATGGCGTTCTGGCATCTGCATTATAGCTGTCTTAGCAATACGTACGCAGATGTAGAAGCCTACAATTGCCAGCAGCAGAATTGCCTCCCTTCAAGGGGATATAGCTAAGGTGACCTGCTTCCTCCTCAGCATGTTGCACAGCTTAAAAAGTACCAGCATTACCTTAAAAAATCCTTCCGTGGTTTCCTTGATGCTGTAGCTGTGGGTCATGGGGATCTTTGGCTAGTGACAGGCAGAAGGCTGGGCATGGCTGTTCCTCATCGCAGAGGATGTTGCTGGATTTTAGTTGAAGGATTTAGCTGGATTTTAGTTAAGTCTTTCTTAATTTGTTTTCATATCCTATGGTACATTAAGATTCCTTTGCCAGGACCTGGAATGTATATATATCAGCTGATAACATTGATACCTAATGACACCCTCTTCCCCTGCTGTTCCCACGACCAGCTGGAGCATAAGCTCCTCTGTTAATCATGCATCCTATTAATGTAGCTCTTCACCTAAAAACATGTTTTAACATCAAAAATCTTCTCTTTCACAAAGCACAGTTTTCCCTCTTTGATGTGGTTTACGGTATAGCTTTTATTTTTGTCTCCTTACTTCCAACTTTATAACGATGAAACTGTGCTATCACACACGGAACCAGTTTACTTTGACAAAGTGGAAGTTTGGAAGCACTTCTGAAGACTGAACTGGGGACAATTTCATTTCACACAAGGGTTTTTTGTCTCAGCTTCCTGACAGCTGTATGCCAGGAATGCCTGATCCTAAACTGGGTGTTAGGACCATATTTCTCCACTGAAAATCCATCAGGGGGACACCATGTGTGCTAACATTTGTTCGTCAGAGCCCTCAAGTCTGGCCATTAGCAGTGACACTGCCACATATGTTGTGAGCATGACTGGATGAGCTCAGGGATGCTGCCATTTCATTCTCATCTTTGCCTTAAGGACTCACACAAAACTAGGTACAATGTTAGTAAAACATCTTGAGAAATCAGGCTAGAAAGTTCTGTGGCACACTTTACCTCTGTCGCTATTATTTTTATTTTCTCCAATACCTTTCTGCAATAAATGCAGCTGCTCCCTCCTCCTCGCACCCTCCTGGGAAGTCCTGCACCCAGGCGCTCTGGAGTGGTGTACCCTGCTTGAATACTTGGCAGTCTCTGGCTTTCAGGGAGGAGGCTTCGGATCAGGCTCTTTAAGATCAATCAAGGGATCTTTGGATACTGAAGAAACAACTTTTATCTTAACTCAGTCCCCTGGCCCTGTTTGGGAGCAGCAGTCAGAAAAGTACCATGTCTGAGCGTCTAAGCTGCTCAGTCCTCTGGGAACCCATCTCATATTTACTTCCAGTTCTGTTTCAGGATGTACAACCCAACCTCTTTATGTTGTGCTCGAGATCATAGAGAAAGAGTCAGCCCACTCTAATTTGAGACAGGCTGGGCTGATTTGTGGACGGCTCTCCCCTGCAGCACCGGACATGTGCAGTCGGTTGTTATTCTCCGGCTGTCAGGCGCTGCAAACTTTGCGGTGTCTGAAATGACAGGCACGGAGACTTCAGCCATCAATACCGCTCAGCGTCCTGTGGCTGTTCTCTGACACGCTCGAGTTGCTGTTGTACTGAAGGTAAATCCCGTTCTGCCCACAGCGTGGATTGTGATCCATCAAATGCAAGCGACCTGGATGGTGGGGAAGGTGAACGGTTTGAAATGAATGAAAGAATTCAGGTAAGTACTGGGTTTACACATGGGCTTGGGGCCCTTTCTGTGCTGTGAAATCCTTCCCCTTTAAAAAGTGAGGTGAAATTGTAAGGTTTGTTTGGAAGGGGAATTAACAAGAAACACAAAACCCTTTGGGTGAGCTTCCTAGCACATACAAAGCAGTCTGTCCTCAGAGGCTGGCTCGGTAAAGTGCCAGTTTCCTCCCATCCAGACTAAGGTTGGACCTGGTATAGACGAGCAAAGAAATTCTCCTGATTTCCTTACATCAAAATGCAGCTAGATTGGCATGATCCCTGAGGAGCACTGGCTGCAGTTAAAGAAAGTGTTCCTCTTGAAGTTGCAGCAGTTATGAATGCCAGTACCTAATGCTGAGGCTACCTAATACTTCTGTTACAGGTATTTATTGCTTTCTCCAAATTTTAATTAATTTCAGTGAACGATGCCCTAGGCTGATTTATTAGAAAGATTCAGGCCAAGCAGAAATTTCAAAGGCATGGTCTGTAGGATAATTTATAGAGGGCAAGGGTTGAAAGAAATAAATGCATCTTTGGTGAGCGGCAGTTGCAGGGCTTGTACGCTGCCACCTACTTCTTTTTTTGAACCACGTGAACAAGTTTTGATTCATGGGGAACATGGTTTATTCTGGGAACTTTTACAGCATCCTGGTTTCTGGACAAGAGCAGGAGAGGACAGAACTGCTCCTCTGCTTCCAGACTTTGGCTGGTGCCACCTTCCTGGGGGCTGCAGGGTTGTCCTGGGGGTGGATGCTGGTTGTCCAAGAGTGGCTGTCACACTCAAGAAACTACCCTGCTGTTTGGCTGTCTCTTTTTAGACTAGTGTACATTAGAAGTAGAGAATTGTGCGAGAGATTTATAGTTAATTAAGAAATAGTTTTATAATCTAACATTTTTGTAATTCACACTAATGAGGTTTATTCAGTCATTTATATGTTGGGTCCAGGACTTTGAAAATGGGCTCCAGCTTTGACCGAAAGTTGCAACTGCGTTCATCACATCCGTATCAATCATGCTTATGAATAATTTGCTTATGATATTTGAGGATGCTTGCAAGTTATCAGAAATTCTTTTTTATGTCTGGTTTTCCTGAAGAACATTCCCCATTTCCTGAACTATAGCTGCTCGTCTTGTTGTCTTTGTCCCTGCTGAAATGTTTCAGGTGGCAAAGCAGAGGCAGAAGTGTTGTTACACAACTGCACATCTCAACTCACGAGCTGCTGGAAAGGATGTTTTAGTGAACTGCCCAAGTCTTGAAATGATTCATGCTGACTGTTTGGGAAATACTTTCAAATAATGAATAAATTTGCCGGAATTGGGGATGGCTCATGAAAGATTAATGACAGAAGAGAAGACCTATTTCCCCCCCCCCTTAAGTTTCAGTGTCAGGTCTTCAGTTTGTACTTCTCTTGCTTTTGAAGTTACTGCAACGACGCCGATTCATTCCGGAGGAGAATTAGGCCTGGAATAATTTTAGGGAGTGTGTTACATTGAAGTCTGTGGAATGAGGCGCAAAGCCTCCTAGTAGTTCTCCAGGAAAATATTACTTCTGATTTCCAATTTTTGCTTTTGTTTTAATTTACCACCACATTTTCTTTGTAGTGGTTAATTAAAGCTACGGTGTTACTAGAAATTATTTCCTTCTCGTAATTAGAATGTGACGCCCATTATATTAGCCTGTTTTATTGTGGTCAGTATTCATTTCAATGCTTAATCATTTCTCCTCCTATCTGCTCATAAACTTGCTGCTCATTTAGTAGTGTTTTTCCTGACGTTGGCTTTGATGCGTGTTTGTTTTCCCCCACTGTACAACACAATCGCCTTTGCTCTGGGTTATACTGGGGCTAGTAATGGAAAAATCTGTTTCTTACGACAATTAATGCTCAACCCTCCTAGCTAAAAGTAACCAAGAATGATGTCTCCTTAACGCTGGAATCTGGGAAACGTAGTTGTCATATAATGGTGTGGTGTGTCATCTAAAAGGATGTCCTTTTGCAGGGTTAAAGAAAGGCCAGAGGGAAGCAGGATCTGTTGGGAGCTGCCTTGTAAAATATTTCTGAAGGAGTCAAAGCCAGGATGGCCTGACGGTCCCTGGAGAGAGCGGCAGTTTCAGATAAGTAGTGGGAAGGCTGCACCTGGGACTGAGAGCTGAACTGCAGTGACAGGACTTGGGAGCGCAAGAGAGAAATCTGAAGCACGAAGACTCAGCTGCAAATGCCCAGTGGGAGCCGTGTCCCATGGCAGGGGCTCAGGGCAGCAGCATTCAGGGGAAAGTACTGGGTGAGTTTGTCAGTGAAGGTGGTGCCAGGGGTCGAATCCTGTCTGCATTTGAAATCTGTGCTGCCTGGGACTGCGCAGCTGCGCAGTCAGCAAAAGGCCTTGTTGATCAAATGGTGGCATTCCTAAATCTGAGTTAAGTGCTGCTTGGCGTAGGTTGTTTTGTTATTCATAATGATAGGCTGGACTGCCGCGAATTTCCAGCTATGCTTTTTTACCCTAAGCCATGTTTGAAAGGATCGGTGTAGTTTGGCTGATAACTGCGGAGCAGAAAGAAAATGGTTCCTTAAAAATAGCTGAGCCTACACTAGGGAGCTCATTATTTCTGCTGTACTGAAAGACACTTCATTCACCAAGACAGGCTTCCATCAAAGAAGCCATCAGTGCAGCCTGCCATCATCTGTCAGAATGCCTTGTTCTCTTCTCCATAATTAAAATACAGTATGGCCTGTTCGTTACCCCTTGGCACCACGTTCCCCACTGCTCGGCACATGCAGCCCTGCTGAACACAGGGCCAAACGCTACGAGAGAATTCTCAATGAGCTGCCCTGAGACTGATACGCGAGGGGATTATAATTCCCCTGTAAAAGTAAAAGTGTCTTTGAACTGCTACAGGGGAACTACAAACACATCATTTCAATCCTTGCATCATAAACCACCCTCTCCCAGTTCGCGTTGCACTGCAGAGGGTACGCTGAAATGGATGTAACTTATCACGGGCTGTGTTTCGGCGCTGTTCGAGGCGACGCACTGCTCGCCGTTCGATTTCCTTGGCTTTACTAGGCACCGAGGGATGCGGCGCTCTGTGAAACCAGATGGAGCTGGTGCGAGCTGCCGGACTAACCTCCTAAGCAGATTTGATGGATGACAAATATTGAGCAGGAATGAAAAACACTGCTCCATTGTGGTAGACAAAACCTAAACAGATCTTAAACTCTCTGTGATCCCCTAGCTTCTGGTATCTTACTATGCAATTCAGCTTTTAACATCTTAGAGATGAAATTGTCTGCAGTACAAATTAGAGGATGCCCATTACATTAAAATACCCAGCATTGCATGGATCATTTCTGCAGCACTTATTTCTCTAGCAACCCAAAAGTCACTGCCAAAAGAGCAAACTTTTTTTTTTCGAAGTAGAATTCATTGGTTTGTTCCTTTTGTAAGAAGTGGAGCTAATAAAGACAGAAATAATTTTTTTTTCTAGAAAAAGATAACTAGGTTGACTATAATTTATTTGCAATATAGTAGCAGCCCATTTTTTTCATGTGTATATCCTGAAAATTGTTACTGCTGCAAAGTTTTTACAATTAAACTTTTCAAATGAGGAACACATTTAAATGACAAATATCTGCAGCAAGGACTGACTGGATTTGCTCGGAGCATAAACTTAAGGTTCCAGTACACTCTTTTCCTACAAAGTTTTTTAACACAAATGGAGAAGGTGAAAAAAAGGGCAGAAGAGTTTGAAGCATATTGGATTGTAGTATTTTGGAAATGTGAGTTCACAGCACTGGTCTCCAAGTACAACTTAGATGTAAGGTGACAGCAGCAAAAGTAACTTCAGTTGTCCAAAGTGAGCTAAATGAGAAAATTGTCACGGATAACAAGTGGAGTAAGGAGAGTGCTGAAATTTACCTTGCGTTGATCATCTGGCATGTGATTAGCTGCACTTTGCAAATGCCACCCAGGTCCAACTAACCAGCTTCTCTTTCAGTGTCGCTTTTTGATCCTATTGTTCTTGTGTGCGTTGTGGATATGTTTGCGTTTCTACAATACTACACTGCTGGTGCAGGAGTTATACGCTGTACTAACGCGTGCAGCTCCCTTTTCTGACACTCGAGAACAGCAAGAATTTGATACAAACGAAGGGCAGATGTTTTTTTCCACAGAAGTGATCCCCGGAGAGTCTTTTCTGAAATGGGAATCTACCATCCAGCTCTCATTTTTCAGCTAGCCATGTAGCTGCATTTATCTTCTGTAAGCTGTAATTTTCCACCAGGGTTGCACTCCCTGTTTTCATGCTGGGTAAGTGGCCCAGATGGCTGTGCCAGAGATCTGCACTGGTGCAGCTATGTCAAGATTTGGGTGTTGACAGACAGCCCTGAAACAAGGGCAGGTGATCTGTAATTTTTACCAGGGAATCTACAAAACCCTCTTGGCAGAGTGGGTCGGTGATGTGTCTGCCAGGTCCACTTTTGCAGCCAGTGCCTCTGGGAGACTGTTCTGGGGGCGTCTGCATGGTGAAAAGGGAGAAGCACACAGACAGCATCACATCGTGAGCCTCGGGAGAGACTGTTCACGTCTGGTTGAGCAATAGGCTTCCAAATGCCTCCTGTCTTAAACCAGAAATCTCTTCTGTGTGCTCCACGGACCTTCTGCAAATCGCTGATTACCTTAGGCATGCATGAAGCCCAGGTTAATGAGATGTGATCCTTGAAACACAGAGGGAAGTGTGTTTGGTTGCGATAGCAAATGACAGAATTGGGTAGAAAGAACTGAATATTATTAGTGTTTTTTTTCCTCCTCTTCATGCCTCTGACATTGTCCCCCCCATACTGTTGGGTACAGAGCTTAAAATGAGACCTTTGTGTCCCAAAGCTCCCTTTCAGATGTGTGGGGGGAAAAAAATCCCTTGTACCATAGAAAAGCAAAACACATTATTTTTTCTTTGTGGATAGGTCAGGCTGCTTTGCTTGCACCTTCCCCTCAGTCTGAGTTATTACAGAAAGTGGTATCTGGTGGTGTGAATAATGCTGCGCTCCTGCCAACGGGCACAGAACACATTTGCTATAGATCTCTTAAATGTCAGAGGTATATAAGGAAGTAATTGGGGATAGTTCAAATCCAAAAAACAAAGGGGCTGAAGTGCAAAATCTGGCTTAGCTGATGTTCGTCCTGAACTTTTATGGACTTCTGAGAAATGAGTGTTCTTGAAAAGCAAATTGCAATTACAGTTTAGCACTGATTTATCATAAAGCAGCTTAACGAGGAAGTTCTACCCAGTGCTTTGTGGGCTGTTACTGAAATGCAGCATTAAATCTTCCAGGGACTGCTAGCACCCCCACACCGCTGCAGGCCTCTTATCAACAAACAGCTTCTCCCTTGCCCAAGAGAAACCGCAGGCAGGAGGCACCAGGAGGCTCTGCAGAAATCATAGCACTGTGCTGAACAGACACCAGAAGTTTGCCCAGTTAAACCTGATAAAATATTTCCACTTTTTTTTCCTATATACATATTTATGTATTATTTTATGTACTAATGGTTGCAGCCCAGTACTTGAGGTCTGTGAAGGGGCACTGTAAACTCCTTGCCACTCTTGGGTGGTACATATTGCTCTTCTTTAGTGTGAAGTAATCACGATTATTCAACCCCTTCTCAATGCGTAGGAGCTTCAGTGCATTTCTGATCCTCCTTTGCAGGAAAGTCCAGAGAAACCTCCAGAACATCCCAGTCCTTTGGTTAAAAGGAAATCTTGGCTTATAGTTTGTTCTCCTTCCCTTTCCTGTCTCTAAATGAATCACAGCATCCCCTCCTACTTACCCAATTTTTTAGCTCTTGCTCTCAAGGCACTGGTGACTCTTTGGCATTTTTCTTCTTCTTCCAGGGCCCCAATCTCCATTTCTCTGCAGCTGTGACTTTACCAGGTCCCTGATTACTTGTAGCTGGTGACTTGCTGCTGAAGTGTTTTCTTTTACATCTGTACTTACTTTACATCTGCCCTTCTCTTCTCATTGCCCTCATACAGTTGACCGTGGGCATTGGAATAACAGAAATGTGATGTGCCGTGTTTTCTGTCCCGTCACGATTTGTGAGAGGGATGTGGCTGACAGTGGGACCCCGTTGCTTTGTAGTGTAGCCTCTGGTTAACTGCTCACTCTGCACATAAACCCTAAGTGGTTTATTCTGCCATGCTTTGCTCACTCACTGTCGGTGATGGTATCTGCCTGCCACCTTTCAGGCTGTGCTTACTGACACCATGAAGTGTCTGAGCAGCATCCATCTTTATAGCACAGTGAATGCCTCTGCAACTGAGGCTCTGTTTTAGTGTTTCTCGAGCAGGTATTAGTGGTAGCAGTGTAGCTGGGGTCGGGAAGCAACGCGTGGCTAGAGCAGAGCAGGAAGCTGCTCATCGTTTCACAGTAAGAATTTCTTCCAACGTGATAGCTTTGGTAACTGTTAGAAATAATGCTCTCTTCCTAATTAGAGTGACTCATGATAACTCTACCATCCTCCAGATAACTCTGCAATTAACTTGTGTCACTGCTATAATTTGTTAAGTATGATTTAATAAGAGAGAGACTAATTTTTGCAGCTCTGTTAAAGGCACATTTGGTTTTTCACTCCATAGACTCAGGAAAGACACACAATTTTTGTTTTATTTCAGGCTAAATGAAATGTAAAAATCCCATGAAATGTAATGGGTTCTATTATACTGGGAGGAATCCCTAATGTTTCATTTCACGTCCTTGTGTTCTACCAGGGAGCGGACTTCACCAAAAGAAGCTGCTGAGAGCGCAGTTGGAACTGCTCATGGTTCAGAGAAGAAAGACCAAGAATTTTAAAAGGGTGGGTGAAACAAAAATACATAAATAAATAAATCCACAACAATAATAAAGCCACCTACAGGGTTGTATCTTAAGGGTTAATTCTTTTTTAGCTGAGCTATGAGCAGAAGTGGGGGAAGACTCTGAAAGCAGCTCCCACACCTGGGGTGCTGCCTTCCTCCCCCCTCAAGCCAGTTGCACCTTTCAGATAGACACAGGACAAGCACTCTAATCCCTAGGGCCCTGCCAGTTCGAGCAGTAGGCCGTGTACTGCTATCTCTAAGTGGGAATAAGAACCTGAATCTTTTTCAGTGGAGAAAAGGATTGTGTTAACTCCAATTTTCCCTTGCACCAAATGACATTTTCTAGCGAGGCACAGTCAGTGGCTGAATTGGCAAATGTAAAAATGCCAGGCAAAAGCCATCATCTTTGGAAGGCCTGACTGAAGCTCAAAGATTAAACATGCAGCAGTTGTAAGGATGAACGGGAAAAAAATCCTCTAATGACATGAAGTAATTATTGTATTTTCTCTGTTTATAATATTGCCCTGTAATAATAAAAAAAAAAAGCTCAGTAATTTGGGTTGATGCTGTTGCAAATGTTTTGCATAGAGCTTCAATCTGTCCGAAACCTTTCTACCAAAAGTGGCAAAAAGATCCAGATTTGGGTTCTAAGTTTGGTTACAGTTTATCATCGTTGGTCTAATTCAGACTTTTGCAAGTTATGGAGAAATGGGGAAATAGGAGCTGAGCCTATGCACTTTGGTAATTCGGAAGAGTCAGAGTTGTCCAGAGATAAGTTTCAGACTTGTTTCTAGATGATAGAGTTGTTTATCTTTCTAAAGCCCTGAGGCAACAGTGTTGAGATGATGAAGGAATTAATGGGTTTGTATCTCCCTGTGGCTACCAGAGAAGCCTAATGGATGCATCAAAGTGCTATAGGAAGAACATTCTGCAATCATAAACAACATCCTGGTAATAAAAAGTAAAGAACCCCGATTAAAGACGTTGTACCGTTTTATTGGAAGATGTGTAAACAACAGTTTGACAATACGCTTTGTTCATGGAATTTATTACAGCCCGGCAAAGCCTTGTTTGTATTCCAGAAGAGCTGAGAAACTCTCCTCAGGTGGCTCCCGTTGTGTTGAGAAACAGATCGATTTTTAGATGAGTCTCATTGGCACTGGGTATATCTTCCAATGCTTCTTGTTGCCTTATTTCTCAATGTCTAATCCCCTCGTGGACCTGCACTTTTTTTCTTTTAATCTGTAGGAAGTTTGTCCTCATTCTACAGAACTGGAAGGGAGGCCCAGAGCCTGGCGTAAGGCGTGATGTGGCTTGCCCAGTGTCACGCAGGTGACAGAGGTGGCGATTAAACCACGGTTAGTTTGTGTTCTCTGCTTTGCTCTCTAGACAAGTGGTCACCAGCCTGTGTCTTGTGAGTAAATGTTGCCTTTCAAACTTGCCTATGCTCATCTGAAGCTGTTTCTCCCACTTTGTGGATTAACAGGCCTGGTATGATGACAACTGGCAGTATGTTACCTGACCAGCATGTTTCCCTTGGGTTAACGAAGACTAGGAGGAAAATGCTCAGTCTCTTTCTTATCCTCTGAACTTGGTAGGTTGAAGATGTCTGGAAAAGTCTTTAAGAAGCATCTGTGAACTGCTTTGTTTTTCACCCATTAGTGGTGAACTTCCAGTACCTACACTTAGGAGAGTCCACTTGCGTTTTACTTAGGCGGTTTAGGGATGTGCAAACCTCTAGACTGCTCTACAGGTGGCATGCGGGATGCAAAGCTGCTGATCCGTTCCTTCTGGAGATCAAACTCTTGTAAATTCGCAGTGGTATTGTGCTGCCAGGAAACAGATGAGGAGGCTGATTGACACGTCCTTAGAGCGAAACGCTTGATCCCTGTCTCTCTAGGTCAAGATTGAAGCAGACAGGTAAAACAGTTGAAAGGAACTTTTTGCACCCCAGCCCACGAGGGACCTGCACCGTGCGAAAGTGATGAGATTCCTTTGAGTGAAATGCTGATTGAGGTGGGCGTCGGGTTCTTGCTGTTCTCTTGCACAGGTGAGAAGCAGCTGCACAGTCTGTGCAGCGTGTAGATGAGGAAGCAGACCGAATCCCCTGCAGATCAGCTGCTCCCATTTTGTCACTGCTGCAGGATGGATTCGTAAGGACCTCCACCGGCTGAAAATGGGTGTCTGCTTGTGTCTGTCACAGGCAGGAAACGGGGCTGCTATTAGCATTCTTCTGTTCTTTCTAATAAATCTCTTTCCACTTGCCAGAAAAGAGGCTTTTGCCTCTAGCGGTTTGTTCTTATTACAGAAAGCATATTGAAGAATTAGAAAAGGTGTGGGAGAGACTAACTAGTAGGATAAAAGGTCTCGGTGGTTTAGAGCTGTGTGGAGAGGTTAAGAAAATTAGGCTTGAATTCATTAGAAGACAGGAGATTAAGAGAGGACATGATTGAGATGTAAAATCCTCGATGGGGAAGGTGGATAGAGCCGAAGCTGTGTGGGAGCAGGTTAGAAACAGGAGCATATGAACTGAAAGAACGGGGAAAACAGAGATGGAGGAGGATGGAAAACTAATGCATCGAGTGGATCTTTAAAAGGAATTGCAAGCAATTATTTTTTGCTGCACAATATTCAAACAAGGATAGGCAAAAGAAGAAAGAACTGGAAAACCTGGGGAGACCAAGAGGGAAGCAGAGATAGGGTGCCACTTCAGAGCCTGGTGTCGACACAGGCTTAGCTGTCATAAGACAGAGAGATCCTGACGTGGCAGCAGGTGGTCGATGTGGATGCTGTTCCAGAGGCGAGTGTTTTTTACTGGGTCTCATGTGAACATGTAAATGCGCCCGTGTCTTGCTGTAAGACCAGATCCTTCTCCTCACATCCTGTGTCTTGGTGTTACATATGGGCATCCCCAGCAGTTGTGCTCAGTGGTTTTGGTTTTATTCCAACTTTGCTCAGCAAATCTAATCAGAATCAAATGGCTGCCTTTCACAGATGCTACCAAACTCTCTATGAGAAGCTGCTGGAAGAAGCTAAATAAACCTTTTTCTCACCTGAACAGAAGCCATTTTAGAACCGCCAGGTGATCTCGCAGCTCGTGAGATTTAAATTACAACCAGACCAAAAACCGAACAAACAGATTCTTAGATATCACAGCAATTTTTGCCCTTATTGTTGGGTAGGTCAAAGATGGGTGTTTCCAGGGGCTGGCATTTCCTGGTTCCTGGAGCTGGCACTAGAAGGAAGGATAATGGACACAACTGCTGAGCATCTGCTGGGCACAGGTGCAGAAGGAAGGAAAATCTAAAGCCTGGAAAGATGTGCTGGACTTACCATTAGCAGGAACACTTTGGAGGGAGCCTACAAAGAATTCAGTTTGTCTGTTTGATTTCCCAGCCTGTGTGCCATTTAGGACAAGGGTTGCAGACACCACTCACATTGGGCCAGCATTACTTGTACAGGTGACAGCTTCCATTTTGAAACTGCAAATGGACAGTAACTGCAAGGAAAATGTCCTGGAGAAGTGAAAGGGCTGCTGCAAAGACATGTTAATCGGCAGCCCTTCTCTGTGCTCAAGTCATGCCTGCATGGTGTACGCTCATGACTTTGAAAATGGCCATGCAACAAAGCGCAGCTTGCTGCAGGCAGTTCTGCAGGTAATGTTGGGGAAGTGGCCAGAGCCAGGCCTTCCGTTTAGGGGGCAAACTGCTCCTGCCCATCTCTTTCATTGTCTCTGTGGGGTCCTGCTGCAACTCCCCCAATTGCTCCAGAGGAGAGGCACTCAAGTTGTTAACCTTAAGTGCAGTTTGTTCAGCTGAACCATACAATAAAACCACCTTGTATGACTATAGTTTTTGTGCTCTCTGAGGGAATCCAAAGGTGGCCCCCAACTACCTGCAGCTCCCACTGCTTGCCCACCCTGGTTCCCTCGTGCACTTGTCACTCCTGGATTCAAGGAGGTAGCAGTCAGTGTAAATTGAAGTGGTCCCTGGCACAAACAACATCATCCAACCCCCTGCCTGAACACTTTAGCTCAGGTACGTGCACAATTGCAGCTGAAAGATACCTTTGGTACCCCTTTAGCTTCTACTGGTTTCCATCTGGGTCAGAAGCCCAGAGGGAATTTCCCATAAAGCAAATGCAAAAAACTGAGTCCTCATATATCCCTCTGGGTCGTGTTTGCTCTCGTGCTTTGTCCTCTCTCCAAAGATGGAGAGATTAATATCCTGTTAGCTCAGGGCTTCTTACTGCCAGCCTTATCACGTTATTAAATGTAATGCTGGATTGCTACTGGGTCTCGGTTGAATGAGAAAGAGCAGGGTACAGAAAAGGCTGAGAATCGTGGTGCTATCCTGTACCCCACAGCATCCTTCCTTGGCTTGTGCTGGCTTCTTGCGGCATTGAATTGCCATTCTTCAGAGCCAGAGCCCAAGCTCTCGCTGGGAGGGAGGTGTTCAGACATGTAATTGCCTGTGTGTATGAGCCTGGGGGAAAGGTTGTGTCTTCTTTCCAGCATCTGCCTGGTGCACAGTCTGGATAAATAAATAAGCCTGCAGCCTCTAATAATAAAATATGCTTATTGCTTCAGCTCTTCTGCTGAGTTATAACTTTGGAAGTCAGCGTAGCCTCTGCATCTTCTGTAAGAAATTCCTGCAGCTGAGGCTTGTGACACAGCTGTATTTTACATGGGTGAAGCTCCAACTATAAATTGCACTGCATTAACTGTTGAGCTCTTTGCTTCTAAGGTGTCTCTTTAACATTTGGCAGCACTGAAAGAATCAGCAACAGAGGATGAGAATAGGAGCACTGCATTTTCAGGTCAACTAACAGAACCAGGCTGTGTTTTTTCCACTTTCTTGATTCTTAACACCAGTATAGTTGCAACTACAAGCTTGAGTCCTATCTGAGAGAGAAGAGGGGATCAAACGCCTTTAATCACTTACTGGAAATGTGGTTATCATACTCTGAATGTCACTTTTATTGAAGAGAAATCAGTGTGTATTTTTATATGACCCCATACTGCTTTTATTCTATTAGTTTCATGCCCATTACCGTCTTGCTTCTTTATATCTGATGAAGCTTTCACTCAATAAAATTTACGAGCTTTTTTATATCCTACCATTCATATCAATACAAATCAGCATGACTCTGATTAAGCATAAGATCCCTGGCAACACTGACTGTTTTTATTGTCTACCTCCATCCGGGATTGCCTTTGGAGTTTACCAGCGTAGGAGACAGGGAGCTGTAAGAGCTTTTCAGCACCTCTGGCAGGCCGCGTGCCCTCAGTCACATCGCTGAGCCTGGCTGCTTCGTCTGTCGGTACAGGATACGTGGGGGTGTTGCTTTGGGGGCAGGCTGTGTGCAGCGTAGGTGGATTCCACCTCTGTTGGACTATATAGATGATCTTTATCACAGTTATAAATAATAAATATTGCTAGGCTGGTAGGAGAGCTGTATTTCCGTCTGTGGGGCTGTGTGCGCAGACCTGAGTGCAGAGCGAGCCGGGAAGCACTGTGCTCTGCTCCCAGTTGAAACTGGTCTGGTGTTTCTTGGCACTGATGTTCTCCAGCTCTGCCCGTGTTCATTTAGTTTCTCAGGTTAAGTGGTAGCTGTTAATTACTTTGCACATATGCTGGGTTTTCATTACAAGGGGCAGACTGCCTGGCTCAGTGCGGCTCTGCACTGCTGATGGGGACAGCTCGTTTCCTCCAGCAGCGTGTCAGAAGGACGCTTTTGCAGTGGATCTGTGCGGTCACGGTGCCCTGTTGGATGTCACCGGGTCTTGCAGGACCACAGGCTGCTCCAGCCTGTCTCCTCGACGCAGCAAGCACTCACTGAAGCTCTTTCCAGAAACGGAAACATAACGCAACTGTTCTTCTGCACACCAGAAAAAGATCAGCCCTTCTAACAAAAGCTTTTCATGGGCCAGCAGGCAGGGAAAATGTTTGCTTCTCCTCAGGCAGAAAGCCATCAGTCCTGTGCTGGGGTTAATTAGTGAAATTCTCATTAAGTCACTGCACAGTGGTGCCGCTCTGCACCAGGTGAGGAGCTGCTCCATGTGGAGCTGGTTGACGTGGCAGAAAGTCGGGGTGGCTGTACACTGTGAGCAGAGCCCAGAGTAAAACCATGCACTCCTGGTACCAGTCTCATCTGGGTATCTTCTCCAGTACTTTATTTTTGAAAAGAATCTGTCTAAATATGCAAATCTTACCATGCATGTGTTATATTATCTGTACCTACCTTTGTGGTGTGTGATGGGGGGTTGCTGAAGCCTGCAAGAGCCAGCAGCAGGTGGGTAAGCCCCATACTGGCTGCTGTAGTGGGATCCCCTGGGGAGGAGGAGTATGGGCATCATGCTGTATTTCGGTCCTAGGGGAGTGGGTTAGGAAATAGGGTTATTCCACCTTCCACCTAGCAAACACAGCGTTTGTAGGAAAATCTATCAAACATACCCAAAATGTAGTCTTTAAATTTTTGAAACATTTAAAGCTCTTTTCAACTCTGGTCATAAATATATATGTTCTTAATATAGTATCTTAACATTTCAACTTCTCTATCACTTTAGTCTCCCAGTTACCCCATACCCACACAGATATGTTATTTCACTTTAATGTCTGAAAATGTTTCTAGATTAAATGAATGAATCATCCTCTGAGTCTACACAGACATGAGTTTAGTGTTTTAGCTTTCCTGCATGAAATCTTTTTATTTATAACTCTCTCCATTTTTCTGTCTTGATTCTCAGTGGTATCTACATTTAAGTACAGTAAGCTTAGAGCAAAAAGTTTATGGGGCAATATCATGATCTGTGCTGCTTTGTTACAGAGATGTATGGATCAGCAATATTAATTAAGAAGGGAACATCATAATATTGTTAAAACACCAAAGTGTTTGCCCTATTTCTCTTCCTCCTTCCTCTAGCTAAGCCAATGCAGTTGTAAACTTGATACTCATTCAGGGAAAACACTTGGCACATTACAGGTTTGAGTTTATTAGATAAACAGAGTCAAATGTATTTTGGTCCTTTATTGTCCTAATAATACTGGAGAAATCTTGGTGTATTCAAAGCAGAAGTGCCTAATAGTGGACAGGCGTGGGGGGAGCTAATAACTTTTCTGCTGTTAGTAGAAAACATTCCTCATCACATGCAGTTCAATGGCAAAGTGCTATTCTTATTAGGCGCTTACCTACCACGACTTCTGATTTTAATGTCTAGCTACGTTGAGCTGGGAGGCAATATGCTACACACTATGGATTAAAAAGCCTCTTACATGGCTAGAGTGTCGACGAACACATCAGCGTTTTGTGAATAAACTGTATGCTGTCTCTTCCTGGGGTCAGGTGCACAAGGGATGAGATTCTCCCAGCTCGATAAGCTGATGGTTGTCACGATAGCCCCAGACTTGTGCAGGCTAATGCCAGCTGGCTGTACAGAGCAGGGCTGGCTAATCTGCATGCAGAAGAGCCCCTTCCTTGTCATTTAAGTGGGGAAGCCTCTGGGATGAAATGCAGAAGCTGTTTTAATGCTCTGGAGCAGTGCTGCGTGGTACTCGGCTGCAAGAAAATCAGTGCGTTGGAAAGACGGACTGTCAGAGGGGAACAAAAGCCTGATCGTGTGGAGTGATGGACGAACTGTGATGGTTTGTCACCACATCTCTGGAGATTGTTCTGGTTTTTCTTCTCCAGAAAATGAGCATTTCAGCTTCATTTGCAATCTTTTGCAATTTCTGACAAAGGGCGTCACTCAGTGTTTTATTGTCACGCTGTAAGGCCACTGGTGGCTTTTAACCTGCTGCAGACTGACATTGCCATTTTTTTGCCTTTCTGTGGTGGATCACAATAAATTATTTGACCCACTGAGCACAGTGAGGGTCCAGCAAGTGTGTAAGTGTTCCTGAGTAATTTAAGAGAACCTGCCAAAGTAAGGAAGAAAAAGTAGCAAGATGTACACAGCTGTTGTAGAAATTTTAGAGTGCTCACCATCATCACAGCTCTGGAAAAAATAGTTTCAGTCTATCTAGGGCTATGGGACTACCAGCTTAGGGTTGCAAGGGTGAAAGACATGACTGGCTCAAGAGATATGATGGAAAGTGCTTTGGGAATGGATTCAGCAGCTGAAGAGCCCTCGGATGCAGTGAAGCTAAAGGTGTAGAGAGGCATGTCAGTGACCCTGTAAAGAATTGCCTTTTCCAAGTCATCTGTGAAATCATCAGAATGACAGTTCCCACCTCACAGTCAGCTGGTGCTTAAGAACTATGGAAAGCTTTAGATGCAGATTCCTTTTTTTGGTTAGTTCAGGTAGGAGGAGGGCTGAGTGAGGTTCACGGTGCCTTTAACTTTCTAACACCAGTCTGCATGTGGCATGTAAAAGGCGATCAAAGTCCAGGCCTTCAGAGGAGCATTTCAGTAGAGCAGTGCTCCATTGTAGCCTACAATATCATCTCATTTTTTGTGTTAATGAATGGTTCTCTTTGCCAACCATCATGTGTTTGTTTAATATATATATATATACATAGTTCAGCTGTTGAGCCTTAGAGCCGCATCTGTTCTCAGTACAGTGTTGCCTTAGGAGGGGAAGATCTTAGCATTTCAGAGGATGGGAGGAAATGAGGCTTGCAGATGTAAACGTGAAGCATCATAGTGGACACGCGTGGCAACCATATCTGCAGCTAAAGGACATCGCTGGTCACCGTACCTTAGGATTCACTCACACTAGTCTAGGTTTTGCTGCCCTCATTTCACAATGCAACTGCACGTCCATTTTTTTTTCCTTCCCTGGCAATTACCTGAAACAATTTCCCTCATACCTCTATTTTTTAATAGCAAATTGGAGTTTTATTAGGAGGAGATGCATTTCCTTTTTGTGCTGTTCTGTGACGAGCGTGGTGGGAGTGTTTGTCTCCCCCAGCTGCCTTCCTTGTGGCCAGCTGCAGAACGATTGGTGAGACACCATCTGGCTTTCCCTAATTTTCACCAGCTGTAGGTATAATCAGCAGGATGATTGCAAAGTCCCTCTTTCTTCCCTACAAAGACTCTGGAAAACAAACGCAGTGATGCATGGATGCGTAATGGGAGATTGAAAACAAGCCGTGGTTTTCAGAACGGTACAAGAGCTGCATTAAATTATTCTTGTACCCGTTTAAAAGCACTTGGGTTAATGTGCACCCAGTGAGCGCACTGCTGATGTTCAGCTGCTGCAGCCTGTCTGGAGCTGGCATTTCTCAGCGCCATTGTGTCGGGGAAATGGAGACATGCACAAGTACTTTGAGGTTTCGTGTCTGCCTCCTAGTACTCATAAGGCACAAAGAGCTTCCTTTCTATTTTTTTTCACGTTCAGATGCATTTAGATTATAATATTTTAGGTAAGGGAAAGTTTTCTTAAGCATATGGCTACTGAGAACAGCGTTACCCCATGTAAAAGCCAGCAAGGGTTAACATAAGGGTTAACTTTTGCTTATCTCGAGGCCCATTGAGTCAGTAACAGCAGCAGGATTAAGCCCTGCCTGTGCTCCTTGGCAATTGTGCTCTCTCCACTATGCCTGCCTCATTAGGGCTGATGCTTCAGATGTGCCGAGCACCTGTAGCTCGTATCGCCTTCAGCTGCTAAATCATTCAGTAGAGCAGATCTTCCAGAACAGCCCATAGGTAGAGGGGGGAAGGTTTCTTTGCTTTTTACTTTGGAGTTGACCTGGATTTTAGGGGATGTGAGCGTGATGTGCTTTTTTGACACCAGTCCCTGATGGCGTGAGCTCCTACTCCTGCTGTTTCATAAAATCAGGTAGGACACCAGGTTCCTAGTGGCCTGAAGCCCTGCTGGATGGGCAATGAAGGGTTGTCTGGGACTGGTGAAATACTGCGGGACTGAAGTGCTAAAATTGTTTAAAGCCGCATATGCTGTAAGCTTCTGTAGTGTAGGTTTTTGGAACATCCTACTTGCTTGCGTTTGAATTATTTAAGCAGTGTAAAGTACAAATAGCTAACAAGGCACCTTAATAATAGATTGTAGGGATAAGGACTATGGCAAGCCTGCCTAGAGATGTAGAGGAGTATCAGTCTGGAAAGAGGATTATTTAAAGGTGTGTAGCGTTTATGGTCAACTCTGCATTTCACAGTTTGGTTTGGTTTGTAGTTAAAGCAGCCAGTTATTTTCCTCAGTCAAGTCCAGCAAAAACAGTTGTTTTAGTAAAAATAAAATTGCATGTTTCCTTCCTGTGTGACTGAAATTAATATGGTCCAGAGAGCAATTTGTGAATGTTCCAGACGGGATAGATGTTTCCCTGTTACTTAGTTGTTTTAATAGGGCTTCTGGGAGATGCGGGAGGCCCTGCACTATCCCATGACCACCTCTCAGAGGCCGGAGTTTCAAATGCTTAAGGGACGGAAATGGTAACTGGGAAGCTAAATGTCTATTTAGAATATGTGGGAGGGAAAGGTCTTAATTTAAAGTATCAGCAGTGGTCTGGTGACAATAATACGTGGCTGGTATCTGTGCCCGTGCCGATTGGTGCTTTACTGTGAGTGTTTCAGGCTCCTGAAATGTCGGGGGGCCAGGCTTGCCTTTGACCTCTTGCAGGGCCATATGAAACATCCAGTTTGTCCTTGAAACACCACCAACATAGCGAAAGAAACACGCGTGTCCCTGAAGAAACGATAGTTGAGCAAACCTGGAGAATGCAGCTGTGGGTAGGGTGCGTTTAAGTTTCAGCACTGGGAGGACTGCAGATATCTCAGTCATCAAAGTTGGCAGGTGACTCTTCTGCTAAGCCTGAGCTGCTCGCAGGTTAGATCTATGGCAAGATCTATAGCAAGCAACAGTTAAGGAATTGATTGCTGTCATGTGAAGAAACATCACGTTTTGAGAATAAAATATAATGTAGGGGGGAGGGCATGTGTTTGATTTTGATAAGACCAATGTTAGTGCTCGGTTCTACTCATATCCAGCCTATTAATCCTGCTGCCAGTTCAAAGTAAAACTAACAAAAAAGCCAAATGCAAAACCAAAAGAATCTCTCCGTTGTGTGCAGCAGAAATAGCTGCATAAAGGCCGTTCAGTGGAATTTGAATTTCTGATTAATTAGACTGCAGTGTTAATTAGTGCCAGTAGTCCTGAGACAAATCCAATAATTAGCGAGGTGCATATCTAGTGGGGAAGCCCAGCAGAACACCTGTCTGAGAGTGGCTCCTGGATGTAAATGAAGGACTTGGTGTGTTGTGGCAGCGCTGGTTCTCTTCTCTGGTGGTGTGCCTTGTCCTGCCACCCTTTGTGTGTGTGTGTTTCAGTCCAGTCCGTGTGTGTAAGCAACTTCTCTGAACTCATAAAGTATGACTTTCAACTAGGCTGACAGTGCTAGGTATTAGTCTAGCAAAGGTGGAAATGGTGATTATTGTTGGAACATGTATTTCCTCTCCTTCCTGAGGCTCTCATCTGCTGGGGAACTCCCTGTGGGGTTTTCTGCATTCATGGCAATATTGGTAAATGAAGACTTGTCTCTTAATTAAACACCTTTGTGTTTTGGCCCCTTTTCCCCCTTTTGAGGAGGGGTTTAGCTTTTGGTCTGATAAGTTATAGAACTGAACTTAAAGATTTTAGGCTTATGGGAAGTTTGGTGTGAAGCGGTAGCCAAGGTGTGTGGCATTAGAGGAAAATGTGTGAACGCAGCTCTGAGCACTATTGAGTTGCCCTAGGAGCAGAGAAATACTGTCTTCATTCCTACCGAAGACTGTGTGTTAAGAACGAAAACCTCTGTGTCCTGAACAGATGCACTGTCTGCTCGGAGATCATTGTCTTTTTCTGAAAAACAGACACGTTCAGGATTAAGATTTCCCTTGCCTTTAATTAGAGATGTCACTGGTTGAATACCAATGCGGTGCTGGAATGCCCAGATGCCCTTTGGAGCAAGCTTCATCCACATTGAATGCCACAGGTTCCTCTGTGCAGTGATCTCGCCAGCAATGCAAAGCGTTGGCAATTTAAGTTTAGGCAGTAGGAAAGGTGAAGGAAAAAGTAGGAGCTTCAGGGCAATTTATGCTGTCTGAATTTGACACTTGGTATTGACATAGCTCTCACCTACTTAGGGTCAAGAGGAGTGATGCTGCAAACCAGAGTTTAAAAGTGCTGGAGAAAAGGGGATTGTTGCTGGGGAAATGGGCTCATTTAGTAGTTTGTTTCTCCACCTATCCGCATTGAGTTGCACACAGCCGTACTGAACTTGGTACAAATAGGGAGGCAAAACGCATCCCTTGGCCACGAGCCAAGCAGACTCAGCAGGATCTTGGAGGAAAAATAACGCGCCAATCAACTTAGCAAATAAAAGTGAAGATTTGTGTCTTTCCTCCTCTGAGATCTGATGGTTTTTAAAAAGTCTTGTGACCAGAAACCTTAAAATCTTCCCATGCAGGTTGATGGGCTCAGGAGCGCTCCACAGCACTGCTCTGGTTCCTGGGATTTTCAAGAAAATTCAATCTAGCTTTATAGTGTTTTGTACAAGCAAATAAAAATACCGTGTAGGACACAAGTTAAAGTACTGTGAAAAGCAACCGTGGTATAAGCTACTATTTCATCCTGTCAGTGCCTTTTGGGCATGGAGATTTATTTTAGAAACTACACGTGAGAAGATGTTGTTAGGTGGGGCAAATATCTCTTGCTACACCCACAGCTGTCAGTGTAAGAAAGAAAGAAAAAAATGTTTTGCGGCATACAAGCCTACGGCTGGTGATGAAATATAGGCC
Source organism: Cygnus atratus (assembly GCF_013377495.2). NCBI lineage: Eukaryota > Metazoa > Chordata > Aves > Anseriformes > Anatidae > Cygnus > Cygnus atratus. The sequence continues at coordinate 8,651,838 of NC_066378.1, forward strand.
GGTTCTGTAGTCCTGGGCCCTCAAGTGAAGGGGAATTGGGCACCGAATGCCTGGCATGGCTATGTTTTAGACTGGCTGACAGAGGTAAAAATGTTAAAGGTTGGCAGTCCTAGGTACCCACAGAGCTACAATCTCTTACCAGAATAGTATCACGGCCAGGCCTTTTTTTCTTTCTTAGCTTAAGCTATGTAGTACTGGTCGATATCGTTATTAAAAGGAAGAAGGCCATGAGTGTGACTTATCCAGAGCCTAATCAGCACCTTCCTTGCTGCAGCTTCATCTGGGTTAAAGCATTTCCACGTTTTGAAGCTGCACCAATGAAAATGGCTTGAGTACCCCTAAACTGCCCAGGGGTTCAGGCGCAGCTGAACGTCAGGCCTGCTCTGCCTGTGTGGCACGGAGGAGCTCTTCTTAAGCAAGCTGAAGGAAGGGTGGCAAAACAAAGGTCAGCTTGTCCAGGAGCCAGGCCTGGGAGATGCAGTGCTGGGCTTGGGGCTTGAATGCCAAGCCTGGCTTGGTGCTCTGCCACCACAGCACCAGCTTTGGTGCTGGATGATGCTGTGTAGACATATTATTGGGCGAAGGCTTTACCTTTATACATCTTCAACATGAAGTTACCTTATCTCTGTATACATACTCAAAACTCTGCCTTTCTACATAGACAAAATGCTGAGTTGTCCAGAGCAGGACGTACACTGAGATTTCTCCTGGGACTCTGCTTTCAGCTGGGTTAAGTTGTGTAGCTCACTGCAGCTGTTGGCTGAATGCACCCACAGCTATCAGTGTAAGGAAGCAAGCCACTGTAATCACAAAATCTATAGCTTTATGGAAACTAGAGTCAGAGTGCAAGTGAACCTGTGGACCCGCAGTCTATCATAATAGCCTCTTCAGGTCGATAAATGCTGTGAACAGTAAGCCAAAGCTTCCCTTTCTAACCTATCTCCATTTTAAGAAAGGGCAAATGCTAAGGTTAAATGTAAACAATGCCCTGTTGATGGGCACGATGAAACTTCCCACATGCAAGGGCTTGTGGTTAAAGTGATTGCGAGCTGTTAAGTCATGTCAACAGTGCTGCCCCGGAGCCATCTAAATAGATGGCATCTGAATCTGAGATTTTTCTGAAGGTTTCTCGGTTTGCTGGAGGCCTTCTGCCTTTTGGGTGTTACCTGAGCTCTGGAGGAAGAGCAGGAAAATCGTCAACTCTTCTTGGAAAAGGCACCAAGGTTTTTCTTGGTGCCCCTGCCCAACCTCGAGGGGAAAAAAAAAAAAGGAAAAAAAAGTTTCTTCGTTTCTGTACACATCAAGGTGGGGGACCTCCTGCAGGAAAAAGTCCCCAATACTTGGAATCCTCTTGCACTAGGAGGAAACTTGTAACAAATTCTCTAGCAGAGGCATGGGAATGGGCATTCTCCTTTGATGCCCTTTCCAAGTAGGGTTTCTACAGAGCTGAAATATGACAGGCAAGGAAATGTGACATAGGCAATGAAAAAAAAGGCCAGTTAGGAGACACTCAGCATATGTTTCCCTTTGTAGCATGCAATGATTTAAGTGCACGAACCTGAGTTGTCTATTCCTGATGAATCTCTTCGAGATTGCTGGATTTGGAGAGTGCAGAATTAATGCTTCCTTATGGGAAATGTTCCAGCTTAATTTAGACTTGTGTAATTCAGTGCATTAGAAGTGGCCCAAAGTGATACTTCTTGCTTTGTTAGTTTTGCTTATTTCCTAAATAAAAGGGCAGTTGCCGTGCAAAGTACCTTTGAGAGCCATCAATGTTTGAAATATCAGTAAATAAATTTGGAGTGTTCATTGCCTGTCTGGAATCACACTGTAAAGTGTTCAGAAAGGGGGCTGTCAGTTTGTTTTCAGACTGTATACAGAGCATGAGGTGCTGATCTGTGACTTGTTTCAAGTGGATGACTAAAGAAAAGACACCTTTACTTGACATTAAAATGAATTCTCTCAAACCACTTTGTTCTTGATGCCCCTTTCCAAATCTTACGTGATGTCACGAGCAAGTTCAGATGCTTACCTGAGTGAAAGGAAGACAAATGGGAGGAACTGAAATTTCCATAGGTGAGTTCGAAGCAGCTTCCATAGGAGACCAGGCAGTGAAGGTCCTCAGGAACACGGTCGATATAATTTGCCCACTTTTGGGGAGGTGGGGGGAAACAAGTTATGAACACATGGTGATTGCTTTAGGCATTTGGCAGGCTGGATTTGCTCCTGGGACAGCCTGTGCTGGGACATGGTTTTGAAGACCTCTCTCCAACTCCTGATAGCTCGCGTTAGCTTTTATTTTCCCCTTGTGCGGACTTCTAGGAACTGGTGCCTGAAAGGTCTGGCTAGTGACAAATACTTGTAATAAAAGATCACTTGAATACCTGTGGTTTCTGTCTAGGTTCTTTTAAGGTGAACCTCCGGGCTGCTAGGTGCTTTGGTGATGAAACAAGCTATTAGCTTTTTACTCGCAATTTCATTAGGTATAGAGGGCTGGATTTGCTCGACCGGAGGATGCTGGAAGTGATCCAGTGTTGTCAAAGTCCTGGACTCGTACTCATTGCCCTCAGGAAGTAATTTGGAGGGGTTTTACCGGAACTTTTCTACCAGGGAAAAGCCCTCCATTGGGAAAAGAGGAGCTTGATTGAAGACGACTGAGCATTGATAGCTAGGGTTCGGTATGCTCCTCGAGGGGGGTGTGCTCTGTCCCCAGGGACACCCAGCAGAGCTGAGACAGCCAATGCAGTATCTACAGGAATGGCTGTGGGATGAGCTTTTACCAAGCTCTCTGTGCCTGTGTGCCTGGCCTTAGGCTATCTGGGTTCTGCTGCTGAGATGCAGCCTTTGGGTACCTGGGCAAGGCAAGAGCTTTTGCTAGAAGAGGTGATTTTTTTCCAATTCACTATTTGTGCTCACAAGCTTCTTTCAGGTTTCAGTCTAATGGTCTTTATTGAGACAGAGGCATGCATTTCTTCTTTTATTTTAGGAAAACTGCTTGTCACTTCATTAGACTGCTTACAGCTGAGTGATGGGGAATTCAATTTTCTTCCTTTCTTTGCTAGCATTGAAGAATCCTTCCTCATCTCTCGTGGCACCCCATCACACGGGAATGATGTTTGTGCTACAGAGATGCTGTAACACAACTCCTCAGCTCAGTACTAACAAGCCTTCTCTTATTTTGGTTAGGTGTCACCCACGGTCTTTCCTCCTGAGCTATAAAATCTTTGATTTATCTGTTGCTTGAACAGCTTAGTGACTTAATACTATTTTTTTTTTCCTTTTTAAATAATCCTGGAAGGGTCAAGAACATGGACAGCACTGGAGGTGATGAAGGCATTTCACTGTGTGATAGTGAGGTCTTTGTCACTCCTGACGTGACTGCTGAGTAGGGTCCCGTTTCTCAGCTGGTAAGATACTTGAATGGAGCATCAGTGGACTAATGCACTTGAGTAAGCAGGGCAGCACTCACCCTAGAAGTAGAGATTACTCCCCTCTTTCTGAGGAGGAAGAAGGGTTTTAATCATACAGGTTTTATGAAGAAGTCAGCACCTGATGATGTAGCAAGAATACCAACAACTAAATTTGCACGAGGGGGAAGGTTGTCTATGCTAGTACCAGAGCACTTTGGAAGAACAAGGACATCACTAAATTCTTTGCTATTTGATTCACATATGGCTTCCTAAGGAGTAACAGTATTGAATCCACATCCACAGGAAGGAGGGGGAGCAGTATAAATAAGCCTGCATCAGATCTATGAGAACCGTGTAGTCAGAAGAGGGTGAATTTTTTAGTCTGGCTGCTCAGGTGACAAGAAGCCGGTTGTCTATGATGTTATACTGTCACTGTCAAGTGTGAGAGCCTACTGAATGGAAACAGGCAAAACACCAACCAGCAGTACTTAGTCATTTATCTTCATAAAGTTTAGCTGTCCTTGCATTAGTGGCATGTGGCTGAGGATGATTACTGACAGCAGAATGAGTCTAAACAACACCTCAGCTGTCTGTGTCAGATAACAAACAAACCCAACGTGTAATCCAAACAGTTCTGAAACAGGAGGAAGCTGCCAATATTTCAGAAGCTTATTTTTTTCTAATTATTGCTGTTTCAAGAACTTAGTTCTAGAGGTTTCTATAAAACAATATATATTTTTTTAATTTACATTCAAAATGCAAAAAAAAAAAAGCTCAGTTCTTCAGTGCTGCATATTTTTTTATAATTGGACTTTCTTTTTCAAAACAATGATAAGGTTGCAAGAGAGATTTGCCTGGAGAAGATTTAAAGCACATCCAGTTGTCAGTATTGTTAAGCAGGGAGTAGTCTTTTACTAGTGCACAGCTTATTTTGGTAGCTTAGAGTCTCTCTTTCTGTAAGTATGCATATGCACACACAGGCATGTAGAAAAGAACTCCAAACAAGAGAGGAGATACAGGGAGTTCGAGGTGAAGCCATTTTCATTTTCTAGACTTTGAGGAATTTGGGTTCCCTTTTTTTTTTTTTGTGGGAGAAGCGAGTTGTGAGGCATTGGGATATTTCTTTCTAAACAATTCCCCTTTGTATTTGGCATCATTCCAAAAAAAAAAAAAAAAAAAAAAAAACTTAGAAATTTGCTCTGTGTCCATGGGTTTTAGAGGAACATCAAGCTCCATGATCTGAAGCTTCAGTTTCAACGTTTCCCAGATTGAACAAATAGTCCTTGGTGCCTCCCAGCCAGGGTGACTCCCTCCCTATCCTCATTTAGCCCAGTGCTGGAACAGAAAAGTTTCAGTTCATTTTTATTTTTTTTTCTTACCCCATCCAGTGATCCATCATTCCCCTTATCTATGAAATGAATAACTTCCATCAGAGACCAGTCTTGTCTCTTGGTACCTGCCCTTGAAGTCTCAGAAACTGAAAAAAGAAGGGAGTATAGCAGTCCATCGGAAAACTTATGTTCCACAACTTTATATCACTGCAATTATAGGGTATAGCAATTTTCTGCCGCTGTTCTCTAGCTGACCTATACCTATAATAGAAAACTTTCTCCTATATTTCTCATAGTCAAAAGTTGCCTTATCTTCAAGGACCAAGAAAATCGGTTCATTACTCAATGAAAGACAAGGAAGTGTCAACCCATGCTATAGGATGTTGTGTTTTCTGTTTTTTTTTAAGTGGCCCTTACTGAACACAAATCTGTAAGGGGAAAAAAGAAAAGAAAAGCACATCAGCTTTTCCTATTCCTATTCTGTTTTCTAATTAATCTTGTCTATTCAAGCTTTATCTGTTTGGCTCACGTGGCATTTGCTTTTATAGCTTAAAAATGGGTAGAGGGGAGGTGTGAATAGCCTCCCTTGCTAATGTATTTTGATTACTTTTTCCCCACTGTTTGGAATGCTTTTAGAAGCATCAAGGCACTTAATTTTTCATCTGACACCGGTTTACCACCACTCCGGGTTATTCAGCTTGGTAAACATTTTGTCTGAAGGATTACATTTACTTTGAGGCACAAGGTGGCTGAGCTGAAAGTTCAAGCCTCCGTGATTGCATTTGATGAAGACATAATTAAGATAGGCTAGTGTTTGTGTGTGTGTTTAATAACTTCTGAGTCACCATCTGAGAAGGGAATGGTTCCTATTCCCAATCACTGCAAGACAATCATACATCAGGCAAATGCTCGGAGAAAACAAATGCCCTATGATAGGGGTTACGTGGGAGTGTCCTTTAGCTTAGCCAGATAGCTGCCAGAGGAATATGTTTAATTTCAGCTCTGTTTATTGAAAATTAGCACCTCACTCTGCTGCCTATGTTCCTACATGGCTAAGACTCTTTTTATACTTGCTAGTTACTTAAGTCTGTCTGAATTTTCTTTTTTGGTACTAATGCAGCTGGATAATATTTGAATGTAATTTATTTAGAAGTACTTTAACATTGAGGAGATGAGAAGTAGCTGTCCATGGCCCCAATCTTTTCTGTTGCAAGATTTCTTTTGGACTGGCACATTTTTCTTCTAGAAAAAGGTTTTATCAGAATTCAACTTTGCAGTAGGTGTCAGTTTGATGAAACTAGATTTTGAAAGAAAAAGGGAATTGAAATATTTGAAAAAGATCAGCTTTTAGAACAAAGTCATGAAACAGACCTCTTATTGACATCAATTATTTTTATGATTTGTCAATTAAAATGAAGTGTGTTTAAAAATGCCTGTGAAATGAAGTTTTTAGAGAAATTGTTACGGTTTGGAACAGAAACTGCTGCTCACGAGTGTTTCCCATGGAAGAGAAACTCCAACTGTAGCTGGCATTGGTGATACTGAAGTACATCCTGAGGTACGTACTGAATAGTATGTACCTCATCAGTCAGTCTCCTGTGTCCTCATAGATGAGTGCCTATAACATCTCGGAGCTGAATAGGTCCATGTAAGCGCTATTATTGTCTATTGCTAATTGGCGTCATTGGTTTGTAGGTCTCTCAGGAACCTGATTAAAGTAGAAAATAATAATATTCAGGCCTTGGTGTTCCTATTTGTCTTTCAATGGGTTTTATTTCATTACCTTTGAGACTATTTAAGGAATGATTTCTAGTCTTCCCTTGGTAATTCTGTAATCCATTAATGCTGAAATATCTTGAGAAGTCCAGGTCTTGAGCTATATTTCACCCTGTAAGTGTTTCTTGGAGCCATTTAAAAAACCCTTGGAAGGTGTAACAACAAATGTCAGCCACTGTAAGTATGCATGAGCTTAAATTATATATACCCCCATTCCGTGTCAGACAAATCCCTCTTTGTATGCAGTACTGCTCTCGCAGGTTCTCTATTTCCCCTATGTGCAAACTTCCCTGGGTAAAACTGTCGGGGCCAAGAACATTACAAAGCTGAAACACCTCGGTGCCTGAGCAGTACTGGCCTGTCACTGCTCTTCAATGCTTAATGTGGTGTTTAGAGGTGAGGTTGAAGATGGGCAGCACACCTGCAGTTGGCTCTGCTCTGAATAGCTTGGGTCTCACGGGCTGTTGGGACAGCCCAGTCTCCAGGTGCTGAATATGTGCTGTGGCTCCAGGTGGACTCCTGGGGTCCGGTTTGCCCAGTGGCCAGCCTGTGCCAGCCAGGGTAAAGCCCTGACACGGGTCTGCACCCTGTGGCTGTGCCATCCCGCAGCGCTGCAGCCGTTCCCTTAGGAGCTGTGAAGCTTTGTCCCCGTGCTGCTGGGAGGGAGCCAGCCTAAGAAAATTACTTCTGCGCTTGAATCTGAAAGCGGTGCTGTTTCTGATCTGGTGGGAACGGCACTCGCACTGTTTTTTGCCCGGTTTTGGAGTAATTACATCTTCAGACTGTTTAAAGCTCCCTTCAGGTGTTGATTGCATCGCTGCTCCCGTGTCACCCAAATTGTGTAGCTGTACAGACAGCCCTTAGTTGACTTGAAAAGGATGCACACGAAGCTGGTTTGGGAGTGATATACGTTAAATAATGCCGTACTCCAGTTGTGTCTGCACTAAGGCATCTGGAGCTGGCAGATATGTGTCTGTGGTGGTAAGACCTCTGCTGGAAGGCTTATATCTGTCAGACCCAGAGAGAACATCTCAGCAAGTGGATGCAGATTCCCGTTGCTCTGGGTTTAGTCAGGGAAGTAGCAAGCAGCACAGCAGGGAGGTAAGGGCACACAGGGAGCCCTGTGCTGCTCAGCAGGGAGCCTGGCTGAATGTGTTCAGCAGAGATGTCTCTGCGTGATTTAAGGAGATTTGACTAATCCCCACTTTTTACAAAACAGGTTAGGTAATGGTTTGTAGGCATTTCCATTTAATGGACTCATTTTTCTCTTCTCTCTTATGGACAAGGCTCCTGAGCTGGATGACTTCTGTAAGAATTTCTTTGTCCTCTTGGTTGTGCATGAGCAGATATGAGGTGTCATCAGCAGTGTTGTCCACCTGGATTTCAGTCCTCAAGAGGTACAGAAAACAGAGAGCAGCCTAAGTAGTTTCCCTGGGCAAGGCAGCAGCACTTCTGAACCCTATATTTTCTTCCAGACTGGAGTGGGAAGCAGAAATTTTCATGTACAAATAGAGATGCAGACAGTGGTGTGTCTCCGGGACCTTGGATCGCCACCGCTTTTCTAACAGCTCTGCAATTTAACTTGAACTCTAAACTTTCTGTTCAATATTCTCTCAGTTCCTATTGAGAGCAGCCACTGCTCATCTTTCTACGCATTCTTTCTAAGAAGGAAAGTGTATGGACTGCTTCAGGCATGAAGAAGAAAATCGAAGTTGTCTGAATTATCATCAACACTTCCTTTGCTTTTTCATAACAAGCCTTCTTTCCTCCCATGCCAGCAGCTTACACACTTTTGAAATTCACGCAATGGGACTTTGAACACTGGTTAACTCAATGTTTACCTTAAAATTGTTACACTATATCCACAGGCACATGATGGATTTAGGATATTTCTCAGCTGAAAAAAAAATCTATGGGCATAGAAGATTTTGAGTGAGAGGAAGTCCACTGATAGTAGGAAAGGAGATGATGATGCTTGGCTTATTCAAATGAGTATCCTGTTTATATCTTGTGTGCATTACTATTTGTACGCCTCTATCAGATGTGTGTTTGTGCTAGTTTCATAGGTGGGACACTGAAAATCCCAATATCACTGCTAAAGAGGTATCATTCTCCTTTCCTTTTGCAAAGGCTGAACCTTTCTTACTGTAACCTGCTGTCACAGGTGATAAATGATCCTGTGAAACTTGAACTTGTGCATGAGCAAACTATCTGCCGCCACTTTCAGTGGTTGCTTTCCCAAACACGTGTACTTCTTCCTTCACTCTCCAAACTCCAGCTAGAGATTTAGTTTTTGAAGCTATATGTTCTTCCAGAGCGTCTTCCCATCCCCTTTCCCTTTGGATTAAGCAGCCACAGCCCTTTTACCTTGCATAGTGAAAAAAGCAATAGGTTTTGTTCAGAGGAAACAGCATGTGTCTGGCTTGGTGCGATGCTCCTCGCCCTTCCCTTCTGTACAGTCTGTTGGGATGCTTGTGCAACTACCTCATAGGATGTTTGATTCCAAGAGGCTGAATATTATAAAAAGTAAGTAAATAGCAGTAGAGTACCTGTATTTCCAAACTGCACAACAGTTCCTATTAGTTCAGATATCTGGGCCTTCCTACTGCTCAGGTAATGCAATGCACAGCCTTGACGCACCTGCCAGTAGGGATGTGAGCTGTCTTTCTAACTTGACCAGCTGGACACATGCTAAGTAAATCTTGCTGGTATAAACAAGGCTTTTAGGGGTGTTAGACCAAGCTAACTCCCACAGTCTGTCATTGCACCTTTAAATCATCGTCAGAACGGGAGCACTGAGTCTTCCCAGAACTGTATTAATTGGATTTCGTGCTACTGGGAAGATGTGTGCTTTGTGTCTTGCATAGCAATTGCAGGCACAGCCACTGAAGATTTTAGCACCCCGTGTTTTACTTTCCTTCCTCCAAAACTGCCATTCCTCCTGAAACTTTTAATAACACCAGCTTACGAGCCTTTGTGAATCAATGTTTTGAAGGAGTAAACAAAACCGTACTAGCTTTCCAGCTAATGCAAATCAGCCAAGTTTTTGGCTGACTCTGTCAAAGCATATTTCTTTCTTTAACCTTTGCATGGTTTTCATTCACGATGGAATGCCTGACACCGTGGTGGCCTTAGGTGCATAAAACAAAGTAAGCGTAACTTATGCATCTGAAAACTGTCATCTTTAATCTTGATTTCCAGAGTGCATTGCTGACCAAAATGCAATTTTAAAAGCTTTATTCCCCCTTTTTCTGTCGAAGAGGTCTAGTCAGAAAATAGTGGAGAACAAAACCATTTTTCAGCCCAGATGAAGTGCATAAAAATTACAAATTGATTTTATAGTGCTTGTTGAACTTGCTTGTTCAATAATAAATTATTCCAGTTATAAAGTAACCAATGCATCCCTTGTAACTACCTACTCTCTGAACAGTGACAGACTACAACTTGTATTAATACAAACCATATTGAGCAATCAGTAGAGCATATGCAGTGTTTCAATGCAACATCAGCACCGGAATCATGATAAAATACTTCAGGATGCCAAGCAAGTCTGTGGCAGGGAGCTGATAATTTAGTCTGGTCTTCAGAAAGGTTTTCCCGGAGCTAGGGTGGAGTTAAGGGTGGGAAGGTTGGCTGCCAATAAAAGACTGAGTGGCAGTTTATTTGTCTGTTCAAATCAAGTATCAGATGCCAATTAAAAGGGTCTTCTGCAGTCGCTAATTAAGAAGCACTGAGGGATTGATTAGCCATTTACCAATGACTGTCAGTACAGATGCGTTTGTTCTATTATCTCAGCGTGTACTTTGGGGAATTGACTAGTTTCTATTAATGAATTTGAGCACGTTCACGTGATGAGCATGAGAGTTTGGCATTAAATTCGTTTTAATATACAAACCATTCATTTTATTGACTGGCCCATGCTCTTCAGCCATGGCTATGCTTTCTGTTGCTTCAAAGGAATGTCTGCTAGAACTATTCTCTCTATCAGCCATCTCATGGGTGAGGGTCAAGTTATTCTACTGGTCTCCTGCCAGCGCTCTGGGCTTCCCTCTCCCGAGTCGTGCACCTTCAGGCGATGCATGAACCACATGCAGTACGCGGTGAGCACTTTGACGTGGGATGACTTGATGGGATGACAAGTAATTACAAAACATTGGTTTGAAAGGCACCAGCTGGAGATCTCTGTTGTGCTTCCGTACTGAGGCTGTAGCTAAAATCTAGAAGGATTTGGGGCTGTTGGCCATGTGATGGTCTTGAAGACTCCGCCACTGTAAGGTGACAGAAATCCTGAGAACCCCAAGGACTGTGCTGGAAATTTCCGTGCTATTTCCCAGAGTCCTTTTGAAGCTTATTAGGTGCCCTAAAGCCATGGGAGCTTAAGCTCTTTCAGCAGTTTGTGTCCAAGGCTCTCAAGCCTCCATTTCCTTCACAAACATTTAGACAACCGTATTTTGATAAAGAATAATACTTTTCTCGCTGTTTATCTTGAAGGTGATTCTTCTTCTGTTTTGGAAAAAAAAAAAACTTTTCTGTATCAAAAATTCTTAAGTTTTTCTGGCAAAAGATAGCAGTAGCTACCTCTTGCAGGAGAGTGTTGTTCAGCACGCTGCTTTTTGAAGCTTGTTTAACCCAGTTTTAGTCCCATGTGAAAATGTCCTCTGGTTTGCATTTAATGTTTGCAGGAATTACATTCGGAGTGAGATCCAGTAAGATCTTATAAATTCGATGGCTGAAAGAAATACCTTTAATCTCTCCTGTTATTAGTACTAAAGGGGCTTTCAGAGAATAATAAAGCTATCAGTTTAAGCCCCTTAATTCTTTCTTTTACTCATTTCTTCTCCTGCTTTTCTTTTGCTTTTTTATTCTTCTGATATGCATTTTTCTGTTGTTTTCCAATGCCATTTTCACCTTCTTTCCCCTGGTTCAAAGCTCTACATTTAGTGCTCTTTTTCCCCACTTCTCCCAAACTCTTCGTAAAGTCTCTGAACTGTTCTTCTCCTCTCTCCCTCTTTAAGCCTTCACTCTGCTTCATATTCTCTGCTCTATCTCAGCCTGTTGCTGTCATGCTTGTTTCTACCAGTGTGGTCGCAGAGGGTGATCCACAGCGGGCTGTGGAGCGGCTGCGTCCACTTTTCCGAGGGCTCCCTGCACGAGGCAGCTGCTGGTCGTGCACAACAGCAGCAGCTCCAAGATGCTCTGGCTACGCAGAAGCTCGGAGACAGCTGTGTGGCAAGAAGTGCACCAGTCACTAAGTGGTTTGGGAATGCACAGGAATATATCGGGCTCATATTTTTGCTGTTTAACTAGCTAGGCTGCTCTCCTTTTACTTTGGAAGTAGCTGTATGTAGTTAGTTACTGCTATTGCCCTGCACGTTAAGAGGCTGCTGTAAGGGTAGCTGTAGAAAAAGAGGTCACCCAGATGGCTCATTAGAATCAGGAACATCAGAGGAGGCAATCAAAGTCAGCCTTGTCTGATGATATATAGCTTAAGCTTTGTGACTAAACTAAAGGAAACTCAGGAATAGAGTCGTCATTTCTATGATATTTGCAGTGGAAATGGTTATTCAGGGAATCATAGAATGGCTTGGGTTGGAAGGGACCCTAAAGATCGTCTAATTCCACCCCCCTGCCTTAGGCAGGGATGCCACCCACTAGATCAGGTTGCTCAGGGCCTCATCTAACCTGGTCTTGAACACCTCCAGGGTGGGGCATCCACAGCTTCTCTGGGCAACCTGTTCCAGCGCCTCACCACCCTCTGAGTGAAGAATTTTCTCCTAATCTAAATCTCCCATCTTTGAGTTTAAAACCATTCCCCCTTCTCCGGTCATCGTCTGATTGAGCTCTCCATCTTTTTTATAAGCCCCCTTTAAGTACTGAAAAGCCGCAATGAGGTCACCCCAGAGCCTCTGAGCATCTTCGTGGCCCTCATCTGGACCCCAAAAGTTGTTTCTGCCTGGTTTCGAACCAGGGACCTTTCGCGTGTTAGGCGAACGTGATAACCACTACACTACAGAAACACAGCTGTAAGCTTATGCTGCATAGAAATGCTGTAAAAAATAAGTTGTTGCTAAGCAGGCGGTTGGGTTTTATGGTACAGCTATACCACCTCCTTTGTGACACCCTGCCATAGAGCTTGTAGATGAAGTAGACAAGACTGATGTGTGGTCTCATCTCTTACCAGTCAGGGCCAATGCGACTCTTCCCGTGGGTTTTAATGAGTGTTGAATGATGAATTGGATGGGGGGGGATCACGAGTCCTTCCCGAAGATGATGCTTGATGGGCTGCATAGAAACCAACTAAGCAGCCTGACCCAGTGAGGTCTGACTCCTGTGTTAACCAGAGACAGAACTTCTTTAGCATTTTCAGATCCAGCTGTTGGACATTATTAAGTGGACTGCATGAGAAGAAATAAAGTGAATAGAGTGAATTGGAAAATAAAAGATTTGGATTAAATTTTAGACATGTTCTTTGCGTAGGTTTTGGTGGCTCTAAAGGCATATTGTGCCTGAAATGTTTCTAATGACTTCAGTGCTTTTGTCGGCTTTGTATAATGGAGTAAAATGTTATAGCAAATGCATTTTCGTGGCTGTGATCCTTTATAGTTGTAGAAACCTCATTTGCAGTTGTAAAAATACAAAGAATAAAAATAATTCACCAAATTGGATAAGCTGTGATATTGCAGAGGTCAGCCAGTAAGAAAAAGCATGTTTTTCTGTCTGTGATGATAGACACAGTCTATTCTTATGTACCATTTTATTTTCGTCTCTCATAAAACCCAGGAACTGAGAAAATGGCATTTTTTTTTCTTTCCAGTAATACAACCGAAGTTGTGTTGTGTATTAATTACATTTCTAGTTCTTTCTGGCTTTAAAATTAGTGAAAGTTGTTACCTGTGGTTGCAATATCTCAATGTAGCATCAGATGAACTTTGTGTGTAGCATTGATGAACTTCAAGTGTCCAGTGTATGATATATGAAGACAAAAAGTAGAGCCAGACAGCGGAGAATGCGGCTGAGACCCAGACCTCAGGACTCCGGCACTGTGGGGTCTGGGGTTGCTTCTGGGTCCTCCAGTCCCATCCCTTGCTGCCACTCCCAGCTGTGGGGAGCCAGGAGGAATAACACTTGTCCTCGCCCATCAGCACCACTGGAATGACAGCTAATTGTGCAGCTACAGGCAGGCCTTTCCCTTTTAAGTCAGGGCTGCTTCTGCCCAGAAATGGTTGCTTTCAAGAGCTAATTACTGCTGAATTTTGCATGATTAGTGCTTACCAGAACAGCTACAGTGGGCATTTAAATGTTTTTAGCGCTCTTTCGTTCGCCTTGAGTACATCTTGACTTGTAATTTTATGCTTAAGGTTCTGCCTGAATTAGGCATCTCCGAGTCTCCATCTGAAATAGAAAAAATAATAGTTCATTGCCTCGTTTGAAAGTTCTGCTTAGAGAATTCAGGATTCTGGTGAATCAGCATGATTGTTTATAAAAAAAAAACCTCTTTATACAGACAAAATAGGAGGCTTTTGGCAATGCTTCCTGTTTTAAAGGAGAAAAAAGAAAGAGAGCAGAAGCCCAGTTATTACTGAGGATGAAGTATAATTAATTGTATGCAAGGATAAGCCACACGTTGGCTTGGAGTGTGAGACAGATGAGTTCTGATAATGAACAACCTCATCTAACTTTCATGTTGGTGTTTATGCATGGCAGTAAATATGGAAATGGGGGCAATGCAGATCTGTCCTTGGCACCAGACATTCCGAGTTATATCTTCTAGATTTCCTCTGTGCAGGGAATTATGTGCAAGTGTGTCCAAGGTACAAGCAACCCTGGTGATGGACATCAGGCACAAGAACACGTGTCTGGTAGCTCGATGCTCAACGTCTTCACAAAGTGCACTGCCCTCCCCGGGCTGGCATCACTCGGCTAAGCAGGATTAGGCTCTTTCCATTCTGTTTCCAAAATCTAAACAAGGTCTTGTTAAAATTTCTGCTCTGTATTTGGGATTGGACTGGAAAAGCAGAGCAAGAGGAAGGGAGGGATAAAAAAGAAAAGGATTTCTTCTTTGAACTCGTGAAGATAAGAACATGCTTTAATGAGAGGAATGAGATGCATACTTCAGAAGGAAATCGCAGCCCTGTAATTGGCATTGAGAAATACGCTGTAATACCAGCTAGTGTTATCGGGGCCGGTACATCTGAGAAGGATCCAAGGAACAATCAAGGTCGTGTTTTTGTAAACAGATTTTTGCGTCTAGATGTACGGCAATCTACCACATGTTCCCCAATACAGATAGCAGTTTTATTGTCTGTATATGCTGGTGCTTTGGTGCATATCTCTACACGAAGAGGAGTCTGAATTGGATAAGTGACTCTGAAACATTAAACAAGTAGAAAATGGACTATTTCTGTAACCCAGAGTGACAGATTTTTGATGAGACTGGACTTTGTTTTTAAAATCCCTGATAGGCTTTTTTCCCCTTAATTTAGTTTCAAAGATATCTTGGTTTTAGGCAGCTGTCTAAAATATCTGTTGATCAATCCTTTCGAATCTATTTAGGCTCTCCGTAGGTAGTGAACCGAACAGGGAAAATTGTTTACACAGTGAATCCATAACAGGGTGAGTCTGAGTAAGCAAATCGTTTAACTCTTACCTTAAATATTTGTGTGTTAATTTTCATTAAATGCAAGAGAAACATTATTCGGTCTTGTCTCTCTTCTACCATTAAAATAAAGTCGTCATGAAGCAAAAAAGCTAAAATACCGAATGTGAAAGCAGGTTTTATAAACCTTCAGGCCCTGAGGATGATCAGGTCTCAGGTGGTTTGATAGAAATAGGATGTAGATGTGGGAAGAACAAAGGCTGCATCGCTCGTGACTCACCTTGCCTCCCTTCGCTGCCTGCCAATCAAAGCCAGCGTGCTCAGATCTCTCCCACCCGTATTTCCTTTGTGAGAAAGCAGCTGTAACAGAAGATGACAGCCCAGGCCCAAAAACATGCATCTGCCTGTGCACTTGTGTACAAAACCCGAAGGCACGTGTGGCTCCAGATGCTGCCCAGCACTGCCAGCATTACAGACAGGTAGGCAGAGGCAGGTAGCCTCAGCACCCCTGCGATGTTGAAATCCAATGAGGTAATTGGCTTCTTGGGACCATCTTTATCTAGTTCCCGTAGCTCACTGCTTGGATGGTCACTGTCCTCACACAGTGGTGTAATTATCCCAAGGGCCTTTGCAATAGGGTATTTCTGAAATCCCACGTGGCAGCTGCTGCTCGTGTGGGGGCCAAGCTCACCTGAGCTGCAGCGGCTGGGAGCAGACGCAGTTCAGCCACATTTCTGACCTGGCCAACTGCCGTAGGGTGGGAGTGACTGACACTCATCAAACCTCGTAGCTCCTGTGATGTTTTGCAAAGAGGATGGGCTATTCCTCTGTAAACTTACTGGTGGTATTTTCTCAAATATAAATATCATTTTTCCTTCAGATATCTGCTGGCTTCCATTTATCAAAGCGACAGCCAGCCAGCAAGCAAGCAAACCTCTCAAAACGTATGATAAAATTAGCTGCGATCGATACTCCATTCAAAGCAATATGATTAAGCCTACCAGTTTAGGTTTAATTCTGTCTTGCAGACTGCAGATGACACTGTTTCAGAAGGACTTGATTTTTACAATAATCAAAAGATAAGCGTGGATCAATTTACAGTTCTAGTTGGCCAACTACACTTAATAGGAAAATAAAATGCTAGGGAAAATAAAACTGACATCTCTGTTGCAGAGACAGATCTAAGCAATCGCAGACTCAAGGACAGAATACCAGCAGTTTCATCACACAATTTTTGAGGACTCCAAGTTATGATGAATGCTGAGCCAAACTGATTCATGTTAATCGCTGCCTCACATTGAATTTAGCAATGCAGAATGCAGTTTGCTATTTATAATTGGAATTATCGTTTATAGGTGAATATAGTACTGATTAATCTTACTGCCAGTTCAGTGAACAACTTGGGCAAGTATCTAGTTTTTGAGTATTTGAGGTAGCATGAGGTTGTTAGTGTGACTAACTCGTCAGGAGTTGCGCTGGTTATAAGTGAAAGAATTTTACAGGGTTTAGGTCTTTACCTTCATATACCCGATAACTATGTAATTTGGTCTGCTTTAGTGTTATTTTTCCCTGATCGCTGCCTTTGGGTCACTGAGATCTCCACAGAGTGTCACTGGTTCACTGCCAGAAATTACTGTTATGTTTCAAACATTTAGCATGGGGGATTATATCACCAATGTCAGGTTTCGCATCATTAGGGTGTATCTGGGCATGGTCTTGCATAGGAGAGAGCGGAGGAGTCGCTGGCAGTGCGAATACTTACTTTCAGGATCCCCTCCTGCCTCCTGTGTGCTCTCACATCCCTGTGCACGTGGGCAGCTCCTTCCTTTTGCACTCCTGGGCGTGATCCATCCTGCCTGGAGAGCTCTAGGTCGGGTGCTGCCTTGTCATTGTCACCCACTGTTGTAACACTGTAATGCGATGTCAATGAAGCCATAAATCAAGTCTGCTCCGTAACAGATACTTTCAGAAAGCTAACAGCCCTAAAAGTGCTCTCCAGTGCACTATCCAGACACCGGGCTGATCTCCTTTTCCAAGCTGATACAAGCAAGATGTTTCCTGTTGTGAGCTGGGGGTGGCTGCTGGCAGAAATTTCTCTGTGAGGGTATTTTGTGTCTGCAGTTTGTTCTGCTTCCCTTTGATCTGTTACCCTGCCTGCAAGAGCCCTTCCTTGGGGCTCTCTGATCGAGGTCCTGCCCTAGGTCCAGGCTGAGGTGTTCGTGTCCTGGGTGGAAGAGGGATTGGCAGTAATTGCAATGGGGACTAATGCGAGGGGTTGAGAATAAAGGGGTCTGGCAGCTTTTGCTGGCAGCAAATCTGGAGTGTACGATAACGCTTACAAAGGAAATGTCAGGAGTCAGTGCCATGTTAAAGGAAGCCTGAACTAATCTTTCAATTTGGGCTGTAAGAGATTGTTTCACAGTGGTGTGCGCATGTGTGTGCACGCTGTGTGCCTTTCTGGGTGTGCATGTAACACCTGGCCTCCGATTCCTGTGATCCCTTCCATTGGGGAGGAGAAATAAACCCTCATGGTGTTGGATTTTTGGTACATTTGGGAGAAGAGCCATGTCTCAGCACATTTCCAATCAATGTGGTGCCAGACAGAGCCTTTAGGTAGCATGTAGAAAAAGCCAGCAGCTGCAGGAGCTCTAGATCTGCCTAGCAGGAAAGCTGCATCTGCGCTGTGAGCCGCCCTGCCTGCTCTGACCAGGCCCTTGTCTGAGAAGTGGTGGTGGTCTTGTTATAGGTCACCTGCGGATGTTTTCTCCTGAACAAGTTTCTGCTGTTCAAAATACGGTCTAGCTCAGAGCTGGTGAAACAGCTGCTTCTCGGGTAAATCATCTGACTGAAGGCACAGTCCTTTGTCAGATGCTTTCGCGTGTCCAGCTAGGTTAAAGTAATCCAGCTGCCGACGTGTGCGGCTGTCAGCAGCTGTATTGGCTTGGGCACATCCGTGTGTACGTTGTCCAAATAAAAATAATAACCTGAGCTTTGTTTGTCCTGGGCCAGGTTACACTGCAGGTCAACTTGCAGACAGCAAGTCCTGCTGGGCTCCTGAACCCGGAGAAACAGGTGCTGGGGGTGAGCACCACGTTTTTTACGCAGTTGGAAGTAGTCATCCGGGTGACACAGACAGTGCAGCTGGAATTGCAGCCCTGATTTTGTCAAATCCTGTGCACATGTGCAGTGGTTAAGGCTGCTGGTAGCCTTGCGATTGTCTTGCTTAAGTTGACCCCTCAAAGCAGTGATTTCTGTTGAAATGCACACCAGATTTGGGAGCTTTGTGTCTCACGTTTTAGAGTCAGGGCTTGGCTAGGACTGTCGTTCGTGATAGAGGCAGCATCGCAGTGCTTGCTTCCTGGCCCCTTGGTGGTGTGGTTGTCAGGAAGGAATTTGCTGCGCAGAAAGGTTTTTATTTTAAAGTGTGTTTAACTTCATGCTCTTCAGCCTGACTTCAAAAGGTTTGCCCATAGCTCAGAACTACAAACGTCTTGATCTCCCGTGTCAGGACAGCCTGGTCCCTGTGCTTTGCAAAGCAAATGAGCGGTGCCTGCAGATCACCCTGACACCAGGCAACGTCTGTGCTTCGGCTGCCTCACTTGCAAGGCAAGAGGATGCGTGCGAGCCTCGTCTCCAACATGTAGACATCTGAAGGTTGATGTGTACTGCGCGTTACGTTAAGTGCCTCACAGATGGCAATTGTGAGAATCTGCCTGGCTGTATAGCTCAGTGAAAAAAAAAAAATGTTACAAAGATGAATTAATGACTAAGTGTTCCTTAGCTGTAGCTGCACAATGATGAGAAAAAGGGAAGATGGCCTTGCGTTCACACACTCCCCCAGAGCTTGTCTCTCCGGAACGTGGCTTTCCAAATGCCACCGGAAGGCTGCTAATGACTTCATCTAAAACGTTGTAAATGGCAAAGGATTGCAAAAATTAACTCATCATCTTAAAAATCAATAGCATTTAAGATGTGTGTTCCAAACAGTGACAGCACTAGTCTGAAAGCGTTCCCTGATTCAGCAGCTGAATGGAAATATCCATTAGAGAACAGGATGCTTCCTGCCGAGCCACCCACGCCTTTCTCTTGTTCGGAAGTAATTCATGTTCCTTCGCAGCTGGTAATGGCAATGGTTCCTCTGTGTCTCCAAGGTCCTGAGGCACGAGGAGAAATACTGAAGGAAGAACCAGCGCCGATGTGAGTGTGAAGACAGAAGTCAAACAGTCAGCTTACATTTGGTGTCAGGCAGGTGGGATTGGCTTGGTCCCAGGGAGGGCTGGGAATATGCTTAAAGGCGGGGTTTGAGGCTTCCAGACTTCAACTTGGGGCAGATTTTTGCTGAATTTAGAAGCACTTGTGTTTAGGACTGGGAAGGTTTGGTGGGGAGGAGTTAAAATCGGGGTAAAGGATGGAAGGTGCCAGAAAACCCCAAACACACTTACTGCTGAAGGATATAGCTCCTGATAGCATGGGGTGGCAGGGGCTGACAGCTCTGCCCGGGCAAATTTGACCTGGGGCTACCAGGTGTTACTGACACTGGCCCAGGGTTTGGACTGTTGGGACAATGGGGACTGCCAGAATAAGAGAAAATAACAACTTGATCTAGGACTACGTTTAGAAGCATGTTTCAGGACACCATAATAGGTGGAAGCTTGGTAGATGTGAGCCAGGGGCATCTAATCTGGTAATCTGCATTTCTCGTTGAGTTTTGAAGGAGCATGTAGGCTATGCTAGGCTAGTTGATGCCTGTAGGGGTTTTCTTACTATGTTAAATATGGGACTGAAAATGCAGGTAAAACTAGTCACTCATGTAGAAATCAGCTAAACAAATTTTCCCAAGGGCTACAGTAATTCAGTGCTCCAGAAAGAAAGCAAAGGCCAGCCACAGAAGAGCCTCTCCAGGTCACCCTGACCTTTCTTTAAACCGTGGCTTGCTTTTTACTGTAAGCTGCATTTGTAGGTACGGCGTCTGTTCCCTTCCTTCCAGAATGATGAGCACGGCTGCTGGCCATAGGGTGCTATTCTGCTCCACCACATGAAGCTTTATGATCTGCTCATAAAAGCAGATTTAACAGTAGCTGAGACCTAAATGCAGCAGCATTATTGCAAAGCAATCCAAGCTCAGAGCCCCTGCTTCAACAGCCTCTTAAGAAGTTTGGCTAGACAGCAACCTGCAAGCCACCAGGGGAAATGGAGAATGACTCCAAATTTGGCTCAGTTTCAAATGCAGTTTAACACTGATTTCAGCTGGGTGAAATTCTCTGCAGGGATCTGCAGTAGGCAGAACCTCACTTCAGGCATCCTTATGCTGCATCACCTTAGTTTATCTGGAGAGAGCTCGTGTGCTCAGTCCTTGATGCATTAGTTGATTCTCTGCTGACCTCGGTGCTCCTCCATTACTCCCAGCAGTCGGATTCAAGAACAAAAGGAAGTTTCATTATTGCAGTTGAGCTGCAGCCAGAGAGAAAGAAGGGCTACGGATCCAGAGAGCAGCAGACAGTGAAAGTGTGCATGTGTGTGTATGTGATACATTCTTCCTTCCTTAAAACACAATAGAATAAAAAGGCCAAGGAGCAAACCAGAAATTCCAGGCAGAATGAAAATCTTTAACCACTGGAAGTCATTCCCCTAGTAATCTCCGTCATAACAAATCCATTTCTAAATGCCAATCCTTGCTTCCCTTTTCATTTTTCTTAAGGCAGTTTATACATGCAAAAATATTCTCTCGTGTTCTTCCAAGAAGCCACCAGTAAAGGATGAGCCAGGGACAAGCACAGCATTAGAACAAAATGAGCCAACAGGTTCCTGGGGGGAGCAGAGATTTTTTCCCACCTTTTGCATCCAACCCTCTTTTGTACTTCTGATGCACAGGCCCCCAGCTTTTTATTTCCTGGAAACTCTAATGGAGATCTAACATTTAATTTCTAGGAAAAAGCAAACACCTCTACTCCAAGATGCCTATCAGAGGATGGAAATATCTCGATCTCTGTTCTTTAAGAGAATTATTCAGGAAGCCACTGCTGTTACTGCTGCTCGTAGTAGGACTAAAGTGCTGTCAGGACTTTGATAAGCTATGTCTCCCCAGTTCCACTGCAGAGTTTTGTTTCTTGATTTCCCTGTTAGGGTTTGCAATGTCCCAGTTGTGCTTAAAGGATCTGTTTGTTCTCAGTGAGACTTCCCCAGGCGTTATTTCCTAATATTTCCTGATATCCTAATATGCCATTGTTATCCTTCTGCATCAGGCCAACACTGTGTGCTACTTGGGTGATCCTGAATACATGCTAACTTATTTTGTAGCACCTTGGTACTGAAAACGTGCCAAGCAGTTTTACTTTTCCAAGAGCATTTAGATGCCTTTTGAACCAGGTGCATTATCCAGTCGGCAAACAGCATGACAGTCTCTGTAAAAACAAAGCCATTCGTAGTTCAAAGCAAAGTACCTGCATTTTACCCAGGGTGTATGAGTCAGCACGAAACCTCGCTGAGGTTTCTTTATGTTCGTCTGGGTATTGCAATAAAACAGCGATACATTTGTATTGGTCTCCATAGTACTCCACTAGTACATCTAAATCACCTACAAGAGCAAAGAGCAACCTTTTTTTTTTTTTTTCCCCTAATTAATGGGCAATCTTATGAAACATGCTGTAGGATTAAACTGCATCTCTGTCCCAGCTGCATCCCTCTAATGTCAGCCTAGGTTTGTAAGGTACGAGCCATTTGCATGAAGGGCTCTTGCAAGCCAGCAAGGGGTCTCCCCACTCCAGAGCCACCCGCAAACATCCTTCATTTGGGAAAGTCAGGGATTAAAAAAGACGATGGATGGGGCTGACCTGGCTGCTGCCCCACAGAGGCTGAGTGCGGCTCTGAGTGCACCTCTGTGGGAAGGCTTGGCTGTTCTGGAGGTGGCTATACACAAAGCTTGTAAGCACCCCTTTCCCCTAAAAACTGGAAATGTACAGGAAAACCAAATCTTGTGAACCTGCTCTGCAGCCAGCCCCGGCTTCCCAGGGGTGTGGAGGCGCAGGATTCCAGCTGCCTGAACCAAATGAGGCAGCAGGAGCCTTAAGAGCAGGAAAAGCCATTTAAAGCTCTTCTGCCTGTATCTTTTACTGCTTAACTTGCTGTGGGGGTAGATGTTAATTTAATGAGTACTCATTAAATGATCTTCCAGTAGCTCAGATAGGTCCCAGCAGGTTCCTTGAACATGACATAGGATTTTGTTTTGTATTGTTTGGGCTTAATTAATTTATCTGAGGGATGGTTATAGCCCTAACACAAGAGGGTATAAAAAATAACAACGAACAAAGCTTCCTGGAGAGTACTTCTGTCTGTCCCCACCTCTACCCCTGCTATTTTTAGGGTGATATTTAAAATATAGTTCAGCTTTCAATGTTGATTTTTTTTTTCCCCCAAAACCTTTGAGCTAAATTATTTTTAAATGTTAAAAGCAATAGCCTCAAACAAAAATAATTTTAAAGCAAAAGTAGTATGCATGGCCTAAATCAATTTGAAGTTAATCAGGATTTGTTTGGGGGGTTTTGCCTGGAGAAAAAGAAAAAAAAAAAAAAACACAAACACATTTGGCTTGGGATCAACCTGAAGTTGTTTCCTACCACATTTTTTTCAAATTTCCCCCAGGAGATGAATTGTTCACACACTGTTATCAGTGTGAGTTGGGATAGAACAATTTCACCCGAGATGCGCAGTTATAAGTGACGTGTCTACAAGTAGCAGTTATAAGCAAAAAGATAGGCTGTCCATCTGAAATTGAAGCTCAATAGAAAGAGGGGGAAAAGTAGTAGTTTTGAAACAAAGAAACTGCACAAGGCTGGTCAGAAATGATGCTTTTCAAGGCTGTCCCTAAACACTAATAACTGCCGTTGCCAGAGAAGCCATCTTGTGGTGGCAGTAACTGAGGACTAATTAGTTGCAAGGAAGACTGCTTGTACCTCATTTGAGCCTTTACCGATCCAATATGAACAACAAGCAGTGAAATATTTACCATTTTTAGGGTTGAAATGGCTGCCAGTGGGCTCTGGAGAGAGGCCCCTCTGTGGGACGTGGCCGTGGGCTCCAGCCCACTCAACCTGATGCTCTGGCACCCCTCTCCAGAAACCCCTCTTGCTTGTATCAGGCAAAATACAGGTTTAACTCATGAATTTTACTAGAACAGACAAACCCCTCAAAAAGCAGTCAGGTCCCTTCCCAGCTGACTTCAGCTCTTTGCCGTGCAACATCCTCTGGGCTCCAGGCCCTCCTCTGTTAACAGGCGTAGAGCAGAAATACCCCGAGGTCCTCCACCGCTCTTTGTTGGTCCTGCTGTTATCCATATCGCTGAATGAGAAAGCTCAGATCAGGCACAGAGCGTATGAGCAGGATGCTCAACAGCTAATTTTGTGTTAAAAACCAGATTTTTCCTTATTTGGACAAACAGCTTATCAGAGTGAGTCAGGCCTGAAGAAATGAAACACCATGTTACATGGGTTTACATATAAACTAGCTCAAATTTTCTTACAGACAGATCGGGTGTTTTCCATTAGTTTAGCAAAATTTTCCAGTGATTGGGGTTTCTAAGGCCAATGCAGCCTCTGCAGTGAACGTAGTTGGTGGTGTTACAATTGAGTCCTCGTTGGAGACGAGGTGTAGTCTGGAGGTTTATTAAGAACTGGACTGATGTGCCTTCAAATCAAAGGCAACACTAGTTAAATAAACTCAACGCTCTGCGGTACATCTATTTCAGGGAAGTACAGAAACAATTTCAGATGCCTCTGATAAATAAATAACGTGTCATGGATTGCAAATGATATTTTAAAGGAAAATTTGGGTTTGTATTTTCATGTGTCTGAAACAGTCAAAGTGAATCCAGCCAAGGAAGGCTTCAGGTAACAAATATCTTAAGTCGTTTGTTTGTGGTGATGAATTGTGAAGGAACTGAGCTTTCTGATGGACAGAGAAATTGAAGATATTTACTCTAGAGCAGTTTGGGAAGTCAGGACTAGGATGAATTTGTTCAGGGAGGAGGATGTTCTGTGTTGAGCTGCTTCTGAAGCGCCTAATCCTGTAGTATAGGAGTCGTAGTACGGAGTGTCAGCTGCCTCCAAGGGTCCTTGTTCAGCACTTTCACCTTGCTGTGGATGTGAGCAGCTTGTTTTGTGCTGGTTGATGCTGAAGGTGTCCAGCAGTTACAGCACAAACGTAGCCGGGCAGGCGGGGAGCTGCGGTGAGAGAGGGGAAACTGAGACCTCGGCCAGGGTATTTGGCAAGTCCTGGGCTGAGAAGTGTAAATATTCAGTGTTTCTTGGGTGGAAGAACAAGGCCCTTTCCAGGAAGGGGCAAGGAGACTGCCAGATATGAGTGCAAAAATGATTTTTATCACAGGTCTTAATATATTAAAAATACAAACTGGGGGTGGCTGACTTTCCTAAGGGCATCTAGAGTACTTAACATAATAGACCTGTAGTTTCTGTGCAATTTAATGAAGCTGTAAAATGTGGTTTATAGCTGACTTCCTCTTCCTCTGCTCTGTGTTGATCCCTAGAAAGTATGCCTGCAGGAAATCACGGTGTGTAGGGTGGTGGTTTTTTTTTTTTTTTTTTTTTTTTTTTTTGAGAAGAGATAACTGCTCTTGATTTTGTTTGAAAAGCTCCCGATGCCTGTTTCTTGTTTGGATTTGGTTTCAACTGATACCCCAGACCTTTTCCCAGTTGCAGAAAGGGAAGGGAGTTTCCTTACCTTTTTGTATCCCTAGAAATAATTGCTTTGAGTTACCTGCTTCTAGTACTTCCAGAATGGAACTGGAATCTGTTAAAATTCAAGGAAATCTAATGCAAGTAGACAAGTGATAGTAGGAAATCAGTGCAGTGATGTTAAAATAAACAAAGCTTTGTTAATGAACTCCTAACTCATAGACGAGAACAGTTCTCAGAATTGCAAATTGTTTTCATACTTCAATACTCTTTCCATTATAAAGCAATTAACTCTCTTTCTTAGATTTTTAGGAACAAAAGCATTTGTTTCAAACATGATGTTTTCCTCTCTTCCCAAATATCTTTTTGCAGTTTCTTAGTCTTTACTGTTTTGGATGAAAGATTCCCGTTCTTCATAGTGTCATGGGCACAAGAATAGCTGATTTGAATTTTCATGTATTCAGTTTCCTAGAGCAAAATGTGTGATTTAGCGTTGACTTATATTTTCTCCACTGAAACAAATATTTATTTCATTCATAAGCACCTGCAGAAAAATGGAAATGCCTACATCTTCACAAGGTGGTGTGTATTTTAGCAATTTATTTTATTTACCTTAAATCGTGATTTCCTCTAAAAATCATAGCAAATCTAGATTACAGCTGTGATATACATTAGTGAGTTTATGCCACATCTTCAGAATATCTATTACATTTCATAACTGAAAGTGCTTGGCCATCTTATTTCAGCATCTTTTACTTTCACTGCCTGCTCTTTGAACTAATCAACAGCAATCAAAAGGGGAGAGGAAACACAGTATGTGCAAAAGGTAACAAGGTGCTGTAATTCATTCTGTGCTTGGAGAAACAGAAAATGCACCAACACTGACTTCAATGAAAATAAAATGTGATTTACATTTCTTAATACAACAACAACGATGAAAATCCAACAGCTAAGGTGTCATGAATATGTTTTTTAGGGTAGGCTTATACTGAACTGGAAACATGACTTCAGTTTCTTTGGGCTTCCATGAAGTCCCTTCATATATGGGAATGTAAAGTGCACTATAAATACTGAATAGTTAAGACTGAATAAATTATAAAAAATATTTGGAGCTTGGAGCATTAATTACTTGTGAAAACTCTTTGCCCTGAGAATTTTATACTGTTCAGGAGATTAGACTGGGTAGTCTTAAAAGCTAACGGTGAATTTCTGGGCCAGCTGAATTCATTGGCTGTTTTGTCATTGGTGTAACAGGGGCAATGCTTCCACCAGTGGCACTTTACAACCAATGTGCTCCCTAAAATTGAAAATGTGTACCCGGCTGTATACTGAAAGTCTATGCTCATTATATCCAAATACAGCAAATGTTGGGGCTGTGCTTACTTTTTTATTTGCATTTTGGTTTTAGTGACCTTCCTTGAAAGGGCTTACAACAGAATTTCAAGATCAAATCCTGTGCTTAAATAAAAGTGAGGAAGGGGCAAGGAACCCCTGGCAGATTTGTATTCAAAATTTCATTTGAATTGATTTGGAAATGGGATTTGAACTCAACTCTTCCACCTCAGGTCAGTGATTACTGTTCTGGATGATTAAGTTATTTGCTCTGATTTTTTTCCTTTTCTATTTTTCCCCTCAAAAAGAAGCAGACAGTTGTAAATATCGAAATTTTACTGGATGGAAAAATTCTTTTGTGCCCATGTCTCCTACTTAACGTTTCTTCCTGAAGAAAACTTAGTTCATAATTTCGATTTTCTTAGGGACAAGCTCAGCAAGCCTTTGTTTTTAGGTGCTCTGTTAGAGAAGGAGACCTTATCTCAACACTCACCTTTTACTCTTCTTTTTGATCAAAAAACCAAAAAACCACCAACAAACATTTACTGGCAAAAAGATGTATGGGAGATACAGAAGTCCTACTATAAATTCTGCTTTTTTTGGCTCTGCTTTTTAATGCCAAAAAGCTTTGAAAAAGCACTTGGAATCCACAGGGGAGAGATAAATTAGACTCCAGCTGACATGACTGAATTTTCAACTACTGAATATTTTACAGTTAGATTAGATAATACTAGGTTCCGCTAAGCATAGCATCAGGCTCTTTGGGGGTTTTTGTTTTCAGATGCAATCTGAAAATTGAAGCTAGCAGCCAAAACCATCGAATATCTTTCCCTCAGTAAGTGACTCACCGTCTTGCTCAAAACCAGTGTAAGACTTTTCAGAAAGTTTGGAGAAATTTGACCTTTCCTAGCGTTCCATGTAAGTGATCTCAGTTTCTTGCCTTTTTGATTAAGGTTCACCTTTTTCTCTGGGAGCAGCAGAAAAATAACGCAGAGGGCTACCTTGGGCTGGCCCCTTTCTGGCTCTAGGTGATGAGGTGGAGCCACTGTCTCTGCCACGTCGGCAGGTGGCTGTGGATGGGAAGTCCTACAGTTCTCTCCTGGATGATGTGGGAATGCTTCATCCTGCTCCTTCTTCTGATCACCCTCACAGTTGTGCTTGGTGTTTGCTCCTGGGCTGGGAGTTCTGCTCTGTCGTGCTACGGAGATGTATTTGGTTAAGGAACTCAAGATAATGTAGCTGAGTACATGCATCATTCATTTACTTTGATATTTTAAGTATGGTCACAAATGTTTGAGGCTGAATACACAAGTACAAAGCTGTATGTTTTGCAGTCAGGCAGTGCGGGTTTATTAGGTTGAGACGCAACCTAGAGCATCGTGCAATGAATTCTTTTGGACAGAAACGGGGTGAGGGTGAGTGCCAGACATCTGCTGGTACGGATCAGTGAACTGAGCATAATTTTATTCTACTCTTTATTTTCATTCATGCAGTTTAAAATGGAAAAATAGAAGTTAATTCTGGAAATCTTTCTTGACAATGTTGAAACTTTACAAGCTGGAATGAGAGAGAGCTGCCTGGACCTTGCTAAGAAACATTTCTCTGCGGCTGCATTGTGCCTCCAGGGCAGCTTTGAGGTTCTGCTGTAAGATAAACCTAATGCGATCTTCCTGGTGAAGCTTTGCGGTTGCTCTGGTGTTGGAAATGGAATCATGTACCCTCAGTCACATGCTGATAATCTCTTCTGTACAAGTGGTGATTCATCTGATCTGTTAGTTTACTTGATACGGATCTTCCCCCTTCGTTTGAGAAGAGGCAGTATATTTTTCAGCCTTAGGATTGCGGTAGAAGAGGCTGCTGAGCTGAAGGTCGAACTGTTTTTTTCCTTCTCCCTGTAAAAGAAAAGACACAGCACTTATTTCAGTGTTTTAATGTTGAGCTGCCGCAAGGCCCTTGTGCCCTTTACGGGGTGACACCGTTGTAACGCGTGACACCGGGGCCATCGCTGGGTTACTGGAGCACAAAAATCGGTTGGCATGACCTTGTGTCACTGCATATGCAGTGCACGGAACAGCAGCCTGGGAGTGTGTAAAAACATGTTTACTCCTCGACTGGTCCCAAATTCTTTACTTTCATGATTGTTCTAAATTCTCTTGGATTATTACTTTTTATAGGCTGATTTACTGCTGCTTTCAGCAAGGAAGGAAGGAGTTGGCCCCTGAGGCACTTTGGTGCTCCTAACAGGAGTGCAGTGAGAAAGGTGTTACGTCCTGCTGCGGTATCGAGGCTGCGTAGTCCTTCAACAGCAACCGCATCAGTATCCTGCTCTTTTTTTTTTGCAGCTTCCTTTCTCAGTCTGCCTTGTCTGAAATGCCGAGATATGAGATCTGTAATCAGTTCACACAAATAATTGCACTGCCCGCTTTTTCTTTCTCCATTTCTGCTCTAATTTTTCAGAACAGTTGCACGTACACCAGCTCTTTTGCTGGCTCTTTTTCTTTCCCCCTACAGAATCTTCTGATCTCTTACATTGCACTGATGTGCGGAAGTTTGGGGGGATATTTGCATATCTGCCAAGCCTCACGAAATGTGCCGAGAGGTGTAACCTCTGCTTGGGCAAGCTGTTTTCATTTTCTCACCTACCAGTCCTCCTCTAACCTGCCCTCTCTGTCCCTTACGTTTAAGGTACCTTCTGTTTCTCCAACAAAGCAGTTACCATTTTCATGGCAGTGGCAGCTTGTTACTCAGTGTAGTCACTAGAAAAGATGTCTCGAGTCTTTTCCTTATGCACACTGAGTCTGTTGGAGGTGGTAGAGTAAAAGGTGGTGAGTGACTGCCATGCACCCACCGCTGCACAGTGACCAGCACAGCTCAGCTCCCCCAGGTAGGGATGGATGTCTGTGGTGGGCCAGTCCTAAGGGAAGGAAGAGGTAGGGAGTTTTGTGAGCCTAAACAAGGATGAGGTACTGCTGAATTTTCATGGAATTAGAGAGAGAGAGTAAGATTAAGGATGTTTGTGCTCTAATTGTTTTCAAGTCACTTTTTCAAGTTGAGGGAAACTTTGTAGGAGTGACAAAATCATATGCTGAGTATAATTGCAATTATCACACATACTCAAGAAGACTCTTGCAAGTCTAAGAATCTGTAAATACAGTGGAAAAAGGGAATAATTTATGTTAATGCTTGGCATTGGGCAAGGCGTGCAGTTGCCTCGTGTTCTCTAAGTGGGCTTTAAGCATCTGCACGAATGGAAACGAAGATAAGGGTGGTAAATTCTGCAGAAATGGACCAAATAATGTAGTCCTGTATTCAGTGAAAAAGATCCTGTCACTTGTTAGGAGGGGGGCTTGATCCTACACTGTGTACACCCAGTCTCCTGTAGCACCTCCACACCAGTTTACATGGGCTGTATGCTGTAGGAGCAGGAGTGGAAGCTGCGCTGTGCTACCAGCATCAACAGGTTCTGATTCTTCAGCTGGAGGTGGAGGAACCACTCCGGGTTTAGTGCTACCGATCAACACAGTGAGAGGTGACAGGCCATGACACGCGGGGTGCTCCCACAAATGGTGGTGTGCTTCATTAAAGCACCAAAGGACCGGGGGGAAGAGAGGCAGGAGTACAGTTACCTGAAGTTTGGTATCAGATGTGACTGAAATGTCTGACCAAAACTGCCTACCAACGCTGTCAGCGTCTTATGGATATGGAAGTAGGCCTCGTGCTGCAGCCAGGCTTTGTCACAAATCGGTGATTATGGGGTGTTTTTGGGGTACCAGTCTGTGAGCATCCAGTTTAAGCAACCTTTTTTTAAAAAAAGAAAGGGGGGAAAAAAAGGCCTCCTTTCCTGAAAGTGCTGCCAAGCTGCTCGCCTTAGGATGTTTCAGTGTTGGAGGCACCTCAAGCTACTAAAGCTTTTTGAAAATCTTGGCTGTGAAGTCTGAAGCTGTGAATATATAATATGTGATGGCACAAGGCCCAGCTGGAGTCCAAACACATACATACAAAAGCACATGAGAATATGAACAGTACTAACAAGATATAGATACTGTGCTCTGCTGCTGCTCTCATCTCAACTCCGCAAAATGGCAGATGGAAATGAGAAATGTGCTCTGCCCATTTCTTCCAGTCTTAAGGTTAAATTCTGAACTTCACGGGACTTTTCTGGCTTCCTCTGTTTTTCTTCTCCTTTTTCAACTTAGCGTTGCCCTTTAGTTTTATTATCATGAAGGCTCAGAGAGATTCTGAATTTTATCTGTGGGGAAGCTTATTTGTTTTTAAATGATTTTGAGTCTGGAAGTTGGGAGATTACAGGCAGCTGTAAAAGAAATTGCCTCCGAATAAAGATGAGTTTCTTGGTTACCTGAAAACCCTAATGGGTTCAAAATAAGCATTTAAAATATGAGATTCTTTTAGCAGTCTGATCCAATGATTTCACACCTTGAGGCTTGTTAAAAAAATGAGAGGGACTTGGATTTCTCCATCTCTTGTAGGTTATCAAATTAGTCAGATGGTGAGCTGAGGTACAATAACACACACGCAAGCTGCGTTAGGTATCAAGCAAGTGAAGGAGGGCACTTACCGTGCTGCACTGTTTCGGGAAGCTTTGCATCTAGAAATCACACAGCACACGATGAGGGAAGTGGATTTCACTTCCCTGCAGGCACAGATCAGGCAAGGACAACTTCAAGGTCGCCGGGCAGACTGAGAAGGGGACTCCCAGCCCTGGGTGAGGTCCCCAGACACGACATCGCGCTCCTCGGGGCCTCTGCTGCTCACTGCGACCTGCTGAGCACATACGAATGGGGGGAAAGAAAATAAACAGCCTGCTCCAGTGGAAATGTTAGTCCTGCCATTACATCGCCATCATTGGGAAATCCAGGTTACCGAAGTTTGCTCGTAGGGTCATACTGACCCTCATTTATTCCAAGTTTTCATTTGATATAAGCTTTAATTTGTCAAAGAAGGTGGGAGCAACAGCAAAAGATAGGGTTGTCTTAAAGATCTTTTGTTGCAGGAGACAGGTATTAATAGAATATTTTTTAATGGATGGTTAAGTTTAATGTGGTTAAGAGATGATCATTTTCCTGTGCTGTGGTTAGGAAGATGATATATATGAAAAAGCAGACTAGAAACCCTGGGGAAGTAATTTTTTCCCCATTTTTTTCTTTTCTTTTGCCTCCCCCTTTTTAATTTCTTTTTCTTTATTTCTTTTTTTGTCACTTCACTGTCATCACTTTGCTTTTAGGGAGAGATAATTGTGAGGCGAAAAGTTTTTAAAATTAAGACATTTCCAAGTTTGCCTTCGAATATTTTCTAAGGAAACTCCGATTGCCTGTGTTTTTCCATTTCAACTTCTATGCTGTGCTGTCCCTGATAAGAGACTTCAGTGGTTTGAATGAACACCAAAGTATGAGCCTAAAGCAAGAAAACTGGCAAAAAAAACAATTCAAGGCTGTTTTTTAATGGACAGTGTTTGTTCCCTTCTACTCTGAATCTCCCACGACTGTGATCAGGAATTCTAAGGACAGGGGTACCTGCCTTGCTCTGCCAGCAGACTGGTGCCAGTACAAACACGCACGCACAGTGGGAGGAAAAATATTGCATTTGATCTGAGGAATCAAACATGTTGGGGAACCATCTGATCTCAAGGATATCTGCTCCTTCCTTTCCCTACATTATTTTTTAAAGATGCATCCCTAACCAGGCTTTGTCGCTGCTCTGTAAACAGCAAATCTGTTAGCAGTGCTGAAAGATAAAGAGATGGGTAAAGAAAGAAGGAGGAGGTTGTTTTAGCATTGTTGTATTGTTGTCTGAGTATTTATGCCAGGTGTCTGCCAGACCTCTTCCTTCTGATTTGGAGGAAAGGGACTCCAAGCGTTAAGTGATTTAAAGAAAACCACTACCAACAACAAAAAATGCAAAGAATTAGCTTGCAGGTTATAATAACTGTTTATTTCATTTCTATAGCATATAGTAGCTTGTTGAGAACCTAAAGCTGCTCTTTTGTGTCCCAGCCCCAGTTCCACTTTGTCTCCTCTCTGGCAGAGGCTGGCGATGGCTACCTGTGAGTAATTCTACCCTTGGTACACAGGAGCAGGCAGGGCTCCCAGGGCAGCGCTTTGCCAGTTTAACACTTGCCCAGAGCTGCCAGACAGGGCCTTGAAGAATCTGGTCTGAGATGGTCATCCCGTTGCAATGCCTCCCCTGCCTTTGATTTCACAGATGCCAAGTTCAAAAATGATTTTGTTCCAATTTTTTTTTGAAAGTGCAAGAATCATTTGCAATTCAAATATGTTGCATTTTTTTTATTTTCTTTCAGATTTTTAAAAAATTTCTCATGATGGAACAGCTTCCTGGTCAGCTCTGCCCAGTCACTGCGTGATGGAACTGCAGCATCTGGAAGGTGCACCCCAGTGACACGGATGCAGCTTTGCAGTGGGTGCTGCTGTGATGTGGATTAGACCAGGTAAGACAGATGACTTTGTCCACTTTTTGCTTTGACACAATTGCCTTTATGCTGTTGTACCTGTGTGTGTCTTCCACCTGATAATAAATTAATCAGACTTAGAATTGAGGTACCTGGAGCTGAGAGTGAGGCCCCCTCCATCACCAGGTTTCTGCTGTAATGGCTTGTCTAAATATTCTTTCAGAATGGTATTCATTTATATATTTATAACCCCTTAAAGCAAACAACCTGTGCAAAAGTTGGCCCACCAACCCTACTTAGATGAAATATTCCAAAAACCTGCTGAGAAACTCAGCAATTATACTTTTCTACTTGCTACCTAATTCTGCAAAGATTTATTATTGCAGAGCTACCAGTTGTCTTTCTTTATTAAAATGCCATCTGCCTGTTAATAAGCTCATGAGAGCCATACACAGCCTCTGAGCAGCTGGGAGCTGAGCAAGCTCTGGCCCTCGGGAAGGGCTTCTGGATTCCCCTGGACCTCAGCACCACAGGTGATGGTGCTCGAGAGGCTGCAAGTACCATCTCTACTTTCTGTCCTTCTAGAACATCTGAATTTCTTTAGGCATTTGCCTGCCTAAAACTGTTACTAAAGCTATGAATGCATTTCTACTGCATCCCTGTTAGAAACCCAGGACAATCAAGCCAGAGATTTTATTTAATTTATTTATTTATTTATTTAAGTCCTTCAAAGGCAAATTCTTTCTGATCAATGCGTCAGGGTGCTCAGAAGAGGTTTCACTGTGTATATAGCACTGTAATTCTCTCTAGCAGCAGTGCGTAGTTGAAAAGGAAAACGTGTAATTTCCTCAGTCTGTACATAACAGCTCCACACAGTCTACATGGGATGATTTATCATGGGCTAAAAAGCAGAGGTTTTTCAGTCCCTAACAGTGTGGGTTTCCTGCATAAATGCACCCGATGGTCACTGAACTGTCCAGGTTGCTGTAAAGAACTCACATGCAGGGTTTCTTCTTTTTTGTTGTGAACATCAAAAGTTGACTTTCTGACTGCACAGCAGAAATACTCTTTGCTACTTACATGAGCATAATTTTGTGATGAAATTACTGAAGTCAGCAACTAATTTCACTGCTGCCTCAGACCTCTTTTAAATGAACAGGTATATTCATCAATCATATCCTTACTGCTTCTGGTACTGGCCTAATCAATACGTGAAAGGGCTATTTAAACACATTCCAATTACAAACAGCAAAAAGAGAAAATGTGTGGATAGAAAAAAAACAGTAGAATGTGAAGTAGAAGGAGTTTTAGAGACAGACGTTGAAGTTTGATGTAACTCTGCATTAGGACTTTGTCAATCACTGAGAGTGAAGGATCGTTTACTGGTACCCTTCCATCCAACACTTTCACAATGCCTGCGTGTGAAGGGATCACTTTGTGCTAAGCACCAATAGCACAAGGCTGTCTGAAAGGGCAGAGGAAACACAGACAAATGGCAAAGGAAACATCTGTGATGGCCCTCGAATGCTTGGGCGGCGGGTGTCTTGCCCAAGAATCCTATGTACCCCAAAATGGCCCAGAAGGGGATGAAATAGAATCTTTGGAACAGTTGCATTGTGCTGGATCTCTTAGACTTTACCATCTCTCAATAGATATGAGTATTTTGTTAATGTAAATGCAATATTTTGCACTTACTGCAAGGGACTGTTTTTATATCTGTGCATTGGTCACAGCTGAACTCTACTAATGGCTGCCAGTACAACCTCCTGGCCAACATAAGTGAGATGTTTTAAAATCCTGGTATTGAAGGAATTACTGTGTAGTGATGCTTAAGCCAAGAGGAATGAGAGAACCTCATTCTGATACTGGATGGTGCTCTAAGATAACTCATCTCCTGTCGGCTGGATGACTCTGGGCTTATGTGGCTTTAGCAGAGTGTCGTTGAGGAGATGAGAGCTGGGGTCAGACATCATTGAGACTTCACAGCGGATCAGCCTCGGTGTTTTGGTCTGCAGTACCAGACCAGCAGTACCGAGCTGGACTCATCTTGTGAGCCCTTTAAAGGGGGCTTAACTTCTTCTCTGCTTTTACAGCAGCTATATTTTTACCAGCACCTGGTGCTACAAAGCACAGATAAAGGATGCTGCCTGGTATTTTGGTTCAATTTAATATGTGCGTGTAAGAGGGGAGAGGGGCTGGGAAAAACTTGACATTAAAACAGCCATGTTTCTCCACAGAATGGTTTTGCTCAGGGCTTTAGACCTTCTTGTAACTTGCCAGCACTATGCAATGCGTACCTGAGGTATTGGATTAACAGCATGTATTTATGGCACTAGCTTTTTATTTCTAATTTAAGAAATGGTCCCTCCTGCAGCAGCATGTGCAGCGGGACTCTGCCAGCGTGAGGGTGTTCGTGCTATGTCCTCACAAAGAGGTGCATCCCAAACCTGTTGCTAAGAGCTCAGAAGTAGCCGCAGTCTGTTGGAATGCCACAAGAACAAAGAAGGATGCGATGCATTAAATACTTTCAGAAATTTTTAATATTACCCATTTAAAATTCAAAAGGCCCGTAGGGTTTTACCTATCACTGGAAAGTTACCATTGTTCTTTGTATTCCATGTTTTGCAGCAATGAGGACTTTCTTGTTGTTTTTATTGACTTATTTCTACTGTCAGCTTTTAGTCTTAAGCTCCGTAAGAATGAAGCAGCTCACACATACTTGCAGCCAGATCTACTTACTAGTCATTAATAATGTAATTATCATTTGTTTTAGAAAATTAATTAGAAACATAAGTCAGTGCTTTTCTATTGTGATTCATTTTACAGAAATGTATATTCAAGCTGTGATTTTGTCAAACTTCACACAGAACAGTTCCCAAATCAGTTTGATATAAGCTTTGTGTGCAAGCTCAGTGGTGCAAGAGTGAGACACGAAGTTCTTGCTTGAATGATGCCTTTATTTCTACCTCTTTGTGTTTAAAGCTCCCTACCTACACAGTTAACAAAACAAAGGCCTAGTAAATTTCTTTTTCTCTTTAAGTGTGCCAGTTAAAAGTCACATTAATTTATTTCCACCTGTGAAGGCCACATGTACACGCAATGTACATGCTTAGTCACAAAACCTGACAAATCCCGTATTAGTTGGAGCATGTGCTTTTGCAACTAGATATATTTATTTTTAAAAGTCAAAAGACACCTGACTATTCACAATGCCAAGGTGTCTCTTCTGGACATTGTGTAGCACAGCCACTGCATCTTAAAGAAACCTGAGGTTTGCAGATCAGCTTCCCTGCAGAGAAGACAGCAGTGAGTCCAGTGTATTAAATGTATCTTTCTATATTTAGATATATATATGCCAGTGCTGGAACAGAGATGATCACAAAGCAAGTGCTTGGATAATTCTGATTCCTAGAAATGCAAGCCCAGAAGCTCATGACACTCTCCTGGGAAGCTTCCCCAGCCTAAAAATTGCTTTCCAGTTTAGAGAGGGTAGGGAAAAATCCCCAGAAAGCAAACTCTAACTGCCACTGATTTCCTCATAAGGTGACTGCAGAGGAAAACTTAAAACTAACAGCTCTCTTCAAAGACTAAAACCTAACTCACGTGTCAGGAAAACAGTTTGAAAAATTATGTACAATAATACAATAATTTGATGACTCCTTTCTTAACACTACATTAATAATAAAAACTTACTCAGCTTTGGAGCTAGTAAGAATTGCAACTCTGTTGTGTTTGACAGGGAAATAATTGATTCCAACGCAGTGGTGGGCCTGATATTCTTGAGTTATGGTTGCATCCACACTACCATTTTAGTTTGGATCAGGAGCGTGCTTTTGAAGTAAATCTCCCAATCTTTTTCACGTACTATAATTCACACGTAATTGAATACGAAGACATGCTCCAACTGCTAAGGGAAACTCAGTCTGTGGGATTGGTCTAGAGCTTAATCCTGAAGGAAACAGTGCTGAAGCATAGACGGGACAGGCAGGCAGCCCTCAGCACAAACCATTTAGTTGTATGGGGCAGTCTCAGTCCTTCTCAGAGGGTGCAAGAGTGCAAACCTTGTGCTGAATTCATTCTTGCAATTGGCTTCCTCTCCATCTCTGCATTGTGCAACTGCAGCCTCGTCTCACCGCTGACCCTACACCACATACAGGGTCTGTTGGCTCGTGTTTGACCTGCAGAGCCACCGTGTCAGCAGACACAGGGTTAGAGAGCCACCACCTAGTAAAGACAGCAGCGAAAGGGGCTCTGCTGCTATGGAACAGTTCAGGTATGCCTCTGCTCCACAGCATGGCTCGGCCAACAAAAGGCTGCTTCTCCTTGGGAGAGGAGAAGGCTGGGTTCTCAGTGTTGAGGCTGGGTTCTAAGGGATGGTGTTGAGGCCCCCTTCAGCCACTAATACTACTTTTCCTTCTGTATGTGGTAATAAACTAGCCCTGAGTGATGTGAGATCTAGGCCAAGTGAAGACATCTCTTGGTAGTATTTGTCCCCCAAACCTTTTATTTCCTTCCTTTGGAAAAATGTTTGGGGCTGCTTTTCTTCTTCTATTTGTGTATACTTTTAATATCTGATGAATCCTTCCTCAGAGGCATTGATTTTATTTTTCTTCAGTAGGGTACAGCTCTGCAAGACCCTGGGCTGGCAAAACAAAACCAATACCAAAATATTCCCTCCTACTGCTTCTCCTAAATCCCTGTTGATCTGTGGGGGCAGGAGAGCAGAATTGTTCCCTTTAAAGACAGGAACATTCAGATGAAGAAATTTTAAAGCTGCACGTTTGTTTCAAATGGATTCTACTTAGCTTGACAGTAGAAGAGCCACAGGGCTGAATTTTATTACACAGTTGTGCAACAGGCATTAAATGTTTCATGTTAAGAATATATTAGATTCTTTTTTTTTTTAAAAAAAAGAAACAGACGCTCAGAAAGAACAGATACAGAAAATGAGGAGTATTCCTGTGAGATTTTTGTGTGTTTAAAACCTGAAGATTGAAAGAAGAAAGAGCTGAATGCAATATAAAGGATTTCATCAGCTCTCCTGTCTGAGCTGCTTCCATGTTTTTTAGTGTTTTGCCAATTCAGAAGGGCACTTGCCTTACTTCGGAGGTGTTGACAGTACTGTCCTTGCTTCGGTGTTTGGTCACGGAGCTGCTGGACCAAGGCCTTCACGAAAAGGCTGGCCAAGGCAATGTTCTCAGGGTGGTGTGAGAAATCCACATAGTGCAGCAGTCCTGAAGAATTAGGGTGTCCTCCTGTCTTTGTGCAGCCTCTTTGGTTCAGGGTATCCTCACATGTTGTCCCTCATTAAAGGTGAGAAACCTGCCTGTTGATGTCAATACAGCAGTCTGCAGAGAGATTAGCTACTGGGCCCAAGTGAAATAGTGGAAATGGGCCTAGCTGAACAAGGAAGTGGATAAAATGTGCTGTGTTATAACTCCCTGACTTCAATTTGAATTAAGAGTCTCTTTCACTGCAGGTGAGTGCAGCATTCACGCACCTTTAAACATGAAAGGAAAAATATTTCTACTCCATGTAGGCACGAGGAGGTTTTCTTGCTGTTGTCTTCACAGTAGTAACATTAATACTGTAGTGGGGTCTTCATGTTTGTCACTATTTGGTTGTTTTCAGGGCTGGATTATTTGAAGGATTTTTGCTTCATATTCTCCTGCAATAGCAAAGAAATGCTTTCTTCAACACTGCAGCAGAGAGAGCGTTCTCTGACCTGGGGAGTCATAGCAAGGCAGCTGCACAGATTGCTAATTGTGTTGCCTATAATCAGCTGCATTTCATAGGCAACTTATAGCCTGCATTCTTCTGTTCCCATCTGGCATTATGTACGCATTCCTTCATTTCTCCCTCTGCCTTTTAGCCACACAATATTAATTATATTATGGATGCCAGGGTGGAAAAATGCCATTCTTGGGAACGTGTGTGAGGGATTGGCATAGAGCAAATGATTGGCATTAATCATGTTACAATTAGATCTCCTTGTTGAGACTGATGTGTCTTTGGGTGTCCAGGTTAACAAACTGCCAATTTCTTGTCATCAACAAGCTGTGGGCCCATAAGTATCCAGCCTTCTCCACACGTGTTTCCTTTTTTCACCATGTTAGAGAATAATCCAGGGTATA
This sequence comes from Cygnus atratus, assembly GCF_013377495.2. Taxonomy (NCBI): domain Eukaryota; kingdom Metazoa; phylum Chordata; class Aves; order Anseriformes; family Anatidae; genus Cygnus; species Cygnus atratus. The sequence goes on from NC_066378.1 coordinate 8,690,527, forward strand.
CTATCCTGTATGCTTTCTATCAGTCTTACACACCCTTCATTGACTTCCCTGTGATATCGGAGTGGTTCCCTTGTGTCCAAGTTAGTGGCACTGGAGCTAGGTTGTTGTGGTCCCCTAGGCTGGTGGACATACCTGAGAGCACGGAAAAGGGCCCGATATGTTCAGAGGACAAAATAAAGTGTGGCTGCATCTATTTAATTACACAGTAGTCCCTGAGGCAACGTTACTGGGGAGGCTGAATGGAGCAAAGGCCCAAGGAAGGCTTCACAAGGTCTAGAAGTAAGGGATGGCTTCCCCATCTCCAGCAGTCTTTAGCTGTATCCAGGTGCCTTTCTGAAGTACAAATTTGGGACAAATACCTGTTCTTAGTGCAGCATGGGAGCAGGTCAGTAAAACAGAACAACTTTGCCTATTCAGAACAGATGATTTAACCTAGCCTAAACTCTGTGCATTAATAACACTGAAAGAGAAGAAAATACCTTCCAATGCTGTAGAGAAAAAGTTTCCTCGCGAATAACTTTCCTGGAGCACCCACCATGCCATACTTGAAGAGTAATTTCTAATCTTGGCAGATTCTGAATCAGCCTGGACCCGTTCTGAAGCGGGAAACCAACGTGACTCATGGTTTTGCACTGGAGGTGTCTCAGAGCAGCGCTGTTTTGACAGCAGCAGTATGGCTTTTGTATTATCCTTTGCTTTATCAGAGGACTTGTATCTTAGGTTTGTTATTAAGACTTCATTTCACTATCTGGAAGCCTCGTCAGGTTGTGACCATTCGTTCATATGAGTGGCTTACAGCTGTTGACAAATGCCCTTATTTAGACCGGATTATTTTCAGAGGCCTTGTGCGGGTTCTGTCAAAGTTGTGGAACTGGGCACAGACTGCGCAGGCATAGACAGGTCTAAGTATGTTACTCCTATCCTGACATCTTTATCCAGAATAAAGGTTTGCCAATATGAAGATCTACATGAGCTTTAAAGCTATTGCAGACTTAAAGCAATGGCCTTAAAATATACGAATAGTGTTCTTTTCCTTATGTCCCCTCACGACCTTTTTAAAGTTCTTCTTATTTGTCTTACAAACAGAAGTTTGCAGTTGTTGCTGTGTTCTGGGAGCCACAGGGCCTTTTAGTAGCGTGGCCTTGGTCCTGAGCAGCTTCGTGTCCTGAAAAACAGGTTAGAGTGACGTGAGCACTACCTGTGCATGACTGAGGACCACAGTTTGTCACGTGCTGAAGCTAGTAATTAACTTGTGATCTCCAGGATTTTGATAGAGGATCTTCTCTACAAGACCTTCCTTTTTCTTTGCTACAAGTGAGCTTTTTTCACTCATTCATACTGGCTGTTTAGTGACAATGGGCACACAAAGTCTAGAAATAGTCGGAAATATGCTTTCCACAGTTTTGTTTTGTGTCTGGACCTGGCTTTAGAATAAATGTGATGGAAATGATTGTAACATCCTTCCGAATCTAATGGGTAGCTAAGCATCAAGTTTTAAAGCAACCTCTAGAAGTTGTTTTTTTTTTTCTATGAACCCTGAGCTGCAGGATGTGTCCGTATTGGTTACAGTAACTGCTTCATGCCTCAGGCATGCTTCTTTAATTCATTGTTCACAAAACCAGCACCTGAACTTTTACATATGCACATTCTGGCTGCACAATCCAGGACCAGTCTAAAACTAAGGTCCTTTATTTATCTGGATGGGTAGCACATTTCAGCAGCCTGCTCTAACTTACCTGTCCTATTCTGACACAGAGCAAAACTGAAGGAAGAAACCAGGCTGCAAATATGTTCTTCTTGTTCCTGGAGAACCATCAGGCTGTGCACAGATGGCCATAGGGAAAGAGTAGGCACTTCAGGCTTCTTAATGAAGAAATGAAGGAACACGCTGGTTCCTGTGCTGAGTGATTCATTTGTTCAGCTACACTTGTCTCCTACATGCACTTTATATGCCTCTCGGTGTTGTGTGATACTTAACAATGAGCATCTATTGCCTATTCAATCTCTTAGTCATGGCAGAATGAAAAACAAATCTGAACTCCATCCCTCCTCCATCACCAAGCTCATTTCGTCTTGGCATTCAGTGGACCGTGGAGGAAAGAGCGGAGTGACTTGGTCATACTGGAGCAGTAACAAATCAGGTGGGGTCTCCACATGCGATAGTCCAGGAGGGTTTGAAGCCATGCATCTGCTTTAAAGAATCAAGCCTCAAAATGAATTGGCAGTCATGTCAGATGGGCTGCACTGAGCTGCTCAAGCAGGTGATAAAGCAGATACAATGCGGACAGCTCCTCTGAATGTCCCAGCGTACCTGTGTGCGGCCAGCTGAACCTGAATAGGAGCTGGGCGATGCAAAGTGTGTGCTGTCTGGCCAGCCATGAGATATGCCCTAGATTTAAACTCAGAAGTTTCGTTAGCTCTTAGAGTTAATGAATGATTTAAAATAATTAAGCAAAGGAGAATGATTTCAAAATTCAGAAACCTGTGGTACCGAAGGATTTTTAAAATTTTTTGAAGAAAGACTATTTGTGTGCTCTAGCATCGTAAACTTGATCTATTTTGTTGTGCAAATGTTTAACAGTGGTCTTTTTATGAAGAAAATACAAGAAAAAATGTTACTGTACATCGTAGACTTAATTATTTGCCACAGAACTGCCGATATCTCATTTTTATATGTTCAGTTTTTTGAAAGATTCAGAAAATACATAAAAGCCAGTGAGTACAGCATTACTTCTATGGCTGCACATCATCAAGTCTTACTTGCTTCAATGGGAACAAGATGAAATTTGAACAGAAAGACAGCTGTACTACCTGTCACTGAATGATATTTGTTACTGTGTATGTTCGTACTTTACTACAAATGCCTGCATGGGAAATGCTGTGAGATGCAAGCAAAGCACATGCAAATTGTAGATGAAACCATGCAAAACAGATTTTCAAAATTAAATATGACATGCCATGATAACTTCTTCGGCACTGAAGGAGAGGAGTGCAACAAGACGCAGAAGACTGAATAATTCATTTGCTGATCCTTTGCATTGCAGCGACAGAAACAGAAAGTCCTGGGAAAAGGAGGACATCATGCAAAGTTCAGCTCAGGTACAGAATGAAAAATCCCTTCCCTTCAAAGCCCTTACAGTCCAGCTGTCTGTGTCAGTGAGCTGGCAATGAATTGGTCCCTGGCTATGTGTTGAAACTGCCACTAAAATAAAATTCAGCTTCTCACATTCTAGAATCAAAATTCAGAGGTTTAGAAGTTTTTTCAAACATTTGATTCCAGCTCTCCCCATTGCACCAAGGGGTTAGTTTGCTTTGTGCTCTTTCAGTTGCTAGTTTTTACAGGAGAGACTCAACATCTTCCTGTCTTAATTATAGGAGTCATTAGAAGGAAAGATCAATACTTAGGATAATAAAACTACACAGATAATTAGAATAATAAAGCTCCAAAGATAATGAAAGCAATTAAACTACTTTTCTGGGTGGCATGAGGATATGGAGTAATCTTGATAGATCTGGCATGTTGATTGTAATGAAATTGACTTTGACCTCAGAATTTCAAGCAGAGTAAGAACAAAAAAATGTAATACTAAAAAAGGCATTAATTGAACGTCTCCTGTTGTCTTCTTTTGGTTTATAAATGTCTGTTCACCTGAAAAAATATTTAATTCATTGTCTTCAGGGTCAGATGGTGATCATCTGCTTTTCCCTTTTTGTAATGTGGGCAAGAGAATCTCACCCACAACCCCAGCTTTAAGGCTTGTAATTTCTGGTGACAGATGCACCTGCCAATACAAGTTAAATTTCAAAAGGCCTCAGAGATCTTTCGGGTTCCTCTAAGTGGGGACCAGATACTAAATAAGCTCAATTTCTAAAGCTCACTGCAAGTCAATTGAAATGTGTGATTTTTCTTGAAGTCAAAATTACCTTTTGGGAGTTGTTTAATAAAATGAAATGGTTGAGCTCATCTCCCACCTCCTTTTTCTCCTGTTTATACTGTCTTGTGGATGATAAAAATCAGCAGTATGCCTGGGCTTCTCCAGCCCCTTTCCTGTTGAACCAGGTAAAAACTGGTGTAAACTGGTGAGATCCTGTAGAGGTGTGGAGCACCTTGGTGTGTTTCCTATCACAAAAGCTTGGTGGCCAAGTTGTACTGGTATTCTTTTCATCACTTCTGGTTTTTGTTTTTTACAGTTCTCTACGTGTTTCTGCTGGACTTATTTTTTTTAGCAGCTTTTTATATTTTATTTTTAATTCAACCACTTTTGTGAAAATAACATCAGTCTGGACGTGCCGAGATGTTCTGGTAGAAAAGAAACGGTTGTGGCTCAAGTGGTGAAGGACGAAAAGCAAAGTAGTTTTTCCCTGTAAAAGCTTTGCCTGACAAGGGCTCCTGCTGGGCTTTGGTTGTTTGTGCTCAGTTTTTTGCTTCCCTTCGAGCCGGCACTATATCTTATTTATGAAAAGCTGAACTTGGGTATTTCACCAGACGATGATGAACCATCCCTGGCACTCTGACCAGCCACTGCTGTATGTGGCTGCATACCGGGACTTGCAAAAGCAGGAGGAAGACAACTCACACACAGTCCCAGCACTGACTGTTCCCTCTGTTTTGACACCAAGGAGTAATACTGTAGAGAAGTAAAAGAAAGTTAGGAAAGGTTTATTGTGCAGCCCCACTGAAAAGGTGCTTGCGTGAGCAAAGGAAGTAGAATAAATTCAAGTTCCTATTAGTGCAACTGTAAGAAAAGTAAAATTGATGTCTAGAGCCCTTAAGAAAGCTTTGGTGTATCAAAATCCAATTTGGGGATGAAATGTTAACCTGGGGAACTGGAAGCAAAAGATGTGTTTGTGTGACTTTATGAAAGAGGGCTCTTGACCTGTGGGCAGAAGCAAAACATTCAGCTGCTGGTGTTGCAGATTTATTTTTAATTCTGTGTTGGTTTTGTTTTATGTTCTGTTTTGTTTCATGTTATATTATTTGCTGTTCTCTGGTTAAAAAGAAAGCATCCCTTCCCCTCACAAAAAGAAGAGCTTCTTTTTGCGGAGAATTACTTGAGGATTTGTGATTGTGGAACAATGGATCAATACTTGTTTGCAAAAAGCTTCAGTTAAAGTGGGACAAGTGGAGATTAGCTAGATGATCTGCTGGTTGTCCGTCACTATAGGTCACTATAGATTTCTTGTTGTTAGCTGGAGAGGTTTATCTTGCTGTCCCTGTTCAGAGCCAAGAAGCGATCTGAGATGAACTGTGCGGCTCAAAGAAATTAAAAATAAAAGCTGCAGGTGCCCCAGAGTCGATTGGAAAGGAAGACGTGTTTGAGGGAGCAATGTGGGGCAACCTTGAGCTTGTTTGTGCTGTGGATAAACTGCCCCTGCTTAAATCTCTCCTTGCATCAGAGGAATCCTAAGCAGGCAGAGGTTACGGAGCTGGCACAAGGTTAGTCAACCTCCAGTTCTGTAGTGGCTGCATAGAGATGGCCCAAAAATAGTGAAGAAGACTCCAGTCCTCTAGTCTTCTGTGGTTTTTTTGTTGTTGTTGTTTTGTTTTGTTTTTTTTTTTTGGTGGCTGGACCCTTGTGCCCTAAGTAGAGTTGTGTTTAAGAGGTTTAACTTTGTGGCTCTGACTGCAGGAGCGAAGGTGATAGAGGATTTCCTCTGAGATTCAGTTACGCTCGGGTGGGAGTGAATCATGCAATATTTTTAATCTGAGATTCTAAAACTTCCGTACACTGATTTTTATACCGTTTGGATTTGTTCCAGTCTGTGTTTCAACAGGGGATGGCAGGACTTAGTGTTTTTTTTTTCCAGTGACATAGACGTATTAAGCAGAAGCGTCTAATTATCTTTATTGATTAACCTTACCTTATAAAGAAGTAGTGGCTCACTAGAACAGTCCATATTCTGTACGCTGCAGAAAGAGAAAATGATTAATTTACTCCCTGCTTTCTACTGCTCTGTATGCTGTGAGAGTAAGTGATGGATAAGGGACAGCCTGCACTGTCTTGGGTCAGCACAGTAGGTCAGATTCATTATTTACCTTCTGAATGTAGAGTGAGAATTTCCTCCTCTTGCGAATCATGACCCCAATTCACTTGTTTACAGGAAGAGGTGGATTTGGACACACAGCTGTGTTCTGCCTTGGATTTGTATACATACAGCTGGATATACAGAGCTGTAACAGGGAACTGGGACCTGTGATTTCTGAGATGAATAAGAAAAGCTTTCTGCTAAAAGTCCGTAGATCTTTACTGTTTGTTTCTTTACTTTTCAAACTGTCCTTTGCTGTGATGCTAAGAAAAATTGACCACAATCGGAGTGCTATGTGCTTAGGCCTCTTATTTTTGTCAGCTGCATCTGTCCTGCTTTGTGCCGTGTGATCCACAACTGTTCATCTTCCATTATGTTTGGAGCAAAGCTCTCACGTTGGTGTGTATTTTTAAGCCTCTAACACAGCAAAGATCCTGGTGTGAAGCATCCTAAACACAGCTGAATGGCGCAGTCTAACATTTAGCTGACTTGACATATGTTTGTGCATGGGTACAGTACGTGGGTACGTATGGTTTCTGTACACATTTGGAGATGGCTGTGTCTTACAGAAGTCAGACAGGAACGCTCATCGTACATTTAAATTATTAGCATATTGTTATATTTACTGCTATGCAAACAAAATGATGTGAGCAATAAAACAAAAACAGTAACCTACGCATGCTCTTTGCCAGCATCATGTTGGCTGAGAGCTGTAGGTTTTGCGGTATTCCTAGGTTTATTTTTCAGCCTCCCCTTTGGTTCATTATCTTCCCATGCATTATCTATAGGGTGTAGGCTTTTTCTGCCCAACCACGTAAGGTTCTCCTCTAGGCCTTTCCTATTGCTTTATTTTCTTCTGCATTTTTTTTTTTTGTCCTAGAGACAGCCTCACTCATGTTTGTCCTGAACGGAGTTATCTTCTTGTTTCGCAATTCTGACTGTGTTGCACATTAAGAATGGTTTCCTCCCCTCCAGTCCATCCGACCAAGCCCCTCCACTGTAATAATTATGTTTTCGCCCTGCTGTCATCTCCCTTGTACTTCTGCATCACTATTCCCTTCCACTTTGGCGTTAAGGGAGCTGGTGTACTGCAACTGCTGTTGCTCCAAATACTGCAGTCACCTAGAGGTCTGGCTGTTCCCCAGCATCCCAAATCACAGTGAGGGGTATGGAATGTGTTAGTGTCCACCTTCTGTGGGAGGGGGAAAGAAATTCTCTTTTTCTCTTTTAATAAGTCAGATTCTTTTTGATATTGGTAAGATAAATGTGATAGAGTCAGTTTTGCCTTAGATATATTCCCCTTTTATTATATCACACAATACACTGACATTTTGATGTGTCATGCTGCTGTTTCAAAATTCAGTCATTTTGTGTGACGCATCCTTCTCAGAACAGCTTGTTTTTCACTGGTCCAAGCAGTGTGATTAAATGTCCCAGGTTACATGGAATAGCACTGAGGCAGCTTGGCTGGTGCCTTTCCCAGCTCGGTATTCCCAACTGCTCCCAGCCACAGCAACACTGGTTGGCTTTCCAACACACCACTTCCTTCCCGGGGCTGAAATCACTAAGTAATGCTCCCACACATGTTTATAGTATAGCACAGACAGCACAAGCATACGCTGAGTGTGTGACATGCGCTGCCTTGTGTATGCTGGCTGTGGTTTGTACATGATCGCGAATACAAATGGACTGCCGCTGCTATTGCACGGGAGCTGTGCAGCAACCCCATGTTTCAGTCTGGTAAATCATGGTGTAACAAGCTGGTGGGGATGGCTTGTTTTTGTTTTAATTTTAATTTTGAGGATGTTCCTCAGTGGTGATTTTGTGTATTTTGGGAACTGATGCCTATAGACATGATCAAGGAGTTGTCTGTCTCCACAGCACACATTATGTCTGCTTAGCAGCTTTTATCTGTTGTCCAGAAGAGTTGTTTTGGCTCTAAAAGCATGAACACTAAGTTCATGTTGATATAATCCTGATTGTTATGATTTCTGACGTAGTCCAATTCATGCATTTCTTGCTTCATTTTTGTTACAGTTTATTTCAACGCAGATACACAAGTATAAGATCGTAAGAATGAGTGATAAAGTAATAAACGGTGAATTAATTGTATTTATCACAGATTCTGCATATAAGTATTTCTCTGTAAGACAAATCTTGTGTGCTCTACTGACATGAGAAGTAGTGCTCATGACCAAAGAATAACATGAATTTTCCTTCTGTGGAGGGAGATGCTAACCTGACTAGCATTGCTGATAATGTATTCACTTGATTTCAAGTCTTGATTATGGAGGACAGCTGTGTGTGTGTTTTTCCCACTGTCTATTAAAAGAGAGGGTTTTTAGGTTTCATCTTCTGTTTTCCAAATTTAATCCACAACATTTGTTCTAGATGATTGTATCAAGCAGCATAAAGCAAACTTGTGCTAGATTAAAAGCTATTTTATAGAGTTTACACTTTGCCAGTTTTATAGACTAGCATAAAACATAAAGGTATCTTGGGATTTTTTGTTCCTCCACAAGAAATTGAAGATGTTTTTTTTAGCTGCTTGAAAACAGAATGCCGGGATGTGAATTAGTAGCACAACCATTTTCATCATGTTAATGCTACTCCGTGGGGCAAATTCTGCCTCTTGAGGGCCACCTGAAATTTTGTAGTATTGGAATAATTATGTTCAATTACAATGTGTAATCCAGGGCTTAATTTAATCCATGGATAAAACAAGTGCTTTGTCTTCATCTTCACTACCCAGCTGTTAAATGGAACAGAAGGGAAACATTTATCACTGAGGAAATTTGTTTTTGAAAAGTTCACGCTATAGCTTTCTATCAGTCAACTTGTGTAAACTGAGGGTCTGTAAGTTTCGTTAGCGGGCCTTTCACTATGTGGGTGGCTAACCAACATGCGCTGAAAGCTTGGGTGGCTCTCTCCGCTGTTCCTCCAAAGACAGATGCTCCCAAAGGCTGGCAGGATGGGAAGGCCCCCCGTGGAGCATCCCATAGCTGGTCTTTCAGGGTCTGTCTGCTGTGTTATGCCATCACATCCTTCTGCAGTCTTCGTATTGCACAGGACAAAGCATCACTATTGATTTTTACAGCTTGATGAATTTTATTTCTGCCTTCTTGCGAGATCAGCATAAAGGGAAAAAATCACAAATCGTTGCATGGTACTCGGGGAAATTTTCAGACTCCTTGTGAGTTTTTCACTTGTCTCTCTGAAATGTTAAAATGTGGTTTGGACCATCCCAGGTGCTAATAATTTTTTTCTCCAGAAACAACGTTGTTGAAAACAAACTGTTTGCTAGTTTGACCACTTGCAGCGTGGAAAATCAAACTGTCATGAGCTATTGCCCGTGCTTTTCATCTGTTGAGTGAAATAGGAACACCCACCAGTTGCTCTGGCTGGCGGGGCTGAAGTAGAAGTTACTGAATACAGCCGCTCTGCGTGGTGCCTTCATCCCGTGATCCTGCAGGGATCATCCTGAAGTCCGAGCAGAAAACTCTACTCATGAAATAAGTCAGCGTGAGCTTTGTGTCTCAGAAACCTCAAACCCATTTCAATTAGAGAAGGCTTTACACTGCTAACAGTCGCATGGACAGGGCTGCCATTTTAAGGCCTGGGAAAGCATGGGCAAGGCCGACTTTTAGCTGGCACTTCGCTGGGTAAAGGGAAAGCCTGTGCCGACATGTAAATATATCTGGTATTCTTCCTGAGAGAACAGCCTGGGGGGAGGACACACAAATAAAAGAGGAAAAACCTTCCCTCAAACTATAAATTAATGGATCAAATATTTCTAAATGAAATTGGAACAGCGTCTGTGGTTGCATTATCTTTTGCCATGCAGGGCTGTCTTTGAAAGGGAAAAAAGCTTAGTGAAAAGTAACTTCAGAGCCTTGACTGCTTTTTGATTACAATTTGGGATTACTGTTTTAATCACCGCTTATCAAGTAATACCACAAACCTCAGAGCATGACCATCTTTCTCAGGGGAAGCCAGATTTAAAAGCCAATTTTCAGCAATCCCTCCTCTTTCTCCCAAACTCTTCTAAGAAATACAGAGGGATAATAATCTGTGATATTACAAGAGACCCTAAGCAATGCCCAAAACTCCCTGCATTCTCAGATTTCTTCTGGGTTTTCTTTAGCATTGTAGAAGTATTTTTGTTCAGCAGAAATATTGTCATGTGTCTAAGCAAGCTCCTGTTTCAGGCCAACTTCCATTTGAGTGCAAGATACCAAGCACGCTCTCCCTTTAACAGGCAGATAATGGATTTTACACATGCAAACTTGTCTAGATGTAAGTTTGTGCATGAGTTTTGAAATGTATACTTGATATTTGCACGCAAATAGGTAATGCAAAGTGGTTTCATGTGCAAGCTAAAGCACTCACAGATATGTGCCTGAGCTTGCAGATATATCCATGAGAGAGACTAGAGTTAAAAGTGGATTGTAACTCGGAGATAGCAATGATGCCTGGTTCTGTCACTGTAGGAGCTGGGTGTCAGCCCTGGGGCTGAAGCAGGGTGGGAGAGAAGGGAGCCCTTGGTTTCTGCTGTGCATCAGGAGGGCCATGGCTGTAGGGTGTTGCAAGGAGAAAGCCCCCTGTTCAAAACATGTTAGCGCAGTGCTCAGGGAGGAGGTGAAGTGGCTAATGTTAACCCTGCCCCTTTCCCTTGGGTTTGCTTTGGTGACTGTCTCGCAGTAGTGGTGTGAGCCTCTGCAATGGGATCGTGTACGTTAGCTCCTTCAGGTACCTACTGCTGCGCTTTTTAGAAGTGAAGACAAAGCCTCCCTCTTCACTCTGAAGAGCTTCCATCTAATGAAGGCAGATGGACTCATTCTGACCACAATTAACTCTTGTCTGTATTATTCAAATCACGCTCAGTAGTGCTAGGAATGGAAGAGACCTATTAGATCATTTTCTTCTCTGTAAAAAGCTGGATGTAACCTGATACAAGATGTATTTTTTATCAGAGTAATACCGTGCGTGACCTTTGCCAAAAGGCTTAGAAGATGCTGTTAGGTGCTGGTTTTATTCAAAGGCTAATTTACATGCGCTACAAGCACCTGCAGACAGCGTTTAAAGAAGGCAGTACCACTTCATTCCAAAGTTGGTGCTCCTGTGAGAAGATGTCTGTGCAGGAACGTTTGTTTATAAACAAATCCTTTTTTAAAAAATTTTAATTTTATGAAGATGGCTTTGAATGAGGTACTAAGTGTTAATACAGTGATGGCTGAAAGGGGAGCTGCTGAACTGGTGTGTACCCAGCTATCTGGAGGAGCACAGATCTCCTCATTACTACTTCAAGTGGCAATGTTTAATTATTTTCTTAATTATTTTATTATTTTATTAATATTTAAAATACACTGAAGTAAATCTTAATCAAAACCAAGTGCGTTGACTCAGGCATAAGAGAAATCGCATCTCAACCTGGGGTTGTTTTAATTTCCTAGTTCTAGCCCATCATTAACATTGTTGATGTTTATGAAGATGCTTCTTGGTAGAAACACACTGTGATAAAATTAGCACTCGTGGAGAGGTGCAGCCTCTGAGCATCTTTCCTTTCTCTCCCAATTTGTGTTTGGAAGTTCTCTACTGGCTGGGTGGGCAGAGGATGGTACATCCAGCATCGTGCTGCTGGAGCACAGCCCCATCTGTCTACATGGTGAACAGCTTTCAGTCTCCCTGGAGCAGGCAAAAAATCCTCCTTCCCTCTCCCTCATAGAATCACTGGCTGAGCTGAATGCTGTAGCAAAAGAGATCTGCCTGACCAACCCAAATTCGGATGCCTGCTGACCTTGGCTGTTGCAAAGCTGGGCAGCACAGCCTGCCAACCCATAACACAGGAGTGCTGGGGCTTCCCTGGGAGAATTCAGGGTGCCAGGGGTCTGGCCTGGTGGGGAGTTTGGAGGGGCTGAGCCAAATTCCTAGCCTTCTGCAGGAGCCCTGGAGGAGAAGACAATTGTAAGGGACGTCGTTAAATGATCAACTTGTACGTATGGCACAGTTTGCCTTCTGTCTGCTGGAATGTATGCTGTCCATCTGCTGCCTCTCTGCTCTCAGAGCAGTTGTGCTGCTCATCAAGTGATCGTGCCTAGCTGGTGAAAATGGCAGTGATTATAGTTTACTTTCTAGTCTGCTCTTCGTATGGATGGCTATAAAGAGGGTGGGGAACTGGCACTGTCGGATGGACAACGTTGTTGGTTGTGTAAATGAGTTCTGTGGTAGAGTAAGGTTTGGAAATGGCAGAAGGATTCTGGGTTCCTATGTGGATATAGGGCTAAAAACAGAGCTGCACCTGTGTAAATAGTAGTTTAACTTGTGTCAGAATTTGTCCTTAATTTGTTTCTCTGGTGATTGCCTTAATTTGAGGCATAGATGAGAGGAAGATGTTTGTACTGATTTGATTAGGCCTGGCAGCTGTCTCTCTCACTGTAAGGGGTGCTCACAGAACATTTCTCATCCTCCCTGAGAGATACCACAGTGTCATTCCAGAGAGCTCTCTCATTTTGCCTTAAGGACATTAAGATGTGTGATGTTGTAAGGTTCAATTTTCAACAGCAAGTTGAAAGCACGACAAGCAAGATCGTAGGAACGCTTGTGAATGCAACCAGGGGACATGTGATCTCAAATCTAATTTTTTATGTTAGAATAAAAACAAATATTCTTTCAAAAGGGAGTGAAATGTATTACCTACAGTTAGAATAAGGCTGGTCAGAGTTTTGGAGTATGGAAGTCCTGAGCTTGTCTGTGCGGCAGCCTCCTGTGATGTCTCAGACATGGGGAGCCTGGCGTTTCTGTCCCTGATCGTTTCTGCCTGCAAAATTAACATCATCTTCATCTGCTCTTTCTGCCAGGCTAAATTAATGTGCCAGTTTGCTCTCAAAAAAAAAAAAAAAAGGCAAAAATCTCTCCACCCTACTAATGAAATACATCAATACCAGCAGCTCCTACACATGAGTGAACCTCAATAAGCAAACCACTGTGCATGGGTGGCAGAGGAGGAGAAAAACAAATTGATAAAGAAATATATTTCACTTTCAACCTTCTGAGGTGCTGGCTTAAAAACAACAGGGAGAGAAAATCAAGTCTTTTTTTTTTAAATGATGAAAAATACAATGACTTTGATGTCCAAGCTTCAGTAGATTTTCTCTTATTCTTTATTACTTATTTATTTGGCATTGTGTGTCATCGTCATCCCCAACCCCAATTTAGACAGAGGGCCTAGGCCTGAGGGCCTTTAGCAGTAATTATTCTGGAGCTCTGGTCATATTATACTCAAATATGGGTTGATCTTGCTGTCTGCAAGCGCGATTCCCAACCCCCTTAGTGCTCACAGTATTCTGCTGAGCCGTTGCGTAGGCTGGGTTAAAGCCCCTCATTTAAGATAGCTGCAGGAAATGATGAGGCATACGTGGTCGTCTGAAACACCAAAGCAAAACAACTCCTGAATTTGGATGCCTTGCTATTAAACACTGCCTCTTAGGAAGACAAGCTGGGTGGGCGCTCCTTTTCAGTTAGAAAAGCTCAAGCATGATGACTTTTCCCCCATAGTTATCTGTCCCAGAAGGATCCTGTGAGCTGCAGGTTCTAGGCCAGCGACCAGATGAGATGGGTCGAGGGAGAAGAGTTCCCTCTGGAGGGAGAGCAGAGCTGGTGTGTGCACAGGTCTGAGACAGCCCTGAACAGCAGTGTGGGATGCTAGGACAGAGGCGATTCAGGCGGCAGATGAATTTAAAAAGCTGGGCCATAAAATAAGACGTGTTTTAGCTTGCAGTTCGTGGGGACAGAATGTGTTCGCTGTGTCAGAGAAAAAAAAGTGGAGGTGGAAGGTTTGGATTCTGTTAATACCAATTTTGGCAGAAGTGACCTTAAAAAGACGGGTTAATCTTCCTGTGGACTATTTTGTGTTCAACTTCAGCACACTGTTTTGTGAAGCAGAAGCACTGGCCACTGGACTTCAGAAGGGATGATTAACAAGCCTAGATTTTCATCAGAAGGGTGAAAGGAGAACAATCCCTTTGGTTACGTCAGTTCTGGAAGTCAAAACATGCCATAACACACATACGTTGTTTTTACAAGTGTCCAGCTCCCAATCGCAGGTGTCCGTTTGCATCTTTAGAGATCCAAATACTGCTTTCAACCTATGCCCAGGTGATTTGCTCAGATCGTAGCATGAGTTCATTGCCTGTGGGTGTCTCAAATGTCAGACTGGAAATGCCAGCTTTATTATAGATGTCCTGGGGTGAGCTGGTGCCATGTAGATGTGGCAGGGGAGGGAGGAAAGGAAAGTCAGGGGAGCCCTTCACAACTTCCTCCCATTTCTTGGATAAGAAGGACATCCACAATACAGTCAATTTTGAGAGCTGCCTAGCCCTGTATAGGGGGAAGTTTTCTGGGCTTCCCTTAGTTGTGATCATCCCTTGCAGGATTAGAGCATTAGAACAAGAGGGTTTTTGCCATGTCTGTCTAGTGTATTGCCAGCACCATATTTGATTTATTGTGCCGTGTGAGGTTTTCCCCATGCATCTGTAGAAAACATGGAATAAATGACAAAGACTGAGTGAAATCATATCTCCCAAGCTGCCCCTGAAAACTTAATTGAACCCACAGGGTCTTGTTTGGGGATAGAAAAACAGCAGGGTATGAAGTACTGAAGGACCAGTAAATAAATTATTGGTGCTCTTTGCTATTTCAGTGTGCTAGCAGTGATTTGGAAAAATAAATAAATAAATCCAGATCTATCCTTTCTGCTTGACCATTTTTTTATTATCAGCTACTCTGTGTTTTAACCATGGCTTCCTGTTGGAGGAAGCTGCACTGGTGAAAAGAGTTTTTAAAGGTTGGACTTCAACTCATAAATATACAGGGAGCTTCTCCACTGAGCCTGAAATTCATTGCTCCTATTTTTCATCCGGTGTATCTTATCGCGCAGGCTGAGCAAGGGGCTTGTGGATGTGGCTTGGAACACAATGCAGCTGTGCACAGGCTGCCTGCAGGCGGGGGTGGCTGCAGGGGCCAGAGGGCAACTGCAAGTACAAGGACAGAATACACCAACATCTGTAGTTAAGCTCAGCATGCACAGCCAGTTAGCTGGAAAATATAGGGCCATCCTTTACTCATTGTAATCCCGTGTCTGGTAACTAATCTGCGCTGGGAATTGCATTTTACCCTTCCAGTGCTCTACAGAAATAAGAACTCATGGGTGGTCCACAGGTGGAGAACTGGGGTGAGTGACTTAGAATATCCTGAGTTCGAGGGGACCCATAAGGATCATTGAGCCCAAATCATAGACTTGGTTAAGGTCACACGGGAAGTCTGTGTCAGAGCAGGGGTCTGACCTGTGTTCCTGTGGGGTAGGTAATAAAGTGTGGGGCTGAATGAGAGGTACGTGCTCTTGTCAAGAGGAAACTTCACAACTTCTGTTTTACATGCAAAAAAATTCCCCCCATATTTCTCTTTAGGGCCTTCCCTTTTAATGTTGTAGATACAAGCAGAGAACATGCAGTGCTTGCTGTTGCCACATGGAAATGAATAATGGTTTTGGGCAAAGACCAAACTGAGTTTCCAGAAGGCTGCTCTTTCCTGCCCATTCATCTGTGTGATGTATAGAATGAACCCAAAATATACTGGCAGGAGAAAGGGCTGTTTAGTATTCAGAGCTTCAGAGACATTAAACAACGTTCTCTTCACCTGGGAACGAAATTATTTCTTCAAGAACTGTACAGAGAACACTTTGCTTTCAATTTACAGTGTGGTCTGCCGGAACATATTGCAGTGGTGAGAGTCCGGTGGCAGGAATGCAGAATTTATACCAATAAAGGCTCTGAATGCCTTCTTGCAAATCTGCCTTGTAAGTTGATGTGTTGGAGATTTAGATCGGGAGAATTACTCTCTGATGCCTTTTTCCAGCATTGTTACTGTTTCTAGAGGATGAATATTTTTTGTGGCAGAAAACTAAGAGCTAGAAGACCTATGGTTTAAAAAGTAGATGTCCCTTGGACTGTGGGTGAGCTCCATTGGGTCAACTGCTTAATGTACGCCTCAGTTTCCACTTTTAAAATTGGGATAATCTCTTCTCTCGGACCTTTTCTCCAGCTTGAATAGGTTGAAAATTGGCAAATTGCAAATGTATATTGACCTCTAAAGTTCTCTGTCTCTTGGACAGGGTAGAACATTTGATTATCTTGTTCATAATTTAATCTATTTAATCTTTGGCCTTTTGCTGCGATTGCTAATCATAGCAGTCCTGAATTCACCAACTCATTCCAAATTTGCCAGCAGAGTAATGAAAACTAGGCTATTCTCAAAGGTCCTTTCATGGGTTGTTCTTTTTATTTGACTAGTTCTGGTTTGCTTTGGCTCAGGTCTTAAGGAGGGCAAGAAGGAAAAAGCTAGGGATGGGAAATAAGAAGAAAGTCAGAAATCTTCATGGTAACGTGTGCTGCTTCTACTATGCTAGTGACTTAATCTGGATATTGCTTGCATAAAGAAAAGTCATTTCCAAAGGCTAATTTCATCAAGATGTTTAGAAGCAGCAAATGGGTCTGGTAAGTTAGTCTCTTAAATGTGGTTGTGTTTATGTGTGTGTATATATATATATATGTATATATATATATACACACATATATATAAAAGGAATCATACCAAATCTTCTTCATACTATAATTGTTATTATTGTTTAATTTGACCCGTTCTTAAATTCTGGAGCAATTTTGTTAATGGTCTGATAGCTGGCATGTGCCCATGCTGCCTCTCATTGGATTGAGTGAGGTACCCAGCATGAGCATATGCAAAGAGAACATGCACAATCCACTGGGGACACAGAGGTTTTCACAGCAATTTTGTGGAAATCCATAACAAATGCATTGTTAGGTTGGTTTATTCTTTCTCTTTCCTGCTGTGTAAAGTATTTGATATTCAAATTAAAATGGTGCTTGTTTAGGACAATTCAGTTATAGAATAAGCCTGGTAATTGGTGCCCGTGGGACTGTTTACACTCTGCTTGGTGTAATCCACTTATGGAAAATTAATGAAAGTCGATTTCCTCCTCTATTGTGGCTGTTTTAATATGTACACTTTCTGCGTTGTTTCCTCTCCCAGCTGAAGCTTCAGCTGGTTATTTGGGGACGAAAGCTCCAGCAAACTGACACGCTCCCTGGAGAGCCCTTTAGGGTTAAGGGCTTGGCAGCGCAGAAGTCGCGTGAGCCCAGCAGTGCTGGGACTTGGGAAAACCCTCTGAACTACAAGACATCCCTGCTCCCTGCTGGTTCTGGCTCCCCAGGAGGACCGTGAGGAGCACTTGGCTACCAATTTATATAGTTCATGACTCTTCCCAGGCTGGCCTGGGGCTTTGTCTGGCTGACAGATGGGAGCTGGCCGGCTGTCCCCTCAGGGGCACAGCACTGACCTGCACCTGGGTGTTCAGGCCAAGCGTTTTCCCCCCTTCCATAGCTCTGGGGAGCCAGCCCAGGGAGGGGGGACCACCTTTGCTCCATAAGCATGAGGTCTGAGGCTCATTTGAGCTAACTGGGACTGATTTTTCAGCTTCCTCAGCTAGCGGTCCAAGCCTCTTCGGTAATACTGAGGAGAAGGTAGAGGGGAAAGAGGAGTGTTACGGTGTGCCTGTACAGTCTGTGATACACTCAGTATGCAGCATTTAAGCTGAGGTGATGTCAATACCATTTCTTATGAACTTGGAAAGGCTTCGCTTGTCCTGTAGGCTGGTGAAGCGAGGAAATCTTTCAAATGGCTGAGTTGAGCCTGAGCTAAGGCACTGCTGTCACTGCGGGGATTTCCTGCTTCACATTTTGTCAGATGAGGGGAGAAACCAAAAGAAAAAAGAAAGGCCAGTATTGTTCCTTTCCTCAGGAATATTTTCGGGTTGTTTCACAGGGAGCTGACTGTAAGTGAAGGCTGCGTGTGAAAAAGGAAGCATTTCAGTAAATAACTGTCCAATTTTACAAACGGTGCTAATGTGCAGTTTTGGGCTACGGAAGCTCTGAGTCAATATGGCCAAAGCAAAGAGCTTCAGTTCCAGAGCAAATAGCAGCAGCAGAACTGGGAATACCGAGAGCAGAAATAGCATCACTTTGTTATTCACAGTGGCTACAGAAAAATTCGCTGAGGAAATATCAAATGCAGATAGCTGGAGGTCAAAAAGGAGAACAAAATCAAGACCAAGAAATTACCAAGCTGCATTGCCTGAAAGAAAGCGAAATGAAATAATTGCATCCTTCTTCAATAGTAAAGCAGCAGGGGTAACATACTGGAAGTCTGCTTAGTGTGACCTGGGCCTATTACCTAGACGCCGTCTCTTCCCTGTCTTACCCTAAATTCCCTTCCCTCCTTCAGGCAATGGACAGAGTATTTTTTTTTTTTTAATCACTTGTAAGAAATGCCTTTTCTTTTTCTGTGCTCAGTAAGGATTCCTATCTGTACTGTCACACCTTTGACTTAAAAACACTGTAGCCTTCTCTTACTGTCCCTAAAATCCACATGCTTCGCACTGACCCAGACACAAATGAAATGCTGAAATGTTCTTTCTGATTCTTGCTTTGCCCGCTTTCCTGGGAACTCCTTTAGCTGGGACCTGCTATTGCTCAAGTCTCAGCTGCTTGACATCACCTTTGGAAATGCAAGGTTTTTTTTTTTTTTTTTTTTGCCATATCAGCTTCTGCTCCCTTGTTATGTGTGCAGCACCAGCTCTGGACTTGGGGAACCTGCTCTTTCAGTCCTCTTAAGATCTCTCTTTTTCATTCTGCTGCTGCTGAGACATTACTTAGGTGAGCTAAAGTTGACCAACAGAGTTGGGAGGGGAAACTGTCCCCCTTCATCATGTCCCAAAATTTATTTGCAACCATGAAAAATAACAGACAAACGTGCCCAAAAATGATGTGGAAAACATGGCTAAATGCATCACTGTACCTGCATCTTTCTGTGTCTGGCCTACTGCTGTATTAATTATTGTTTGGGAAATGTGTTGTTTGCCAGGTAGGGACACTGTGAGCATGGGCCACAGCTGCTGTGCTTTGTGCAAGTTCAAAGCCCAGGGTAGAGGCAGCAAATGCTTTGCTCAGCTGCTGTTTTACTCAGCTCAGCAACATCTCACACCTGTTCCACAAGCCATGCAATAAACCTTACCTGCACAACAGTGACTATTAAAAGCTTGATGTATTGCATGCAAGGTCCAACTCATAACAACCTGCGTTCCACAGCTCGTTTGGTATCATTCGGAGCAGCATCAGTCTTAGCTCCTGGCAGCAAGATCTTTGAAAACAAGCTTCGTTTTGCATCTCTAGCCTTTGGAAGATGGGGAAGATTTACAACCTGCAAATAATGATGATAGGTGAACTTGCATCCAAGGGAATGGGATGGAGGCAATGAGCTTGAGAGATGAACAACTCTGGGGTCATTTGGGTGTTCTCATTGGCATTATCAAATAGAGATGGATCAGATTCACTCTGCCTCACCACTCAGCTGTGCTTCCATGCAAGAGCGGCACCCCTCTGTAATGACACATTTTCCACATGCTGGGGCATCTACAGGATGCCCTCGGAGGTGGGCTGAAGGAGAGACGAGCACCTTTTAAGGGATGTTGTTCAGTTTGTCAACACTCAAAGGGAGTTGAGAGGAAAAGGATGGTGTTTTGGAAAAATTTAATTTTCAGCTGTCCCTTGGATGTCCTTGAGAGGGACTGTCTGTTATCTCCAGGTGATTGACACCTGCTCTGGATTAAAGGGAACTCAATATTAACTTTTCTCGTATTCTTTTGTCACTTTTGATGTCTCTGTGGACTTTAATTTTTTTTCCTTTATGCATAGTGAACTTTATTATAATTTCATTTGCAGAAAATGAAGAAAAGGCTTTTCTTGAGAACTATCCTTTTTCCACAGGATTCCTGGGTTCAATAACTAAAGCCTCCAGTTGTCCTTTAAGTAGCCTTTCTTGGTTCTTGCCATGTATTTTTATTTTTTTCTATGGGTACCAGATGTAAATGGTATATATTTGTTAACTTGGTGGAGATGTATTGCATCTCTTGCCATGTAGAGACCCAGTTGTGGAAGGCAGAGGGCAGTCACTCCTGCTGCATGACCTGAGCAATGTTTTCTAAATGGGGAATTATTTAAATAGGGTGTGAAGCTCAAATCCATTCTTGGTGAAGTCAATGGAAGCCTTCTGTTGAGTGTGGTGGTAGCCAGGTAGTAACTTGCTGCACATTAGGTCTCACGATGTGAAAACAAGGGCAGGAGCACCGAATGGTTTTGTTAATATGGACTTGGTTAGCTCTCATCCTTGGTTAGCTCACATCCTCAGAATTACTCGGGTGAACAGTTTTGTTGAAGTAGTATTATGCATAAGGAGCTCTCCTAAAATTAAGTGGAATCGCTATATGAGGAAAATGAGGATATTTGGCTCTGTAGCAGTAGTGCTTCGCTGTTCCCTGAATGTTATCTGCGAGTTACTGGGAACAAAAGAGAACAGAAACCAAGAGTACCTGAAAATCACTCCACTGTCCATGAAACTTATGACAGATACTTTTCATTTAATTCATTCAGGAAATCAATATGTCTTCCAGAACCATTTGACTGTGGTTGGCAGTGAAATGATAAATATACATGAAAACAGAATTGGATTAATAATTTTTGACAGGTAATATAATGCAGCTGTTGCTGGATGATATTAACAGGAGGAGGCATGTTAAGTCCCAATGTCAGAGTAAGGCTAGGTGGTTATAATGTCCGAATAAATTTCATTCTGTGACTGAAGACTCTCGATAGCAGATGGGGTTCAACAATACAAAGTTTCATTAAAAAGTCCTTTGTTTTGCTGATTCTTGACTCCTTTTACTGGTCAGTAGTCTGCTCATCGATCTTGGCTGACTGAAATAGAATTTCCCCATTTTGTCTGCCTGAGCCAAGAGATTTGGT
The DNA here is from genome assembly GCF_013377495.2 of Cygnus atratus. Taxonomy (NCBI): domain Eukaryota; kingdom Metazoa; phylum Chordata; class Aves; order Anseriformes; family Anatidae; genus Cygnus; species Cygnus atratus. The sequence goes on from NC_066378.1 coordinate 8,711,484, forward strand.
TTGCACTATTCCGAGTTGTGGAAAAGTGGGAAACTTTACTCTCCTGAGATCAGCATCCCAAAGAAGGCTGTCGTCATCTGAGCAGGGCAGCAAGTCTCTTCCAGCTTTCTGACTCCAAGACCGAGATTTTAGATTTCTTTCTTCAAGGTTTATGAAATGGTTGTAAGTGCATATGAAAGACCAAATCTCCTTTGTTTTTCTACTCCTCTCTTCCATCATTTTCTTCTCTCTGCTACCCTCACAGTCCAGTTCTCTCTCAGCTTTCACTTGTGCAGGAATTTTTGTCCCCAAGTAATGCAAAGCAAACAGAACCTGGATTCCACCCAAAAAAAGACATTGCATGTGCTGTTTCTTGCATAAGACAGGTCTGGGATACTCTCATGTTCTTGCTATTTACAGAATGATGAGCTCAGAAAATAACTGTACCTGGCTTCCAGTGGGCCATGGTCTCTGCAGGCTTGGCTGTCCACCCCCATCTCCTGCAGTGATATTTAAAGTACCAGCAACTGCTTGATCCTTGAAGATGCAGAGTATGTCAACATCGAGTCAGCAAAGCATTTAAGCAAGCATTACCATGGAGCGTGGGAGCAGTTCTGATAGGGGAGACACGACTTCCAGCCAGGTGTTTACTTGTCTTTGGCCAAAGCCCCAGGTGTCCAGTAGCTAAGCAGTTCCAACAGAATTCACCCCTTGCTCTTATTCATAGCTGAAATTACCCCATTGTTACACCTCTGCAGTGCTTGCATGTACGTTTAGTGAAAGCTGTTAAGCAGCAGGTTTTGTGGGTGGCAAATTTCATTTATTTACCTGCCTGCAATGAAAAATTCATTATATACAAGTGAACTTGAAGATGTAATATTAAAAGGACATTAAGGAGGGAGAGCACTTCAACAGAAGTATAGGTATGTGGGGGCAGTAGGGCTCACCCCTGGGAAAATTAAATAGACCATTTTGCTCACTGAAAGGAAAACAGGAATTAAGACTACATGGGCCAAGTATTTCTCCTTTCTAGCAGTGTAAATCTGGAGATGCTGACAGTGATCAATTTGACTGTGACTTCAAATGCATGTTGAGCCCTTTCCAGGTAGATGTTACATAGAAATAAGTGTATTTTCCAACTGATGGAGATTGCAGAAACTCCAAGGTCTACTTCTCCTGCAAGTGTAGAAATCAGGAGTTTTAGATAAATTCTCATCCGAGCTTTGCAAAGGGCTGCAAGAGCTGTACTGCAAAAGAAAAGGCCAAAACAAGTCTTGCCTTCTGAAGGTCACTTGGTAAAACACTTTAAACTCTAATTTGAGAGTTTGTAGTGCATTAAACACCATGGTAAGCACTGAAAGACTATGGCACAAAGAAATAGCTGGACGTCTTGCAACATGGTTAGCTGCTGTGCTGCCATGTGCCTCACCAAAATTTAGGCAGATTCCATGTGGCAGAGAAGGCTGTCTCTTGTGTCAGGCAGTGCTCAGCATAGCTTTCTGTGCTATATCAGTAGAGCCGGATTACGCGGATTTTTTCTTAAATATTTTTTTTTTTAAGGAAAAAACTCCTCCCCGAGCTTCTCCAAGCATCTAGCCTAGCTGCAGAGTAGATGAGTGTCTGGCAGTGAAAGCATTTTAAAGGGAAATTGATTTCCAGTCACTTTGCAGTCCTTCGGGACATAAGGTACTGGATGAGCATATGACATGATCATCCTCCGTGCCTGAACATGGAGCCTCTTCTTTGAGAGGAGAAGATAGAACTTCAATAGTGTAGTTACCATTTTCCTTAGACAGAATCTCTCCAGAAAAATTCAAGCCTCACTGAGGAGCTGCAGAGTGCTGAAAGGGACAGATCAGCTTGGAGACCAGCTGCCGTGCATTTCAATACATATTGGCATTTATTCTGTTAGCTGTTAATCGTGAAATCCCTTTCTCCCTACAAACGCTTTTTGTCTGAAGGCTGCATATCTCAGGCAGCATCTGCTTCCCTCTGCAAGGCAACAACTTAGAGTGAGAAAATGGACAACACTTACTGAGATGAAGTCAAATGCACCGACACAAAGTTGCCCCCAGCCTGGAGTGAGGTAGTGTGGTTTACCGGAGTTATAGCACCTCTGCAGTGGGAGGCGTGCAGGCACCGATGGGAATTTCTCTGTAGAAGGTCCTGTCTACACCCAGCAAATAGACATTATCTCAATGAGGAACTTCCAGTCTATAACTGCGTTCTCATGGACATTTTTGTTAGTTATGCCTGTCTTCTAAAGGCTGAGATTTGCAGTAAGCCGTGACATGACTGGGACTTAAAGCATTGAATCAGATCCTTTCCTGTAACAGCAAGAAATGGTTAATGCAGGGAGAGGCTGGAATTAATTGAATTGTTCAGCCGTAGCTCATCTTCTGTTCTGTCATGAACCCATCAGGGCTGCCATTTTATTACTCAGCCAGGACCTAGAAGAATATTTTAGTGAGACAGAGTAGATAAAGTGGCAAGGAAAATAATAGGTAGCACTGGAATTATACAACTCTTATAATAGCTTGTTTCAAAGATTATTTTAATTTAATTGATCAATCAGATAAAATTATATACTAGCATGCTGCTGGCACGGGCCCAGATGGGTGCTACCAGCATTTTTAATGTCTATCATATCAGCCATAGATTTCTTTAAAATGATTTACTTGATGGAAAAAATGTTTTTAATTAGGACATTACATGTTATCTTTACAGGATTATTTAAACTAGCGTTTGAAGTGCTGACTTGATAATGTCCCTGTAAAAAAAAAAATATATATATGCCAAGCGAACAACCCATAGATCTTGAGGTAGACGCATTTTGATTAGCTTTACAGCATCCTATATGAACCTTTATAATGATTAGAAGTCAAGCCGTATCAGGATGCTAACCTCCATACCCATACTTGATTTTCATCAGTTAGAAACCCTTTTCTCTAATATGTTAGCCCCCTCTCCTTGTCATATTCATCGTTATTCTTTCAATACATATCACCAATTTCAGCATAATTTTGTCATGCTAGACTTTGATTGAACACAGTATTTACAAATGAAGAAATTTTTGTTCACAGCTCTCTCTAATCTGGACAGATCCTCAGCTGGTTTTAACAAACCGATTGCCAGTCCTTTCACCACCTTCCACTGCTGAGTGCTTTTTCTACTCTGAACTACTGAAATATGGAACATTTCTGATACTGCATTTGTACAGAAATGGCATCTTTCAGCATGATTTCAAAGCTCTTTTGAGTAAGGCTTCAGCAGTCCTGTGTACTGGGTAAACATCATCACCATAAAAGCTAGCTATATTCAATTAAATGAAATGTTTTGAGGAAGTGTCGTCTTCTGCCTAGCAATATTTTGTCTTTTATTCAAGGGAAACAGCCCAAACTCTTTTTTCCAGGCTTTGTCACCTTCCTGGGCTTTTGTGGCTTATAATGTCAGCGTTTTGCAAATGTACTTTTGACAAGAATGGAAAAGGCTTTGTTCAACTTTCCAATAAGATAGAAAAAATGAATTTCTTCCTAGCTCAAATTGTGAGTGTTGTGCAGAAGCACAGATAAGTGCTCTCTCTATTCCAAATGATGTCATCTGAAGCCCACCCAGCCTTCACTTCCTGAGCGCAGTCAGAAGAGGAGTTCATGCAATGGGGAATCTGAGCTGAGCACTGGATGGCCGAAATGCTGAAATCTTCCCTGGCCTTTAACTCTACATGTTGCACTGGCATGTTCCCAGGAATACAGAAGATTAATATTTTCTGGTAACTATTTGGAACCGTTCAGCTGAGTAATGGGGGAGATATTCAACTCAGGAACTCATTTAGTCTGCTTCTGTGTTTCTACTTCATACTATAATGAAATGAGCTCCTGGCCAGGCAGTCAGGACAAATGACGTGCTGTGGTTTGATTCCCCCCTGCCATGCGCTTCAGGTGGTCATTTACACCTGTGTAGAGTGGATTCAAAGCAGTGTAGACAGGTTATGACTTTTGCCTTTGTATTATACGCATTGCTATGAATAAGGTGCAGGGAGAATTTCCCAAGGGGAGCAAGGCAAATGCCTGCTGCTTCAGTGTTATGCATGGGGTGTGTACTGCAAATGGATCTCACATGCAACCATGGACCCTCCTGGTTTGTAACACTCAGGGAAACTGTGCAAATATTAGAAGCCAACCTCCATCACAGGGCAGTCCAAACGGCATCCTAGGGCACTAGGGCCTGAAGTCCTGAGCCTGTCCTTCCTGATTTTGAGTCTTTTTTTTTATCCAGCTTTCACAGGGTGAAGTAAAAGACAGACATGCCAGTCTAGCAGTGAGCTGAAGTCCTGCAGATGACTGTAAAGGTTTCAAAACAGCAGAACTGTCTTAGCTCGGTTCTTGCTCTTTCAGTAGGAGATTCACATATGAGATGTATGCATATTTCCTGTTTCTTTAGGGCAAAAATGTAGGTATTTTCCCAGTCTGTGTGGTTTCCATTATTCTTCAGGGGGAAAGAGATGGGTTGAGGACAAGTACCTGGGGATGAAGTTGTTTCTAGTCGAGGTGTGTCGTTCTAAGCTTGTGGTGTGGTATTGTAAAATAGGGCAGACATTTGCAGATAGAAAACTGAGGTAGGGAGAAACTAAATGAGGTATCTACCTTTGTTCTACAAGTCTGTAGCAGATGAAGGATTTGGTGTTAATTTTTCTGAATTGTACGTTAACAAACTTACAGTGGTTTAATGGTAATGAACAGCAAGGCTGTGCCCAGGCCCTGCAGAACAGCCTGCAGTAAGGCCTGTTGTGCTCTTCCTGTTGGTGTGTTACCACTCATCTCTCTGCCCCTTGCTCCTCCCAAGCAGGGATATAACCTGGGAGGTGCAGAAGTCAACTCCACATAGGCAGACTGTACCTTCCTAAAAGCTGCAAGAAGGAACCGTGGAGCGGTGAGGCAGGGGCTACGGCTGAGTTGAGCTTCCTTCCCCGGGCACCTCAGTTAGTGCCAGTCCTTACACGGGGCACTGGGCAAAGGCTCAGTCCAGGTCACGATTAACCACGAGGTGAGTGTTGCTTTTTGTTAAATGTGATGCTTGCTAAAGGCTGCAGGCAACACATGAAATATGCTGGGACCCTGGAAAAAGAAAACACACAAAAAAGCCCTCGTGTCCATCTCTAAAATGATATCAGTAGCATATCTGATTTATGAAAAATGTATAAATGTGACTTGGGAACAGCTTGCGCTTTCACACTAAATAAAATGAGAAGACAGAAGAGGGAACTCGAATGTCTGTGAGCATACTCATGTATACAAATGACTGTCATAAATCTTTTTGCATGATTGCTTTGCTTTGTGGCATCTCTTTGGGGAGTTCTGCAGGGGAAAAAGCCCTACAGTTTGGAAAACTGGGAAAAAAAAACGCTAAAGAAAATGGATTTGCTGATATAATTATGCAATTCATGTAGAACATGTTTGGTCTGCTAATCAGAATGGAAGGGAGAAGTGCCTAGACAGTGCTGTTGGTTTAAGGGAATTGAATTAAAAGACCAAACATCCTGGGTAAGACTGCTGCAGTCTTCAGGAGGCAGGCCTGGCTCTGGAAGGACTTGGAGGCAGTGCCCTGTGAGCCCTGCTAGTGTCTCATGACAGAGCAAAGAAAAGGCTTTATTCTTGCAAGATGGGCTGGGGAGAAAGCAAACTCCTCAGCTGTTGTAAATCTGCCTTGACATTGGTGCTCATTTGCATTACCTGCAGATTTTCTCCATAGCATCTTCAGTCTGGTTTTAAAGTCACTCCCGATTGTGGTCCAGGTTCTTCAGCCTGGAACTCCAGGTAGGATGCAGAACTCCCCAGAAAAGCAAGATGAGCCCTGGGGAGCTCATTGCTGCAGGGATGAGTGCTGTCATGGCCACACCGTGTTCTTGTACCCAAGCTAATGCTCCTCAGTGACAGCACAACAGCTCTGCCCTGCTGATGGCCTTAAAGCAGTGCTCCCCTTTGTCTCTGCACGTTGGCTGCTGGGTGGCTCACTGTCATTTTCATCTGTGAAGGAGGGAGCAAGGGAAAGGAGATCCGTCAGAAGGAGATGGCAGAGAGGGAAAATGAGCTGAAAGGTAATGGAAAACAAACAGCTCAACTCTATTTGTCCTTGCAATGTTTTTAGTAGTGTTGTGCTCTACCAGGAAAGCTCGATCCCATGCAGGAGAAAGAGCAGCTTGTGCCATGGTTGCTCTAATCCTGCCCTGCAGACCCAGGCTAAGGAGGTGCGGCGTGACTGAGGGTTGTTCTCTTCCTGTGTGGCCTGACACCGGCCTGAGCCGTACATCCCAGCCTCACTCACAAGTAATCTTCCTGGAGCCCAGGGCATACCTAAGAGGTATTTCTGAAATTAACAGTTTGCAGAGGAATTTCTGTTAGTTATCTAGGCTTTTGCAGCACGCTTCTGGAGTCGTTAATAATATTTAACTACTAAAGCTACAATAAAGTATCTCCAAAAAGGATATTTGGATAGTAATGAAGGATTAGCTTCGATGGCATTGAGGAATTTTTGCAAACCGTGGTGAATGTGATTTTGTTTTCTGAGCAAGACTGTGCATATGACAGAACAGCTCAAAGCAATGCTCGTTGGTGCCCTCGTGCCTGACCTGAAATGACCATAAATGATGCCAGCAAGTTCAATCAAGCTGATCTCTTCTGCTCTTCCTAACATCAGCCATCTGGCTCCACAGCCTTTGTGTTGTGCATGACCAGCCAGTCGGCCATCTGTACATCTATCTCAGCTCCCAGATCCCTGAAACTCCCTTCAAGATCAGCCGCCTTTGGGGCTTGAAGAGCTGCTCAGACTTCCATGAAGGTGTAACTCTGTTTCCATCATCTGCCACGGAAAGAGCAGTAACTGCTCAGAAAGGCTGTCGCCTTCCTGTCATTAAACTCTGATGCAAAATGGAAGAAAAGCAAAGATTGTGGTGAAGTTGCTCTTAATATGGGGGAAACAATTTCTCACTGCTGTGATTTATTTATGTATTTATTGGAGCTAAGCTTGCTTTATTTATACTGAAAGAAAAGCAATTGTCTTGATAGAAATTCGTTCCTTTCAGTTGAAAGCCTCTGCATTTTGAAAGTCACTAGAGGCTCCCTTTCACCTTCCTTCCCAGAGTTTTGAAGAAAACAGAGCTTCACGTTAAAACGGGAACTGCTGAAGCCTGCTCTATGATCTTCTCATCCTGGGCTCAGTTTCTCCACCTGTTCAAAGCATTTTTGCAGTTGGGGCGCTCCCAGCTGAGCCCAGCTTCATCTGACTCTTCTTACCATGGGCGAGGAGGGGTTGCCTTGGCACATCTACCAAGGCATTTTCCAGAGACTTTAAATTCTTTTGCAAGTCTGAGCTTCAGCTGCAGACAGACTCATCGCGTCTTTGGCAACACGAACGTAGCCTCAGCCTGAAGGACCTGACCGAGGTTGAGGCAGTGGTAGGCTGCCTGTAAGCAGTGATTTCACCTGGGGAGGCATGTTCTGGCCAAGAGGCTTGTGCTAAAGGGAAAGCATCGTGTCCCAGTGCTCTGTAGAACAGAATAGCAGGGAGAGGATGGGATGTCTACTGCTGTAAAAGCCATTCTGCAGGCATTTGAAATAATCTTTAACTCAGAGAAAGGTGCAGCTGTGCCTTTCATTGAATGGCAACGAGGATGATGAAAACTGCTTAGCCCTACTTTTGGAGGCTTTTCTTCTGCATTAATAGCCACCCTGCTCCCTCGCTGGGCTGTTGGACTAGTCGTTGTTGACTCACTCATTTCATGCGCTCTGCAGATGAGCAGGGTGGAAACTGTGCCACAAGCAGCTCTTGCTGATGCCATCCAATTTTCCATAGGGTGTGTGAAGTTAGCAGTTGGATGCAGCGGGGTTTGCTGGGTTATTTCCTTGTGCTGGAAATCTGTCTGATCTGCCCTTTTCTCAGGCCTCCCAGCATTTTTATCAGAAGCAAGCTCTGCTGCACTTTTCCAGGCACAGTTTAATAAGATAGAATAGCGTTTTATTACTGTGATTATTTTATTGCTCTTTGTTTGCGTGACACTGACAATGAGTTTGAAGTGCTGCGCAGAGCACAGAACAAGCCCCACTCCTAAAAACAGCCTTTAGCTTATAACGAGTCTGGCCCTGCAGATGCTCAGGAGGTGGCACGCCTGTTCCCTTTCACTTTCGCAGACTGTACCAGCTCTCTAACAAAGTGCCTTGTATATGGCTCTCTGCAGGTAGATGCAGCTTATTTAGGGAAGGAATTTAAAAGGTTTCAGCAGGAATTTTCTAAAGCTCCTGAGTCATTAATGAGTGTAAGAACCAAAGAAATGTGGTGACTTCTGTGCTCTTGATGCCAGTACGTGCTTCGGAAAGCCCAGTTATTTCTGCCTGGGGCCTGATCCAGTCACTGTTGTTACACTCTCTGCCCTACCTGTTCTATTTAACCTTGCTGATTGTGTGTGCTCACCACCCCGTGCTCCTTGGGATGAACAGCGGTGTGCCCTTAAGCCTTGTCTATTGCAAGACAAGTTTGCAATTCCTTGTCCTAGTACTGTGACTTGTGCCTCAAAAGGTGATACCTTTGAGCACAAAAGCTGTTATTTGAAAGAGCAACAAAAAGTCTGCCCCGAGTTGTTCACCTAGTTGCTGGCAAGGAAAGCAAGTGAGCAAGTGCCCTTGTGTGTTCTGGTAGCTCGCAGCTGAGACCTGCATCGTGTGGCACCACCAAAGCCCTTGAATGAAAGCCAATCAGAGGTGTCAGTTCAGCTGCCAAGCCTATTAAAAAGTCTATAATGTATCTCTCCAGAAAATGCTAATTGCCTGCTTCTACAATAAGCCTCTATTTTAATAATTTTTAACGTTTAAAGGCAATGTTAATATATTCCATTAGCTGCCCTGAAAACAGGAGTCTCGTGCCTGAGATCCATCTATTTCCCCATTCATCCCTTGGCAGGGTTGAGCATCTGTGGCCCAAGCAGCTCTTGCTGCTGTTGTCCAGTTGTCCATGGGGTGTGTAATGTCCCCAACTGGATGCATCAGGAGTCAGTGGGGGGCTTGGCAGGGTTGGGGAGCATTGCTGACTCAATGCTCTTCAGCCTTTGGCTGTGTCTGTGAGCATCTGACTACACCAACACCGTATGGAAGAGTCACAGCTCACAGTCCAAGCTGAAGGAACTGGGAGCCTAAATACTTTTCTGTGCTATGCCTTGAGTACAAAGTTTTTTTTGTTTGTTTGTTTGTTTTTTAATGTTACATAAAGCTGATTTCCTCATCTATATATTTATGTACTACCATGGGTCTGTGTTTTCTCCCTCTGAGGTTTTTGTTCCCCCTTCCTAAAACCTCTGGCTAAGCAAATAGCTCAAAGGCAGGTGGTTGTGCTCAGCAGTTTTGGAGCGCTGACTTAAAAGTCTTACCTATGGAGTTGTTAACTATGGAGCGTGGTTGTATGAGGCCTGACTGCACTGGGATTTCTTAAAATCTGGTTTATGATATTATGCTATCTCATGAGTTATGAGGCTTTAAGATCTCGTTAAGAATGAACTCTCCACCTCACCGCAGCCCATAATGGCTTTTGTGTTGTTTCTCAGTCAGTCTGTGAATTGCTATGATCAAACTGCTGGCTCTGGTGTCCGTTGGATGGAGACTGCTCCAAAAAGTGACTGGGGGTTCAAAACTTGCATTTCCTGCCACTGCTGCACTCTGCTCTTCTCAGAGGGCAGTGGAAGCCACTAACTAGGGAATTTATCTGTTTTTCCTCTTTAGATACTGATATTTGAAAAACATCCATACTTTATTAGCATGCAGACTGAGTGCCACAGACCATTTCCATCTCAAGCAATGATTTTCAGACCTGTTTAGAGAGAGAGTGAGTCTGGATAACTAGCAAATTTAGAGACGTTGGACCTGTTTCCCATTGGGTTTACTTCCATTTGTGCACAAAAAGTGCAGAATCTACCCAGGAAAAATAGCACAGGTTTGAACGACTGCAGAGTGCCATGGTGAAGGGAATATGGCCCCACATTTCTCTATGCAAGACAAGTAGTTCACAAAATAGGAATTTGATGTGGTTCATGTTTTTGCTTTGCTAAGCCCAGGGGCCTTGTCATGTTGGTTTGGGAGATTGATGCTTTCTTTACAGCTCTCTACCTCCAGGAATATTGTGGTTTTGTAAGAAAAAAAAAATGGTGAGAGAAAGGACTAAACTATGCAGCAGTTACTATTGCAGCTGTTGATCAGGGATGTATTAAGTGTGTTAGATTTTTTTTTTTTAATAATAGGTAAAATAATGGTTGTTTTCCTCTAATCAGAAAGGTTTGTCTCTTCACTCAACCTCCAGCCTCTCAATCGTGGTCTTTTTTTTCCCTTTTTTCCCCCACCCCTTTAAGTACAACCAACAGCGACAGACCAGGTCTACATCGGGTTGATATTTATAAAGTGGTCCAATCATAGCTTCACTTCTGGGTAGGAACAAATAAATTCATCAAGCAATTGATGCTTTTGCACTGCTGTTATGATAAATGTTGCCATTCATTATACCAGTATGCTCAGCCTGCAAGGAGCAGAACTAACTGAACGCTGCTGCCTGATAGGAATGACAACAAGACAATATGTGTTGCCTCTCTTTATGCTTTGTATTCGTAAACACAGCTCTCCAATTACACTAATTTTGTTTGTTTGGATTAGGCAATAGATTAAGAAATGCTTTTAGTTAACGCTGAAGCATAACACACATTAATATTTTGGCAAACGTGGCATAATTCCCTGCGTTGGGCTGGAGTCAGCTGTGTGGTGAGTGTAGGCTTATTTACTTTCAAGTTCCACCAGGTCCGTGCCGTTGGAGCATGCTGGGGAGCAGCTACAAGCCTGGCTTGGACCTCATCTTATTGCAGCACCAAAAGAGACCCAAACGTTACCTACCAAGTGCAGGACAAGGACAGTGCATGTAGCATTTGAGAACTACCTGCTTCCCCAGTTGGCTTTGGATTCATTTGGAAAAAATGGTACTGGTGCCAATACTGAAAGAGCTTGTTCGTTGTTGTGTTCTGAGGAGGTTGCGAGTGGTAGTTCTTAGATTTTCTGCTGTTTCAGCTCCAGACTGGCAATAATAAGGTAGTGACTGGTTTTTATTTGATTTCTACATTGGACTCAGTCCTCTTTTTCCTTTATTCCTGTGTAGTGTTTATTGTAGTCCTTGTGTGATGTGATTACAAAGTGAAAGATTCATTAGAGAGGTGGAAACCAAGCCAGCAGATAGCATGCTGCAAAACGTAAAGCATATCTGATGGTATTTAAGACATCCTTTCTTTGATCTCAGGCTCTGAAGATGATGTGTTGTGTGAATTGAAGGAAATTAATTAATTCAACAGGGGGAGTTCTGTTTCCTCTTTAGAAATTAATAAAAAGCTGGCATCGTTTCAGAATTTGGCATTGTCCTCTAAAATATCTAGCGGCAATACCGGTTGTTCTCTGGATATTTAGCGGCAATACCGGTTGTTCTCTGGATACCCAGTGCCCTGAGCTGGCGGAAGGGGATGGGGAGCAGGATGTGGCCTTTGCTATTCATGAGGAAATGGTTGGCGACCTGCTAAGGAGCTTGGATGTGCGCAAGTCGATGGGGCCGGATGGGATGCACCCGAGGGTACTGAAAGAACTGACGGAGGAGCTGGCCGAGCCGCTTTCCATCATTTATCGGCAGTCCTGGCTATCAGGGGAGGTCCCAGTTGACTGGCGGCTAGCCAATGTGACGCCCATCTATAAGAAGGGCCGGAGGGCAGACCCGGGTAACTATAGGCCTGTCAGTTTGACCTCAGTGCCAGGAAAGCTCATGGAGCAGATTATCTTGAGGGTCATCACGCGGCACTTGCAGGGCGAGCAGGCGATCAGGCCCAGTCAGCATGGGTTTATGAAAGGCAGGTCCTGCTTGACGAACCTGATCTCCTTCTATGACAAAGTGACGCGCTTGGTGGATGAGGGAAGGGCTGTGGATGTGGTTTACCTTGACCTCAGTAAGGCTTTTGACACCGTTCCCCACAACATTCTCCTCAAGAAACTGGCTGCTCGGGGCTTGGACTGGTGTACGCTTCGCTGGGTTAGAAACTGGCTGGATAGCCGGGCCCAGAGAGTTGTGGTGAATGGAGTCAAATCTGGTTGGAGGCTGGTCACAAGTGGTGTCCCCCAGGGCTCGGTACTGGGGCCGGTCCTCTTTAATATCTTTATCGATGATCTGGATGAGGGCGTCCAGTGCACCCTCAGTAAGTTTGCAGATGACACCAAGCTGCGTGTGTCGATCTGCTCGAGGGCAGGAAGGCTCTGCAGGAGGATCTGGATAGGCTGGAGCGATGGGCTGAGGTCAACTGTATGAAGTTCAACAAGGCCAAGTGCCGGGTCCTGCACCTGGGGCGCAACAACCCCAAGCAGAGCTACAGGCTGGGAGATGAGTGGCTGGAAAGCTGCCTGGCCGAGAAGGACCTGGGAGTATTGGTTGATAGTCGGCTGAATATGAGCCAGCAGTGTGCTCAGGTGGCCAAGAAGGCCAACAGCATCCTGGCCTGTATAAGAAGCAGTGTGGCCAGCAGGTCTAGGGAGGTGATTGTCCCCCTGTACTCGGCTCTGGTGAGGCCGCACCTTGAGTACTGTGTTCAGTTTTGGGCCCCTCGCTACAGGAAGGACATGGACGTGCTCGAGCGAGTCCAGAGAAGGGCGACCAAGCTGGTGAGGGGTCTGGAGAACAAGTCTTACGAGGAGCGGCTGAGGGAGCTGGGCTTGTTCAGCCTGGAGAAGAGGAGGCTCAGGGGCGACCTTATCGCTCTCTACAGTTACCTTAAAGGAAGCTGTAGTGAGGTGGGGGTTGGTCTGTTCTCCCACGTGCCTGGTGACAGGACGAGGGGGAATGGGCGAAAGTTGCGACAGGGGAGTTTTAGGTTGGATGTTAGGAAGTACTTCTTTACCGAAAGGGTTATTAAGCATTGGAACGGGCTGCCCAGGGAGGTGGTGGAGTCGCCATCCCTGGAGGTCTTTAAAAGACGTTTAGATGTAGAGCTTAGTGATATGGTTTAGTGGAGTACTTAGTGTTAGGTCGGAGGTTGGACTCGATGATCTTGAGGTCTCTTCCAACCTAGAAATCTGTGTCTGTGTCTGTGTCTATCTAGAAACAAGTGCACTGTACAGCTGCAAGTAGAAGCACGCAACATCTGCCTTTTTTTGGTGCAGTTTTTATGTACCAATAAATGTTATAGCTCTGATTTATTTCTGATTCTGAATTTCTCAGGTACATCCGATGCATGTTTATTGGAATTTTGAAGTTCAACAAACATGTTATTAACCCTAGATAAATGGCTGATGTAGAATTCATCTAGTGTTTAAACTGTGCTTTAGGTACCTAGATGCATGCAGCAACTGAAGACAGCACAGAGCCCTGTTTACAGTGCAGCACCACAAGAGCTTTATTTGCCATGTCCGTTGTCTTCCTTATCCCATTTGGTTGCTGTTCAGACGCAGTGATGGGGCAGCATTCGCTCTTTGTTTCAGTGGGAATGGAGAGAAGCCACGTCCAGTCCTCCTTTAATGGATGTTACTGGCGTGAATTTTAGGGCTGTCTACAGGTAGCATTTGGGTCAAGAACTGGGCAGTTCTTGACATTGTATCAAAACCAAACTTTCCTTTGGGTCTGTCTTACTACTTCTGTGAGGAGACTGAACACAGATAAGAATCTGGTCTATGTAAACAGCTGTTGTTGTTCATAAGGCCAGAAATCTCTGTGTGCGTGAGGAGACTGCTGGCATTGGGAGTTTCTGTAGCTGGTTCTCTCTGGGATCCACCCACTTTTCTGATCCACCCAGAATCAGTGGTGACTTGGAGAAAGCTCTATAGGAAAATGAGCTCAAGTTTTCAAACTGGGAGTGTGATCCCCTGCATTTCACATATCACACGTTCATCAATTTATTGGGTGGACAACCTGTTTCATTATTCTGCAGTGTGGGTCATAGGCACTGAAGCATAAATGGAAAAAAACACAATATGCACCATCCTTATTAAACACAGAGCATGGTCTGCAAGCTGAAAGAAGGAAGACTGGACCCTGTAATCTACTCCGCAGAGAACAATTGTGCAAGGATTTATAAATGACATTTACAAATGATCAGAGGAATGCTGTGCTAATAACATCCAGACAAAAAAAAAAACTCACTGGAAGATAAGAAATGGGTTTCAGTCCTCATAGCAGTTCATTGTCTGCAGCAAAAGGATTTTCTTTTTAGCATTTCCTCCAAGTATTCATCTGCTCCCTTATCAAGAACTCAAGCTTTAATCTGGTGGATTTTTGAGTTTCTAAAAGTGCTTTTTTTTGTGCTTGCAAGTTGAAGGCTGGTTATGGGCATCGTTTACTCTGTTATCCTGCCGGCTAGTTCTTTATCTGCTATAACACACTTAATGAATGCAATTATGTCAGGATAAAGCAAGTGTCTGATTTACAGCCTCCGCTAAAGAAACAATACAAGAGTCCTGGTGCTGCTCCAGGCTCAACATCTGCCTTCTGGATGGTGTAGGCACACTGCTTTCCTTAGATTGCACTCATGGAAGCAAGCAAGAGAAAGTCTTGACTGATTTTTCAAATTAGAAAAACCCACCTTATACTTCTGTGGGCTTCTGTATGAATGGAAAGCGCTGGGATTTTGTAGTCAGAGCCAGTATGGAAGAGAATTTTCTGATTCCTGGCAATCCCAGATGTTGCAATTACGGGTTTGCAGGCTCACAAACAAAACAAGAACTTCTGTGCAAATTCCACATCCTCCTTAGTTTCCTCTCTCTCCAAACACAATCAAGGAAGAAGCTTTGATAAGCACTGAATGTTGAAATTAAATTCAAAATTACTTTGTCTACAGTCTAAAAGTCGGATTTATTTTCCCTAGAAGTGTCAAGTACCTTTTCAATGATTTTTTTTGATTGAATTACATTCTACTGTCCGATATTGTGGATTCCTGTATTTTCAGCTGTTTCAGGAGACAACGTATTCACAAGTCCTTGGCACCCTTTGCTACCACACTTCTTATTTTGTGCAATGTTCAGTCTGCTACTTATCTAACTGTTAATTAACCACAAGGTTGTCACGTGTAATAAAAAGAAATGGTAGTCTGATTTTGAAGAGAAATCCTTTTTTTTTTTTTTTTTTAAGTGAATTGTTTGTGGAGCCAGTGAGGGACAGCACGCTGGTTCTCCGGCAAGCTGCCTTGCCACGACCTTCTAGAGAGATGTTCCTTCCCAGACTGCTGCACCAAATGACCAAGCCCTTTTTTTCTTCCTAAGTTAACTTCTTCAGAAATACTTGAAATAGGGTTGAACACCGAAGCTGTTTAACTGGAGACGAAAACCTTGCTACAAATAGAGGCAGAAATAACGGTGGTACAGTGTACCTGCCGCGGAAGGACTCCATAAAGCTTTCTTGAATGAGGCACCAAGGAATATCACAGGGACTCTGCATTTCCAGAGAAGCTATTTTAAGTCATGCTGAAAGAAGCAAGTGGGATTTTTGTACTTCATTTTCCATCTTGCATGACTTGTTTTAAAGAAGCACATTTTATATACAGATAATTGGGTGAAGAAGGAAGAAAACAGTGTCTCCTTAAATACATGTAATTGCTGTCACATCTAGGTACTTCTGAGACAGGTAACAAGCTTTGTTCTTAAATTGCTATGCAGCTGCGGTTTGCGCTTGCCCTGAGAGTCCTGTTTTACATTTCCCTTCCATAACTTCCAGTAGCAACACAAAATAGGCCGCTAAGCTGAGTCTCCAGGCACGGCCGCTGTGTTTGGATGCCTCAGTTTTCAGCTGCTTGTTGCAAGACAGCACATCCTTGGCGCAGATGTGCCACAGCACGCCATCAGTGAGCTGTAGGAGCTCTGTGCCTTCTGCATGTCATGCCTTGCGGTGTCTCCATTGGGGGGCAGCAGGTCAGGACCCCGAATTAGGAGGTCTCGTTTGAAAACCTCCGTCTTCCCTGAGTCCCTTAGCCCAGCATGCAGAACTGGGGAGGACGATGTCCTGTAGGGCATTTCCTTCTGCAGCGTTGGCCCTTAGCGAGGGACTGACTTAACTGAGGTTTTGCTACCTTGCCTTGCTTGCTTCCGCCTTTGAACACAAAATCCCTATTTTACAAGGAAGGAACTATGACTTATGCAGTAGAAGAGTGAAGACCAGATCTTTAGCTAAGGTAAACATTTACCTAATACTATCAGTGAATGGGGACTGATTCACCACATCCTCACCTGAGGTTTTGGGTGGATTTTTCTGTTCAATGTGTAACATAGTTTTAAGCTGACTGTACAGTGAATTATGGCAGTACCTCTTACATCAGCTGAAGGGATTTATTCTTCACTCGGCACTCTGCTCTGGCCATTGTTGGCAGTGCATTTAGACAGCTTCACAGGGAGGAACCAAACAAAGGAAACAACCTTCTAAATGCAGGGAAACAAGGAAGCATACTGCGGCTAGTTGTGAGCTGTTCTGCAATGGGAGTCAGGCAGGTAAAGAAAAAGCTGTTTTGAATTTCAGACTGATTATAAATGACAAGTTATCAGGGAGCATAAAGAAGGAGCTACTGTACATTTCATAACACCGATACCCTTTGTTAGACTACAGACAAAAGTAGGCTTTGACTTGAGACTACAGGAGAATACAAGATGAGAGTCTATAAAGATGAAACATATTGATCGTCCCTTTATCTTTTCAAAGCATTACTCTTTTGTCAAGGTTTCCTATTTTTGTATAACATGATGTCCCTATCTTCTAATATTTTGAGCATTTCAGTGCACTTTTTTTTCTTTTTAAGGGAAATGGTCGATTTATATTCTCCATAGTTACATTTTTTCTAAATATTTCTGAATAATGAAACACATGAAAAACAAAAAAGTCATTTCCCAAATGAGTTGATAAAAATGGGTCAGTTTGTGGCCTGGCAAGAAAGCACACAGCTTCATGTCCCTCAGTAAAGATGTATTGATTTATATGAACTGAGTGAACTGAGCATCTTTCTCACTAAGTCCCACATCAGAGTGGGTTATTTTGGAGTGTGCTGGTTCCTATTAAATTTAAAAAGGGAAAACTTTAGTAGGGAAATTGGAGGTATAAAAATAATTGATTTGTTGTTGTTGAACAAGTGGAAACACTGGTGAAGATAAATATCCAGACTCCAAATTAATTGTTTAGGCTTTTCACCTGAAGTGAAAAGAAATTGAAAGTTTTTTTAGCGTCAGAATTGGGTGAACTCCATATCCAGCTGTCATTCAAAAACATAAAACCAGGAGTGGAAAGACGTGAAAATTTTGAAAGAAGGTACTTTAACCCTTGTAAAGTTTATTTAAAAAAGAAGAAAAAGAAAAAAGAAAAAAATATGAATGCAGTAGGTGCTTTTGGCCCAGTTTGGGGTGTCTAAATTACATTTTTCAATGAATGAAATCAGCTCCTAGGTTAGCCAGCCCCTTGCCCCCATGTGTCTTTAGCACAGACTGCTGTTGAGTCATTGCTCTTTTCTGACAACAGATGAGCACACCACTGGTGAACTTCCAGGAAATAAGGGTTGACTAATACTTTCTAATAAAATATAGTGGCATAATACTATAAAACGCAGACAACCATTATTCTAAGTGCAAACCTTAAGAAAAACTTAGTTTGTTTTCAGTGAGGAAATGATTGAATCTGCCCCAAATCAGGTAAGCGATCCACAGCTGCTATTAATCAAAGGAGAATTAAGTTTCCCTTGACTTTCTTGACTTCAAACATAAAACAAGAATAATCTGAAAGATGAAGGGAATTCTGCAATCTAACATTCAAATGCATCACACTCCGTAAATTCACCAAATTGCTTTTCAGGATGCTGTAGATCTCCAGCACACCAAGAACCCTTTTGCAGAGGCAGGTAGCCTAGCTAGAGTACAGCTCTATTAGCTGGGGGAGATCGAACAGAAATGAACAACAATAACAACAACAAAAAAACAACAACCAAAAAAAAGGTACAACGACAAAAAAAAAAAAAAACAAACCTGCCAAGCACACAAATGTTAAATGAGTCCTTGGTCTTTACAAGTCTGGCTTCCCCAAATGAAAAGTTATTGGAATTTAAACTATTCAGAGTGTCACAGGTGTGACCATAGGGCACGTTCGTCTGAAGACTAAGGAGATTTATTGGAACTGCAAGATGTTAGGTTTGGAGTCCTGAACACACACACGCACACCACTTCCCACCCCCACACCATTTCTTCCTTTCTGATTGTTAATCTTTTCCTTCAAATTGGTTCAGAAAGTTTATATTTCTCATCTAATCGTGTAAGATGCTTCATGAAAGTAAGAATAAATTGAGAGCCACAGGTTTTTTTGGCTGAAAAAAAAAAAATCACAGCTTTTAAAGGAACCTAATAACTATATTTCTTTTTTCTTTTCAACAAGGAAGAGTTGGGGCTTTGCATCTTCACAACAGTTCTTATTTCTAAGAGCAATAGGAAATGTAAAGAACCCCAGGGTTGCCTGATGTCATGCAATATGGTTTTGTTCTATTTTTGACTTTGGAAAATGGGAATTTGCCCTCAAATCTAGTAAATCTGAGATCAGTGTTTTGTAATGTTTGCATTGGTTCTTGCAGACAGTTTTACTGTTGGTTGCCTGGAATTTCAGTGCTGCTTTAGAATGCCAACTGCTACTGTCTTTGTTTATTTTGATGGTCCATTCTAGATGGTGGTAGAGTTACTGTAGTGGTGCTTCTGTTTATGCCAATTCTATTCCCAACCTGTGCTATCAGAAGAACACAGCAGGACAAAAATTCTTATTTTGTCTTGCCTCCAGCATGATCCTCCTTTCAACTTTTCTTTACAACTGTGTGAAAAGGAAATAGATTCCTTTGGTTGTCTTGCTTGAAAGGCTGGAGCACCTTGACATTTTGGTACGATGATATGGGAAGTTCACGGTGTTCGGAGATAGTTTTTCTCCCATGGGTGTCAGCAGAGGAATGCTTACGCTGTGTCCTGAGCTGTTGGAAACTGCCATACCTCCATTTACAACTGCAGGATCAGGCCATGGTGTGAAAACCAATACAAGAGACATTTTAAAAAGACATGAACATTCGGATTTATTTGTGAATATCAATATTAATATTAAGTAAAAATGAAAAAGGGAAGAAATTAGTTTGAAAGAGCAATAGAACTGCAAGAAACAAACAAAACATTAGTTTTTAATTGGGTTGTGCATTTTCTAATTCCCTTTTCTAATCCAGTATAAGCAGCTGGCTTGTGACAATATATTCCCAAAAGAATATGCAATTTTCCTCTCACATACCAAATTGCATCCATCGTGGCAGTGTTTAGTGCCTTGTTGGCTATCAGGTATAGATTTTAACTCCTGAAAACAAATGGGTCTTTCTTACCTCTTCTCTGCACCCTAGAAACCCCAAATTCCCATTAAGGTAAGAATTTTTATAGTGCTGAATTGTTTATTACAGGATTTACTGTGATTTAGAAGAGTTGATAAAAAGACATTCAGATACTTCTGTTGCCATTTTAAGACAGTATCAGATTTTCTGCCGTGTACCCCAACTTGGACAGAGAGAGATATCAAAGGACAAAAAGTAGATAAAAGTTACTCTTCCTGGTTGTAACTCACTGCACGTTAAGGCTGACTTACGCTACAGCAATGGGACTTGAACACTTCCTTTGGTAAGGAGACTTCCCAAGGTGGAACCCTGCCTTTGGGTGTCATTCAATAGCACTGCTAGTTGTCAGGCTGGGATTTAATGCTGGTATGGCGTTGTACCTCAGGCTTTGTTTCAATGGTGCACTGCTCTCCATGGGTTAGGATACATTGGTAGAAGCAGATGGCGTATTATCAGCACGTTGCCTTTTCTTCTGACCCAAAGGTGATGTTGCAAGAGTTGCAAAGCAGTAAGGACTTATAGGTGGAGCTAAGGCTCTTTACAATCTATTTGTCTATGTATCTATTGGTTTGTTTTTGTGAGTGCTGGAATCAACCAAGACCTCCTCTCTCAAACAAGCTGCCTGTGATAGTGGGTAAATGAGATGATTTCTTCTTGTAAAAATCTCAAAGGAAATATGTAGGGAGACAAAACAAAACACCCAAAGCCTTGTTTCCAAGTCTTTGCAGTAATAAGATAAAACCAAATAAAATGGCACAAGTCAAATGTCATCCAGCAAGTGGTTTTTTTTTCTCTGCTCTACATGCCTGTCTTCTCTCTGCTTGCAAAGCTGCGAAGCTTTTGCGGACCACATTTGTAGGACCTGACTTTCATCTTCAATAGCCAGGGGCCATGTATGCATCAATGGATGCTACTCAGTCTGTTGGCCAGAGGACCGGGCACTTCCTAATTGGCAACTGGTGACACAACAGCCCAGTTGTGCCCGCAGGAATGAGAGTCTGTTACTGCTCCAAGTCAAGTACTTTTAGACTGCTGTAATCTCTGGAAGTCCATGGTTCAGTTACTCGCATCAGTCCTGAAAACCCTGATGTGAACACGCTCTGCACAGGTGCTCTTGTCAGCCGCATGTAAAAAATGATCTTTCTTTTTAGTTGTCCTCTGTGCTGCAAGTCCAGCACCTGTGTGAGTGAGGAGCAAGGTGATGGAAGGCGTTGCTTAGAACTATTGTGCATACCACAGGAACTGTGCTTTATTTGAGATGACTTTGGGATTTGTTTGCCTTCATATCATCCTCGTAGTTGCCTGCAGCATGCTTTGGAAAGCCAGATGGGTGTAAAAGAGCATAGGCTCACTGATTCTTCTACAGATTTTCACTGAAATGAAGGTTTTACCTGGGGAGAGTCAGACTCAGTACTGCTTGTTCAGTTTTCATATTTAAATTTACACTGATGCTGTGCACAATTAGTGGCAATTACATGAATTTACATTTTCAAGGCAGAGGGTTTTCTCAGTGCTAAATCTGGTCTTTATATCCAGCTCTTTCAGTTGCATTAGTATTGCAGTGTTACATGGCAGTGTTCACTTACCTAATTTTAGAGTGGGCTATTTTAAGAGTAATTTGATGTATTCATTTATGTCATACAGAGGGAATGTTGTAAAGATGCACTATTCTTATCACTGCTGCCCATTATTATTTATCTTGTCTATGCGTTGTGCGTCAGATGGGAGCATTGCGCTGTCCTAGTTGAGGTCAGGGTGCCATACTAGGTAAACTCTCCATTAGAGCACTGAGAACAAAACCATTTGGGCAGGTACCACAGGGGAAAGAGGGGATTCTTAGATACAGACTGAAGAATTAATCAACAGAATGATAGTAATCAGTAGTTGTGCCTGTGACTAGTTAAAGCTGTTCTGTGAATGTTACTTCTGGCTCCTACTACCAGATTAATTTACAAGTTTGCACTTTAAATCTTTTAATTTCAGTTCCAACCCCCCTTTGTGTTTGAAATGATACCTTTGCAGTTGGTATGCCCATTCTGAGGGTTTCCTAAATATTATTTCCTCGACCCAAACCTGCAGAACAGTTGCCTGAACAGGCAATTAACTTCATTTACCTCCAATTAGCCATGTAACAATGATAATTATGTTTGTGTTGGGTTCTGGACCTTTAAGAAGATACCTTACTTGAGGGCCTGATTTCATAGGGTAGTGAATGTTATCACCCCTGGAAATACTTCATTCTTCCCTTGCCATTTTATCACTTTTTTTGGCTCTCATGTGGAAGCAATCCATGCCAAACCCTCTGCGGCCTTTCTTTGCTCTAAGAAAGAAGTTCCCAATCCATGTGCTGACCACAGAAGTTCTTAAGACCTCAGAGGAAAACAGCCTCAGCTATTTTAGCTACAGACACATCCAAAGAATTTGAGGGTTTTACTCTCTTGCTTTAGTCCTTTGTTTTCTGTCCAATCAGCCCTAGGTTCTGTTGGTAAATTCATTAGATCCCTCTATATCAACCTGCCCACTTCTGCCTTCTTCTTCCCCTAATCCAATTCATGCTATGGTTTCTCCTTTCCTGTGTTCAAGAAGTTGCAGTATTTCCTGTGACAGACAATTACTGTTTCAAGAGAATTCTCCTCACCTTTTGTCAAAAGTTGAATAACCTTTGTCTGTCACCTGAGTTTTCCTTTAGTATATACTCTGGCAGGGTACCCTACTGATTGTATTGAACAGAGCATGCTAACAAGCAGTAATGCTTGCTCAGTACAACGGTGTCCCCGTTAAGCAGCAGCTGAACGCCCTATATTTTAGGCTGACGTAGGTCAATGCTAAGCTCCATAAAGGCATGTCCTCCCAGGGGGTGGTGTGCCTGAGGGATGGAAGGGAATAAGCAGCACCAACCAAAGCTTTGCTCAGCGCTGGGCAGCCTCCGCACTGCTTGCTGATCTTTGGTTTATGTAAATCAAAAGCAGCTCAATGGACAGAAAGGGATTTAATGTCGTGAAATTTTTTGAACTGATACATCATACCCCACATATCCAATTGCATGATAATAATAAATAGCATAAAGGAAACTACAGACTTGATCCTTTCTGTTTCGTGTTTCCTTTAAACAGGTGGAATGCGATCTGTTCTTCATGGCTGGTATTAATGTCTGTATTTGGGAATATCAAACCACAGACACAAAATATCTCCCTGCATTTAGTATAAAAAGCAGCAAGTGTTCTGTGTCTACAGTTATATATCACAATGCAGTGACTAAAGACCCATGCAGTCTGAAATGCTTGTGAGCTTGGCCAGAGACTTTGAGGCTGCAGCTTCACTGTAGAGAAACTACAAGTTCCTACAGTTGCTGTAGGGTTTTGGTGAGAAATATGTTTCCCTTAAAATAAGTAAATATATAAATAAATTAAGCTCTTCAACTTCATAGCTCAGAGCAAGATTAATTAAGAGGAAAAAATACTTGATATATCTGCTCTCCATAGGATTAATGAATAATAGAGAATTTTTTCCCAGCATCTACAGCTAAAAGGGTTCTGAGTATCTGTGCACATCACGCCTATGTGTCTCTGTCTACTGCCAGCTTCCCTGACCATGTTGCCCTTTTGATGCCTGTAACAAATCTGTTGGTTTTCCATGTTTTCCCTGGTTTGGACTTTTATTTTTTTTAAACTGTGCATGGGCTCTGAATGAATTGAGATAAAGATTAATAAAAGCAGTGTCTGCCACCTCCTTTATGGCAAGCTGTCCCTAATTTTCAGATGGAGAAACTGAAAACTAGAGAAGTTGTGTGGTCTAGAACAGGAAACAGCTTAATAATTATTTAAGCATTTTCATAGGCCAATAGAGTCTTAAATGTTCTTTTCCTACTGATGGATCATTTCAAATGTGTTTAAAAACAAAACAACAACAAAAAACCTCGTCAATGTGTTAAATGAGACTTTGTCCTTTACTGGAATATTTGGAAATTTAATTCAAGTATATGAGTTTGGTTTTTATCATCGTACATCCATCTGTTAGGCTTCTCACTAGCATATTTTTCAGGATGGAATGTTACCATAAATCAGCTTTTATCTTTTTTTTTTTTTAGGGTGATATTTTTTAAAAATAAATTGAAGACTTTAATGCTAGAAGTGGTTTGGTTTCTATTTAAATATTCTGAAAGTCTCTTATAAAGGCAGATACAAACTGCACTAAATGTTCCTTATTACTCACACATGCACTGTCCCTGTGAAAAACATCATACATCAGAGGCAGCAGTGATTCTTCAGATATGCCCGTGACAAGCCACTGTATAGCTAGTCTTTCCTAAAAATGTCAATGTCAACTTTATTTGCCAAAACATGTTTTCTTCTTTCAAGCTGCCAGTTGTTGTTTCAAAATAAATGGAATCTAAAAATCTCATTATTTTTATTGTTTAAAGCCAGCACTGGGTTCAGCTCTGGGGGTCAGGAGGTAACAATACTAATTTACCCTTGTGCTTCTGCACTTAGAATATTTAATCTCTTACGACTTTGACATGATGACTGGCTGTGTTTCTTAATTTTGTTGTGAAGATTTTGCTGGAGGGCCATGCACATCTTAATAATGTGCATGAAGTCACAGACAAATAAGTAAATGAATATTGTATGAGGCTCTTTTCCTACAAGTGGATCAGCCTGGCAAATACTTGCAGAAGTCCACAAGCCTGTATACTTCATTGCAGAACTAGGACTGTGATGATGATGGCCAAAGATGAACTTAAAAAGTCTTTCTAACTCTTCTAAGCTAGTGATAATGCTTAGCTTTTTCATGAGCTCTCAGCTGGATCAGACAGGGAGCAATGTCGTTCCAGCTGTGGGTGCTCCTGTCTGGGGTCTGCTGGCTATTTTAGTGCCAATGGAGAACATCCAACAGTGCAACAGGAGAGCTGTTACCTGAGAAAGCCTTTCTTTTTGGACGGTACTTTTAGTAAATAGACTCCTACCTAAAAGGACGGCTATATTAAAAACACGCCTTTATATATAACTTGATCTGGGCAGTATTTTTGCCTAAGATAATATTTGATGGAATACTGGTAGCAGAGCTGACTGCAAATTCTGTTACCATAAGGCTGACTGAGTAAGGATGGAAATGAGACAAATGGATTCCAAGGGGGAACCACAGATGAAAGTCCGTATCTGTCAACTGACACATAGACCCAAAGATTGATCTGTTTCTGGGATTAGGAGCCCCGTTGATGCATCATTGTTATAAAACAATACTATCAAACAGCAGTGTCTGCTTCAAAGGCTGTACAGAGTATGAGGCTAGAGATGGTGACTGCAGCAGAGCAGGGAACAAAGGGAACCATTGGAGAATATTGGCCACCACGAAAAGCAGAAGTCTCAGTATGCAAACAATGCACTCTTTAGGAAGGCTTTTGTAAGTTTTCTGGCAAAAGGAATAAGTAAAGATGGATTTCAAGGAGTATAATGAGGTAATTACTGTATCTGTAATAACTGGATATTTAATTACATTTATACATCTATTACACATTTATATTCTTTACTAGAGCTCTCATAAATTTAGAAACTGTCCTTGAGAACTTCTCGGACTCATTTCTAGCACGTGAGTCGCTCTCTGTCTTTGTTTTATCATACGTCTGAAATTCCTTACGGGAAGTGACGATGGTTACCAAAACCATCACTCTGCAACCTGCCATCCCCAGGCAGCAGCTGCTGGGCAGCTCCCCATCACCTTCCCTTTCCGAGGCACAGACACACTGGGCCTTTCTGCCATTTGGGGGTGAAAGGGTCCTGAGGCAATTTTTTCTGTTGCATGGAGTAAATATAAGACCATGCAAATAATCCTTGATTATGGTGAACGGTGATAATCCCCCCTTAGTAAACAAGCACCTATTCTGAAATTACGGTAAGAGATAATAGAAAGTAGATATAAGACTATGCAGTTGGACTTCACAAAAGTAGGAGCTGAACTCATTCTTATTAAAATCAGTGAGAACTGTAATGTTTACAAATTAGAGCTTTGTGAAATGTAAGCAGGTGGGTTGAATATTTTAGTCTGGACAGTTATTTCTATTCTGTTTTTACAATGGCAGGTTTATTGTTTTTTTTTTAGTGCATGTTTAGATAATTGTTGGGTTTTATCTGCATGTTATTCACTACACCGTGGTCATCAGCACAATATCACAAACATGAAAGCAGCAGATCTGCCTGCAATTGTGCTGGGCATAAATGCTATCTGCAGAGTCAACCTGCAGTTTTAGTACTACATGAGGAATATATGGGTATTGCATTTTCATATCACAGCGACAGGCACTAGATCACAGCGTAGTCTGCACATTTGAAGAAGTGCCTCATGTACAAGTGGGAATTGCTGCAGTTTTAGAAGGAAGCATCCGAAAATTCCATTTCAGGAACTTCTGTGTAACCGTAATTCGTTAAGTGAAATAGTGATGAGGCTAATACTGCCAAAATATACATATACACACACAATTTCTGAAAGAAATGCCCAAATTTTAAGACATCTCATTGGATTTCAAACCATCTTCAAGATGAATTAATATCCAGCACCTCCAGGCCAATCCGGTGAATACTTAGTCCCTGCATCGTGCGTAATGCTGTGAGTGGGTCTGCTGGTTATGAATGAAAGTCTTTGCACGCTGTAATTGGGACCCCAGTAATAAAAGCTTATGGCATCAGGTCTGTAATTAGTGTAGTAGAAAGGTCATTTTTACTAAAGTAAACACATTCATCTTGCTTGAAACCATAGCACCAGCACATTGTGTTGTCATTCTGTTCTAAGTAAAGTAGACATTGATTATATTCAGGGCTGTTCAGTCATCATACACCTTTACTTTCTGAACCAGCCCTAAATGTTCCCAGTGTAGTATCACCACACAGAAATCCCTTATGGCTTTTAGACTTCCAGCATTTTTAATGCAGCGAGATGGATACCAGGTTGGGGATTCCTTTCTTTGCCTTAACCTGGACGCAGCACTTTTATGCTAGCAATAATAAGTATTTGGTGAAACGTGAACATGCTCCAAAGCCTCTGCATCAATATGGGCAGAGTGGTAGCTTGCAGTCTTAGGGACCTGGCAGTGTCTTGTAGCAAGAGGAATTGTTTGGCTTTTGGCCTTCTCATGCCACTACAGCAGCTTGTTGTCTTCTCCAATGCTGCAACAGAAAAGGTAATAGTCCAGTTGCAAACATGTCAAATGTAAGACAGTTGAGGCTGTCTTACTTATTTCTCTCCAAACTCGCTAGCTAATTATTCACAAAAAGATCATGAAATCCTTGTTCAAATCTTATTTCAGAATCTGTTGTAAATATGATAAAAGGAGGCTGCATAAATACTAGATTGCAATTATTCGATGTGTCGCAATGCCCCTTCACATCAGGATGAGGGTTTCAGTTCTGTATGTCTGAGTAATTTAACAGGTCTTAGACTGTTGATATATTCAATGCTGTTTTCTTCTAGATAAATACTACTGAAAACATAAAATACATAAAATATTAGTCTATATTAAAACTTTAGATGGTTGGCTAGTAAATTCAGTTGGGATTTCATTAGAAAAATGGTAGGTGATGCATGAATAACTGCAGCTGGAATCTGCAGTTGCAGATCATCACTGGCATAATATTTTGCCTGTTTTGTTTGTTTGTTTGTTTTTGTTTAATTTTAGAGCTAGCATTCAAGTATTTTAAGCTTCGAAGTATCCCTTCTACATATTATTCATTCTTGCAAAAGTTTCATGTCATGCAGTAGAATGATCAGAACGGAACTTCTCTTTAGATATGTTAAATTAGTCTTGCTGTGTCCTTTTGGAGAAGTGATTGGGAATGATTTAATGATTATAAACTTAAAAAAAAATATATTGTTTTCAACATAAACTTTTTAAATTTCAAAAACTTCTAAGCAACTATTCAACCACTTTCTCTTCTTCTTGTTTTCCCCCAAGAGTAAAATTTTACTTATTTTATTTCATCAGCAAGCTGTTTCCTTTATCACCTTCCAGAGATTCTAAAACTGAAATTCAATGGAAAACACCTCATAAAAAACCTGAAATTCTATAACTTGATTATCTGAGTATGTACCCACCATACCTGGAACTGTACAACAGAAGAGGCATGGTAATTCCAGGGTTCTGCTATCTGTATGGTACTTTGTGGGAGAATCTGACATGGTGGTCTTTTATAACTTTTTCTGCACGCTTTTGGGGGAAAAATTGAACATGGAAAGTGTCTAGATGATGATTATCTTGGTCATATCCAGTTGCTGCACAATCTACAGTTTTTACTAGCTGGTAAAATAAATAAATATAAAATAAATATAAAATAAATAATAAATAAAATAATAATCTAGTTCTCCTGTACTGGTTGAGGTTTAGGTCTTCCCTAGCTCTAAATGAACTAGCAGTCAGACTGACCTGGAGTCTGTTGCCGTGACTGGTTCTCTGATGGGCTCTATAGATAAGACTATGGTGGCAAGACGGATGCTTTACTAAAGATTCTTTTCAAAATCTTTTAGTTCATTGCTGTTTGAAGTGAAATTTACTGTCTCTGTCCACAGTAGCTAAGCACAGCGGGATTGTAAATGCAGAAGCAACTGAAGTTTTCCTTTGTATCAACATCTTCACACCAAGTTGACATGTTCTGCAGTAACCAAGAATCAACAGATGCACTTATTATTTTTTTAAATATGCTGTTGTTATCATTTATTATTAGTCTTAGCTACTTGACAGTTCAATAGCAGCTCAAGAGTGTCCCAAGGCAATAAACCATCTTTACTTCATTACGGGAGGTGCATCTGACAGACAGCTATTTTAGAATGTTGACTGGGTTCGTGTTTTTTTTTTCATTTGGTTGGTTAGTTTTTAGAGTTTTTCCCTCTGGCTACTTAACATCATCTTCATCTTCAGCCATCTGTTCCTCATCCAGGTGCTTATTTTGACTGAGGACAGTGATAGCAGAGAGACAGCAGTGACTGTGATCAGCTACAGACTGTCATTGGAGTACACAGTATCTTGATGTTTCTTTCTAGCAGCTTCCTATTCATCTTGGTTGATATGAGTGAAAACATGAGCCCTATGGAGACAAATAGGAGTAAAAATCAATGAGAGAGAGTAATAGCCTGCTGGAGAGAGAGCTGGATTTGCAATTTGGAATGGAATCCCGGCTTTGCCTCTGGCTTGTTCCATTGATTTGGGGCAAAGTTACCACTGCCTTTCCGTGTTCCCCATTTGTAAGATGGGTCAGCACTCAGAGCTGATTGGTATGTTTTCAACAAGAGCATTTTCATTGAAATCCAAATGTTGCATATATTGATTTTGATCTAGTTTTCTTCTGGCAATACAGACCTTTCTGAGTGAGGAGAAATTGGAACCTGATCCTTTTGGGCAGGAAACAGTGGTTTCAGTTGAATGCTTTTTCTGTGAAAATATTTCAAAGCTTTTTGGGTTTGTTCCAATGCAAAAATAAAATATGTTTTCTGACCTTGAAAGTTTTCCAAAAGCACTTCTACCATCCTTCAGTCATCTCTAATAGTATGTCATTTGTAAATTGTTTTGAGATCTTTGAGTGAACAGTGATCTGTAAGAACTATTATTTGAATGGTGTGAGGTAAGGTTGCAGTCATATAAGTGTATTCTGATGTTCTTCTCCACGTGCTGTACAGTCAGTTTAAGCTGACTATTTAAGAATGTGTGCTTAGTAAAAGGGAGTAACTGTCATACCTAAAAACTTGTAGTGATGTGAAAGAAAACATCAAAACTGGTAAAGTCTTGGTGGTAGCAGACGGTGGTTTTCAGCTCTTGGGATAAACTACATGCTGGTGTGTCTGAATCCGGACTGGGCAGCTTGTGAACTTGGAGTTTGTAATGGAAACACTAGTGTAACAGATTCTTAACCATATCAAGACCAGCAGGTGTTGCTATAATATATTAAATGCAGTGGAGACATCTAATAAGCTGCACTTGAGCATTAGTTCAATATGTTTTCTTAAATCAAAATGGTATTTTACTAGGAAAACATAATGCTATGACAGACTTCCCATAAGAATACTAATAAAATAATCAAAACACTGGAAAATTGCAGGTTCAGAGCTGCTTCTGCTGAGCTGACTGAGAGTTTTAGTACTGCTTCAGTGAGAGAGCAGCTGACCCTGCATTTAGGTATTGAGACTTCAGTGTGTTTAAGAGTAAAGTACTGTCAAAAGTAACCAATCCTATTGAGTTTTCTACAGACACATACTTCTTAGTGAGAAATGATGCTGCAGAAAGTTGGGGCATCTTTTGCCCCAGATTAGATTATGATGAAGTTCTAGTCTAAGTTTGTTCTGCTGCTGTTGATCTTTCCAAAGTGCAGGGTTCAAGAGTAACCCTAAAAGAGTAGGGGGAGAATTTCTCCAAGGCAGAAACACAATAGGTCTCGGATATCTCCTCAGACTGCACCCTCAGCGCCTTGCGGAGGCTGTACAACTGGGTGGTCAGAAGTAGGGCACTGGTGGAGAGTCTACGGTGCAGGAAATCCTGAGCATGCCTTTCCAGGATAGAGTGAATTCAGTGAGGCTTCTAAGTTTTGCTGGGTTTTGAGTTTGGCAGCTCCTGAAATCAAGAAGGAGAGATGAAAGGGAGGGCAAAAACAAAACAACCACCAAAACCCCACCACCACCAAAAACAAACAGAACTAGGATTACATTATGGAGTGCAACCTTCTAAGAGGGATGTTAGACAGAGAGGAACACTCTGTGGGAATGAATGTAGAAGCTGCCAGCTTGAAAGGGCTCAACTGCCTTGTGTCCACGAGTGGCTAGCTTATTGATCTCGGTAGCTCTTCGGCAGCTGCTGGCTGTGTAACAGGAGGGGCCTGGGCTGCTTGTCTCCACTTGTAGATGCTTGGCAAGAACTTCTCCTGCATGTGGAAGAGGTCCCAGCCATCTCACTCCCAGGCAGGAGCACCAGCCAATGCTGCTGCTTGCGGTGCGTGAGCAGCTCGCTCTCCCAGCAGCTGAGAGCACATGAACTTGTCTCAGTTCATCTCCAGCGGTGAGGCAGGGGCATCGTGTCCCTGCAGGGTTTGCAGCAGAGCCAAGGAGGGTCTCTTCACCCCATCCTTTTCCAGGAGCTGCCCGCAGCAGGGCTTGGCCGCGCTCTGGGTGGGCGAAGAAGAGAAAATGGCCACGGGTGGCCTCCTTGGGCGAAAAGCCCGCAGCGGGCCCGGTTCCCTCGCTGGGGGGGAAGCAAGTCGGGGGGTCGGGGGGGGCCAGCCGGGGGGGTTGCAGCCCCGGCACGGCGGCTCCGCCGTGTGCATGTAGATGAGCTGCCCGGAGCACGTCACTGCGCACCGGCGCTCTGCGTTTGGGGCGGCGGAGAGCGAGGGCGGGCGAGCGGGAGCCGCTGCCACCGCCTCCGGAGGAGGAGGAGGAGGAGGAGGAGGAGGAAGAAGAGGCGGCGGCTCGGCAGGCAGCAGCCGCTCGGCTCCGCGGCCCCCCGATGCCGCCCAGCCCGCAGCGGCGCGGCCCCCGCGGGGCGAAGGCGGCGGGCGCCGGCGGGCGGGGAGCGGCGCCGTGGTGCTGAAGGACAGCTCCGCACCGCCCCGCACCGCTCCGCACCAGTCCCGCACCGCTCCGCGCCCCGGCCGCGCCCGGGCGCCGGGTGGCCGCGCCTTGATGTGCCCCCCGCCGCCCCCGCGGCTCCCATGGCGGTGGCACGGAAAATCAAAACTTTGTTGACGGTGAACATCTTGGTCTTCGTGGGCATCATCCTCTTCTCCGTCTACTGCAGGATCCAGGATCGCTCCCAGGAGCTGGTGCAGATCGTCCGGAGCGCGGAGCGCCGGGCCAGGAGTCGCGGGGCCAAGGTGGGCAGCCTGGCGGACAGGGAGGCCATCCTGCAGCGCCTGGACCACCTGGAGGAGGTGGTCTACAACCAGCTCAATGGTACGCGGGGTCCCGCCGTGTCCCTGGGGAACGCACCCCAAGCACCCGCCGGCAGGGGAGGGAAGCCCGATGCCTGTGGCTGAAGGCAAAGGGAAAAGGGATAACAGCAGGGTTTTGATGGAGGGATGCGTGGAGGCTCCCCCAAACTCTCTGTCCAAAGTCAGCACTTTTTAGACAGATACAAAGTTAAGGAGGCTACAGAGTTCATGGGTTTAACGGCTGGTGGGAGTCCCCACAAACTGTGTACCAGGTTTTATGTTTTACCCAAATATATGAACTCAGCATGGGTAGGTGTTTGTATCGCAAGTACGCTGTTAGTTTATAGCTGGAAGTTACATACTTTGTCTCTGAATTACTTTAAAAATGCTCTACTAAGTTCTTACGCTGTGTACTTTCAATGGTCTATTTAAGTATAGCACCCATATGTTTCTTTAATGACTTTGCCATTTAAATTTGATATTATCTTTGGCGAGGAGGGGAAGCATCCACCACTTATTTTTATTACGTGCAGTTTTAATTCACTAGCCTTGAAAAATCTTGGTGGGTAAGCAAAGAACCCTTCCACGGTAGTTAGAACAGGCTAAGCCATGCAAGTTGCTGTTGGACAAATAACATTTCATATAGAAACTAATTCTTCAAAACAAGTGTATTTTTATTTCCATAGATTCATAAAGTTCTAAATGCAGAACATCAAAGAAATAAGTATGTGATTAAATACATCAGTGCTTTGGACAAGAAGAAGCCAAAGGAGTAAACTTTTACAAGAGATTTTAATATAAATGTAACATTTAGTGTCTAGTACCAAATAAAACTTGCAGCGTAAATATATTTAAGTATACCAAATGTGCTTCTAGGCTGCTTGTGAAAATCTTACTCGTAACATTGATTTAACAAAGGCTACTGCAGTCTTGGAATGCAGACAAATAGGAGGGTTAGTATAAAGTATATTTCCTATTACTACTTTCTGAATGACCGTGTAAATCCAAGTAGGTTAGACTGTTATGGTACTATGCAGTCTGAGCCAGTGAATGTTACAGAGCGGGCATCCCCTTACACGCTTCCATATGCACACGCATGTGTATATAAAGAGAGGAAAGACAGGAATGTGGAGTGTGCATGTTTGTCACAAAAATAAGTATCCATAAATTAGAGGGAAAGTGTCACCAGCTGTGTTTCCTAATGATAATTTGGAGAAGTTCTGAAGAATGTAGGATTTAAGAGGGAAATCCTCCTCCCGAATTCAACGTAGCAAT
Organism: Cygnus atratus; assembly: GCF_013377495.2. NCBI lineage: Eukaryota > Metazoa > Chordata > Aves > Anseriformes > Anatidae > Cygnus > Cygnus atratus. Next base: position 8,744,046 of record NC_066378.1, read on the forward strand.
AGAGTTCCCAGACTAAATTAGCTCAGTCCCCAGGCTATATCTATCATAGCTCAACTGAATGATTGCATTTTTTTTTCTTTCCCCGAATTGGTTTGTTCCTGGTGGTGTTCGTAAGTGAGACTTTGGGTAGGATTTTACTAGCTCTGGGTTCATCTCAGCTTAGCATCCCCTGGAGAATCAGCAGGAGTCCTTAATGTCCTAGGCAGGCACCATTGCACGTAATGACTGTGGCTTCCCAGTAAACAGGAAGTTCTCCTAGAAAGTATGTCTCTGTTTCGGTGGCTTTTTTCTTTTTCATCTTTAATCTGGTTTGTTGGGTATGGAAATTCACAGTGCAATTACTTTAATTAAAATGTTATGTTGCTCTGTTGCTCCTTCAGGTCATAATAAATACTGAAGGCAGTTTCTTTTTCTTGAAAGTTCTTATAAGGGGAAAGTACAGAAAGTTTTTTGAGCTGAGCTGTTCAAATTTCCTATCCATTTCACTTCAACCTCTCTCTGACACGTTTGTTTGTTTTTATTATACTGCAGTACATTAATGCAGATAAATTATTTGGTCATCATTCTGAAAATATAGTTTTGCCAGTTTCTTCTTTTAATTTTTTTTTTCTTGTGGCAACAGCCCACCCCCAAATTCCTAAAAAATTAGTAGCTAATCTACTTAAGTCATCAGAGTTGCATCACTGTAAGGGAAATCAGGATCAAGCATCTGTGTTTGGGTTTACCTCACTGGTGTTCCTTTTTTAATATCATGACTCATTGCTTAATGGGCATGATGCTGCTCTGGCAGCATTGGGATTCAAGGGAGCCTGCCTATGACAGTGCTTTACCGTGTCTTACAGAACTGGTATTGCACAAGCAGTCTGCTCCAGAGCTGTGCAGTTCCGTCCTAGTGTCGAGCAAGGTTCCTCAGGTAATATCCTGTAGAGTTCTTCATCACAAGGTTAGAGAGCCATTTAATGCCTTCTTGGATGTTACTTCTTAATGAGGTGGGTCAACGTCACTTTTACAGGGAGAAAGAGATATGGGTAGACAGATTTTGTTCATAAGAAATACGAATTCCTTGCATATACCGAAACTCATACAACCACCAGCAGTTTGAGCCCAGCCCAATGTTATTGTTACAATAGCTCTGTCCCGTTTGCAGTTCCAGTTTTCTGCCCTCAGTTCTTCCTAGTTTGAGCTCTTCAGATTTAGATCCAACTATTAAGTACCCAGTATTTTTGGTAATAAAGTCTTAGTGTTCTTATATTTAATTTTTCTCTTCTATATGGATAATTCCTGAACTGGTAAGACCTTACCTGGATTTTTTCCAGGGACTCTGTTGAAGATCCAGAAAAACACTTCTGTGAGAGACCAGCCCTGCAGCTGCAGAAATACCGAATTTCGTTTTTATCACTCTTGTTTTCTTGGAATCAAAGAAACAGTTATTTGAAAGCACATTTTCTGCAAGGAAAAACAAACACATGCAGTAACATTGGAAGTGTATCAGGAGGCAACCTAAAACTGATCACTAGAGAACTCATTAACTTTTCAGCCTGAATAAACTGAATAAAAATGGCGCATACAGTGCTGGTGGAGGTGTGTGTAGAACACAGAGGACCATATGTGAAAGGCAGTAGAAAACTGGTCCTTGCAATTATCTTTGGCAAAACAAGAATTTTTAGAATGGAGTGAATGAGAATTGCCGTGAATCCCTGCAGAGTCACGCAGACATACACCCAAACAATAGTTTTCACTTGGCTTGTGCTTTGGTTTTCTATCAAGTTAGAAAAATCATATTTTGAAAGCTTTCTTTATGCTCAGCTGCTGCTGTTTTGGCAGAAGTAAATGTCTGGAGCATGCAAAGGGAAGGGAAAGCAGTGAAATGCATCTGGAATTTCCTTGGTGAAACTTTACATAATCTGTTAGTATTTGGCTTTGGGTATCACATTTATTTTGAAAAACTGAGTTATTCTAGCTATAGTTCTTCAATCTATATCTCTTTCATTTTTGCTATGTTATTTCTACTAATGAGTATCATTTATTGTCAGTCAACAGAGAGCTAAAGCCAGATGGACTTAGCAATGATTCTTGGAATGGCATGACACCTTGGTATTTTGTTCCTTTGACTTTGCTTTTTCCATGGGGAAAAAAATCAAAAAGGTTTAATTGGCTGTTGTTTCTTTTTCCCCCGATTAGTTATGCATCTGAGTCTGTTGCTAATGATTTACCATAGAGGATAAAGAATTTTTGATGCCTCAACTACATCATAACCTTTCATGCCAAAAGCAATTGAAGGGTCAGACTACAATTTCACTGTAATTGCCTTTTTCCCTTTTCACTGTCTCTTTCCAGTAATACACAACAATCAATACCGCATGTAATTAGATTTCATTCAATCTGCAAAGATTAAGAGAGTTTTCATCTTCTCATTACGTATGCTCACATCATGTCTTCCTACCCTCGTCTTCTACATTAGACCTCTTTAACCTGTTCTGTTGCAGATGTGGAGGGATAAGTTTGGAGAATTCCCTCAAATATGACAGATTATCATTCTCTACACATCATAATTTGATTTTGCTCTCTCTGGAAAGATTAAATACAACAGCAATTTCCAGTTTGATAAAGGGGTTTTATACTGCATATGCATTTCATTGAGGGGGCTGAGAAAAAAAAAAGTGGACAATTCACATAATTGCAGCATACAGGCTTAAAATGATGGAAATAGCAGGTCCTAGGTGCAGAGGACTGATTCATGCAGACTATGACTCCTGATTTTTAGAGTGTACTGAAAGCAAAGTGATTGCATTTAAAATTCAGCCTGGCAATCTGCATACTTAAAAGGTACAGTAGTATTTTTAAAAAAGACAGTTTATTCTTCATAGGCTGGAGTCTGGTTGAAAATGTTTTCAAATTTCCATATTGAAAGTAAGGGTTGGGAAGAGGCTGCAAATGAATTATGTGAATGTCCACATCAGATTTGTCAAAAAGAAGCTTTTACAGCTGGCAACTTTCAGTTGAAGAGCAATTCCTTTGCAGAAAAGAGGCAAAGCTGTGTGTGCATGGGGGAAGATTAAGTGCGACTGCCAGCCTTGCATTAATGAAAGGGCACCTTTTCTTATCCACACACAGGTTCTCATGTTATAAGTATTTAATTTGATTATGATCCAATGCTAATGTGCATCTGACAAAATTAGCACATAGTTATTCCTACAAAGCAGCAACTTATTTATGGGGATTCTCAGCCATGTACTACTCTCCTTACACTGGTGAGAGACTTCTTCATATGGTCTCTTTTCTTTTTTTCTTTTTTCTTTTTTTTTTTCTTTTTTTTCTTTTTCTTTTTTTTCTTTTTCTTTTTTTTCTTTTTTCTTTTTCTTTTTTTTCTTCTTTCTTCTTTCTTTTTTCTTTTTTCTTTTTTCTTTTTTCTTTTTTCTTTTTTCTTTTTTCTTTTTTCTTTTTTCTTTTTTCTTTTTTCTTTTTTCTTTTTTCTTTTTTCTTTTTTCTTTTTTCTTTTCTATGCAACATTGGGCCCAGCAAAGACAGGAATAAAGAATATCTATCACGGCTCTTTTTATTATTATTTTAAGTTAGGCTGTAGTTTATCTGTTTACCACACAGCACAGAACAAGTGTTCTCGCTTGTTCTGGATCAATTACTCAGGGCGAGGTAACCGAGCATTGCTACAGGCCTAACCTTCTGTATTGAAAAGTGATGGTCAAGCCCAAAACACTAATTTCAATTTCACATTGGCTTTAGCTGTATTAGTCTTGATTTATGTAGCTGAGGGAACTCCTACTCAGTGATTTCAGGAAGGCCAAGAATTTCTTGCCCAAAATAAGGTAAGAAAATATCATGATTTGCAGTTTGGATAGCCCCTATGAAAATAAAATGTAATGTTAAAAACAGTATTAGTCTGTTTAAGCACATAAAGGAAGAAAATGTCTAAAGGTTTGGTAGAAAGAAGATGTAAATTTCTTTCATTAAATGGGCAAAATTGCATTCAACTCTTCAAAATGTAGACAAATATAAAAAATGTATCTCCAGTCCAGCAGCACATGAGTGATTGTAAGTCTCTCCCTGTACTCTGTTTTGTGTACTGGCAACTATTTGTTATGTAACGTTTCTGCTTTTTGCTATTTTATTTGGGAAGAAAGCTTATTTTGTCAGAAAAATCACGTAGTAATTTTATCATTGATTCATTTATTTGTGTAGAACTTGAATCATTTCTGCTATATAGGATAAAAGCAATGTTTACAGGGGTGGAAGGAAAATCTTTGGCTGATGTGGTGGTTGTGTTGCCTTGTGGAAGATATTCCAGTTCAGTTTATTTCAATTTCTGGAGTTGGAAAAGTAAATATGGGGCTGTCACCCAGTGCAGTGCTGCAGTGTGCTTGTGGCACACGCTTAACCAACAGACAAATTTAGAGAATTAGAAAAACTGGCTTTAACTTTGATAATGGGAGGTGGAATTGTTTTTGTTTGTTATTTGTTTTCTTAAAATAAGTAAAGGCTGGTAGCAGCTAAACCAAGAGCATCATTTAAAAATGCAGTTCCAGGCACTGAGTGTATGGCTGTTCTCCAAGGAAATAATAAGATTTATGAAAGGAAGGAAAAGAAATGAGTCATGTTTAACAAATCTTCCTTTTATTAATGCCCCTCTCTAACCTTACTAATGGGTACTCAGTCTCTCCTTCTTTCTCAGTATTCTTGGCATACTTTTTTTTATTGTTGTTATTTGTGGGGTTTCACTTGCTACTAATTTCCATTACTTATTTTAAACTAACAAACCAAAAGGGAAAAAAGAAACAAAGAAAAGAGAGCCTGTGATGTTCTGGATAACAGGAAGGAAGGAAGACAATGACAGCAGAGCAGCTTCCAACCTTGCTGTAGTCCTATTGATCAAAACTGTCCTCTGAAATAAGAGAATTTCAGCTTCTGAGAATGAAAACCAGACAGAGATCCTCCCACTGACCACAAGTCATCTTCTCCTGAGAGCACAGAGCTAATGCAGCAAGGGCCTAATTTGATGCATAGATGACTTCTGTCTGTTTTTCCTAAAACCTATAGTGCCACGGAAATGGCTGTGAATATCTGAAAGTCACATAGGTAATGGGCAAAGCCCATTTCAAGGACAGGATGGCAGACACAAGCAGATTAAAGGTCGTATTTCTGCCCTATAATTTTGATGCTTTCTGGTGTCCTGAAATGTTCAGGTTTCCCAGACAGTTTTGGGGATGTGCTGTAGCTCCACCAACACTTTCTGGTTACTCAGCAAGTCCCGTAGGCCATAAAAAGAGTGTTGCCTTGAGCAAGGCTGTCTCCTGAGCCAAGGTTTGTTTGATCTATAGAACAGAAAAGAGTCATCAGAGAGCATTGTGACACATGTTGGTCTCAAGTCCTCAGGTTACTTTGAGTTTAAATGCAGAGTAGTGCAGTTAGGGATGAACTAGGGATAGCTACGTAATCTCTTTCTCAATCTAATCTGCTAGGCCTCTGAGTACTTACTTGTAAATTCTGCAGTACACTAAAGACTATGGAGTTTTGCCCCATGAAGATATCTTCAATATCTTTGTAGATTTCATCTTTTCAGTGTTGGCTTATCTATAATTTCTGTTGTATCTTTCATTGCTGACACTATCTGCACTGATAGCATACAAGTGTGTGATGAACACATGGATAATCTCTACTTCTTCCCTGGCCTTGCTTTTTGAACTCTGAAGCAGTAGAAAAAGGCCCTTCAGTTGCATCAGCAGCAGGCCCTCTAAAGCAGAGATAATTGAGGATGGGATTGCTATTTATGGTAAAATGGTCCTTTTTTTCCTTCTTTTTTTTTTTCTTTCTTTTTTTCTTCCCCCAAAGAGAGCCTCACCAGCTGGTTCATTGAAATCCTGTCTTAGAACCTGTGATCTGATGTAGATCTAGATGCAGTGAGCTGTTTGTGTATCTGCAAGGCTGTAGATGTCCAGGGAGGTGGTATTTGGGAACTGAGTTCTGCTTTCTTCTCCCTCAATTTGACTTTCCAAAGCTGTATGGCAAAGCAGACATGGCTCTCTGCCTCTCCCCCTATTTCACTTGGCCGACTTGTTCTGAGGGATCTGCTGTCAAGGCAAGGATGAGCCCGAGACCATGAATGGGTTTGTGTCCTCCATGCATGGAGCCCTCCTCAGTGAAACACTGCGGCAGAACAGGCCCCGTTCTGGGGATCTGACAAACGGCAGCAGGTGAATACACGGTGTTCTTCAAGCACGTCCTTCATTTCTGGCCTTGGAGGAGAGTCCAAGGGCAGCTGCGGGGATGGACAGCTGAGGAGAGAATAGACCGGATTCTGCTTTGTCATCGTCAGCAGTGTGGACACAGTTTTCTTGGGGGCTGAAGAGATGTCTGAGTAAAGAAGCGGAATGTCTTTAGGAATGGTGAGACCGTAGATTTCTGAGTATTTTAAGCCTTGCGCCACCTCCTCTGCAGCCATTTTCTAGAAGCCCTTTCATTTGCCACCAGTCTGATTTATACTTTTAATACTTGAACTGTAATTTGCATGTCATCCTGGGAGAATCGGCAATTATTAAGAAAACTAAACCAAGGAAAAGGATAGGTTTTTGACACAGCTTCTCTATCTAAGCATCGCTACTTTAAAAATGTTCTGTCAGGCAGAGGTATTTGGTGCCAGAGCGTGGCAGGAGAAAGTTACCTATTTCACAGCATCATTTGGAAATCACATCTAAAAAGCCAAGCTCAGTCAATGAAAGATGCCCAAAATATGTAGGAACATGTTGAGCCTCTGGGATTCTTTAATGAATTTGCTTCAATCTTAACCTCCTGGGTTAAATGTTAAAGCAAATGCACAAGTGTAAAGCAAGTGCTGTAGTGCCAGTGTCTCTCTTGGGTTGAATACCTGCTGCAAAATAGTGCTCTCTCTGCGTGGAGAGCAGGTCCTTACTGCAAGCACACAGCTCGGACCCCAGAGGATGGCATTTAGGAGTTATCCTCAGTGCGTTAGAGCACTTTGGGCTGCATCAGGAAACTTGTGTAAGGTCACAGAGTCTCTAATTCCTGTTTCCCACAGCCCAGAGCAGCATCCTAGCCAGGGTACCGTGATACTATCCCCAAAGCAAAAGGGGTTTTGTTGCACAGGAGCTCATTTTCTTTGGAAGGTATCCACCATGGCAGCTGAAAAGCCCTCTCCTGCAATACTGGAGGTTTGCATCTCATTTCATCTCTGCGGCATTTTTGGTGGGGTGACAGGGTTAATTGGTTGGTTTTCATTTGGACTCTTTATGCTGGTTTTATATTTTATTTGGCAGTGGGGCTTCACTGCCCTTTTAGAATTTGAATTTATTTTTTTTCCACAGCTCTCAGATGCCTCTAGGTTGTGAAGATTTTGTAAATAAAAATGTATTTTTGTTATATTAACTCATTTCAAGCAAGCTTTGTGTTGTAGAAAAGACTTGTGGCATTCTTTCCTGTGCATGCTGAACTGAAGGCAGTGACTAAAAAAATCGCCCATTGAAATAGCGCTGTATAACCTAAAGGTTAGTCTTCCTTGGGATGAAAACTTGCAGTTGCTTTACAGATTCCTTGTCAGGCAGATTTCCAGCCATCCCGCCACGTGTAAAAGGAGATTACTGATAGCTGCATCATTTTGCATCTGCAAAGAAGCTCAGTCCCATTGGTGACTACCACAACCACACCCTGCAGATCAAAATGATTTTGATACCCGTTGTGCTGGTGTCAGCTAGCCGACGAGCTCGGTGCGTTCCCCTGTTGTTTGTATTACAAGCACTGCACTAGAGGTGCGGAGCAGGGGCTAGTGCTGTTCACACCTCTAATAGGAAACACAGACTGCTGCACAGAGCTGCTAATCCTAAAACATGATGATAGATTGCAGGTGGCTCCATGTAACAGATGGGAGTGGAATGTAAGGTAAGAGTGAGCTGGTCACGTTCAAGTTATTAAGCAACCTCATACCAAGCTGCCTGGCTGCTGAAACAAAATTCACACAAGCAGTGAGTGATTTGGGCTTAGAAAAAATGGGTGGCTGAGTGGTTTAGGAGTTTTCCTGTGTTAACCTTGCGTTTGGAAACCACGTTTGTTTGGTGGTTTTGTTATGTAATTTGTGTCATAGGGAGAATCCCCTCAATCCAGGTTGGTGGATTTAGGCTTCTGACTTCCAGCGCAGTCACAGGTGTGCAGACAGCCGAATGCTCCACTGAAGCCTGCTTCTGTATTTCTTCCTGGTGACTTATCTTTTCTCCCACTTTTAAATGGTCTTTGCTCTCAGCTGCTCCATTTTTGAATATACAAAATCAATCATCTTTGATTTTAAACCTATGCCAGTGCGATCCTCCTCTTGAAATAGATCCATCTGGCTCAATATGTTTTCATTCAACAGAAAATTAATTCTGGAACGGAAGGGGTTTTTATAATGCTTCGTATCCAGTGGGGCTGTATGTAAAACCTTTTGTTTTCTGAAAGAGTTGACACAGGCCTACAAAACCCCAAGTCAGGCTCCAGAGAGTCCTCTTGGATGGGTTCAGGGAATCAAGATTTTCTCCCGTGATTCATTCTGAACCCGACCTGCCGAATAACTGGATCCTTTGTCTCCCTCTTTCTGTCATGCATTAAAAAATTCGCAAAGTGAGATGTTTAAAGCCTTCCTTGCGCAGTATGAAGAGCAAAGAGAAGATATACAGAAATTGGAGAGAAATGTTCATGAGCGAACAAAGACGTGGGGTAACTTTGAAGCTAGGGTGGTACAGGCTGGCATGCCAGCACAGGCTGAGCAATGCAGCCTCAGAGAAGGTGCTGATCAGTGCAGAGGGCATTTCTGCATATGTTACAGCACTCGGTGTTTAGGCAACTCTCAGCATTTAATTATGCTGACAAGAAGCTAGAGAATGAATGTTGTTGTCTTAGAGACACATTGGAGGTTGTGGAAGAATGAAACTGGTGAAATACTTTGTGAAATGCGTATTAAAATTGCTTGCAGTCAATGAAGTAAATGTGGGATTGGTGAACTGGAATCGTGTCTGTGCGTGAGTCCTGCTGGGACTGCTGTTGCCCTAAGGAGAGGTGGAGCTTTCTTGCAGCACAGCATACAACAGGTTGCTTCGGTAAAGTCCAGAGCAGTTCATTTTTTGTCGCTGAACTGAAAGAAGATGCCTCTAATCTGTTTTGGTAGTATTGCATGCCTACTTTATTGGTAATATTGCATGCCTACAGCTGTTCTGTGCCAGACACAAGCATCTGAGCATATGGTTGTGGAAGTAGAAATTGATTATTTTCAAAAGTATTGCCATATACTGAACTGACAAATACCCTGTTTGATAAAATGTTTTGTTTGATACGCTGCTGCCGAGGCCATGTGGATTTGGGAACATACCTTGCTTTATATTCTTTTCAAAGCTGGGGAGAGGTGGGGGACACGAGAAGCACTCCTACTATAAATAGTCAGATTACTTTCTTAATAAATGCCAGAGGAAGGAAGCAGAGTTGTATGGAGTGCTGTGTGTCCTGTCATTATGGTGCTTCACTTCTGTCTCTCTCCCTTCCTAGGGGAAAAGTGCTAATTTAGTGAATCGAGCATTTCCATGTGAATTTTCCTTACCATGGTATCTTTACAGGGAAAGTGGTTTTAAATGGGGTTACAGTCGTACCTCGTTAATTCATCGAGTCCCCAGTCTGTGGCCAAAAAGCATGCTCTTTTATCTCATAACCTGGTTCTCATCATCGCCTCTAAGACCTGACGAGAAGCATGTGTGAGCTCGTGGAGACAGGAACTGGGGGCTGAAGGAGCAGCTCCAGTGCTAACCAGTGCTAGTATTTAGAGCTGCTGAAATACAAGACTCATGCTAGGGAGACCTGGGCTTCCTTTTCTGCTGTGCCTTTGCTTTGCTCTGTAGCTGTGGTGCCAGCTCACCTCTCTGCTCTTTTTCTTCCCGTCCCCATATCTACCTAGCTGGGGGGGTCTGAGTCCACACTAATCTGTGCAGTGTCTTACCTAGTGGTGGTGTTCGTCAGTGGGATAAATAACAGCCAGATGTCCAACAGACCTAGACATCCTGTAATTACTGCAATTAGCCCTCAGAATAAGCACTTAGTTCTTTGAGCAGCAAAAACAAGAAAGCTGACTTTTGGGGGGGTTGGACCTGGATGTAAATTCTTGGGGGGTCTCTTACAGCTCTGGTAGGTCTCTTGTATTTGAGCTTTCACTGAACCTCTTCTCTCCATAGGGACATTTAAATTCTGCTTTCTTCCCAGATGTCGACTTTGGTGACACTTGCAGAAATGTGATTTTTGGAGACCTCTGACTGTCTGCCAAGCTTTGGCTGAAATTAAACCTAGTCCTCAAATTCTAACGAGCAGAGGTGCAGGGAGGCTATGAGAGAGGGAGGATTGGTAGACAAATGCAGACAGCATTATCCCACAAACTGGTTTTCCTTAGCAAATCAGGCTAAAAATTGTATCAGTGACAAATGGGATTTTTTCTCATTTAAATGCAAAGATAAAAATCAAGTCCTAAGATTTTAAAGGAACCAAACGCTGCTTGCTCTGTTAATTGGAGATATGTTAATGTAAACATTTTTTCCTGTTTTCCTGCTTATTTAGGTAAATAACTATAGCAGCATGAAATTTCCCTGAGACTAAATTAGCATTGCAGGAGAACCTCTTTTATTTTTAGTTTCCTGAAATGGTAGATGTGGGTCCCACCAGCCTGTCTCATCACCCTTCAGTAGTGACTGAAGGATTAAAATATGCAAGGAGCAGGGAAAACAATGCTGTGCTGCTTTCTGCTAGGCAGAGTGAAGCGTGCCCTGCTGCTCACCTCCTCAGATACCTTCCATGGCCCAGGGGGCTCAGCGTGGGCTTTCACTGGGTGCTGGAAATATCTTTCTGCTTATAGGAAGTGTGGCTTTGCCCTGAAGTTTAAGCACAACTATTTGATGCATCTGCTTTGTGTTCCTGAGCAGCAATGTGTCCAAACTGTAGGCTCAGACCTCCATTTTCTGCAATTCAGATGCATTGCTCTGGTTCGTACCTGTCTCTTCACTGAAGGATCTTCTCTGGTATAAAGGCACCTTATATCCCTGTCTTCACTTCTTTCTTTACTGTGTAATTTAGCATCTCATAATGCAACTGTAAGTACAGACCTGAGACACATCAGGGGACAAGCAAATTCATTCTTTTATGGAATTTCTGTGGAAAGGAAAGCTTGAAGAAAAATTGAGGCACTGAAAACTTGAATTTCTTTTTACATTGCCTTTGTTAAACCAAATAAGCACTGTTGCAGTCAGTGGAATTAGGGAGGTAGATTGGAGAAGTCTGACCACAGTTTCCAGAACTCAGCCATGAACTTATATATGGTCTGAAGTCTATATGCCTGCGATGGCTTTAAACATGCCCTGTAGGTGGATCAAAGTAGCCTGCACTTGCGAAATGTACTCCCTTTGCCAAGCAAAGCCCACTTTGTCTTGGAGTAAGTTTGTCAGGGCCTAAGCAAGCTGCAGGTCACAGTCAATTCATAAAAATCCCAACATGCAATGAAGCCGATCTTGTTAATAATGAATTGGGTATTACAGCAATGCTGTTTTTTAAAGTGCCTGTAAGAGTGGATCGTAGCATTCCCACTCCTGGAAGTCTGAGTCAATTTATCTTTATATCAACAATAAACCAGAAAGGGCAGAAATCAAACTATTCAATGTTTTTATTACTGCTTTTAAATAAAACGCTGTGCCAATATTTTGCTAAAACATCGCATCTTTATTTTCTCAACTTTATTGACAAATGCTATTTATTCTAATTTTTCCTTTTTGTTTGCAAAACTATCTCCTACTTTGATTTACTTTCTCCAGACAGTACAGTACCTAATTCTTTGTATTTTTCTCCACTGTATTCCTAATTAATTATGTGCAATACCAAGGCACTTCAAAACCAAGTATGACTCTCAGCATTGTGGTCTCCTTCTACTCCCACTCCTCTGTGAATAGGACAGAATCAGACCCTCAGTTTTGGCACATCCTGTAATAGATCTGCTATAAATTTTGTTGCCAATTTTTCTCACCATTGAGGACCCTCTGCATAGTAATTGTCTTCATCCATGGTAGCCATAAATTGTTGATTTGTAAGCAGTTTGGTTTAGTTGCTGGGTTCTGGGCTGTGTTTTTGCTCTTTTAGACGTGTCCTGTGTTTTTTTTTTTTTTTTGGACTGACCTCTCCTGCTGGTAGAAAATTAAATCAAATGTGTATTAAGAGGCTGATGGAAGGAGGCACTGCAGCCTGGCATTGACAAGCAAGGCACAGCTGTAGTGTATGTTGACATGAGATACAAAAATAAAAGTGAAGGAAGAGGAGGAAAAGCAAAGCTGTAGGTTCTATTTCAAACCAGGTTTCTGAGCTAAACTCCATAAACGGTCACAAAGATATGCCTGAAAAAGAGGCAAACATAATTCAAGAAAAATACACATATCTACAGATGTAAAATAGGTAGGCTGTCAGGAAAATGACTGTGTTTTGAAGCCAGCTGTCAATATTGCTGTGTAATGATGCAAAGGAAAAGTATGCCACCTCTAAAGAGCCTGCACAACGATATCGCAGTCAAAGGAAAATGGAGGAATTAACGCTCTCTCTGGCTCCTGTCAAAACCAGTATTCAAATTACCTGATTTTCAAGAGTGGGCAAGTTTCTCTGAAGAGATCTGATGGAAGTATTTACAACCTTGTGTCCTCAGTGGCAGCTGATCTCTCCTGTCATCTATTCCCAAGGAGGACTGCCTGATAAGCAGGGTGGGAGGCAGCAGATTGGGAACCAGTGCTGCTCTGACAACACTGGGGAGCTTTTCAGGTCGTTTGATTCCCTCATTGTCCTAAAAGACACCAGATGATCACAGAAACATAGAATTGTAGAATGGTTTGGGTTGGAAGGGACCTTAAAGCTCATCTAATTCCAGCCCCCAGGGAGAGCAGTACATACAGCCAGCAGGTCTGTAGGCGTTGCGTTGTCTCTATAATGTCGTTGCATTGCCATAGGTGGACTTGGTGACTAATTTCACAGTTGTGGAAAATTGAGATCCTACTTTGAAGCATAATGTGATTTTTGAGTTCCAGTAGCGACCATGGCTGGATTTAATGCTGTCATTCTCCACCGTGTAAAATGGGTCAAACAACAGGGAGCTTTTCAGTCACGCAAATGGCAAATGTTGTATGCAACTTTGTTATTGGGAAAGCTGTCTGTGCGATTATGTTAGTTTAATTTAATAGCAGGCTGTTTAGGTAAACGATTGGGGAGGCATATGAATGTCTGCAAATAATGTGGACAATGATTGCAAAATGATGCTGCAGGAGATGGGCTTGTCTGGCCCTTGTCGGCAGCTCACCAAACACCCTTGAGCAGGGAGAGAAGTGTCTTGCTTAGTCTTGGACACAATCCCTCCGAGACACAGTGGGTGCCTGGATGAAACCTGTGTTGAAAGGAATTAATTTAGCAGGTTTGGCAGTATCAGATGTGATGCAGCTTTTGATTAGATTAGCCTTTAATATCAGCACAATAGAGCCTAGAGTAAGATAAGCCTACATAGGACCTGAAGTTTGATATGTTTTTTGAGATTCCTTGTGTTTAAAGATAATTTCTTCCTTATGTATCCCAGACCTGTGGGATTTACTGCTATAGTCAAGCTGGCCCAAAAATGGGCCAGTAAGGGATTTCTCACCCAAAATAATGGCAGAAATCAAAAGGGTGTTTTTAATGTTTAGGGATGTGTGGCCAGCTCTGTAGGTGCAAGAAAATGTCACTGCATCCAGTGCCAGCTGTGGGCTCTGTCCCCAGTCCTCGTGTCAGAATTCCCTTCCTGCCATCACCTGCCACTTCCACTCCCTACCTCTGAGTCACACAAGCAAACTGCTTGTTTTTTAAAAGGTCTTTTGCTCATTTGTGAGATGAAAGCCCTTTAGGTTGGCTCGGAGCGGTCTTGTTCCTAAAGCTAATTAAACTGTCCCAAAGTTTTAGCTCATGTTCCTTGGGGCTTTCAGGAGAAAACCCTTTCCCTTTCTCCAGAATGGTTCTGTTATTGTGTTAATGATCAGTTTCTCCAAGAGTTCTCACCTCTGTTTCCCTGAAAAAATTAAAGAAAATTTAATATATTGATAGAGATGATCCATTTCATGTGAGTCAGTGACACTCTGACCGTGACAGTGCCAGAGAATTCATTGCTGCAGGAGGCCATTGAATCCAGTATTAGTGGCTGGGCTTTTAAAGGGAGCTGGGTAGTTTTAATCCCTATTTCTACCTGTCTGAGTTTAGATAATGAGGGTAATCTAATATTATGCTTCAGGGCTTTAGTTACATGCCTATGGGGTTCAGAAGAGAACTCTGCTTCCAGGGACTGTGCAGAGTTTAATTGGCCAAGTGCTTTATGATTTGTGTTTCACTTCCTCTGAAGCCTCAGGTATTGACTGCTGCCAGAGGCCAGATACCAAACCGATGACACTCAGATTTTGTTTCCTTTTAATATCAATGAGCTGCCGGGCAGCTACCCCAACGTTTCAGCCCCCGTTTTCGTAACTCCAGATTTATGCCGTCACCAGAGGAGGAGTTTTCTGGCTTTCCTCCAAAGCCCTGAAGAAAAAATCCATTTTATGTATTTCACCAGCACAAGCCACAAGTCTGCTGGGATTTTAAAACTTCTAGAATAATCTTGGTATCTGTTATTTATTTAAAGAAAGCAAACTGATCTTTCTCTGTGAATGAGCTTTTTGATCATTAAAATTAAAATATAAAAAAAAAATCATAATCACTGATATTTAACTTAGAATTTTGCATATGGGATAGGGTCATGTTTTTTGTTTTTGTTTGTTTTTTTTTACTCAAAATTTAAGTTTAGAAATGTATCATATCTCTCCCCTGTCTAAGGATTCCTGCTCTTTAGAAATTGATTTTACTTATATCAAGGCTCTAACAAAACTCTGGCATCTCCCTTACTATCTATCAGTTTGAGATCGACATCCTACCTCACAAATGGGCTTTTATCTTCATCTCCAATGTCTGCGTAGCTCCTATTTCTTGGTCTTTCCAGTCATCAATCTGTTTATCTCCTCCTGAATTATCTGCTGTAATTAGAATACATTTTCTCCTCTCAAGGGGAAACCAGCTCCAAATGAGTATTCTGTAAAAGCAATTACTTTTGATATTAGATATCTGTACATAAAAACACAGTATTTCTTCCAATTAAAAAGCACTAATGAATTCTGTGTCCAGAGAGGGGAGTAAGCCTATGCAGTGCTACTGTTTCTGCTGAGCCAGTGAACAAAAAATGAGGCTTGTAAAAGGCTGCCAAGTCACTTCATCCCTCTGCCTCTATTCAGTGGTCTTCTCAAAGAAAAATGTCTTGGAGGATTGTCAGTCACCTGTGGATGAAGGCTGAGAAACAATATTTTAGGCTTCCATTTGAACAGAAAGAACGGTCTGGAAACAAGAGGTCAAGGTACAAAAACACTGCCACCTCCTAGTTCCTAGGGCGAAAAAGTTGTACAGTAAGAGCTTCAGCTTTGCAAGAAGTTATTGTACTTATTCCTTTTCAAACCATCAGCCACGGGATACTGTTTGTCTTCCCCATGCTGCATCTTCAGAGATACTTGGTGCTGATACTAGATACTAGGTGACATAAATCTTTCAAGCAAGGAAGCAGCAAACTTGATTACGTCTATAAAAAATGAGACTGTGTTTTGGATTTCAGATAAATGGAAGTGCTGGAGTCATTTAAATTGGATGGAGTTTTGTTCTTTACTCTCCTCTTTGTAAAGAGTTGGAGCCGGTGTCCCTGCAGAGTGTGATTTGTTGGATGTTTCTGTATGTAAAACTAAATCGCGTTCACCTACATCATTCATCCTAGCTCAGAAAGTAAGCACCTTTGGTATGGACAAAATTCAGATCAGTTCCCTGGGCAGCAAATCTTAGATATTAGGTAGGCTTGTTGAGAGGTGGTGTCAGAAGAAACTGATTTGGGATATGGAAAGTTGGGAGACGCAGAAGTAAGGGCCAGACTCTGTTTAACATTTAGATTGAGTCATGAGCCAGACACTACTGACTCCTCATGATGCATACTACTCTTTACAAAGTTGACTGAAATAGTTTTAATGGTGAAATAGTTTCAAAGATGACTTCCTTCTGGATACTGCAGATCCTTGTGCTTGCAGCTGCACAATGGTTTACTTTTCCAGGTTTAATTTCGATGCGCTGAGCTGCAAATACATTTACCAACATCTTTATGTCTGTGGGACAAAACAATTTTTGGATATTCTCCAAAATGATAATTTCAGAGAGCCACTCTTTAGCTATGATCATTTCTTCATTAACCAGGGTTTGTGCAGTACTGGTTGGAGCCAATGAAAGAAGCAGATAGCTGTTCTTGGCAAATTTTGGCATGGATCCCTCTGGCAAAAATGAAGTGTACAGTGTGGGAGAGGAGAGAAAAGAAAGCACAGGCTATAAAACTTGTTCAGCATTTTGGCAGAGTTAGGGTGCTGTTGCAGGATGGAGAAGAGAAAAATACCATCCTATATGTGATGCCATTAAGAGAGCCCATACCATTAGCATCTGCGAACCTCACAGGAAATCACTGTGTGGAAGATGCTTCGGTTTTTGCTGGAGTTGGCCTGTGAAAAAAACTGAATTTTTAAATTTCCCTGCTAACCACAGCAGGCAGTCACTGTTCTTGGTTTCTGGTTCTGCCACCATATCTTTTGCAATCCTGAGGAGATCCTTAACCTCATTTCTGCCCAAGGATAGGGAGGATGACTTCTTCCAACCTCAAGGGGCATTGGGAGTCCAGGTGTTCAGGAAGCACTGTGACATTTCAGTGACGGTTAAAAAAGAGCTCCCAGTACTGTCCATACAGTGGGGGCTGCTTTGTATTTAGTAGCCCAGCGAAAGGGCATGTGAGTCAATCCAAGCTTGTGCATGACTGAGCCTTTCTCTGATTTAAACATGGTATTTTGGAAACCATTTTCCTCATAGTTATTTTTAGGGCTCACTAAAATGGAGCTATAAACATCAAGACAACTAATGAGCTGAACCTGGTCTCGACTCTATGAACCTTTTTATTTTCACTCAAAAGATAAAACTGGCAATGCTAAAAGTCAGCTTTGTCAATCTATGTAGAGTTACTATTGCCCCTGATTTATTTTATTTTTTTTTGATTGTTCTTGGTTAAACAAGCATCTAAAGATTTTTATCGCCGTCCATGGTATGCAGGCATGTTTTCAAGTGAGAAATGGGAGTTGGAAAAGGAAGGATACAACTGTTATATTGATGAGTTTTATGTTTCCTGCTTAAAAGAGAAGTGTTTCAGGAGTTGCAGGTAAAACTGCTGGGTGACTGTGCCAGATTTTTTTTTTTAGAAGGAAATGGTTTATTCCCTCCTTTTAAGGTGCTAGGAACAGCATCGTTTTCTGGAGCTATTCTAGAGTGTAGCTGGTCAAAATGAAGAGTAGGTAAAGAGCCGCAGGTGCTGAAGGGGAAGGTGACCTTGCCAGAAGTGGCAGGAGGGCCAGGAAAAGGCTCTGAACAGCTCTGTGCTATTGTGAATGTGGGCATGTAATTATTCTCAGTTGCTTATCTTTAGTTTGAATTGGCAAAAGGTTAATTATGTCTGAGAACCTTGGCTGAACCTGATTTACAGCTGCCTGTAATTGTGTTGCAAAAATATATATACATATTTAAAAAAAAGACTTAAATAGTCACAAATGTATTTTGATCCTGCTTTTGCCATAGTTTCTCACGTAAATCTCTTCAGTAATTTTCCCATTGTGACAGGATTTATGGTGAAAAATAGAAGGTCTCTTTTCTTCCTAGAAAATTATGCATCCTGCAGAGTAATTAATCTAGTTAAGAAACTAAGACTGGTTCATTCTGCTCTCCATTCTCCCAGCAATTTCTGTCATATACAGAAATCTCTGCAGTGAGAACAATAAATTTGAAATGAATGACAGACACTAATTATTTCTGACCTCATTGTCATCTGCAGCATTGAACTGGGTATGAGTGATACCAGTGTACTGGCTGTAGATCTTCTCAGTCTAAAAATTTAACAAAAAGACAGCTTTAAAAATAGCAGTTCATTGGGCACTGCTAGTGTTGTTCCCTCTCTCCCCTCTCTGCCCATCACGGTTTCAGAGCTGAGTCAGCTGGCAGCGGGATTGCTGTCAATCCTTCGCCCTGACAAGAGCTGCCCTGTAGCGCCGGCAGCACCGTGGATGTACCCTGTCCTCAGCAACTTCGCAGGCTGGAAGAAATGGGAGAAATTCACACGGGAGAAATGGGTGCTAGTTACAGCCGCAGGGAGACAAGTCAAATATAAGAGGAGGATCTGGAAGCCTGCAGCAAGCTTTTAAAGAAGAAGAAAATGGAGAAGATTTCCTGTCTGATCTGCTTGGGTTAAAACCCAGATATATGCTGGGAATTGAACCAGAGTCACTTCCCCATCTGTCTTTTTTAGGTTTTGTGCTCCCTATCGTTGTAGGACCTGAACACCCAGCATATGAAATCAATAGCAATTGTCTCTCTGCCCAGCAGCAGTATTTCCAGAAACGTATCCTTTTCCCTGTTGTTCCAGTAGGTGAGACCCTCGGGAATGAATTCTCCCACGGGCAGTCCCTAAAGGCTGCCTGGGTTTTCACCGAGCAGAAAAAAAGAAACAGGACCCAAGGCACAAATGACTTTCTCTTTACTGACTCCCTGTCTTCGGCAACTGACCTATGCACCCTGTGGGGGCATTGTTGTAGAGTGTTCTGCTCCTCCACACCCTCCTGGGTTTCATTCCCATGTTCTGCCCCCTGGAAGGTCTCCGAGGAGATGGTTCTGCTCAGCAGCCCCAAACCATGGGGCGTTCGAGGAGGGAGGTCCAGCAGATGTGCTGAAAGGGGTCTTATCCACCAGCAGCCTCTGCCTCAACCGAACCCGTGGACACTGCCTCCCATCACCTTTCTCCTGATCCCATCTCTTATGACCTTTCTTTGAGAACATGCTGCTGAGCTGATACCCCTTTCTATTTATTTATTTTACCTTCATAAAAGGCTGACCAATGCAGGTGACTGTGGGTATGGGGGTTAGGGAGTTATGATCTTGACTTAGGTAGCCAGAGGGTAAAGCACTCTGTCGAGGAGACACTTGCTGAAGCAACAGGCAACCTTTTGAGAACAAAAATGCTATGCAGATGTTATTGTATGTGAGAGTCACATTGTGTCTAGCTAACCATCCAAGTGTTGAATAACATTGCCTGTAATTGCTGCATTTAACACACACACGTTTATAAATTATACTGTATTCATTGCTCCTGAGAACTTCTGGAGACAATGTAGTGCTTTTCTTGCAGAATGGAGCAACGCAATATAATTTGTGTAGTTGCTGCCATATCAATGCTAGCGCTTTGCTGTAATAATTGCAGGTCAGTTAGGCTAAAATTTGGGTAATAGAATGGGGAAAAAACTCACAGCAATGTGTTCTGACAGCAAGTCAGATGATGACTTTTTCCTAGAAGAAATCAGATTAGCAGCATGAAGAGCTAGAATATCAGATTTAGGAGTGAAGTATACGAAGTAATTGTCATTATGCATGGTTTGGAAGGCTATCTAGCTATTTCTCTCATAGGAGAATTTGCAAGCGAGCTGCTTGATGCCCCCTGTGTGTTGAAAGTTTCATTCCCCTCTTCCTTGTACCTTAAAGATGCAAGCATTTTGTTCTGTAAACTGCAGGAACAGGTAGTATAAAGAATGAAGTTTTCAACTACTGGAATTAAATCATTGCTTGAAGTCAAACAAGCATGCCACATCTTGGAGTCCCTTTCATCAAAGCAGGTCAGTTAACTTTAATGAACTCATCTTCAATTTGCTTTGATGTAACATCAGAACCCAGCCCAGATGATTCTAAACGATCAGCAAATAAATTTCCACGTTGCAGTCTTTCAAGGACATAGGCTTAATGAAGTATCTAGCTTTCTGGATTCTTTAGCTTCTGAAGTGCCTAATTTGACTCCCTTTTAATAAGGCCTGTTTGCTCTTTGTGGGTGGGGGAGGAACTGCTGACTTTTCTTGGCAACTGAGCCCTCTTTAAATGCCATGTGTAAGACGAGTAAAACAGGCATGCAGCATCTCTATTTTCCATTAGTGCTGTAAATCTAAGACCGTGTTCTGCAGGAAGATGAGGTTGCTATGTTCTTCCTTTAGGGGGGGGAGAGATCTGGAGTCTCAGACATGTCATTTCTGTAATTACTTGAGTAAGGACTAGTTGTCAGGCCGGGGACGGCAACCTTAGACACTTCTCTTCTGAAGGAAGTAATGTTAAACACTAAAGCTAGTCAAAGTGCCATATGGCCTCTCATCCTAAAGTGGAGCAAAAGAGAGAAACATTATAATTTCCCTCAAAATGAAGCTCCCTGAAATACTTTCAGATATATTTAATGTCTTAAAGTGCTGCATTTCATCAGGTCAAAGGAGTTTTGTTATTTGAAATCGGTAACTGCAACACAGCTCTTGAAGAGTTAGTCATGTTTCAACACAAACCATGGCTATCTGTTTCTTTGCTCTTCAGGCAGGAAATTGTTTCATTAGAGGAGTCACAGCCCCTAAATACTCGAAATATCATGATACCCATTTTTTGCTTACAGCTTCCTCCTTTTCACAACCCAGTTGGAGACAAGATTATATCAATTCCAAATTGTAAGCTTCCCTTGTGCTAGTTTCTCTCTGTCCCTGCAGAATGCAGAAATATAATACCAGCTACAGGTTGATCACTAACGTTACCCTAGTTATTTTATGATGATTGCTGAAAGCAACAATGGGAGGTTCTCAGAAATTTTCGAACCATTTTTAGTGGAAGAAAGATTCATAAGGTACATTTCTACAGAGAAATGTGAGCAATAAAAAAGAATAGTTTGGAATGCATGAAATAAATCTGTTCAATTTTCAGGGGGAAAATACTGTTTTTCAAGATATCATCTTGAGCTAACATTAGTCATTCAGAGTAGGAGCTCTTGGTGTGTTTATGCATAAATAGCAAACTGAAGGTATCATAATATTTGTAATAATTAAAACAGAACCAGTCAGGACTGCACCAGAGGATTACAACCAGTATCATAAGTCCTGGCCAGATTCAGCATGCTCAGTTGTGGCTCCTAGTAAGCAGTGATTCAACGCAGTGCTGTGATTTGGATTTGTCTCCGAGTGAACTGCTGCCAGTGTATTCAGCAGCAAACTGTGACTCATGAGCTAGCACTCACGGTCAGAGGTCTGGCTCGAGTCTGTTTTTCCTGAGAAAGGAGAAATCAGGCTTTCAAGTGGGCTAAGGTCAGTCTAAGATCACAATACTCTTACCCCCCACTGCTTTTGCACAGAGGAGGAGCGTGGCTGAGCCAAGTATGCAAAGACTTTCCAAATGCTTCTGCAAATACCTCGAGACAGTTCCATCATTTCAAGAGTAGCATAGTGCAATGAATTAAAATTATATAGATATCTGAAATAATCATCATAAACTTTGGAAACTTTTAGCTTACTTTTTTTGGAGCTTTTGCATTAGATCCAAATTGTCTGAGTTTTAGTGGTTTGTGTTGTTAATTCTGTGTGATTTATTTTATTTTATTTTAATTTATTTAATTTAATTTATTTTTTTACCAAAATGGTGATGAGTTAGAATAGTTGCTGTGCTGGGACTCCACTCAGTCCCTCTGAAATGATATCTTGCATTCTTCTTGTTCATTTTGTGACAGTATACAAGCAGTTTCCTGCTTGTCTTTTGGGTTAGTTCCATGCATTACTGGAGGAAAATGTGTCTGGGAGGGGAAGGCAGCCTACGTAGCCTTGGAGGAAGAGTAGTCACTAAACAGTGGGAGGGCTCACAGTGGGAGGGCACAGTGGGTTTTGCATTACCAAACACTGGGGGATGAGTTATCAAAGGTGGTCCGAGATCCCAGTTTGGTACTGGGACTGACTGAAGAGCAGAGCTGTCTACTGATATGACATTCCCTTGCCTTGAGTGTACCTTTCATTTTTACTGGCATTTTGTTTCACTTACAGCTTTGAAGAAGTTCATTGGTGATTAAACATCAGCATCTCAATCCCAGTGGCTTGGTGCTTTGGTCTTTTCTCTCTGTGTGTCCCAGCAAAACTAAACCTTGTAACAAGATTCTGTTATAAAGCTTCATCTTTCCACTTTCCTGTCATGCCTGGGTAGCCTGTGGGGTTTCTGCTCATCATTCTCTGCTTGATCTCACTTGCTAGTGACACGTGGAGCTCACCTCCCACACACCCCTGTAATGAGACCGTGGCTGCATGAGCTCCATGTTTTCCCATCTTTTCAACAATTCACTAGGCTTGAATGCTTACAGCTGTCTGAATTTTTCAAAAGCGTGGCCATGGCAAGGCTATTTTTCTGTAGGGCTCCCTTGTTTTCCTTCTTCTCTCCTTGTCCTGCTAAGACTCATGATTTGCTCTGAGACAGTTGAGCATTTCAGTATATGGTGATGTGAAATATGAAGAAGGCATCAAAGACACAAGGAAGATGTCCTGACTTGGGATCGCTGCAGTATGATGTCTGTATGTTAGTAGGGATGCCTGAAATTCAGTACCAAAATTCCTAAGTACCGCAGGTACTCGGTCCTTTTATGTTCAGGCAGACTCTTTGTAGTGTTGCATTTAACCCTAGCATGAGATTTCCTCATAAGCATCTATAGTAGAAAACGCTAACTTTACTCTCTCAAACCACTAATGAGCCACTGTTCCTCTCTTCTGTCCTTCTGTGGTTAAACAGAGATGATGGAGTTTTAACAAGTGAGGACAGTGTTAGCGATGAGATGCAAGATAAATTCCTGCATGAGGGGCTAAATTGTCACAGACCTTATTGTGACTTGGAGGAGCCATTCTCAGCTTTGTGCCGTCTTGCTTGTCTGTTGCTAGCAAATGTTGACAGTTTTTCTTTTCTCTGCCCTTCTCTCCCGTTTAATTATTTATTTGAAATATTAATGTATTCATTTTGAAAAATTCTTAATTTGGAAAATGGTGAGCAGGTCAAACTCTAATTGTTTTGCTCTGCATTGCAGATGATTTGGAGGATATTTACACATTTCAGTATGGTATCCCGAAGACTATTATGAATAACTTTTTAGCTTATAATGACTTGTTGATAGTCAGCCTTTTGGAAAGAAAAGCGTCGACATTAAACATAGGGTATTTGAGGAACTTATTTTTCAGAATTCAGCACCAAATTAAATGCCTGTTGCCATGGAAGATGTTCTTGGCAATGTGATCATATGGACATTTTAAACGTCTGTTTCATTTTGTTTTAAATGTATTTTTGAGTTGAGCAGTAATATACTAGTGAATAAAACCTATCAGATAATTGTTGACTGGCTAATGTCTTAGCACTGAGCATTGCTAGGTTAATTGTTTTATGTCAAGTGTGTCCAAACTTTCTGATCCCATAAACTTTATAGAGCTGAGTATCTTACACAGTTTGCATTTTCCACTTGGCATAGATCTGAAGGACAGAGAAAATCTGGAGCAATTCCAATTTCTCCCCATATTCCTTTTCCATCTCTCCTGAGTATGTGAACTTCTGCTGGACTTCATAAGTGATCTTGTTTGTGTAACGTTCAGTGGTGGTAACTGTCATTTGAACACACTCAGCAGGGAGGGTGCCTAATCCACAGAACAGGCCAATATGAGAAGTGGTAAGTTTGGTAACAGTTCCCTAAGACCTCTTAATATGAGTGTGTTCTGATTTTGTGTGTTTCAAATGCAGATACAGTGAGATGAAATCAAGGATAATTAGGCGTTTTGAAATGTTTGGAAACAAGATTCCTGTTTCCACGGAATTATGCAGGAAAAAAGGGAAATTGTGAAAGCTGATAATTACTTCTTTATAGTTTGTTCATTTGTAATTATGCAGTGATAATGCAAGATGTATTGATATGGGCTTTGGTTTGAAAAGCTGAGGATAATTTCTGCAGAGTCATGAGGGTTTCAGATCTGGGTTTTATGGGAGTTCAGATCTTGTTTTCTAAAAACTTCTGAGGTCAGAGAAGAGGTTAGATCCATTTCCTTTACGTTACCATTCAATTTTTTTCTTCCATTTAGGTCTCGCAAAGCCCATGGGATTAGTTGAAGGTCCAGGAGGCTTGGGCCAAGGAGGAATGGCTGCTACCCTGAGAGATGATAGCCATGAATCAGAGACTAAATATGAAGAATATGGCTACAACGCCCAACTCAGTGACAGGATATCTCTGGACAGATCCATCCCTGACTACAGACCAAAAAAGTAAGCTGAATTCCACATTATTATTACAGCAAGTGATTGATTGTTGTTCTCTGGACCCTTGATGACAATTATTTTCTCCACATCCCTTCCTGGTTAGCCTGACAACATTTAGTCATAGAACCATTGGGGTTGGAAAAGACCTCCAAGATCACCTGATCCAACTGTCCCCCAACCACCAATATTACCCACTAAACCATGGTACTTGCACATCCAACCTTTTCTTAAAGACCCCCAGGGACGGTGACTCCAGTTTAGTGAAAATTAAAAAGACCAACTGCCATCTCAAGCATGAAGTACTGCATCAAATGCATAGCTAATTCTGTGAGTAATGCATTAATACACACATTCAAGGCCACAGATCAAAAATTACTTGGGGATATTGATGTTCGTTGGGTTTTGTTCACTTGGAGAAGGCCAGGTAAGACAGCTGAGCCCACCATCAGAGCTGGCAGCCTTAGTCTGCTTCTTGTAGTCAGGTGCCATGGAAGGTGGGGCAATGATAACAGGTACTTTGTAGACACTTAAACAAATAAGAACAATCCCTAGCAAATCTGCCTTTTCTTTAGTTGCACTTCATGTTCTTAGATTTGCTTAGTTGGAGTCTACTGTATGAAACATAAAGTGTAATTCATCAGGGTCCTGTAATTGCAATTAGATTTTTTTGTCTTTGGAATGTGTGTATATTTTTATTCTAGTGTTATAGAATTCACATGCCTGGGTTATGTTTGACAATGGAATTGTATGTTTAAGATTTGTACTGATTTGTTGTGTTTTTTATAAAATGCCTTTCAAATCTTCTATGTTTGTGGAGTTATGCATCTTCCAGATGAGACATCCTCTCTGTCATCCTGTGAATGACAATCAGTAATGTCTTAATGCCGAGGAGATCAGCAGCAATGCCTAGTTGCTCTCAGGAGACAGAATTGAAAAGAATACTTAATTAATTTCTAATAATAATCTTCAGTTTTAAAAAACCCACTGGGGCTCCTAGACACAACTGAAAGTTAAATAAAAAAATATTGTATTAAGTGGAGAGAAAAGTTTAGCCAAGCAAAACAGCTGTGCTCTGTGAGTAGATTGCAATTGAATTAGGATTTTAGGCAGTTCAAGCTGCCAAAAACAAAATCCAGCAAAACAAAACTTCCGCTTAACCACAAATTTCATTAGCTGTGTTACATATTAATCTAATCTCAGAAGTATTGACTCAGCATTTGTTTTCTCAGACGCTTGTTATACAAAAGAAAACCTAGATTAAAGAGGTGGCAAAGAGAAAAATAAGATACTGCTTATATGTCACATTTGTGTCAATGTATCATAAAAATCTACCATGAAATAATCCTGGGAAAAAGGTAGTCTGCAGTTATCATGCAAATATTTGAGCTGCACATCAGAGCTGGTTCAAAGTCCCTTAAAATCGGTGTGAAATTTTTCAAGTGATCCTCAGCGAGGTTTGACCTGGCCTGTTGTTAGCTGCTACAGTCAGGTGGATAAGAAATGAGAATGCTCTACCAGGAAATAGAAAATCAAAGGTTGCAAAGCTTGAATCTAGCTCAGCAGCTCTGGGAAGGATGAGAGCGTTTGCAATGCAGTGCTGTTTCACTTCAGGTTATACTCTTCCACAGTTTTACCTGGAAGCTTTGATGATTCATTCAGAGAAGCCATTTGACATGCTCGTTTTGGTAATCTTGTCAGGCCGTGCTGCATGAGTAACGGTCTGAGGTACTGGGAGAACGGCCTTCCCTGTGGTGTTTAACGCTCTTGAGATGGTTCTAGTTAGACCTCAGTGCTGGAATTGAGTCTAGATACTTACAAGTTACAAGAAAACCCTTCCGATTAAAATTCCTTTGAAAAATGAGTGAAAGTTTGGGGAAGGCAGAAGGTCTTATTATATGAAGAGTTTTATCCACTTGTACCAGAGAAGATTCAGCTGTCATTCGGTTGCCATATTCTATTAGAAATTTCTGCTGTCTTTCTCATGAGCAGCATCTTTATTTTTTTGTCTCTGACACCTACAGATGCGCACACAGTCAAATCCAGGCTCTCTCGGGAGCTCTCTCATGTTGAGAGGCAGTTTTCACTCCCTACTTGTGGCACATATTTGCATGCCAGAGGCCAGAACAGTCAACCTCTTCTTATTCACTGTGTAGTACAATGCCTGAATGCTTACTTAACAGGTGATAAGTGTGCATTGTAGCCATAAGGCAAAGCTGAGTTTGACTTTCTGCATGGTTTAGATACTCTGCTCTAATTCTGTACTGGAGACAACTAAACCACCAGATCTTTGAGATAAGCTTTAGGAAATAGCTATGGGAAAATCACTCTTTGTCTGACTTTGTATGCAGCCCTTCTCAGTCTGCTTGTCATTTATATTTATGTTATTCCCTCTATATTCCATTTTTAAAAAGGAAGGACTTTTCATTTTTAAGTTGAGAAGCAGGGTGGAATTAATGCCCAAGACAATGCATGAAGTCCATGGCCAGTCTGTGAGAAAACCAGAAAAAAAAAATCATCTGGGTTGCATAGACATGATTTATGAAAGTAAACATGATTTTGCTATACAAATATGGAACTTGTAATATACCAGGCTTAGTCTTCTTTTAGAAGAAATTTGATCAGAAATATCATCTTTTAGTTCATCTTGTCTTTGAACTCTTTGTTTATTTTTGAACCATCTTTGTCCAGTATCATCTTCTGGTAGAATAAGCATTTTCTCCCATCCTCTAGTATATCTTCAGTAAACACGCAGCAGTATAATTGCTTTTCAGGAGGTATTTTCATTCCCACACAGCAAATTAAAAAAAATAGTAATAATAATGTTGCACTAAAGAGGTGCACAGTCAGGCAGCGTGACCAAGAAGGCTCCTAAATTGGAATCACCTCCGTGTCCTTCCACTGCAGTAAAATTGCAAGCCTGGATGGGGAGTCAGGATGCTCTCAGGATGCTTTTCCCATGCACTCGCATCGTGCTCTGCCTTCCTACCTGCTGCCAGTGCAGATAATGCTTGGAGCTCAGAGCCTTTTCTTCAAGATGGGAATCGCTCAGTCAGTGCAGGGGACAACAGCAGATTTTGTGCATGTTGTGTTTGTGTGCCAAATCGGAGCAATGACAGTAAATAGCTTGCTTGCGATTACAATTCACACAATAATTACAAAATTATAGTTTGATCCTAACATGGTGTAATAAATGTCTCAGCTTTTTTTCTCTGATATTGCACCTCCCACAGTTTGAATGCTTGCCCTGTCTCTCTGCAGAATGCAGACAACCCTGGGGAAAACAGTTCAAAAACATACTGTGAGTTGATATTTCAAGCTATGTTTAGTTTCAAGAGACATGTAATATAGAGCTGTTGCAATTTTGTTTTATAAAACAATGCAAAGCCTCCCAACACCTCATGAGTTTATTCAATGTGACCTTGAACAGTATTTTTCATCTTACATTGGATTTCATCTAAATCCAATGTGCTGATTTTAAAGTTGTGCTGATGATCTTAGCATATTTTTGTAATTCTTAAAAGTGACTTTTTGCCTTGAAGCTGCTGAGTACTGTGCAGCTGAGTGCTCTGAGAAGATGCAGGGGCCAAGTAGCAGGAATGAAATGTGTTTGAGTTCAATGTGGAGCAGAATACTCGGGATTTGTTATGCTTGATGGATGAGTACGTACAAATGTTCCGCTAATAATTGTAGTATTGGAGTGACCTGAGATTTTGTTTCATTTACTCAGAGAAAAGGGGTCGATATCTTGTTGGTATGTTAAAGTACATGAAAATAAATGTAAAACAGTGGTCTAGTTGGTACTGTTATTAACTATATAAATTCCAGGGTAAATTTTATAGAAGTACTTATGAAATCTACCTTAATGCCAAAAGACTTTTGCAGGATTGTTTTTGTTACAAGGGAACCCATAATGCTTGTGATGGGATTATTTTCATCCTGTGCCATATAGGCACATACCAAGCTTGAAAAAAATTTCTCAAGTTAAGGAAATGTCAAAAGAAGGTAGGGGACAAGGAAAGTAGTAAAGGTCTCTGCATGTCCCTGCTGCAGCCCCATTTTGCTCCCCATCTGCTAAATTTTTGCAAGGGCCGTGCCACCATGGAAAATATGTTGTGGACAGCTCAGAGTGTTTAAAATCCTGACCTCTGTTCTCAGCAGTGACATATCAGCAGGACTTTCTAGCCCTCACTAACGTACCCTATTTCCTTCGCGCAGTGGAGAAGCCTCTCTTGTAAGGAGCAGGTTATTTTTCCCCTGGAAGCACATGGCTAAGCTAGGGCTTGCTCTGTGATTCTCTGGGTTATTTAACAGTCAAATGTCATTGGATTCAATTCCATTTATGTTCTTCCATATTCAGAATGAGGGTTGTGATGACATGAACCTGAGTAATAAGCACAGATGAAGTCAGTATTGTCCAGTGGCCCTTCTGTATATGCATGGGGAAGCATAAGCACATCTATCTGTATCAGTTGACTCTACCGATGTGTATAGATGTAGAATGGCCTCAAATCCTACCATGGACATGCAGAGAAATCTGCTAGGCTGCGTGCATGCTCTTCTTACCATAATGTCAAAGGGACAGTGATTAGTCAAAGATAGGTCTGGAACAACACAGCCAAAATTCAGACAGATGTCTCACGCTTTGAAACAGAAGTGCTGAGTCAACCACCTAAATCCCTGCTTAGTTGTCTGACTTCAAGTGATTTAATTTGTTAGGGGTACTGAGAGCAAAGAGAGAGAGCAGGGTTAGCTGGGGCGTGCTGATTTGGTATAACAGGCTCCAGGAATAGCTGCAGCCATCCTTTTACCTATAAAACCCTACAGGATTTCATCCAAAGTCCAGGGGAAAGCCCCCAAAATTTCCAACACTGTTTATTTTGCAATGTGGCACCCTGGAAAACTGGGAAGTGTCAGATAACCAGATGTTTCAGATGTAACCATCTTTTCTCACGTTAACCTCAATTCCCCTGTTCTTTTTAGTGCATGGGCTGGATTGCAAGAAGTTGAATTAAGCAGGTTGAACACCTGTAAATCTGGCATTCTCTAACTTTCTAACACTTGACTTTGCAATTTAAATAACTTTTGGGGGTTGTCTGCATGCAGGCCACATCCACACATATGCACACATGCACTTGTCAAAACCACTTGCTGGGATGCATTATGCATACTTCTGAGAAAAGTTAATGTGATCCTGGAGCTTCCATAAGGGCTAAATTGGCTTTTACAAGAAATTGTCGCCGCTTGGTGAAGATCTTTAATTTAACTGATCTTTTCTGTGCAACTTGATGCCGAGTGCATTGTGGCAGTTCAGTGCTGATAATAATACCGATATATGGATTCAGTCTGCTGGCTCTATCAGCCAAAGAAAATATTTCTTTGTGTTATGGTCATGGATGTTTGTACTGAGAAAATTCAGCCCTAAAGAACAAACTTATTAATGCTGAGGCAACTCAAATCTTTAGCCGTAAAAAGCAGAGGAATCCAGGTCTTGAGGAAATTACGTTCATTTATTCAGCTCTTGTATAGAGGCAAGCATTTCTGTAGCTTGCTATAGACATTTCACAATAGCAAAGGGATTGCATCTCTGATGCTCTGAAGTGTAATTAACGGTTCACTCCACACTATAACTAAGGAAAAACTTTTTTAATTACCAATCAGAAAGGATTCTGGAATTGATCAAATAGTGCTATCAAGGGGGCAGACTTAGTAAATAGACATCTGATTTGTTCATTCAAGGGTTTAATAACAGTAGCTCGTCCAAGGCCAGTCGCTAGAAAGCAGCCTTTCTGTACGAGATTGCCCGTCAGTGGCTGGGGAGCTCAAGCCTTTGGAGGGTGCAGGGAGCTCCCCGTAAATTTTGACCCTTTCTTCAGGCTCGCAGAGGTCTGTGGGCTCGCTGTGATTTTTGCGGCATCCGTCAGCAGCTCTTGAGCCACATCACACGTGCGTTTGCAAGCTCTCTGTTGCGAGGGCAGGAGCAGCGGTCTGGTGCCATGGCCCCTGCTCGAGGCTGCTGGAGCAGGCAGCTCCTCTGCCTGTCCGTGTTGGACAGCCCTGCAGGAGCAGGGCAGGGAGGCAGATGGCTTTCGAAGAGCATCAGCTTCTGGATCAATGGATTGGAGAGGGCTAGACCTGGTGCTGTTTGATTTTCTCCACCTCTGCAGCTTTCTCTGCCTCATGACCCACTTTTCAAATCCTCTGGGGACACCGGGTGTTCTTCGCGCTGCTTAGAGAAATGACAGAAGAATCTCCAAATTAAAACAGACCTTTAGGATTCTTCCCAGATTAACCAGAGCGCGATGTAATGGGCCCCTTTGCAAGAAACATTTGAATTGGAACAGATCCATAGCTGTTCAGGAACCAGAATTTCTGATTAGCAGAAAATGGCAACTTAAAACACACAAAACCTGCAAATATTCTATATCAGGCTGAACATCTTCTATAAATGATAAATTTACAAAATTGTTTGGACCAATTACACTTTTAGATTCCCATGAAAAATTTAGTTTTAAAACAATGACTTTTCTATCAATATTCTCTACCAACACTTTCAGATTAATATCAGGTTGAAGTGAAGTGAAACAGTAGTTGAAATTAAACATTTCCTTTTTTCAGCTTGGTGTTTCACAATCACAGTGTAGGCAGAAGAGTATTTTAATTTAAGTGAGGCTTCTTTTTTAATGGGAAACTTTTCAACTTTGGGTTATTTTTTTGCACCCTTTGCTAATATATCTAAAAAATCCTCTTAAAATTCTGAAAAGTCCATTTTACCCATTCTGCTTGCATTTATGAAGTTTAAGCAAAGAAAGGGAAAAACAGACATAGAAAATGGAGTGGCCAGAATTATCTCTGGGCAGCAGCTTGGGCTCATTTACTGGAGGAAAATTGTATAAGAGATGAAACTAACGGAAGGGTTTTAATTAGATCCCAAATCAATGTCCAGACGCAGATTTTGAACAGAGCAAAGGGAGCATGTGTGTATGTGTGCTCTGGGACTTTATATGGACCTCAGCCAGCCCTGCCAAGTTGCACGGGTTGGACGTTTTCCTCGGGCTGAGTCCCTGCAAAGAGCCCAGGCACCCTTGCACACACGCTGCCCTGCGTGCACAGCCGGCACTGCAGCTTCCAGGAGGGGTGCTCCAGGTGGAGCTGACTTTCGGGCTTTCCTTTGTGCCCAAGAGCAGCAGGGACTGGTGTGCCCCAAGTAAATCCCGGTGCTGCTTTCTCT
Source organism: Cygnus atratus (assembly GCF_013377495.2). Lineage (NCBI taxonomy): Eukaryota > Metazoa > Chordata > Aves > Anseriformes > Anatidae > Cygnus > Cygnus atratus. The sequence continues at coordinate 8,775,547 of NC_066378.1, forward strand.
GCAAAGAGCTGGGCTCTGACCAGCTACTGCACAGCGTTCAGTGCTGTAGTTCTGACTCAGCTCATTTGGGATATCAGCTGACAACCTAAATTTGCTCATACTGCTGCCTCAGGGCCAGTTGTGCTTATTTGTGTATCCCTCTCTATGCCAAAGGCTTATCGCTGCATTTTGAGATGTTTCCTACTTGGCCGCAAAGGGCTGAGGCTGGAACTGTGCAAGCCCACAAAGGAATGGGAAAATCACTTGCTCCTTTGGCTGGGAAAGGGAACTCCCTGTGAACCACAGATACTACCAGCCAGACCCTGCACGTTACACCCAGTGCCCTGCAATTGTACTCTGACTATGTAGCCCTCACTGAGACCCGTATTCGTGATTTGACTCTATTTATAAAGGTACTGTAAGTCTTCTCCCAGCCTCTCTTGGAGCATGAATATGATGATACATTAATTGGAATGTGGACTTAAAACTTTGTCTCCAGCACCTCAAGTTACCATTAGATCTTTGAATATTCAATTAGCTATTGAATTTCTCCAACAAGAAGACTGCCTGAGGATGAGACTAACACTATGACCACATTTTCCAATAATAATAAAAAAAATCACTGAGTAACTTTCTAACCAGTGTTTGAGGCCAGCTGATCATCGGGATGATTCTCAGATTGCCTTTGCTTGATCTCGTACTGCCTTTTGCAGTAGGGCATGACCATGCAGTAGGACCATGAGAGTGCCCAGACTGCAATAAAGTAATGCTCAGCTTTCTGCTCTGCTGTTCATAAGGGTGGGTGACCCCCCAGGGTACCAGAGTTTTCTGCAGGGCATGGCTCCTAAGCAGATTCGGACTCCGTTCTGTGTCCATGGTAGCAGCACTGGACACGTGGCAATATCTCGCAGTTATTTCTGATATGCAGTAGAAGTTTTCTCTGGCTTTTCCCATCAGGTGCATTATTGATTCCCTTTTGTTTAGTACTAGTTGGGCTTTCCAATTTAGTAGTGACTTTAATTATACCACAAGGCGTGCAACATAGATCTTGATTATTAACACTAGTCCATTGGATAATGAAAGGAGGACTAGCAGGTCTAAATTAAACAGAATCATAAAGATGAACAACCTTTTCCAAAAATTCATCTTACATTCAAATGCAGTAATTTTCCTCTTGTTACATTTTTGCAGTGTCTTTGTGTATATTAATTGTTGAAGACGAGTTCTGCATGACTGTCAGCATTAATAAATGAAGATTTAGTGGAGGCTGAATTTGATTAACTAGGGAGCATGAAAAATAACTGATTGCAATGTGGTGTTTGAATGCAGTAAGACTGGAAGCCATTCCCTGCAATTTGTCTGCACCAGAAAGTACTTCTGAATACATGAATAGCTTACCTAAGGTGGGTTGCATAACACTGACTAAAAATTAGACATATAATTTAAAGTGGTCAACTAGGCTGCCTTTATATTCAGTGGAGGAGGAGAAGACATGGAAGCATTGCCGTAGATGTGTAGTATGTAACGTCCTCTGAAGGTCTCTCCCTCAGGAACCTAGGACAGTCAGTTTAAATGGAGTTCCAAGTAAATCTGGTACAAAATGTTAACAACTCCAAGGCATAAAGAAACAAGAGGGAATTTCTGTATGAGTAACACGTGTTGAAGAATGACCTTCCAACGTGGGCAAGCTGACAAGGTCCCCACGCAGCGTAAGGCTGGAGGCAGCATGCTTTTCAGCTAGGAGGAACAGAAAAGATGACCAAGAATATGCTTTACATCCTCAGTGTTTCTTACAGAACATAAACTAAATGTGTCTCGTGACCCACGCCCTTACAGGTGCCTTAAACACAGTTTAAGAGTGTACTAAGAGAGTGTACTAATTTTCTGAACTTGAGAGTGACAATATTTTCATAGCAGGAGTATTTTCCCCTTAAGAAGAGTAATTGTGGGGGTGCCGTCCTCAAATTGTGTATGTATCTGTGATGCGGAAGCACTACTGAGGTCCAGCAGTGACTTGCAGCCGTCTGTAGTTGTGGGTTGGCAGTGTAGAGTTTTTCATTTCCCTCCCCTGAGCCTGTGGCTGTTGGCTGCGCGCTATCAGTGCCGGGGAGAAAAGGATATTCCTGTAAATTTCTGAACTGTCATGTTGTGTTACATTCCCTGGTATTACATTACAGGATAAAAAGAGGTAACAGAACAAGCCAGGCAATGAATTCAGGGCTGTATTATTATTATTTTTTCCTTTTATGTCATCTTACCTGCATCTCTGTTACACTATACCTGGTATTCTTACAGCTTCGAAGAAGTTCTTCCCATGTCTTTAGGTGAAGTTGTTCCCCTTTCCTAGCTTAAAATGTGCAAATTTAGTTCAGCTGACAATAAGAAGTATGTATTATCTCCAACTGCCTTCCTGATGTAACATTAAAAATTAGCTGATTTTGGTACTTGTTTTAGTTGGATGGGTTTCACAGTATAAAAAAGTCAAGGTTTCAGGTCAAATAACATAAAGGTTTTTTAGTTGTTGTTTGTGTCTTTGCGATAAAAACACGAACAGGCCAAAATGTCAGACAATTTACTCTTCATCTGAAATAAAACTGAACTGTGGACTCCGAGTTGATGCTGTGTTTCATTTTAATAGTGTCACTTCTTGTTTTGCCCATGTCTCTTGTTTTGAGCGAATTTAGTGCTAATAAAAATGAGAGACTCTTAAAACTAGCCTTTGCCAGAAGTACTGGGCTGTCACAGTCTGGCAAATGTAAGCTCCCCGTCTTGATTCTCTTGATCTAGGTGCTTTCCAAGGTTTTGTTTCTCTGAAACAGCACCTGCCACTTGAGGTGTTCGATAGTTTTATGATGTTGAAGTATGGGGGCTCTATTCTCTGTTTCTCTAGCTTTCTGAAAAAATCTTGTCTTCTGTTGTATTACCTCTAAACTTTATGCTATGGTCTCAAAAACAAACCAGAGTCAAACCAGGTCACCTTGCCAGGTGGAGGTCTAATAGGCACTTCCAATGCAGTCTGTGCACTTTTCCCTCAACTTCTACCAAACCAACTGGCTATCACAGTAAGAAACTATTGCTCAGCTGGAAATATGCCATTCTGACCTGCATCCTTTCGGCTACAAGAAATCCTGCAGCAGTTCAAAGTCCCCTCCTGGACACTTCTCCTGAAATGTGGTGCAAGCCCTGAGGAGCAGGAGCCCCAAGCCTGTGCCTCGATGTCCCTTTTGTAAAGCCAGCACCAGGCTGATCTCGGTCATCTCTGTTTTCTGGCTGCCTAGGAGTATATAAATGACCCTTGTGGAGTAGGCAGTTTGCAGTATAGGTTCCTAAGGCTCAGAAAATCCTCTCTCTGTGTAAGTGTATAAGGGAAGGAGATCAGTGTGTGAAATGTGGTGTAAAATCAGATTCCTGATATCTGTGGTTCTTGACAATTTTGTGCGTTGGGAAGAACAGCCTTGTGAGCGCTGGGGAAACTCAACTGGGAAATTTAATTTTTCACACAAAGCTTGTGATGATACTTTAACAAGATGAAGTATGGTAAAGGCAGGGTTACTGGGGACAAGAAGAGCATTCTCTGTGTGCCTAGTATATCATCTTTTTCATTTAGTGTGCAAGTAAATGCTCTGTCTTAGAAAGATGAGTAGCCCAAGTTTGTAATTAATGAGTATTGGAGGCAAAGTTCCTCTTTGCCAAGAAAGTTGGTATGGGTTGCAATTTCTAAAGGTAAGAATCTTCTGTGTCTTACTGTGACAAACTTTGGTATATACGTTATTATGTAAGTGAAAATAACATTTGGAATATGCTGCAAATCAATGTTTCTTATCTCCCCTCCCCAGAAAGAAAGCTGGGAGGCCCTTGCTCAGCAGAAGGTTAAGGGTAGTGAGAGAAGAGGAGGCAGCATTATTCTCTGTTTTCTGCAGAAAATTATAATATAGTCAATACATCATGTAGGGATCACTTAAGCAATAACAAGAAGCCATTCAATGGAGGAGAACAGCAGAGCTGGCTACCATGCAGAAAGACATCTCTCTCCTAATATGTCTGGATTAAACAGAGAAAATGAGGACAATTGCTATGCAGACATCAAGCAAAATCCAAATTCCCTTGGTCTAAGCAGTGCTCCCACAATTTTTAGTGAGTGCGTGTGGTGGGATTTATCAATGAGGCATTAGACAACTTTAAATTACAGGAGATTTCATCTAATTGTGTATTGCTTATGCAGAAAGCTCTCTGTCTCTCAGCTCCTAGAAATGAAACCCCGTGGAGCTGCATTTTACCTGTGCGAGATGCCTCTGGATTGTCAACTAGTTTCTTAATTAGTTTATTTGCTTCTTTGCTCCAAGGGATGAGTGTATTATTTATTCTATGCTTCCAGACTTTTGTTAGTCTGCATTTATGTATTTTGTCTTCAAAATGACCTAGCACTGGGCTAGCCTCTAGGGTAGTATGAAACATACCTTCCTGGCAGAGATGGTAGTTCAGACTTGACTAATGGTAAAATAATATTAATAGTGGCAATAATAATTAAAACAATACACTAAAATACCCTTGGGTGCTGTTGCTAAGTTAGACTGTACCCCTAAAATTCCAAAGGAAAGGCATAAATTTTAGTTATTTCTATCCACAAAGTGAACAGTTGTCTCATTCAGCAGCCAGAGTAAGCTTTCATCTCCTCCATGGATGTTTCATTAGGACGCAGTTCTCCCAGAGGGTCATGGTGCAGTTTACATTAAACTCAAGATAAAAATGACATTGAAGCTTTGCTCCTGTATTTTCTTCACTGCCTGGAAATAAATACATGACCTACAGCTAGTTCGGTGGCTTATTGCCGTGGTGTTATTAACCCAAGTGTACCCAAGAGGCGGGGAATTTGTGTTCTGTTTGCTCGGAGAGGAGCACTCAGCTCCTTTGCCTGACAGATCAGGGAATCTGCGAGTCGTGGGGGGAAAGTTTCTGTACGAAAAGGCTTGAGCAAATAGTCTGGATGAAACAAGTTGAACGTGTCTGTCTATAGATAAGGGATGAAGAAGGGCATGGTTGTGAATACAGCTTCAGTCTGCTGGGCGGGTGGTTAATGGAAATGATCTGTTCTTCCACTGCAGAGCACTTAGTTCTAGGTTTCTCTCTGATGGCAAACTAATTCAAATCCTCAAACACTGAGGGTGTGACTTTAAAATATCTATTGGCCTATAGGAAGCAGGAAAAACCACCAGACAGCACAGAGTAAAAAAGGAAATCTGTTCTAAGCAGACAGATTTGGGCAGGAGCAGTGTGTGAATACTTGTGGTGGTTTAACCTGGCAGGCAGCTGAGCACCACCCAGCCATTCACGCCCCGCTACACATGCACACTAGGATGGGGTGAGCCAAAACATCAGTGTGCTATCAGCATTATTCTCATCCTAAATCCGAAACACAGCACTATACCAGGAGGAAAATGAACTCCATCCCAGCTGAAACCAAACCAGGACAATACTGACATGCTACAAAGCCCATAGCTTCTTGGAACCAAGAAGATACTCATGTATGATCCTGGCCTGCTCAAATTCAAACTCACACTTGAGTATCTTGCCTGGTCTAGGACGTGTCTAATTTCTGTCAACCTGAGTGAAAAGAAATCACATGCTGGCCTGTTTTTTCTGAATCAGGATAAGAGCTCATAAATATAAAAAATCCCTATATGTTGAACTGTTTTAGTGCTATAAAGTGTGTGCCCTAGATATTAGCTTCACGCTAGACAGAAAATGTTGCTGTATTTTTAAAGAAATGTTTTTATTTCTAAATGTAACTAAAATTAAATTAAAATTCAAGTTTTCTGAAGTGCCTGAAATAATTAAAAGGTAAGAAACTTGTTAACATTTAACTTCTAAACGCGTGAAATTGTTCAATACTGTGCTCTTCACCTCTAGCTAGCCTCTAATTTAAACAAAAGCTGTAAAAGTGCAATTAGGCTCCAGTCCAATGAAGCACTTAAATATGTTCTAAGTGTATGAGTAACCCTGGTAAAGTTAAGACATGCTTAACTGCTCTGTTTGGATAGGACATTTTGTAAAGTAGTTATAACATGCAAGGAACCATCCTGCGAGTATCACTGAGAAGGATGTAAATGTCCCATCAGCACTTCGGGATCTGACTGCTGTTAGGTTTTCACAGAGCTATGTTTGCCCAATGGTTTATTCTGCAGAGTTCTGACCCAAAGTCCACTGAGATCTTCAGGTGTGCTCCATCAACTGTTGTTAAAGAGGCTTTGTCGGGCCGTTTCCTACCTCTGCCTACCAAAGGAAATTCCTGCAGCGCATGCACCTTCATTTGTCCTCTCTGCTTGACTCTGAGACATGCCTTTTCATAAACACGCTGCTCCTGCTGCCAGGTTCTCTGCTTGATCTCATATAAAGCATCTAAACATCATGGATTTAATACTCCCATTTTCAGTGCTAAATCAATGTTCTTTATGCATTTGTTCTTGGAACACTGCTGTGTTAGAACTATAATTCTTCCCACATACCATAAACTTGCTCTGTTTTCACTCTGACAGAAACTGATCCATTAAAAGCAAGAGGAAAAACCCCGTGACTACAGTTGAAACATTTCAAGGCCGTTGCTTTTTAGTCCAATAGGCTTCTGCATCACCTCAGCACGCCGAGCGCTGGGATTACTGGGGCCACGACCCGCCTCGCAGCTGCTGGGACGGGGCAGCATTAAGAGCTTCTCATTACTTTTTCAGCAGACAGTGAAGGGATGGGTTACCGCAGTTTATGTCTGACCTCCTGTTTGGTGGTTTACTCCTCCAACCACCCTGTATTTGTACATAGGTAGGAAGAAACATTCAGCTGCGTAACTGGATATGGCCAGAGATTAAAGCTGGTCTCCTGTGAAAGACACCGGAGCCCATTAAAGAAAAGATTGTTTGCCAAACGTTGTTGTATGTCCTCCCGAGACCATAAAAAACATTGTTAGCTGAAGTAATAGTGGAAAATGATTGCATTCCTCTATCCTCCTCCTTACCACCACCCTGCAATGTGACAGCAAACCTGTAATGAAATCTGTGAAGAGCTATGCAGCAGTTACCTTGAAAACTCTTTTTTATTGCCCTACATTTCTAGATAACAGTGATACTCAGCCTCTGTCCAGCACCAAGAGCACCAGCTGAGGGATTGAGATAATCAAAGTTAAATAAAAGTACCCTGAATTTTTAATATTAAATACTTGCAGTAGTTTTTTAATAGTCAAGGATAACTTTCTGTATTTACATATCATTATCTGAATAACAAATAGCTTCAAGGATATGGCAAACCGCTCTGTGCAAATAGAAAATGGTGAGTTTACTCTTATACGTTATTTATTGAAAATTATTCCTTCTCCACTATTTATTTTCTTCATCTAGAGTGAACTTGAATTGTGATGGGTGAGACATTACTGTAGGAGATGGTATCTTAAGACGTGTAGTCCATTTTGGGGCTATCAGAAATGCAGCTGAAGAGCTGACTCCACATTGCTGGCTTGGGAGTAATGACCCTTGATGGCACAAACAGGAAGTGGTGCCACGAGGTAGAAGCTAATTTTGTGAATGCACCCTAGAAAACATTTTCTGGCTTCTTGAGTAGCTTTTTGTAAACCTTCTCTATTTGAAATATGAGGTTGTACTTTTGGCAAAGTACTGAGATGAGAGTATTTTCTCTCTCCCATATAGAAAGTGTAGTTTCCAGAATCAAGTTCAAAAAAGTTGTGCAAAAGGTAGTATTTTCTGAATATATTTTGCTGGTAAGAACTTTGAATTAAAGAACTCTTATTGGCAAATTGGCAAAATTCCTTTGGTTTTGCCTTTATTTAGTATCACTTCATTGTCTTCAGTGATGTTTACCTTCCACTCAAGCTCAAGATCAGAGAGATCCCCAATCTCAAAGCAAAACTTTGTAAGACCACCATTGTGTGGACATCTCTTGTCTAGTTTTTATTTTTAAAGGATGCAAGCTAAAAAAATCCAGTTGGAACAAGGGCCAGAATCTTTCAGAAATCTTGAGTACCACTTGACAAATCTAAACAAGCTATTAATGTCTAATAAATCACCTAAAATTAAGCAGAATACATGTTGCTTGAAATTTAGTTGGGATCTTTCTTAAATGCAAGTCTAGTACCATTAAAAATAAAGTCACATGGGGGATACATTTTCTCTGGGGATTTCTGAAGAGCATTTGAAAGCAGATTTCAGCTTCTCCATTAATTTCCAATCAGGCTAATGCTTTGTGATGCAGTGTGCATCCAGCCATGGGCAGATCTGAATGGGCACACTGGGGGATAGACTGGAAATTTCTTACAGATGGTATTTCAAAACATATTAGTGACTCAAGTTAAGTTACCAAAAAAAAAAAAAAAGGAAAATACAACAGAAGGATGTGACCATGAGAGTTTAGCCATTTTTGCGTCAATAAGAGTGCTTGTTTTAAAACCCATTGAAACTAGTTTTAGCGTGTTTGTATGTATAAATTGATATTATTAGACATGATGGCATGTTTATGGCATTATTTGCATGGGGAAAGCCAGAAATATCTCACTGAAATACAGGGACTCTTATTTTATGCATGTGGCAGCTACTTTTGAGGAGTCTAACAATCCTGAATGTGAGGGTTAGGAGTCTCTGTAAGTGGGGCCATCTTCATGCTGCATTTGGTAACTGTGCATATAGATTTGCCCATCAGTCATTTATTGGCAGTTCCCAAGGCTTCTCTCGGGTTACGTTTAGGAACCTGATACCTGTTAAAACACTTTTTGTTAAAGTTGTGCACAAGTTACTGTAAAGCTGCGATCGGTCTGGACAAATCAGTTCCCACCACAGCAAAGACAAGTGAGCTTCAGAGAGTGGTTGGTAAGAACTAGCATACAAGCAATAGAAAATATGATGTTACTTTTTTTTCCATGATTTGTTTCTGATGAATATTAAGGGAAGCAATTCATTGACACAGGAAGTGTTTGAGATTAGCACAGAAGCAAGGGTTCAGCCTGAAGTTTTTTTCCTGATGAATTTCCTGATGAAATGTGGGTAATTTTTTTGTTAGCCTTTTGGGTGCAGAATGAGGAAAAATGCATCAAAAAGGCATGAGAAAAGAGCTGCTGGGAATTCTTGGAGCACAGAGTAGATTTAAGATCTATGTTTATTGTTACCCTGAAAATGACCATTGATATCACTGTGGACCAGACAGACTATTTTAATTGACTTGCCTTGACTGCCTTTTAATATGAAGCTCTGAAATACTGTGGAATGAGGAAAAGACATAGTTTGTACTGAAGAACAGTTAAGGAGCACCCTAAAAATTGATGGATACGGGAAGTCTGTTAAAGCCAAATGTCCAAATACTGACAGGAGTGTCATAGTGCTTGCAGAGGTGGAGGGAAAACTATCTCAATTTATTTAGCTGTCACTCAAGGGAGGAAAAACATTCTCTTCCCAAACCCTTTGTTCATCAGTGTTGACGGCTTTATGGAGCTGCCTAGACTAACAAGCTCACGGCACCAAGCAGAATTGCATCATATCTTGTATCTGCACTTCCCCAAATAAATTCAGGAAAAAGGAGAAGTTGATTTTTCTTCTGTATGATAAATCAAAGTGAGGGCCATTCTGTAAAGGGAACACTAAGAGGGCATAGCCATAGTGAAAAGGTATCACCTGACCAGATTTTTGTGGCTTTTTCTGAAAGCCAATGTGCTTCTCCTTTTACCTGACTTGTAAATACAGTGGTCCTCATCTCTCGAGATATGCAGAGTATCAGCGCTCTGTGCTCTCTCGTTCAGTTGTCTTTTCATTACTTGATTCTTACAGAATGCCATCCTTGAGCTGCAAAACAGGAAGAGAAAGAAAGAGCAGGTCTCGAACTCAACTATTTACTGATTCTTTTTTTTTCCTTTCAGATAGAGGAGGAAAATCCATCCTCAGTAGAAAAAGAGTGTTATGTCGTTGCACAGTTAACGCCTTCTGTTGAGAAGGAGAATTAATTAGGAAGGAGTTGGAGCCCTCTGCCTGACAGATTCACGATCCATGAAGCTAATCACTTTTGTAGCCTGTCATTGCTTTTTGCCATGGACTGGTCAGCACTTCGGTCTCATGCTGGGAAAGGAGATATTTGTAACTTGTCACATTTTCACTGTTTTGCCAGTGCAGAACAAAAAAAGTAATGATAGCTTTTTTCTGCATCTGGAAAGTTACTAATACATCTAGCATTAGCTGCAAAAGCTCAGCAGATTTCTGGAGAAAAAAAAAATGAAACTTCCTTCCTTCTTCTTCCCCTGCTGTGCCTTTAAAACATGAACACAGACCATTCTGCAGCTTTCAAGGCATGGAGCATGTTGGGGCTCTTTTGTGCTGGGACTGCAGAGGAAGTTCTGCATGCCCAGTCAAGTTTGTGAAGGAGGGAAACCCACAGTCCTCTCCATCCCAGTGGTTCATTGGAAAAACATGTCGTGTATTAAATACTTTAAGATTCATGATGCAGCTTTAGTTTTGTTTGCATTTCTTCCTGAAAGGTAAAGCTCTCAGAAATCTCTAAATGTATTGCCTAATCCATTTCTAAACTCAGCATATTAAGGTCTACAAGCAAAACTCATTTTTGATATTAGCACGTATGCAGAAAAGAGAGAAAGCAGGAGAAAGGGAGAAGGAAATATTTCCTTTCCTTGGTAATCCCCTGAACTACCAGCACAGCAGTAGTATCAGCTGTTTACAAAAAATAGTGCAACTCGAGCGGACTGTAAGACCTGCTGATAAAGAGAGGTCACGTTTTTCTGTTGGACTGGATGCAAGTAGAAGAAATACAACAGTTGTGGAATGAAGGTTTAAAGAAAATGAATTTTCTTTTTCTTTTCTGCCTACAAGCTCACAGAGCTGTCATAAGCAGGCTGATGTTCAGCTGAAAAGCTTTTGTTTTCTCATTGTCCCAGTTTCTAATCTGTGACCTTTTCTGTGTTAGTACTTGATTTTTTTTCCAAGGTTCTGGTCTGCCAACTGAAGCCTTCACTCTTGTACTCTTTGCTCTTGTGCCTGCATAGACAGTGCTCACAGTTGGGCTCAGGGGGCTGGCTCAAAAATGTTCATTTAAGGAACTGGTTCAATGCAAGGGAAAGAATGAGTGAAAATCTTCTCCAGGGTAGAAGAAAATGATCTGACATCAAGCTCTCTGTCATGTGCAAAGGAAATACCTCTGGGTTTCTAGCCAGGCTCTGCGGTAGGCAATGTAGAGCAAGAACTCTCAAAGACTCTTCCCAAGACAACCGCGGGATGTCTCCGGTTTGATGCTTAGTGTGTTGTACGAAAGGTGCTTGAAGGGCTTTTTCACATATCAGGTCTAATCCATCCTCGGCTGGTCCATGGAAATGATTGGCTGTGGCATCATCAGCCTTTTCTTGGAACCTCTAGTCCTAAACCTATGCAGTGGTGTGTTTCTCTACAGCATGGACATCTGCCCTGGAGAGACACTGCTCCTTGTGCAGCTCTGAAGTCCTTTACTCATGTGCACCGAGACAGCTTACAATAGTAATTTAAGATCACAGTAATATTAAACATGATCCATGCCTGGCCAACTTAGTCCACTGTTAACTGATACACATAGGTTAAATTTATGCTTAAGTTCTCCCCCAGATCAATAGTGTTAGACAGATGTTAATGAGGTCAGATGTTAGACAGATGTTAATTCGGCTTTCAATACTGTAATTGTCCTTCCTCATTCAGTAGCCACAGTTCATAACGTGATCAGGCCTAGTACAGAAAAATAAAGAGCAGGCAGCACCCGCTCCCTTCCCTGTCAGGGTGCTGGCCTGGGTGGTGCAGCTGTGGGCTCCCCAAGTGGGGCAGCCAAGCCCTGGCTCCCCTCAAAGCACTGCCTTAAACACCCCCATTTCACCCAGGACATCTCTGGAATGACTTTTTTCTTGACTTCACACCTCCTCCTGACACTCTGACTTTCTCAGCTCTGCACGCAGGCACAAGGGACTGGCTTCTCCGTTGCAATGTCAGTTGTTAGCACCCAGCCAGAGTGAAGCTGCAGAGGCGCTGTAAGGGTACGGCGGGCACGGCTGCGCGTTGATGGTAGAGCGTCTCTGCGTGTGACTTGCTAATGGCACTGTTTGGCTCTGAGTGTCAGCTGCTGGTTAGAGTTTCTTGGAATGAAGGAAGTATTAACTGTAAATTGCTGTGGCTGGGATCTAATTACCAAATACATTGGGAAGAGCTTGGGCAGCAATCCAGCAAAGCACTTAAGCACCCAGTGATTTTTAAGGAAAGGCCTCTGACTGGGATTGCTGGTGGTCTCAGACATCATAAAAAGTGTTTGTTAGGAGACCAGTACTTTCTGCTGACTGCCTCAGCACATCCATCTCATTTTCTGAAGTGCCTTTAGGAGTTGGGAGTTCAAGGTTGACTGAAGTCTTCAGGAAATGAACTCCTGAATCACTGCTGCAGATTGAAAAGTTTACTCAGGGGAATAGCTCCTTTTGCTGTTCTTCATCCTTGCTGTAATAAACTATGACAGCTTTTAATCCACTGCTAAATCCTGAGGTTTGCCTTGGCCCATCTGGATGTTCCTGCTGTAACTGTGTTACCCGAGATACTCTAATATGTGATGGTTGGAGCACTCCGAATAAAACATAATGCAGTGTTTCAGCAACGTCCTGCTAACAGAGGAAGGGGAGAACAGACAGAAGGAAGGCTGCCATGAGAAATGATAGGAGTGACTTCACCCAGGAGAAAGAACAAACTCAAAACAGCCTTGTAGCAAAAGCATCCAGCATGGCCGGGGGATCCACACCAGGTCTTCCAGTCCGCTTACTAGGAAAACAGATACTTCTTACTCCAGAAAGATTCAGCAAAAATGTCTTGGTCTGAAGACAAAGGAAGCCCAGCCTGAACCACTGAGGTCTTGTGCTATTTCAGTGGTTCGCAGTCTTTTCCTAGGCAGAATACTTCAGTCCTTCTGCACATGCCTCTCTGCCTCTGATGTCTGTGTTCATCTTACCTTCCCTCTGCTCATCCCTCTTCTCTCCAAGTGCTGCTTTGGCTGCCCTCTCAATCTCACTGCACTTCCTCCTCCTCCTCCTCACAGCTTCCCTGCCTTCCCCAGACTTCAGCTGCATGGTTTCTTTGCTTCCCTTCTTCCCTGCCAGCTTCGAGCCCACACGCAGGACGCCACCAGGACACTTGGCCTGGGCTGAGCTCTGTCCTCTGCCTCGCTTCCACTGGCAGCTCACCCTCTCCTTGGTTACCAGCCTGATTTACTGCCATGCAATTTGCTATGTCCTGCTGATAGAAGTGAGGCTCTGAAGCAAATTGCAGTCAGATCAAAGATGTCCCTCATCAGGGGAAATCTTGCAAGGTCCATGCTTTTAGCTGATGGCTCTTTCATGTTCCTGAAGTATTCTTAATAGACTTCTTTGATATGTTGGTGTGGTCAAGAGGAAAATCACATTCAAAAAGAAATTCAAAAAGGAGCATTCACACCTCCTGTAAATCTTTGTCCTTCTTCTAGGTGTATTTTTAGATTGTGTAAGAATGCAGTTTAGCCAGGAGTTTTACACAGTGGTCCTCTGTGTGGTACAGGCCACCAGCAAGCCGTTGGTAAGCAGCTCTGGGAACGCTGTAATCGATGACAGGTACTCACGTCTCTGTGCAAATGGTGCTGGGATGAGAAGGAATTACAAATAATCACACTTTACTAGAATTCATAACTGATTTCCAAAGGTTACCCAACAGTCAAGCGGTTGTCACCCTCTCCACCCTTCTGACTGCTGGTAGTGGAGAGAAGTATGATTGTTATGCCAAGGTAATGAGCAGGAGGTCAGAAAGTTTGATAAGAGCAGGAAAAATCATTCCCTGTAATACAATTAGCTGTATTTTAGAGAGCAGGTTCAGTAATTTCTATGGTAATTTGGAATGGCTTTTGACTGTGAGAACATGTAGGTAATTTTTTAATAAGTTAGCCTCTTTGCTAGTGGGAGAGAATTCCACTGCAATAAGGCAGTGTGGTGATACGTGGGGCTTGGACTGGGATAAGGCGATATGGTGATACATGGGGCATGGACTGGGATAAGGCGGTGTGGTGATATGTTGGGCATGGACTGGGGGGCTCGGGAAGCAGAGATTCTGCACTGTGCTGTGTGACTTTACCAGCTCCCTTCTCCAGGCCTCAGTTTTTCCTCTCAGCATGGTCTTCGGTAACATGCACAAGTGGGAAGTAGCTGCATACCAAGATGATATCATAGATGGAGCAGATTCATTGTGCAAATGTTTCAGGAGGTGCACGTCTGTTCAACAAGCACTGTGCGTTTGTTACTGCTGCACAAGCTACAGGATCAGGAAGGAGGCAGGTGCTCTATGTCTGGGCAAAGGCAAAGTTTGCTTGAGTAGGTCTTAGTTTTAAAAGTACAAGGTCTAATTACAAGTTAGCAGGAGACTTTCTAATGGGTGCCCTTGGAGCACAGGCAAGCTATAGTGTTGTGGGCCCTCTTCAGGATGTTCTTGAGCAAAGTCATTAATACTCCTTTGTTTTTCAAGAGATGCTTTTAACCTTCCACAATAGAGATCCTTAAAAATCTGTGTGTGTACACATACACTTTGCTTTTCACTTGGTTGATGGAAACTTTGCTGCTCCTAGCTATGTTGCTTCTTTTCAGCTTTTACCCCATCTTCTTTTGCAGTTAGAACGAAGAAAGTCTCCAAGTGGAGAGCTGGATGCTGGAGAGCAGTGGAGGATAAGACGATATTCTTCAGTGTATTTTGCCTCCCACTGGCTGCTTGGGTTTTAATTCTTTTTTTTTTCTTTTCAGGTGCAAGCAGATGACCTACCCAGATGACCTGCCCCAGATCTCCGTGGTCTTTATCTTTGTCAACGAGGCACTGTCTGTCATCCTGCGCTCCGTGCACAGCGTTGTGAATCACACCCCCTCGCACTTGCTTAAGGAGATCATTCTGGTGGATGACAACAGTGACAATGGTGAACATGCGTAACTTTTCCTCTAAGTTCTATACCCTGTGTTACTAATGAACGTGAAATATAAATCAAAAGGAGTTTGGTCACTTCTAGCTTACATGCATCCTTTTTTTTTTTAACGTTGGGATGAAACAGCAGTGAATCACTCTGTGTTTAAACACAGCCAGAGGAGGAAACTCATACATGCAACCACGGGTTTCTGGTTAATAACCAGATCTTAAGTTGGTGTAAATTAACGTACTTACCCTGAAGTCAGTAGAATTTAGAAGAGCTTGTGTTTGATGATGAGATGATTCATTGAGCCACTTGCACAAATGTGTTAGTAAATGTTAACTATTTATATAAGAAATAAATATTATGTGGATAAACCCTGCTGATTTCATTGGAATCCTCACAGAATGAATGGCATTTGTATAGGCAATCTCAATATAGAAACAACACTTTTCTCCAAGTTTTCAGATCCAGAGGAATACCATCATTAATAAACCAAAAGTTTAATTTTTGTTTCCAAAGAAAAGTGGGGTTACAGGTTCTCCTTGAAGATAGTTTCTTTTTGTGTGGAAGCACAGTTTGCTCCTTCACATTTACATGTGTTGTAATGTCAGATTTTGAGTGTTTTTTTTTTATTTATTTTTTTATTGATAGGAAATAAATGAGGCTGTGAAAATGCAACAACAGAAAGAGCACAAAGCGCATGCAACTTTCAGGTCATGTCATTCATTAATGTAAAAATAGCACTTGTGTTACAGCCATCAAAATTCCAAATACTGGTGAGCATGTAGGGTGCTATCAATCAATCAATATGTTTTATGGGATGGGTTGGAATTGCCTTTAGGATACAAATGACCAGCAATGTTGTTGTGTTTTGTTATATTTGAGACTTCTAGAACTGTCCAGCTTCTCGAGTCCTATTTAAAAAAAAAAAAAAAAAAGGCTCAGTTTTACCATTTCCTCCACAGCTCAACAGCTTTTTAAATCTTTCAGTTTTTAGTTGCCATTCTTCTTTGAAATGCCCAAATAGAAAAGAGGGTTGAGAGAACAAATCACTGAAACACAAATAATCCTCAGAACATATAGTTTTAAGAAAGCTTTTGTCTGATTCTGCTTTCAGTTACTGCAGTGTAACCTGTGGAGTAATTACGTGAGATTGCAAAGTGTTTGAGTCAGCGTAATGCAGAAGAGAATTGGACTCATTGTTTCTCAGTGAACTCTTATATGGCTTTTCTCTGTCATTCTTCCAGATAGCTGGAGATTTATCAAGTCTTTGATTTGGATGATAATGATTCTACTGTGTAATATAGATCAGAAGAATGAGACTTCTAATGCAGTGGAAGCTTCTACTAGTTTTCCTAATAAATATATTTGAGTAAAAGCCTCATTATGAATAAGTTGTAGTGTAAATGAATTACCAAACTAGATTGATTTTAAAAAAAGACAGAGACAGTTTTAGTAATTTGCCTGTTTATAAGCCTATTGAAATGAAGCTGAATAAAGGAGTGAATGAGTTCAGCTCTATCTGTGGTTGAATGCCTGAAAATGAAAAAAGAAAGAAGTCTATTCGAAATCTTCAAGATCCATTTAGTTTAATGGGGAAGAAGCCTTGTATTGCAGAATATTAATTGTATTTAAGGGAAAACTTAGAATTAAGGGAAATTAATTCTGATCTGAATTAGGTCTTGACCCAAAATCCACTGAGGTTATTTTTCAAACTCTTATTGAATAGCATAATTCAGACTAAAATAAAAAAAATCACCAATGACTCCCACATTACTCTGCTGTAAGTTCAGAATTGCTCCTCCAGAGGCCAGTTGTAGCCTAATGAAAATCATCAGAGAATTAGATGAGTAATTATTTAAAAATATGTAGACAAACTATCTCTTCAAAACAACACTCAAATCCTTCCTGCCATATTAAAGCTTTGTAAGTCTAACAGTATCTGCTCCAATGTGCAGAGAATTATTCTGGGTTGATACCCCTGGAACTGGTCTGTCCCACAACTGTGGTACTTGGTTTGTGTCTGTGAAAATGACAAAGGATTTAGGAATATGTAAGGACTTCTTTCCCTTTCTGTTGCAGAATAAATCAAAGTAATACATTACATTACAAAGCTATGTTTTCTTATCATGAATGTTTTTTGTTTTTTCCCCTGCAGTTGAGCTCAAATTTAATCTGGACCAGTATGTCAACAAAAGATACCCAGGTCTGGTGAAAATAGTGCGCAATAACAAGCGAGAAGGACTGATTCGAGCCAGAATCCAAGGCTGGAAAGCTGCAACCTCTCCTGTCGTCGGGTTCTTTGATGCTCATGTCGAATTCAACATTGGCTGGTAAGTTCTTGGCTATTCCTACAGGGAGAGCAGTGCTATTACATTTTGCCCTATGTCTCAAGGGCTGTGAAAGACTAACTCAGCAGCTGGGGAGCTGAAGAACTGTATGGATGAGACAACTGTAGGCTGGTGTTTTCACATTAGCAATTATATTTGAATAATGTAATTTGGAGAGGGTCTCTTTATCAGGGAGCGCAGTGATAGGAAAAGCGATAATGGCTTTAAACTAAAAGAGGGTAGATTTAGATTAGATACAAGGAAAAAATTCCTTTCTATGAGGGTGGTGAGGCACTGGCCCAGGCTGTCCCCAGAACCTGTGGCTGCCCTATCCCTGGCAGTGCCCAAGGCCAGGCTGGATGGGGCTTGGAGCAACCTGGTCTGGTGGGAGGTGTTCCTGCTCATGGCAGGGGTGTTGGAACTGGGTGATCCTTAAGGCTCCCTTTCAACCCAAACTGTTCTATGGTTCTATGAATACTTGTTATTATTGCAACACTGTCAACAATCTTCTCCAATGGCTGCAAGTTCCATCAAAAAAAAAAATTTCTTGTCTCTGCTCCAGTACAGCTTAGTGGAGAGGGAAGTAATTTAAACCACAATGAATGGAAAGCCTCCAAAGCAGACAAATATGGAGATAGCATTAAGGAGGCTCAGGGCTCAAGGCAGATGCATGCTTTCAAGTACTTTTATTTTATCTGCTTGTCATTTTCTTTCTTTTCTTCTTAGAAACTTGAATATAAATCTGACTTCTTCATAAATATTCTTACATTTACATTTGAGGGAAACGTTAAATTATTTCCTATATTTTTAATGGGGCTTGAAATTAGCATGCCTTTCCTCATCCTCTTCGTTTTGGAAGGGAAACACATTGACTGTGGGTAGCACAGATTTGAGCTTAATGGGCCAGATCTACAGTTGGAGTAAATCTTTGTAGCACCACTCAGTGGCCAGTATTTGGCATTACTAGACCTCGGGCCTGAAGGAACTGATTTGTACAGTCAGCTGAAAAAGGGCTGTTGGGACCTTCAGTATGTAAAATTTGTATTTTCCAAAGAGAGGCTGGTGTTTGATAATGATGATGCAGGGTTATGATGGAGCTGATTATACTCTGCAGTTCTGGGAGATATCCCCAAATTAAAACTAAAAATAGCTGTACTTGCAACCAGAGAGAAACTTAATTGCAAAGGAGTGGAGTGTTTATTTTTATATGTTCATGAATGTCTTTTGAAAATTGAAGATTCAATAAAGTAAGCCTTGTAGGGCACCTGGTTTATATTCACCCTACTTTTTCCCCATCAAAGCCTATAATAGCTGTCACTGTAATTTTCTAGAAGCTTAAGAGATAAGTTATTTATTTATTTACTTTTAAGGCATCTGGATCTTTCAAATCATTGCAAAAGTTCATTCAGGGTAATATTTGCTACCAGGCAGAACCAGGCACTGAAGCCTGATGCTGGTGAGAGCACGCTCCCAGTGCTTCTTCTACCCTGTGCTGCAGTTTTTTTGAGCTTTGCAGAGAATTTTGTTGCCCATTCTGTAAAGAACAGTAACCCATTCTGTCAAGGATGGTAAATTGAGGTGCTGCTGATATACTCTACCCAGAGAAACTAGGCAGTGGTGTAGTAAGCAGGAAAAGGTTTTGTGGTTACTTTTGGCTTTTTTTTTTTTTTTATGTTTATTTTGCATTAATGTCAGGAAGAGTTGAAATCTGCATAGAAAGAACCTGGACTACTCAGTAAATGAGGGTACACCCGAGATTAAAAAGTGTTTACTGTATCCTCCCAGTTGTACTCTCCTTTCAACAAGTCTAGTGAACTAGTCTTTCAACAATGCTAGTGAGCCAGTTGCTGCAGCCTCTCTGAGAGCACTTGATTTCTAAAGTAGCTGCAGAGGATGGAGGAGAATAGCAAATGTATACCAGAATTGTAAAGTATTGCCTTGTTTGAGTCACATGTGGAAGCTCAGTGTGTTCTCTTCTATTTCCCCTGTTCCCTTCAACCTCTGGGGCTGCTGACAGCCACCTCCATCCTCATGCCGCCTGTTTCCTCCTAGGTTTAACTCTGTCCATCAGGACTCACATGTTTGCCTGTCATTTCAATTTTCACTTCATCTCCTCTTACGAGGAGGAACTGGAAGCCTTTCAATCTGGGTTGCTTTCTTTTTTCCCACCAGGTTACCTTGCCCCTGCCCCATAGCTGTACCATCTTGGTAGTCATGAGGGAGTAGCTTGTTGAAGCTCTGCTGTTCTGTTCTCCTGCAAAGCCTTATAGTGCGTGAATATTTTCCTCCATTTACAAAATACACCCATGTATTTGGAGGCCGCATGGATTACTCCCACTCAAAGCTGTCTATGGATTATTTGTGAGGCAATTAAAAAGCAGCCAATTCTTTTGCCACAGAAAAGAGCATTAACTTTCTGTTTGGTTTGTGTTCCATCTCACAGTCATGTACCTGCAGTGCAATTTTAGTCTTCTACTCTGTGCCTGCTTTACCTGCTTAATCAGTTGGCAGATTAATTCATAAGGAATCAGAGAAGGACCTCATCACTTTCTCATGAAATATGCAGAATTTTGACAGCGACAACAAACAAACAAAAAACCTTTTTCTTTAAACAATAGTTGCCCCACTATGGGTGAGCTTTTGCCTTATAACGCAATGTAGCATTTTACAGGCTCTCACAACATAACTCTCCAGGGACACTTCTTCTAAACTAAAATACAATCTGGTAGGATATTAAAAAAAAAAAAAGTCTACAACCTGGCAGGTCGAATTAACTATTGAATTATTTATTTTACTGTGCTTAATTGCTCCTTTTTTGCTTCTCAGGTGTTGAAATGCGTTAGCATAGAGCAGAGATTTTCTATTGACCTGTTCCCCTTAAGGCTTTTGGTAGTGAGAGCTAATACTGCTGCTGTGACAGCAGAAGTGGAGGGGACCAGCTAAAAGGGAGGCCGTTACTATTAATTCTCAAATGGAATTTTAAATGAAAAGCATGCGATAATTTTCCTGTATAGTTCACATGTAAAATTCCACCTGCCCTGTGACAGAACCTCTTTTGTTTTTAATGGCTACTTAATGTCAATAGAAGTCAGGGTCTAGAGCCCACAACGCAGCAGAACCAATGGCTATGAAATGCTCGGAGTGCTCAGAATACACCATGAATATTCAGTGCCAGAAACATCCCTCCTCTTTCCTGGCTGCTGTGCCTGCAGGCAGAAAGGCAGTGGGACAGATGACCTTGCAAGGGGAAATACCAATGGCCAAGAGGAGAAAAGGAACAAGGTGGAAGGTGGCCCCAAGAAGACCACAGGACATTCTGCAGCTGTTTTATCCTTGCTCCTGGCAGGACTCAGCAAGGACAGTGGCACACGGATGTACTTAAAACCCATGGTGCTTGTCATGTGCACTCATTTCACTCATAGAGTAAAGGAGGATCTGCTTTCCCCCTGTCATGTTGGCTCAGAAAAACCCATAAAGACTATTTTTTTTTCTAGTACTCTTGGAAATTGCTGTTCTCTGGTCTTCAGTCCCCATTTGTTTTCTATGTACTGTGCACGTATGATGGGGAAAAGTTGGAGGTGCTTTTCCTCTGCCTGCATCTTTTTTAAACTCTAGTTTCCAGAGAAAATCATGTTGCACAGCTGTGCTGTAAGGAAAATGCATCCATCTGTCAGTCTCCTATTTCAGCCGAATTTAACAGAAGGTTAAAGGTCTGAGAGATGGTAAGTTCACAGAGGAGCTGTGGAAACAGCAACCGAATAGCGTTCAAATCAGTACTCCTACAGAGAGGCTGATAACATGATCCCAAATAAGTTATAGGAAGATTCATAATGGAGAGAGCTGTTAAAAGTAGCCAAATACAGGGGAGCTATGGATAAAAGTTTCTACCGGACCAGCTGTGTGATCTACCCGATGGGTAGGATGGTTGCAGGATACCAGATCTCATCAATCACATTACTCGCAGACATTAGTCTCAGTCATCACTGATGCTTCATTATATTCTGTGTCCTATATTTTGTAAGTAATACGCTTTTAGCAGGAAAAGGTGGGAGTACAGTGGGATTTGAATGAAGTTTGGCTGAGAAGGGTAAATGGGAACATGGTTTCTGGTGAGATGAACAGTGGGAGAATGTCTAGGCTCAGGTCCTGGAGAAGCATTACAGAAAGGCTCCAGTGAGTGGGAGCGTGGAAGGAGGCCAGTGTGTAACAATTTATTGGAAAACCAGAGTTTTCACAGAAAACATCTCCCAGAGAAGTTGTACTTTCCTGTCTGAAGGTATGTTTAAGCCTGTATAGTTTGATTTTCCCCTTATTCCTCTGAAGATTTCAGCATTCCTGTTCTGACGTCTGTATGAGGTCCACCCACTGTGTTCAGCACCACGCAGGAACACGGAGCGCAGAGAATTGCATCCTGGCTGATAATTATGTTGCAGAAGGTGTAGAGCATTATGCAGACTCCTGTCTTTGAGAGATGGGAAAGAATAACATGACAAGGAGAAGAGAACTTCCCTACTTTCTATCTGGGAGCAGGAAAGAAGAGATAGCAGAGATGGGGTGTTAATTCTCTGGGTGAGAAAAAGGACACATTGAGTGAAGGAGGGCAGGACTCAGTAAGAGAAAGGCACACAATATATTAGCAGTCATAAAGAGGGTGCTAGGAGCCATAAAAGAAGACATAATGATAGAGTATTATACTTGCTTTCTAGCTTAGGAATTGCTTTTGCACATCTCACAGAAGTAGTATCAAAGCACTGAATGGAGTTATGCAGCGCTGTAGTAATTAAAATTTTGCCAGACAAAGGGGGAGTTTCAATAAGGAAGCAGTGGAGTAAGAGGATTTCATCAAAAATTTTCAATATACCAAAGAGACAGAGACAGCCTGACATGAGAAAGAGGATCTGAAATATAAGCCAAGTATCTATCCGTCTGTGCCACGCACAGCCCATCATTATAGATTATCCCTGAAGTTGGCAGTGTTTTAAGAAGATAGAAAATGGGGTTTTTAAGGAACTAAGAAAAAGAGCTAAAGATCAAGATCCCAGGTCTATGAATAACCCTTTGCAGATACTATTTCATACTGTAATATGTAGTGCAATTTGCTATAGTGGCCTTAAGCAATGGATTCTCTAGCAAGTGTGTAAATGAAAAAGGAAGTTGATTTCCTCCTAATCTTCTACTGGCTATGGTTATCCTAACTATTTTTTAATGGAGATGTGGTTATACTTCTGTAGGACAAAGACACGAGGTCTTTTTGTTCCCAAGGAAAGTTCCCCTGTTCATGTTGCTGTGTGGTGTATCAGAAGCCAAACTGTACCTGCACTCAAGCTCCCTGCTCACACTGAGCTCACGTGGCTCTCTGGGGACCTGGCAAGGCCTGGGACATTCTTTCCTTCTAGTGAGAGAAGCTCTTAAGGTGAGGGTGAAGCTGTTTGTAGTCCTTCCCCTGTGCAGTCCCTCCTCTTTGGAGGATTCACACCTGGGAATGGGAATCAGGACCAGGACATGCTTGCATCAAGCTTGCATCAAGCACAAGGATTGCAGCATCCCTGGTACCAGTCCGAGTTTGACTTGGGAAGTTTTAATTATGCAAAGGAAAGGACGTGTCTTTATTGAAGGGGTTTTTCCTCATCCACAGACTCTACCTTCACTTAGGATCAGTGTGGTAACTGAATGGGACATGTTTCAGATAGCAGAAGTGAACTAACATTGTCTGAGTAAAGAGGGCAGCATGCAGCAGATGCCATGTGGGCCCTTCCAATGCATGGGGCAGCGCCAGCTCACATACACAGGACATGCAAGAAGAACACCTTCAACTATTCATCTACCTAAGCAACCTAGAGTGCTCATTGAGGCATCCTCATTGCTTTTCAGTGGTGCAGAAAAGAGCTATTCAGATTTGGCAGCATAACAGCTGGTCTTTAACTCTCCAGCAGGCATTTATCCTGTGTTTGCTCCAGTCTGACTGGGGGCTGCAGGGCTGAAACCTCCCTGATAGAGATGTCAGGCAGAACAGATGGGGAATTTCTTCCTCGTCTTAGAGACTGAGGAAGGGAGTATGATTTCTTTTTTTAATAGTGGTCTTATTTTATTTTTTATTTTTAGTTCTTTGAGAACTTATTTACAGGAAAGGAACTCTGCATGAAATATTCTACAGTTGGCCTCAGTGGAGAATTATGTACGTCTGTAGATCTCCTTGTCTGCATCTGAAAAATGTATGTTGTCAGTGAAATCTGAGGTAGCATATAAAATCACATGCAAAATAAGCTTTCAATTTACACATCCTTTTTTCTTATATTTCTGTGTTAAGATTTTACTTCATGGTGCCTGGCAGTGGTACAGCCAGAGTAAAATAAAGTGTTAAACCCACTGAGCCATAATGTCTAAGAGAGAATACCATATGGTTGTTCATTTATGTCTTATAAGGACTCAAGGAAGAGTCTTTGCAGAAGAAAAAGGAATTCTGGCTTGGGGGGGTGAGGGGGGAGAGAAAAAGAAAGTTGGATTTTTTAATGTTAGTTCATTTCTTATTGGAGTAAAAATTTGAATGGCTATAATGGAGAGGAAAAATAAATGTACATTTATCTCAAAACAACGTAGAGAGTGGGTTATTCGGATATCCACTTAGGAAGGGGCAGAACATAAGAGAAACTTTGCCAACACTGTCAGTTATGAAAGGGTTTGGTTTTGGACAAGTGCAGAAAAAGTGCCATTTAGGAATAAATAAATAAATAAAAAGAAGTTACTGACAAATGCCTAGTGCAATCCTTCTGCTTATGAACTGAAAGTTATTCTGGGCCTGCTCCTCAGATGATGCAGGTTGGCAAAGCTTCCCTGGAGTAGTGAAGTTCATTGAAGCAGAGGAGCTGGACAGCAGAGGTTCTGGCCTGTGGCATGCATCTGGTTTCTTCTCTTAGACCACATGTGCTTATTCCTATGTTGTGCCTTTTTAAAAGTCTGCTTGAAGTCAGCAGGTGGTTTTACATATTTAAAGGGTGAATTATATAATCATGTGTGCTGAGGAGCTCATTACTAACTTGTTTTTATCTTTTTTTTTTTTTAATCTGGAAGAAGCTGTTCTTTTTAGTGTTGTTGAAAATCAGACTTCCCCATTGGCATGAGCTCTGTTGCAATCTGATAAGGATGTAAGACAGCATAAAATTTGTGTTTGCTCTTATGTCTCCTGGGGTTCAAGCTGCTCTGTGTTGGCCCAATATTAAACAGAGAAAGCATATATGTTCAGAGACAGACTTACAATGGGATTAGAGAAGCAAGTATGCTCACAGCATGACCTCTGCCTTTGCTCTCAATCTTCTTAGAAGCTTATTTCGTTCTCTGGGTTAAATTCTGCCTTCCAACTCTTTTCTGAACTCTAATGTTTATCTTGGGAGCACTTACTCTTCAAAGCCTGCAGTACTGGCATTGCTTGCACTCCCTTAGAAGTCAACCTGGGTGCTCAACACCTTGGAAATTCCAGAGTTTGACCTGCCTCTGATGCCATGGGTAGGCAAAAACATGAAATGCATGGGCTGTGTTTAGAGATATGCTCAACAATCTCTGACAAATCAACACATCCTTTAGCTCCTGATGAGAGATTCCTTCCACAAATCCCCCAGGACAGTTTCTGTAAGGAGGAGTCACTTACTGAATTACCTGCTATGGATGTCAATGTTCCTGTGGGAAGCCCACCAGAATTATGGTAAAGCCATATCTGCCTTCTGGCTTTTCAACCATGTATTGTCAGTCACAGGACTGAGTCCTGGGAATGAGACATTTGCAGTGTGTTACTATATTTCAGGAGCCGCTTTGGAGAAATAAAACCCAAGTGAAAATAGTCATTTGCTTAGCAGAGTGTAAGAGAGAATTAAATTTACTGTCCTCTCTCTTCTGGCTTTATCCATTCACTAGCAATATAGTCAGAGGGGGAGGACAACACTGACAAATATATACTTTTAGTGGGGATAGAAGGGAGGAACTTCTTTGTCACTCAAATTCTAGCCCAAATTGTCTGCTTGGTTTTTATAAGGTGGGGAAAAACAAACAAACAAGCCTGGATGAGGCTAAGCACTACCTATAAAGCTGAATCTTGTGATTATATTTAGTTTACTGAAATCCGTCATGTCTGTGAATATGCCTGGGAGAACTTTTCCTCTTGCTCCAGTAAATAACTTGTCAACAATGTATGCTGCTCTGTTCCCATAAAGTATGTTTACTCATATACAAGCTAGGAACCTAGTATTTTTTTTTGCATCTGTGAAAAACAGGGATGAATCTCAAAATTCACATCTGGCTTGTGTACCTAATTAGGCAGGGCTGAATCCTGCCTCACTGCCAGCAGCGGCCATGTGGAAAGGAAATACTCAAACACCATATTGCAGCTCATCAGCACAGCACGGCAAACTCACTTGGACTTCAGCAACCTCTTCCACTCAGTCCTTTTTGTCCACGGAGCTGCCAGGAGCACCTGACTTCTCCAGACGCTCAGTGGAGAAGACAAGACATGAGGAAAGCAAAGAAATGAACATTGGCATCTATAAAGAGGATGAGTAAATCCACATAAGAATGTAGCAGCTTAAAATAAAGGAAAAAATTAGAAATGGTGAGGAAAGATTTAATCATAATCCTTTCAAAAACCTTAAGCAATTAGACAAAGCCAGAATTACCACCAAAGTTGACAAAGGATTTGATGCCAGTGCAGCTCAGCCTGCAGACACAAGGCTACCGTGCAAGTCTGCTGAGGCCAATAGAGCTACTCCAGGTCTGAACTTGGCTAGCGGTGAATAGCAATTAAAAAAAAAAAAAGATGACTTATATTTCATGGATTAAGATAAGCAATGTAAACACAGTCTATTACCCTTTCCTATTGAAGCTCGTAGTACTACCTCAATAGACAGACTGGCTGTTACCTCGGGATCTTGGCAGGTAGAAAAACAGCACGAGCAATGTTGGTGGTGCAGAGGGCGTTTGCAGAATCTGGGATGTGAATGTTCCTGTAGATCCCACTGCAGTGTGCTAGGGCTTGGTGTTTGAATACCGCCTTGCTATTTCTGCTGTCCCTGGTTGGGTAAGGGAAGCTGAGAAATGTGACAGGTGTAGAAGGTTTAGCTGAGAAGTCACTCCGTTTTGAGTTTTGTCAAGTAACAGAAGAACTCTGCACCGGATTTGTTCGTTCCCCCTCTGACTCAGTCTGCTCTCTGGAGGATGTCATCCCTCTGCTCTGTGATAACTCTTGTTACTATGTGTACCAAATCTGCTAAAGCGATGTCCAGGGGCTTCGGAGGTGGGTCTGTGGCAATACCCAAGGGCTTCTGAAATGTTATTTGGGTCAATTTTATAACAAGGCTCCTGCTTCAAGTGCTCCACAAGGACAGTGACCTCCTCCAAGGTCATTTTTTTCCCCACATCTGCAAGCAGGACTCCTCCTCTACAGGTTAATTAGTGGCCTGTCGTTAACAACATCTATACCTGTTGTTCGGTATTTTGAAAACCTTCATTTCAGACGCCAGAAGGGCGTGGGAGAACCTCCTGCTGATATTATGCATGGGGATTACCACAGCTGAGCACGGTGGCACCTGATTAGCGATGGGAGAAGCGTGGCTGGCTGACATCTGCCTCTAGGCTGATGAACAGAGATAACATTATGGAAATAACAAACTAGATTCATCTTTTTTGCATTCTTCCCTGCTTTATTGGAGTTGCAAGGGTTTTTCTGCTGGACACCCGCTGTTTTTTAAAGCACTTAATCACATAACTATAATCTCATATTAATAACGAAAGTGGCTTACCCTGATTTGGTAGGTCACATTAGCTTTTTAGGGAGGTTCATGTGTGTGGCCTAAAGACTTTATGAATTGGCATTACAGATAAAGTACTGCACTGTCCTGACTCTCTCTCAGGTATTTCTTGTCTCTCCCACTAAAAATAAAAATAAAAATCTTGGTTTTGCCTGGGGTGCAGCTCTTTAAATGCTTCTTTGGAGGCCTTTAGTGCCTTGCAGGAGTGGACTTTGGTAGCAGAGGTACCACACCAAAAACTGCAGACAGGCAGTAGTAAGACAGACTTCAAACCAGTCTAGTCATGAGGGATGCCTTGATTTATTTTCAGAATAAATGAAGTAGTGTAACAATGCTGCACATGTTGCATAAGAGATGAACATCTAATGTATAATATTCCTGGCCAGGCCTTCAGAGAGAAGACAAGGGGGATTTCTGCAGCTTGCAGTGGGGTACTTCTCTTCCAACCACGTGTGTGACCATCCTTTTTATTAAAATTTACGTGTTCTGCACTATTGGCGTCCAGCTGATTAAATTCAAATGTCCTTTTTCTAGAGGATTCCAGATAAAACTAGCTTAACTCTCTTCAGCTCCTTTCCAAATGAAATACTGCAACACCTTGCATTTTTTTTGGTCATGCCTTTATTTTGCATGGTTTTGTGATGCTTTATCTGCAGTAGCTCATCTTTGATACTCAAAGGTTTCACTGAATCTGTCTCTTTTTACAGAAGTGGAGGGGTAAAAAAAGAGAAAGCAAACAGTTCATGGCCTCATGTAAGCAATATGGAGTCTGTGTACACAAAAGAGAAATATTTTGGCCATATTTGAGTACAAAGAAAAAGCTGTTTTCTTACAGATGAGATCAGAAAATTTGTGTTAGTTCAGACTGAGACAATGCAGAATGAAAATGGAGGTTGAGTTAATTTCATAACTTGTCCCTTTCTGTTGGTCTACACAAGAAAATACATGGTAACAAACAAAATATAACAGAATATGAAACAACAAATTGAAAGCACAGGAGAATGATTGCCTTTTAACCAACAACAAAAGTATAATGAGAAAAGATCAGTGTTCAACTCCTACTACCCCTGTGAATCACAGCAAGCCACCGTTCCCTCAGAGAAGATACATGTGAGAGCTCTGCAGAATCTTCAAAGTTTATTTCAAGAGGAAACAGTTACAAAAGAACAAGCTGGTGTCTGTTCCTAGTGCTGCTTTGAGAAGTGCTTTCCACCCTTATGTAAGTTTGAGGCCTTTTTGAATCTGTTTCTCTCGAAATTCTTAGCAACTTCAGACTAGCTTGGTCAGAAATGGGTGTTTGCACTGAAGCTTTTTACTTTCCCGAAACACTTTGGGAAGTAGCTGCTGTTGAAAGCACATTGATGTTTTAAAGCCTTTTGAAATGATGGCATATTTCCTGCATCTTGCTGCTTTTGCACCATCTGTCTACTGAGACCTTCTTATTGCCAGAGAGGTTTTAGAAGGTATAATGCAGCCATGCTTGTCATCCAAGCTAGATCCAATGGGGTCAGTCCTTAGAAAACAAGATTAAAACCTTTGAGTAACCTTCAGATTGATTCAGTCCCTTTTTGTTCTTCAGGCCCTGTAAGCAAAAGGCATCCTGGTGGTGTAGACACGAAGGGATTATTTAGTTACTCTCAATGCTTGCCCATTGCACACTGAAATGACAGTGTCCAGGCATCAGAATAAGTGTTTGGGAAATGTTGTGTTGTTAAACCCTGGTACAGCTCCTTAGAGGCAATAATTAGTGTGCTGTTGGTGCATGAAGTGTGCCACACCAAACCCCAGCCTCTTTGCTCTATGGCAGTGACCTGCACTCGATCCTGCTGCACTGGGTTACGGGCTGCCATCTTACTGGTTTCTCCTCTCAATATCGAAGAACTTTGTTTTATCAGACTACAAAGAGGGGCTTGGGATAACTGGGTGGCTGTAAAACATTTTCCTCTTTTTATTGTTCTCAGGGTGGAACCTGCACTTACCCGGATCAAAGAAGATCGGAAGCGGATCATCTTACCAGCGATTGACAACATCAAGTACAACACTTTTGAAGTGCAGCAATATGCCAACGCAGCCCACGGCTATAACTGGGGCCTCTGGTGCATGTACATAATCCCGCCGCAGGACTGGCTCGATAAAGGCGATGAGTCAGCTCCCATCAGGTAAATCTCCCATGCACTGTCACTCTGGTACTAAAGATGTCTCCACATCAGCTGTCTGCCAAGGGGGAATTCAAGTGAAGCAAGGCTGGAGGCTTTTGTACAGGGATAGTAAAATGAAACTGAGGAAAACAGATGGCTCTACAAAACTGTTGATGCATGTGTCACGTCTCAGAGCTGCACCGCAGTGTGCATAGAAGTGCGTGTGCTCTAGTTGTGAAAATGTGATTCAGGTTCATGTTGTGTCCCTTAGTGGGATAGCGGGATCTTTTTCATCGAGGCTTTTATTTTCTAAACGGACTGTGGCATGTGTAATGAGCCAGATAAACATTGTGTGTATGAGAAACGAAGGTATTTTGTATGTGATTACAAGGAGGCTGCCTTCACTTTGGGTCTGTAGGCAGCATTCTTGGACATCAGCCCAAACCAGAGCTTCCCAGCAGCACAAGTAGGAGATGTGTTAGCCTTGTCTTGTTGGAAAGTTGCTCTTTTTTTTGGAGAATTTTACATATGTTCTGAGTTTTCCCCCTGGATGAATTTTAAAGTAAGACTGGACCATATTAGCAGAGTATCATTTTATTTTCTCTATAAGGTAACATTTTGCCTTACAGAAATGGAATTTTCTAAAGGAAATACTGTTTCAGGAATTGTGATAACGGTTTTGAGAATTGATTAGAGGGATAACGAACTGATGAGAAAGGGATTTTCTTTCCCCTTCATTTGAAAGTTCACATCTAGCCTTTCTTCTCTGATGCAGGTGCTTGTCTCACAGCTCCTCTGAAAAATGTCATGCTGGGTGAAGGGTACCCCTTTTACCAACAGACGAAATAAATGCTAAAAAATATGTAGCTCAACTATGCACTTTTGGTTTCTCTGCCCTGTTTTTGAGCTTTCTTAAGAAGGATACAAACTGCCACCTTAGAGACATCTTCATCCTGATGTATACCAGCTCCATCCTAAAGTGAACTAAACCTGCACTGTATGGTCCCAATGCACGCTCTGGCACAGAAGGTGATATACTTCCCTTCCAGCATAGAACCTGAGTTGTTGGGTCCCAAGAAGTCTATTCCCAATCCATCCAAGCAACTTGAACCAACATGTCCATCTGGAAGGGCCCAAGTGGTCTTTTAGGAGTGAAAGGACACAGACGGACTGCTCACATTTCTAAGACTGGTTGGCTGGAACTATCTCACAGGATCCGGCCCTCATACAGGAAATAATATTTCAGTCCATATTTGAGCAAGTGTTGCAAGTTGCTTTTAGGTTCATTCGCATGCCCCGTGATTGCAAAACAGAGCTGTGCAGTGACATTAACCTTACTTATCACAGGACAGCACAGTCCTTCCTCGCTGACCCTTTGCTGGGCTTGAAACCTCAATAAGCAGTAAAGTAATTACTTAGAAAATCGGTTTTCTTGGATAACATGCCCTGTCCTCCTGTCATTGTTTTAAAAGTGCAGGTGTTTTATATCTATTTCACTCAGCTCTGAGAAACAGATTATTGAAGAAGAAAAATTAATCAGCCAAAGCTTTCACTCCTGAAATCGGGGTTTCAGCCTTTTATTCCCGAAAGGTTTTGCACACTTCATTACTTCCAGTTTATATGTGAAATCACTGTATTAATTTTCACATCGGTTGTTCTTGTATTTGAGTATCTTCTGTTCAGGAGAACATTGTCAAATATCAGATAAGACTGAACCAAGAGGTTAAACCTCAGCAACTTCCTTAGACACGATTTTCAATGCACTATTTTCAGGTAGCTAGTGCACTCTCTAAAGCATGGAATTCTGCAAAGAACTTCTGGAAATTCAGCTACAGATCTTTTTTAATAGAGAATAAGGAATCTTATACCTGTGATGCTGTGAGAAGTGTTAGTTTTCTTTCAGCAATACGGGACCTGATTTACCACGGGCTCTCCTCGGGTTTACGGTCAAGTTCTTGCCAGAGTTACACTGGCACGGAATTGGAGTGATACAGAAGTGAATAAGGTCCAAAAACTCAGGCACTAAGTAGTGTTGCAATCTGATGCACGTAAGCAGCTGGCTCCCAAGAGCAGTGATGTTTTTCTGAGCAGAAACCCTCCAGTTCACCAGTGCATAAACTGCACATAGAGAGATGAGATGAGCAGCATGAGGAGGAGAGCACCTGACCCTTGCTGACAAATACCAGGAGCACCAAGATGTTCTTGGTATGGAAGTCTCTCTCCTGCAAATCACGAATTACATGCCCTAAAATGCAGAGACGTCAATATTGAACTGTGAACACTTACACGGCTCCCTAGGAATGTGTGCTTTGAAGGCAGTGATCAAGGAGAGCAGAGCACTCGCTTTATATCCACGCTGCCCTGATTTCTGATGGAGTAGCACCTGAGTGGATTTGTCAAAGCATTTGACTGTGCTGTTGGGTTATGCCTGGCTATAGAAATACAATGCAATTTTGTGGCTTTTCAATGAGATGCCAGTGTAATTATGGTAATGGAAAGAATGAAAGTGTGAATGTTATTGATGAAAAGGATCAGGAAGTCTGTACTGGGATTTGAAAGCATGCATGATAGGAACTTACTAACTGTAAAAATTTAAGGTAAGTTTTCAAAAGGAAGGGGAAATCAGAAAAGTAAGCAGACTTCTTAAAAAGTCTCTGTAGGTTTGGGACAGGGTTTGGTTTTGTAACCAGCTTTCCGCACGGTGCACTGCAACAATGATTTCTGTTTCAGTCCAGTTTGGCAGGCAGGCAAACTAGTCCACATTAGCAGCGTTTGGATCCCTGTGTCTGTTCAGTGCATTCATAAGATCGTTCATCAGCACAAAAACTGCAAGTTTATTCAGTCCCTGCTGATACTGTATCCCCTAAGGCTTCCTTTGGCACCATCTTTAGCAAATAGGGGTTTGTTTTGCGTCTTTCTGTTCTGTAAAAGAAAAGGCTATTAACTAATAAACCTAAGATTGGTTATGTGGTTGGTGTAGCTGAATTCTTACTCCCAGATCTCCAAAGGGATTAAAGATTTTCAGTGGAAAATATGTGCCCTGGTATCAGAGAGGATCAGAGCCCTGGCATTTCTGATGTTTACATTGTATGAATAAATATCCTCGATCTGCAGAATTGGGTGAGATATTTAGGAAGTAGAGTCCAATTCCTGTTTTCTTCTGGGATTACACAACAGATGTGCTTTACTTCTCCTTTTCTCAGAAGTGTGTTCCTTGAAGCCTGATCCTCTACTTTCTTGAACACTAACAGCCATGCAATCCTATTGAGAGCCTTGCTGGGAAGGAGCAGGAACTGCCCTTCAAGTCCATGGGACACCATATAGGCAGTCATGTCAAGTGCACACCGTAAAATGTCAGACCAGCTGTTGTGGTCCAAGTGACCAAAGGAATGTGGCCTTGAAGTGCAAACAAAGGTAAAGACCTAGCAAGACTGAAGTGCTAGATTTTGTAAAGACTTCTGGTACATTTCAAAGTACAGTTCTTTTTTTTTTTTTTTCCCATGTTAATAGTCTGAAATTCAGAACAATTGACGTTCCCCTTGCTTCTGCAGGCAATCCATTTTGCATGTTTGACATTTAAGATGTAAGACGTCTCTAACATGAAGATTTAAATGAGGATTAGTATTTTGACACGCTGTGTCCATCACATCATTTTCCATTTGTGTTCCTGAGAACATGCTTTCCAAAAATGTCCTTATCATCTGGCAACAAACCGTGTAACAAAGGATCCCATTTCAGAGGGTTTCTAATGAATTTGACTATGCAGTGAAAGAGGCTGGATTTTTTTCTCTGTACAAAAGATACTCCTGGATTTTGGAACAGCAAGGAAGGTGCCTGGTATCCTGAGCTCTGGCTGATCTTCCCTCGCCTGCTGTGATGTTGATGGAGTGCTCTGTTTGGTTTCATGATCTGCAGCCACTAACACTGGAGTCGTTAGTCAGCCTCACTCAGCCGAGCGTTGCACAGCTTTCTGTATTATCTTCATCCAGCAGCAGCGGTGCAGCTCGTTGTTGCATATGTTCTCACTTACTGCTTTAATATGCTACAGCTTGGTACTGCAATGAACGTGTGTGCACACACCAAGTCAGCCACTCCAGAAAGTACGTGTGTCTTGTGCACGTATAGGAATGAGCGTCTGACATGCCTACGGTGAGGCTAAAGCTGCCTGCTTTAGCTGGGAGCATGCATGCCCATGTCACCTGCAAGTTAGACGTTGTGCTGCTGTGTCATAGAGGCGGTGATGCAGCCGTCTACGCTGCCCTGGGAAGAAATCCATCTGTGTACATGAGCTTAGGAAGGGGTTCAGCTGTAAAGTCTGTTGGGATAAACCACGCAGTCATGTAATAATACAACTGATGGCTGTTAATTGATTGATTGTGACCATCTTTTCATTTGCTGGTTCACAGGAGCCTGTAACAGAGCAGGTTTTTTTTCATTGTCCAAGTTCTGACAGGTGTCTGCCTGTTCCAAAAAATATACTTC
This sequence comes from Cygnus atratus, assembly GCF_013377495.2. Lineage (NCBI taxonomy): Eukaryota > Metazoa > Chordata > Aves > Anseriformes > Anatidae > Cygnus > Cygnus atratus. The sequence continues at coordinate 8,809,228 of NC_066378.1, forward strand.
TGCGGGGCATCAAAATGTTATGCTGCATCCCCATTCCCCTGCCAAGCATTCCTAGCCAAGCATTCTGAGTTGTTTTTTTTTTTTTTTTCTCTTGCTATATCTCTCCAAAGAGTTAGCAAACCTTCCCTTCATTAAGCTTGTCAGTTTTTTTCCTGCAGCTCCCGAACAGGAAATTTGTCCTTGAGTTCTGTTCTCACGGCCTGGTGTGACTCTTTTATTGCAAAAGACATGATTTGTAAGAAAAAATAAATGCTTATGCAGTCTTCCCCACGTATCTGTCAGGTCATGGTTGAGGTGCTGCTTTGGAACCTGAATCAAAGCAATGTTCTGCCAGGAGAAGTGGAAAATTCAAAGACATGGTGTGTGATATGTCATTTCAACCTCTTTCTCCTATCTCTGTGTATATATTTATGTTTATGTATTTTTCATAATTATTTTCATGTTTATATTTGTATATTTAAGTGCTTTTGCAGGTCAGTTGTCCTGGATGTGGGACTTACAGCATGCTCTGAAAACTGTTTCAACTTGACCTGATTGCAGGCAAAGTGACCTTAAGGCAGGGGGAGAGAGGTGTGTAACGAAGAGGAAACGCTGTGGTTTCACGTGCAGTGTGTCAGTCTGGTGCTCAGCCCTTTCTCCTTTGCTTGTTCCTGACGAAGCCACCAGGCAGCATCCTTCAGCTGCCCACAGAGGGAAGGAGGGCGATGCACCTGGCTGGAGAAACCGGTATGGGCACCCGCTGCAGCTCTGCCAACAGAGCCATTCTCCCGGAGGTCTTGCTAAAATAAAACACCCTCGATTCAGACCTACAGCAAGTGGCTTTCGCTTCTCTGCCCCTGGAGCCCACCAGGCAGCAGGCACTGCTCCCTTCCATGCGGTGCCTCTCCCCCCACGTAGCCACCCACGCGGTACCTGCTGCAGCAGCAGGCGGGGAGGGAGGGAGGGAGGATTTGCTGCCATGAAGTGCTGCTTTCACTGCTTCCTCCCTTTCCCCAGGGCAATATGCAGAATAATCTCTCTCCCCTATCTCCCTTGCTACAGCCATGCCATCAAGTAATTTCCACAAATTGACTATGCTGTATCTTTCGCCAGCACAGAGTCAATAGTATTCTGTGCTGCCTTGTAAGGTTTTAACTGTAAAAGCCATTTTACTGTGTTTCCTGTTATCCTTTTACTGCTGCTGTTGATTATAATTAAAGCTTATAGCATCCTCAGTTGCGTGAGAGAATATTGTACAGATCAATTAATTCTCTCAACACCTTTGAGGTGTTGGTAATAAACAGTACACGTCCAACTGCTGTTTCGTGATAACTTCCTTCTAACAATGTCACTGTTTTACTACAAAGTGCATGACTAAAGGAAAAAGGTCCTTTTCTATACAGCAGCTGTGGTTTAAGTTAATCTGTTTCACTTTGCAGCTGTGAAGTGCTAAGGGCATGCACCTTCTCACTTGCCATGCCTTGGCCAGGGATAAGAGTTTAAGACATGTTAACACAATTGCTTTTGCTTGTGTGTTCATTTCTGACTTGCAAGGGGAGTGCTTGTTGTGCTGTATTGAAAGCAGTAGATATACTGGAGTTTTCCAGGTACTGGAGGAACCAGAGATGACAGCCAAGTGAGGGTCTCGTGCTTTGGGGGGGACAGAATTTCTAAATGTATTTGCAATATGTCGGTGTTATACCGCAGTCTAACATAAAATAAAAAAGCTGTTTGAAGTGCTTTTAGAAATGAATTTTAAGGCTTTTAAGCTGCTGAGGCAGTTCAGAAACTTTTACCCAGTATTATTGTCTGTGCTTTGCAGACAGAGAGACAGAGCCCGAGGGAGGTGGCTCACCGAGGAGCAGGTGAATGACAGGGCAGGGAGCAGAGCCGAGGTCCCTGCCTCACAGCACTGTTCCCAGCTCGCTGGGCTGTGCGATCGCATCGCGCTTAGTTTAAGGTTGGGTCACTCAAAGCACAGGGAAGTTAAGGGCCTGGGCTTGATGAGGACTGAATGTCCAAAACTCTGGTTGAACCTGATGGAGGTGTTGACGTGCACTGTTCAGAAAATGCAATGTTGTGCATCCTAGGCCATTTCTTCCATTGCATCAGGATGTGGCCAGGGCAAAGCCTCGGGTTTCTCATTTCATTTCCCCTGCACTGACCACACTCTCCTTCAGCTTCTGGGGTTGCAGCTGTGCTGCTGCACACGTGCAGTGGCTGTAGGGAGCCAAATTCAAGTGGAGAAAAACACTGACAGTGGCAGTTTTTAACTGGCATCTCTGAAAAGCTGGATGTGGTTCCTTCTGCCATTGCATCGCTTTTGTTGCTCGTTCCTGAACACACTTTTTTCTGAATATGCCGTGAAGGCTTGTGGGGTCTGCCTGCATTTGCATATATCAAATGAGGAGAAATAAAACCTGGAAGAGAGAGAGAGAGAGGGTTGCAACAGCAGTCCTCAGTGGCATTTGTCTGAGAGTAATGATTATGTAGTTGCATCCAAAATGTATTTCCACCCCCATTCAATTAACAGGTTGGTGTTTTAATGGACAGAGCTGGCGGCTGTAAAAATCCATCCCCCAGGGAGAGAGATTCCAGAACCTGAGAGCAGCCTGCAGAGCCGAGATGTAACACTCCTTGATAGGAAAGAAGGAGAAACATCCTCCTGGGAGCATCCTACGGCTTTAAGGAACTGCCTCTGGAGGATTTTTTTTAGGGGGCTGGAAAGAGAGTGGTCTAACCCCAAACTAAAGCTCAGTTTTAAAAAGCAGTGATGCTCTAGCATTCATCCAGTGAAGCCTTGTTCTTAGCTTTAAATGCATAAAAAAGCAAATGAAGAAAGTGCCTTGTGCTTCTTCTCCCCACCTCCTTCTCTTTTTGTCATGGTTAAAGCTTAAGAAATACCTAAACAATCCCTCAAAGTCTTATTTAATTTCAGAGCTACTGAATTTCCTTTCTTTGGTCATGCCTTTCTTTTATTTCAGTTTCCAGACAAAATTTATTCCTTGGTAGCCTAAAAATCATTTTTCAATGATGCAGGATCTCAGCCTTTGTTGAGGCAAGTCTGTCTTCAGGCATGACTCTAGGAGCTATAAACAGGAAGACACGTTTTAGCTGATAATTTGCATTTACAAATTCCATCCATCTCACAAAAATCCCGGTGTATAAGTACATGCATAAAGAGAAGAGGGACATGTCCTGCTGAGAGCACCCGAGAGACTGATCCAACAGACAGCCTTCACAGACAGCAGCACCAAACAGAGACGTGCTGGCGTTTCTTGCACGTGCAGGAGGGGGACTGGGGGCTGTGGGAGAGGCCTGAGCACCGAGAGCGCTGGTGGTGCCCCTGCCGCAGTTTGTTTGTAGGATTTGTGGCATCTGGCCTCAGTTTCCCCCAGCCTTTTGGAATGAGTGGCTGCAGGGAGCTGGTCAAGAGCCCCACTTTAGTCCCAAGTCATCTGTGTAAGCCAAGTGTTTGCCTTTGTAAATGTTGCTGACTCCTACCTCCGCAGCTTGTGATCCAGGGAGTGCGTCTTACTCTAGGGGGGAACGTGAGAGTTAACCGAGCTATTTCAGCTTCTTTGTCAGAAACGGTGCCGATCAAATGTGTTTCTATCAACAGCTGCCTTTTCCAATTATGCAGAGAAAACAAGAGAGGGATAGTGTGCACTGCAGCATAGACCTGTAATGATCTGAGAGGCTGCAATGGCTTTCAAACAGAGAAAAAGTGCAAGGGAGAGACGCTGAAACAGTACCAGTAATGTGAGCGCTACAGCAGAGTCCATTACAGCTAAGTAATAGGAGTGTTTCAGCAAATGAACCTTTTCAAGGGTACCAAATAGTTCCTGCCACAGGTCGGACTGTGTTCTGCAATGTCGGATATGCATCAGGGGCAAAGGATTGTTTTATCTCACTACACCTCGGCCGTTCCTTTGAAGCCTTTTAACCTCCTGCTGTAGAGATGATGTACTCCTGGCAAGATAAGGACCTCGTGCTAGCACCATTCCAGCAGCTACCTCCTGCTACCAGTGGGATTCACCAATACCTGGGTAAAAAGGGTCTTCCTTTCCCCAGCCAGGGCGGTTTTTCACGTGTGTATGAAACTGCCTTGTGACTACGTTTATTAGATGCCACTGGTAAATATCTTGTGAATAGTTTTCTGTACAAATTGGAGAAACATGCGGCTATCTCAGGCACATAAAATAAACATGTAAGTATTAATAATGTAACAGCTGCACCAAGGCTGAAAGTTGACTCCAAGAAGTGCAGACTTCATACCATGATTGATCCATGGCTCTTGGCATGCCCTTCATTTTCATATGGAAGTAAGGGGAGTCCTCATTTCTGACAAAGCTTGTTTTGCTGGGCATTCATCTTCAAATAAAGTGTTGTCTAGTCCTTGTGCTACTCAGTGTGGCAGCGAACTTCAGCTCCAGTGCAGAGGTTGTGTCTACAAACCAAAGGGAAAACAGCCTAATGTTTCACTTGCACGCATGGGGTACTTGAATTCACATCTTGTGAGTGTTTCATGGACAGCTGGCGTCTGGCAGTGTGCTAATGATTTTGTGGCTATGGTTCTAGAAGGTCCCCTGTCCACTGGGGGGATGCGGTACAGGCTAGCAGATAATCTTTAAATGTGGAGATTCAAGACTGAGAAGCGTTTTGTGTGTGTAAATTTGTTATGAGATGGTTTCTGTAATAGCTAATAACTGGCTTTGTTCTTTTCTTTAATTTCTGTGCAGGACACCAGCCATGATTGGGTGCTCGTTTGTAGTAGACCGAGAGTATTTTGGTGAGATTGGCCTACTTGACCCTGGTATGGAGGTCTACGGAGGAGAAAACATCGAATTAGGCATGAGGGTGAGTAAGAAATAAGACACTTTGTGCAATGTCTGTTTGCAAAGAAAAACAGGAGCCTGTGGCCCAGCAGAAGTGCTGCCTGCCTGACTGCGGGCCATTGCGCTGAAGTAATTGATACTGCAATGCTATCTGGCAGTGACAGTCCCAGTAAATGAATGTTCCTGGTCTTACTGGCATTGAGACAACTGAAAACAGTCAGAAATATGGTTCCTTGGTTCATTCTGTCAGTGTATGAACCCAATGAGACAAATTCTCCCCCTTTCCCAGTAGCTCTGTTTGTGTTTAGAGCTGCGCTAACAGTCTGTGTGTGCTCATTGCACCTAGATAATGTCGTACCTATATGGTCTAGCAGATGCAGTACCGATGGCAAACTAAGACCAGGCTGGGAGAAGTTCTACATAATACACATGATAAATGTTGTGGTGTTTTAGGACATTAAGGGTCTTTTTTACAGAATAAGAACTACAGGGTACAGGTATCGGTCCTGAGTTTGCTGTACATTATGTTTCCCAACATTGCCTTCCTTCCTTCCTTTGTGACCTCTCCAGTGGTATTCTCACAGAGTCTTTGGGGCCAGCAGGTATCAGTCCACCCTGTGCTTCTGAGCCTATTTGATTTTTGTGATCCTTTCACCTTGTTTTCAAGGTGCTGCTTGCCAGCAAGTCCTTCTGAAGTCCAAGGAACCTACCATTGCTTAGCACTTGAAAATTAGACTACTTAATGTTGCATGAACACAGTTTCCTCATTATAAAGCTGGCTGTTTAATTATTTTCCCCTTACTCTTTATTCCCTGCTTCACAGAAACACGTCCCTGGTGCATGTAATGTGCTCGTTAAAGCATATATTCTGCTCATGCTGAAACACTGAACATCAAATTAGTCCATCCTTTATCCAGCTCTTTTTTTTTTCTTTGTAAAATGGCTCCAAACTCCTTCACACCAGTGGGCTGGGAGGGAAGGTCATTGTAGCCAGAGCATGTTTTTGCATATGGGTGTGTGTTTATTATTCCAGAATCACAAGAGGGATGGGGTTTTTAATGGGACTGTGTGGCTACACTGCATACACTTTCAGGTTCAGAATTCACACTGGGGACAGAAAAACTGCTACCACAAATCATCCAATTTTCCTTAAGAGGGTCAGGCTATTACCAGGATTGTGTGAGCTTTCCTTTATCATTGTGCAGGGCTTTGAGCTGTTTGAAACTTTTTCCACATGGCTGCTTCCTGAATAGATTGAACGCTCTGGCAAAACTCTGGCGTGGCTGATGAATAAGCCTCCTAAGAAATCTGAAAGCTGTCACTCTTCCTTAGACGAGAAGAACTTGCTGAGTACGATTAGGGCTCCTCATAAATGGAGGCAAAGGTTTTAATAGGATTATGAAATGGCAGTTGCTTGAAGAGCCGAGGATTTGAAGTGTGTGAAGACAGGTTTCCAGGGGTAGGAAACCTGTTAAAGTCTGTAGATACCAAGTTCTAGAAACCAATTCTTGGTCTTCGGGGCTTTGGTTAGTTTGTTTGTGTGTTCATTTGTTTTCTTTCTGTATAAGGAATAATTAACCCTACTCTAAAAGTTGGAAAAGGGATTTATAAAAGTACAGAAGTATGGTTGAGTTCATTCTGCAATAAGCTGTATAATGCATTGTTTGACAATAGCACGGAACCATCCGTCTATGTTTTCTGCCTGAATCCAGCACGGTAAGTAACGCAGTGTGTGCGCCTGCAAGTCCTCTGCTGATCCCCTCCTGGGTGTCTTTCAGAGCTGTCAGAAACTAGCAGCACAAAAACGCATAGGAACATCCTCCCTTCCCTGTAGGATATTTATAAAATCCCTGTGAATCTGCAAAGACTTTTTTATAACTGCAGAATCTCAAAGTAAGTTGCAAAAAATCATTCCTTTCCTGAGTCCTTGTGTGCTGATCCACACAGGAACCAGCGTCCAGAGGAGCAGCCATGGAACAAGGCCAACTGCAGAACAGAAATTGAGACCAGGAGGGCAGAGGCTGGCTGGGAAACTATGAAGCCACAACCCTCCCACACAGTATTTCCTTAGCATTTCAGCACAGTGCCTATACAGTGAATATTAGCTCAGCTTTCCAATCTGGGGCAAAAGAAGCCACACAGCATGGATTTTATAGCAAATGTGTGCCACAGCTGCGAGCCTTGTGGTGCATTGAATCTCCTAGGCAAATCACCACATGATGCTGTCTGACTTTTCTCTGCAGCAGCCAGTGTTGCTGTTGCCCATAAGCCTTGCAAGGGTAACTGGACCACTGTTGTATTTCCCTGTAGCGTGGCTGTACTGGTGCTGCACCTGGGCAAGCTGAGCAGCGAAGAGAGGCAGAGTACTGAGCATGTCCCCTGCAGCTGCATGGAGGGATGCTATTGCCCATGTGTGACTGTGTGGAGCAATGAGGAACACAAAAGAAAGGAATAAATGGATGAATAAAGAACAAGAAATAATGGTGGGGAAGTGGTGGGACACATACGGCTGAAAACAGTCCCTATTTTAAAAAGCTATGACAATAATCCTTTAAACTTCTTTGCAAATTATCATCATGTTGCTGCTAAAGGAAAAAGGATTAAGCTTGGAGAGTCTGAATTAGATTACATTGCATCTAATGAACCTTCATTAAATTGTTTTCATAATGTGAAACAAGGAAAGTTGGTGCAACTAATGAGCTGATTTGGGAGGATACTATTTGATAACCCAGCTAATCCCCCTCAAATCTATTGTTTATTAAAAAAAAATCATCTTGGATATTCCAGTGTTAGCTGTACCCTTTTCTAAATTCCAGAGTTGGGAATATTTATATAATTAACCTAAGTGATTTTCTGTATTGAGTAAGGACTGTATAAACTGGTTGGGACTACCACATCTGTTGAAAATACTCTGGCCTCTGCAATTCTTTTTAACTCATTTTTTTGTTGTTGTTGTTTGGTTTTGGTTTTGTGTAAATGTACTGGTTAGAGCTGCGACATTCTCCTAATGGGGTAACTTTGCAGTGAAGCCAGTGTCTGCCAGGCTAGGGAGATTCTGCTTTGTTTGGGAAAAGCACCAGCCATTCTGGGAAATAAAAGGGAGATGGGTATGTTTGCAGGCTAGCAATAGCAGGGAAATAGATGGACCCTTATATAATGCCATCTTGTACTATATTTTTCAAAGATGACAGTTTCACCGCAAGATGGATAAATACAGGGCTGAATTCTGGTTTGGACAAATGGTTTTATTCTGTTAGTGTTCAAAAACCAGCTACTAAACCTGATGGGAATTGTCTGTGAACACCTCAAAGCTGATTTTGACTTGGAAGTGTAGGAGGTCAAATTGTGCCTGACTCCTGTGCGGATGGGGTACGCTCCACAAGCACCAGCACCTTGCCTTGTTTGCTGCTCAGCACCAGGCACCACGCCACTGCTCCGTCTCCTTGGGCCTGCTTGGGACCAGTGAGGGGTGGATAGCCCTGCTTTCATTTCAGCCTGGTTCAGCTATCCTTTAGCCAACCTGGAAGCAGAGATGAGGAAAAATGATGGAACTTTCTCCTGCAGCAAAGCTGTGGATGTGTCAGTGCCTTAAGGAGACAGCCTAGACTCAGGGTAGATCATGTTCATCTTTGCTGCTCCTGGGCACCGAACGGTCTCTCTGACTTGCAGTACATTGAGATGGCCCGATAGTAATGGGACAGTCAAGTAGTGCTTGATTTTTGTCCAAGCGTGCATTTGAATTGTAGGGGAAGAGAGGGATACATTTAGGTGAGGGTCTCAAATTATGACCCTGTAAGAAACTGAGTGGTAAGCTTCTGAGTGGGACCTTACAGACATACTTAGTTATTTAGAAAGGGATTAAATAAACACTAAAAGCCTTGTTTATGTTTTGACCTAATACAAGCAGTTTATGATGTATCTTTTTATAGCAGACTCATTAATCATTGCAGTAAGTATCTCTTCTCTTCCTCTGGTGCTGCAATGATAAGGTGAATGAATTGCTGTTCTTATTTTGTACACATCAACTATAATGGCGAGTGGGAAGAGATCGAGCATTCGTCTTAAAGGATGCTCCAGCAAAAAATGAAATTCTGCTTCCGCCATTAAGAGTCTAAATAAATTAAATAAAATTGTTGTCACGTCGATAGCCAAAACCAAAACTTTTCCCCTCTCACAGCCAGCATCAGCCAGATTACTTTCTTCTCAATAGCACTGTAATATACCTCAGAGGAGGACATCTGCATTAGTTGATGAATTGTTTTCAGTGCTATCTTAGAGATTTAAAAAATAGTAGTAATAATAATTAAAGCAAAACAAAACGCTTATGTCTCTTACCCAATTTGAGATATCTTGAAGAAACCTAGAGTTTAAGAAGTCCTGGCCGGAGAAATCAGCTGAGGGTATCCATAGGCACCAGTGTGACAGATTAATTCTGCGGTGGATTCAGGTGATGGCTTAGCTCTCCAACAGGGCTTAGATTATGTGGTTAACTGTGGCCAATCTGCCTAGATGAAAGCGCTGTATATAGAGAGATACAGAGAGTTCCACCTCTGTCTTTGTAGAAATATTATTTGAACTGTAAAAAATCATGATGCAGATTCACTGGAATCTCTCTAACAGTAAACAGAACTTGTTGCCTAATGCACAAACAAATCATACTTTCCAAATTTATGCTATATGACCCAGCTTTGCTTTCCTAAAAACCAGACGAGCTGTGTTTTCTCTGAGCATAAATGCTAATGGCGGGTAGTTGAGTAGTGAATTCTTGACCTAATTTTATTACTTTCAGCTAAGGAGATTTAGATTCCTTTGAGCAGGCAGTGTTTTAAACACAGATTCGAGGCTGGTATGCTGTAATAAAAATGTCACGAGATTTATGTATGGCAAATTTTAATTCTGAGGTCTGGATGATGCTTTTTACCCTTGTGATTCATGAGGTCAGATGCCTTCTAGTCTCAGAGCTAAGAAGTAAACGGGAATACCATTCTAGAGAGTTTTTCAAAATTTATTTTATTTTTTTTCCACATGCAGTGGTAGCGTACAAGTGAAAATTATACAAAAATGCAGGTTAATCAAAATGTTTTATTCCAGTAAATTCAAAATACTTCATTTTTATTTTGACCTTTCCCAAGCTGTAATTTTCAGTACAAAGTAATTCAGTTTCAGATGAAAAGTTTTAAAAGAAAGTCTTTCAGTTTGAAGACATTTTATCACTTAAAGGATGTTAACAAAAATTCACAATTTCTGACATCTGTAGTGCACTGTGTCCTTACACATGCCTGTTCACTATGGAGTGCAATAAAGCAGCACTTTCAGCATGAATTTAAATGCTTTTAAAATTATTTGACCAGTTATGCAATGAACTCTGCATTGCCAGAGCAAAATCCTATTAAGTGATGTAATCCACTGTTAGTGAAGTCCCCCCTGTGTGCAGGTTGCAAAGATCTCTGTGATAAATCTCCTAGTCTCACCTTCCAGATAAGCCGTGTAAGTAAAGTTGTCCTCTTTTCCATCTCCAGTTTAATTTAGCATTTTTACAGGCATTTCCAAAGGTAACAGGATGTTAAGGTTGTAAAGTCAAGCACTAAGAAATCATGGAAGGATTGAACTCACAGTGCCTGGATTACATGAGTTTGCAACTCCTTTCCCTCTTTAAAATAGGGATTGGAAAAATCTATTCTATGGCGATGTGCATAGATGATGAGCCAAGTCCTCTGCCCATCTAAACATTCAGCATCTTTTAATTCCTGCGGAGTTACATTGATTCAAATAGGATGAGATTAGGCTTGATGTTTGTGTAGAGCAGTAACGCATTCTGTCTGGAAGAGGAGACGGACTTGGTTGTAAGTGGAGATGCTCTTACAGGCATTTTACCGCAGGCTGATGAATCCTGGAGAGTTCGAAGTCACCATGAATCACGGCTGCCCTCGTGGCCATAGAGTGCAAATCCCAATGGGCTGCGTGTGGCAATAAATGTATTAACAGCTCAGAGAATCCAGTTCTGGCTCCATGGCTATATACTCCTCGTAACTGGTGCTCGTGCATCCATGCAGTGAACCAAAGAGATGCAGGGTTGTCAGCAAACAAGAAAACCATGAAAACAAGGCTGAATCCCAGTGCCTGGTGCCAGGTTTCAAGCGACTGCCATCAACCACATTTCAAACCAGAAAGGTTTGTAAAGGGTCTTCCCACACATGAAAGAGAGGAATACAAAAACAATGTAAAACAAAGTCAAACAGCTGAAAGATGGCCTTTGGTCCATAACAACTAAGTTAGAATATATGTTTTTGGTTTTTTTCCCCTACCAAATATTTTATATATTCCTAATTGTACTCAAAATGAGATGCACAATCTTGTTTCTGAGGAGAGAATCCATCTCCCCAGCTGCCTGCTATTTCTTTGGAGCAGATTGAGCCCTCCCCACTTTTTTAAAAAAATCAAATTGAAGATAACTGTAACCTCGAATGGAAAACAATGTTTTCATCAGAACATAGTGCAATGGTGCTCTAGCATGAAATTGCCATCAAACTACAGAACCAGAGCTTGTGAATACTGTTAAAAACATTCTCTAAAGTGGGAGCATTGGAAATAGCTCAGAAAAGAGCATCTGGCCATTTGGCTTCAATATCACATCATGCTCCATTGAGTGTAACATTTTGTGTTACAAACTCTTTCATGTACCAGAACATTATAAAAGCACAAGGCTCAGAGTTTCAGAAACAGATCAGCAGCAAAAGAACTGAGGAAAGAAAATGCTTCCTCAGTCTTTGCTGCTTTCTTCTCAGCCGCTTTCCTGGCGGTTTAATCTCCTGCAGGTTCCTCCGCAGTGTCAAGTGTGAACTGAATGAAAGTGAGGAAAAACGCGGAGAAGTTGAGAGTGCTAATTGTGCTGAGATTGAAATAGCTTTCCCTTGCCTAATGATGAGACTGAACCAAAAGCCTAGAGATGAGCTGCAGCTGGTCAGAAACTTTCTGATACAACATATTTTCTGTCGCAAATTACAGCTCCTGCAAAGCTCCAAATGTTCTGTAGGACTCTTAATTTTGATGATGGTCCCTGAAAGCCTGGCTTGGGCTGTTGTGTGGTGCCCGACTGTCTTCCCTTAGCTAGGTGCCCAGCTTGGAAATCTGGAAAAAGGTTTCTCTGAATTTTTTGAAGTTATTTTGAATCTTTTTCAGAACTCTTAAAAAAGAAAAAAAATCAGTATTGTGGAAAATATCTTGTTTCCACTCCAAAATGAAATGCAGGCATTTCAGGATATCAGCTGTTCCCAGAGCAAGAAGATGCCCATGTGCTACCTGACCTGGTGATTAGCTCTGCAGGTGGTTTTTGGTTTGGAGATAAGAGGCTTGATCTGAGCCTCTGGGTAGCACCCAAGGCTCTCAGGCTGGCAGGACTTCTTTCAGCCGGGGCTTTTGCAGTTGGAGTGAAGCCTTCATCTGGGCCACTTTTTCGTGTGGATATTCCTGACCCAGGCCAGCAAGCCCGAGTAAGTCCTGGATGAGCAGCTGGGGGTTGAGGCCCCAGGTGCAAAATGCTCTCCCTGTGCAGGACTCATGTGTGTGGCCATGTTGCCGGAAAGGTTTTCCCAAGCGCTGTTCTCCAGGCAAACCACCTCATTTGTGAATATGTACTTCAGCTTCAAAATAGGATCCACTGAGTTTGGGGTCCTGTGATGAGATTGTAAGGCTTGCAATGTATAAATTACTGTCTGGTGAGGAGGTGTTACTCTTTTAGGAAAATGCAAATCGGTGTTATTTATGGTGTTAAGCAGAAGCATATAAATCCTTACCTCTGGTGAGTGGAAGCATTCTTGTCAGGTGAGCATGAGGGAGACAGCTGAGCTTTGAGTTTGGGGATGGGAGGGGTTGGGGTTTTTTGGCTTGGTTAGATGGTTTGGTTTTAATGCTGCCCAGAAAATGGTGGGAGGCAGTATCCTTTTTTTTTTTTTTTTTGGGGGGGGGGGGGGGGGCGGTATTTTGCTAAAGAAATGTCAAACAAACTAATAATTACCCTTATGATAGTGTTGCCTGTATAGAGCAATGCATGTAGAGCAACGCAATACAGCTGTGTGATGGATCCTTCCAAGCTGAAGAGCAGAGGAAGGGAAGGAGTACTGTGTGTAACCTCTGCCTTTGACTAAAGGCTCACTCCTCAGTGCCAAAACCAGTATAATTTGCAGTGTGGGTAATCCACTGGAAAAATAAATAAATAAATAAACACCTGCTTAACACTGTTTATGAAATAGAAATTATTTGCTGTTGAAGGCAGCAGAGGATTGGTTACCAATGAGAGGTTTTTAATGCAATAATTGTTTTTAAATTCCAATGTCTGGGCACAGCAGCAGTCCTTGGCACAAAGAGGTGCGCAGATGAAGAGTTCATCCATCACCACCTAGTATTCCTTCTGCAAGTACGCCCCAAAATGTTTTCTCAAGAGTGCCTCAGTTTTATGTTACCTTCTGTAAGAGTGCTGGTGTCAGTGAGCATTTGCTTGCAGTCCTTCGGAAGGACAGCAGTCATCAATTGTCCAAATAAATAAAGAAATTACTCATCCTGCAGAGGTATATCATTTCCTTCACTTCAGCGTCCTTTAAAAGCTTTGTGGGAATGTTTCATGGCAATATTTTGGGATATGATGTGTGCAATAATGTACCTTTAGATCATATTGTCTGCCAGGAGCTGGAAACTTGATGACACCCATTTGCCACACTTGTTCTGTCCTTTTTTTTTTTTTTTTTATTATTATTGTGGAGCTGAATACCAATACCTGCTTTGTTCCTGCACAAATGACACTATGAAAATTACGTCATTTTAGTAGGGAAGGAAGGAACTGAACAAAAACTTCATTAAGATATTTCAAGTGCCCATTAAGCAGTCCCCAGATTCTCTGTTAGATTTTGTAGGGAAATAGGGTGACTGAAAGGCTTTATTAGTGCTCTGTTATAACTTACATAGCTCCAGATATAGTTTCACTGCTCACGTACTGCAACTAGTTTAAATCCATGTAGGAAGATTACGTTTGAATCCTCATATGTCATTGATTGTTTCTCTTCCTTGAATATCAGATTAGACCGGATGGCAATGTTAGACATATCTATGCACGCGTGCAGCGATCAGAATGTCAACTGCTCTTCATTGGTAGCTTCCTTCCAATGTAGTGGAAAGGTGCTAGCTATTTCCAACAAAGGGAAAACAAATGCAAAAGGGCATATCTGTCATCTCTATTTGTATTCTAGGCTTAGAAAAAGCGGATCTCGCTATAAAAAAAAACATATTTAATGTGACATACAGAATTTATGGTGTGAGAAATGCAGCCAAGGAGAACCCAAAGAAGCATCAAAGCACGTCTGCAAAACCTCTTAGATACAACTGCATATTACGTATTCAAGTGTTTTGACTGTAATAAAATAATGTATTAGTGTGTTTCAGTAAAGCTGTAGCTGCGTATTTGTACCTAAAATGCCATGTAGATGTTTTTGTTTCTCTAATAGAATGCCATTTATGTAAATATCTTTGTATCAACAGAAAAACAGTTAAATAGCTTTGAAACATGTCATGCCCATAATTCCTAGCACACTCTGGGGAGCAGGCAAATAAGCATGCCTCCATTTAAGCAAGGGGAAACCAAGGCAGAAGGCTCTAAAAATGTCCTTGTACAATGTTTGAGAGTCATTTTATGACAACGCCTAGGTTGGAACTATTTTAAATAGACTTTATTACATTTCCCTACCAATTGCTCTGAATTTGAAGCCCGAAACGATTTATTTAGGACACATTACATGTGCATTATAGGAACTATGCTATGTTCCTTTAGGGCTTCGCTGAGTGAGAAGACAAGGGTGATGGCCTTCAAAGGGAATAAGTGAATTCTTAAGCATGTTCCTGAGTAAGAGGGCAAGAGCACACTCAAAGCAGGTCTCTTGCTCAATTTTTCCTGTTCCTGCTTTCAGTTGGCCTTGCCACGTTGTACTGGTTGTACAAGGTTGCAGAGTTCCTGGTGTATCTCCTGTTTTGCCCTGTGTCTGTTCCCCTCCCACGAGGGAATGTGGGGTTATTTTCTGTCTCCTCCTTTGTCTTTCTTGGGTCCCCACATGGGGCCAGTCTGGTCTGCTGAGGACAACCCAGGGTGTCCTGCTTGTGCTGCTTCTGGGAAGTATGTGCCATATTCCTTCCTCACCCTTCTTACCCCTCAGCAAGAAATTCACTGACTCCTGAGCAGCTGTACTGTGGGAACATGCAGGTACAAGCTGCACTGGTGCAAGTGCTGGACCAGCTGCAGGGTCTGTGACCGCTCCATTGCTAAGGTGCTCTTTTCCCTGGTCCCCTACTCATCTCTCTGTGCTTCAGCCCTTCACGCTTGTGGTCCAAGTGCTCGTTGCATTGACATTGTGCCTTTAGCCTGGAGGCGCTGATCTGCCAGACCCAGTGAGGCTCTCAGAGCCGCTGACAAGTTCAGCTCCAGTTAGCTGTGGTTCAAGGTCAACTGAGACTTTAAAGTATGAATAAATGTCAGGGTTTGCTGGCACATCGATCTCAGTCTTTTTGATTACTGCCAGATCGCATGAATAAATTAGCCTTGACAGCTGCGATAAATTGTATAGGCTACTGATCTCCAGCAGTAGATGTTAAAGAAGGACATGAGAGGCGTGGAGGGGAAAATACCCTTTGCAGATGCTTGTATTAAATGAGGTGAGTTTTGATAGAGTGCTCCAGGGGTGATATTTGGGCAGGAAGAGGCCTTTTGTTCATTTGCGATTCGGTGCCAAGTAGGAATATGTCTCCTACCGAAGCATTGATCTGCTTTGTCAGGATGATTTTGCATTACCATGTGTTATCAGTCAAGAAAGCTGCTGCTGCCTTTTCCACCAGCCACCCTACCCATCCGGGGCTGGCTCTCAGAATGAATTATTATAATTCTGTTCAATATAAGGCTTCCTGTAAAGCCAGTCTTTTTGTCACAACCATAGAACTTGTTCTCTTCTATGTATTGTCATTCCCTTAATCAAGCATGCTCTTCCTGCAGCACTGTGCACGCAATCTGTCTCCCTATATTTTAATAACTCATCGGCGTGTCTGTGTATTTGCAGTTATATCTATGTAGAGGTCATGGACTAGAGCTTGTTCTGGCCATCCTCCCCTCTCAGGGCTTCTTTGAAATAGTTGGGTTTATGTGGAAATGCTAAACTTCATAACCAAAAATGCACAATTTTCTGCTTTTGGAGAAAAACTACTTCTGTATTTGAATGTATGGGAGTGCTGTACTTCACAACAAAAGATTTAAAGGGAGAAACTTTGTTTTGGCTTCAACCAGTTTTCTAAAATGAGGCCAGATCTGTCTTTAGATTAAGTGAATGCTTTGCATACAGCCAATTGTCGTAGTTATAAATGTGCAATCATCACTTTGACACGATTTACTCCATTAATAATAGTCCTGTTTAAGTGATACATGTGATATTGATTATGCATATTAATCTGTTGTGTATGTGCCACGCTCTTTGAGTGTCATGACGACCTGTTACACATTCAATATATGTGTAGTGGTAGAACATGATGCAAGTGGTTACAAAAAAAAAAACATTTTTTTTCTTGCATAGGAATGCCTTTACTTATGTAGAAGTAAAGTAATGTAGCCAGAGGTTGAGGAAAAACAAGTCTGGGAAAGAGGGCATTTCCTATCACAAGAACTTCACCAGGGGGATAGTACGCATCGTGCACTGTGCCTGAGGTCAGGGTGTTAGAACAGGCATGAGAAAAGGAAGGTAAAATGGGGGTGTTGAAGGAAAGAAGGGTCAGCCACAGTGCTGAGTCCTGAGAAGCAAATTGCCCAACACGAAAGATTTGGAGAACGGTGTAGAAGCTCTTGCAAGACTAGCCAATGCAGACAGGTGGCTCCAGCCCTGGAAATGTGTGCTTTTCTGATTGCTAGTATTGTGGGCCTGGGGAAGAGGGGGAAACGTTTACAACGCAGTCATGAGGAGGATGAAGATTATGTTTTAAGGACCAGGGTGACGTTGTGCTAGACTTAGAAATCAGGCAAAGAAGCTGTTAAAGTAAATAGATAAGAGAAAAGCAATTAGATTCCTAGAACTGGAACTTCTTAAGCACATGCCAGATGAAATGGGCAGGGATTTGTTTGTAAAGGTCAGAGCATCTTTAGTTAAATAGGCTGCACAGATTATAAAGGATATCTTTTGCATGCCTGCAGAAGTGCTTTTCAGTATTTTCACTCACAATGTCTGTTGTTTTCAGATCTTGTAAACATTAATTCTCAAATGGCTAACCTTTAAAGCTTCAGAGTAAACCAAAAGATGAGCCCTCGGGGACTTTATTTTGTGCCATACAATATACTATTGTGAGAGTGGATTCGCATGATAAATTACAGCTGTGTGATTTGCATATATTACTCTGCTCTGACTTCTCTGCTCCCTCCTCAGTAATCCACCTCTCCAACCGGCATGCTGCTTTCTCAGGAAGTTTAAATTTCACTTGCATTTACTTTTTGCCTTCTAAAACATTTTGCTGATTTCTGTTCTGTGGCACTCGGAAAAAGCTGGGACTCTTCACAAAACTTATTGCAATGCAAAACAAATAATTCACCCTTCTTAGCCCCGCGACAAATTCTTTAAAGCATCATCAAAAATAATACATCCTTATCTTCATTGCTTATGTTTTTTTCTCCTTTATAGTAATAAATTCTCATCTCTTTATATTTACTTCTAAAAAGGAATACCAGTCTGAAAAAGCTACCTCCATCACTTCATTTTGCAGCAACAGCAGGAAAGACAACTGCATTTTTCTCCCTGAAATTCGATCACTGAAACATTGTTTTCCCATACAACATAGGCATTAGCAATTTATGCATATCCGTTAGGTCAATAATGAACCTCTGTGGATTTTTATTAAAATATCACCTTCAGTGATTAATTCCTCTAAAGATCTGGATCTAATTGTATCAGCTATTAAACATATTTTATGTGGTCAGATGTCAGCTCTCTAATAGACACGTGCAATAACTCAGCTGTTCATTCTTAATAGATCTATTTTGACCTATCAGATAGAGAGCAGTTATCATATAGTAGGTCTTGAAATTTTATTTAAAATCAGATTCCAAATTCCCAAGCCAAAATGCATTTACGATAATCCCAGAAAACAATGCTTGGGAATGGAAATTCAGAAAGCAATTTACAGGTTTTAGCAGAGACAGTTTTGAAACTGACTGTTGGTTGTACTAGCTGCTTCAAATGAAGAGATGTGGATAATGGATCATGGAGCCTAGCGCTGAGTATTCTGCACTGAGCACTCCAAGTGTTGGGCCAGACCTGGTGTAAACTGAAATCAGTCCATTAACTCCCTCACCTCACTGTGCAAGCAACATGGGCATTCTTCTGTCTCATCCCTCCTAGAACATTTTTAACTTGAGGATCAGTGTGTTGTATTTCTAGAATCAAGCTGAGATATTCTCCTCTGGGCTGCAGCAGAACTAGGAAGTGAGTTTCAGAAAGCAGAAATTGTGACTCAGGTTTGTGGTAGTATTTGCTCAGGGAGTTGTGTGCACTTTCATTTACACAAGTTGTCTACAGTATAAAGCAAAGTAAAAATATTTGCTAAGGAAAATGTGGCTCTTTTTTTTTCTTCATTAATCCATATTCATTATATTTTCAGGAGGATACAGTGACATGCAAATGTGGCATAAGTTACTTCCTCACTTTCCATTCCCTCTGCTTGTTTTAATTAAGCAGATCTTGTTGTCCGTCTTACTGCAGCCACGTTTCCTGTCATGTCCAAGACAGTTTCTGTATGGAAAAAAGTAGAAAATTGTAGCAATTAAGATGTTCCTTAGACCTTCACAGAAGACCTTTTCATTCTCAATACCTTGCAGGGCACTGATCTTTTTTTAATCAAAAAAGCAGATAGGGAAGGATAGCGCAATCTAGCATTACAATTTTAAAATTTAGTGATGAGTAAGGACACAGGTATTGTAATAAATTTAGGTAAATGTGACAGTAAGAGAAGGGAGGACTGCTGATATGGTGACCTGGCTGAATTGCTTCTCAAAAGGTAGTTTAAAGATCACACAATCTTTTCCTTAGCCTTTTGATAAATGCAGATGGGAAAAACTCTCCTTCATCATTAGGTCATCAATGAAAATGGTCTGTGTCCTGTTTCTTTGCCATTGGTGGGGTATCCGCTGCCCAAAGGACATAATGAAGGGAACGAAGAATGCAGATATGAATGGCTGCCTTTTAACCACATCTCTATTTATCTTCAGATGCTTTCACAACAGTCTCTGGGATAAAGAACAGATCACCGTAAGGCAGAACTGACAGTGGCTCCAATGTACAGAACCAAACCAGGAGTAAGGAAGGTGCACATGTAACCACACTGCTTGTGTGTCAGGGCCTAGGGTGAGAACCAAGAAAACAAGATGTAAAGGGTGGTCAATTTGACTTTGCTCAGCTTTCAACCCTGGAACATAGGGGTGGTATGCAGGCAGAGCTCTGCGTCCTCTGTGGGGCAGTCTTTGAGATTTGGCCATCTCCTTTTGTATTCTGATCATGGAGCTGGCAGTGAAGAAGGTGTTTTATGCAGAGATGAGCTACTCTCAGGCATGTGAGACAAATTAACCATGATGCGCAGGACTGTCTGATTTTTTTATTATTTTTTTTTAGCTCTTCTTCCGCTCCTAACTCCTTTATTTCTGGTGAGTCTCTAGACCTGCTCTCTACATTGTGTCCTTGCCAATATGTCTCTTTCATCACTCTCCTTCCACTTTTCCTGGCTTAGCTCCACTAGGCTTTAATGTTCCACACTCATAACTAGCTGCACTGGTGAGTTATGGCTTCAGTGCTGCTGTGGGCATCAGACCTCTTTAAGTACCTATGAGACTATCAGGAAAGCTCATAAATGTCTTTCACAATGAATGTGTAAAGTAAGGGAAATATTAGAGGTTTGGAGGCTTTGTAACTTAAGGGAAGCCTTGGCTAGTTGAGCTGACTTCAGAAAGCAAACATAGAGGTGGGTACAAATAAAACCAGATCAGGAGCACTTTAAGTCATCAGTGTCTCTTAGGGATTGGCAGTCAGCAAGGTACTCTAGAATGACAACTTAGTATTTTTCAACATATCCTTTGGGTAGGTTCTAGTGGCATTCATGTGTTTGGCATCAAAAGACAATACTCCAGAAAGGTATTTGTAAGGATCTATCTACATCTCAGACTAGTGCAAGATCAAGTGTTAAATGTCATTAACCATGACAACATGGTATCTAGATTTTCAGCCCAAATTTCAGACTTTTTATAATATATGGTGTACATTCTGCTACATGTGGGCATCAGGAACCAAGGAGCCTGATAAATTGTTGTTGGGGCTCATTTTAAGAGTAGTGCCTGGCAATATAGCTTGGCAATTCTCATTAATAGGAATTTAGCAGATAAATCTCCCTGAATTACTTGTAGAAAATTTACCCTTAATGTGCCTTACATTTCAATAGGCTGAGCTGTGTTTTGAAATTACATTTGTGGAGGGTAATGTGATAGATATAATAACGAGGAATATGCAAAACCCAGTAGGATGCATATTTCTACATGACACTGGAGGTTTACAGTACTTTTAAATCAGAGCGTCCTAGAATACTATTAATGAAATCCCCTTTAACCTTAAGGGGTAATTTTTTCTAAGTGATCTGCAGGGGATTTGACTGTTAAATTTCCATTAACAGTAATGGGATTCACAATATTACAAAGCAAGTTCCCCGCTAGCTGTGCTGAAATTCTACCCCCTGTAGCAATTAATCATGCCTGTTGGGCTCCTTAATGGAAGTATGAAGCAGATTATCTGGCTAATCATGATATGTGATCAATTGACTCTCCTGCAATAATTGATTGCTGAGTAGTTATAACCAACTCAGCTTTAGGATTTTATAGATAAGTGGCAACAGACAGGGTGTCCCTTTCATGGTTGTAAATGCCAAGGCTTCTGCAGTTCACAGATACCACGTTAGAAGGATTGCAAGTTCTCCTTTTATTTTCTTGTATTACATCTCCTGGTGTAACGTTTGTCTGTATCCCTCTGACTTTCATCCCTCCTATCAGGTCCTGCAGGTCATCCCCAATGAGGAAAGAAAACTTCTTATGTCTTTAACAGGGTGTTGCTGGTGTCCTGCTGGGGTTCTGCATTTTTCTTTCTCCCTGAGCCAGGGTCTCCATGTTCCCTCACCTCCCTCTCTTCTGGGAATCTATATTTTCAAACTGCGTTGTGAAAATGGAAAATCTCATCTGAATGGTGTGGTCATGCTAGAATGTGTTTGTGGCAGCTGCCTTGGCTCTATCCTTTAATCTATTATTCTACTACCTGATAGCATAGAGTCATTTACCCCATTTTGTTTGCCCTGTTTTGTAAGGATCATTCTCTGATGTTGTAGGCTGGATGTAGCATGCCAAGGTCAAAGATAGTAAAAGGAAAAAACACGAAGTTAAACAAGGCTAGCATATCACATAGAGAATTCACTCCTCACTGTTGCTCTACTTGAATGGTTAAAGACTAGAGGCTATGGAACTTACTTTTACTTACTTTTTTTTTTTTTTTTTTAAATATGCCTGGATTAAATCTAAGCCACCTAGCCAATTGGTCTGGGGGGTCTTTTCTCACTGGCATTCTGTGAAGGCTTAACATATTACCGAAATGCAACCTTAGGCTGCAAACTCAACTCCTGAGGATAGTCTGCGGTGCATTAGAGTATTATGGTGAAAATACCAGGCAAACATGCAAATCCAGGAGTGCCATAGAAAAATCAATAGCATTTCTTCAGGCAGAATGCTGATTTGTAGCCACGCTGCATGGCTGTATCTTTTTCTTAATGAATTCTCCAGTGTGCTGAGGTGCACTAAACAACAGAGATAAATACCGTTGTGCAGAGGAGCGTAATACAGATTTATAGCCTTAACAGAATATGGAGTACAGATGTTTAGCATATAACCAAGATTGGTTTATGAGCTTTTCGCAAGCAGGGGTATCTGTATTCTAAGGATTGTTTTGTATGTTTTTTTTTGTTTGTTTTTTAATGGAACTTGAGATGAATAAAGCAATGGGAAACTTTTCTGTATACATCTTGGCACTATCCAAATGGCAGTGTCCTCTATGTACCCCACTACAAGTGATTCAGCTCTTCTTGAGAGCAGTCTGATGACATAGGGTGGGTGTTGAAAACGAAGTATCCTCAAGATCACCTGAGCAACTTTGAAGCAGAGATGTCATTGGAAACCAAAGACTCCTACAGGAGCCCTTAGGCAATTTTGAAAATCCCTCCCAGAATATGTATTAAGTTAGCCAGGCACCAATATATGAATAGCTTTTCATTGCCCTACTCTGTCATTTGACATGGAAACATTTAGTACCTTGATGGTTTTTCTATATATTCAAAAGCCTATTTCTGCAGAAATCCTGATTATATTTTTTTTTCTTTCTTACTGGGGAAAATAAAACAAACTGCTTCTATTATGCAATGTTTCCATGGGGAACCCTCCTAATGTACATAATATACAACAGCTGATGGCAAGAGATGATAAGTTGCTTATACCACTGGGAGCTCTGGAATGAGTGGTTTACAAAGCTGGGTAAGTAATGAAAGTCCATAAACAAGGCACTCTGCAGAGCAGCAGAGTGACAGAATTTTGGCTCCAAACTTGAGGCTCTTGGCTGGTATTGGAAATCCATATAACATCCTTCCCTCCTGGCATCTGCTACTTCGAGAAAGTTCAGTTCATTACAATAACAAATTTCAATTAAGCATGGTTGCAGTCCATGGCCTGTGCGAAGGATGGCCTTGCTATGGCATCTCATAACTAGGTCTCACTCTACTGGCTGCTACAGGACAAGGCCTCCATGGTCATTTATTACTCCCTGACTCAAGGCAGGGTATGTGTGCTGATTTGTAGTTAGCGCAGGTGATCTTTTTAGCCTTTCTGATCAATCCAACTTAATTAAAGGAGTAATTCTCTAGTTTTAGGGCCAATTTACCTTTCTAAGATGGTATGAATGTCTGCAGCTCAACTAATAATGAGGTAACATCTTAGAGCCAATTAACCGAAAATGAATCAGTAGAGCCCATTAGGCATGATAAAGTTCAATAAGAGGTAGAACAGGTGTATTTTTCCTCGTTAGAAACTCCCATGTTTTACGGAAAGTTAGAAAACTCACAGCAGCTTCTTACACAAGAATGTCAGGCTCTGCGCTCCTGAAAGCAGTCCGTCTCCTCTAGTTTCAGCCAGCATACTAATGGTTTTCTAAAGCTGAGCTGTACTTGTAAGGGGTTAGGGATTCAGAACAGCATATATGTCATATTTTTCTCAATGTTATTTTAGCAAATGTTCTTGCAGATCAGCCCTCATCTATGAAAAGATTCTATTAATAAAGCCAGCTGTGGAACAGGAAGACAGAATGGTGTTATTTGTAACTGCAAAATCCTTTCAAAGCACTATTCATCATCCAAATAATTTACTAAATGGTTTCTGAGAAGAACTGTTAATTAACTGGCAAGAATGAGCCACATTAACATTTGTTTATTGCACTGTCTTTTGGCCTTGGGGGGCGTGCACCAGAGGAGAAATTATATGAAGAACTGGGGGTAAATTTTAGCTGTCCCCTCCACGGGCAGAACACTGCAATTCATGCTGTGAAAGCTGGTTTGGACTAAGGCCAGATCTGAAGGTGCAGTGCAGTAGCTGCTGAGACTCAGTTCTGCCCTCCTGTCATCCCACTGATTCCCACTCGGCCTAGCAGAAAGCCCACTGGTACGGCCCCTCTCCCACAGCAGGAGCAGAGATGGGGCCCTGCTGTGCTGGCACATTGAGGCTGAACAAGTGGGCCTCTTCCTCACGTACCGGGAGCTACCTCCACTGTGGCTCTGGAAGTGAAGGTGTGTTAATTGTGGGCATCTAGTACTTCTGGCTTTGTTGGGCCTGCTGTGCAGGCTTGTTCCATCCAGTGGATGCCACCATGAAAGTAAGTGGGCTGTTCTTTACCATAACCACACAGGAACATTCCCTGGCAGAGAGATACAAATGAAATCAATAGGAGGATCCTTTCCTCAGATTTGTTGGTAGAGCTAGGTGTCTGGGCATGCTAGATCACGAGGGCGCCATCTTGGATATATAAACACAAATCCCTGAAGGCTTTAATATGGAGTTGGTATGTTTTTGTAGGGTTTTTCTTGCTGTTGTTTTTTCCTACTTAATTCTTAGCATTCTCCTATTTTACTCTATCTAGCTTTGTTTCTAATGTTTGAATTGTATCTGATATTTTTCTGCATCCTAGCAGCAAATGGTTCTTATAAAAGTAAACTGTTGGAGCTGCTGCTATTTTCACAGGAGGTGCAGGTAGAAAGTCTTCTGGCAAGGGCCCAGGCTGTTAGTACTTTTCTTACAGAGTGAATTTGCACAGAGGCTTGTTATTTATGGCTAAATTCCATGTTACCAGAACGTAACATAAAATCTGGAATTGCTGTGTAATGGGAGACGTAAGGACACAGAGCAGTGCTGGGTGACTATGGATGACTTCTGTTTTCATTTTACCTGATGCTATCACCGTAAGTGTCTTGGCTTGCACTGCATGTGGCTTGTGGTAGCTTTGGGAAAACACTCTTGATAGACCTGGGGTGTGATATTTCTGTATTTCTGCTATATCCCTTCCCTCCTGACATTTAAACCAACAGACCTGTATTTGGTAGTCCAATGTCAGTAACTCAACATCAGAAATGAGCATCTCAACAACCTCTCTTATAACAGAAATTCTCTTGCTCTCCAGACCTGAGTGACAGCATATCTGTCATCTCTCTTTAGATTGGTAGGTTTTCTTTTCTTCGGTACCAAGAGGTTCCAGTGAGAAACAGTTTAATAGTCATGTTTTAATTAGATATTTAATACTGTGCAAATCAATTTGACTGGAGGGAAGAAAACATTGTCAGTGTGATTAAATGTATGCATTTGTTTTTTCTTCTGAAATGGGATAGATTTGAAGCATCGATTCTTTCTACACTTTGGATTTTCTGAGTAGTGTATTTTAATAATCACTATAATAAAATAATAAAACCCACATTTTTTCCCCAGTCCTTCTCTCATTTGATTCATTCACATGTATCCATCTTTCTGCCACGTGTTGGCTTGTTTGTGCGGATCATTATGGTTTGTTTGTTCAGAGGTAATGTGATATTTATATCAGAGGAAACGCATTGGTGTCATAGGGATTTCTGTCTTACGTGCCACTTTGCCTATAACAAACATTATATGACCAGAGTAACTAACAGCAGCGTTCAGTGTTTGCTTTATGTGTTGGTTGATCCTGCATCACCAGGGTTTTGCTCCCACTGGTAAGACAGACAGCAAGGGAAGGTTGGAGGGACTTGGGTGCCCTTGCAAGGCAAGGCCTTGTTAGCCTGAAGCTACGTGAGTATATGGGATGAATGCAATTAAAGGCTGGAGTGAAAGGCTGTTAAGCCAGCATAAATGACCAAAAAATAATTACATAACGTTAGTAATCAGTCCCCAACCATTTACAAAATAATGTGCATGTAATGCAGCCAACATCTCAGCTACCTCTGCTTTCAAGCTTGAGGTAGGATCCTTTTTCAACCTGTTGGCAGGCACTGGCACATTCTCCCAACTCCGTTTCCTCTCTGGCAGAAGCAAAATACATCTCATCTCCCTGTAGTCTGTATCAACTGATGGCAGCAAGGTTGGAGATATATCTAAGAATATCATTTGGCACCAAGCATTGTGTATTTTTTTGTACCATATATATAAAGTCTTGATTTGTTCTTTCATCCAAATCATCAGTTGAACAAGATGAAGTAATTTGGTTTTCAGTGTTCCATTTGAAGCGAGGGAATAAAGAAGGAAAAAATATACCCTAGGATTATCTGAATACTTAACAAACAAACAAAAAACAAAACAGACAAAACAAAAAAACACCCTCAGCACACAGTGTCAGCCTTTGTTACAGTAATTCAGCCAGTTTAGAGAGGGTTAGTAAGGCCATGCATGAGCTTGAACAGGCTGTTCAGAACAGGGACAGTAGTATGTAATATAAACCCTGGGCTCACTCCACTGAATTTTTTCGCATAAAGTCATTAGATGGTTTCTCTCAGCATGTGCGATGCGATCTATGCTGTTCTTTTTCATAGAAGTAAAAAAAGTTAATTGAATATTTCAGATCTGTGAACAGAGCTCGTAATCGTGAGGCTTACACTTTGTTGTGTGGAAATGGGGGAAAACAGCTATGATGAGCTGGATGATGAGCTAATTAAATAGATCTATGACATTTGTTTTGATAATGAGATCTAAATCAGAAACATAATGGTGTGTTAGTTTACAGGTTAATTTTTCATTAACACATTATAAATAATTCTTATAAGCAGGTGTCATGGGCAATAATTCCAGCCTAGTTGGTCTGGTCAGGTGCACAAGCTGCATTTGGGACATCTAGGCAGCAATGGTTGGTGCTGCAATCTTGTTAGCTGAGTTGTGTGTATTTGGTTGTTTGCTGTGTTTTGTTTTTTTCAATTTTTTATTTTTTTTTTAACAAATCCTGCATGGGATTGAGTAGGCTCGCAAAGTGTAAAAGAGTTTTATATGCATTTGTCCTAAGTGTCCTTAGTGAAGTTGTTTTCCTTCTTGTCTTTTGTCTCAACACATTTACCAACTCCGGTTTTAGGTTGCTTTTCCAACCATCATAAATGCATTTCACTGTTCAGTGTTTCACTTTAGTGTTTCAAAAAGGTAGCAGCAAACTACTTACTTGTGTCAACACTAAAGACTAAATCACTCCTCTCAGTTACATGTCTGTGACAGATTTCAAAGTGTTTTCAGAATTTGACACATCTCTTCAGAAGAAGACGTCGAAGGAACTAATGTCTTGCTGATTTGACTGAGTGAATCAATTCAAAGTGTGAAGCTAGCATATATGTGCAAAGTGGCCCTAGGTTGCTAAACCAAGATTGTCTATATAAAGCCACTTTTCACCTGAGTTAGAAGTTTCATAGTTGTCTAATGTTTATTTAATTGCATATATTCACTTTGATATCTTTTAATTAAATCAATCTTAATCATCCCTGTTCTGGCAAGCCCTAAAATATCTGTCTCAAAAGGAAAAGTATTAGGTAGGGTCCTTTGCCACTGAAATCCTTAAGTGGATTTTCTGTTGTGCTAGGGCCGTGTGCTGGGCTGGTAGGAGCGAGTTAGGTTCAGTTCCTTTGTCCATGGACAAACTCATGTACCAGACATCACCAGGACATCTGAGAGCTCCAGAGTATTGATCTGGTAGGGAAGAACAAGACAGCATTTCCAGAATGAAGAATTTACATGACAAAGGCTGTCTACCTCTAAAAGCTATTGCAAAACACGTGCAGTGGCTAATCAGATTATCATGGCTGAAGCAGCACCATGAGGTTCTGCCCCAGCTCATTCTTTCTTGGGATTAAGTGCACGTAGTCTCCTCCATAGATCACTTGTCAAACTGGCAAGAGAGGCAAAGGAATTAGAAAAGGAGGGTGGGAATATCACCTGCCAAAGGTCATGCAGAAGGCAATAGAGATGGAGCTGGGATGGTCAGAGAGCCCAGGCTTTCTGGACATCCCATGCAGTCACACTGGTCCCAGTCTTGGTTTGTGGCTGTCAAACATAAAATCGCTGAGGTGAGGCATATACACGATCCACATGAGGACACAAATAAATCCAAGATGTATTTTGCCTTCAGGGTTTTGCAGACCTAAAAATGTTATTGTCATCTCTTTCTCCCCGATGTCCGTCGTTGTTTATTCTCATTCTGCATTTTGGCAACTTCAGTCTTCCTGAAGAACTTCCAAGCATATGGGAAAGTAAGAAATATGATAGCCTAACCTCTGGAGACAAGCTTCTATCTAGCATGAGAATCAGCTCGAAGTTCTGGCCTATCAATTTTATTCTTGCCAGTAGAACTGCGAACCCTCAGCTGAAGATGGACCAAAAAAACCCATAACATTTGGACTTGTGAAAAATGACCTCTGCTTTACAGTGGTGACACAAAACTGAGTACTGATTTATCAGCACATTCATCACTAGATTTAGTGCAGTTCCTCAAGCTAACTTTGTTGTTGTTTAAAAAAAAAAAATCAGTGTGAGTTTTGTGCTAATATTTTTTGCATGCACCTCAACTATCCCTTTGTGCAAGTTACTACACATCATTCCCATTAGGTTTTTATTTATCTTCCCTGTGTAAATCTGCTGATATTGCATCTTCTTTATTCCCGAGATGTCCTAAAGCTGTGTTATGGCCAGTGATAAAGAGGTTATATCTGATTCTCAGTTGAGAGATCTGCATGGTTTCCTTGAAATCAATAATGAGATACCACTACATACTAGCTCAAGGTGTACACCAGGAAGCTGTGGTGGGTCCAGATTCATGTTAGGCTTAAATTTTATTTATTCTTCAAATTTGTTAAAAAGCCTTGTGTCAGATGTTTCTGCCTTAGCAAGTTGAAAGCTGTTGATGTTTTTCCAGGCATGGGCCTTTTAGAACTGTAATCCTGAAGAAAGCTGAAAGGTGCCAGACTAACTATTTCTGTATTCATGTACCAGTGAATCATAACGGCTTGAATTTAGCGCTGGGTTTTCAGACAGCTTGGAAATGCCTCATGCCTTTGGAACTCATGCTTCATGCATGTGCTTCTCCTCCACTTGCTCAGAGGACAAGCCTCTCTAGTTTGCACCCTGTGCCCATTGAGATGAGAAGTAGGGCTGTATAATATTTATTTTTGCTCCTATCTGCCTGCTGAGATTGCCCTAATGGCATCTTCCTTGTTGCTGACTTGAGGTTTTATTTTCAAATTGAACCTCCTTTCCAGAGTCAGAAGGAAGAAGGAGCAGAAGGAGCAGGCTTGTTGATTCTGCTTTGTTTCATGGTCTAGTAACAGTAGTATGGGACCATGCAGACACAATTAAAACTATGGCAATTAGAAAAATTTATATTAAAGTAGATATTGAAGAGGAATCGAAAAAGCAAGGAAAGAGGAGTTGGTATTTGGGGACTGAGAATCCACTTCAAAGTAAAATGACTTCAGGAGCCACAACACTTTTTTTTTTTTTTCTTTCTTTCTGTCTCTGCGTTATCCTTCTGCCTTTTGGAACATCCTCGAGCATTACAGTGGCTGAAACTGCTGGAGGGGAACAGCATGAAAAAAATAGAAAAATAAGCGCTTTATAAGAAGTGGGGGCTAATACCAAGAGGCGTCTTGACAACAAACAAATGACAAATCCCTCATACAAAAGAGAGGTACTCAAATAAGGCAGTATGCCTGCATGACACCAAATCCTGCTGAACAAAGCTTCTCTTGTAAGCCCTGCCCACTTGCTTGCAGTAGATAAATACTATTAAACCTTTCCAAAGAAGCTTAAAAAAAAATAAAAACCTTACAATCTTGGCTCCCTGCCCTGTTGAATACCCAAGACATATTTTGACAGGCAGCCAGTAGAGACAATTCAGAAGAAAAGTAAAGGCCAGGTCCTCTGATAACATAGATCCGTCTGGCTTGATTGCTAGCCCAAAAAATCAACTGGAGTGGAAACAGTCATTTTATTAATATGTTAGGTGCCGTCTTGGCCTGCGTTTTAGTGCCTCTCCCTTTCTCTCCTCCTTCCCAAGTCCATGTACAGTCAGACACATCTGTTTATTTATAATACTAAACACATATTTAATTTAAGGGAATATCAATAAAGAGGGTGAGATTTTTCCAGATGACACTCAGTGACCTGGAAGTCCAAACCCCTTTGAATTTCTGCTTGGAAATTTTACTGCTAGAAATTTGGCTGAAGTTCTGCCACATCCTCCCTGCATGGGGTTTGCAGGACTGTAGCATGTCTCAAGCTTGATTTCATATTTCTCTTGTTGCTTTTGGTGAGGTTTGTTCGAATGGAATTATCTGGAAGCCAGCAATGTGACACTTCCCCTCAAACAAAAACTTTGTGGAAGGATGCTGAGATATACTCTAAAATTATACACACCTTTATGGAATTTTAATATGTTGTTTCCAAATACGTATATATTTTTGATACTAGTCTAAAATGAATGACAGAAAAAGCATACTCCCAAAATGAAATGGTCTGTCACAGACATGCGACCTGCTTGCCCTTTCAGTTTTGTGAACAGTTATTGACACACTGTTTGGAGTGGAAATTGTAGTAGAAAGAAAATTATTAAAAATAATAATCCTTTGTATTAAATCTCTATCTAGAGTCTCAGGGTAGAAGATAACAGTGCTTTGTGTGTAGACTGGTAGTTCTTTAAATGGATGAGAGAAGCTTTGGAAAGCACACCAACCGTATTGCCTAGATGTCAGCCAGATGCTCGAGGAGACCGAAGATTTGCTGAATCTTTGGTGCTTTGCCATCAGCTCAACTTAGAGTGAGTCAAATTCAGTCTTCAGAGATAACTTCAATGGTGTTTTAAATTTAAATCCCATGCAATCATACAAACAAAAAGACAAGTAGGTCTTATTGTGTTTGGGAGGATAAATGAGATTTTTTTTTTTTAAAAAAAAAAAAAAAGGTAATTTGAAATTCCTCACATCAAAATTCAGGCCCCAGTTCAGCAGTGTCCTGGAGTACCTCCTTACTGTGAAACACTTAAGTCCCCTTGATGTCAACAGGAATTGAGTGTCTGGTTAAAATTAAGCACACGCTTAAGGGCTTTGCTGCATGGAGATGAATGCAGGCATGCTGTGAAGCATCCTGTCTTAGCTTGCAGAATGAATGCCTAAAAAGAAATAGCAAGTGACATGTTTGAAAAATGTTGTGGCGCTATTCTGCACAAAGACACAACAAAGCAGTTTGTGAGAAAACAGCAGGGAAGTGTTCTAACCAACATGGTCCTCCACTGAAGCTGAAGGACGCGGCAACTAGGAAGGGATAAAAATAAGGAAGGGGACCTTAACTGGGGGGAGGAATAAATATCAAACCCATTCTTCAAATTAGGTGGTAGAATTGAATAGGAGCATCAGCTCCAGTGCTGTCTATTTGCTTCGATAAATATTGAGCATTCAGGGAAGGTCCTCACTTTGTTTCATTTATTTTCTCCGTTGCCTGTGAAGGCAGTGAGTGAGTACTTGAAAGCAGGCGCTGTTTTTCTTGTGGTGTGTTTGCAGTGCAATGATGCCCTCATGTGATGCTGTTCCGCCAGGAGTGATGGTGTAAACAGCCATGCATCTCTGAGAAGCAGAATGGTTGGAGCCTGTGTTCCTCAAGGTGAATCTAATCATGAAACGTTGTCTCTGGAGATGCAAGGGCCCTGTCCAAACACTGCTGGGCCTTGTTATGCTGGGTGGGTCATGCCATCTGTCCTCGGACTTAGTGGTGCTGGCTTTCTTGAGCAGTTCACCTGAGATCAGGAAGGTCACAGTCATTTTAAGGACCAGATTCACCAGAGATATTTCCTTACCTTAGAGAAATGTGCCTGAGAAATAGGGTTATTAATATTTGAGACTCGTATCTTACTGTTCGGTGGTTCCAGCAGAGTAAGGAGGATGCTGACAAGTCAGTCAGATCTGTCCTCTGAAGAACTACACAACAGCTGGATTTTTTTTTTTTTCAAATGCAACATTATCCTTCAGTACAGATGGGCTGAGAAGGGATATGTTTTGATTTCTGTCAGGCAAAACTCTGTCAGTTTGGGGCACTTATCTCCGAGTAGTATTTTTGTGCTATGTTCTTTAAAAGATGAGGCTCTTCTCTGAGGCATTGAAATACTTCACCAACATTGCTACAGCCGCTCCCTGTGGAGTTTGTCACTCTCCTCTTTTGAAGTGTTCTGCAGGTTATATCAGAACAATAAGAAATTTGTTTTGTTCCTAGGTGTTTGAGCCACAATTATTCTTCTAAATTGCTGTGTGTTGTCTTCACTCTGCACTAGGCAGAGTCAGGAGACTGTCTACCCATCCGCATTATTTATGTCTACGTTTGCATTGTAATGCCATGCGTATGCCGAGATGTGTGACTGGATAAAAAAGGGAAGGTATCTGCCGGGATCTCTGTTTCGTAAGTAGCAGGTACAAAGGTGTGTGGGTCCATGACTGGATTTCCATGGAAATAGCAGTAGTAAAATAGATAGAGAATCATGCACTTGATAGAGGAAGCCACAGAAAGAATGTTTTATTAATTGACATACGTACATACATACAAGAAGTAGGAAACAGAAAAAGTAATAATTTTATGAGTTCAGAGACCTTTCTTCCAATTATTTTCTCTCTAAACCATCATGGTTACAGCATCACTGTGGCATAATTTTATAGCAGGGTTGGCACTTGATTTATATCATTCAGCTAAGGAAAATGAAAGAGACATTTTATATGAAATTCTACAGCCTAGGTCTGCTTCTAAAGAGAGTAGGTGGAAATATCAGATCTCATCTTCCTGAACCCATTTCATAGTTATTTGGGTTTTGAAGAACAGCTTGTAGGAACACCAGTACCATGGTGTGGTATAACTGGACGGGATTGCCAGAAGAGAAGGTGCTTGGCAAGAAGTGTCTGTAGGTTTGAGCAGGCTGTCACAGCACCAAGCAGTGACACGTGGCCTGATGTCCAACGCTGTCGTCTCCTCCAATTCCACTCAACAGGCTTCCTATCCACCACCCATCAATGTCAAACATCTGTTTGGCAGCAATGTGATTGCCACGTTGAAATTGTAAAGCTTTCAGAAAAAGAGAGAGAGAGAGCAGGGTCATGTAAGTACTCCATCCTTGGTACTTTTTGATCCTCAGTTTAAAATTTCATAACTGACAAATGATGATACAATATCAGCAAATACAATACATTTTTTTAGAAGAGCTTTTATCATTTTAAAACCACAATGTTTCCCTCTTCCCCCTGCCCCCCCACCCCCTTTTCTTTCACTTTCAGGAATTAGATGCTTTATGTTTATAGATTCAGCTTCTGTGTTTCAGCTGATGAAAATGTATTCTGTTTCTTTCCATCTGAGTGCAATAGTGCCTGCAAGTGTGCCAGTACTGCTTATAACTTCAGTAATGGGACAGCCAAGCACTTCCAGTACTTCTGTGTTTGCAGTTATGTTTTCTCACACCAACAGATGGGCCAGCATAACACAGCTTAGAGCAAGCTGTTGCCCAGGGGACCACCTAGCAGCTGGGGAGCCGAATGGCTTCCTTCTTTCCAGGGTTGCAAAGAGGCAAGAGAAGCTGGTGACTAAATGCCTTCCCCAAACTTCAGTGAATCTCCTCCTTTGTACCTACTTTAGAGTGAAATTCTGCTCTCCTAGAACTCGGTGCCACTTTTCATTTTGTTATAGGAAGCACTGAGAAAGCCGGGCTGTGGAGCTGCAATACCCAAGGGGGAATGATCCTAACCTGGTGCAGGCGAGGCCTGTTTTGTGGCTGCGGATGGCTGAATATGGTGCAAGCCATAAAAGCTGTAATGTTCACTGCAGATAAACAGTTTAAATTGCAGTCCTTGAAGATCAGAGACTTAGAGAAATACAATATAATTCGTTCTTGGTGTAGGTGTCATCCATTGCTGACAGAAAATACCGGTTTGTCCTAATATGTGTTTTGTTCAAACTGCTAGGAGTAGTAACCATTTCTTAGAATGGCACCTCAGTTAAGGCAGAATTATGTTTAATGGCATGTGCCCTTACACTTGTGATGTTCCATCTGATGAAAGGCAGTGGTTACCCTATGACGTGCTGCTGCAAAGCAAGTGTGCGGAAGTAAAAAGTGAGGCACTCCCCCCCCCCTTGGCCATCAAGTTCTTGCTATTCTAAGCTGGGGGATAACTGGCTGAAAAGAAATACATTCGCTGACCCTCTCTCTTTAAGGTGTCCGTTGGTACCTTATTGCCAACCATATTGGCAGTCTTCAAACTGAGGCACCCCAATAATCAGTGGTATAGCACGGTGTCTAATAGGATATCTAAAATTGACTTGTAAGCTGAGCCTTCCTTGTTGGAATGGCCTTGTTCTTACTGTTCAGCTGTGTGAAGTTAAAACGTCAGAGATAGTTTACATGCCTGCAATGCAAATAAGCATAATTTTATACATTAGAAGTGATGTCATAGTAATCCTAATTATTGAGTTAGTGGTGTGTGTGTTTTTTTGTTGTTGTTTTTGTTTTTTTAATGGTAAGGAAAGATGAAGAGATTTCTTAAAATACTTGTTCTTCTTGTTCTTAAAATACTTGTTCAGTGCCCGCAGGCTTGGGAGCTTCTGGGGAGTGTCTTGGATCCACCCAGAGATGGAACTGATTCCATCCTAACGCTGCACCTGTCTGTGACCTTATTTCAGACCGTCCTCCTGCTAGTGTGTTCTAGGTGTCCCTGCTTGAGCCAGGGGCTTGCACTAGATATCTCCAGAGGTTGCTTCCAACCTTAACCATTCCATGACCTTCCTTAGTCTGAGTTAGCATTGTATTCTGCCTACTTATCTGAAAGCAGATCGTCAGTATTTAAAAAATAAATAAAAAAATCTATGCTGTGAAGAAAAAAAAAGTATTCAATTTCTACATATCTTTTTCAGCTTCTGAACTAGTTTTATTATCAGCCTTTTACATATAAGTGGGGTAGCTTTTTCAAATACTCTGCCTTTGGTAGAACAAAGGATTCAAGCAAGATCTCCTTCATCTCCTTCTCAGACTTATAAGAATGCCCTACCGACAAGGTTATACTGTCTTCTTACATATGTATATTATGCATAGTTAATACCCATGAAATCGGTACCTGAATTTTCTACCGTCTCTTTATCATCCTGTGACATGTTTTTTCAGCTTCTTGCTTTAGAAAACACATTTTATTTTGACTTCTTTCATAGTTTCTACTAGAAGTAGTCACAGTTTGATATTTAATGTTTGCAGTGCTTTTGACACAGTCTAAGGCATGAATATCTGAAAACAGCTCTCCTTTGTATATATTGTCGGCAGTTTTATGTAATTTCTTTTGCTGAGCAAGGGAATTTATTCAGAATGTAAAATGACTGTAAATTCTTTTTTTAAAAAAAGCACTTCTTTTGTAGTAACTTGTGAAAGTTGTGAAATATTAGAGAAGTACAACAAGACAGGTTTTTTTGCTTTTGTCGATTAGTACATTTTTTGCTAACTTAGCCTACTTTTGCTAAGCTCAGCAGTTCAGACAAAATTGTTCATAACATATCA
Organism: Cygnus atratus; assembly: GCF_013377495.2. Classification (NCBI taxonomy): domain Eukaryota; kingdom Metazoa; phylum Chordata; class Aves; order Anseriformes; family Anatidae; genus Cygnus; species Cygnus atratus. Next base: position 8,844,224 of record NC_066378.1, read on the forward strand.
CATTTATTAAATGCTGTTGCTTTGATTCTTACCCCTCCCCACCCCCTCCAGACAGATTCAGAATGTCCTTCACTGATTAAATACCATCTCTAAATAACAAATAAATGATGTTATCTGGTTAATCTGTAAAGGACTTAAAATTCATCAAAACAAAAGATGAAGACTTACTCTTCATTTGAAATTGTGTAATCACAGTTATGTTGAATTGTGTTTTGATTAAGTAGAAGATGATTACAGAGATCCATCACTCAGAGATGCAATAGCATCCAGGGCAAGCACAGACTTAATTCCATCTGAATGCAACAAAGGTTTTTGAGCAATTTTTGAGTTCCTGCCTACGTAATGAGAAAAGCTTAAAAAAAAAAAAAAGTATGTGTTTAAAGTTGTTAGAGATTACTGCTTTGAAGGAGAAATCATAGTCCCTGTGCTATTGGAAGAACCAGGCAGGTAGACTAGTATTTTCTGTGGAGATAAACTACCCATTTTGGTCATAGGCTTATGGCTTACTCATCTAACTTGTCATGCCACAATCATAATTAGTATGATTTTCCACACTGGATGTTCATGATAAATAAGCACAGTAGCCATGGAATGAGTAGAAGTAGATTATCCATTGCAAGTGCAGTTCTCCATGGGTATGAAGGCTGTGCAGCAGCTCACCTGTATTTTTCTTCATTTTTCTTGTATAACTGGAGAAAGGGGTGATGGAGTAGGATGTGGACAGGAGGGGAAATGTGGATATTTTGTTACCAGAGTATAAAACATAGAAAACTTGTGATTCGCAGCTGGGACCAAGTATCTCAGGGACACAGAAATGCAATGGGTTCCTTCCAGCCATGGTATCCAGAGCCAGAGTGGAGAACAAGGGCTGATATCTTACACTTCGTTTTAGGTAAAGTATTACATGATCTGCTGTTTGTATTTGTCTTATGAAGCTGGTCAGAAGTTTGGGTTGAGGCATTTTTCAATCCAAAATGAGGTCACTTGAAAGTCCCTCCTTCTAGGCAGTCATTATGTCAATGAGGGCTTTTTTTTTTTTTTTTTTTTTTCAGAGCAAGTCATGTGGCTTTTCTTTTTAATTTGGCTGGAAACAGAAGTGCTGAGGTACTAACAGGCCTACTCTTGTTCTTACCCTTGCCATCAGAGTGGTTCCAAAGAGTGTTTATCAATATGGTGATACATTCTACATTCTACAATTCAACTTCTCCATAAGAAAGAAAAAAAAAAGTATCATTTTGAAGTGCATTTTATTTAAGAGAAGTTTAAAGTTTAGTAATCTGAAGCTTCTCACTAAAAAGCTGAGGACATCATCTAAACTACTATAAAAGGTCGTTAAGACAAGCTGCAGAAATATGCCATTAGTTTTGTCAGCATCAGGCTCGTTTTCGCATATGCTGAAAATGCAGGCTTTGTGGATCTGGCTGTGATAACAAATCAGGTGAGAGAAGAGGAGCACCACTTTTTAACACACAAAAGCCGTTATTGCAGCTAGCTGCTGCCTTTAGGCTTGTATGGTTTCAGACTAACTTCACTCAAGTCAATGACTTTATTGTAAATTTACAGCAGCCAAGCTGAAAGTACAATTTAGCCTTTTGTTGTATGAAAAGTATCAGAGGAAAAGAGTAAAGGAAATAGGGGATTTAGACTGTATGCCAATGATGCTTTGTAGGGCACACTTTCTACAAAGCATCAAAAGTGGCGTGTTAAGCACTTAGGCAACTTTAAATGTAGAGAGGCGTTGATGATTGAAGCATGCACATTTTCGCAGGCGAGGAAGCTTTTTACTCTCTGTGACTCTTGAAGTTCTCTTGGAAACATTCTTACGGTTCTGTGAAAAGAGACAAATTGTTACAGCGCATCAAACTAGGTGCATAATGGAAAATTTGACTTGCACAGAAGATTTGTATAAGTCACTTAAGGCTGAGGTACTTGTGTGTTATTGGGCTTTCAGATGTGAGAATAACCCTCAGAAGTCAGTGCTACTGTTGTGACCCATCCTTTTTTCATTCACATAAACCATTTCCTTCCTTACCTTTCTAGTTAAAGCGTATTATAATTATTTGATTAGATCTGTTACAAAGTGCTCAGAGGAGTGAAAGGACAGCAAGTTCTCCAAACCGAAGTTACATTTCTCAAGAATGCTGATTTCCTCTTGGGGGTGGGTTACAGTACTTTCAGTTACAATGAAATCCAACGATTTCCATATTTTTAGAAGTCAACATCTGAGTGCTCCAGAAAGTTCTTGCAAAGTGATCTCTAGTTTTCACAAATCAGCATTTTGAGGCTTCAGCTGAACTAAAAGGGCGAGAGACTGTTTCTGTGCTTTTTCCAGCCTCACTCTTCTGATGAAGAGCAGTCTTTGGAAAGTTTATGCAAACCATCAGTTGGACAGTTACAGGAGCTCTGCTTGCCTCTTGACTCTTGTTCAATGTGTTATGTCTGTCGTGAAAAGGATTAGTAATTCTTCATCGACAGTTGTTGGCTACAGCTTTGCCAAATGTGGCTGGGCAACCAGATTGTGTTGGCTGGTTTTGCAGGATCTCTGATCTCCACCCTAATTATCAGCACTTACCTGAGGCTGCTGCTCACAGGCATGGAGCTTTTGCCCCTCAATCATCTTTGGCCTGACCTCGTTACCAAGAGGCACTGCTTTGAACTGTGCCACTTTATTAAGGAAGTTTATTAGGTATTAAATTGTTTTATTGGTTATTAAATTGGTGTAGAGAGTTACATTCTAGGCTACTGTAGCTATAAAGACTTCAGTGGCGATTCATGGAAAATTAGAGGCAGCAAGACTTCCTAGGTAATCAGAGGAAGGAAAACCCACCCACGTTGTATGTACTGCCTGAGGTAATGATTGCTAATGAGATAAGTGAGATAAGTTCTGTTATGAAAATTGCATAAGTAGGTCTGATAACAGGTTCTTCAGCAGGTCTTCTCATGGGTGTTTTCAGAAGCATGCTTACTTCTTTGACTTGGTGTTAAAAAGGTGATTTTAACTCCTGTTAACACTGCAGAGCCACAAGTGAGGAAGAGCTACAGCCTAACTGGGTCAAGGTATTGACAACGAATTGTTAACAAGTCAAACACCTATGAGGCGCTTAAATAGACCCTTAATTTTAGGTGTGTGAATGGTCAGTGGAATGACACAAAGTCATTGCTTCTGAGGTGTTGTCACATAGCATGGTCAGTTCTGGTCCTGGTGCCTATTTAGTTGGAGCTGTTGCTTACTGCCTACTCTCGAGATTATTAATATAAACCCATGACTGTACCATTCTCAAGTGCATTAATTCTGCTAGATAACTTGTGGTTTACTGCATATCCTTAGTGATGACAAGCAGAGGAAGGTGTTTGCTGTTATCTTGGACTACCAGAAAGCGATGCACTATGCATTCAATATTTTTCCCCTGGTGAAGGAGTTATTAATCTCTGTATCTCCTCTCCTGTAGCTGTAAGAATAGCAGCCTGAGAAATCTAAGGAAAGAAATACAGTTTGAGGAAATTCTAATTCTGCATCAAAGGGTCATTGGGCTGGAGTTATCCCGGTGTGGGAAGCTTGCACAATAGTTCTTTAATATATAAAAATTATATGTAATTTATAAAAAAATGAAAAAGAAGAGATTGCTCATTGTTTGAGTTTCTGTTGAGCCCTGGTATTTTCTTGCTTCACAATATTTTGTAAACTTGATATGTGAAGTTAAATCCCTGGCTTCTTCAATTAAACTGGCTAATGGATGGTCAAGATCCTTACCCAGGAACTTACACAGATAGTCCCTCTGTATGAGTTTTTTTGGTAGGTTTAAAAGGATGCCTAGCCTCGCTACAAAAAGCTTATGGTAATACTGAGTTTGCCACAGTAAACCAGTAAGCTGTCCAATGGCAAATTATCTTTTTTCTTTAAAAAACAACAAAACCTATTTATTCTTAAGTCAGAATTTCTCCAGCATTAGCTCCCAATTATTAGAATTAATTATGTCTTTTTCTCCTGTGTTGAAGTGCTAGTATCAGGGACTTCTTCCCATGTAGCTTGTTAAATATTTCTACCAAAACCATCTCTTGGACTTCTCTCGGAAAATAGATTTGGCTTCTTAAATCTCACTGCATGGAGTACTGTTAGATTTTTAAAAGCATGCTTATGCTATTTAGAAGGAGCGCTAGGCAAATACAGTTAATTTTTCAGCAGAAGACGAGTACGTTTTCTTGGTCCACTGGCCCCAAGCTCATTCCACTTGCAGTTTCAGTACTTTGACAAGTGCAGATATGGAACAGGCTTGCCTACAGAGTTTTTTAGTGATCTCTGGCTACCTCCTTTAGCCGCTTGGCTCAGTTATGTCACCTGGCTATGCGCATGAATGCAGGCGGACATTGAATACATATGACATATTCTCTCAAGGGTGCTACCGATGGTGCTACTGAGCCCTCCCCAAGGACTTCACATTGCATTTTGACATGAATCGTTGCAGATACTGGGAGACAGTATTCAGGCATCTTTAACAACAGTGTCTCTGTATTCTCATCACTTGTGTGTATATGTCAACATGTGAATGTATTAGCCTTTTTCCTGGGGACTATCGCTAATCGCTCACTCTCATCAGGAAGGAGGATCCCAGTTAAACTCCACATTTTAATTCCCTGTATTTGGCTTCTGCTCTACAGCAAATGGGAGGAAATATTTCTTTCTGCCCATGCCTATCTTTCAGAGAATCTCTAAAATGCGCCAGAAACTTTAACCTGTACATGTAGCACCTGGATGTGACTGAAACTTCCACAACTGCTGTCACATTAACATCTACAGTAATCCTCATTTTAAAAATTGTAACTTGCAATTTAACGCGTCCATGCCAACGTAAATTAGTCAGGCATTCTGTTTCCAGCAAAGCTAGGTAAGAATATATTGCCTTCTCTTTGTCTTCATCCTGAAGCAGATTATCGTTCCATTAAACCTCAGCTGCATACTTCGTCTTCCCAAATCTGTCAAAATGATACGGGATTGTATTTAAAGTGTTTAAACTAGACTGTATTATTTTGAATCATCATTTACCCAGATTACAGAGTGTTTACATCACCAGCTCAAGGAGCAGGATTCTTTTGGGGATGGGGGAAAGGAGATGATTGGAAACACCAGGACTGACACAAACACCTCTGGGGTAAGCTCTTCACTTTGCCCAGTCCAGTCAAACCATGTAACCTGCAGCTTTTAGCCTCAGCGGTGTGACACAAGCAGCCACCAAGCCCTTTCCTCTGTAATGACACAGGGTACTCAACTCATTTTTTGTTCTAAATGCAGTGTCCTTCGTGTAAGAATGGAATTGCTTGGCATAGTTCAGCTGTAGGGCAGAGGCTGTGACCGCTTTGGGATGGCAGAAGGCGTCAGTGACAGGAGAAATGGGAAAAATAAATAGTTGCTGCCATCACCTGACAAAGCAGGTGATAAGGCTGGAATTCGTCTGAAAATGCAAGTGGTGGAAGCAGCAGAGCTTGTAAATATTGACACAGGGCAACAAGGCAGGATTTTGATACACTGGACACTGTAGTTAGAGCTAGCAAAGAAATCCCTGAGGGCCTTGACTGTGGTTATTGCTTTTGTCTTATTTCATCTCTGTAAAGGTATTACCCTGCTTGTGACAGCCTGGCTCTAAGAGAAGATGGAAAGAGATTATTTAGAGGCAACAGGACAGACAAGTGGATTGTATTCCGTGTTGCTCACAGCAAAGATGCTCCAGGGCAAAATTAAATGAACTGAAAGTCCAGAAAAGTGGCTCCATAAAAATGATGCAGAGCTATATGTTTTTTTCAAATTTTCTTGTAGATGATAGGCAAAGCAATGCAGCCCATGTAATTGTTTTTTATCATCTATCCCACTTTACCAGAAAAGGTTTTTTAACAGAGAATTGCCTTTAGCTTGAAAAGGAATAGTAGGAAAGACTCTTGATGATTTCTTCGACAGCCCAAATTGTTTACAACAAAGGCTCCACAAATAAATAGTCAAATAAAACCCAGAGCTCGGTAAATGAAGAGCACTTGTGACCCAGCAGGGATAAAACGCATTAGCTGTGTGATGAAAGAATTACTTAAACCTGTGGCACTGTCCCTTTCAGTTCTTGGAAATTCAAAATTTAATGAAGCAAAGTACTATTTAATGACTACTACCATTCTCCATAAATAAATAAATAAATAAATAGAAATCAAACTGGAGTAACAGACGAGTTGGTTTTATATATTCATTTTAGCCAAGCTGTAGCTGAAGTGTACATTTTGGAGTAAAACCATAGCAGCTGTCTGGGAACATAAACTGCTGGAGGTTATTAAGTAAACTTTTGTATTTATTCTAATGCAATACTTTCCTGGTCACACCTGCCATCCTTTTGAGGTCAGTTTTGTGCTAATGCCCGTATTTTGTGACTATGCTATATAAAACTATCTCTGGCTTGTTCTGTTAGACACGAGTCAAGGGGTGCCATGCGTGTGAGCGTGTATTTGCTCTGTAATCCCGTTCTGCATCTAGCTGTACGTGGAATGCAGGGGTATGAACTCTCTGCTGAGCCAGGGAAGGGAAAGTAAGGGTTGGACTGAGGCGAAGGGCTGAGCTTGCTGTATGAACCAGTTGTCTAAGCATGCCCTGAAACCCTCATCCCTCTCCTGTGCAAGACAGATGTCCAAACTCTTCTAATCTTTTCCATACCAAGAGGCTCACAGAGGCAATGGATTTTGGTAAGAACAGTCATCAGAGGTGACATGAAAAACATCCCCTTCTATCTCCTAGAATATTAAATTGGGCTGCTGTTCTCCCTGCTCACAGTGGGTGTGTGCAAATCACCTCCAGGTGTCAGGATGAAAGTCCTCACATAAAAGTAAGGAACACTGATCCAAAGCATTTCTGACTTCTGTTGGGCTATGTCTTACAGCTGTCTCCAAGAGCAGAGACAGAGCTGCTGCTGATTCCCAGTGGGATAACGTCACTGTGTGGTCCAGCGTGAGGCTGTCCAACAGAGGGAAGTAGAACAGGAGATTAATTTAGGTAAAATTCTTTTAGCTGAAGATTACCTTTCTGTTTGGCTTAGCAAAAGTGCTAAATCCAAGGTGAAGAACATGGACTTGGTTCAAAGCATGGGGCTTTCTTCTACATCATTTATTTTCAAGACTGTCCGTAACTGAAGGGCTTTTAAGAATCTGCTCAGATCAGAAGACTGGTATGTAGGTTCGCAGCCTAGGAGTGAAGAATTGTTATAAATGACTCAATTATGGAAGCTATAAAAGGCCAAAATGTAAACTTCAGTGTTCTCTTAGTAATCAAGTAATGTTCTTTTAGTCTATAATGGGACAGGAATTTTCCAAACATTTTTTTAAAGAATGCACATTTGGCAAAAGAATATTTTGTATCTAAATTCATCTATTGAAAATAAACATTTTTTCAAATTACATTCTTAATTTTTTTCTGATATTGAAACACTTTGCTTGATCTGAAATTATATTTTGAGTTGCCAAACACCTTGAAACGCTAAGCACATTTTTGAAACCATATCTGTATTTATATCTATTTAACTTTTAGAAATCTCTCGCAAACAAAGAGCATCCTTTGTTTGCTCAGCACTTTAATAATATAGGACACTATCTTCCCAATAAGCTGAAGCTAATATTTACAGTGTTCGATTGTGAAGACATTTTTAGCTCTTGGGAAAAATACTGCCAAATTTCTCACGTTCTTGTGCTAGATAGAACATATTCTGTTTAGTTTAAGGTAGTGAAAACATGAATGATGTCACCATCAATTAATTTCTGTTGGTCTCATTATGCAACCAACCAACCAAACAAAAAATCCTCCACACAAAAGAATTTGTCAACTAAAGCAAGCTTTAGCGTTACTCTTTGTAACTGGGGATAACTGGTCCTGAAGAACTGGACTGAGAAGAGCCAATATAAGGCTGTGCCTGGTGATACACCTCGCTTCAAATTTCCCTGGAGAGGCAGCAAACCTATAAATTTGACAGCACACTTTGCAGTCCCAGGATTTGGATATTCTCCAGGGAATTGCCCATCAAAATCACAAACAGCTTTTTTGCGTGTGTGATTTTACCCAAATCACATCCCTTTACCAGCTCCTTAGGCAATGCATAAAGCATTCTGTTCAGATGAAACAGCTTTGTTTGTCAGTCATTTCACAGCGCGTGATTAATGCTGTTATCTGTCCATTAATAGTAGCAATAAAGCATTTAAGCAGAATGAATGACTAGGACATAATAGCGCTGCTGGTAGAGTTTCTCTTCTTTGCCTGTGTGCCTTTGCTCCAAGATAACCAAAAATTGTTCCAGACATGCACTGTCTTTCAGTCAAAAAGGTGAAGTCCGTGTGTTGTAGTCCTGATGTGTTTTTTGGCACTTTTGGGTGTTGTTTTATTATTATTTTCTTAGTTCTTACAACTCTGGTAGCTTCCAAGGGTAGCTGTGCCTGGGTGGAAAGGCTACGTAAGTCAGAGGCACATCTCTCAAACTTCAGGGATGTGTTTCAGTGGTGGCCTTGGTCTAGATCAGTTCTGATTTTCTCCTTCCCAGTTATCATATTCCCGTTGTTTATGGGCAGCTCTCCTCCTGCTCCTCCCTATAGCACTGAGAGGTTTATGTTTTATCTGGGAAAGGAATCTTAATCTTGGGTCTGTCAGCTGAAGTAAATAAGCATTCCCAGTGAAAGTCATGCTTGCACACATCTGCATTTTATGTCTATTAAGAATTTACTGGATAAAAGAGGGCATCATCTGAATTCAATAATCATGTGTTGGTTTAGTGAGCAGGTGCCTATTCCCACCAGATAGACTTGTCCAATATAAGGAGGTGATGATTTGTGTGTTTGTTTTTTTAATATAAATTACATGTTTAGCTTGCTGAGTTGATTTAGGATGGGAGTGTGGGAAAGGATGTCTGGAATTACTATAATGATTTGTCGGTCCTTCTGCTAACTAATTCTTTTTCCTTATTACTCACCTCCCTTTTATTAGTTATCCTCCTAGAGATTAGGTTTTACAAAAAAAATATTAAAAAATAATAAAAAATATCTACCTCCGGCTTGAGTTCCACTAATCGGAGTACAAGAGAGAAAGCTTTAATGCAGTGTCAGTAGACTGGCTGTTTTCTGTACTTATGAGAGATGGGTTCATGCTTTTCCTTATGGCTGTATTATCTCTGTTGTACACTTGAAGTGCTAAGACTTAGTGAGATTTATTGAACTATTAAGATGGGCTATCAGGTATATCTCCTAGATGATAATATTCATCGTTCTGCATTCGTACAACTGCTCCCTTGGGAAGGTCACAGAGGAGGAACAAGATAGAATTAATGCTTTGAAAAACAAGAGTGCACCCTGCACCATCAATAACCCTGTGGGTCACAGGTGACAAACTTAAATTTAGAGAGTGCTCCCAAGAGATGGGAACTGGCACAGCTTCCTGAGGGCTTAAAATCCAGCTTCAGAACTCAGTGAATTGTTTCTGCACCATTCTACCATTTTTTTGAGCTACGTCTTTCTTTCTTTCCTCTTTTTTTCATTGGCACTGCCCTGCAGATGGTTGCATAGCAGGGCTGATGGAGAACTCCTGCCTCCCATCTCAGGTAGCTTCCTTCAGACGTCCTGGTGAATGAACGTCTCTGCTGGTAATGCTTCTCCACTTCGGGTGCCAACACTTGAACAAATCAATCCTTTTTGTGTGCTAGCCACCAAGGGACCAACTGACAGCCTCATCTATGATGGCTTCATAACGTGCCCTCTGAGCTCTGTGGCTGCCCATGGTATGTCTTTGTACCCGTTAGGAGCACCGAGTCACTGTGGTTTCTTGTCACCATGTTCAAAGCTGGATTCAAGCTGAGACCCCAGATGTCTTCATGGTCTAAAATATTAGTAATTAATCTGAGTTTGCAGTGTTTCTGTGTTAGAGAAAGCTTTTACTTTAATAGCCTTTGTTTGAATGTATTATTCTAAGTAGATCAGCATGCTAAAATTTGCATTGTAAAAGATTGTTTTGGAACAAAGCAGGATCTAATGAGCACATAGTAAATCCCTTGGCTCTGCAGCAGAGTCACAATAAGCATAATAGCTCTTGCTGAATGAATCCCACACAGCCTAAAAGCTTTTTTCTTTAAAATAAAATAGCAACCCTGCAGGATTTAGTGCAGACAATATGCAAAGATCGTTTAAGGGACTGTTGTGGAAAGAGAAAACAAACGAGAATGACTCCACTTGGGCTCCTTTGAAAGGACCTTTTGTGATCACTTCATTAGACAGTCTGTTTAAATATACATATACATATATATATTAATTCAAGAATGACTTTATTCTAATGGAAGCATCAATAAATTCGACTCTGTTTTTTCTTCCTCCCTGTGGTCTCTGGCAGCTGAAGTGCCAGGAAGCATTTTATCATTTCTCAGACTTCTTACTGAAGGTTCAATGTGCAGTATTTATTCCTCTAGCAAAAGACTGAAAATGTGAACTAATGAAATTACACAAGAACACTGAGAACTCTCTTTGATTTAAAAACAATAAAATAAAAAATTGAACTCTTGCATTTTACTTTCATCCTGACTGAGCTTGGGTAGTGACTGGAGATGCTGTTAGATGTTCTGCCTAGTTTTAGGTTAACGTCTTTGTCAGAAAAGGCACCTTCAAGTTGCATGTTTGCTGCCTGCCCTTTCTGCAAGGATAAAACCAGTTTACCTCCCAGACATACTAGGATAGGCATCCTAAACCGTTTCATTGGCTGTTTGGAAGAAAGTTAATTGAGATTAAAGTGTTGAGAGGTTGCCCAAAGGGATTGTGGAGTCTCCATCCTTGGAGATATTCAAAAAACATCCGGATGTAGTCCTGGGCAACCTGTTCTAGGTGGCCCGGCTTGAGCTGGGGGATTGGATCAGATGGCCTTTGGAGGTCCTTTCCAACCTCAGCCATTCTGTGATTCAGCTGCGACATGCGCTGATACGATCAACTCCAAACTTGTGATATAATTTCTTCTCTTGATTTCTTTCTGAGTTTGAAAAGTTTAAATTTGAAATTTGGTGCATTTATAGTATAAATCAAGCCCAAAGGTTTCAAGCATGGATGTTTTAATCCTAGAACCTGGCTTTATCAGAGGCCTTTAATCTTGCTTCAGGGTTGTACACCCAATTTTTGCTTTAAATTAGGCAGAAGAAATAAAGAAATGTTCACCTGAGATACCAAAGTAAAATGGGAAGGGGTTTGAAATGTAAAGCAACTCTTCTCCTCAAAAGCTTAAAGGCTTTCCCCATTTGACCACAGATTCAAAGCCCAAACCTGAACCTAAACTAGGTGCCCAGAAAACCCATCTAAATATGACAATCTTTGCCTTTACCTCTATCTCAGAGATGTATTTAATGTGTTAATGGGATGGGATTTAACCAAATTTACTGGTCCTTGTCACTTTTTTCCCCACTGGGAGATGAGTTTCCTGAAGAAAAGAATTACTTGCTTTATGAACAATATCCATACACGACAACCCTGGCTAGGGCAGGAATTGACCTCTGATCAAAAGCACAGTGCCTGGCTATGTTATCTGAAGGAGCAGGTTTGTTAATATGGAGTCTTGTAAACCTCAGGGGAATTAAATTACTTATGGGCTAAATGTATACTAAGACTAAGTGTCAGCTACTGTTCTTAGATTTTTTTTTCCAATAGGAAATTAAAGGTTTAGAGAGTCATATTCCAGATACCAGAATTGTTAATAGGTTTAAGGCCTTGTTTTTTTGCAGGCAGTGATTGAGCAGCAGAGTGATTGAGGAATATACTGATCTTCACATATGCCAGTGGAAATGGAGACAACAATGACAAATGTTGCCAAATGCAATGTTCTTTATAAATGCTGTTTTTAGGAAGTGCCCCAGTTCTGTTCTCTGTTAGCTCTGTACTCTTCTAGAAAGTTTCATGGAAGCACCACGTGAACACCTACACAAGTCAAGTAAGGGGCCCCTACTCGGACCTGCAGCACTCCTCCTCTTCTCCTGGCATCTGACATGCTGCAGTCTGGTTTGGGCTTCTGTCATGCTCATCTGATCTCGTCTTCAGTCTCTTTTAAGCAGCATCCAAGCGAGCGCTGGACTTACAGCAGTTGTGTGCACCGGTTCTTCTTTCTTGAAAAGCTTCTGAATTGACTAGTCAGCATTGTTTGGTGTTTTGGCTGCAGGTTAGTAAAGCTCAGAGTCTGGCAGTACAAGTGTTTTCCTAAGAATTTAAATGCTGCAGGAGCTCAGCTTCAGATTTTCTGGTGTCAGCCTAATGTATGCATGCCTTTATCCTTTGCTGAGACTTGAATTTAGAGGGAGATTTTCTCTGCAGTCTTTTGGGATCAATGAGAAGAAGCAACCAAAAGAAATCACGTGAATGAGAAGTGAGGAACAAGGATGATGGTCTGGTCTTTAATGCTGTTCCATGAATCCCAGGTGGATTGGGTTTTTCCAAGGCCAATTTGTTGAATTTTAAGTTACAGTACAAACAGTGTCTGCATTGACAGATTTGCAGAAATGACTGGCAGTGGTTCTATTGATTTGGGAAAAAGTTGAGTAAATTTGCAAAAAGGCAGAAAATGATTTTCATCAAATGTATTCTTTAAAGAATATATTATGAGGAGCATCTGGCTGGGACGATTACCAAACTAAACTAGAGATACCAAACTGCATTTACTTTATGCAAGGAAAAATGTTTAGGGTTGCAAAACCCATCACAGCTGGAATTACACCAGGAGAAGACATCTGCAGCTTCTTTCAGACTTGAAGAGAATTCAGAGAAAGCAGTTATCATGGCTAGTCTCTGAAGTTTAGGGGTACATCTTTATGTGATAGGGGCTGTTAACATCTCATGGAGGATTTTGAGGTGCCAACTTCATGCATTTGCTAAGAAAAAAGCCTTTAAAAATGAAAAAACTTGCCCTTGGATAGACTGTCCTTTCTCCCTGTTTCCATCCTTCATGCTGCCTGTACTGTCAGACATGAATGTCATCTCTAAGTGATTATGCCAACGAGCCTGATGGCAGACAAGCAGTGCTTAGCCGTTCATAAGGCTGGCAGTAACGAGAGCGGTAGATGTCAGGATCCCCAGAAGCAGGATCTGCTTCTCAGCCATCTGAATCCTCAGAGGTTGGGTTTGGGAATGGGGTTTGGGAATGGGGAGCAGGCTCCAGTGCCCAGCAATGAAGGCTGGTGTCTGTGTGAGCACTCCTAGTATTTCTCTGAGTACAGACCTTGCTGCATTTTGCTGTCATTTTGACCTTGTGCTCAATTCCTGCTATGCTTTACTTGGCTGTGAAACCTTCTCAGCAGCTCCTCTGGAAACGGTCTTATCATAGCAGGTGTTCTTGTCCAGTATCACTGTGGTTATGGATGAATTTTTCTGGCTGAAAACAAGAATTGCAGAACCACTTTTGGTTAGGGTAGTAGTTTAGTCTTTGCCATCCCAGGTAATGCATATTGGTAATCTGTATCTAGAGCACAAACCTATGCAATGTTGTGTTTTCAGCTAGCCTGTGCAGTGTCAGTCCGTTCTCATTTCTCTGAAGGCTTTGGGCAATTTCCATCCCCCCTCACCAAGACAGTTGAGAGAGTCTGCAGTTTTTCACAGAAGGGAATTCTGCTTCACGCATAAAAGCATCAGCTTCTTTCCTAGGCATGCCTGTGTCAAAGGTTCACTATCCTTTGCAAAATGTGCAAAATATGGGTTTATGAAAATTGGATTATTGCTTGAGGTATATGGGACACTTTTAATATTTTAAATCGTCTTCTCCCTTCTGTAGCAGACAGTCTATTAATTTATCAGACTTAGTCCTTTACACACACAATTTATATTTGCAGCAAGACAGCAGTTGCTGAGTGTGAGTTTCTCTAGACCATGTTTCAATTTCGTTATTCTCATTTTTTTTCCTACAAGAGGGTAAACAGGAGGGTTTTAACTTTTCACTATTGTCACATCTGAGATCTTAGCTGACTTCTGTGTAACCTCTAAGAAATATGTAAAGGACAACCTCTAGATTTGCTACTCAACAGCCAGCAGAGAACTTTTAGAAATGTGCATGAGTTGAGTGTCTCATTGCAGGATCATTATGGTCCTATTGCCTTTTTTCTCAAAAAGCGATTTATCTATAAATATTAGAAAGCCCCAAGGGAACAGAACTAAGAGGTCAAACCTCAATCAATTCTAACAAATTTTAAGGGTTAGTTGAGTAGCTGTGAAGTGAATTTTTTACTGTCCTATAAAGAAAAAGTTCCATTTTGATTCTGCCATGAAACCTCACAATAGATAACTTTGCAAGAGCTTCTGACAGCGTGTCCTTGAAATCTATCACAAGTTCCACAAAAAGCAGCCAGCTCACGTGTTCATCACTGTGGCAATTGAAATAATAATAATAATAATGAGATAATACTAGTGCGAGACGCATTAGTCATGACTGCATCCACTGTATTCTCCAGATCTGTGCTTCTTTCTTTAAGTTTATGCTGCGGAAGCTGCATGAGCCTGGAAGAAAACATGAGAAGATCCCCACGTGGAATTCAGCCCTCCCAGATCAGCAGTCTGCAAATGCTGCTATGTGCTCCCAGCTTCACAAGGCAGCAAGAGCAGTGGGCCTAGGTATTTACACATCTATGTGATAAGACTGTTCTCGTTACAGAAATAGCTTTTATGCATGAGATTTTTGTCTCACTCCTCCCTGTATATCTGCTGTTAGCAGGTTATCTATAAACAGCTGCTAGGAGGAGCTGAAATCATGAAGTCCAGGGTTGCAGCAGAGAAAGACACGATCAGTCAGTCAAGCAAGGACCCATCTGGGTCCTTTAATCTGCAGGCGTTGGTCAGATGCTTATCCTGTAATCTTTAACAAAACATATGATCTATGAATCTTGAGATGTGATTTCTTCCTTTTTCAGTTATTTCTTTGGCTGCCAAAGTCTCTCTGATGTAGGCTGTTTTGTCCCAGCATGGAAACACGTTTTGCTTTGTAAGTGCACTATTTAATAGCACAGATGATTTTGAGATCCAAGAGATGGGACTTTTTAACACCATACTTGTGGCTGCCTATAAAGGTGATCATAAATATGCTGTCAATGAACAACATGAGACCACGTGATTAATTTTTCCGTATGATGTGTGTGATTATGACAGCTCCCTGGTTTCAAATAGCTTCTAACATGGACTGAAAAACAGAGAGAGAGCACTTTATCTAGCACATCTGATTAAATATGACACTCTAGTCAGCACTGAGAATACATGGAAGAAAGAATATCCATAAAACCCCATTAGAAAAAAATAAAATGTCAGGCTATAAATTACTCTGAAATATCAATTTTCAGCAAGCTACGTAAATTGTAAATATCAGAGGTGCAAGATCCATAAACGTGCTATATTCGTGCTAATTTTCTGCTTCTAGAGTGGGCATTAGAAGAATTGCCACATCCATTAAGGACTGGAGGATAAGTAGAGGGCTCTGGTGCACTGGGTGGTAAAAGACCTCATTGGCGTGTTTCAAATTTTACTCAAAGGATACTTTCTGATTTAGACCTTTTTGGTCCATGGCTGACTAGAGAGAGGCCAAAGAAATAACATTATCTTCCTAAGCATGTTTTTAATGTTAACAGTTATGTTTCTGTTTGACTTCATCAGAGTAGGCATTTTCCTGTAACTTTGTGTACACATGGACTTTATTTTACACAGTGACATTAAAGGAGCTGAGAAGGGCCCAGCGGTACCAGTTGTTGTGAATTTACCACCTGGCTTGTGCATCCTCCTGCCCTTCAGGCATTGCATCTTTTGCCAGAAAATACTTATTATTTTTTTTCATCCTGAGGAGCCACAACGTGAGCACTCTGTCAGATCTCCTCGTTTGGTGGTCTGTTGTGATGCAAAGCATCTTCATCTCCAGGCTGTTTGTACCCTGAAAAGGCCTGTGAGCCCACTGGCAGCCTTCATATTTAATGGCCAGATCTGGGGGGCATTTCCAGCTGGTAAATTAAAACAGAAATACTCCAGTGGAAAAGGCTTTGTTTAGACAAAGTTTCTAAAGCAGATCAAATACTTTTTTTTTTTTTTTTAATGTTGTTGAAAGATTGGGTTTTGCTGTTTTTGCAATGAAGGTGTGGGTGTCTTGGTTTAAGGTCCAAACTGTAAGGTGAGCTTAATGTTTATATTTAAAAAATAAAAATTAAAAAAAGACAGCTTTTAACACTGAACATCTCAAAAACATCACTGGTTCAATTTAAGCAGAACATTTTGGGATAATTGGGGGTGGGGGGTTAGGGGTGACAAAGTGCCCGTGTTTCAACTGGTGAAAATATTTAAGATTTATGTTATTCTTGACAATTTAGGTCAGCAAAACTTCTGAAACATTTGAAAATTCTTTCATGATTCTTTCATGATAGGAAAATCCTTTCCAGTCCAGCCACAGGTGTGTGGGGGTAGTCTGGAAGACATCCATCTTTGATAGGCTTTGCTTTGAAAAATGAAGAAAACCTGAGATCTCTGACTTCTTAGAATTCCCATGCTGGTATATGATAAACCAGGGATATCTGCGCTGCTTTAAAAACTCCTTCCATCTCATCTGTTGGCTTCATGCAGAAAAGAAGGTCTGAAATCTGAAAGGTTATTTCTCTGTAGCGGTGCTCAGGTGGAGTTCAGAACTGTTTTTATAAAATATCAGGGTCCAGTTCCAGCATAAGAGTCCCCTTTTAGGATGTGCTGAACGTCCAGCTCTGAAGCGCTGCCCCTGGCAGAAACCTTTGTAGAAACTCCAGGTGATGGTGCTCTGCTGGGCAAATAGGAAACGATGGGACCTGCTGCCACGTGCACGTTGTGGAGCTGATTCTTGCCGTTTTCTCACTGCTGGAAGATGTAGGCAGTGATTATTCCTTTCAGCAAAGGGCTGCTGAAGGTGCCGCAGGTTTTTGGAAAAGGATAAAACACCAAGCTGCTGCGACACTACTGCCAGTTATATGGTACCGGTCCCCTCTGGTGCTGCCTCCAGAGAGTGTGCTAACAATGAAAAATGCGCTTGAAGCCTCGGATTATTCCAAATCTCATTAACTGCTTGATTTTAGGGAAAGTTCCTAGAGATCATGGTCTGTCTTTCCAATCCAAGTTTTCTAAGTTCAAAGAGTTAACTGTGTCCTCATCTGTGCCCTCATACCAATCCAACCTTTTTTTTACCTTTTAATTTTGAGAATATTTGTGCTAAATTAAATAGCCTTGTGCAGTCGGCTTAGTGGAGTGAAATAACGTCATACGTAACCTTGTGTAGCTACATGCTTTATTGAAAGAAGCAATGAATAACCTCTACCATTAATTGCTTGTAGACCGCACTTATCTTGTCTCCTAAAAGCACGCACAGGAATGGCCAGAGAATATTCGAATTTCATTGCTGTTTTTGGAAGTAATGAGTCAGTTGGTAAACACGCATTTTCAAAAAAAAAATAATATATATATACATATATATGAAGGTAACATGGGGTTCTTTTCAGTTTGCAAGGGACTGACTCCAAGGAGAGTTAGAGCCCTCCCTGTAATCACAGTGAGGGCCTTGCAGATGGCCCAGCTGAGAGTTCTGACATCCCCCGGGGCAGACGTGGCACCAGTGCAAATGTCTGACCTGCAGGGCTGCTGGCCGTGCCAGCACTGTGCTCTCTGTGTATTGCCATGACAGGAACTGATTGTTCCAGCAGTCGTCCAGCTCTACATCCTGCTTCAACGGTGACCAGGCTTCCAGGCTTTTTTAGGTTTTGTTTTGTTTGTTTTTTTTGAGAAACTATTTTGTGACTGAAAGGGCCAATCGTTTTGGACGAATTTTACATTGCACTTTCTCACCTCCTACTCTCATTCCTAAAATGCCTGGTTTTCACCAAAAGTGTTTTTCTTATCTTTTTCCTGTTTTTTTTTTCTTTCCTCTTTGCCCTTCCAGATGTCGTTAACTTTTTTTTTTTTTAATATTTTGGATGAAGTTATTTCAAGACTTTTTCTGAATTTTTAGGAAACTGATTTTTTTTTTTTTTAAATCTTGCAAAAAGTTATACTTTGGACCTTCATCAGGAAGTAAAAATAGGAAAATCTACTTTCTGAGAAAGTTTCTTCTTGTTTGGCAACAATTCAGGCATAGGGATCTATTAGCCTTTTAAAATCATGTACCTGACCTTCATTTGGAGAACACACAGCTTTAGGTCATGGCAAACAAGTCACGGTCTCATCTTGTTTTTTCTTTGACAAATAGAATACAATTTCTGACTACTTTATTTTATAATATACAATATAGGTATAGTATGATGCTTATATTGTAGGACAGCCATATCTCAGGTGCACAGGAATAGCTAATAATTAGCGTAGGTAAATCATTGTAGCACAAACCACAAACATTATCATTCCACGTGTAATTCATCCCTGATGTGGGTACTTATTCTTCTTAATACTTAATATGTCTGTTTATAGAAAAGTTGATTGAGATAATTAGCAGTAAAAATGCTAAGGTAACACAGCTATGGTAACATTTATATTGCTATCAATTTTGTTTATAGCAGCCTAAAGAGCAATGCTGAAATTAACTACAATTAGCAAATAAATTGAGTGTCTCTTGGAATTACTTGATCATGTCTTAAAATGTTGCTCGTGGAGGAAAAGCCAAATCCCTGGGCTGCGGCAGCTGCACTGAGCAGAGAAGCACACGAAGTAGAAGCCTGTTTGCTTCTCTGCTCTTGCTGTCATCAGCTGGAACTGTTGCCCTGTTTCCCGGGGCATCTTCTGAGCCTGTATTTACATTACCTTCAGTGCAGCCTCTGCTGTTTGCCTAGAATAAAGGTTTGAGTCCAATGCCAGAAACAAAGCTTACTGTTAGGGATTTGCCTCTCCTTGGGGATCAAAGGGCTGACTTCGCCTTTCAGTGATGTTGCACCCCTGTAGGGAGAGGGTCAGAGAGACCGTTCAACTCCCACATTCTCAGTAAATGAACCTTCAAACACACAATTAACGTTGGCAAGTCAGTATTAGAGCTAGGGAGTGCTCTTACCACAGAAGATAGCCAAAGATATGGAAGTTTGTCTCCTCTGATTGCCTGAAATGTGTTTCGGGGGATTTGGGCATCATTTTATGCTCACAGGTAAAAATAAATTCCCTTTGCTGCTTTACCTGGCTCTCACCACCAGTCGGGTAGGAGGAGTGAAGCTCTCATATGTAACCATCTCTCCCATAGATGGTTTTGTTTCAAAAATGCTTCATATCAAAAGGTAACAAGAAAAGCTCAGGCCTGCATTATTGATGCCAGAGGCATCAGACTTGGGCTTCTTGGCAGCTGCGAAGATGAGATCCTGATCATCTGTAAGCTGAGCATTTCGCTGAGGATTAGTGGTTACCTCAGGTGTGGGTTTGAAGTGTTTGCAGGTTTGCTTCACACAGTAAAGCACTTTAAGAGCTCTGTTTGATAAATGTTACATAAATGCATGTCATTATTTTTTTGACATAATTTCCCAATTAGATGTGGAGAGAAATGGGTTAATACTGTTAAAAATGGGTTATTCAATACAGTTTGGGGAATGAAAAGAGCAGGAGAATCAACCAGTTTCAGGGGCAGCTGCCAACTCACCTCTCTCTCATCTGTTTCACGCAGTAAAACCTTCCCCATCCTTTCATCTTTCATCATATTTCAAAGACTTCTTGTAGTCAGAGCAATGGCTTTCTGAATCATGCATATCTTTCAATTCCATAACCGGCAGGGTAGTACTCCCCATCCTCTTGATTAAGACACAAGACCTGAGCCTTCATCTAAATCTTATGTGACTACTGTAAACTACCGGGATCTTGGCCGGTTTTGGGTGCACGTACTTGGTTGTACTACTGAAACTCTTTTATTTTGTGTGAGATGAATCATTGGGATGGAAAGGGAGAGGAGAAAAGCTTTGCTCTTTACTTAACAGTGCACTGAAATGGGTAAGGGGACAGTCACGTCCGTGTCCCACTGAACAGCAGCCAACCTCATGGAGTGAAACAGGAGACTTCTTTGGCTGGAAAAGAAATGACCCGTAGTCAAGCAGCTGTGGTGTTCATCTGGAATACAGATAAATGGTGGCACAACGATGTCTGCCTGGTGCTACACAGGTATCTAACAGCCTCCTCGCCCCGTGTGCTTTATCTCCAGTTCTCTTTCTCTGGCATTGGACATCACATCCTTACCAGGGAAACGCCTCCCACTTGTGCTAAAAGAGAAGTTAGGCATCCCCAGAAAAAAGCAGTTATCCAGCGTGAATGAGCATTGTCACAGGAGGCAGTTTCCTTGAATATTTCCTAGCTGTCTCCTTTGATAGAGGCTGTTTCCTTCCTTTCCTCTCTTCAGCATATTTTCTCTTTAAAGAGCAAAATGGGGCTGGGAGGTACAGGGAAGAGGTGGGTGAATGTAAATGTAAGCAATCCAGCCAGCCGCAGATGGGGTGGTCACACCACAGTGCAAATTCACACTGCTTGCTGAGCACCGCAGATCCTGGCTGACAGTGGGAGTATTATCTAGCCTGAGGCTGCTGCTGTCTTTTTTTTTTTTCTCCTCCCTGTTTTCTTCAAAGCCAGGTGTCTGAGTTCCCTGTGGATTTCATCTGGGGAGAATTAATCACTGGTAAATAACTATTTGTGTTGAATTTACAGATGAGCTAAACTGTTTCCTTTAATGTTGCAGTTTAGTACCTTTTCCTTTTCAGGTTTGCATGAGCACCAGCATTTGAAGGTAATAAATCTGTTGCTCAGATAATGTATTTGCCCTTGGTACCAAAATACATAAATAAAAATTACAAGGTCATTAACCATATCAAAAGAAAGAAAAATGTGCTGTGCATTAAATAGCTGACTGCTAGGATGGGTTGGGAAAAAGCAGTATACTGAAGTGTACTGCTCATCTACCCTTCTGATCATGAAAATAAATTAATTCCTTTCTTTTTCTTAGCACTTCCCCTTTGCACTGGAAACCCTCAGCATATGCCAGTCCAAATTTATGAGCAGTGTGTTTTTCGGCGTATTTCATTTATCAAATGCAAATTCCTGTGGCCAGTGATTTACTACAGGACTGTTCAGAAAGCAGCAAATAAGTGTTATCTAACAACGTATTTAAAAAAACAAAACAAACAAACAAACAAAAAAACACACAAACTGGAGGAGATGATTTTATCTGCCACTTCCCAAGCAATTTATCTTTGTCCCTGAGAAGGCAGGTTAGCTGCAGGACTGCCCCAGGTTTTTGTTCTGGAGCACACTTGGTCTGGAAATGAGCTCTTATGCTGAGTAAAAGGCAGCCTTGGAAAACAGGGGATCATTTCTTATATTTTAATATCTTTTATTTATTTCAGCTAGACAATAGTACTAGGTGCAGACCTGAGGGCATTGAACCACAAACGTCACTGACCATGTGTGACTCCAAACCTCACTGATTCTTAGAGACAGCTCCTGTGTTTCCCACCATGGGGGTCAGACAGTAAATAATCAACAGGAAAAAATTACCCCGTGTTTGTACAGCAGTGTCCAGAAAGGCTGGGTGGTACAGTCTCCACATGGCCACTTTTATCCGTCCTCTTCAACCCAGGGGTAGCTGCACCAGGGAGGTTTTTCCCTGCCTGGGAAGGAGACCGAGAAGCCAGCCTGGCTATTGCATGCTCCTCTTCAAAGCTGAGAGCCAGGCACCACAAAGCACAGGGTAGGCAATATGTTTGCTGTCCTCACATCCACTGCCAAGTGTGGCAGTGACCTCTGTGGCTAAATAGACACGTTTTGGTTAATGGTTTTACCAAAACATCCTGTCCTGATGCTCATGTCATATTCTTGGGTAAAATTTCCATGGGACATCCTGTGCTAACGTGGTAAGTCAGAGCGTGTTTCTTATTGAGGAAGGCAGGGCAAAGTGTGTGTGAAGGAGAACTGCTGTGCTGAAAAGCAGTGAAGCCTGCAGGGGCTAGATTAGAATAATAATAATAATTAAAAGCATCTCACAATCCAAGTTGGTTTCTATAATGAGGACATAAGTGTGTTTCCATGCTTTTATCTGTTGGTGTTGTGCATGTAGGTAGTGTTTCCTTCTCCTTCCTACAGTCAATGTTCAAATCCTGTCATAAAAGGCTGTGGGGTGGAATAGGTCACCTAAGATGCTAATGTATGCTAAGTATGTAACATTAGATTTTTAAGGCAGTCACATTTAAGCTATTGAAAGTTTGTTAGTTGATTTGGAGAGCTAATAAAGTAACCCTCATGCAGTAGCAAACACAGCCAGGTGATACAACTGATTTTTGTTGAAATTTCACTAACGAGAGCTAGGTTAAATTAGTCTGTATGGCACAGGTTGCCACCTTGCAGTTTGTCTTCTTCCTAATGGTTCCAAGAACAGTGATGTCATGGGGAAGGGCTTGGATATTTATGACACCTAAATCTTTGTACCTAACACAGCCAGCAGCATTCACCTTGTACTCATTTTCATCAATTCAGGGAAGGAGGGGTTTCACCCTCCCAGCAGGTAAGTCAGGCAGTCATTATTCAGTAGTACCCATCTCCAACTAGGGAACACTGTATGTACATCATCTTAAAAGAAGCAGTCACGTCACCTTAAAAAGAAAACAAATCATTCATTTGTCTTTCCCCAAACTCTCCCAGGTCTGGCAATGCGGAGGAAGCATGGAGGTGTTACCCTGTTCTCGTGTGGCACACATCGAACGCACAAAGAAACCCTACAACAACGACATCGATTACTATGCAAAGCGCAATGCCCTGCGGGCTGCTGAGGTCTGGATGGATGACTTCAAGTCTCACGTTTACATGGCGTGGAACATCCCCATGGCAGTAAGTAAAGGCCACACTGTCTCCTGAACAAAGGCAGAAGTGTGGATACTTGTTCCTACTTAGCTCTTAGAGGTGAAGGATATTACTGCAATCGTATACAGCAGGCAAAGCACTGGAGGAAGAGTTCTGAGCTGGTGAATGCTCAGTACAGAGCTCTGTCATAAACTTGCTTCCTCGGTGTAAGTTTTGTTGTACGCTCAGGAGCAGTGACACAGACTTATAATTTAACTGGAGCACGATGTTTCAGGTTTATGCACTTCCTCAGAAGAAGTCATTAATTTAGGATGCCATTAAACTTGGAGGTGTTCATATGCTACAGTGGTGAGGACTGGAGAAATGTCCATAAATAAATACCATGATTCATCATGAGGCTCAGTGAGCCTCACCAGCATAAAAAACAAAGTATGTGATAAAAGAATCACACATTAACTAGCTTTATTGTCTACTGGCTGAGAGTTGCAATGTGGACGCGTCCTGCTTCTTACTGTGCATGTGAATTGTAGATCGCGTGTGGGGACCTCTAGTAATCTATGTAATATAAATATTAGATAAACTACAGGTTCAATTTATTACTTGATTCTGTAAGTATATCACATGCTACATCTCCACTGAGCATAATTCTTCAAGAGAAGAGATATATGTTACATCACAGTCAGGTGGAAGCTGACTGCTGTTGTATCCTTCAGTGGTATTTGTATCCAAATTATTCATGTGGAGGGGCACAGGGAGAGCAGCTGAGGGGAAGCATACTCAGTTCTGTGAGTAGTGATAACTAAAGTTAACCCTTATATGAGAGATTTGGCCAAAGATGATTGGTTTGAAGTAAATGGAAACAGGCAATGCTCCTGCCTGAGCAGGAAGGTATGCCAGTCCAGCTGTGTCTTGGTGAACATTCACAGTTATGACCCAG
Source organism: Cygnus atratus (assembly GCF_013377495.2). Taxonomy (NCBI): domain Eukaryota; kingdom Metazoa; phylum Chordata; class Aves; order Anseriformes; family Anatidae; genus Cygnus; species Cygnus atratus. Next base: position 8,867,955 of record NC_066378.1, read on the forward strand.
AGTCCACCAAAGTCGTGGGAGTCTTGGCAAAGACTTCACCAGATTTAGTTTTGTCCTAAATACCTACTTGTGCTCTGATACCTAGGTAATATATCAAATCCAATTTTTATTAATTTCTGTTGTGTTTTTGAAAACATATATATCTAAAGGAGCAATTTCTCACTTTTTCTGTACATGATGCCTGAATATGTCAGATACTCAGAGATTTGAGTTTTACTTACTGTTGTTCAGTATTGGCATTCTGTGTTGTGCTGAAAGTTAGGTCTCTGAAGGTGTGTTTTGGTTGCTAATTCTGGCATGACAGGTGATTGCAGAGAATTATTTTCCCTTAACAAGGCAATACTGTCTAACTTCCTTCCCACACAAGACTTCCATGATCGTAGAAGGAAGACAAAGCAGTGTTCATTTAAACTTTTAGGGACATTTTGGCCCTGTCTGCACCCATTTGAACAAACGGTAAGTTTCCAACAGGAAGATGAAAAAGAAGTAATCTTGGTAAATGTGTTTACTTGATGCTTTCTGCAAACAAATTCTGAGAATAGAAAAGACATTTAAATAAGCATTTACACCAAAACATGGTTTCCTTTAATCTCTCTGAGATTTCTTATTGATGCAGTTTTCTGCACTGAGCTATACAACAGTGCTTTAAAAAAATAGGCACATCTACATTAAATGGCATAAAATCAGCAGAAATATTGAACATTAAAATTTACTTTCCATAAAATAAATTGATTGATAAAATGTACAACATAAAAATAACCCCATTAGCTCTCAAGAAAAGGAAGCTAGCATGTTAGTGTTCATAGTTATTCTATTGTAGTATTCAGTCTAGATGATTCAAGTACTTTACTGGTCTAAGCCATAAGAAAAACCTTCTACAAGAGAACTAGAAACCTTACTGCCTGGTTACAAAGAATGTCCCTGCATACTAAATCCTGTGGGCATCTAATTTCTGAACCATCACACAGTAACCCAGACTTGATGACTTCAGCTAATACAGAAGTAAGCACAGCATTTTCATAGCTGCTCAATTTGCTGCTCTTGTGATTTGTAGAAATAGCCCAGTAAAAAAGGTGTTGTATTCCCTCATTGTGGAACAGGGATGAAGGGAGGCGAGTAAAATACATGTGTTGCAGCATACAAAACCCATCCAAATTAACCATTTCATAACTCACACCATCTCTTCCACATTTGGCTCCTAAGTTACTGAGGATCTGTGCATAACGTGTATCCTGATTTGTAGATGATCATTGGACATATCTGCAAAGTTGTGTTCCCACACCCCCTCTTCATCAACAGGTCAGCATAGCTTTCCTGCTTATGATCTATTCCTCGGCAAATTTTATGATAAATAAATCATATATTGAATGATTTCTTGTACTGAGTGCTTCTGAGAATTGCTGTCCTTCCATGTAGCCCAAAGTAGAATGTAAATTAACATTCATTTGAATGGATGCTACATAGAGAGCTCAAGACAAAGTACGCATCAGCAAGCAGCAGTGAGCATAGCAATCTCTTTATGTGGCAAATGGAAGAACCTGTTCAGTATTACACTTGTTTTCTCTCCTGAAAACAAGGCATCTGTTGGGGATTCTAATAAACCCCAAGCTAAGATTTCCTGCTGTCTTGTAACCCTGCATTAGACATAATTTGTAAAACACACATTTCCTCCAGAAAGATTTCTGTATGAGGCACTTAAGATAGATCCATGCAAAACTCCCCAGTTTCAGTCCATTTGATTCTTATAGTGCTGGAAAAAAAATTAGATGAGGTAACTTGCTGTCTTGATGTTGAACTATGATGATTTATGCTGGCTTACATCTAGACAATAACTGACCTGGCCTTTCTGAAATGGCTGGTTTTGATCATATTAATTTGATTCTTCCAGCCTATGTTTTTCCTGGAACTTTTTATTCAAACATGAATTAAATTCTGAAATAGAATTGCAAAGGTTTTGAGTTTAACTGCATTTTATAGCTTAAGTCTGCAAACGAGCACCAGTTCATATAAAAACTGAATGGTGGTCTATGCAAATGCTTAATGGAGCTTAATGACTTTTTGAGCAACTCTGCTTCAAAGTTTTAACAGGTCTGTTCTGATCTCATTTACATTAGTGAATAGCCAAGGGTGTTACTAAAGTAAACCATGATCAAGCTGCTGTATCTTAGATCAGAATTAGAGCCAAAAGCCTGATGAATCTGGAAGCAAAGGAGTACAGGTTTGATTGCAAACACTTAGAATTGCTGTATGTCAACAACATTCATATTGTTTTTTTTTTTAGTTTGATGTATGTTTTGTTTTGGATTTTTTTTTGCTTGTTATCCTTTTTCCACTTTCATTAATATTTATTGTCTACTCTCAGCAGCAACTGTTTGATGAGCTGCTACTTGCAAAAGAGCAAGTACAGAGGGAAATACAGCTTGGTATACAATTGAACTCCAATTTGGTTTCAGTAAACAAAACAACTGTAAAGTCAATGTGGTGAAATTTCTTTATTCTTTTTCCACTTTGTAGAACCCAGGAGTTGATTTTGGAGATGTTTCTGAAAGAATAGCTCTACGACAGAGACTGCAGTGCCGGAGTTTTAAGTGGTACTTGGAGAACGTATATCCTGAAATGAGGGTTTATAATAATACAGTCACTTATGGAGAGGTACTGTATGTCTTTGAAAATACATCATGGCTGCATTACAAAAATCCTTTCATCTTAGTGGTGGGTATCAGGATGTACAGAGCAATTTCAAGTCAGCATGGTAGTAGCAACACAAATGCTCTCACCTACTTTTAATCAACGCTGTGAAGTGTGGCTTTGAGAAGCATTGTCCCTCCCATTGGGGTGTATCAGATGAAATCATTCTCACTAACAATGATGTGCAACCTCCTTGGCTTTCATTTTAAAATAGAGCAGCTCTGAGAACATGAATTTGAGGTCATTTTTTCCCAAATAGGATGCCACAGACATGAACAAAACATCAGGAGTCAAGAGAGCTGAAATAATTAGTGCTGATAAGAACAGTTGAATTTACTGAATTATTTTTAGGTAAAGAAACCCATTTTGGGTTTTGCCAAACTTACTTGAAGGATTTTATTCACTTCGTTAATTCATTTCTGCAAATCCTCCTTGTTGGGGATAAAAAAAAAAAAATGTCCTTGTTCAGATGTTGAGGTTACCATTTGGCAAGTCTTTATCATAAAAAGGCATTAGAGAAAAACAATTCTGCTGCTTTGTGCTCAGAATCTGTATTTTCATTTCCACCTGTGCATCAGTAACAAGTAAGACCCTAGAACACCTACTCTGAGATAGGGTTAACTAACCTGTCCATTCAGCTAATAAAATGCTGAATCCAAATGTGTCAGAAATGTGTAGACGTTTTGGTTCATCTCAACATTCTGGATCATTTCTTTCTCTTCTGTTAAACAATCAAAACTCCCATGTATGCTTGATCCCAATCCTTAAAGAAGTCAGATTTGCTTTCTGTATTTTTTAAATCTATAATATGCCTGTAAGACGAGGACTGCTATAGGTTACATCTCTGAACTGGGGCAAAGTTTTAGGACCTCTCCTGTTGCATAACGTTTTTAAGATTCTGTTTTAATTGTCTGCTTGAACTACAATTAAATCCAAACGTAATAAATTTTCACACAAGACAACTAAATGGACATTCCTCCTTTCTGTTCTAGTTGATTGACTTCATATAAAAATAAGTCAGGCACTTCAGATATTGATATAAAGTGCAAGTTTTATTGCATCCTAATATAACTATCCCTGGCAGTAACCAAGGAAAGACATTTAGTAAATTCAACAGGGGCTATTAGTAACTGTCGGCTCTGAAAATGCTGTTAACTGTGAAGCACATTGGCAGTACTGCCAATGTTGTGTCAATTATACCAGACGGTTAGAAAGCTGGGCTCTAAAAAGAAGTTTGTTTCTGTTGAGTGGTTGCATAACAAAGTTCTTGAGTCAAACAGGAAGTTCAGCGATGCAGGTATGTAATTCATTAAAATGTATAATAAAATGGAGCCATACAAGCTTTTTATCTAGTATAAACTGGCATACTTTCCTTCCTGTCTTACATGGCCATAATGGAAAAAAAAAACCAGACGCTTCATCCTAAATTATATCAAGCTTGTTATTAAATATTTTCTCTTATGGCTATTTTTCCGGAGGAAAAGGTTTCTGAATTTTAAAGAGTTTAAGGAAAATAGATGTATTGAGTAGACATGAAACAGAATGAAACAATAGTAAAAATATATTTCCTGGTGACTCAATTCACATTTTTAAAGCTGTCATAAAGCTGTCTTCATGTTCTTTAGCCTCTATAGTACCTGAGTCATAAAATAAACCTCCTGAAATTTAACTGCTAGTGAACCCCCTTATCCCATCAGATTGCCTGTTACGTTCATACACTATAATATAAAGGATTATTTACTGATTTTTCTGACACTTCATGCAGCAACTATTTCTGTGTTATGACGGTGGACAGACAAATTGCTCACAGTCTAAACTAAAACTGACCTGTTGACTGTTCCAAAACGTGCATCTAAATAACTTCTTGTTTAAGAGACCTGTAAAATTTTTGTGTCCAAAATGTGTGTAATACTTCTAGCCTGAAGAGGAAGAAAGGCTTGTAATTTCATGAGAGCTCCAACACAGTTTTATAGACTTGTCTTCTTGTCTGGGAAGATGCATGAATTTTTGACTTGGTTGGTTCGCTGAACCCAATCCATAAATATACTGAAAGCACTCAAGTGCTGCTTATCCTTGCTGTATCCTTTCACAATAATGTACGTCATTTCTGTACGTGACAAGGTACTATAGTCTCAATTCAAATAAAATTGTTTCATGCTTTTTTGTTTTTATATACAAAATACGAGCAAGTAAAAGTGTGCAACAGCCAACACAGTCCTGGGTAGTTCTGTGCTGTTTGGTGAAGTCACATTTCCAGCATATAGCGTCAAAATTTATTTCTACGCTAGGGTAATTTGGAGCAAAATTTGGCCTGTGTTTCTTAGTGTGAATTTTATGGGGTCTTGACCCTTGAGTGATTGATGAAAATAAAACTCTGACCCAAGTTAATAATTTTATAAAGACAGCAGGTCAACCAAATAATCTGTCTCGGAGCAACTGCACTATTGGAGTCCTGACATATATGGAGAATAAGAACATGTTTCTCAGAGAAAATGAGAATGGTTTTATCTGTTATTTGTGTCAGTAGTTGTACTGCAACTAAGTGATGGCTAGATTGGACTTGCATCTTACAGAATAACATCTAATACAACTGTTTTCCTTCTGATTTGGTTATAGGTGCGTAACAGCAAAGCTAGTGGCTACTGCTTAGATCAGGGAGCTGAAGAGGATGACAAAGCAATCCTTTATCCATGCCACGGAATGTCCTCTCAGGTAAACAATTAAAGCCCTGTAATTAATGGGAAACCTGTAACTTCAAGAAAATTTCAGTTTGGCAGTATACCTCTGTGTTGCAAAGAATTTGGCCTTACTGTAGTCTTTTTAGGTTCCCTCTCCCGGGTAGTTCAACATGGGAAGCTATACATTAAAGATGCTAATAAAGAAAACAAAAGAATCATGACAATTTGTTTTAGTAATGAGGAGATCCACTGACAATTAACAAATTCAGACAGTCTGAGCGAGCACCCCTTCTCATTATGACTTGACTTATTCTAGGAATAGTACCTCTTTATATTCACTGTTGATTGGTCCAGTAGGTTCCTGACGGAAGTTCTTTAGCAAGACGCTGACATGTTTCCCAGACTAGGCAGAAAGTTAAGCACATATTTAACGTCAACTTTGAAGGGAACTGAGAATATGTTTTTAAGTCAATACTTCTCTGAAATGGAACACTTTCTTTTTTGTCAGTCGCTGGGCATATTATTTTCTTACAGATGTCTGGTGATTGCAAAAGGACATCTCTTCTTTCCATGCTTTATAGTGATGTTATTTTTTTTTCTTTTTTTTTCCAATCCTAGTGGGATATTATTTAGATCTAGGACTTGAGCTTCTTCTGAAATGTAATTCTGGTTTCATTTGAAGTACCATCTGAATCAAAACTACATTAATGAACGTTCTCATGCATAAATAAACTCTGACCTTATCACAGATTTAACAATTATCTGAAGTTCACCCATACCTATATTGGTTTGGAGTCCTGGCTCATACATCACCATGGAGGCATAACAGGAGTTGTGAAATATAAATATTACCTATTGTCCTTAATTGCAAGCTGGTGAAGAGTCAAACCTCATTAGAGCAAAGTGGTTAGACAGTAATTCCTACTGACAAAATGTCCACCCTTAGGAGAATCATTATGGGACACTTGCCTGATGCTTTCAGAGCAAAGACAGAAGGAACAGGCTATGAGTAAGGTAACAAAATTGTGTTGCTTAATTAGATGTAAATGAGTTTTCCAAGAAGACTCTAGTTAGAGATGTCAAAGCACTCAGAGAGCTCAGTCTCTTGCTCCATTCTAATTCTGACCAGAAGGCTGCAAATTTAAGTCTTTCTCAAAAGTCCCTTTGCAACATCTAATCATCTATTATCCTGCTGGCATTGAGAGGAATAATGAAATAGATTATTCTGACTAATTCATTTTGCAACTTAAGTGCTTAACCTGCTAGTTTACCTCCATGTCTCCTGTTTTATAGAATATGTTTTGACTTCCAGAAGAAGAAAGTAGATGAGGGCATAAAAGGTACTGTGAATTTATTTGAAAGGAGGTATGATGTGTTCAGCTTCTCCTGACTCATTCTTAAAATCTGGGGGCCTAAAGTAGCTCACCTCTCAGAGAACATCTAGCATTGACCAACTTCTTTCATCCCTTTCCAGATGGCTTTCAGCTCACTTAATGAACAGATTATTTTCCTTTCAGTAAGAAGCAATTACTTTGCCTAGTAAATGATGCCTTTGGAATTTGGAACCCCTAGAGTAGACACTAGGCAGCTCTCCCCGGGTTTAAATAACAGTACACAGGGTATGTGTATTTTGGAGAGTGTTCTCCAAAATTTTGAAGTCGGGTAATGACCAATTAAATCTCTTCTGGCTCGCTTCTGCTATTGGTCTCCGGTATCCTATCAATTTGAAATTTCCAAAAGAACCTGAATGCTGTTTTTAGGCTTGAAATTACAGCCATGAGCTAGAGCCCTCCTGTACTTGCATCTTATAAAAGCATAGAAAGAGAAAGTCACTCTTCCCAAATCCTTCAAAGTATTCCCTGCATGTAAGAATTATAAAAGTATGGGAAAGGCAAGAAGTTATTCTACCAAATCATCCTGCAGCACTTTCAATTTCCTTTTTTTTTTTTTTAATAAAATTTAAAAAAAAAAAGTTTTCACTCTGTAAGAAACACCAGGCAGAAGGCAAAGGTGATGTTAGATAAAACAGTTGAGTATTTCACAGACAAGTATAGGTTGGAGTCACTCGGATGCAGCCAAGTTAATTAATGATTACACAGCTGGAAAAGTTCTATCATTTCACCACAATTTACAAAATTAATTCAGTACAAGAACCACAGCTGCACAAACCCTAATCAAGGATATTCAAGCATATAGCATGAAAGGTGTTGACAGCAAGCTTTTTAATATATTAAATAAACATTTTTAAGCCCCTCTCATAATCAGCCTGGGTGAGCATAGTTGTCCGTTATGTTTAACTTTCAATTTCTGACATTTTTCATCACAAGTATAGGGCATACGAGACCCCTGCTGCATTGAGATTTGGGTTAGTTGTACGTGCCTAGAGAATATAAATGAATAGAAATGTGGCACTCGTTTTCACCAGTTTAAGTGCTTGATGTGTTCTACTGGTTTGAAAACTGCAACTGCCCACTATTCACATACAGTCTTGTTTTTAATACTCTTCAATTCTGACAAGCAAATAAGCAGGGATTTTAGTATGCCCATGAAACCAACAGAAGTCAGTCAAGTGTATAGAAAAAGCTGGGTTAGGCATAAGATTACTGTTCATTCTGTGATATGATGCTCTTTTCTTCTACTTCTTACCCTTCCGTTTTCCTTGCATACTGCACACCTCTGAATGGTGTTGTCCTGCAATATGAGTGAAAAAGAAAACCATTCCAGTTACTGCTCCATGAACAAAATGCCCTTCTCTATGTGTATTCCCGAGATCAAGTTTTTACCACCATAAATCACATCTTTCCAACTGAAATCAGCTTTTAAATTACTTTACTCAGACTGGGATAACTCCTTTATGGATATCCTTGAATGTGCTTAGCCTGAGTTTACATCAGTTTAGCTTCTTGAATTTGATTCATGTTAAATTGGCGTAAGCCAAGTTAGGAATATCCAAACAAGGTTCTTCATCTGTCTAAGTTTATTTCAAAACTCACTTTACAGAGAAGTAGTGTCATTTTTATATGTGTTCATGGGATCTGAAATTTGAGCCAAATCCCTTTTGGGGAAAAAAGCATTTGCAAATGCTGCTGGAATGGCAATGGGAAACACCATCCATAGCCAGGGAAATATTCAGGGAAAAAAAGGAGTATATTGGGAGTCTTGAAGCACCTTGTTTCTGCATGTGGCTTGGATATACAATCATCTGTAATAGCCATTGGGTCTATAGCTCTGTACAATACCCTTTTATTTTAAAAACAGCTTAAAGAAATTAAAAAAAAGAGCAACCCCCAAAGTTGGAATCTGTTGTTCTGGAAGCTTCTTATGCTGGTTATAGCGCACACGCAGGGTTTTGAACCATCTGAGAGCAATTATACAGCCTCGGTGGAAGTATTCACCGTCTCAGAGTCTGTCTTGAACGCTGTGATGTGGAGCTGATTATACGGTAGGTGAAAGAAGAGAACTTTACAAAATGGCATCCGTGGACGGAAGGGACAGTGAGCGGCCTCCTTCTCCGCCCTCCTCTCCTCCCTCTCACACCCAGCGAAAGCGGAGGCACGGCAGCCCTGGGAGCGAGAACTCCCCCAGCGCCAAGATCAAGCAGAAAGAAGGGAGATCTCCATGTTCGGCTTCCCGGAGCTCGCAGCTACACAAACAGATGGAATAAAAGGACATGAAAGGCCTCGCTGAAGCTGTTGCCTGAGGGCAGGTATTTAACGCGTTAGTCAGTAGAGCTGCGGTTTTCCAGAGTTGCAGGCTGGAGAGCACGTCCGATCGCTTACAGCAGGGTGGATGAGAAGGAAATTTCTTCTACTTACAGGGAGCAGTGGATGACATTCCGTAACAAACCTGTGTGTTTGGTAGCTGTTTTCCTTGTGATCTGCTTGTCTTGTGCTGACAAGTGTTCTGGACGTTTAGGATAGTTCAGACTCCAATATAGCTCACTCTTTCAATTTGTGTCATCCTCCAGCTCACCTTAACCTGCAGGGCTGAAAGATTGTTCAAAGATTGCCTTTTGCTTGGAGAACAGGAGTGAGAGAGAGGGGTTAAGTTCAATGTGGAAAGCTGCTGCATCCATCTGTGCATTTCCTACAAAGTTACCTGTTGATTTGTACTTTTTTTTCACTTGACTGGAAATCAGCAGGGATGAATTCTTTGAAGTCAGATCTTTCAGTTAAAAGTTGATATTTACCTATCAGATTGATGCTCCTGGAGGATCACCTTCCGTAGGCACCACTTCTTACTGGTTTTTAATCGGATATGCTGGCTTTGGTAAACAAGTTTTGACACCTCTTCCGTTCTGTTCAGATTTCAGAAAATTGAAAGAAAAAATATCCCACAGGGATAGAATCAGGATTAGAACTTGGAGTATTTGGTTTCAGTGTCATCTTTGTGGATCCTTCAGTTCTTCTGAGGTAAAAGAAAAAGGAAGCTAAGATCCATCCTCACGTGAGGCATAAAAAAGCATTTCCGTTCTGTAGCTTGCAATGTGTGGAAATGTAGAGGAATGTGTGGAAATGTAAGGCTCTCAGCTCATCGAGATTTGCACTCAATGATTTTTTTTTTTTTAATGGGATTGGATATCCCTTAATAAAGGGGACTTTGCCATTTTGTCTTGGCTGACTAGCAATGGATCGGGCATGATGCATCATGCCCACATTTCTAATGCAAATACAGAGGTTGTTATTTCTTTTTCAATATGGTAGTGGCTCTTGAGATTGAATTTGAACACAGCAGGTGTAATTTTCACTATTTCATTGACTCTGTATCCCAGTTCCTGTTTTCTAGACTACAGTAATAAGCGACTTACTTTAATGCTTATTTTATTTGCACAGTTTATGTTGTCTCTATGAAGTGATGATATCAAGTCTTGGGAGGGTGGCATTATTAATCACATAATAGTATTTTGAACCTTAATTTCAGGTCTGATTTTGCAGAAACACACACTAAAACTTTACTACATAATGTGGTTTGAAATGAGATAATGGTTTGCATGGGGTTTTTTAGAATTTTATTTTATTTTAGGATGATGATAAGTTTTTACGACTGTTGGAACTCTCAGAAGAAAGTACAGATTGAGGAAAACTAAGTCCATGATAGTCTGTTTGTTTTATCATTGTACAGATATCAGTTTCCTGCACAAAGCCATCTTTTATTCTACTGAGCTGTCACACAACTGCCACTTTCTTAGAAGTGGAAGACACGCTAGTTTCTGCTTTGACAGGCTTCTTTATAACACTGCCTTTCCCAAGCGTGTGGCTACTGTGATGCGGAGCACATCCAGTTCTGGCTGCTGAGATTCTAAGGACAAAGAATGTTTTACACCACTTTAGTATCTGTATAGAAAATGTTGCTCGTTCTAAACCAGAGAAGGAAAACCGATCTGACAGAGCAGGTAGCCTGTTATAAATGGTGGTTCTGATTATCTAGATGAGGCAAAGCCAACGAGGTTGCTAGCAGGTATTTTTAGACCTGGAGATGTATAATAAAGATGGCAAGATGAACACATTTCCTAGCGAGTGTAATTTTCAGCCATGCCTGCAGTTCATTTGAACTCTGCTGAGTACTCAGTGGATATTAGAAGCGTGATATACACAGGCAGGTTTTACTTAAAAGCAAGTCCATTTGTCAGAGCCAGCAGTCCATTTGTATTTCGAATCACTTTGCTTGCTTGAGCTTCTTTTACATGTCCCCAGTATCCTTATGGAGAAAGGAGAAGAAAAAGGAAGTATTAGAGAGTATAGACAGTGCCTCAACTAATGACGTTGTGCATGCCAAGATTCCTCCTGTGGTTATCCCTCTACTTTCTCTGATGCAGGCTCCGTCCTAACTCTGCACCTCCCAGGGCTGCTCTGAACACAAGCAGCAGGTGGGGAAAATGAACACGTACTCGGTATGTGTCAAAGGGCAGCTGGTCTGGGACTGAGTAGATAGTGCTCTTCTTACAACCAGAAAGACATGATTATTCACAGCATGGTTCTTGTGAGGTTAATAAGGATGGGTGTAGAAAGCTAGATTCTAATTCAAGGGTTTTTGATTGACTCTTAATGATATCTCACGCACTGGTCAGTGGTGTTTGTTAAATGGCAGGCATTTCTGACCTGTCTTCCCTTTCTCGTTAAGTAATTCCAGCCATGTAAGAGCAGTAAGACAAGATGGACAGTGAATTTCCTGGGTGATAATTGCATTTCTTCAGTGGCTCGGATCTTCACCCTGCAGCACCCTGCCTCACACCACACCAGCCATGTAGCTGACTCTGTTTTGCAGTCTTTTGGGTGCTGCACTTGACTACTTCTAGGGTAAGAAGAGCAAAACACCATGCTGGTGGAACGACTCTGGATTTAAACACAGAAGCAAGAAGTAGCTACCTCAGACTGATTGGAGGGGCATTCTAGGCATTCTACTGTAATATGTCTACACTAAACAGAGCCCTTCTGAATGCTTCTTAGGGGGGCAGTTATCCATAGATAAGGAAAACAAGGAGAAATGTTGCATTTCTGGTGCTGTGAATGACTTGAGGCAGGTGAAATGATCACTTAAAATGGAAGAAAGGTAACAATTACACTCCCTTTGTAAAAATTAACACCACCAATTGTGTTGTACATGTTAAACTAATAATGCCTGCTAAAACTTTTTTATTAAAAAATAAATAAATGCTCCAAAATAATAAATGGCTGTCACCTGAAGCATATATCCAGCCAGTAGCATATATCACCTCACTAAATTTCAGAACAGTTAAGGCTCACGCAAAACTGAAATATCAGAATGTGATTCTTTATTATGTAGGCTTGAAGGATATTTCAGCAAATTTATTTCCCTCATTATTTCTTTTTTTTCCCCTTGTATTTTTGGATACTGGATTTTTTCAGTAACATTTATTTACAAAGCCTAATTAGGGCTGTTGCTATCAATAGCCTCTAACAGAGCTCTTAAGACCAACCCACACAGCAAATTGACATTGTATCCTTGCTGCATCAATTCCTGCTGAGTGGGTATGATCTGCATATTGATTACTTCTTTTTCTTGATTGCCCTTCTGCCCAAAATATTGGGTGGGGAGCACAAGTGTGAAAGCAGGGAATACTGCGTCCTACTACAGGTTTTTCCGAAAAGGTCCCATGGGTGCCAGGACAGCCGCCTGGCAGCAGGACAGCGGTGCTCGGGCAGGAGGTGGCAGCGGGCTCTGTGTCCCCGAGCCGGGGCATGGGGCCGGGATGAATGCCTCTCCTCCTTTCTCTTCCCCAGCTGGTCCGCTACAGCTCGGAAGGCGTCCTGCAGCTGGGGCCGCTGGGCTCCACGGCCTTTCTGCCTGACTCCAAATGCCTCGTTGACGACGGGAAGGGCAGGACGCCAACCCTGAAGAAGTGCGAAGACGTCCTGAGGCCAGCACAGAGGTTCTGGGATTTCACACAGGTACAGAAGAGCTCGGGGAGCCATGCAGAGAGGAGCTGGGGAGAAATAGTGGCTTGGAGGATGTTGAATGAAGAACAAGGAGGTTTTTAGAGGGATGTTCTAGGATTCCCCCTCACACACTTTTTCTAAGAATTCTCTGATTTGCTTCCTAGGAATCCCCACTTACGACTTCTAGAAATAGTCTGATATGCTTTCCAGGCATTCCTCCCACCGTGTGTTTTCCACAAATTTTCTTATATTACTTCTAGATAGTTTGGGGTGTGCTTTATAGGAATATCCCCTTATCCTTTTTATTAATCTTCTCCTTTACTCTTTCAGGGACACACATATACACCCTTTGCGATCTGTAAGAATTTCTTGTTACGCTGTCGAGGAATTTTCCGATGTGTTTTGTAGGACTCCCTCACCCCCCACGTCTTTATTTTTTCTAGGAAATTTCAGTTATGCTTTTTAGGAGTCCCCAGTATGCTCCCTTGGAATACTCTAGATTTCTCTAGTAATTTTGAAGAACATGCTTTTTTTCTTTTAGTTTTTGTCTAGGAGTTCTTAGTTCTAGAACTTTTCTAGGATTTTTCTAGCATCTTTCCAGGAATTTTGAGCTCTATAGCTTTCAATTAATTTGTAACACTTCCAAAGGAAATCCAGGATTTCCTATATTTCAGGGTCTGAAGGCATTCTCTTGTGTTTTTTAGAGATTTTCTAGTGATTTTTTGGAAAATTTCTAGGAATTCTTAAATCTAGAATTTTCAATGATTTTTTTTTTTAGCACTTTGAATTATTTAGTTCTTCTTAGGCATTTCTATTGCTTTCAAGAGATTTTTATCATTTGCTATGTAAAGAATTTTCCAGGCATTTTATAGTGCTGTCTATGAATTTACAGATCTAGCACTTTTTTTCTTCTAGTCTCTGTTTTGTTGTGCTTTTATTCCTTCTTCTAACCCTTCTTTTCTTTCTTTCAGAATGGTCCAATCATCAGCAGAGACACTGGCCGTTGTCTAGAAGTGGAAATGTCAAAGGATGCAAATTTTGGGCTCAGATTAGTCGTGCAAAGGTGCTCGGGGCAAAAATGGATGATTAGAAACTGGATAAAACACGGCCGACATTGACTGCCGGGGCTGAGAAGCTGCCTCTCCTGCCGTTGCCCATTGCTCAGTGTGCCATATCTTACAAGGCATTTGTCTTAAAGCAAAACAGTTTGAACAGGACTTGGATCTAGGGAGTCCCCCATAGTCGGGCATTCAAAGGAAGGGGAAAAAAATAAGAAAAAATAAATAAAAGCAAATGCATACATGCCCTATTTGACTATTCCTTGCTCCGGTAGATGACCTGGGAAGCTTAAAAAGAGTTTTCTATTGATTTGGAAATCTTTGGAAGAACAGAAAACCACGGAAAAGTGTTTTCCTTAAGCTCTCCTAGGAGAATTATTAGCCAGATGTTTCTATGAGTTGAAAGGAGAGATCCCAATACTGCCTCAAAAAGACAGTTCTCCGATGGGTAGCTTTTTAGCTTTAAGTTATTGACTGGTGCACAACTCCTATGGTGAATAATCATGTGCCTTTTTTATTGTACTTCGTATAAAAGGGAACTGGAAAAAATCTTACCTTTTCAGCATGTCTGGTTCATTGTGCTAAAAAGACGACCTGTAAATAACACTGGAAAACATAATATAATATATGATACATTTCAAGGTTGATTGTTTAGGCGTTTCTATTTCTAGAAGGAGACTGTTCTGCATATGTTTACAGGTGGTTCTCAACCTTTGAGCTGCAAAAACAGCATTTTAGAGACCTCTTCGATAGACACAGGTAAATGTTGAATAAGTAAAATAACCACATGCTCCATTATATTGCCACATTTTACATTTCTTGGCTGTAAAGGCATCACAATATAGCACTTGCGTATTTAACTCTTTGAGGCAGCAAATGTCCAAGTAGATTGATGGATTTCTAGGGGCCTTTGTTGGCCCAAGAGCCCCGAATATAAGTGCAAGGCTCCCGTCCTGCAGTGCTGTGCCTGCAGGTGCACTTTGTCTTGCTCCAGCAACTGTCTGGGAGCTGTGGGTGGAGGGTGCTGGATGCTCGTTACTTCTGAAAATAAGGCAACTTAGGTGCCAGCTGTGGAACTTAGCAACTTGAAGCTTCCATTTTGTAACCTATCCTGTGAAAATGTCAAATGTGAGCAAACACGCTTTGTGAGCACCATCTAGACAAATTTCCTGAACAAACCAATGAAGTATTTTCAGTATTTGAAAAATAAAACCCTAGCGCTATGAGAAGAAATTAGAGCAAGAGAGAACTAGGCAGCATATATAAGTAATGTTATTCTAAAATATAGATTCTTTACTGTAGTCAACCTGGTGACAGCACCCTTGTGAACCCAAATTTAATAACGTTTCCAGTGGTTCATGCAGTGTCTGTGCACAGGTAGCAGGACAATGGCAAAGCCTTATCCAAAAGGCCGTCAAAGTTGATGACCAGTGTCAAGGTCAGCAATCTTTGGGTGGGGGTCCATGGCAAACAGCTTTTCATTGCAGAAAATTCGGTCATACTGAAGGAGAGACAGGGACAGTACCTTGTACTGTTTAATATTTTATAGTACTTTTTAAAAGGTTTGGCTTTGTTTTACTGAGCCAGAAAAAAATAGGTAATTGCAGACGCTACAGTACCATGAATCTTAGTGATCTGTTTCTTGAAGAGCTTTTGCCATTCCTATTTCAAGGCATGCTGAACAGAATAAAATGGAAACAAAGATAATTTTTGGGTTGTCCTTGGAATTGTGCCCATTTTCAGTGCCCAGGACAAGGCATTTTAATGTGGCCATGGTGGAAATGAGGGTTGGTCCTGGCACGCTTCGAGCCAGAGGTTGTGCACTGCAAAAATCTTGCAAGAACCAGGCTTTCGGTGTAAGAAGGAAAGCAGATTTTTGTGGTAGTTAAATGGCTCTGAGATTTACAGAATAATGTACAAGAATTCAAATAACCCTTAAAGGTGAGGTTGGTTTTCTCTGTGATTGTCAGGTTTTTTTTAAGACTTACTGGAACAATTTCTTATATTTAAGAAATAGAGCTGTTGGGTTCTTTTTACTTTGGTCTTTATCTGTCTGAACCACTGCTTTGACCGTGGAATTAACATGGTAAATCTGCATGTGAGAGGGTCTTAAATATTCTCTCATAAAAGGACTAATAATAAAAAAAGCCTTGACTATTATCTGTTTTAACCAAAGTCTACGGGTCTCTTTTCATTATTTTATCCTTAGAATAATCTGAAGTCCTGCTTAATGTTGTTTGAAATTTTTAGTCATGTTTCCCACAGTGCAGCAGTCCAGATAATCTGAAAAGTATTTAATATAATGTAATATGCCTTGTAGAGGAAATTCTGATGAGAACAGGCTTTTCAGTGGATATTTTGTTTAAGAGTTTATAGAATTAAATACGAGGTCCTAGGACAGAACAGTAGAAGGCCTTGTACACTGCTGTCATAAGCAAACATGTCAGATCATAGTTTTGTAAGCATGTCAAGATCCCTTTAAAAGGAGTTTGAGTCCTGTATGGGGGAAAAAAAAAATCCAAACTTCTATCTCCTTTGAGAGCGATAAACTATCTTCTAAGCTGACTTTATTCTTGGCTTGATTAAAGTCATTTGTTCCTCACACAAAATTGTCCACTAGCAGTTTACTGGTTCCTGAGGCACCACCTCCAATGCAGAGCAGCTAAGAGAAGGAAGAGGAAGGAAGAGTTAAATAAATAAATAAATAAATATGTGATTGAGGCATTGAAGGACTTGGTGGATTCCACTAGAATTACATAAAGATCTATGTTGTGCTCATCCATGAGGCATGAAAACTCTTCAGGACTGTTCCACATCCAAAAAAAAAGGTAAACTCTGGTTCCACGGAAATGTTTTAACACAAAAATATAAAGACTAAAGCAGTTCTTCATGCACTCTCTGGAAGTGTTGAACCATCTCTGTCAGTTTAATGAACAATTTGGAGCTTGGCATGTCTCAAAATCAGGCATTCGCAGTCCTTTGGAAATTGTTTACATCTCTTTTCATCAGCCTGGTCCTTTTTAAAAACTGTGTTACTGTGTTTTAGTAGATGGAAACCTCACTTGCTGTATGACAAGGGGCATAATCTATCTGACATAGGACGGCTGAAATTTTAAGTATTTAAGCCATAGCTAATAAGGTTTAATGAAATAGCACCAGCCCTAATCTGTTCTTTAGATCAATTACACAGCATGTAATTCCTTCAGTATCCAGCATTCAATTGACATGATTCATTTAAGAGCCATACCAGAGCCCATTATGGCCTGTGGTAGGACCCAGTGAATTCCATTTTAAGAACTTAAAAGTTGCAGTTCAGGGAGAGACAGATGTATTATTATTCAGTTAAGACACAAATACCTTTGGGTTATTAGTTAGTTAGTTTGCTTATTTTGTGGAAGCCTTAGGGAGGAAGAACAACCGTCAGAATTCCCTCAACTGAAAATTGTTCTAGCAATGATGTGCCATTTTTAAGATGGTATTGCAAATTAGTGGAACTGGCTAACAAGATGCGTAGAAACCAAGAAAGGATCACATCTTCACACATCTCTAAATATGGATGCCACCAAAATAAACTTAATATTCTCTCAGGAAGGAATCACAAACTTTATCCAATTTTGTATTCCTTCATGAAGAATATTGTGTATACCTCCACTATTGTGTATACGTCCAAACCTTATTTTGAAAAAAAAAATATATATATATATGTATTTTTTTTTCTGGTGACATTAGTGGACTTAAGGTGACAGCTGTAATTACTGGATGCATGGAAAATAAATTAATTAGCCATGATCTACTGAAGCATGCGCATCATGTATTTATATCTTCCTGCGTGGTAACAAAGATATTCATGAAACAATGATGCAGTGAGTATATTCTCCTAGAGCTGGAGTCTGCTTACCTGATGAACTAAGGGAACTCAAGGAGTAAATACTGAAATTATATTGCTAGTAATTCTCAGTGAATTTGGCACAAAGCACATCAATATTTACATCTAAACAAATGTAATAAATTAGCTTCAGGTTCTCATTTAACAGTCTCCCTATTTTACTCCGTTGAAAATATCTTAAAATCCTTATGATTACTGATAACTGTTGAAAATCTCTTGAAAATCCTTATGCCATGTAAAGATTTTAGCTGTCTCTACAATGTCCCCACCATGTATGGCGTTTGAAAGAGATTTACAATGACCTCTCTAATAATGGATTTTAGAAGGGTTTCACAAAATACATTGACTTACTTTACAGAAGTGTTAAAAACATGTAAATAAAATTATTGTCCTCATGGATTGCCCTAAATAAAAACAATGTTTTCTTTGCCCAAGAATATATACTTATAAATTTCCCAGTGAAGCAATACATGCCAACCTGATTTCGAAGAACAGAATTTCTGAATCAAGAGCATACTTCAAAGACTTGTAGAAGCACTTACTACTCTTCACAGAGAGTTGCAATTTTCTATTGGCCATGAGAAAGTGTTACCCAGTTTTTAAACTCTTTGTAATAAGTTTAATTTAAAAAATAATAATGCAGTAATCGGAAGGCAAGTTGTGATTGCAAATAATTTTTCGTTACGTGGCACATCATCAAATCAATTTGTATTTACACTTGAAAAGTTAATAAATTACTATGCATTTTACTGCTGATATGATCTGCATTTTTTATTATTGTACATTTGGGCACCTTGTATTAAAATTCAAAGTTGTCACACAACTAGAAAAAAAAAAGCTAGACAAGCAAATAATATATGAATGTTTTGAAATGTAAATTGCATGTAATCTGTTCTAAAAGGTAGTTAGCCCATTTCTAAGACAAGCACAGCATGCTGCTCAGCAGATTGTGAGCTGTTTGAAAGGGGACGAGCTCTGTGCATGTATCTCTATATGCTCATTACAGACTTGGCCTCTGAAAATGCACGTCCAAAATGAGACTGATAATGTTACAGGCTATGACTGCATTATAACTGCTAGACCTCAGGGAAGGCTTGTCTTGCAATTCCAGTATAAAGACATACTAAGATAATGCTTGCAGGTACCAATCCACACGGTAATACAAGCTATGTTCATATATGCTCCCTTGGGAGCAGTAAGTGCTCCACAGGAAGCATTCATTTAAAAATCTCCATTAAAAAATTCTGACCTTCCAATCAACATTCCTGATCTCTTTGAACTGTGGGGAAAAATAAGCTACTGAACCACAGAGGAAGCTGGTGATGAAAGCGTTCTCTTGCTAGGAATTTTTTATTGGAGCTGTGTTTTTATAATTGATATCTCTTCAAGCACGACTGATCTGTCAATGTTGTGTTACTGTTCTAAAGAACACTCCCACAGCCAAAGAAATGGAACAATTTATACTTCCCAAATCACCTAGGTTAGTGAAGGGCAGAAGGACTCATCCCACACCCTGCAACTGGGCCTGTATCAATATGGAGGCCAAAGGTGCAGATCATAAAATGTCATTGCTCTACTGAAACTAATGGAAATTGGAGAACACTAGTAATTTATAGGCCTAGCCTGTTACAGCTGACAGTAGTGCTATTGACTTGATTTTTTTTTCTTTTTTTTTTTTTTTGCTTCTAAAGTCACTTTCATCTTCCCAATGGCAATAGAAAGGGGATATGAAGTCCTTGCACGCTCCCTTCCATGCTGTCATACTTGTACCAGTGGCCTATGCAGTCCAGCACCTCATCTCTGAAAAGTCAATAACTGATGTTTAGAAGAATGAAACAGGAGACAGGGAATATGTCTACTGATACTTTCATCATACATTGCCCCCTAATTTCAAAAGGTAAGGACTCCCCAAGCCAGAGGCTATACATACCAACCATTCTATTTAATAACTACTGTGGGCCTTGCATGTACATACCTAATCCACTTATACCTCTGGATGTCAAAACATCCTGTTCAATAAATAGCACAATTGCCGTGTGAGTCACTCTCTCTGTTTTTAAGCCTACTGTCAATTCATTCCATAGGATGCCCTGTAGTTCTCTTATAGTTAAAAACTGTGAATAACTGCTGCCAACTCTTCTTTTTCTCAGCTCTTCTTAGTTTGACCTCTGTCATCTCCTGTTAAATATATTTCAGAAGTGACTGAGCGTCACACATTTTGTATTGCTAGCAAACAACTTCGTAAAAGTGCAAGCAGATGCTCTGTGTCATATATTGGATTGGGTGATAGCAAAGTGAGAACCGATCGGGTTCCTGAACCGCTCAGCTGTATAGAATATACATTACTGGTTTAAACACTGACTGTGGAGCTCAGACAGACTGTTCCTCCTCTGTTACCATGTATTCACAAAGTTTGCAATTTGTGATCAAAGAGCACAGAGCAGCTGAAAAAGCACCTGACACCTTTTTTCATTCTGCTAGAGGCAGAAGAAATGCGCCCACGTCCTGCTCCTCCTGCCAGGAAGGAGGGCCCAGAGCCTACCCTTGGGTTATGGTTGTGTAACCAGGCTGAGCACTGCTTTCCATGTTCCTCACTGTCACGGACACGTCCGTTTCTGTGAATAATATCCAGCAAAATTAGGTTAAAGTAAATATTTTGTCATTAGTTCTGCATCTGACAACATTTGTACCAAAGAAGTTACCAGAAGCCTCAGATTATTTTCTGTGGAGGATGAATATCATCAATTTAGCCACTTTTTTTTTTTTTTTTTAAATCTTCATGAGTCAACTGTGGGTCATGTATATGCACCTGGCTTTTCAGCTTACTCATTGCTTCACAGGTGTTTTTTGTTTTGTCTATCTGTTGATCACGTAATGCAACTGAGCACCTGCATTAGGCACATTTTGTCTCCTGACTGGTTAGTAGAACTTAATAAAGAAGACAATAAGGGCTGAAATGGTTTCTTCTCTGTAATGGTAAGGTAAAAGCAAAGGAACAAAAGAGTTGTACTAGAACTTTCAAAAAACTTATAACCCATGGGGAAAAAAGGAAAAAAAACACAAAAAAAAACTTCTAGCTGGCAGAAAGTCCTTGAGGAAAAGTTTCTACTTTAGTCTTGTAACTGGGAGTTACGGAAATAGGATGATAAGGGAACGGCAAAGCATATTGGGATTTCCTTGAATTGGAAAAGTGGAAGTTAAATATTAGAGACTGAGCTGAACTGTCCATGAGCAAGCAGGACTCAATAGACAGCAGTTCACCAGGTGATCAGGACCTGGGTTCTCTCCATGAATAACTGAGCTTTAATAAAGGGATTTAAATCAGAATTCAGGAAAGATTTTTCTGCTTTTGCAGTTTATTGCAGTGAAATTTGTCCAGTCTATTGACAGAGCTCCAAAACACACATGGGTTGGTGCTGTGGTGTGCCTGCAGTGAAGCATTTGCCAAAAGCTGTGGAAATTCTCCGTGTACTTCAAGTGTTGGCATTCTGTGCAGAAAATGGTGCCACCTATCAGCAAGAAAGAGGAAATTAAACCACAAAATGATTTGTTTAAACTGAAGAAACTGCTATTTTCATTGTGACGGTGATGGTTTTCTATTAACAAGCAATTAGCAGGATATTTAGCTTGTTCAGAATGGTTATGGGAAAATGAGGTGCCAACCTGGCTGGCCACTCTCAGACTGCATGAGGAGATCGCAGCTAGGCAAACACGGGATGGTCTCGTCTTGCTGACCAAAAGGGTAGAGAGTTATGGGAACAGTCTGCATCAAGGGTGCAAAATGCAAATCAACCACACCAGCTGAGGTCCAAATCACTTAAGATAAGTAGTTAAATATTTTTGTGAATCTGAATCTAAACAACTGTGGACTTTTCTTTTTTTAATCTTTTTACATAATATAGGTCATTTTGAGTCACTCTTTTAAGTGTAGGCTCACAAGTGATATAGGTGTTTTGAAAATGTTATTCCTTGTCCTTTGGAAAGGTGCATTTTGAATGATTCCGCTGGAGTTTTCTTTCAGAATACACCCTGTATGTCCAAGGCATATGCTTCCCTCACAGTCTCAAGCGATCATAATACTGAGGCCCAGGGTGCTGCATTGTGCTGCCTTCTTTTTCTGAAGAGAAATTACGTTCAAAGCTTCAGCTGGGCTCCTGAGGGGCAGTGAGGGATTTCTGTGGTGTTCAGCCTTAGCAGAAAAAAGTCATGATGCTTTTCATCTCTTAGGAGCCTGCTTTACATTTTGAGCTTGGAGCCAAAGTTCCTTTTGTAAGTCTGAAGCAGTAACAGAGACTTTTTTTTTTTTTCTGTCCATCAGGCCACAGTGACATAAGGGTACTCTTCTTGATACCAGTATTTCACCGAGTTTAGATGAAAGGGACTTTCGTGTGACTATTAAACCTATATAAGACATAATTCTAAAGTTTAAGAAGTACTTTCTTAACTTCTTTGACAAGGCAAAATAATGGACTGTCAGTGGTTTCTTTTTCCCTTTTATTCCTTTTGAAATGCATTGATAAGTACAGCCAAAACTTTAGTCTGAGGTAAATGTGCACAGATTCATTGTGACTCACAGAATTGTTCTCCCTTATACCAGATAAGATTTCTTCCTGAACAGACATAAAATTGCTGGTTGCTTAAGAAAAAAAAAAAAAAAGGACTCCTAATTACTTAATTTTTGCCAGATCTGAGGGCTTCATGATAATGTGGAGGTCTAATTTGCTTATTGGGCTCAGAAGGACCAGCAGGTATCAAGGTAACTCAGTAACTCACCTCTCTGAGGAAAAGGAAAAGATACAGGTTTTTGGATTTATTTTGGTTTTGTAAGCATAAGAATGAAAGAACTGCTGAAGTTGCAAGCAAAAAGTAGCTGGTGATCATAATTTCTGTTTTGAAATGTACACTTTCGTTCCCTTGAGCATTTCATAGTGAGAATTAAAGTCTAAAGAGAGGCACTATCAGAAGTAAACTATCAGAAGCTTATCACAGGATCTGCAGATATTTCTAAGTGCTGATATGATTCTCATATATCTGAATGCTTCACAAACACTAATGAATCTATCCATGCAATATCCTTGGTAAGGTATCTTCCCCCTCACAAGGAGGAGGAATTGCAGCACAGGGAGGATGAGGACTGATTTTCTCCTAGCTCATTTCCTCAGCACTTAACTGAGGAGCATAAGGCAGGCTTGTCATCACTCATGGCTCCATCTGGAGGAAAAAGGGGTCCCTCTGGAAGAAGGTCTGTTCTTTTCCCTCATTCTATCTACCTTTCTCCCCCAAAATTGAGCTCAGGTTCTAAAACCACTAAAGCAAAAAGCTTGGTTAAAGTGGTTCCACAATGGAAATCTTGAACAAAGCAGGGTGTTGACCGTCTTTCTTGAGTGAAGTAATGACAAGATGTGCTTCCTCCTTTATTCATGCATGCTGGTAGAAGTGGCTTACGATCTTCAGTGGAGTCATTGGATTTAAAGCTGAGCAGACACAGTTAAATCATGGGTAAAATGGATTTAATTGGATGGAAGACAGTAGGTGAGAATGTGTCCCCTCAGACCCACAGTTAATCATAATGGTAACTTGCTGGCCTCCAGAAGAGCTAGTCCACATTAACCAAGTATATTTATTCAGGTCATACCGACTTCAGTTTTGTTGAGTAGCATATTATTAAACCCCTTCAAATCTTCCTCCAAAGAGAAGTGTCACCTAGAGAGAGTGGGTTTTTCAGGAGTAGCTTCATTTTATCATGGGATGGAAGTCAGCAGATGCTTCTTTGGATGCTGGTTCTAAATCAGTTTTTATGATTCTATTTCTGGCATCATTACTCCAGATTTCCAGTCTCACTTTTCACCATCCACAGCAGTTTCTTTGTTCTACAATAAATTCAAA
This sequence comes from Cygnus atratus, assembly GCF_013377495.2. NCBI lineage: Eukaryota > Metazoa > Chordata > Aves > Anseriformes > Anatidae > Cygnus > Cygnus atratus. Next base: position 8,891,548 of record NC_066378.1, read on the forward strand.
TCACAGTCTTTATATCCAGCCCTCTAATCTGAATTGCTCAAGATAAAAACCTCACAAGGAAAGCAGATTAACACTGGAATTTAAACAAAGGGGGAAAAATGCACCAAAAGGAGGGAGATTTCCAGATCTAGTTGATGATTTATTTCCCCATCCCAGTAAGTATTCAGGTCTTATAGGTAAGACATATAGTTCATGTGGAGAAAGCTTGTCCTAAAGAAGCCTCCCTGCACTGAGATTTGTGTTATGGAAAGAAGCATGTAAGGGCTGAATTTTCCACAGGCTTTATGCTGTACTGCATATTTCACTAAGAGACCTTTTGAAAAATCTTCCTCCTTCTCTTATTAATGTGCTGGTGAAATCTGACTTCAGTATAAGATCCTAATTTTCTCTGTATGTGTATATCATTGTGATACACCTCATGGACCTTCTGTGTAGCAAAAGCATGTAGGAACCAAGCAATAGAAGAGCATCGACACCATCATAAAAGTGGAAAAGGAGAAGTAAAGACTGAGTAGATTTTAAACTATTTTTAATATTTTTATGGCTTTTTTTCTTCCACCATTCCTCCCTCCCTTCTGCAAGGTGAGAATCTTGCAGCCAGATTCTGTTCTAGTGATGTTTTGTTGTACCTTTCCACACTTTTTTTTTTTTTTTCCCAAAAGCTTTCTTACATGAAGTCAATGAAGCAACTCTAATCTCAAATGTGTAGCCACGGATTACAGGAGGTCAGGAAGGACTCACTTTTGCTTGGATGGTATTTATGGTCTGTAGGCAGTTCATGGATAGGGAAATGCAGGGTGCTCTTGTATGTAGCCTATACAATCTGAAACAATTTTATCAGAACTGCTAAATAAAAATCTTAATAATCTGGAGTTAAACAACTGGGTGTTTTTATCTTGGAGAGGAAAAAAAAAAAGAAAAGAAATGGTGCATTTAAATTTCACCATATGCACAGTAACTTGCAGTCAGTAATTAAATTCTCACAACATCCTTTCACAGTGCCAGGCAGAGCATATTGGTTTAGGGTGGCCTGGTTGTTGAGTCTGAACCAAAATGATTTCTAACAGCAATCAAATACATTTTGAAACGTGCTCATAAAAATGCTAGCTCAGAGGCTCAAAGCAATAATGATTCATATATTAGCAAATGAACCTGTCCTCTGCAAGCTAGCCCCTGAAATGTAATAAGGGATCAGTCCAAGGTAAGACGGAAGTGTATTTATTAAGATGCTGAGAGGTAATATTTTGCGATGGGAGTTTGGGGTGTCTATTCAACATCAGTGGAATAGCTATGGATCGAGGTGTTGGACTGGTCTCTGGAAGCCATGGTCCATCATGGATACCTTTATCAGATCTAAACCCACAGAGGGATTTAGGTAAAGTAATTGCCAGAAGTCTCCCTGTCCAGTTGATGTTACCCAAGTTTACCTTCAGTCAGCGTATGAGCAAGGCGACTGAGAAGTGAGGTGACAGGGGATAGCTGTGGCACTGCCTACCACTACCAGCTGAATTGCCTCAGGCAAGGCAGGCAAAGGCCTGGGCAGAGGTCCTAGCAGTCTTCAGATAAATAACCAAGCCACTTTCTGCTATGACCTCTGGACATGTCCAAAAAAAAGAATGTGAGAGATCATGAACATCTTTATATATATATATACATACATATTCCCCAGAGCTTTTTTATGGAGCCTGACAACATAAGCAGCAGCTGGCCAACTCCTTTCTCTCTTGCTGTGAGCATGGAATGACTCCGTGTTGCTGTTCCCCCTCAAGCACTTGTCCTGCTGAGGGGAGACACAGGAGCCGGTGTGCAGGAGGAATGTGGGGCTCGGGATGCTCCCTGGGCCGGGCTCTGCCCTCACATATTCCTCTGCTCTCCTGAGGAGTGGCAACACAAAGAAAATAAAAAGGAGAAGCTGCCTAGAGAGAGAATCAGCGAGGATTCAGGTATTTTATGGAGACCAAAAAAAACTTTTTGTAATAAATACCCCGAATAAATACAGAATCCCCCCGCTCTGTGAATCAGAGATCACAGTCCATTTTATCACTCTGGTTTTAATTTGTTGCCAGAGGGCATTCAACTAACTGGCTTTTAGTGAATCACAGGATGAAGGAACAAGGGCACAGCATTCAGACTTCAGAGAGCTGTGACCTTTCCAAGTACAACGTAAAAAAAAATGCCAAATCGCTTCCAACAGGTGACCATGGCCTTCAGCCAGAGGCTGCCAAGGGCGTTCCCCTCATGATGGAGGGGCTCCTCGGGGCTGCGCTGCCTCCATTTTGCCCTAGGTGGGCTATTAGCAGGGGCCTTCGCACAGGGCCTCTATGAGGCACCACAGCCGCCCTCTTGCACTCCTCTCACCTCATGGGGAGTGAGGCTGTGGGCTGGCAAGGAAGCTTCTGGAAGGAGGGCTCAGATCAGCAGGCGGGGACTGGGGCCTTTCTGAGGAGAAGTGGAAAGGAGGCGGTGCCTGAGGGGCTGGGGGGGAAAACACACCCTGAGGGAACTGTGTTCCTCAGCCTGTATGGCCTCATGGCTGGCCTGTCTCTTTGAGGTGCACAGTGCCATGAGGAAACTGTGATTCCACAACTATGTGCCCCAGAGAAGCTGGGGAAAACCTTTTGTGGTCCATTCCTCCTCAGGAAATAGGCTTCTAACACTGCAGGCCACTTCCTTGTGAGGCGCTGGGTGCTGTGGTGTAGGAGGCAGAAAAAATTTTGTTTGGTGCGTTATAGTGGTTCCTGTGTATTTTCCATGGTCTGTGGGCAAGAGCAAACTTAATACGCTTCATACTCTTAACACGCTGAATTCACTTTTCTAATGCGCAGATGTATTTATTTGCCTTTCTGAAGCTTGTGCGTGTCTCAGTTCATAACACTATTTTATGCCTTATGTGCAATATCCCTTTCATTCCCCTGCAGTAGCATCCATGTTCTCACAGGTGCTTAAGATGCAAGGCAACGTTTAGTCAAAGCTTCAGGAAAAACAACAAAAAATAATTTCTTCCTTTAAAAAGAAAAAAGCATTTGTGTGTTTTCAAACTGAGACAGCAACTAACACTGGCAGAGCCTGGAATTCTCTCACATGAGACTATGCTGTGAGATCTGAGGGAGAGATTTAATCAGGATGAGGGGCAGCTATCAGAACAGGCTGTCATGCCTAGAAAACCTCAAATTATGCACTAATTATCCACCTACACTGCCAGAGAATAAATAACTAATGACTTCAGCTTACTGTGCTAAAGATAATTCCCATTGTAGCAAGTTTGCAGACTGCATGTTTTTTGTTGTTTGGGTTCCCTTGGGGATTTTTTTTTCCTTTTTTCCCAATGTGTTGGAGGTGCAATAATTAGCAGTATTTTTGTTTGGAAAGAATGACTGAGTGGGCTTTGAGGCTCGCGGCCTCTGGAGCAGAGGAGTCAGAGCTCAGGGCAGTCACCTCAGAGGGGACGAGTCTTGGTCATTTCCTAACTCCCGAAGGTGCTCCCTAATGATGTGTGGCCAGATGGCTGCTCCCAGTGTCACAGACCTGGACGTGCCCTGCAGACCTATGAGGGAAATCTGTCACAAGGCCACGTGGCTGAGATGAGCCACCTCATGGCTGGTGGCACCTCAGGAGGGCATGTTCGGTTCTGCATGTGCGGGAGGAAGTAATTTATGGCTGCAATTACAAGTGGGGTAGCCATGGAAAAACAGCTGGTAGGAAGCACCGACAGCTGAGCTGCAGACCATAATCCTTTGTTCCCTTGTTGAAGCTAGTTGACACTCATTGGTATGAGTATTGCATTTTTTAATAGGACTCCCATTTTCCATAAACATACTATTTTCAATAGTAAAAATGGTATAAAAGTTGTTTGTAACAATGGTGAAGATACCATTTTTAATTACAATTCTCCATCAAATAAAGTCAGTGCCCAGTGTTTTCCTTACTGCATTTGCTTGCTTAGTCTTTTCTACTCCACTTTCTTGCTCTATAGCATCCCCTTTAATCACGGGAAGGAAAAACAGATTCAGAAAAACAGGCCTTGTCCTCGCACGCCAAGGAAAATGCTGACAAGAAGACTCTTTGCGAGTCAAGGCATTAGAAGTATTGTTCAGAGCTGTAAATTTCTGGAGCTGTGATCAAAGGGTACCAAACTAGATTATGCTAATGTATGTGAGTGAAAAATAATGTCAGGAAGAGTTTTAATATGGATTGATGTATCCCTCAGACCACCTCAGAGCAATGAACTGTAAAGAAATAAATACAGATGTTTTGGCTGCAAATGGCTTTCTTTTTAGAGAAGAGGTTTTGACCCTGCATCCTTCAAATATGATCAGTTTTTACTACATCTGACACTAGCATCTCTTGCAGCCTTAGCTTTACCTAGCAATAACACCAAGAACAAAAAAAAAAATTCCTTTGTTGAAGCTAGCTGATACTCACTGGTATGGCTATTGCAGTTTTTAATAGTAATTCCATTTTCCATAAAAATACCATTTTCAATGGTTAAAAAATGGTTTGTAAAAATGGTAAAGATATCATTTTTAATTGCAATTCTCTTCCATCAAGTAAAGTCAGTACTGAGTACCTAGAAAGTAGTGAAGGCTTTTGTGAAGTGGCTGCCATGCTTCAAAAATGAAGAGGAAGCAATACAACGTGGATTCTTTGCCTGGTTATTTCTGCCGCATTAATAAATGCCTCAATGCTCCCTTGTCTAACCCTGAAGCAGATCTCATTAGCTAACACCTTCCGCCAGTCAAAGACAAAGGTTAAATCCCAGGATGGATGTGTGGACCCACATGAAATTAATTCTGACCCTTTGCAGTCTGAGCTTTGTCCTTGGAGGCCTGGGGGGGAGGAACAATAGTTTCATGCCCTTGTTCCCGAGGGCTAGCAGAGCTCTGGTACTGATTCAGCAGTCTCTCTTGGTGAGGTTAGGATGATGGCAGAGTCTCATAATCAACTCTTAATTGCATACTCAGTCTGAGCTTGGGAGCTCTTTATTTTTTTTAATAATACCTTCCTGTTTATAAGTACACTTTAGGTGCCATATTGCTGCAGAATACTAATTCACTTGAATTCGTAATTGCTTTCCTCCTCTGAGACTGGAAACTTAAACTAAGTCAGGAGTAGAGTGTCCAAAGATTATTTTAATTAAATAATTGAGACATCTCAGGAGAGATGTATTTAGTCTCTGATTGTCTTTTTAATTGGAGAGTAGTTTATATAGAATTTGAGATGGGAGTGGGAAGAAACGAAGGATGGACTCTGATATGGTCTGAGGTCAGTGTCCAGCTGTGCAGACACTAGACTTTTCTCTGCAAATTTTTTTTTTTTTTTACTATTTTTTTTTTGGGTCGGGGTGGGGCGGGGAGGGCACGTGTTGGGTAGCATTTATGTGCTTCCTTCTTTTTACAAATGGTAAAGAGTAGAAGACCTTCCATTGTGGAAGTTCTAGGTTTTCTTTGCTCAAGTTTGAGGCAAGGCTGCTGGTAGAAAGGGGAATTATGAAAAGAGATGTGAAATTAATTAAGCTGACACTTCAAGAAAATACCTAAATTGTTGCAATTCTCAAAGCAGCAGCATAAAGCAAGGTTATGATGTTTTGCCAAATATTATTTTTTATGAGCAAAAAAACCTTGAGGCTAGGTTTGATATGTTTTTTTGAGGGGGAGGTATTTGTTTAGCTGCAAGCAGCTTGGACATCTTTCTCCTTTCCTGTATCTGTCTATAAGGAACTGCTCCTGGCATGGCGTTTTTATTAATGAATTACTAGTAGGATTTGAATTCAAAATTTGACATAGCTTGTTTGTTTTCTTTTTAAAAGTACAGAGCATGCTATAAAACTCATACAAATCACTTCCAGTTCTTTAAGGATCCCAGATGTTATTAACTATGAAGGATCTTTAGTATTTACAGACTGTATCCTCTGTTTACATATTGTTATCTCCTTTCCTATATCTTCCTTCTCTCTGCTTTTAATTTTGAGTAATTGGCTGAAGCTGGTGTCTTAACACCAGGAATAAATCTCTCTGGATTTGAGGAAGAGGGGAATTAGGAAAAAGATGAGAAACAGAAGGTAAGCAGTTCAGTGTATCTAAGACAGATTGACTTATCCTAACTTACAAGTCACAGTTTGTGTATTGTCTTTTTTTTTTTTTTTTTTGTAGCTGCTGGTTTGGTTTGTGTTCTAATTTTTTTAATAACCGTTGGACATTATCTTCTATATAAGCAGTCCTAAGAGTGAAATTTTGAAACCAGTACTCTGCACTTGTTTAGGGTAAACATCTGTTGGATGAAACTCGCTCCTGTGCAGAGGAATTAGTGTAAGCGTTCAGACATTCAAAGCAGGGCATTAGAAGCATTTGGGTCTTAACACTGGCCTCATGTGCTGGGATGAATTTTATCCATGTTTCATATATTTAGAGTCCTGGACATGTCTTATAAAGTAATGGGAAAAATGGCCCACATGGGAAAATGTTATTGACTGTTTCCTCTGTCCTCCAGTGATAAATATTGCATGACTATCTGCTCATCCTCTGAATTAGAAGAACAATCCAATATCCCTTTTGATTTCTACATTGTGTGCCAGTATGACAAGCTCTTTTCTAGTCTTCATAAAAAGCAAAATCCAGAGAGGCTTCTTCTGAACACTGGATGAGAAAATAAGAGTAATACCTTCCATGGAAAATCTCTTGTGTTAAGCTGTTGTGTATATACGGTTATGATTTTCCTTTTAATTTGATAGTGAAGATGCTTCCAAAGCCATTAATGTAGACAGAATTTTATACCTTGCACATCTTTTTACCATTAAGATCCCTAGGCCAGCCTGTGAAAAATGTAGGCTGTGAAGACTTGGAAATGTTTATTTTGTCTGCTTGCCCGTTTGCAAACCAAGCTGCAAAATCCTCACCTACAGACATGATCTCTTGGAGCTTTTCAGAAATACATTGACAGTACAAAAGCAAGATTCATAGTTCCAAGCCCCAGTTCTTAGCTGCAAGCGACTTTTTTTTTTTTTTTTTCCTTTAGAGGAGCCCTGATGATCTCCGTGAGCAAAATCAATGCAATTAAAGGTTTATTTTCCCCAGAATATAGGCAGTCTGGTTAGTCTTAAACCAAATATTTTTCTTCCAGAACCCCCTGCTGTAATTCCACTGCTCTGCGCAAACAATCCAGATTTTATACCTTAACACTTCAACAGAAAATTTCTCCAATTATTTCCACATCTTGAAGCTCCAGCAGCTGAAAATAAACAAGGCACCGACAGGCTTTTGTTGAAACCCACCATCTCATGATTTCACTGCTTATGACGCTGTATTTGAACTATGCTTGTAAATTGTCACTGGTGGGCTCCTTTGGGCAGGGGACCACATTGACTGCTTGGTGCCCTGCTTTGATAGCCAGCTGTGACCCCTGTGTATTCTCCTTTTGACGTTCCTTCTCCTGTGTTTACCACATGCTATTATGCTGTTCTGGCCAGGTCCTTAATACCATCCATATTGATTTCTAGGAAATAAATGTCAGATGAGATCTTTGTGTCACTGTGATCTAGCTCTCCTCCACGTGCTGGTTAGCTCAGGTGAACAAGAGACTCTCACAACAGAACTGGGAAGCAGCGTAATAACAGCACGCTTTGTGGCCTCTTATCTTAGGAGAGACAAAAGTGATGCACGTAAATGATCAAACCCTGTACAAACACGGAAGAGTGTTTCAATACCGTGAGGTGGGTGTTCGTTGGTGGAAGGCTGCTGGGACTGCAGGAGGTGATGCTGTTCGTTCTCGCATATGGCAGGTTCACCTGGATCCCATTGTACTGCACCACTGTGTTTGCACAGGTCCAGCTGATGAGATCTGATTTATTTCTTGCAAATCAGCCCAAGGAGAAAGCATCAACGCATCAATCTTCCATTTTGCATCTCATTATAGTGGAATTTTATTAAAACAGAAATATTCACAATCCCTTTCCTCACTGTTATAAATTGGCTACTTTGGAGGTACTGATTTACTGCCACCGTGATTGCGGTCATTTCTTCATGAAATACAGCAGCTGGCAGAGCCTAGGTATGCATTGCACTGGTATAGCTGATCCATTTTACGTTAACTACATGCTGTGTCCTAATTTCATGTCCACCGATCAGCTTTTGTTTATGGCATTAGACTGAGGCTTGCCTTACTGGATCCAGAGAGCTCTATAGCCTTTGTCCTGCCACATTTTCCCACAACGTGTCAACAGTGAAGTGGAGAAAAATCCATATACTTAGTAAAGCAATTTCAAGTCTACGTAATAAAAATGTAAAAGCTAAAACAAAATCCACATAAAACGCTGTGTTGCACTTCTGGAGTCTGGGGGGAACCAGATGCCATATATTTATTACACATATGTTCTTTCATTCTGTAATTCAAATACAAATATGTAGAGAGAATAGCAAGAGAAAATACTTCATCTGTGTTAAATCCCAATGTGTTGTTTGATAAGGACAAGGACTCAGCATGACCAGGTGAATTTTTAACAGCAAACTCTAATTTGGGGAAAAGTTAGTTGTAGGAGAAGGAGTGGACTGTAATAGTGATCTCAGGTTAGTAGCATCTCTGTCTCTTGCTGAGAGTTTGTAAGGCAGAAAATGCTGTGCTTCTGTATTATACCTTGGAAAAATACATAACTGAGAAGCTTAAAAGTAAGTTTGATTTCACTTAGCATAAATATTTCTGTTCTCCTGAAACTGTTTTCAGACTATAGCAGTACTGAGAAAAAGTTGTCTTCTGTTCTTTTTAGCTCAAATCTGCTCTTGGTTTTGTTGTGGAAGGGAGGTGTGGGGGGAGTAGCACAGGTGCTACTTTTGAAAGAAATTCATTGCTCACCTTAGTTAAGTTTGGTGTTTTCCATTTTCTTTCAAGTTCTGAGGTTCATTATGCAATTCTGTTTTAATTAGTACTTTTATAATTATTAAATTATGAAGACATGACTGGAAGAACTTCAGGATATTTTGGTTTGTTTCTTTTTTGGGTACTTAAAATTTTTAATGCCATTTTCTTTGTGGCCATTGTGGTATCTGGTAAATAAGGAATAAATCTGCCTCATGAAATGCTGAAGAGTGGGAGTCTGACCAAAAGGCACAATTCACTGCAAAATATCCTTGAGGAGAAAAATTGGATTATTTAATTTAAATTAATTCACCTAATGCCTGTCATGCAAAGCCTTGCTAAAATTCAGCATAATCATTTCACGTACAAGATGTGTGTCAGACAGGGGACCTGATTATTAAGTAGGAATTTGCCTGTAACTCCGAAGTTTTCAACATTTTTTCTGGCGTCTTGCTTGTGCCTGAATACACCCGAGTGAGGATTCAATATTTGGAAGAGCGGAAGCCTGGAGATTCCTTTCACCTTTGGCAAGAACTGGCTAAGCTCCAAACTGCCTATTTAGTGGTTGGTTAGCTTTATTTACTGTTTCTGTCAATAAAGCATTTACAGCCACTGGTTGGCTTGTTTGCTTGAATTGTTTTAAGCAACTGTATTATTATTTCTCTTCTTGCAATGGGGAGCCATTCCCAGTTCTCCAAACCCACACACCATTTCTGTGGTAAGCTATGCAAGAAGTAGTGTTTGGGCCTGGTCCTTCCCTACAGCCACAACAGCAGCACATTAGACATATGCACACACATTTTGTAGCAGTACATCAACAGACCTTGACCATTGTATTAGCCATTGCATTTGCAGTTCTAAACAGCAAGAAGCATTTATAGTTAATAATTGTGTTTTATTATAAGACTAGCAGTTACAAATGCAGACGGTTTCTCCAATACTGCCAAAGCTGTTCCATCTAATGAGAATGTATTGCCATGGCAACCAATGGCATTAGTATTTTTTTAAAAAGTAATTAAACTCTCTAAGTCAATTTGCCCTTACTTGTCAGATTAGGAAACGTTGTTTATTGCTTTCTGCTGAAGCAATGAGGTAGTTGGAGGGCCAGCAGGACCGGAGCTACTGGAGGAGGCATCGAGCCCTTTTTTATGAATTATTCTTTTTCTAATCTGTGGAAGGTGTGGGAAGGCTCGGTGATGGCTTATGAAAGCTTGCATTCCAGCGGGATCAGTGGGGTGCCTGCTAGATGAGGGCGTGTATTTAAATACAGAGGCTTTGCTTTGTGACTAGGTGAATGTGCAAAATGCTATTAGACATATGTGTGAACATGATACAGAAAAACAGTATCTGCCAGAAATATGAGTGGAATGAGAGAGACAGCCCAGCTTTCAGCTCTGATTTGGCGCTGTCAGATTTGTTTACCAGCCTTCATATGCTATAGAACATGAAGTCTGCTTCCAAGAGACACAGTGGCCTAGGAACCTAATGGAGGGAAGGGACAACCCCGGTTGACTCTTGTAAAACACAGAGCTCTGAAAAGTATCTAATTCCTTTTTTTTGTCACATGCACAGAAATTACTGGTTGCTCAGATCATTCTCTACTCAGAGCAAGCTTTGAGGATACCCAGAACAAATGGACCAGCCACACGGCGGGATGGAAGAGAGAGGCCCATTTCAGGCCGCCTTTGATTTTGCTTGAATTTCCTGAAGTTACTATATGCTTTCCCCCTTCCTTGTCAAACCACATCTTAAAAACTACAGCTGTCAGACACCAGATCTGAAGAGGTTTATTTTAGCTGCACTCTGCTTGTGCCCTTTAGCACAAAGGACAATGAGTCTCCAGCAGAAAAAGGAAGAAAAAGCCTGTTAAGTGTTTCCATTTTTTTGAACTGTGGAAGGCCTCTGCCTACTCAACAGAGATAGAAGCAACAATCCAAGAAGGTGCAGTTGTTTAAAGTGTTCCTTTTTTATTGGTCCAGACCCTGCTTTTTGCTATTCCATTGAACTAATATGAAACAAGATTAAAGGAGATCTCTGCAGTATGTTTGATACCTTGTTTTCCTAAGTAAAATAGTAGACCCTTGCATAAAACTTTGTCATGTTTGGTGGCTGAAACTGGAAACCAATTTTACTTCAGATTTGCCTGAATGCCAGATTTCAGTTTTTCATACCAAAGTGGAGTTGGAGGCGAGTAGTCTTAGTTTAAAAGGAATTTTGTAATTGTGAACTATCTTCTTTAAAAAAAAAAAAACTGCTTATTTTTCCTTCAACTGTACATTTTTCCTGCTACTTAATGAGTAACTTTGTCCAAATTTTGTGGTATTTTTGTTTTCAGTGGAGATACTGGATTTAGGGAGATTGGTGGAGGAAAAGCAGAGTTTACAAATACATCTCTGAATTTCTGAATTTGTTTGTACTTACTTCCCATCATATATCCAAAGGCTTATCTGTACATCCTCAACCTAAGCCAGTTGTTTCCTTCTCCCCTCATTTCATGTTCTAGTACACAAATGGAACTCTTTCAAGTAGGTGTTGTCTTTGCACGGAGAACCCTAAGGGGTTCTCTGGAAACTCACTTGAAACCACTAGAAATGTCTGAAAGTGTAATTAGGCCACTTTGCTAAATCCAGGTGCCTTTTTAACGTGCTCTTCTGAATATGAAGCGTTTTGTTGATGAAGTTCCCTGAGACAAATCAGAGCTTACAAATTGCCTTCAAAGTACATCTGCTGCCTTCCTGAGCAGATAAATAATGAAGGAGAGCAAGCTGCCACCACGTTTTCTTCCTTCCTTCCTTCAGAAGCCTGGTTAGATGATAAGAAAGCAAGAGGGCATTTGCCATGTAGGCTTTTATTTCTGAAAGTGAAGAATCTCACCTCTACACCCGCCCAAAACCTTTGGGGAGGTAGGGACGGGAGAAACTCTCTGCAGCGGTTTAGTCCTGTTGACTCTTGTAGCAAGACTGGATGAAGGGAGCTGGCACCATCAAAACATCATTGCATATCCCTCAGCTATTAAAATGGGGAAAGGTATACAAGAAGAAAGCAATGATAAGCAATGATAAGAGCTGCAGATATAGAAGTATGCAAATAAGAAGTGAAATATCGTGTAATTTGACAGCAATGGGGAAAATACTGGGAAATCTATCACATCCATGCTCATGGTGTTAGGAAGGCAGAGAAAGCTGTTAGGAAGTCACAGAGCATGAACTCAGAGTACTTCTATGCAAAGACTACAGTAATGAATTCCAATCTTGCCTGAGAGCAATTTTTAAGACAAGTGCAAAGGAGAGTTTGGAGTATTGATTTCTTTAAAAAACAATAAATTGGAGTGAGTTGTTAAAAATAAGTGCTGCCTGGAATAGTTCACATTAAGTCAGTGCACAGGTAAGGAGGGGCAGGTTCAAGGGGGGGATTGAATTTTGGATCCTGTAATCACTACTCAGTAGGGTCACTCCTTCTTCCATTCAGTTCCCTTTCCCCCTGCCTCCTTCACTGTAGTAACCCCTGTGGATAGAGCTCCAATTAATAAAACTTACCTTTATGTATGCATTATCATAATACAAAGGCTCAAGGGGCACACAATCCCTTCATGCCTGAGAAAATTTAAAACTCATGATCCTCCTGGGATGCTTGCTGGGAAATAGAGAAAGGGAATAAAGGGCAATCTAACATTTCTGCTGAATGATGGCTACTCTTTGCAAAGTACTGTGAAGCTTGTTAGATTCTGAACATTTATGGGAACCTTATTGCTATTAGATCCTGTGAAATGACTATAATTAAAAATGCTGGTCCTTTTACAGGGAAGATCTGCACTGCATGCTAAATCATTTTCTTGGAGGAGCCTGGGAGAATTTATAAATCTGATCAGTACAATAAGAGCAAATGACTAGAAATATTTAAATTGCCAATATCTTTAAATGGAAAACACTGCTAATGCCAGGTTTGAATGCACAAATACACTCTCCTGTGTTTTATTCTAGGGACACAACTGCATGCTAACTTACTTTTATTAATAATAATTCTTGTTTATTGTTTGGTCTGTCTCACATACCTAGAAGGCTCGGGCACATCCTAGCACATGCAGTACAGTTTCTATAGAAAGTCAGCTGCCCAAATAAACTATCAAAATCTGTAAGGGATATAATGACAGAGTCAGTTAAAGAGAATGGGGTGAGGGAAAAGTCAATGGTCCAGTAATGCAATTAGGGCAGAGTTATAATTAGTGATCAAAGCACTCCAGCTTCCTATAACCATTGCCAAGTGCTCTTCAGCATGCCAAAAGGAACAACTGTACGCCAAGATTTGAACAACAACTTAGCGGTGTTGGAGGATTTTTATGCATGCACCTACTGCACATGCACATTTCATACAAGTTGTTGTCCATTAACCAGATTTAATAATGCTTAGCAGAAGTGAGATTTTCATAAATAATCATCCTGGAGTGCTAAAAGGGACAAGTGACAGGACGATCACATTAAATAACAACTTTTTTTTTTACATTTTGGCCTTCTGAATACAGATTATAGTAACTTCCAGCTGAAATATTTTTCCTGGAGTGAGCACAGCAAGGTAATGCCTAGGGCCTGGAGGAGGCCAAAGGTGCCTGAGATGCTGACTCACAATGCAGCTATTTTGTACCAAAAATAAAAAAGAGAGGTTTATAATGAAGAATACTAAATGCCTATTTGGCTAAGCCAGATTCACAACAGATAGCATGAAATGGTTGCCTGAAGACTTTTCTTTTTGATCTAAAACCTTGCACATGAACAAGGCATTAGTTCCTCATTTGGAGTTATGTGTTGAGTGAGAGGTCAGCCACAGCTTTATGTTCTAATTTTTATTTTGTTCAGTGTTTCATCCAATTTTGTGTGAACCTATTTATAAGAGTCCCAAATGATTGTGATCGTGTGTGGGTATTTCTTCTTGGTTTTACGACTTGACTTCATGTAAAATACTTGTCTCAAAAAATTTGAAAAAGAATCTTGTAGAAGGTCTTCCTTCCCAATACTGAAACACTCCTAGAGACGCAGAGTCATTCCAAAGTGACTTCTTGTGTACTTTTTTTTTTTTTTTTTTTTTTTTTGCCAACGTGAGATAAATTTCCATAGGGACAAATTTAATTAAGCTGACAATCTTGCTAAGTCATGTAGTTACTAGCTAGTAGATAAATAAAATGAACTCAGACTTATTTGTTATTTGTTCTCAGTCTTTAATCACCCAATAGTAATTCCATAATTGAATTAAAGTACTTAACCATTCTAATGCAAATTGACTGGCTTATAGGTCTTCAATGAGTAAATTATTGCAAATCTGGTACCCATGATGTCAACATTATTCACTTACAGTTAATTTATCTTCATAATAATTGAGCCACTTTTCATTTATTCCAGAACTGGAGGTCTTTTCTATTTTTTTTGGTAGAGATTGAAAATTAAGAACTTGGATAAAAAAAACTCTTTTTGTTTCTGTGGTGGTTGCTGGTGGTTTGTTTTTTTTCCTATAAAAAGGCTAAAATATTTCAGACAAGAAGGGGATCTAGGAAGGATCCAGATCATAGCAGCAGGCCAGCTTCCACTGCTGTTTTAATAAAGCACAAACAAATGTACTGTAGGCAAGAATAATGTTGCTAAATATCTCAGAAGGAAAACAAGAGCCCTTATCAAAGAATACTATCCATTAAGAATTCCTTTTTAATGGTTAAAAAGAATACAAGAGCTTGTCTGTAAAGAGGAATTGTCCTCATTAGGAAGGCATTTTAATTATAGCAACTACTTATGACTTAACAGAATATTTTAGCAAACATGCACTACTTAAGAACATATTTATATGAGTTCTAAAATAATAACTAGGAAAAGTTTACTAGAGAAACTGTACATAGACAGGTCTATAACTGCACATCGCAAAGACTCATGAATTTAAAAGTCAGCAAGGCAGGAATTAACTTCAAACACAAGGTCAACTTATTTGCTAGTTAGAACAGTGTAATTGGACAAGCTACAAGTGCTGGGGATTTTGATGTGAAACAGGTGAAAATGGAAATTTTCGTAATTGATAACTAATTATTGTCAATTAGCATTTGGTAAGCAGGTGCCCTTACCATATAAAAGGAGGTGGCGGAGAGATAGCATTTTTCCTGCTGTATGGCTTATAGGCTGGTGAAGAGTTTTTGTTTAGAGAGAAGCCTTCTGAAATTACAGAGAAAGGTAATTTCATTTTGTTTAACTCGTTATGCTTAAGAGGTCTCTTGACTTTGTCTCATAGAAGTAAAATAGTGCAATGCTTCAGGAAAGCTGGCCTGTAGGGTGGTGGTGTAATGGAGAGGAGTCAGAGCTGAATTTCTGAGGGAATGAAGCAGAAATTGCTTTCACTAATTCTAGAACAGTCAGATCTCTTTGTTAAGAGACAATAGGTTAGCATCTTCCTTCCTGTGCTCTTTCAGATCTGTCTGATGTACCTGTCTGCTAGCTGGCTTAGCCAAACCAGTTTGAGGCTCTGGAGGAGGAACTGGTCGGTGGGCTAGGTGGCCACTGATGGGAGACTGCATGGTGTTTTTTTGATCCATTGTTAGGTTAGGACTCAAGATCTCCTTAGCTTCTCCTGTTCTTTCTTAGGTGTCTGAATTCGTAACAGGCTCTTCCATGACAAAAATCCCTCCCATATGATTGCTCAATTATCCTTGTCTGTGCTAAGTCTACAATGAGTCTAAAAGAAGCCTGGAACGAGATTCTGAATGCTTTTGCAGCTATTAGCAGCATCTATAATACCCTTACTTGTTAAACTTTCGGAGTTGTAACGTGTTAGTTTCTGGCATTTTTGACAGTGACAAATAAATACCAGGCACAGTGGGAGCTCAGAGCACATAATGGCTTACTTGAAAGAGTTTTACTCAAGGTTAGAAATTAAGGTTACCATCAAAGGCAGCTAATTGGATTGCAGGGCTTGTTTCCTCTTTAGGAAACATCAGATGTGCAAATCCTCCCATGCTTATGCTTGCCACGTACTAACAATTAAAGCTTTTTACCTGAAAACACTAGACAATTCTATGCATAGAGAGGGGAGAGGGGAAAATCTTTCTTTTTGTGGAATACTGGAGAGAAAATGATGGGTGATGCTTGATTAGGGTAACAAATGTACAGGAGCTGGAAAACTCACCTTCTGCTTTGTCTGAATATTCTAAGTGAAGGGTTTAATTTGGAAATGTTGTTACAAATCTGGCTGGACTCTAACTCTCACTAACCTCTGGCACTTTGAGTTTCTGCTAATGAGGTGCTATTTATCAAACTACTCAGCTATACGTTCTTTAAAATGGTTCTGCTGGTAATATGATTATTTGATTCTCAGACTGTCACCTTTGCAATCTCTGATCATTAGAATTATCTTATCTTGCCAGTTGCTTTCACTTCGCAGGTAAAAAATTTCTGTCTTGACAATCGATATGTTGGCTTAGCCCAGAATGTTCTGACCAACAGTTCCTGGAGCACGTGCTCTTTTCTATTACGTATGTGAATGAAGCATGTTTCACATGTTCAATATTCCTATAATCTTTGTAGGCTTGGATTTTTTTGAAGATGTTAGTCCTGTGACCTTACCTGAATTTAACAGCAACTTGTGGAGTGGGATTGATGGGATGTGAGTGTTAAATATCTCCCAGAAAACAGTAGAGATCAGGGAAAGCATCAGTATTTTATAATAAGGAAAGAAAAGCATAGGAGAAATGCATGCTTGTCGCAAGTCTTAGTGTCCCGTTCCTAATTGTCATCACACTTTGCTTTCCGCAGTGATGGTAATGGTGATATCATGGGCTATTTGTGACTGTGGCTTAGTGTAATTAAGAATAATGGTAATGTAATAATAATGGTCTTGTACTGCAGCTCAGATCTCTCTAGGCAGTGGAAGTAGGATGGTAAATTCCTAGTCAGTTAATGAAAAAAATTGTTGCTTGGGATCTGCAAAGGGAGGGGAAGGAGGCTAGGAAAACTGTTGTAGTCTGAAAAATCTGATGCAATGTGTTTAGGATGTGCCAAATATGTTTCTGGGAACTGTAAAGATGGTTATATTTAACAGAACATTAGCATGAGCTGTAAAAACAGATGTTCTCCCTCAAGGACAGTGATGAAGCATTAATTACAGGTAGAGATGAGTTTAAATGAAGACCGGAAAACCTGCTGCTACTGGAATCTTTTCTTGGTAGAACTGATTTATTGTAGCGAACCTTGGAATACAAGTTCTAATGAAGATGAACCTCAAAACCAGGCAGGTAAATGTATTGTTCTATGGCCCAACACGATACATTCCATTTACATCATGTTGGAAATTAAGCCCGGTATGAATTGCAGTTGTAACGAGCAGTTTGCCCTGTGATTTCAATGAATGTACCTGATGGGGATAACTGCTTTACAAATGCCAAGGACACTCACCCCTATTTAGAGCAAATGACTTCCTGGACCACATCAGTTACAGTGATGGAGGTGCAGTGTGCCTAAATGAAAATGAATAAATTCAAGCAGGTGATTAAATGTTTCTGCCTGGGGTAACTATAAAGCAGAAGAATTGCTTTAACTAAGACAGAAGAGGTCAATTTATGGTTGGGTTTTCCTAGTCTGGAAAAAGTAGTAAATAGAGGCAGAGGATACTGCAGTAACAGCTTGTAAATTTAAGCAGAAGTAGCGACAGTGTGTGTGAATAGAAATGAATACCGAATGGTGGCACTCAAAGCAGAGTGACTACAGCTTTCTGGTAACCAAGGCAGGATGTGAAAATGTGGATAATAAAAATTATTTTTTGAAAGCTTTTAATCTCTTCAATTAGTGTACTGGCTCAAAATCTCTCAGGTGTTGCCGATGTAGTTTAGGTTTAAAACAATGGCTAACTTGCTTAACTGCATGCTTGAGCTGCTCTCATCTCTCCAGAAAGCACAACTGAAAGTGTGAGTTCCTCTGTACTTTTGTAGTTCTACCTGGTGCACTGAGCTGCTCTGAGCATTGTTTTGGACCTCAGAAGGAGCATAGTTGCCCTGATGCACTACTCTGCTGGTACTGAGGCATCTTGTAGTGCAATTCTCAGGCTTAGGTGTAATGCCATCCTAATGCAAATTAATTATTTCTCTGCCTTTGGCTGACTTAGCCCAGTTTCATGCAATGCTTCTGTATTTTTCCAGAAAAATTCATTGCTTGCAGGAGGTTGGGGAAGGATGTTGCTGAAAGACCTGCATATGGACTAGGATGTTGTTGAATTGCTCTAGGTGCCTCTGACTCTAAAACAGTGCTCACGCTGGTCACAGGGGCTGTGTTTATCACATAGGTGTACAAGCACAAAAAGCTGACTGCTTTTGTTCTCAGCCAACCTCATGGTTTAACATAAACCGTATTGTTTAAAACACGTTTTAATGAAGCAATTCAGAAGAACCTGTGAAGAAAATAGCACGGTAAGTCAGTTGAGTCCTGAGACTTGTGTGTGCTGAAATTAGCTGAGAACTTCACACAGTTAAGGATGATCTTGTGTGGTTAAACTAGTTTAGAGCTCATCTTTTTCCTATTATTTAAAAAAAAGGTAATGGAAATAAAATGGAACCAAAACCGGTGACTAGAAATTAAATTATATCTTAGAGAAAGGAGGGGAAAATGAAACTGTTCTGAAAGCAGAACAGATATAGGAGGACAATGGTGGTACTTATTTCTTCTGTTATTAGTGCAGTTAGTGCAAGGGGTAAAGAGGATTAAATAAGAAAAATAACTAGTTGAATCTTTAGAGAATTCTGCTGTGGTCTTAATTAGGTGACTGTGGTAAGTATAAGCTATTTAATATTCAAGTCAGAGTTCAGAAACATTTAGACATGTCAAAATAATTATTTGATTTTTGCCTTTAAGAGAAGTATCTCTCACTTTCATTTCTTCTGTTCACAAAAACTTGGTTTCTGCCCACCTTACATATCTGGTAAACATCCATCCGTGCTTGCCAGCAGAAATTCTGAAATAAAACCAGCATGAAGCAATTCTTGCTTGGAATCTACTTGCTTTGATAGGTATGAGGATGAGAGAGTATTTTCATGAATTTCTCAGTTTATAAAGTTCATCTTTCCCAGGAAAAACAGGTCCCCCCCTTGGAACAGATGTGCATAAAGTTTGATTGCATCAGTAGGTGATCTGATGTGCAGAACAGTGTAACTAACAGCAAAATGGTAAAAGGCTTTAGAAATACAGGCATTGATCATGCAGCTGGAAGTATTGGCAGTTGATTGCAAGGGGACAAGAGTCATGTATTGATCAGGTTATAATGAAGATTGAATGTGAAGAAACTGGGAAAGTAATAATCTGTTCTTAAACAATAGGTAATTCTGCTGTGAAGGAAAGAGGTTTAAATGTTGCTTAAAATATTGCAATTCCTGTATTCTGGGATTCGAAATGCTTTAGTATGTACCAGTTCTCTAACAGGCATGGGAGGATGTTTATGCAGCAAGGTATCTACATCACACCTATAATACCTTGAGGGTACTTAAAACTTCTTTTCCAACACAAGCTCACTGCTTCCTTACAGTCTATGGTCTGTGTGTTCAGGTTGCAATACAAGATGCATGTGAATTGCATTACCTAGAACTAAAGATGAACTTAGTGTCAGCAGGTGCGGTGTATTTTGTTGTGCCTGCTGCTGAAGAGGTACAGTCAGCACGGAGGGATGCGTGCAGATTGCTGTACCTCTGGTGCACAGAAAATCAGCTGACGTGTTCAGAGAACAGGAAGATATTTCTGAGCTGGGGCTGCCAGATACGTTTTGCAAGTCATGAGATTCAGGCAGAAGCAAAATAGCAAAGTTTTAGATAAGAGCAGCCAGAAGCTGGAATGTGAGCTTTTTTCTTAAGTAGACAAAGGTAGTTCCTCCTAGTATGTCTTGTTTCAGAGAGCAGTATTCCTTCTGGGAAGAGTCCAGCCACTGCTCAAAAGACAGCCTTATTCCCAACTCTGCCATTTCTATTGCAAACGGAAGCAGATGGTGCAGTGGTGTCTCTGGACCATATGTTCTTTGTTTGCTCAATTGGTTCTTTTGTCTGTTCTTGTAATTCTGCACTGGTTTCTCCACCTGCTCATTTGCAAAAGATGGATGGTCTCTTTGCTGGTTCATGTCTGTTTTTACTTTATTTTCCCCCAGCCACACTTTTAAATGTCACTATTCTGGAATCGTCAAACAGTGACTCTTTGAGCACTTAAATCAGGAAGATATGACTGTAGCAGCATAACGTAGTAAGGTTGTGTAGTCCAAGCAGCTGCAGTGCATTTCTTTCAGTTTTGTGAAGCATACATCTTTTCACTTATGCTGGCTTAACTTCTGTGACTTTGCTGAAAGTGTTCCCAGTTTGTCATTTATTAATGTGTTAAGTCCAACTGCTGATAGATTAAGAAGAATTAATTGTAATTGTTTTGGGTGGTATTATGCTTAGCTACAGTACATTGAGACAGTGCAACTTGAACATCGTTAAGAAAAATAATATTGTTCCATAAATATTTTTATTAAAGCTTTATTCCCAAACTGGAAGACAGAATTACCATTTTAAGATAACTGGCAGGCACAGTGCTAAAGCAAGATTACACTGTCAGGATACAGAGATAAATTTAGTCAAAATAGGCTGTTACTATTAAAATGTTCCATTCCATTCTATAACAAAGTAATGCATATTCGTATTAGTGGTGAGTGAGCTCTTAAGCAAGTAATTTCTTTTAAAATTCCAATTAGAGTACATTGCTAATAAAGATGCCCTGTTTTATCCTGCAGCTGACAAGCAATAGAGACGTAACTTATCAGTACGGTGGAAGCAAGCCCCCAAGAAGGAGCAGTGTACTTCTGCTGGCCTGTAATGGTCCCTAGCGCCTTCTTTATTTCTTCTCTTCTGTTGTGTAATATTAATAAACTCCTGCCATAAGCGAGTTGTTCCTAATGATCCCATTGATTTAAACAGAAAAGTATATACAAGAGTTAGCTGGGGGAAGATAAGAAATAAATCTGTTTACTGTGTCCAGTGGCTTCTCTCCAGCACTACCAGCACCAGCTGCTTTGGTACCTGCAGCCCTTGCAGTAGTAGAATGACTGCAGAAATCAAACTTAGCCCTGAACCCTGTTTATTGGAGGCTGACCAGTGGTCTCTAACAGGACTAAATTCCTTTTCCAGCTCTTCTGGTTGGTCTAATCATTGCTATGTGGACTTGGGCATTCTTCTCACCTGCATATCCTTGTTATTGAACGTGTCCTGCTACTAGTTGTATTTGATGCAGTACATGTCTCTGTCTCAAAAACATTTCCCTGTTGGCTTTGTTCTGCATCCTCATGCAGGAATGAAAAGGTCGTGCTAGTAAACCTTTCCAAGTGCAGTCAGAATTGGCTGCTACAAAAGTGTTCTCTGCCTTTGCCAAGCTGTAGGCACCCAGAGATGAACTGATAAAGAGAAATTGAATAAAGCAAGTAACTGGCCCTGAATCTACTTTTCCTTTCAGTTTACCTAGGTCTATGACAGATGTTTATGTATGAAGATTTATGAGTAGGTTTATTGGGAAAGATCTGATCTGGCACTTGAACCATATTAAGAATTAGGGACACTTCAGAGGGTAAGTTGATGAATAGGCCTACTTGTTGATCCAGATTGGCAAAGAGCAGTTTTAAGGTGCAGAAGATTCATCTAGAAGAAGTAACATCAACACTGGTATCCCTTAATATACCCTATAATTCATTCAAATAATGAGGTGAAGCAGGAGAGGGAGTAATGTTTGTCTGGAGAGCTTTAATAAAATTTCATTTAAGTATATTCTATTGGCTAAAAATTATATATCTTTAGTCTTATAAATCAAAAACTATCTTTGCTGATCTTCCTTATCTCTTCCCCTCCAGGCTAGTGAAGTTTGGAAAGCATTGTTTTGTTAATTTCAGCCATTTCAAATTTGAAATGCATTTTTATATTGTCAAAATTAATGTGGAATCATGCCTCTCCAGATTTTAAAATGGGCTTTTTAATAATTAGAAACCTAACTGGAGAGTTAAGGTAAAGCAAGTTTTTTCTCTGTAAAATGTCAGTTTTTTACATTTCCCATTAAGGGGGAGAAAATAATATTGAAAGAAAATGCCAGCTGTTCTCCCTAGTGGCACATGAATGAAAACCAATGGAGAAAATTAACCTGCTATCTACCCTTATTTACATTGTGTAAGTTTAGGGCAAGTAGCTTCCGAAGTAAAATTCTTCACTGCAATTTGTTTTTCTAACCTTCCTCCATCATCCCAACAGATAAGGAACAAATAAAGGCAGAGAAATGAATATCAAAGTAATGTCAAGAGGATGTTCCTGCAAACCAGTCCAAGGGAGGGTTTAATACTTTCCATATAGATGATGTATGTTGATTAATCCATATCACTTCACTCACAGATGTGCAGTGATTCCATCAGATGCTTTATTGCCTACAGAGGGAGTTGCAGTTGGAGTTCACCTGTCGTCTTTTCAAAATTTATTTAAAGAAGGAAAACAACAACACTTCCCCGAAGAGCTGCAAACGTTGAAGCCTGTTCCGCACAGCCTTTCATTACAGGGAGTAGTCAGTCCCCTACCAATCATTAGTGTCCTTTAAGCACAATGTCATTGCCTCATGTTTTCTTAAGAAACTTTTTTTTCCCACGATGCCAGATACTGAATGGGCTGAGGGGAGCAAGTGCCACTTGCTGGAAGAGAAATTTCCCGCAGACCAGGAGCTGGTGGTAAGGGCCGAGTTTAGGTGCAGGTAGGGAGGGGAATGAACATAGGGCAGGGAAGTTTGCAGTCAGAGGAGGAGTGGAAGCGTAGAAGAAGCAAGAAGGAGCTCTACAACTTGATGTAGGTCTTTGGGATCACATACTGCACTGCATAATGTTAACAGCGCTTCAGTGCAGCACTTGTTCTTTGATGCATTTTAGAGGGTTTTTTTGTTAGATGCAAATTGCAGGTTTAATTCTATCCTAGACTCTCAACCAAATATAGTTTTTTATTTTTTTCTGAAGAACTGATTTGCTCTGAAGAGGATTGGGGCTATCCCGGGATGGAGTTCCTTTTCTGTAGAACAAGGTCTAAAATAATCCTTACAAAGTGGGGAAAAATATAGATAAAAATCAAGGACTCAACTCTTTGTAACCTCATCTGTTTCTGCTCTAGAGAATAGCCCAGATGCCCTTCATTTAGCCAGTCAAGCTAATGCTGAACAACTTACAGGAAGTTCTGCTCCTTGAGTTTTTTTTCATTGTCCCTTCCTGCAACCGTATACCCAGATCTTGCCTAGCAGAGGGTCAGGCTGGGCCCTATTAGACCTTCCAAGAGATTGTGGGACTATTGATGACTGAGGAGAAGTCCTATACGTTAATATTGCTAGCCTAAGTGTCCATAGTATGGCTACCATGCTAAACCTTACTTCCACTTCTCTCCTGTCGTGAATGTGAATGTCTGAACTGGCAGCTTCCTTAGTAAGCTCTTTTCCAGAGGTTTGGTTCCTGTAAGGATGAGGAATCAATAAAGATATTTTATGGTAGGATGAGCACCTATGGCTAGGACAAAATGACTAGCTTTTTAGTGGATGATTCCATTCTGGAGAGAAATAAACCCAGATAATCATCCTAAAGCGAGGGAGAAACAATGCATGGTTCCTTGTTGCCTGTGGGTGAATAATCCAGAAAGTTTGATTTTATTTTTTTTCAAAAGAAGTATGGGCACAAGTATCTTCTGTTTCTCAGTTGAACTGTTCTCGTGCTCTCATAGCAGTTTAATGTTTTGTCAATCCAGGGATGCAACCGTTCCTTGTAGGTTCCTCGTAGAATGCAGCTCTCTTGTTCACAAATAGTTTTCTTGCCATGGAGTCTCTGATGACCTTAAATGGTTGAGAGCTTGATTTACGTTCTGTAAGACTGCCTATGCCCAAGCCAACTTCAGAATTCTTATAATTATCATAAATGAATTAGAGCAAAGACAAAATATCAAGTGAGAAGAAAAAGAGTATGAAGAAACTGTTTATAAATAAATGACCTATCAGTTATAAGAAATTATTCTTCCCCCCACATTCAGCAGGGTGGAGACTCAGTGAAGCTGAAGATATTCATGTTCCTTGTTCTTACCCAAAGATTTATGTGAATGTGGGCATACATATGTATGCACACTGCTAAATTTAGACTCCATTCCTGTAGAAATTGGAGGATTAAATGATAGTTGCTCTAGTTGAAGTAGTGTTTGGCTCTGAATTGGTCACGCATCCAGTCTGTTTGCTTTGGTTTGGATTTTGGTCTTGCTTTCCTCCCTCCTCCTCACCCCTATCTCCATCTGTGGGCTCACTTGTACCTACTCTTTATTTTAAATTGTAACCTCTTCAGAAAATATAAATTGTGCAAGTTGCTTACTGGAGGACAGGATAAAATATCCTTGCCCTCTGCTGTTTCACTTCTGCTGCTGCTCTCCCCAGCTCTCTGCATTGCTGCGATAGCACCTTGGGGCATTGTGCTGGGAGCTGCCTGGCTGCAAGACGAAATGGGGGACAGGGACCCAATGGGTCCAAGGCCAGCTGAGTCCCCTGATGGACTTGTTCACGGTGTAGTATCCAAGTGGTCTTGCCAGTGCAGCTGATGGACACTGCTGCATCCAGGAGCAGGAGAGGAGGCAGGAGATGCTACCATAGACTTCATTTCTGCTGTGGTACCCTTTCCCTGCAGCACAGCGTGTATGTTTCTGGTCATGAGATGTATGGTATCACATAGAAGCTGCTCTGCTCTTGGTGTCTGTGCTGTATATTGCAACAGCATCAGCACTTGAGCCATAGGATGTAGGAAAGCCATATATATAACAGTTCTTTTGAGTTCTTCTGAGTGTACTCCCCATGGTGATGAGAAGGGAGCAGATTTCAACATCTGCTTTTGGGTCAATCCTGATCCCCTGCCAGTGTTTTACTTTGTGTTTTACTGAGCTGGTGCCTTCTCTCCTGTTAGGACTGTGGCACCTCATCCATGCAGAGTTATCTCCCCAAGTGCATGTTATTTCCCTTGCTTTCCCATATAGCTATGATTATGGCAGGGAAACAGGAACCACACGAGGTTGCTCAGAGTCAAGCCCTTGGTAACAGTCCAAGGCATGCACAGAAGTGCATTGCTGTTACCTAGTGATGAACAATGACAGGTTCGCCAGTTGCCAATTAATTGTATGGATCACAAACATAGCTTATGCAGCTGTTACCAGATTTTCCAGCCAAATCTGATATGAAAAGAGCAATAGCGAGCTCCCCAGCAGATGCTTGGGCCTGGATTGCAGCCAGTCCTGCAAGAAAGAGGCCCACTAACCTTTCCTCTCTTGTGATCTTTCCAGTTGGAAAGGAGTCTACAAGAGTTCCTGGGGGGGAAAGGAGGGGAGAGACCTCATTACCACAATTCACAACTTCACTTTAGCACAAGCCATCAGAACTTGCACTCCTAGAATGGGGTCATGGAAGTCTGCAGAAGATGCTGGGGGCTCTTGTAGTGTGTATAGTAAGACAGAAACTGTACTTAAATACCTGCCTACTATACAAGGGGATGCAGAATACAGTTTCTATACCTGTTTGAACAGCAGCTAGTACACACCAGGAATAACGTCGTAATGGATTAACAAGAATCTGTAGAAATTGTTCACAGATGCAATAATTGCGAGCTCGTGCCTCCATCTAGTTAGTATATACTGATTATAGGTAAGAATACTAGTCTGATAACAAAGTACTCCAGAAGAAAATTCCTTCACACATTAGGAAGAGGCTGCTGCTTCTGTGCCTTAAAGCTTTCATCCTAATGTCTAGTCATGAACAGTTGGCTTAAGACCAGAAAGTGGAGATTTAATGGCCCTTTCAAGTGTTAGGGTCATCTGCACTATTATATAACTGTCAGATGTCCGCTCCTTCTTCAACTGCGATTGATGGTTTCAGCCTTAATGAGTGTCCGGTGGCCAATGAGTTTCTCGGCATAATTATATGCTGTCCAAGTGCCTTCATGTAGGCACTTTGTAGGTTTTTAAGCATTTTTAATCTGCCATCTTGCAGCTCTGATTAATGTTGGCTACAAGCACTAGCTATAGGATTGGTGTATGCCAGCTGACATCTCAAATACAGAGGAGTCTTTTGTTCTCCCCTGCATATCCAGTTTTTGGTCTGGGGGATTATTCTTTTGTGCTTCTTTGTCTATCAGCACCGTGTCCCAAGGTAGTGGGGGGAGTATTATATCAGTTCTTTAATCTTTCCTCCTAGTGTTATTGATTATCACTTTCACAGGCACTCTCTGAGATTTGCCTCATGTGGAAGGTGACCCACAAAATGAAATGTGAAGAAAAACCTGGCGAGATTCTAATGCTGAGGAAGGTCCTGGTCTGGGACTAGCTGCACTTTTTTTTTTTTTTAAGATTTTTAGCAAGGAGAGGTTGTCTTTTTTAGTGGGTTTCTCCTGTTCTCTGTGATCATATATCACTTTCTTTTTCCTTGAGAAAATGTGGGTGTATCCCTCCTAGATTAGTAGATGCTGAGATTGTACTTTGCGTGATTAGATCTGTCTGCTTAATTCAGGCACTGAAGTCTTAATAATGTCTACTTACAACAAGCACTGAACGTTACTAGGCCTTAGAGTGTTTTGTTTTATGTCCTAAATTTTTTGATCCATGGCTTGAGTAATATGCTGGGAGCCTTGACTGCAATAAATTGTCCCTTAAGAACCAAGACTTTTTGTTTTGTGATCCAGCTGTTTATATCAAGTTTAACAGCGTGGACTCTGGCTCTGTGAAATAGCTTTGAGGTCATTCTGTTGTGTAGTCTGTTGTTCATTTCATAGATACCTTACAGCTTCCAGTTTTTTCTTTATTTCAGAGCTGACAGCATCTCCTGAGTACCTTCAATGTTAGCTTCTGGGGCTTGAGATCTATAGGTTAGGAGGAGAGACTGAAAAAGGGAATTGATTATAGTACAGCTAGATAAAAATAAATTTTAAAAAAAGCTATAGACATGAATCTGTCAGAGAAGAAAACAATAATCTTCCATCTTGTGTAGAATCTCATGTTTTTGATTGAAATGAACAAAATATGCTTTGCTTCAAGGTCTTCTTTCCTGATAACTTATCCTCTATATGCTGTTATCCCTTTTACCTTGTCTAAGCTTTCTTTTTATTCCCTGTTTATTCTGAACTGAATGTAGAGCTCTCTTGTTTGTTTAAAGTGAAGAGCCCCACATGTCCCCTTGATCACTTTTAAAATTTCCTCTGCTGCATGTTAATGGAGACAAGTACCTATCTGCTGAAAAGATCTTCTGTGTGATAAACCAATTTGAGGCAGTGTAAAAGGAAGGGATAGAATGTCTTGTCTAATCCACTTCCCTGTTTAATCATTAAGTATTGTGTTTGAACAGGAAAAGGTTGACATTACTGAAAATAACTCTTGCAACGACAGACTTATGAAGTATGTGACAAAGGCAAATATCCGTAGCGTATAAGAAATTCAAAAAGCCATGATGTTAGTTGTGAAGATATGTACCTGCCTAAAAGAATTGTTACAGCAAGTACATGGAATATAAATTCTGTCCTGTGGAAAACTTTGTTTTGAAAGTTTTTTTTTCTACTATAGATCTAAGCATCAAAGTGGAAACTTGTGCTGACTTAAACTTTGTAACCAATTTATCTTGAAAATAAGTGTAGTGCATCAGGGCTCTCTATGCAAGCAAAAGCTTTTAGTGTTTCAAAACTACAATGTTGTCTGTTTGACAAGCCCCCAAAATTTTCTTGGATTCTCTCATTTGGAAAATTCTATCCAAATTGTTCATTCCTTTGAAGAAAAAAAAAAAACTTTTCCATTTCTGATGGAAAGCTTGTGGTCAACTTAAGTGTGTTGGTGTTGCTAGTCCATAGAGATGATAGTCCTCTCATCTCACGGAGAGAAATCCTGAAATACAATACATAAATCTAAGACAAATCTTATGGCTTGTGTTTACAGAATGTCAGCTCTGCAGGAAGGAGAACAGCATGCTTCCATGTGTTGTTGATTTAGGCATAATATCAAATAGGGACTGGAGTCACTAGCTAATTATCTGAAGGTGTGCGCTCTCCACTTGAAGTTTCAGGTATATCTACTTGTGAGTCCACCAGATGATAATCACAAAGCATTTAAGTCTTATCTTTACAGTAAAACAGTGTAAGAATTGGATTTAACATTTCTCAAGAACTTCCCTGAACTTGAATTTTCTTGATCTCCAGATGAAGTAAGACTCTTGCAATTTTTCACACCTTGGAAATTTTTAAAAGGCAAACTACTGTAAGTGGGCTTAAAAAAAAAAAAAGGTAAAAATACAAGAGTTCAAATGAAAAGTAACTTCATAAAATTAATGAAAGGTTCTGTGCCAGAAACTTCAGAATTGATATTCAAGGCTGATATCTGTACCTAGCTTCAAGGAGCTGAGGACAAAAGCTATGAGAGGTCTTGAGAAAACTGGACTATCTAAGTAAAAGGATCAGAGGACAAAAAAAAAATTAGTAAGTTGAATTCTAGAAGGGGAAAGAATTTTTTCAACTGAGATTTGAAAGGTGTAAAAAAAATAAAAAATTGCAGCAGAAGATAAGGGTCTTGCCCTGAATGGTTGGTACTAAATGAAAGATGATAGAGTGGAGAACAGAGAAGTGACACAGCATGACATTCAGTGGAAAAGACCCTTCAAAGCTTTTGGAAGTAAAGCAATTTTGAATGTGACTCTTGGCAAAGTAGAAAGCCAATGCGTGTGACATGATGGCTGTGTTGTGTAGGAGGAAGAAGGTAAGGCTTTCCTTTAGGAAATTTTCTCTGGGGCACCCATTGCAGGTGAAACTTTCTCAGCCACCTGCTGTAATACCTGCTGTAAACTGCACTTCTTGCTAAATAGCCTTTTCTGTCCCAGGGGACTGCCTGTTTACATAGCATGTTTAACCTTTCCAAGGTGAAACACAGAAAGCAGGGTGGGAAGTGTGATCTAACAACCAAGATTGAGTGAAGATTGATCCAGCGAGGATGTGCTGCCCCAGCGTATGTGAGAAAGCATCTAAAAAAAACCTGAAATCTTTCTTTAGTGTTCTTAGAAGTTTCCCATATTGATCCCTCCTGTTTAGCAGCAGGTACCTATGCAGCATATCAGCTCTGTGGGAAGCCACGATCAATAGCTCAGTGCAATGGCCTGACAGTTATTTACTCATCAGTTCATTAGGGCGGGGAGAGTAGATTACAATTCTCATAATTTCACTATTGACTGGCACGCTGCACTTGGGTTTTGTTGGTTTGTTTTTTTTAACTACCTAATAATGAATGTGCCTGAAGGAGAGAGGGGAATCTTTTGTAATGAGAGATTCTTGTAAAAGCAAAGAATCATTTGTGGTAAGACAAAGAAACTTCAACCATGATGAAATGAAAATAAGAGAGGAAGAGTGGTGGCAGCTCAGGCTTTTGGAAAAATGAAGTTCCTGCTTTGCATTAATGAGTTGGACAGGACCAGAGATGGCCAGCTGTGTAAGCTGGAATCCCCTGCAGTGATCAGTTCTCGTCCAGTGCTGTTGACTGAAGTGGTAAGAAGCAAATTTAGTCTGAAGTTAATGTTGGTGTGGCACTGACTAGTAGAAAATTAGAAGGACTTGCCCTGGAAGGACTCTCCAGCATGCAAAAGGGACTTTAGGGAGCCTTACTAAACAAATGTGTTGCTTTCAGTCCCTGATAGCTATTACAACCTGCTGGTGCCTGCAAAGAGGGAACAAAGACCGCTCTTGCTTCTCAGGGCTGTCCACATTAATGATCTATAAAGCTGATCACCCTCTGTTCACCTTCCTGGCACCCTTGTGACACAGGACATGTAAGCGAGGACTGTATCCAGTTAGAAACCATGAGATTTGGACACACATTTACATCCTCTATGGAATAGGCCTCAACCCTCTGCTGAGCCAGTTCAAGCAGACCTATAAACTATAGGACTATGGTTTTCTCGATTGCTTGCCAAGTTGCTGCTTTTTCAATTTCCTATAGGGAGTGGTTTTTATCATTTTGTACCTTTATGACGTAAGACATTAATATTTAAGACTGACTCTCCTTGATTTGATATGATCTTGCATTTTTAAATTTGCTTTCTATATAACTCTTTTGTGGATGAGCAAGTACATTATCTTCTGGGGAGTGACTGGAATGTTGGATCCAGGCACTTCTAAATCTTCTGTGAAGCAAAGCACTCCAAGAAGCTAAAAACTAATTTATGAGAGCTATTCAGAAAAGGAGAAGTGTCAAGAGAAGTGTTCAGCCCTTACATTGATTTTTCTTGTGACTGCTTGCATTCTGAACTTGTGCTTATATTCATTGCATGAAAAACTGTCTCCTTTGCAACTCTCCTACAAGGATGCATTTTCTATTTTTGATTATAGACTTATAAGATCTTTTTTCTTCTGTTTTTCTTTGTCAGGAAATAAAAAAAACCTATTGTAAGAACTAAATGGTACTAAGGGCTTTTTATAAAGGTTTTAGCTACGAGTTTCATTCACTAGATATTGTGAGGTATTGAGATTGGCTGATTATTGCTTGTTGCAAAAGTATTCTTCCAAGATTAGACAGTAGGCTATATAAATGGGCAGGTTTCTTGCTAAAATGCTTGAAATTGACCCAGCAAAAAGGAAGCTGTCAG
The DNA here is from genome assembly GCF_013377495.2 of Cygnus atratus. Classification (NCBI taxonomy): domain Eukaryota; kingdom Metazoa; phylum Chordata; class Aves; order Anseriformes; family Anatidae; genus Cygnus; species Cygnus atratus. The sequence continues at coordinate 8,922,051 of NC_066378.1, forward strand.
TGGAAACTTTTTGCATTAGTTTCAGTAAGCCTTAATCAGGCCCCTATAATAAAGCAACACTTTCAAAACATGATACTTGAGGAACAGGTATAACTTGTCTGTGGAGAATTGGGTAGCAAAGAGTAATAAGAGTTGATCGGAAATATTTATGCAACCACATCCATAAAGCAGTACTGTCTCCATTCAGAGCCATTGCATGCAGGAATTCATGTCTGCTGATGTACTATGTTCTTCTGATAGATTTAAATAAATAAATAAAGCTCTGTAGCATCCCAAAGGCAGAATGTAATGGCACGTTATCTTGTCTGACAGTTCTGTTTTTCAGTAAAATAAGCCCAGCTTACACACTGAGGCAGGTGCTGAAAGTAGTAACATAGGTATTACAAGGTTGCTGCATCACAGTAATACTGCAAGCAGCTGTGGAGTACCAGATTCAGCAAGGTTGATATTTAGCACTGACCAATAAAACATTATGTCCAGACATGCACAGCTCCCTAGCCTGGCTGTGGTCACCTCACCAGAGTGCTTTCCACAGAGCCTGCCCTATTTCAAGTAGCTGAGAGGCAGAGGACCAACAATTTTCTTTTATAAGAAGAGAAAAAGCGAGAGTCTTTAAAATGCAGGCAACTGCAAGTTAAGCACTTAGTTGTATTTTTAGCTCCCAGAATGGGGACAATTTTACTGGCTGTGCCTGAATTTAGATGGAGGAACATTTGGGTTTGCAGTGGAGGTGTGTGGCTATAGCTTCTGCTTGCTAGGCTTTCTGGTTTCACTGGGGCCTAGAGAAGACTAGTGTTACAAGGGTTACAGTGGGCTTAAATGCATGCAGAAGATTCCTGCCAGAGCATTGTGCTAATGAGTGGTAAATAGAGCCTGTCTAATAGCTGTCTGTGGCTTCTACAGGTTTTCATTTAACACTTTGAAATGCAAAGCATCATTCTCCTTTTCAAAGCCCTTCAGAAGTGTTCTTACTGACACCATGGAGTAAAAGCCAAGTTCTTGGAGTAGTGACATGCTAGCAGTGAAGCTGAAGAGGACATGAGCAGTGGTTAATAAATTACAAACCTATTTTCCAAGTCCTATCCTAACTATTCTTTGATTGTAAGATCTTGCCAGGACTCATCTAAGGCAAATAGAGCTTGGTATGTAAACACAAATGGTGAGCAGAGCTCTGTCTTTGGGGGAAATATGTGAAGAGAGTAAATGGTGGTATTCAATAGGGACAAAATCACATAAATACAGCAATCTTTGGCAGAATGGTCCTCTCTGTGGTGGAGTGGGTGGTCTCTGTACCACTTTCACACTGATTGTCATCTCTTTTTTGCTTGGTTCAGCATGACCTTTAGTTTAAATGAATATATAGGGTGATACTTTCTGCAGTAAGTCTTGCAGGTTTCTGTGCCAAAGCCAATAAAGTAGTTTCACTGGGAAAGCTTCGCAATTTGAGATCATCTTTGGGAGCATCAAACACTTGAATTTTTCATGGGTTCTTAATCTCTTCTCTGGATACAAATACATGTGAAATGATTGTGAATGCTCTGGGGTAAAATTGCAGAAAATGTCTGGAAAAATTAAATTAGCCAGATAATCACAGTCAGCTTGTCTGGAATGCCACTGAATGCACGCAGTCCTCTAAACACGGTCTGTTGGAAGAGTAGGTGATAGAATTAACAAGTGCCGCAGAAACTGGGGCAAATAGTGGTGAAGACAAGGCAGTGGTGGGCCAGAAGAAGAGGGATAGTATCCTGGAAGGGCAAACTTCTTGTCAAGAGCCAGGAAGAAAGCTGCTTTTGCTGTAAAATCTGCTTGGAGCTTAAGTGAATAAATTAAGAATATAAAATGTTACTGCACTCCATTTCTGTACTCAGACCAGCTAGTATAGCACTAGCTCAAAGAAATCTATGACCATACATTCAACTGTAGTGGTGGCAATACCTGTCATGTGCAGTTTGAGAGAGAATTGTGCCCCCTCATCTTCTCCAAGAGTAAGACATTTCTACAGCAAATGCAATCCTGTTCAAAATAACATTTGATAAATTCTTCTTCATGGGTTATTTCTGTCATTTTTCCCTAAATATCATGGTTTGAAATAGTGGTAATTTAGTGCCAGTCAGGTGGACAAATAAATTGGTCACGAGTTTGGGTTTTCAATATCTTTTTCAAAAGAATCCTTTCTATGAGATGCTGCAAAGCAGATAGAAAACAAGTTGCAAGCCCTGCTGAAACTGTATGAAAAGAAATCCGAATGCATGCTGCTGTAACCCTTCCTTTCGCCATGGATGTGCAAATCTGATGTGTGCAGGGCCAAAGTGTTTGAATTGTTCCCAATCTGCTGATGAAGTAGAATGAGTTAGTTCATTTCCATGCCCTTTGAAAGTGGCTGATAAGCACATTCACTGGAGATCTAAAACTCTGTTGCGCTTATCATTGTGTGCATTCTCTAAAGAAATTATTTCTGTTAGCCTTTTTAAAGGAGTAGAGTTTAACAAAGCAGCATGCTGATCAAATGGGTGACACTTGCTACAAAACTTTTTCCCTGAAGAAAATATCTCCTTATTATAATCCCTCTGCTTAAAAAAGTAATAAAATAAAAATTCCCCTTTTCAGACCTCAGTTTGTGACTTTTCTGGATTCTCAACAATTTAAATAAAAAAATCTAGTGGCAGTCTGAGAATGGAACAGATTGATTTTTGTGAACGTGCAATATTTAATGTTTTTTATATAAGTTATTTAGCACCTTAGGGGAGAAAAAGTTGTAAACCAGGATTATTCTCAGTCCTTTAGATAAATACAGTCTAAAATGAAGTTGTCTTTTAACTAAAATTGATTTGTCATCATGTGTCCTCGTATTGGTTGGGACAAACAGATTTGAGGAAACCAGCGCGAATGTGCAGGCCTTAGTATGCCGTTAAAGGTTTTCTTTTGAAAGCTGCTATAACCTCATGGAGAGAGGGACTGTAAGCCTAAGGGGGTGACAAAGAAGAGGGTTATAATCAATGTAAATATTTAAACAGCTGAAAAATCCTTATTTTTTAAAAAAGGAAAAACTAATCCTTTGGAGAGAAAGGTGTTTGTATTGGGGGGGGGGAGTATTTTTTTTAAAAAAAAAAAAAAAAGCTCTTTCTGTATTTTTTGCGTTCTCTGCAACATAGATGAAGCACTGGAGGCACAGAGATGCTGGATTCCATCAATGCTTGCCCAAACATGGAACTGTCTCTCCCTGAGCATGTTTCACAGGCAGAGCTCGCCTTCTGCATCTTTGCAGTGACTTGATGCTTCTGAAGTGTAGGTGACAGCAAGCACCACGAGAGGGCTTGGGAACAGCTCTAAGCCATAGACAAATGTGAAGTTCCTTTTGTTTCAGTTGTAATTTCCACAGGACAAGGGATAGCTTAGGTTGAGCAGAAGTGTAAATCCAGGCCTCAAAGTATGGTGCTTCTTATGTTTGGTACAAATGGGGGGGAAATATTAAACTGGTTCTTACTTGAGGCTGCTTCAACATCAGCAATTTTAATTGGTAAGCAGGAAGGTAACTGGCTAAGCAGGTAAGGCAGCTACTTAGCAGAAACAAAGTAGCCTTTTCTTTAGCCCAGAAACTGTTGGCTTTTTTACTTACCCCATATGGTTTTCCTGGATCCCAACCCCAGTGGCTCGGGGGTGGGGAGGGGGGGGGGGACGACACACTAATTCTGAATACATGATATTTTGATGCTTGTGAACAGACTGGGGCTGAAAGACAGACTGGAGTATTGGCATTCAAGGCTTTGTTTAGGTCACGCTTGAGGAGATGGATGTAGGTCAGTACATTACCACTTACTATTATCACTGATGCTGGCCAAGGGCAAAAGCTTCATCTGCTTGCCTGCTTCTTATTGCCCTCCTGGGAGCAATTCGGAATTGAATCTCACTGGTACCAGCAATGCTGCTGGATAACTGAAGGATAAGGCTGAGTGGGAGCAGGATTTATTAATGGACAATTACTAGGATGTAAAAAGTAGGGCAATCTGTTCTGATTTAGTAAAAAGAAGTGTTAGGTTTGGGAATTGAAGCTGTTGAAGACATTTCTTTGCAGTGGTGTAAGTAAAGCTCATGCTGAGCTCGCTGGGGAAGCCAGGAGCTACCTGCGTGATATGTTCCAGGTTCCAAGCTCGTCTCTGGGAAGAGACGAATGGGACTGGAAGAAGAGCACAGGCAATGCATGGAAGGCTTTAGCACAGACTGAGACAGGTTATAAATGGGAAACGATGTCTCGAGACCTATGCAATAAAGTATTTAAGAGGAAAGCTTACCAAACTTGCCTGATAGGGTGAGAGAAGGGAATAAAATCTTCTCTGGCAAAGTATCCTAAGTAACTTCATAAGTAACTTTCGTACTAGTTAGTTTTTGACCTGTGAAATGTTTGCAACCCTTTGTGTTCCTCAAATCCCAGAACTTGCCCACTAAGAAACACTGTGTATTCAAATAGAGTCCAAAAGTATATTTTTTTCTAACATCAAAGAGCCAGTAGATTTTAGCACATTTTTCTGTTTTAATCTAGTCAGACCATAGGCTTAAAGTGTTCAGGGGAACGAATTACAGAATGGAAATCACGTACATTCAGAGGCTTTAAAAATCTAGGTTTTCTTTTTATTTTTTAAATGTAAGTAGCTGAAGTTCTTATGTGCATGTGTAGAAACTGTAGTATCGTGAAAACAACATCTTGCAACCACGTTTAGGACTTCTGCTGCACCTATTCATGCTGCTGTCTTGTTTCACAGCACAGCTTTTCATTACTAAGCAGAAGTGTTAGTTTTCTGCTCCTCAGAACCAGAGGAAAATGACAGTGGAGTGCCTAGACTACCAGCGCTAGCCAAGAGAAATGTGGACACCAATAACTGAAATTCTGCATTAGTATCAGATACATGTGACAAGAAGTGTAATTACATTACGTAGAAACTTGGGGCTGGACTTTCTTGCCACACGACCATTTTTTTAACTGATTTTCAGTGTTCTTGAGCACCTGGCTTTGCAGATGATCACGGCCAATGACTGCAAATGAACAAAACACTTTCTTCTTTTTCCTCTCTGTATCATAAATAACTATCACACCAGTCAATTAAGACTGCAAAGTCATCACATCGTGGTTATACAAAGCATGCATGAGTATAGCAGATGCAGACAGCTCAGCACATTGAAGAACCTGGTTAAAACAGGCCCAGATCTTTGAAGATGCTTATCTTGGAGCTGAACTCCTACCAGGCTGTAGCACTTGATACTTCTTCATTGTTTTTAAGGTTTCTTGAGAGAGAAACTTCTCTCATTTAATGTTGGAGGTGATTCACATTTTAAAACAAACCTGCTGTCATGTCATGTAAAAATGTACATTACTCACATTTTGTGACAGCATAAGCTGATTAAAAAACTTGTTAAATGGATTTTCCAGATGAAACGTTACTTCTTTGCATTTCAACCAGTAGAAAATCAATCACTGTAGCTGCCAGGGAAAAAGTGATTTACAGATGTAGACTGCAGTGTGAGTGAAAGGAAACATGACTGCAACTGTACAAAGGCCCATTTTGCTGGTACAACCTGCCTTGTCGTGGGAAACCTATCAAAAAAAAAAAAAGCCTACCCAAAAATCATGAATTAAGCGAAAACTCCATATTGAAATAGATTTGAGAAAAAGTTATGGAAATAGGCTTCAATATGGGAGGTCAGAATCAGCCATTCTGAGTTGCTTTGCTTCTGGATTATATCATGGACTGAAATTGCACAGACATGCTTGTAAACATGCTGAATGACCTGCTGTAAGTAATTGGAGCCAGTTACTTCCTTGCCCTTAGGTGGAACAGCACATGTTTGGGTTAGGTTGGCATCTGGCTTGTACCAGGATCGTCCTTCCATCCTCACCATCTGCTGACTTCAAACCATTTCTAAAATTCTGAAGTCATTTCAACTATGAGCCCAGATTTGATGGGTTTGCTGCCTCATCAGGCCTCTTAACACATCGCCGGTGCCCTGGTTTGCATCCCTTGGAAAGGGAAACTTCCCTGAAGTTCCATGTGCTTTTCTACAGAGTTTTTGTTTAAAATACCACTGTTTGATTTTTTTTCTAAACCAAGATGCAAACTTCAGTCATTTTTCCAACCAAATTACAGAGTCTAGCATTTCAAAATACTGGTTATCACCTGTAAAAACAAATTGTAATCAACCTCCTGTACAAAGCATGCAGCAAAGAGAACTAGCAGGTAGCTAGCAGCTCAGACTTCCACCTCCATCTGTTATGTTATACTGTATGCAAAACAATTTTGGAGTTACTTGAAATGAGGAGCTCTTCTGAATGTAGCACGGTATGCGTTCTTCCCATAGTCTTTGGCACTGAACTTAAAAAAAAAAAAAAAAAAATCTTTAGTCCTTAAAGGACTCTTCTTGTGTTGAATGCAAAAAATCAGGCTTTGTGCATTGTATTTCAGAAAATAGTGAATGGTTTCTATCTACTCATGAACACAAAACATTGTAAGGTCTCCTGCAGTAGTATATTTACAGTTGGAAAAGTTCATGACTTGAGTTTCTCCTCAAGTAAATGAGAGTTTCTTGTATTTCATGTGAGAATTTTTTGTTTGGTTGGTTTTTTGTTCTAGAACTAGAGTTTTTAGAAGAAAGTACCCACCGAAGGATGAATACCTTACAGGCTCACTGACAGTAAACATGTAAGCCAATGCTTAAAGGACAGAACTAGTATAAAGCAATCAGTATTAAGAGTTCTTCAGCAATGGGCCAGGTTGTCTAGCTCTCTAAGTTCACTTCGGTCATTCAAAACCTAAATTGTTCATAAATGAAAGCATAGTACTGGCTCTTACACCAGCTGCTTGCTGAGCAGGTTTCACAGTTACATTTTTCTCTTATGCCAAGGCCTGAATTGTGTGGAACCTGACCCAGACACTTCATTGCCTTCCACTTTTTGCAACATACAGATGGCAATTAGTTGTATGCCTAGTTCAAGAGGTAGAGGTCTGCTGAAGAGCTGTGCTTGTCTTCTGTGCCTAAACAAAATATGCAATGAAGCTGCTAATCTTGCCCTGCTGTGTTTAGCAATTGGCTAGAGGTGTACACCCCCAAGCGTCTTGTGGACTGTTCTTTGCAAGAAATGATTGGGAGATAGCTCAGGACAGGATAGGAATTGTAGTCAGGAATTACTGTGTTTGAAGATCACACTCGTATGCTTCATATAATTTGATGTCTGCCTCTTGTTTTGACATCTAACATTTTACTGTGAGTGATTTGAATCAGCTTCTCACAACTGGAAAATATCGCCATGTAGTACATCGAGAGTGAGAATCCATTACACCAGTCATTACCTGCATGCAATGTAAGGCCTGCGTGGATATTATCATTCTGCTGTTCCCCAGCTAAGTAGATGCCTTTTTAACCAGACTCGCGTGCACAATCAAAATGGCCTTGACACATTCCGTAGCTGTTTTATGGATGCGATAGCTGGGAATTTGCAAAGTCTCCAAACACATGGAGGGATTTGAGCTGTATGGTATATCATCTTCTCCTTCCACCTGTTCCTGCAACTGCATTCCATTTTAATTAAAACGTAGCAGGTGTTTCACAAGGGTTGATCCAAACTGCAAGAATGCCAGTTTCTCAGGAAAATAAAATGAAAGTAAACTGAAACATCTTGTGCTCCTATCACCTGGTCCAGAAGGCAGTATTTTTGTCTGTAGTACAGACTACTTTGCTGTACATTCAGAACTTGGTAGACTGCAGAGATTTTATTCATGACAGCTGCTTAATGCCTGATGACTACCTACCTATAGCCATTAACAGAGCAGCAGAGTGTTCACCTCTCTGCTGAATAGCCCCAACAAAGCTTGTAGATGTACTGTAAGCTCTGTTATATAAGCCTTCATCAGAAAACTAAATTCTCCTCCACATCATTATTAAGCTTGATCTGAGAATTAAATAATTTAGAAGGCAGTGCTGGGCTTGCGAGGTCATGGGTTGGAAGGACAGGCTTTGTTCCTATGCACAGCCTTGCATGTGACGTGAGTGTATTGGAGTGCATCGGGCCATCTGCTACCCACGGCTGTCTTTTTTTTTTCTCCCCCAAACAATCAATGCTGGAGAGAGAAGAAGAAAATAAATATGGTGCTATCAGAAAGGGTCCTGGGTATCTATACCGCCTGGGTGGCTCCTAGGTAAAAGGCCTCAATGCCTGCATGTCGACAAAGAAGCAAGCAATTCACTTTCAGTATCAGCCAGACAAGAAGAAAGGCGAATAGGCTAAGAAATTTGCTGTTCGTTTGTTTACATGCTTTTGTGCATGTGTTCGCTCATATTTTAGAGAAGCAAAATTAAAAACATAACTTTTAAAGATGTGAAAAGTATTTTTCCACATGCTATAGTTGCTAACAGCTGCTAAAGAGAATGGGGATGGGATGTTTTTGAAAATCTTTCACCAAATGCAAGACAAGGCCATTTAGCAGTTGCCTGTAATATTTTATAGGTTGATTATATTTTTTTAAAGCAGTGAGCAGGTGGAAAAAATGCTTTAAGCAAGGCTGGACATGATTTGAAAGGCAGCCTGGTTTTCAGCTGTCCTGTACTTCAACCACATACGCACTGGATGAAACGTGGTACCTAGCCATAATAAGGATATTTGGGTATAACACCACCCACTGCCCACTGGGACAGACAAAGAAAAATCAGACCTAGTGACCTTATCTGAGGTGTGAAGCAAATCAGTGAATTATTTGATATTCAAATGTAACAAAAAAAATAACTATAAAAGTTGTTCAGATTCCCAGTGGGTCTCTGTATGCTGGAACAGGATTCTGAAACATCAACTGAAATTGAATTATAAGAGTTTGATGCCACCTCTGCTGCTAGGATAGGGCTTCTATAATTTATGAAGTCATGAAAATTCAGTTCTGATACAGCATCTAGTTCTCATTAAAGTTCTTCTATTAACTTGTTTTTCTAGTGTGGTTACTCAAGGGTCAAGTGACTTCTTCAAGGTCAAGTAGAAAGCAAATCCATCACCATGGCTTCTCTCCCAGAAGACTGAGTTTGACGTAGCAGGTACATCAAGGGTGTCTACCACATATCTCTGTTTTTCAAAATGAGCAATAGAAAAGCCTAGAACACCATTTCAGTATGCCTATTGACAGATTCACTTCTACTCTTTATCATCACATATCAGGGTTAGTCATCTAGCAAAGAACTCTGAGTTCTACCCTTTGTTATATTTGCTCCATCTTTAAAGCCTCTAAATAAATTGTTTCAGAAAGACGTGAATCAAAAAAAGGGTTAACAAATTTCTTTGGTGTCTGATGCATAATAAAAGGCTTCTGCCCATACTCATCGGTAACTACAGAAGCCACACTAAAAGCTGCACGTAACTGAATTTATTTATTGGATCTTTGGAGGCAGGCAGTATAAGCTAGTTGTTATTCATCAGATGTGGTCCTAGAGTGGGATGTAAGCATCCAGGTATTTTTAATTCTGCAGAGGTTTTGGACTGATTTTGTTTTCAAGCTTCATGGATCTGTTTTTTCTGCCTGCTCTTAGAGGTTTCTTCATTCCCAACTATGCTTTCATTCAATCAGATCACATCCTCTTCTTAATTCCAAGTAATTAGCAACTACCTCTGGATGTAGTAGACATTCCTGGTTTCAAAAAGGAATACATATTTTCCAGAAAATTGACGCTCTCCTTGTTTTTATACTATACAGCTATGTGAATCTTTTCAGCTGGCTGAGTTCTGCAGACTAGAGACTCAGATGTACACTTGATAGGGTGGAAACCTGGGCTTACAGGATTTTAAGAGTATTTCTCACTTGTTTTGTGACATTACAGAGGTTTGGAAGCAGTGAACAAACTTAGAGATGGCATTGAGAATGTCCCTTTCATCAGCTTGGAGACATGTTTTGACACTGAGATCGCTTTTCCCTTTTATAAAACTCACCATATAAAGAACAAGTCCTAAGACTTTGTTACAAATCCTGGTTTTTTGTTTGCTTTACGTAGGCTTTGAGGAAATAAAAAAAATAAAAAAAAAAAAACAGCATGTACCAATGAAGAATATCATCAGTCTACTATTCATGAAATAGCATTTTCTCCCCTTACAAAGGATGCGATGGTGCTTTTTGCCAATATTTGATGTTCCCACTGTTCTGTTCAATGCCTAATCATCAGTGTCCAGAACTGTCAGTACAACTTCTTTGGCTGCCAATTAGAACGATTCCCACCTAGAAGAAGTTGATATCTACTGAATTTGACATGAAGCATTGGAAAAAAAAATTCAACGTTAGAGATCAATGCACAGTTTCTAGAGGCCTGGAATGCGGCAATACTAACAAACTGTGATTTTTCCACACGGTGTTAAGCAGCCTTTGATTTTCTTAAAAATGCATCAGAAGGTTGTGAATTGGACACTAAATTATCAGCTTGTAGGTGCTAGAAATGTTATATATGCTCAGCTGAAACAGATTATACGCATATGTGGTCTCTTCTATTATGAAGAATAAGATGAAGGATTTCAGGCTGATAGTTCTTTGAACACAATAACTTGGTCTTGGCTACAGCATGTCGCATAGAAGGATGAGCAGGTTTGATTTGAAGGCAATGAGACAGAATCAGCCACTTTTCTTTGTAGTATGCTTCAAAGGTTAATCACCAATTCATAGCTGAACATTCTGAAAAATGACTGCATGTTGATTCATCTATTTCCGTCTACCAAATCATCAGCTATTCCAAGGTTTAGGCAACCTTGCAAAATATCTAAAACACAATCTGTATTTAATAATTGCATCAGTTTCACCTTTGCCATCTACACACACAGTAAGAGGAAAAAGAAAAAAAAAAAAAAGAAATTACTACAGAATATACTGCGTATGTAAGGAAGGGCAAAAAAAATCCTTATATCAAATTGGATGAGTTTTTTTGCTATGTTGCATTCTGGCATCAACATTCTGATGTACTAAGACTGAATTTTAAATTGCTTTTTTCATAAAAGCTTGTATATCCAGAAAACTTGCGCCAGAATGACATTGTGATTCCCCACCTTTCTAAGAAATATATAGTGGAAAAGGATAGAAAGGAACAAGGTTGGGTCACACTGAAATAATGCTACAGTTTCCCTGGCAAAGTGGGAATTCCATACAAAGTGAGACGTTTTTGCCTGGATGACAGTTCTGACTGGTTATTTTCCTGGGGAATCCAAACTGATATAGGAGAGATTTATAACCTGAAGACATGAATTCAATTGTTTTTCAGGTATGCTCTCTCTTAGTCTGCGTCTTCTCAGTGCTAAATGCAAAGGAACGTGTAAGAAATACGAACATGAGAAAAAATATATTACTTAAACCCCTATTCTAGTGGCAAGGGCTGAATTAATGGGACAGGGGCTGAGCCATTTCAGCATTCCTGGTATTTGGGGTTGTTTGGGTCTTGTGAAAGACTTTTTTTTTTTTGGTTGTTGTTGTTCTGCTTTTGAAAACCTTTGGGCATTCTAAGATGTCTTTCCCTAAAGTTGGATATATGCCTATGTGACTGAATATCGCTATGCAAAGGAGAAAATGAAAACATGGTTTTATTTAACTTTATTTGATTGAAGACTTCAGCTTCAGCTTCTTTAATTGGAGACTGGCTGAAGCAAGATGTAGAATGTTATTTTACAGTATACTTATATGTAATACCAGTAATCGTAATACCTGGAAGCCAGTATGAAACATGAGGTGGGGATTTAACAGCAGACAGGTAAAAGATACCCACATCTACAAGGCTAGATGACAGCAGATTGAAATTCTGTTTGTTAATGACTGCAGTACTTCTTAAAATGCTCAGCATACACCTAACAAAACAACATACGTACTGGAAGTATTGAGCTGCAGCTACTTGGATTCAGAGCAAGGTTATCAGAGCACTGAGCCAAGACAGCCCTACTGAGAGAACAGGGATTAGATTTTCATGAAAGTAAACTGAGATAGCTAAACATAATTCTGCAATAGAGCTGTTCTCAGCTGATCATGTGCACGCACTGTTTTACAAGTGACTTTTCTTCAAGCTGACTTTTCACAAGCTGAAATGTGGCTTTTGGGGGGATGGGGATGTGTGCTGACTTGTGTTGCTGTGTCTTCCAGCCTTCAGGCTTTCTCTAGTTTTTCCTTTCCCCAGGATGGGTGATTCCCCTTCTTTATTCTTAGGGTATTTATGAGATATATGCAGCTTAACTATAAGATGCGGAGTACTCAATAAGAGGTAAGGGAAACTGGAATGAAATTGTATTTCCAGAAGTTCTCTGACACAGAAAAGAACTTCAGTGTATTCTGTAAAGCTACTGTACTGTATGTACGGTATCCTATGCCAGTAAGAAGGATGTTTTATTTTTTTGACCTAGGGATCAAGCACTGATGTTATTGCCATAGGTATGCTATTCAGTCTATATACTCAGCAGCAGTTCTGCATGGAAAGCCTACTGTTTGATAGCCTCCTTGTTCTGCTGGACGTGAAGCAGAAATGTGTTTAGGGTCACTGTACTCTTACTGAATTAATGTGTTGCAAAAGTGGCAAACACAGCAGCCTGTCCTTCAAGCTCAGGTTCAGTTGGGGTTCCAGGAAATTGCATTGTCCAGAGAAGTTTGTATGTCACATATCTACCAAAATAGAAGATGCTTTCATAAAACTCTAGGTAATCAAGGTTGTCATCTCACAAAGAAGGCTTGTAGGAACTTAGTTGCCTCTGTGTGATAAGCAAGTTCAGATATACAATGTCACGGTACACAATTTCACTCAAAATGCAATAGTGTCATTTTGAGTAAAGAACAGAATTCTTCGGGGTTTTAGAACGGGCCGGGGTGGTGAGGGTCTTCAGACTTGTGCTCACACCATGGGTAACCTTCAGAAAGTCAGGTGCAAGAGGAGATCGTATGACCTTTTCTGCATTCCTCGGGTTGTACATCATCTGTTACAAGCTTTTCCCAGTCATTCTTGTTCAAAGACAAAGAGGGTCTCACACTGTGTGTAACCTGGCACCTGGCCCACACAGCCCTTGAACCTTGAAATAGCAATAACAGCGAGTGCAAGCCCTGCTTTCCCAGGCACTGGAGAGAATCCAGCTCTCTTACAGACACCTTTGTTGTTTTCTTTGCATTGTGCTGGGGAAGAAGAAAGCCTGAGCAGATTTTAACGTCCGTATTTCAAACATCCTTAGTCAGATGACTTGATATTGTACCAAAAGCCAGCTGCCAGGAGTGGCTGTACCACTGCCCTGATGCCAGCTGAGGACAGGTGTGGTCAGTGCTGTCAAACCTCCCTAGTTCCTAGTCTTCCCTGCTGGAAGAAAAACCACTTGAACACCTGTGCATTTGAAGGCATGAGTAAAACATACTAGATTACGAAGTAAAAAGTAGCGTTACTGTGCAGAATAGGAATAAAAATCAGGATGAAATTATTCCCTTTTCTTCCCATTACCTCTCATTTGCTGAGAAGCAGGAGAACACATGCAGATAGCTTCCATCACTAAGCTGGTGGGCATGACTACAGGCTGAGCTCCATCACACGCTGAAGCCAGCAGTGACCTGCAAGCCTTTGGAAACCAGGAATTTCTTCTGTCAAAGCACAAAAGACTTCAGTAGTTTCGAGGATAATGCATTTGGGACAGCTCAAGCCACTGTGACCCACAGAGCTGCATTGCACTGAATAAAATAATGTAAATATTCCTAGAGGCAGAAACATTACGCCAAAGAGCCATATGAAAGAATTGGGCCTCTCAAAGATGTAGTAGTATACTATTATGTAAATTCCTACTTTGTTTGACAACTGAATGGCATTAAAATTGTCTGGAAGTTTATTGCTTGGAGCAGACAGATCCTAAGAGCTACATGTGACATCAGTTAAATTACAGCAATGCTGCGTACTATGTAAAATAACTATCTTTTTTTCTGAAAGGTGTGTGGCTGCCTCATCTCTCCCTGCAATTATTTCAGACCCAGGCAGGATCTTTTCCCATAATATTCAGTATTGAGCAGGCAGGGGAGTATTACAGGATTTTCAAAGGAACTTGATAGCAATGCGAATGGCCTCTGCAAAGAGCTACGTGGGAGCTGCCTTCACCTGCCTCAGGAGGAAACTTAAAGCTGCGCTCTGTGAGAGGTATCGGATGGAAGAAGCATGTTAATGAAGTCTGTTAGCTGAACCTCATCAGGAGAGCACTGCCAAACGCAGGCGATGTTACACACCAGCACGGGGCCCTGGTCTCAGCATGCCTGGTGGGAGAAGGCAACAAAGAGAGGAGAATGATGGGGGGAGAAAACAGTTGGAGCAAAGGACAGAGTTTGCTGGAGGTGGTTTTTGAAAAGTTGATGGTGTCAGCTGGACCCAAAGCCAGCCCTGAGCCTCAGATTTAAGGATCTACACTGCCAAGAGTTGGACCCCAAGCCATGGGCTCCCACGTGTGCTCATGCAGGCACAGCCACCTGCATGGGCTTGCAGCATGCCCCAAGGAAGGAGGGCAGTCAGGAGATGACTGAAGCAAGAGAATCCCAGTATAGACACTGGGGCATAAAAGAGCTCTTGGGAATTCAGCATAATTGATTTTTCCTGCAGCAGGTCTCTGTGGTGTAACTCTGGAACAGCAAGTGGAGGATCAAGGCCAAAATACCCCACTTATCAGCTCTCTTTAGGAGTGGAGACAACCTGTAGACAGTGTGGGTATTTTCCTTATCCAGTATCTTAGCCTTTAAAATGAGTCCCTCAATACCAGGACAACACAGCCCCCACAAGGGTAGCCCCGTGCCCGCTCAGCTTTATCTTTCTAACTCATATTAAGGGCATTTAGGCTGAGAACCAGTCACATCCTCACCTGGGCCTTAGAAACCCAGCAGTTCCAGGGGCCTTTAGAAACCATCTGGCTCTGCATTTTCCTCAGGCTGCATTAGTCTCTCTTACACAGAAGAAGGGAGAAATCAGCACAACTGTCAGGTCCAGGACCCTGGGGCAGCTTTCTAGGTTATGTTGGCTGGTGCTAGCTTGTGCTGTTGTGTTTCCAGGATGCCAGCTCCATCCCCCTTAGTAAGCTTCGGAACTGGGCCTTAGGACCTTGTGAATGACTGTTTACCCAGGAAGGATTTTAATCTCTGGCATGGGGTTTGTGCCAGATTCCAGTTTCTGAGCTCTGCAGCAGGAGCATTATATTCCAGTTTCAGGATAACAATGCTTGTAGACCTTCAGCACCAGAAGCACATTATATCCCTGCACGTAATGCATGGAGATTATGGGAGGAGACTTAGAGAGAAGCCTGGAGTATACACAGTAACTACAGGAGGAAAATACACACCACCTTCATGAATCATTGGGAGTATACTACTGTCTAGGGGGAAAAAATGAGTGGTTATCAAAACCTTCAGGTATACACAAATGCAGCAGTTTTCTGTTTCTCTTGGTGGTTGTCCAAACTCTACAACATTCCATGTATTAGCAAATAGGAGGATCAAAGCCAGCAGTAAAAAGTCTTCTGTCAAAACTCAGAGGAGAAGAGCAGCAGAGGGCTGTGGAGGTAGATGGTGCCTCCCTAACATGTCCATTTGATACCATTCCAAGAAAACATTCAATGCCCATAAGGGAAATCCACACACGTGATACCGTTTAGCTTTGTAAAAATAATTTCATCTGAAAAACTTCTCTCTCAGACTGTTAAAGACACTGGTCCTTTGCATTGAGCACCTTATTTTCTAGCTGAGTGTGGTATAGTCTTCCCACTAACCCCTTAAGAAACAGCTTTTGCCCCAGCCAGCATCCGTTCTCTGTAGGGTACTGGATGGATCACTCAGACGGGCAAATCAACTGCTCACCTCTTAAGTGGAAAATACTCTGAAAGGGTGTGAGATCCTGTCCTATTCCCATAGGTGCTTTGGCAGTCATCTTCCTTGGCCCACAGCTTGCTTTTTCTCCGCTTTCCACAGAAAGAGCAGCAAAGAAAGAATGCCTTGTATCTGCAAAGCCTGTGAAAGCCTCAAGCCTTGGATGTGAATTAAGCTCGATGTGAGGAAGCTGGGTTTTCCCAGGAGTCCAGTTTCAGTGCTCCTGTGGGAAGAGCCGAGTTCAGGTTCTTAATTTCTTCCCACCCAAGAAGTTACGTGACTAGCAGGTTCAAAAGGAGAAGCTTAGCCTCCTTTTCCTTGAAGTAGCTTTATTCAAACCTTGTATCGTTTGCAGAGTTCCCCCGAAGCACAATCGTGCAACCAGGGACTGTATGAAATACGTAAGCTTTCCCTTCTCCTGCAGTTTTTCCCCCTTGCTTGGCATATGGAATACACTAGACATGCTTGCCAATGAAGAGCTCCTCTGGAAGAAATCATCTTTAACAAGGGATGAAAATGTGATAAATGTTTTATAATCAAGGTCCTATAAGCAAAGGTGAGGGTGAGGTAGTTCATATCCATCTGAGTGGAAACTGGCTGGAAATTTAACAGTCACTTGGCACTGGGTTTCTCTTCCAACAGGCTCATTTTTACAGACATTCATCTCTGCTGCAGCTGTTTCTGCTATAATTTATACAGGTGCTGCTACTCGTAAACAGTCCTGTCCCCAGTACTCCTGATGTTAAATCTTTTCATTGGTGTTGTTATTCCAAATCAAAGGCTCTGTTTCTGCAAGTACAGGTAATTTGTGAGGTTTCATTTATCTGCATGCTGATGCTAATTAAAAAGCTGTTATCAAAAGTCTCTTCACCCCACAGCCAGCAGATAAAGTTGGTTTACCAGCTTCATCTCCAAACTAAGGGCTAATTAATATAATTTTACTGATGAGGAATTTCTGTATGATTCCCCCTTTGAACAGCACTTATATTCTAATGGAAGGCTAGTTGAGCTTGCAGTGACAGTCAAATTATTTTTGGTACTGGGGCAAGCCACTATCTTTTGAATCAAATTGTTCCTCTATTAATTACTGCGATGCACTTATCGGAAACATGTAGCTGGGGTGACAGTGTCTATTAACAGCTGGGCACATGTAACTATGGTGGAAAGATCATAGATGAGAATTGTGAGGAATGCTGAGAGACAGGGTGATATTCAGGTGTGAGCAGCAAGGGCTTTCAGTTCCCAGGTAGCTGGATGCTAATACAAATATCTGGCAGCAGCTCTGTGAGATCACTGCACCTATGGAGGCTTTGTGCCAGTGACATCAGGGAGGCTACCACAGCCCAGACAAATTTACCTTCCTGTCAAACAGTGCTCAGGACAGGACTTATGAAGACATTTTCCTACTTACAGAAAAGAAGAAGATGTAAGTAGGCATGCAGCAGCTGGTGAGAGTTGTGTGTGTCAATATGTGTGTGAAGTTGTGTTCATATTCAGAGAAGGGCTGGGGGAAGAACATGTTACTTATGGAGGTGCAGTAGACATATTGCTTTGACCTTAGACGGATCAGACTGCTTTCATGAGCAATACCTAGATAAATAATTGATTTGAGTCATGACGTGAACAGAAATGGAAGACTTTATTTCACCAGAAGAAACTTTAGGTTAGTAGAAATAATTTTCTTCCAAATCATTCGAAGAGCAAAACCCTGAGCCAGGCGTACTGGCCTCATTGTCATTATTAAGAAAGGTTTTCATTTTGGAAAAAGTCTAAAGTTTTGAGGGAAAAGAATGTTATCTATAGTGCTTTCTAGTCTTGCAGTGCATCACAGTTCTGCTACTGCTTCATTATTCAAGCAAATAACCATCTAAATCATCTAACCCACCTCCCCTGCTTTCTAATTAGAAAATCAGCATGGTCGTGAGCTCCTAATCTGATCCTCATTTCCTTCCCCTGGCTAATGTCCACAGCAGTTGTTACTGCTGTTGAGATGTTAGTGGACTTGATATGAATCCTGGTTTGTTCCCTCACTAGAGCTGTTAAATATCTTGGATGAAGGAAGAAAAAATATTTTGTCTTTCAGCAGCTCCATGCTGCACCCCATGGCTATTTGGTCAGGTCATAGAGCCCAGAATAAGTTTCCAAAAACCAGATGGCTACAAACCTCTGTAAAATCTGCATGTGTTCAAATGTCAAAGACAGCACCTTTTAAAAAAGTCACGTTAATTAATACCTGTGATTTTGCAGGAAATTAAACGCAGGAAGCATTCCCTCAAACCTTGCTCCTGACTGGGTGCCTGGAACTACAGTAATTGCCTTGTATCAGGGATGTCATTTTTCATTTCTAGCAGGTCTTGTTTAACCAGGAAGCTTCTTAAATTACTATTCGTTGTCTGCTCTGTAGTGAAGTAAACCTTTCAGCATGGCTTTTCGTACATGGAAGCATAAATTCGGAAGATGGCCAACGTGTACTTTGCTGAGGCATGTCCTGGGCAAAGCTCTTGCAGGCTGTGTAACTTCATCAAAGGATTGTTGTCTGGTAATGGTGGACTTCTGACTGATCTCAAGGGAGAGGAGAAAATGAAAAATGTCCTACTGTTTAACAGACTTCAAAGACACTTGAGGTTCTGTTTAGACCCTTTGCTTTGATCCGCAAATAATTTTGTGATTGGGTGGAGAGGATGGGAGAAATCACAGATATTCACCTTATGCTCTTGATTTAAATTTCTGTGGGTTTTAGGGTTTTTAGGTTTTTTTGGTTGGTTGGTTGTTTTGTTTTGCTTTTCCCCTCTTTTCCCCAGAACCAGGATCATTTGTGTGTTACTGTCTAGTAGGGGATGTTTTTCAGGGACCCACAATTATCAATAACAAATTTAGAGAGATTGTGGAAAGAGTACAACAGGCCCAGTTCTAAAGTCAGGGTAATTCCATGGCCGAAGAGGAATTTCTTTTTCCTGAAAAGTAATTTTAAAATTTCCATTTTGGTTGAACCCAGTGCTAATCAAATATCCAGGTATAGCCAGCCCGAAGCATATGGGACTTTAAATGAGATGTGGGCTGGTCTCTCTGAAGAAAGATGATTTCTTCCTCTCTTTCCAATCTGAATAAATCCACTCTATTTATCTGGACATACTTTTTATTAATTTGCCTTCCTTAATCCTTATGTTTTGTATCCCATTAATAGTTTATAGATTATGTATGTTTTTCTTGGCCATCACTGCTGTCAGCTCTGCTGTATAGTTCATACACTTAAAACTCCTTACTGTGTGTGCAAAATCCATCCCCTTCATCCCTGTATATGTTCCATGCAAGCAAGGGGGGAGGTGTTATTATTAAAGTCTAACATAATTCTCATGAAAATTTCGAAATCTGCTATCACAAATGACTGGTGCGTGACAGATTTTCATCAAATACACTTTATTCATTTACAGATGTTTAAAGGAACAATGTGCTAAGAGCACTGAACTGATTCAATCCAATGCTAAGCCCTCTGACAACAATATGACTATAATTCTTGTGGTGAGATCTCAGCAGAAAAGTGTTCCCATTAATATCTGCTACCTGGCATCAGTGGGGCTTAAGAAATAGGAATCTGACATATTTATTCGCCACCTAAATTTTTAAACAGCAAACATTTTTAAAGCACTTGCTGAAATATTTAAGCCACGCGAATAACGAGTAGATGATGAATGACAGGGAGAATAAATGCCTTTATTTATTGAGAAAAATTAATTTAAGAGCTTGGTGTGAAGAACTTTCTAGTTAAACTGTGACTGGTGATAATTCTCTAATTCTCTAATTGAATTGTTTGTACTAGGTTATTGAATTTGAGAAACCTTAAATGAATTCCAGACCAAGGTTGTAATCTGAACTATCTAAAACCCTTGCAAATGTCCTTCACTAGCTGAGATTAATCTAGAAAGTCTTACAGAGCTGTCAGCAAGTTCACCCAAAATCGGCTTCTTGGCAGGAATGGATTAATAAGAGAATTTAATGTGCTAACGCTGCAATCTACCATCTCCTTCATCTTCTGCTGAGAGTGGGAGAGAGAAGTCAGTTTTCAGGCTAGTGAACTGTCACACTCCAAGTTCTCTATCAAAAAGGAGTTCAGGACCTGTGTTTCTGATTTAAAGCTTTTCATTCGCATTCATTTTTTCCCCCTTCCTTTTTTTTTTTTTTTTTTTCCTTGCGAGAAGGAACCTGAAGGGCATCCTTCAGAAGACACACAGAGAAGTAGCAGATGTACAGCTCTTATAAACAGTTACTGTTTCTGGGCTTTTATAGGCTGCAGCGTTTTACCAGCTGAATATATGCTCTTTTGTTTGCAGTTGATGTCTTAAAGCAGCGCTTACGTGTTCAGTGACTTTTATGAACCTCAGGCATCAGACTTCAAAGCTTTTGTTTCGAACAAAATGTGGAAGTTAACTAACTCCATCCATCCTCCTTGGAAGTCTCCAAACTCTCTAACTCTGTATTTCAGAGCAATATCTCCAAGGTTTTGTTGCTGGAGGATGCTGTGGCTCTTTTGAAGGCAGTATGACAGTACCAGGTTACACTAACTCCCCTTCTGGTCCTTATCCCATGCAGGCTGAAGTGAGAGAGATACTACACTGGTGCTCCTTGTTTCAGGAGTCGAGCCACGAATGAAGTTTGCTCTCCTTTCACTTCGCAACCCTCGTGCTTGCTGTGAGCTCAGGGCGCAGTCACTCACATCTCTGGCAGGGACTGGAAACCAGAGTGAGAGTTAAAGCTTGAAGCACTCTAAAAACTTAACTTTCCTTTTATATTTCTCTTTGTAACTGGGACGAGCAAACATGCTAGCTTAAAATAAACAAGTGCATTGAAGTCTCCCTGGAGGAATGGATGTATCCATTTGTTGGGATTTCCCAAGAGTAGTTGGTTGGCTGACTCTAAGCAGCACTGAAACACTCAGATTTAGCCTGCTTTTTAATGCTCAGCATCGCATTGCAGCTGATGAGAAGGAGGTTTCAGTGAATTTGGGAATAATCCAGCAAAATTCAGGTTGGTGTTTTGTACTGCGATGTCAAGCTGTGCATGGAGTAACTCATAAATAAGGCTGGTGGCAAGCTAATGATGCTCCAGGATCTAATCGCAGAGCTAGCTCAGATGAACTGTGGAGGAACTAGAAAACGATGAATATTTTACTTCAATGATTTGGAAATAATTAGGCAGATGGCTCTTGATATTTTGGTGACAGAAACCATAGCATCATATGCTTACATGAGCATTTGTATAATGGTGAGGGTTGTGTTTTTTGCTTCATGACCTTCCTTACGGTCTAAAATACTACTTTAGCTTTAGGCAGAGCCCTGCAGTAGCAAAACAGAGGGGCCAGTACTCAGTAGGTTAACACAGGTGAATGAGAAATAATGCTGAAGGTATGAGGGGAAAAAACCTTCCCTCACAGAGCAGCTGTCAGCCAGCAGAATCCCCCCAGGTGTGTGGATTATTCTGATTATTCCCTGAATGGCTCTGCTTATTGCAAAGGAGAAGCCCCATCTGGACCATGACATAGACATATGTCACTTTGTCACACCCCCACCCAGCTTGACCCATGTTCTGGGTTTATCTGGAATGATGTTAGTTGTGCTTATTTGGGAGGAGAAGTTAATCAGATGCAATGTGGGTTTTCTTAGGCTGTGAGTCAGCAGTTCTGTTTCTAACTGGCAAATAAATGATGTTACTGTGCGTTCACTTTAGGTGCTTAAAAAAAAAAAACCTCGCTATTGGTGTTATGCACAGTCCTCTTTTGCGATGAGGCCCCAGAGCCGCTGTGATAAGACATGTCCACTAAAGGTGCAGATGGAGGAGCTCACAAAGCAAGGATATAACACACGAACAGTTTAATACTTATTGATTGTTGGGCCTGAAATTCACTGGGTCGTCTTTCCAAGTGCATGGCTGAAGCCACTTTGCTGTGTCAGGAAACTTTGTGTCTGATCCTATAATGCGTAGATGCCCTGGCAGCAGAAAGGCAAGAGAGGCGCTTTGCTGAACTCAAGTGAGGCTTGTCATTATTTATTAAAGAGAAAGAAGCTGGAAATTCAACTTCTCCTGACACTTCAGCCTCTTCTAGCGTTGTTTGTATGTGTAGTAAAGAGCCATTTGCAGAGAAAGGCATTGCCACTCGCTTCTGAGGGAGCTGAAATAATATTGTTTTGCTTGTTTAGGAAGGGCATCCCTTTTTAGTCTTGTTTAAAATGTGAGACAATGCGGTCGATTGCTCTAATGCTTTCAGCTCTCATTCAGTATGCCTGAAAGGAGAGCCCCAGCAGAAATCTCAGTAGCAAGCTGTAATTAGTTGAAGCGAGCAGATGGCTCCAACTTCTTGTGCCTTAGCAATGTGACAGCATCTCACAGAGGAGCTGTGACAGCATAGGACGCTTGTAGGAGAGGGGTGGGATGAAAGCTCCGCGTGCCTCTGCAGCAGGCTCAAGCAGTGTCTTTAGTCAGGCAAATGTTATTTCAGCATTCATTAAATTACCCGTCTAGATTGGCCCTGGATAAGGGGTAGCAGTAAAGGAAGGAGAAAAAGGAGAACCAAGATTTATGTTTATACTCAAGAAAGTGTAAAATGAGATGCAAAGTTTGGACATAAAGTCATTTAATGGGCTCAGTGAATTTCCGAATAAACCTTTTCTGAATAAACCTGTCTTCTAAATGGATCGAGCAAATTCAATTAAAAAAAAAAAAAGTTCTTGAAGGATGAGCACAATCACATGTGAAATCAGCGTCCAAATAATTTATGGCATAAATATGACCTTACAAGAGCAATCAAGCAGTTTTGTTTCTCTTGTGTTTCACATAATCTAATTTAGTGTAAATGTTCCTGATGTTAGAAGTCAACTTGTTTTGATTTTGATTACTTAGATATTAGCCTGTAGGAAGTGTTTCTCACTCTTAGATCTTTAAATTGTCAAGAAAAAATCACTCATTTTTTCAAACAAGCAAAGTTAAAAGCATAAGAAAGAAGTTTGTGTCAGCTGAAACATTTTTCTTTTTAATCTTTCTCAGAATAAATTTAATTCTTAATAACAGAAGTAATTTAGACTGAGATTTTTTAATATTTATATTCTATTTTTTTCTATACGTCCTATATTCCATTTTTAAGTACAAGATTTTTAACAGCTTTGAACCAGTAAAACGGCAAGGCCAAGCCCTTTCTCCTTACACGTTTGGTCTCTAAACAGCTATATTTTTATCAGAATTAAGTCAGAAAGTTGTCAGTAAGTCCACTCACGTGCCTGAAGTGAAGTACATAAAGTACATTGCTGAGCACACCTTAGCTTGTCCATCTGGACCTCTTTCTTGGTATGATAAATATTTATTTGTGAAACAGTCTGATTCCCCATTTGAAACACCTTTCATAAGCATAAAGTCTCCTGTGAGACTAGACTGAGGCTAGAAATCACAGCAGAATCTATCGAAGTGCTTCTTCAAATAGCATCCTGCTTGAAGTGAATGTTTAAAATATTGTACATAAAAAGTTGCAAAATATATAATTGTACTTTTAAGCTGCATGGTTTAATCATTAGAAGTATGACACCAATTGGTGCCTTATCTGCAGCGTGTGTTTGGTATTTAAGTCAGGGGTAGCGCTGTGTTTTCTGAGCAGAGAAATTCAAGTGTCTTTCTTTAGGAGACTTCTTAAAGATGTATAAAGTGTGGCAGATGGGGAAACTTGCTGAATCCTGGATAAATTACCAAGACATTGCACGGTTGCTGTAAATATTGTAGGAGCTCCTGACAGTCAAAGGACTGTCAAAAGAACATCTACACAGAAGGGATGCAAAGTGCTTGTAAGTCTCCAACTTTTAGGAAGGAATGTGCGTCTACTGCCTATGGTTTGGGGTCCTTGGACTATAGACCTCTAGGGAGAGCCACAGTGAGACAGGTCTAGCTGCACAGCATCACTTTTGAGAGGAAGGCCCTACAGTATTTTATTATGTACAACATTATTTGCTGATGGTTCTGAAGCGCCTAAGCCATTTCCTAAACGTTATAAGTACCATGCCAGAAGTATTTGCTTCTGAGGGAGAATCAGGCTCTGGCCTAACTTTGGTAACTGCAGGTGACAGGGACGGTTCAGTATGTATGGTTCAGATGGTTCAGTCCTGCAGTTATGTACAAAAAGAAAGCAAGGACATATCAAATTTGTGACATACGTTGAATACCTGATTGACACTAGTATCACATACTAGAATCCACAATGAAGAGAGACTTTTTAAAGATCTCTCTGTCCTGCCATCAGCTGAGTTTTCCTGAAATCTTTGTATTTTACTTAATCTCATGAGTTAAACAGATTTTATCTTATCTCAATTATTAATTAGATAACTATTTTATTATTATCTTCATACATAAAGAGGCATATTCTT
Organism: Cygnus atratus; assembly: GCF_013377495.2. Lineage (NCBI taxonomy): Eukaryota > Metazoa > Chordata > Aves > Anseriformes > Anatidae > Cygnus > Cygnus atratus. The sequence goes on from NC_066378.1 coordinate 8,946,292, forward strand.
AATTTTCATTATGTTCTTAGCATTTCGTCCACATTCTGCTCTCATGGCTATAAAAAGCAATACCTGAAGTTGTAAAAATAAAGAAACTGTCTCATGTTATGGAAAACTTGGCTTGCACATATTTTTCTCTTTCAAACCCTCCTTTAATTTTAAAAAGGTCAGAGCAATTGGAACAATAATTAACCGAACAAACACTGCTGTCCTCAGAGGAGAACTTGTCTGCCAAACTCCTGACTCAAGAGGATGGTTGCAGTTGAGTTACAGCCCAGCCCTCCTTCCTGCTCTGGAAAACACAGCTGACTTAGACTGGAAAATGCTGACAGACCCTGAACTCTATCTGTGCTGGTGGGTGTCATGCTATAATAAAACACACCTCAGTCAAGCCCATAAAAACAAGCTTTAATTCGGAATCTGGTGCTTAACTCTGCATCATCAATCTGCCTTTTCTATATTAATCACTCCATAATACATGCTGTCTGCAACTGTTAGTGCTCCACAGCCTGTCTGACAACTGAACACAGCTGAAAGTCCTTAGTTCTGGAGTTTTGGGGTGTTTTGTTGTTGTTTGTTTTTAACACATGGTAGTTAGCACAGCAAAGCTAGATGCGTAGAGCCTGCCTGTCCTGCACTGAAGTTTGCCCAAAACAGAAAAACAACTTGGAAGAGCAGGCTGTACTCAAGAGCTTGTTAAACAGAATTTGAGTGGATTGACAATTATTTGAGGCTGTTGTCTCTTAAGAAACAATAACAAAAAGACCTCAGTGTTTAGGAAATACTGGTTTTCACTGTCAGAATTAGTCAAATTCATCCCTGCTGTGTTATGCCCAATACTTTATGAAATAGTAAGATCCCTGGATCCTTCTGGGTGAGAGATCAGTTGTGCAGGGTGCTGCAGTTTGGGTGGAGGTGTGCTGAGTCTGGTGCTGCTGCAGGCAAGGCAAGGGGAGGTAAGTAGGAAGTATACAGTGGTGGTAGGCTGGAGGTTCAGACCTGACCGCAAATGCAGGCATGGGGCCTGTGCCAGCCCTCCGGTGGGCCTCCAGCTGCCTCCATCCCGACTGGTTTTGCACAAGGTCACTCAGAAATTGCAGAGTTGTTAATGTTACAGATGCAGGCAGCGCAGTTTAGGAGTTTAGGAAGGAGTCAGCTGGGGAAGGAGAGAAACAAGCTGAGTACACAGCTGGGGGGGGTGTATGCCTGCTTTGGACACTTGTTGATTTTTGTTGTTCCTCTGGCAGATGCGGAAGCACTTTGGACAGTGGGGATGTACTGGGGTGCTCTGTCACAGTGCTTCCATAAAAAGGGGGGGAAAAAAGGTCTGGTAGTTCAGTGTGGCAGGGATGTTTGCTCAGCTGCGCAGCACATCGCAGCAGCGTAGCCAGCCTGACCTTCAGGTGCCCCTGGGGACTCGCAGGCTCTAAATATTAATGCCCATAATAGCATTTTCTGCAGATCTGAGCCGTGTCATTGCCAAATGGCACTGTTCTTCCCACCTGCTCTCTCCAAAACCATTTGCAGTCTCCTCTTCCCCTTGCACTGTAAAAAGTACCAACACCATTGTCAAGTGGAAGATCCACACCTGATGGTCGGGACAGTGTTTGTCTCACTGTGAGCAGAGCTGTTGTTAGTTGTAACCTGCATCATCCCATGTCCACTTAAACCAAAATGTCCTTTGTTTCCCTAACACTTAATTCCCTTATAGCTGAATTTAATGGGCAAGAAACCTTCTCCCTGTCTTTGGAGGTCCTAGTGCTTCACTCAGTGTTAAAAACATAACTGATTTTTAACGCTGCAGCCTGTAGAAGGGGAGTGCTCTCTGGTGACTGCTGTCAGAGATGGGACACCCCACGAGATGGACCTCAGGGGCAGCGGTACTCAGCTGTTCTTCAGCGATGCCTTCCCTGCTAAGTGTGGCTGTGCTGGTCACTTTGGAGAAATGCTAACATTTCTTTTGTTATCTGTCTTTTGACCTTTTGTGGTACCTGCTAGCTCATTTGTCTTGCAGTGCTAACAGAAATATGAGTAAGGAAGCAAAAGAAGAGCTGAGAGCTCACAGAATTGAGCACTGATTCAGATGAGACTAACAAACCCAATTTTCCTTGTGGAGATGTTCTTTATCGCTTCTTTACCCACTGAAGTAAGTCAGAACTTTTCAAACTGGGAAAATATTTTTTATTGTCTGTTGAACTCAATCAAGCCATGATTCAATTAACTGGATTGAGAGAGAGATGCTATTGAGTTATATGTGCACCTGGCAGCGTGTGTAGAATACTAATAGTCTGGGCAATGTTCTACAAACTCTTGATCAGCAGCAGCTGGAGAAAATTTTTGACTTTGATGAGTAGGGGAAAAGAAGAAATCTATTTCAGTGCCACGACAGAAGTATATTTACATTACAAACACAATGATTGCTAAGCATTACTGGAATTCAGCTGCCAAAATAAAGGCAGTGGCATTCATCTAGTTTAATTTCCAATTATAAGAGATCCTGTTGTTTTTCTCCAAAATAAAAGCCTTGAAAACCTAGCTTAATTACAAAACAACACGGGCTGCTACCCGTCTTGTCTGGCTATGGATATGGTCATCTGTCATCCCAAGTATTTTGAGCTCAACAGCTTTGGGGAGAGGAAAGGCTGTCTTTGGCCCTGTGACTATTGTAAAACAACTTGTATTTCGTAGCTGAGCATAGAAACAGGCAGGCTGGTACTGCAAGGGATAGCTATCCATGGTAAAACAAGAACATTCCTCTTCCCTTTCTTCACATTGGGAGTTGAATCTTTGGCAAGCGGCTCCTCTTACTGGAGTAGATGGTGACATTGCTAAGTGCTTCCACAATGGCACTTTGTGAATTTGTGATGCAACTACCTGGGGTTTGATCCAATTGTCACTGACGTAAAGTCAATGGGAGTCTTTCTACTAACATCAGCGCAACAAAGAAAGTCTCCTGCTGTAGGGTTTGTACAAGTGCAAAACAGAGGGGAGATAGTATAATTTACTGGCAGTTCGGAATTTCTTACAGTGACAGCATTGCAGGAAAGTGCAGAGGTTACAAGACACCAGAACACCAGTTCAGTCCAGCTAATACCTCATCTGCAACCCCCATTTCAAGACAGGTGACTTAGTAACGAACATTATCCAAGGAAATTTGATGGCAAGAGGTATTTAAAAAATAAAGTGTATTGGAACAAATCCTTCTGTCAGCACTGAAGTGATTTTGCTGAAAGAACAGGGTGGAGTGAATCTGTCTTTTAAAGTTCTGCTCCAGAAAGGTATCAGAGGTTCTACCTTTCCTTCCACACCAGGAGCGAAACTCCCAAGCCCTGCCCGAGACCCTAGCCCTCTGACCTACCTGCAGAGGTTTGGGGAAGCAAAGCAAACTGTGACGTTACAGTGAGCTCAATGTATTAAATCTCCTGCACATCTTCTCCTTCGTTCATAGCAGGAGTGAAATATTTCAGCTATGACATAAAGCTTTTCATGTTTGTTGAGCAGAGCAATACATGGATTGGATTTGAATCATTAATAAATTTTTGTATGCAGTGGGCCTGTTATTTCTGCAGGTTTTTGCTACTATATAATGAAGTACATGATTAAAACCAGCAAGTGTCAGCTCAGAATCAATCAGCTTTGTGTAGGTCCTTTCAAATACAAGTTACTTTAGTGCTGTTTTCAGTTGGAGCTGCCACTTGCTGAATATTTGGAGGGTATTGGTTGTTACAAATCTCAAGAAAAATTAATTCTATTCAGACCTAGTGCAAGCAAATTTTATTGTGCATGCAGCTGTTCAAGATTAAGTAATTATTTGATGAACCTTTGGAGGCAATGAATTTTAGATGAAGCATGTACACATTTTTATTATGCATACATTTTTCTTGATCAGTTTTCTCTTCATTTGGTCACTCATTTATGTGGAAGCAATGAGAAAAATCTGCATATTTCACTCTTTAGAAAGAAAATTTCCATTTACATAGCCTTAATACTTTCAGCCTACACATCCTTCAGTGTGTTTTTAAAACCCGTTGATCTATTACACTCCACGGGGCAACTTCAATGAGCAGGTCATCTCAGAAAGACCAAGGTCAGACCCTCAGCTGGGCTTGGCTAGGCTCTTGTCTTTTGAGCTGTTTTTGAGCTCACCTAGAACCATTTCACCTTCAGTTGAGCAGGGGTCGCTTGTAGAGGATCATGACCCAGATCTCACCAGGAGCATGTATGTTGTACACAATTTTTTGTTTAGAAAATTTGACAAATCAAAAGTTAAAGTTTCCTCTCTACTTTGTTCTTTGCAGGCAGCTAAAACTTCTTTCTGTTAAAATTGATCTCAGAAAATCACTGAAAAAAGACGAAAGAGAAAATCAATTTTAAAATGATGAGCAAAATGGTATGTTTTTGAGAAGAAGAGCAAAATGGTGCTCTGGGGCACTGTGTTCTGGGGCTGTTCCAGCAAAGGCTGAAGGAGCAACTCTTGGGTCATCATTATCAGATCCATGCACTTACAGGACCATTCAGCAACACAGGTTTGAACGGAATCAGGCATGGACACAATTTCATCTCTACTGAATTAGCCAAAAAATAAGGAGTGTGTGTGTATTTTCTGGTAGCTGAAAAGAGTTTTGGATCTTGGAGACGTTGTAGTGCTGCAGACAGATGGTACGTGACCCAGCATAAAGCCTGCCAGTAAAAGTTAACCTGTCAATATTTATTTATTTTTTTTTAACAAATCTGAACCAGTGCAGCAAATTTATACTGGATCAGTGCTTTGTGTCTCACAGTTGCAGTAGTTTTGATCTAAGCTGGATCTATTGTTATCACTGAGCCACGATGCAAGCGTGCAGAAGATGTAAATACAGCTCCGGGAGCTGTATTTCTGTCAGAAAAACACGCCCCTTCGGATACCTCACCCTGACGCTGTTTGTCTCAGGCTGTGTTGCGTCTCAGGCTGTCTGAGAGCTTTATTCCATGACTGCCCTTCCTTCAAGCTTGGCTTCCACAGCACAGTGCCATGCCGTGGTACACAGAAATGTCAGTGCTCTCCATAAGGAGAGTTACATCGCAAAAACAAATAGTATATTTGTGCAGATATACAGAGCTCTGGTGGTTTCTTTCCCAAGAGCCCCCTTGGTGCCCACAGCATCTAGCTGTTGCGTTATCCTGGCTGTCCTTCCAAGGGGACATTTTTCTCTTCCCCGCTTCCCCTAATGGTTGCTGTCTCTTGCAGATACAAGAATAAGCTGAGGCATCCAGCTGCACTGGAAAAAAATCTTCTCACCCTCCCAAAGCCCTGTCTCAGCACGCAGACACAGCAGCACCCCAGAGGTGCTACCAGGAGGAAAGTAGCTGAGTAATTTGCCTGCATAAAATCTGTTTCTCACAGGGGTATTGGACTAGCTGGGGTACAGGAAGGTGTTGTGTTGTGGATTTGGGGGGGGTGCTGCCCTCTCCTGGGGTGCTGCTCCCTGCTGCGAGGCACCATAGGCAGAACTGCTTGCATCCTTGCAGATGACTGCTCTGAGGTTCTTTCAGTTCCTCTTTAGGCACTAACTCTTATCAAAGGTCAACAGGTGTCAAAATATCAACCTGGGCCTTAGAGAGGCTTTTCCTTTTCTCCCTTTCCAGTGTTTTAAAGAGGTTTTGTCTCAAGCTGGCAGCTTCAAATCTTTGATCAATGCTCCTGCTGACTCCCATACAAGGAAAATAGGGAAGAAGGAGGTAATTGTGGGCTTTGCCTCGCTCCATGCCAGAGATAGGGCCCTCAGAAATGAGGACTTCAGGAACTGTTTGTTTGTGTTCAGATAAGTGCTTTTCTACTTGAAGTTCTCTGGAGACTGCAGGAAGGGAAGAAATTGCAAGGTTATTTGTTTTCTTTAGCATTTACAGGCAACTTGGCTTCTGGCCTTACACATTAACTAGAGTTGGCTCCTTCACAGAAATGATAACGTGCTCTGACTTCCATTTCAAATCCAATTTTACTGGCAAAATTTAATTCTAAATCCATTCTTCACGATGAAAATATATTTGCAAAGTCAGTGGGCAAATAGGAGCCCCAGGTTACCAGCATCCTAAGGCAACCAAAGCTCCTCGGCAAATACTGGTAAAGTGATGCCACTTCCTCCTGATACAGAGCTCGAGGAAGGTACCAAAAGCAAAAGTTATAAAATATCACCAGCTCAGAATCAGTTTCTGAGGTTTCCGAGCTTTAATGCAAGAATAAACTGGTTTTGGTGAGGACTCTGCAAGTCATCATTTTTAAAGGCCTTTAAAAGCCCTGCGGGAGGGGAGAGGCCTGCATGCGAGGTAACGAAGAGCGCAGATCAAGTGGTTAGCAATTAGACAAGGCCATTAGCTCCTTTGCAGCTTCCAAATCAAAGTGAGGCCTCCCAGGCCCTCTCCAGGCAGCCGTGGCGATGGCTCTGGATGGGAACTGGGTCCCCTTGGTCTTTAATGTGATCCACATGCTGGCTCTTTGGCAGGCCTAGCTCTGGCTCCATCTGTCAGGGTGGCATCCTGCCCTCTCGCTAAGCACAGTGCAACAGGGTAGCTCTGCTAATGAAGCACAGGTTGAGAGACAGGGACTGGCAGATAAGAGCAAGTGAGCAATTGGTTTCTAGCCAGAGGATCACGGAGCAGAAGTCAAATTTCCTGACGCTGTTTGGGAGAGCTGCAGATCCCAGGAGGCCCTGTTAGGCATCTGGGATGGCAGAGTTTCCTCCATGTGGATCCTCACGCGCACAAAACCATCCTTGAACCACCAGATTGGTGCGAGGGCTTGATCCACCTCGAGTAGGGGGTAACACAACATGGATGCTGGCCCAGAAGCTGCAGCTCTGCTATGGGCTTCAGAAATGCTTTTCAGCTGTGTCTCTAGGGCAAGGTGGAGCCCTGCCGTGTGCAGTTATCTTGCAGTTCTTCTGCAGAAGCCAGAATGTGCCACATCCGATGTGTGGGTGGGTGGAACATGGGTTAGCTTTACCCAGCCAGGCTTCCCCCCGTTGGCAGACCCTTTATCCTTTGGTGCATGAAGCCACTATAAACAGGTACTTTTTAACGGTGTTGTAAAGTTCTGCATGCTTCACTAGTAATTGCCCGTTTGCCAGGCAGGGATGAGCAGAGGTTGCTCCATAAGAACCTGCTATAAAATAAATGTTCTGTCTGTAATGCAGCAGTTTTAATCCAAGAGCTTTTTAGCCCTGTTCTACTGTAGAACAGAATACCAACAAGAAACACAGGCCAGCCTAATGTGTGCTACAGTATTTTCATTGTAATTTAATTTTTTATCAACAACTTGTATGAATAAATTATATTGTTCAAAACTAAGCATATGGAAAGTGGGGAGGGGACATGTCTCTGTGATTCCTCACTCTAGTATCAAATACCTGAAAAAAGGACAGCTCACTTTTGTTTTGTTTAAACTATATTTTATATTACTTAGACTTTATCCTGTCTGAACAGACTGATGTCTGTTGTATTGTAGATTTAAGTAGATGTATGTTATAAACTGTTCCTCGTATGTAGGCACAAGTATCAGCATGGTACTGAAAGAGCTAAGGGACTTTGCTAAATCAATGCCTCACTGACTTAGCTGAAGTAGGATGAGATCCCTAACAGGACTTTTGATGGTACATCTAAAGCTAGTGTTTGTATTGTAGTTACCAACAAACGAAGCCAGCAGATTGTTTATCAAGTATGCCTTCAGAAGTAAGGGGAGGTTTGCATGGGTATGTGCAAAGATGAAAAGCAAGGGTCCAGACTGTCCTAAGCTGAGCTGTACTCATTTTTTCTTGATCTGTCACAGCCATAAGTAATGACTGTTTTGTTGTTTCTCCCTCTTTCATATGCAAGGAAAAACATATGAATAGGTGGAAAGGTTTTTTTATTATTATTTTCAGGCATTGCAAAATGAGGGGGAGGGAGAGGAAAGAATGGTTTTAGGAACAAGGGTCATAAAAACTAAAACTGGAAAGAATAGCAGAAATCGAGACAAAAACATTTTATTTTAGCTTTTGGCATCTTGTTAAAAAAAAAAAAAGCTTTTAATGAAAAATCGTTCTGCCTCGGAAAACAAAATATCACAGTGAAATGTTTTGACTTCTTTTTGTGGCTCTTTTAATAGAGTTAAATGGAGTCCAAAAAGTTGTACAAAATACTGTGGCATCCCCATGCTAGTATTTTTCTTTCTGCTGTGCTCCAAAAGCAAAGCAGAAGAATCATCTGGTTTTCCTTTGCAGTCTTCCAGCTTGGGACCAAAGCAGTGCCTTAGGTTTGTCTCAGTTGCCTGGTCCAGGGTTAGCTGCTGTGATGTAGTCCTGGCACTGACTTCATCCTCCCTAATATGACTGTGAGGTTTGAGGCAGTACTGACTGGCTATATGCATGTTATTTACAGAAATGGTGATTTCAAGGCAACACACTCCAGCGTGTTCATCACCTGTGCAGCTGTAGTAGGATAAGGCCATGCTTGCAGGGGCTTCTGCAGTAGAAGTTTCAAGAGAGACACATTAAACAGTTTGCTGTATAAGACTCTAATTCCTTAGTAAAAAGAAAAAAAAAAAACTCTGCTTTTATCTATGAGGTGTGCATGAAAGAAAATTTCAGAGCAATGACTTTTATGGCATGTGCCAATATTTTCATTTTAGCTTAATGGAGGATGTAAATTATTATTGTATCCTATTTTCTAAAGAGAGCAAGTGCACAGAAATTTGATTATATTGAATCTCTAACTGCATAAACACAATACTAGCCCCGATGGACTAATTCCATTAACACCTGAACTATCCATCCTGAAGTTGCTCATGAATGCAAACTGCCAGAGCTGCTGGCATTACTTGGTTTGCAAAACAACTTGTATGTTTTTGTGTCAGATAATAAAAAGCAGCTTTATTTGGAGAGATATTAAAATAAACAGATTTAATAATATATTTTAAAACTTCATTGTTACTCATATGTTGTTTCTCTCTGCTTGAATGCTATTCTTTATTACAGCTGTATATTACCTTCAAAATGCCTTTTGCTCTGAAGCTTGAAAGGTGATGGATCTGTAAACATATGATCTGTAGTATAGGCTGGTGGAGAATTTTAATTCTTGCAGTAGAAAGGGACGTTTCAATATTTTGCCTATCCAAATTGTGCTATGGCTTGCCAGTTTTTTAATTCTGCCTATCTTTTAGATAACTCTTTTCTATCTAAATAACATATTGCTGCTGAGGTTTGGGAGTCATTAGGGAAGATCTGCCCAATTAGCATGTTAATTAGGACCTACCCAGTTTGGGGAGAGGGAGGTGATTGTTTTATTAGCATTCTGTGAGATGAAAGAAAGATTAATGACTGTGCATGCACCCCTTGAGGGGTATAGAAGTAACACTTCTTTTTGGAGGTATCTGCCGGTGAGAGGAGGTATTTGAAATGGCTGGGCTTACTGAGGGAGTTGCCCGCTGATTAGTTATGCCTGGAGCAGCAAAAAGTATAACTGAGTTTGTTTCTTGATGAGATGGAAATGATGGTACAAAGCAAACATAACAGGGCAAGAAGGTCTGCTGCTATAAATGAGTGAAGTCCCACTGATCGATTGATATCAACTAAAGCCTCTGGACACCCCGTGTGTTCGGGCTGCAGTAGTGCCAAATGAAGCGTGTCCTGTGCACTGGCAGTGCCTGATGGTGTGGTCAACTTGCTCCTCATCGGCTCTCTGCAAGCAGGATTGCACCTCTCTTCCAAGTGCTGTGCTGTCTCATGGCCACGTATTCTGGCACAGCCATGGAGTTTGACCCATCAATATATTAAACAAGTTATGCCCAAGATATTAAAATTCAAAAGGCCTAAAGTAAAGTCAACTCACGGAATAAGAATGAAATGTAGGCAGAAATCTGTATTCAAATGGAGAAAATAATAATAATAGTCTGGGCAACGCTGAGACAAACATGTCTTTCTTATAAATTCATGATTGCTTTCCCCTCCCATGGCATTTCACCTTAAACTAATGAATTCTGCTGCAAGAGAAAATACTACGTGCTCATAAAATGCTGAAGAAAGAAGCAAAGTGTTGTCGTCATTGATCTTGCCATCATTTCTCTCTTGTGCTTGATTTAAGACTTGTCCTCTCTTGCTTTGGTTGATGAGCTGAATTCTTGAAGTAGCTGATAGCAGGAGACTCTCTCCAGTTGCATTCCGCCAAGTCTTTCGCTATTGCTTCTTGTGACAGCACCTACAAACTCCCACAGTTTAGCACTTTGCACGCTGCTCAGTGCTGTATGCAGAGATTCTTCAGTAAATACTATCAGTTCCTCAAAATTTAGAGGGTTGTCAATGTGGCCTCTTCTATGAATACATGGGAAATTGCGTATCTGGCTTGGGATTTGAGCAAATATTCTGTGTAAAGCAAAGGATATCTTCTTCCCTAGATTATTCCCAACAGCATGAAGACCAAAAAAAAGATTGTTGTGAAGCTTATGAGTTTACCATAGCTTGATCTTGTTACAAATGCAGGACGTTCTTTAAACCTTTGTTCTACTGTTTTGTCTGGTGCTCACACACACATCTGCATTCATATGTTACTCATGAAAATCTTAAAATTTATGTGATATATTGCTGCAGTCCCAGGAAGATTTTCTGGAAATAATTGTATCATATTTCTCTGCATGTCAGTTGGCCCTGGACGTCTCCACCATTCGATGACCATAAAGTACCACCTGATGTAGTAAAATCCTGACATGAGTTCCCATCATACAAGCAGGGACCTTTTGCTTTCAGTGGTTTACTGTATTTTTATGATAGCGTTTTTCAGTCAAGTAAAGCTAGGATGGATTGCTTTATTCATAGACTTTTCTTTCTTTTGTAATGCCATGTCATTCTTATCCATGCGAATGTGGATCTGGGTTGTAAATTAAGCTCCTGATGAATTTTAAATTGGGATATGAGCAGCTTGTTCATCTCACTCAGAATGCAGAGAACTGGGATATGTGTGTCTGTGCTCATGTGAGTTACAGCCAGGCTGTTCAATAAAAAGCTACACACAGCAATAGTGATGTGTTTTTTAAAGTCACCCTGAGACGGAGTTTGCTGTTTGTCAAATGATAGCTTTTTGATACTGGTAAAAACTGCATAAATTATCTTTCCATACAGCCAGCAATACCTGTGGGAGACCACAGTTATGCATAAAACAATTGATTCTACTGATATAAGCAAATTAGGTTTTTGTGACACAGGGAGGAGTTTTCCTTTTAGTCTAAAATGCTCCCCATTGAGCACTCCCACCAGGTGTACTATGCTTTCTGAAGTCATTAATGTAGATCAAAGAATAATTAGGCTTTGGCAAGCATAAGCAGATTTGATTAATCAGACTGAACAGCATCCTTTTATCTCATAATACCAACTGCCTGTTGATTCAGCATGGTGTGATCAGGTTTTAAGAAAGTACTTTTGCAATTATTTTCTTTTTCTCTTGCACAAAGGTATGATATTAAGACCAAGCAGAATCCAACCTTTTGTTTCTTATCTTTCCCAAAACTGAAGACTAGGAAAATGCCTATAAGCCAAATAGCAGATCCTGGGTGGAAACAGCAAAAGGCTGTCATGAAATTTAAAGCTGGAATTTTCTGGTGGTTGACACATTGCTGGTCTCCAGGAGATAGCAGGTTTTTTCTTGTCCTAGAACAAGATAATAAGGTGATATTTTAAGATCGACAGCTGGCTAGTGACAAGTGCTGAACTGTAGTGGAGTCAACTGCATGAATCTAGCAGGTGCCAAATCTTCGCAGTTATGGTACAGAATCACCATGACTTTCACAGTGGGAGGGCGTGAGGGGAACTCTGTCTGGAGATACTTCCATGTTCCCTTTCTTTGACTCTTGCTGTGGAATTTTCTCTGGCCACAATTTGTGCAAACTTTTGTGTATATTAAATGCTTTGCAGCTGAATTGGGTTTTCATCCTTAACCTTTTTCAGTACATCCTTCTATGTTTCCCAAATGTTGACACAAAAGAAATGTTAACCACCATCTTTTTCAGAGTTTAGGAGTAAGAAAGATAGGGAGAATTAGCGGGCAAAATTTGACCGCTGTGGAATTTACTGGTGATATCAGGAGATTTTTAGCATAAGAGTGTTGAACTTGTTGCAAGGCGTCATGCCTAGGAATCGTGTTTTCTCTTTATGGATATCTGAAACTGTGTGTGATAAAACATCAGGCTCCAGGACTCTACCTAATGATCGCTGGAAACAAATAGATTTTTTGTACCCAGGCTCCAATGTATCCACTGAATAATGCTGTCTTCATAGTGGTTGAACAGAAGGGGTTCACTGCTACAGGAAAAATAAAAAAACGTAGACTAATCATTGATGGTATGCAGCAATTTCTAAAAGAAAGGGTGTATCAGCCACTGGTATTGGTGTATCTTCTTGAACAGCCATGACATCAGAGAGGCAGAGGTTATTTTATAGTAGAATGTAGTTCCAAAACTGTTATGAGATACACCTGTACATCAGAAAACTGCTTTCCCAGCAGCTGGCATCCTTGACTTTGTCTCTCCGACTTCCTGAAGAGGGAAATAGTCATAATTCACAGTTTTCAATATGTCATATGAATAATACCTGGTCCAGGTTCTGAAAGAACAACAGAATGAACTGCAAGTAGCTGCAGTCGATTCCATTAGACGACAACCCTATTCAGATGTCTGAATTGAAAAAAGGATGGAAAATTATTATTTACAGATTTTATTCTGATGGCTCTTCTGGCTACACCTCTGTTCCTATCAATATACTCTATTACCCGATAATTAACCTAATGAGACTTGCATATCATAACAAAGTCCTAGAAAACTTGCATTTGTCTGGGTCAGGCCATGGATCCCATATCTTTGCATAGGATTCAGGTACCTAAACAAAATAATGTTTCTTATACTAGGCAGGTTTACTCTGTAGAACAATTGTCCTTCTGTGAGAACAAGTAAGACTCAGGCTGTTAGATCTTTTAAACAATGCATCTTCCCTCTGTATATGAGGGCAGATCACAGAGAAACGTTAATGGTAGAACTAAATCAGTGTCCAGTTCGCTCGCTTGTGTTTTCCCATTATGTGGCCCATCTTAAATCTCTTTAAGAGATAAGCAACCTCTATTGGAATTGTTGAATTAAGTATATACACTTTTTAGCCAAAGTTAAAATTGCTTTGGGAGCATTCACTTAATAAGTGTAGTTTTTAGATACTAGACCTCAACATCTAATTCTTCAGTGGCAGAGACCATTAGCCTCACCTTGCAGTTCATGTATATGCTAATACCTATAGAAAGTAGGAACATAGTTACACTTTTCCAAGCTTCGCAGTTTTTCTGTACCTTTGCAAGTGTGCTTTGCCTGGTGGCACACCAGATGTAGAAAATCTGTGTTGAGGGTTCATTTCCCGAGGACAGAGTCCTTGGCAGTGCGAGACAGGTTCTTACTCTGTATGTGTCAGAGAACAGACTGGTACTTTCTTGTTCACTTGCAGGAGTTTGATTTATTCATTGAAATCTCTGTTTGCAATTCATAGCCCATTTTTCCAAAAGATTCCCATACTCCGTGCCAACACCTATGCCATAGCTTTGTAAAAAGGGCATGCCCTGCTACCTCGGCTTGCAGATGGCCTATCAATTCCTACGATATAAATGTTTATTTCAGATGACACAGGGCAGAAAGTCAATGGTGTTAACATGATCTTGTGTCTGTAGAGCACTGGTGAGACTGTCTAGCGTAAAAATGATCAGGGTCTGGCATACAGAGACCTCGGCTGCCTTAATCACCTAGCAAAACCCTAAAAAATTACTATCAACATTTTATAGTACATTGATTAGAGCAGACAAGAGGAGAAGAATCAAAACAGGATTTTTTTTGAATTGATTTTGCACTTTTTTTTTAAATACGAGAATACAGACCTCCTTCAGGGAGAAGGCAGCTGCTTGGGTCGGTTCTGTTGTGCAGCTCTGGAGAGGTAAGGGAAAAATGGCTTTTGATGTTAACATTTAAGTTGACTTTAATGGCCAGTCTAACATCTGAGGGAGCAGATAATGTAACTGGAGGAAATATAGTTTTTTTGACTGACCGCAACCCTGGGGCTTGCTGTGCACACACTGAAATTCAGGTGCTGCAATGGAGGGGCCGTGAGCATGGAAGGAGGGGCAGAGGAGGAATGTGTTAGACCCCATCCTAGTCCCTTCTTTTATATGTCCCAAAGGAGGTAAGATCAATTATCAAGGCCTATTTTCTGTCCCCATTTTGACCCAGTCACTTCCAGTTCATTCTCTCCTTTCCCAGAAATGGCTCCCCCGCAGGCACTGAACAGGTTGCAAGCATGTCTTCTGCTGTGATTAATTCAGCCCTCCCTTTTTGTGTGCTTACCGCCTGACATTTACGGCGAGCTGGGTGTAGCAAAGTATAGCAACATTATGAATTCTCACCTTCTTCCCAGAAATTGTTCTCTGCTTTTCCCATCATGCCGTAATAGTGTGAAACACCGGTAATGTCACTGCTGCACGAGAGCATGCGCCTGGCAGTAGCCAAAGTTGTTTAAGGTGTGCTGAGAACAGCCCTTGAGAAATAATCGGAGTGGGACACCCTGGGTTGCATCCCTCACCGGTAATGGGAGGAATGCTGGCATGGGGAGTTGGACTTGATAGAAAACTGGTAATGAATTATTTTAACTCCAGCAGTTAAAGAAGAAATAGCACAGAAAGCTGCTCTGTGTTACACTGCATTTCCTTATGAAATGCATCTGGGTTTTCCCTGGTCGTTGGAGTGGAAAAAATAGAGGATCATAAAATGAACTTTGCTGTTTTATGGTAACAATATGATTTTCATCTTTACTGGAAACGAGTATTTCCCATTTTTTAGCACAATTGTAGATGCTATCATCTTTCTGGTAAACTCACACAGAGTTACAAGCCCCCCAAGGTCAGCTGTTAGCAGCTAGAAATGACAGAGGATCCTGGGGAAATGGGAGCCTGCAGGCAGAGCACCCAGAGTAACTTCAGGGTCAGGGCCTTGGCCTCGCTTCAATTACAGATTAATGCAATTTACTCAGAAAGGTTTCTAGTGGGTTTTGTGTCTGGCTTCTGTGGAAAAGGAGAGAATTTCTGTGCAGCTGGAGCACACGAGCTCAGAGAGGGTGGGAATTTTCACCCAGGTGAAGATCAACCTTGTGGTATTTTCAGGTGGAAAGAAAAATGCCAGAAATCTTTGTGAAGGGAATAGTCTTCAACTGACCTCAGGGACGGAAAAAAAAAAAAAAAAGCCATATCTGTTGCTTTTTCTAAAAAGAAACCTCACAACTGCTTAGTTCCCCACTGCTTTCCAGTAGTCACAGCTTCCATGCAAGGCAGTCAGCATCACACCGCCCGTCCTTCGGTGTACCACACAGCACTGGCTCCCTTCCAGCTCTTGGGGTTGATTTTAGTTAAAATAATAATGATAAAATGATCCTCACAAGTGTGAAGGCACTTTGCATAGAGAATGGCACCAGGTGATGTAGCTGGACGTGCACAGCAGTGCTTAGCGGAAACATTAGCTAAGGAATTGAGCTCTGCTCTGCCCAGAGGAACAACAACGTGTTTCTTTTCACCAAGTGGTGAAAGATACCTCAAATGAAGTAGGGAAAGTAATGCTTTTATCACCAAAGCACGTGGAACAAAGTGCTTCCTTCTTCCTGTTTATTTCTGAATCATATTCACACTAGCAGTTGCATCTCTTTCCTGACTTCTGTCCGTGTGAGAGAAATTTGGGGAGAAATTACCTCAATAATGTCTTTCTAATCTTCCTTGTTTACAGCACAGTTTTTGTTCAAAGTCATTATGACAGGCGGTGGAAGATTCTGAGTATGATGCAGTTATTGAATTTTAAATGAAAACTAAATTGGCTGTGGTAGAGGGGAAAAATATTTCATAACATAGTAATTTTTCCTCAGGGTACAGTTGCTACATTTTATTAGAAATAAGTAATTTTCACTATGTCTCCAAAATGTATAGAGCAGATAAATGTGAGATATTAATCTAAGGAAAAAAAGCTTTTACAAGTATTTAACACCAAATGGTGGTTTAAAATTTGCATGTTTTCTACCTTTTTCTGGTGTGCTGGAGAAGCTTTTCACTCATTTTACTGAAGTAAAACATAGCTTTCTGTTTTGGTCGAAACTCTCCCATGAGGTCAGTTTAGACAGTATTTAATGGAGCCATTTGGAGGTTTTTCTGCTTGATCTGTGCATTTGGGAAGCGAGGAGCATTATCCATATGCGATAGGTATTCCGGCGCCCACGTGGCTGCTGAACAGGCAGCGCCTGGCTCCCTCAGCGGTCCCTGCGCACCATTCTCTCCTCGTGGTTCCTCTAGCAAGGGAAGGGGAGGGTAAGATATAACTACTGGAGTTAAATAATCACATCTCCACCCCAGCATCCCAGGCACTTCACAGGTATTCACTTCAGAGGACGACTCAGTTCGCTGGTGGGTGTCTGCAGGGAACAGGCCTCCGGCCCAGCACAACACAGGCCTACCCAGGCTCAGCTGTGGGCACCCTGCCATTCAGCCAGCCCCTCCGAAGGGAACAGCACCGCTGCGAGGCTTTCTGTCACAGCCCACGTCTGCCAAAAGAGAGATGGGAGCATGGCCCCTATAAGCACTGGTGGTACTGAGCAGCCGCGCTGATAGGCCACCTTTGTGCATGCCCCTGTGGATGGCCTCTGGAGGCTTTATGGATGTTTGCCCATCAGCTTTCCCTACTTGTGTCCCCGATTCGTTTCACGGCTGCAGATCACATTGCAAATCTAAATAAATACACCAAGTGTGCAAAGTAGGGGAAATGTGGCAAGCAGGCATGAAGCAGTTCGATTTGAGCAGAGCCTGTAGGCTTGCAATGCGATGCGATTATGGAGAAATCATGGGTTGCTTGGACTCAGATTGCTCTATACTTTGGAGAGTAAAATCTGCGTAGGCACTGAGTGTAAAATGAATGTTAGAGACACTTTCAGAAGAGCACGGATATGGGATTTTGTTAGATCCTCACAGACTGGTGCCATTTTCAAAACCCAATCTGTGGTTGGATTTTTCACGCTTTTGCCAGGATGCAAAAAATAGAAATTCAGGGGAGGTTTGCAAGCCAGCTCCCAGCAAACCTCACACTAAGTAAGCTAATTCAATTTATCAGTACTTATCGAATGCTGGGATGAGAGACCATTTAGAACTGCATATGTTAATGTAAGTCTCTCTCCAGATTAATCACAAGCAGTTATATTTTTATGATTTAGCAGTATTGTTTATGACTAACATTTACAGAAGATTACTGGTAGATTTTCAATAAAAGCTTTTCATCTAAAACTCAGATTATAACAATTTTAGCGCTAATTGGACAACCATTAAATTCAAAAGCTGATAAATATAGGGAGTTTTTCAGAACTCTATATTACATGCTGGCATAATGGCAGGTTAGACTTCCAGATGCATCACTATACGATGAATGTATAGCTTGCTAAAAATAATGTTGTTGTTCATTGGTTGAAATATGGCACAGCCTGCAAGCAAATGAAAGGAGTCATCGTCATCCGTCCCCCCCTTCAAATTAAATCAGTCATAAAAGCATTTTATAATGAAAAAGTCTGTTCATTTCAGAACAAATACCAAAATCCCTCATATTGCATCTTTCCCTCTTCTCTTTGTTCACTCTGTAAACATGCCAGTACCTTGGCATCAGTTGCTTGGCTTCTCACATAGTCTGTGTGGGCTTCACAAACCTAAATGGGACAGAGATGTGTGTTAAGAAAAAGTAAGAAAACATGATTGTGAAATCTTGGAGGAAAACTTATGGTTCACATGTAGTTTCTGAAAATAACATTTTTTTCTCCTTTTATGCTGCCATGTGATACACTGGTACTGGTGTCCCCTGAAGGCTCCAGGCCGTTGGCCGTAAGTGATCAGATTAGCTCAGCTAAATGAGTGTCTGGGGGGCAGAAAGGCCAAAGTAACCCACAGCTGGATTTACCAAGCACCACGTACAGAATAAGTTCTAGAAAGAAAGAATCAGACCCCTAAAGGTATTTAACACCTGCAGTCGAGCTGCCTTTTTGCAGCCATGGGTTCATGAAGATGTAAAAAGTCCTGGTCTGGAAGTCATTTGGCTCCTTCTATCACAGTCAGTGATGAAAAATCTCTGGCCTAGGAAAAAACTATATCCTCTCTGTCTCCCAAACTGGGATCTTATGGTCTTTAAATTTTGCTGTCAGATTTGCCATTAGAGCTCTTGAATGCAAATACTGTTTCCCTTACCTTCACACAAAAACAAACACTTCAGATGTTTTCTATATGTGTATGGGTGCCTCATTACTCAGACACTGCTATGTCAGACCATCCTCCATTTCATGATATTTTAATTAATTGTTTCCTGGTTCTCAGCATTGTACTGGCAGCCACACTTTCAATCTTAGTCTTATATTTTGCACAAACCTTGCTGTAAATAGTCTTTCACTGTCTACACAAGAAATGTAAATGTTGTCCTAATTTCCAGCATCATTTAAATGCCCACATAACAGTTATCCTTGTGAAAGCAAATTGAGCCTGTCACGTCATCTTCTATGGAAGTCTAATTCTTGGTAACAAAAGATATTGCAGCTGACAGATGGAGCTGCACACTACATAATTAAGTCTCCAGTGTGTGTCAACTGTAGCCTTTCAGACACAATTAGAGTCTGACCAGTTCAGCAATTTAGGTACTTAAAAAAAAAAAAATCCCTGAGGTGGATGCAGAGGTTTCTGTGAAAAATGAACTCCAAAATGCGCTAAGCAGAACCAAATAGGATCGTGTTCATCACCAGACTTTCCAGTGATAAAATTTGATACAACTCTTTAAATCCTCACTTTACCTCTTTTTCCTTTGCATTTATTATGTCCTGAGTGTAGCTAAGCATAAACTCTTCTCAGCAGGGAGGCTCGTGGAGTCAGTGGATGGAAAATACATTTTCTTCAGAAAACTAGCTTTGGGAACCCCCAGCTGTGCAGGAGATACAATTGTGTTAGGTTTGTAATGGTAAATTGTAAAACTTAGGAAAAACTACAAAACAACAGAAAACTTTACAGAAAGAAAAAAAGAAGAAAAAAAAAGCACTTAGTGATGTGTGATGCATTCAGAAATAAAGACGAACCTGGTACCTTGTGATCCAGATCTCAGTATCTGCCATGCTCAGGGATTTCTATGTTTAGGACTTTTCTTCCTAGATCTTCCTAGAGTCACAAAAGATAAAAACAGAAGAGGTTTTTAAGTAATCTGTTCCACTGCTCTGCTGAGAAATGGGAACACGTCTCACAGAATCTTCTCTGACTCCTCATGAGCTCTTCTGGTCTGTAGGAATACCTGAGCAATACCAGGTCTCAGTTTTTTTCCTCTTACACCTGTGTTTTTAGTCTCCAGAGTTGATTCCAGTATTTCTAATGTACGATCTTTGATTCATTTTTTCTTCCTTCCTTGGAATACACATAACAGCTGCCTGAAAGTCATTATGATGATGTACCAACAGCAAAAGCAGCTCTCAGAATACAACTGTTTGTTCGTGCTCCTCCTTGCTCTTTAGGTTTGCTTTGTTTTGCTGAAGAGAAATTCCATGCTACGTTTATCACCCTGGCTACTACGAAAGGATAATTCATAAGTTTTACAGACCCACTCAACACAAAACTACTTTCCCCTAATGTCTGCCTGCAAGAAGCACGCAGTGGCACAGCCATCCTTGCTGAGCATTTGCTTTGGCCGTCTGTATTTCCAGCTGGCCCTGGCAAGGTGGTGGGAAGCAGGGGACACCAGGACGGCTGTGCACAGGGCAGCACTCCCTGCACCCAGAGCTGCACTTCCCAGAGGGGAGACAAAGGGGCGAGCGACATGTAGGCGTGAAATCTGAATTTTCAGCTGAACACACTGCTGTTCCCCAAGGCAGAAAAATGGCTGAGGGCATGTTTGTGGGAGGAGTAAAAACCTCTGTCCCCAGCTCGTTCCCTCCTTTTGTTGCTAAAAATGACTTTGCTTTTTCAACTGATTTGTGTTCATAAGGATGCCACAGCTGTTTAATCCCACAGCAGCTCATGGCTGGGAGGGTTTGTCTGCTGGTAGTTCATATTAAGTCACCATCCTTTTTCGTGTGCTGTCTTCCCAGTAAGATACACACCGGACCATGGTGAGCATTTCCATCCGTGCCACTGGTGCCCATCTTATGGCAGCTTCCTGTTAGGAAGCCACGCACACAGCAGCTTCCCTGGCTGTGAGGAAAGGTGGTCTAGAGGAAGGCAAAACTAAATCCATCAACTGCCTCATGCCTGGTCCTCGGGGGAGCCTATGGAATGACTACTTCGGCTGGGGAGTTAGTTCTAGCTGTTTAAATTAGGATAGGAGGGAGATTTGTCTACCTTTCTTGAGACAAATCTCCAAAAGGCATGTAAACTGCAACAGGTCTGCACTGAGAAAAAAGGGAGCCAGGTCCCAGAACTTGGGTTTGCTCTATGGCTTATACTAGATAGATTTGATTTTAAGAAGCAACCTTTCCCTGAAAAGAAAAGAATGAATCTGTCTAATTCTGGGAACTGCACTTGATGGTGAATATGCCCTCTGACCTGCATCTTTCATGTTGCCTACCCCAATCTGGCATGGATTTACAAAACTGGTTTGAAGACAGCTTTCTCTTCCCATTTCCGTGCTCTCCCCCAGCATAACCAAGTTACAACCCTTTCCTCAGGCAAAATGCATTATGGAGAATAAACCACATGTCAGGTCAGGCAGGAGAAATTTTTTTCCTTGCAGTCTTCTGAAGAATAGGAAAAGATGGCAAAAGAGTCTTGATTTCATCTGTCAGGCTACACCCTGCTCTTTTCTCTTCGTTTGAGCCATGGAAATCCTGGTGGCAGCAAGTGCTGCCAGGAGGGGCTGATTCGGGTCTCACACCCTGGTGCAAGGCAGGAGAAACCCCCCCCAGCTGGGACCTCAGCGCTGTGATCCAGCTAAAAGCAGTAATAGCCATGATACATCAGGTGCAAGACCTGCAGAGAGCAAATGCTCTTATCTCATGCACCAAATTTACAGTAATTAACAACTGTAAATGCAGTCGCAATATGTTACGGGCTCGCCTTCCTACGGCTGTGGAGAATGGAAGGTAATGGAAATACACTTGATAATACTTGCTGGCTGAAGGGCTTACATTAGCTGGTCTAGTACCTCCAAATGCGCACTTAGGTAATAATGCTGTAGATGAATCAGGGGAGGAATGAGATTATTTTTTTTTGAGAAATAATAAACATGTTTCTCTCTCACTAGGCTCAGATGGGATATTACCACTGTTCATATAGCCAAGTGTTTTGTCGGGGAGATGAAGTGCTGCGTATAAACTTGTTCATTACCAGCAACCTGACAAACGCTGAGCTAATATCATGTCAACAATCAGCTGGGGATAATGCATTTCCTCTCCTTCTAATAGATTTTCTTCTTACGTATAATCATAACCAATACTAAAAATTACAATGGAAAAAAAAAAAGGCAGCAGAAGAGTGTTCTCTGATATGCAGTTCTTTTGATTTGAAATATCAGGGACAGCGAGGATGGATATAATTTGTTTGGGGATTATCTGCACACAGAAAGAAACTCGATAATCACTCGAGTGAGTAGCTGCTGCTTTTGTTTGCTGCACTTTTGCCTGGTGATCTTGACTCCGTTCAGTGAAATTATTCTTTCCGAGGGTGGGGAGAGAAGGAGAGCTAAAGGGCCTCTGCTCCCCTGTGGCAGAAGTGTTAGTAGCCACTTAGCAGGGCCTGCAGGCTCAAGGAGGTGTGTTAGCCAGATCTACAATATTCATTGACCAGTTAGTGGTTTTTTTTTCCTAGGGGAGCACAAACGTGTTAACACGATCAGGAAGGTTTAATCTCCAGACTAACTAGTCCTCAAAAAAGGCTTAGTGCATCTTCAGCACAATGTAGCACTTAATGGCACGTATGTAATTATGTTTTATAAAGATTTTATAAGAATGGTCTAAATAATATTAATGACGTGTGAATATAGGTGGCAAGACTAGATTTATGTTTCAGGCAATTACATTTTACAAGCTGAAGTAGAGAACAGAGGTAATTAACAAGAATAATGAAAGCACTACCTTGCCATAAATCACTGTTAAAAAGAGTAAATAATAGAAGACAAAGGGATTGTGAGTCAAGTTCAGCCATTATTCATCAATTTTAGAGCGGGAGGGTGGGTTTAATTAGTGAAATGGCATAGCACTTGTTTGGTGCTTTTCAAATAATCCTGATGCTCTCCTATCAGGGGGAACAAACATCTGATTGAATGCAAATGACAGTGATTGCCTTCTCTACATTTCTAATCAGTGCAGGAAATTTCATTTCACCCTTCTTTTAATGAAGCAAATGGAGCTATTAGTCGGCATGCTGGACAGGGGAATTTTGCAGCCCTGATTGCAGATGAGGGTACCAGTCTCCTTAATCTGTGAAGGAAAAAGCACCCGCTTCTCCAGCAGTTTCAGTTTTCTATGAATTGTTTAGTTCCAGTTTTTAATCTGCAGTGCTTTGTGGATCAGAAAGCAAATCAGCCTCCACTGGGAAGGCCCTTATCTATTAATTACTTTTTCCTTTCCTTATCCTAGGAGAAGATATTTCTCACGCTGAGCTACAGGAAGTTGATGCTGAAATGCAATGACAGCAGATGTTACTGGGATGCAGTCATAAGATGGAGGCAAACGGGCTCTTTGTGACCAGCTCAGGCCATAGCACCAGCATATTTCCAGGTGATTTCTTTACATGTCTTGAGGAAGCAGCCCATCTTCAGCTGAGTTTACTCTTACTCCCCATTCTGTCAGATCTTGTGAGAGGAGTAGCCTTATCTCTGCCCCACAACTGACTTTTGCAGAAGAGGAACATTTGGCTTTCACGAAGCATGAGATCACAGCAGATGGCACGTGCTTAAGATACACCCGTGGTCTGCTCTACCAGGGCTTGAATTCACTATGGCCCTTTTTTCTCTGTGTGAATTACCTAGTTCAGTCCTGACAGCAGTGAGTTGCCCAGCATCCTCCAAGGCTGTCAAAACCTAGGACTGTCTCTCAGAGCGATATCGTCTTAGTTTGTCTTCGTTCTTTAAGCAGAGGATTCATCCTCAGTGCATGCAGGAGGAGCTATAACATTCTTCCTCTGCCTGTGTTTTGCAACTTGCGTTTACACACGATGTGCTTTGGGCAGGTCACTTGCTATTAGAAGCCTCTTTTATATGAAAACCTTGCAGTTCTTCCTCTGCTGTGGGCTGTTGGCCATGAATACCTGGACACCATGCCGGTATAACTGCTAACTGGTATAACATTGCCAAAAGGCAATGACATGCTGCCATTCTGATAAGGAAAAGTTATGCCAAGTTATTTCTTCATTCGCAGAACACAAATCCAGTTTTTGCAAGCTGTTTGCCAGATTCTGATATAAATCAATGTAGCCTCTTTACTTATCCCCAGTCAAGGGCCATTTCGTTTGCACTTGGTATTTGTCTAGTCTACTCTAGTTTAATCGGAGGAGGGGGGGGGTTCTGTGCACTGCTCAAGAATTGCTACAAGGCATCGTGAGAGAACGCTGTGTTATTGCTGGGTAAAAGATCTGAAACATATGTAGTCTGTTTTGTAGAGCATTAGGGCATCCTTTGACTGAAAAGTACCATAATGAGGAATGGACTATTAACTGTTATTCATGATTACATATGCAAAGCTTGTGAGCCAAGTTTAATTAAATTCAATACAGACATATGCAATAAAAATGAACAATTAACAGCAGTGAAGAGTTCTGATCTGAATCTGCGAAGACTTTCTTCATCCCTATTTGTACAGTGAGAAATAAAAAGAGTGTGTAATCTCAACTCTGACATGTATAGAAAGAGAAAGTGCAATATGGAGCTATTGCAAGTGGGTAAATTCTATTTACTTGTGTTTGTCCTTGATTATACACTGCTTTCTCCCCTGTCTATAGACCTCAGCATAAATGTCTAGCGTACCAGCTCACCTTCAGATCCTGACAAACTGCTGTGTGTCACACAGAGAACACACCTACCAAATATAAAAGGTTGCAATGCAAGTCTAATGAACGCTTACAGGAGATCTGCTAATCTGTACAACCAGTCGCTAGCAGCTAGCCAGGGTTCCAGCACACCCCACACTGCAGGTCATGGGGTGAGTGCTAAATAATTCTGGAGGGATGCAGTGCTGAGCTAAGGATGCTCGTCCAATACTCAGGGTTGTCTGTGCTGTGTTGTCACCTCTGGTGATGCTGGGATTAGAGTAACAGCATAGCTCCGTTGTGAAAAGGCTCGATATTTTCTCACGCACCAGTAAAAAATGATCGAGGTGGGTTTGAGCAGTGTAAATAGTGGATCTTTGATGGGCTGGCTTATTTTGACTGGAATGGGCTGGGCTGGGGAACATTTGTAGGAAAAATTCTGCAGGCAAATCTGGGTCAAGCTGATCTTTAACTTGTGAGAAGTAGCCGGAGCCAAGGAGGGGGTGGTCAGCGTGATTGCAGCAAGGTGAGGAAGAGGATGTGAGGCAAGCAGCTGAAGGCTGTGTAAAGAGTTTCTGTGCACTCCTTCTGGGAAAAATCTCGGTGGTTTAGGAGCTTCATTGGCTGATAACAGCCATGGTGTAGTACTTCATTTTGGAGTCCTCAAGAAATCAGACTTTCCAAACCTTTTTAGATCTAACTTCACCAGAAGCTTAGCCTAAAAAATATATTAAAAAAAAATTAAAGTATTTTAACTTGTGGCAAATATATTTCTTTAAAAATCCTAGAGTAGAGGAAGAGATTTTTAAAAAAATGGCAGTTTTATGTAAAACAAAAAATCTGTTTTCTGCTCAGCTTTACAGACAACACTGCCCATGTATACAGCTTTGGGTGATGGCTTCATACGAGAAATACTCTTGCTATACTGAGGTTGTATTCTTGCCTTTAGCGATCTGAAGCTCTGGATGCAGGTGCATTGAATACTTTGAATTTCAGACTTAATAGATAAATGCATAATAAGTGTTTTCCTCAAAATTCATGGATTTTTCAGTTTGTTGGGGGATTTTTTTTGTTCCTTGCATTCACCTCTGTGTTTTTGTCTGTATCTAGGCTTGGAGAGTCAAGCAGAGCTACCCTTTAAAGATGCCATTGAAAATCAGGGGAGGGGAAAAAATCTTCAAAGGCTAGTTGTGGGCATGTGGAGGGAGGGGAGATTTCTAACAGGATTTAATGGAGCTAGGTTATTTAAGACTTGCACAAAGATCCTTTGTATTGACAATTCACTGTACGAGACATAAACTCTTCACTCTGTGCATATAAAAGATGAAAGGACCAATTACTTATTGAAGCATTAAACACCCAGGGGACAAAGACTCCTGTCTGGCAATAGTAAACATATTGACTGAAACCTATTTGAATTTCAAATTGCCAAATGTCCCAATTTTTGAAAAGCTTCCTATGATAACCAAGGTCTGGAAAGTCAATTGAAACTTAATTCTCCTGGATATCTCATGGGGAAAAAGTACATGAATCCGGACAGATTCAATTATTTAATTTTAATGAAAAAATAGATAGCTGCTTTATTCCCTTACAGAGCAGTAGATGGGAATTTGGCTCCTTTTCCTAAGATATTTTCCTAGGATAAATGACAATTGAGGCCTGCCAAATACATTGCCAAGGGGTTTAAGTCCAAGGATTTTCTGCTTCCTCTTGTCCCTAGATCTTCCTTTTCACTCCGTCTGGGACTAGATCTTTTTGATATGCCAGGCTAATATTTTCTCTCTGTCCACAGACGGTGCAGATGCTATTTATAAAGCATTGCGCAGGGGATCTGTTACGGGGTGCTTTACAGCCACACTTTGCAGAAGGACACGTCTGCTGTCTCATCCATTGAGAAAGACTCTCCCAGAGCAAAAGAGCCACAGGTCAGTGCTGCTGCTCTCAGGGGCATGTGGTAAGATATCCTGTGACTGTAGCGAGGACAAAGTGGGTTGTAAAGAGCAATTGGGAGAAAAAGCCTCCCTGATCTGCCCAGTGTCCTGCTTCTCTCTTTGGGATGGAATGACAAGTTTCTGTTTGGACTTTCTCTAGTTTCTTATGTTCTCTCTTCATGATGTAGAAAAGGGGCTGTAAGGAAAATTCTGTTAATTTCACATTTTCTTAAAAAAAAAAAAAAAAAGGCAGCTCAGACTAGTGACTTAGTCCATACACCACCTTTGAATTAGGCACAAATATATGGCTCTGAACATCTCCTTGAGGTGCTTGAAATGCCCCCACTGTCAGCAGAGAAACTCAGATGCTCTGGAAGAGGTGCGAGCCCTGTGTAACTTGCCTCTCACCAACTTGCACTACTCTCACTACATTTGTTACTAAAAGGGTTCATTGTGATTAATGCCACTGATAATGGAACATACCAATGGAATCAGTGATTTCCTCCGCATTGTACAGCATTCCCTGTAACTTTGACTCCATGGGAAACGGTGAATGCAATTAGTACAGTATAATCATGGGTATTTACTGTTCAATTCATTTTCCTTTTGTTTTTACTGTAATGTCACATACAGAACAAAGATACACAGCAACAGCAAGGTTGTTATCAAAACCTCAGAGGAGTTTATCCTCCCCTCTGTATGCTCTGCACACGTGGAGTGAACATCCATAATTGTAACAGTTGTCTGCATGTGTACTTTGGGGCAGAATAGACGCCTACTACTGTACAGCTGCCCTTGACCTTGGCATACTAAGATTTATCAGATACAGTCAACAGGACTGCCACACGGTGCTTCTGGATGAGTAAAACCAGTATTTGCTGTTTCTTTTGTTTTAATAGGTCCTTGTTAAATAAGAGAGGACGAGTTGCTGCATATCAGATAGGTTCAGCTTAATGTGAAAGAGATTTCATCTCTCTGCCTTTGTCTCCGGTGGTTTCTGTTGGGATTCCCATCATGCAGTCATTTTTCTGTATTCTGTCTTCTCTCTGTCTTGGTGTACAGTCAGAAATGAAGGCACGCATTCATCACCACAGCAGCTTTAAATATCAAATGCTTGATGAATTTACTCCCAGCTGGCCGGAAGCAATACTGTGATTGCAGCGTTTTATAATCATCAAGACTTGTTTCTCTTGTTTCTCTAAGCTGAATTAATTTGCATGAGCAATGAGTTATTAGCAAAGTTGCTGGTAACTGCCATGTACAAGCAAATAGTAGGAGAATTCGTGCAAGCTGTGCTTTTCTTGGGGAAACACAACTTTGTGAAAAGTTTTAAATCGGTAGGTGAAGAATTGTATCTGGGGGTAAAGGCTTAAAACGCGTGCAAGGAATCCAGTCCTGTGTGGTCACAGCTGGGATCCTGAGGAGTCAAGCTCTATCTCTGGCCATACAGAGCATTCCCGTATTTCTACCAGCACTTATCCCCAGCTGTGGTCTTACCTTACAGTAAATCCAGCACTAGGGTTTGAAATGCCTGTCAAAAATGCAAAGAGAAGCATTACTCTTTTATAAACTCAACCCATCGCTCAAGTGTGCTCAAGAATTCTTGACGAACTAATACTGTGCCAGCAGATCAGGTATCGTCTGTCCTCCTTCGTGCAGCCAGTGTGAAGCTGATCTGAGCTCTATATCCTGCATGCTGGCTCTATCAGCAAGAGTAAGCGCCATGCCTACCTGTCTTTAATCCTAGTATTTACAGCTAGGTGTGCTGGTAGCATTTGGATCTGGATGGATGATTGGGCCAGCAGTAGTTCTCATGACCATGATATTTTTTAAGATGGTTGAAGGTTTCTCTATCACGGCTGAGGACAGACATTTGTGTCTGCAGCCAGAGCTTCAGCTTTTTCTTTCCGTGAAGCTGCTGAACTGCTTCTGACAATTACTTTAAGTGGAGGGCAGTGTTTACACTTCCCAGCTTCAATGAGGTTTCTCCAGCTCATTGTGGTATTCATTGCTGTATTAATTGCACAAGTACAGAAGCTTGTGGTATTGTGCAAAATGCTAATAACGGATCTTAATGACTGTGTACTTCCCTCTCCTTCTCCAGTCTGTGTCTTATTGATGTTTTCATTAAACAGTCCAAACAGCGAGGCTGGATGCACACAGCAAAATGTCTCCACCTCATCGGAGAAAAAGACAAATCCTTAAAGAAATTGGCAGCTGGAGGATGCCAGACACCTCGCTCTGAGGACAAATAAAAGCACTCTGAATAATCATGTAAGAATTAATAGGAGGGATGGCAGAGGGAGAGACTGCGCCTTCCTCCACACAGCTCATGGAAAGGCAGCTAGCAGTAGGACATTAAAAGGTAATTTTTGCAATTTTGAGAAATTTGTCTAAAAAGGGGTCCTGATCCTTGAAGGATGCTAAGAGAATTCATATGGCAATGGAGTACACTGTGTTTGGGGAAGGATGCATGTGGAGAATCTATTTTTTGGATGCTTGTCTGTAATTGTAAAGGACTGAAACAGACATGGAAAATAATTTATCAATACCGAAGTAAAGCCTTTAGGAGAGTCCTCTCCTTGCCTCGGGAGGAAGAGAGACACTGGGCAACAAGGGTCACTACTAGAGGTTCCAGAAAATTCTTCCTTGATTTAGTGTGCTGGGACGAAGGTAAAATGCCAAGCCTCTGGGCAGACCTAGGTAAACACCTCTGGGTGCATCCCTGAAATATGACGGGATGACCTGTTAACTTAAAGGCCCACGTAGCCTTTTTAAAACAATTTACCAATCCTGCTTTGCCATGTCCACTACTGTAAGGATCTTTAATAATTCTGAAGAAGGGAAAAAGCTCTGGGAGAAGGAGAGGCTCCAGTATCAGCAGCTCTTGTGGCAGGACAGCCAGACATTTAGCACGTGAATCTGAGATTGCTGAGACTTCCTACGGCCAGGAACAGCAGTCCACAAGTTGTTTTTGTTCTAATGCCTGATACTTGGCTTTCTGGCAAGCACCGTTGCTGTTTCTTGAGGTGGAGGGGAAATGACAAGAGGCTGGTCAGACCCTGAGGTACCTGTGGCTGATCTGCAAGGACTTCCAGTCTGTGCACAGCTGCAAGGGGTAGAATTTGGTGCTTCCCCACGAAGAGAGCTGGTAGCTCAAGGCCAGAGCCAGGCAGGCAAGGTAAGTAGTGGAGAATGGAGACTTAGACATAGCTGGAGTCAGAAACAGAGTCAGTCTTGTGTCTGTAGCAATGGGGAGGTCTTGTGCTGGTCACAGATCCCCTGGCAATAAAGTAAAACCACTTTATTTCATTGGAGGATCTGGACCACTGAGAACAAAGCTGAGCCTTTCAGTGAGAAGCAGAGAACTGGGTGCAGCTTCTGAAATTCCCATGACGTTAAAACTTCAAAATAAAGCTATTTTAGGTCAATTTTAGTGGTTCTGAAATACATTAATTATATTTTTTCTTTTGCTAGGTCTGTGCGTTTCGGCTTATGTTGCCAAGGGAACTTGGCAGTATTGGTGGGAAGGTATGAAAAATAGTGCTAATGAACCGCAATTTACTTCTCAAGTACTCAGAGTAGAGGGACGGTGTGATGGACATGCAAGTTTTTATTGGAATTTACTTGGACAGACCTGAATAACTTGCAATGCCTCTGTACAAAACTTGTGTTATTCTGACAGCTTTATCATGTTCCTTCTCTTTCTAGGTATATGTATTTTTCTATATATGTACATTTGTGTACACATTAATTTATTCTTGGTTAATTCTCCCTTACATAAAATGGCATCATTCCTTTGCCTCCCAAACTGCGGACTACACCATCCCAATTTTTATTCTTTCCTGGAACTCTGGGGATGGTATGTGCAGAAGGTGCAATAACTCTTTGTTCTTCATGTTTTTCTTCTCACCTTATGAATTCTGTCAGATATTAGTTCAGATGTCTCCTTTATTGAATTCATAAATTACATTCCACCTTTATTTGTCTGTTCATCAGATCACCATCTATTTTGTTATTCCTTTGAGAAGTATCCAGCATGAATCTGAATTTATGAACTATCAGCATCTCCCATGCTCACTGAATATTCTAGGTGCTCACACATTTAACTATTTTCTGCATTTTAATCTTGAGCTAGTGATCGGAATTTGATTTTTTTTTTCCAGCAGAATATTCAGAGATGTTTCTTTTGCAGCTAGGCTGATGTCCCCCTTCTAGCTGCACAGGACTCCAGCAAGCCTGATGGGTGAGTATGAGTAATAACTTGTCATTTTGTAGAGCTTTTCATCGGAGCCATTTGAAAGCCCCTCACAATGGAATTATCATTATCTCCATATGCCAGAGGAGAAACCAAGGCACAAAGCTGTTCAGGAGATCAAAAAAGCAGGACTTGCAGGACCTTGCTTCAGTGCTTTGTCAACTGTCGTCACTGCTGACCTGAACCTGTGTCTTTGCTGTTATTCTTCCTTTCCCTCTTCAGTTGAAGGAGGTACTGGGGAGAGGGCAGTGATGCTGTATCTTCTTCGGTGTCACAAAATGCACAGCAGACCTGGAATTAGAAAATAATAGGATTTTTTTTTTAATTCCTAATATGAGTTTGTGTTAGAACTCTGTAAAAATAATTAATTTTCAATTTATACTCAGAATAATAACTGACATGGTAGTAAATGTATTCATTGATATCTAATTTGGTATGGCTAATTTCCTCAATGCCAGTGAGCTGCCTGGGTCCTTCTTATCACCTTCATGTATTAGCTGAATCTTGTTGCACATTTGTTCTGTGCTTATGTAACTATGACTTAATTATATGGCAACTGAATTTATACCCTGATACAGAAGGGTTGCTCCTCAGACAGTTTCCTCAGATAAACAATAGATAATTGCCATGTTCCTGCTTTAATTAATGTAAGTTATAGCATTATTTGAATGGTCTTGTGTCCAGGCTTGGTGAGGTGCAGATCACTGCTCCAGCTGTGCTGTGCTCCCACCGTGCCCCTTGGAGTCAGTGCTGCTCAGCAGAGATGGGTTCCATCCAGCTGCAAACATCAGCGATTTTACTCATGAAAATAGTCCCTCGGTAGGGGGGAATGACATGCACATAGCATTTAAATACTTGCTCATTGTGGTACTCATTGCCTGTCCCCATGCCTCAGAGAAGAATGTGCAACATGCTCCTGCACTGCGTGACCTACTTACAGCAAGTGGGAGCCAATTCCCATCAACTTCTCGCTGTTCTGTCAGTCAATACTTTGTTCTTAATGCTGTTGTTTTCCTCTCCCAGCTGCACAGTTCACGATCGCAGGGAAAAAGGACCTTTTCTTGCCTCCTTCCCCCAACGCTTTTCCCCGTTAATATGGTCAAGTGGTGTTGATTTCCAAACCACACCTGAGATGTGGAAGACAAGTGTAGGAGGGAGACAGACACCCGGTACCGCAGCTCTCTCAGCACTCTCTTCTGTTAGAAGAACAACAGTGATTTTCACAGATTTGTAACTTCCCCACGATGCCTTGGGGTGGGCAGGGCAGGAGAGTGCTTTGCTGGAGCATGGCTCGAGGCTAGGCACGGAGTGTTAACTGTCCTTCCCCTCCTGCTGCTGCTGGAGGAATGCCTCCAAGAGCTAACATAATTAATTAAAAATGCCATAGCATATGAAAAACTCCCATTTATCCCACACCGTCACCTGCGCTGTGAAGAAGAAGGCAGGCACCCACCCATTTCTGCATCCAGGTGTCCTCTGGCATGGAGGTAATGGGACGTGAAGGTGCCTCCGCTCTCAGGGAACGTGGCAGTGTTTGGCTCCTGGGGAGGCCATGAGGAGCTCAGGGGAAATGGGATTTTGTTGGCTTTGGGCTGAGCTGGCCTTTGTTTGTTTGTTTTCAGTGAAAGTGTTTATGTCTTCAGTGTGCAAACTGGGATGCTTCTGCCAGGGTTCAGCCCACAGGAATGTTGTACAGCCCACGAGCAAGAAGAGACACTGAAAGCGTCCCTGTGTGGTGCAGCTCCTGAAATTGTGGGGTGAACGCACGCTGACTTGGAGACGCTGGGAGGAAACACAAGCGATCCTTCAAGATACTTAAATAATGTTTCATGACTCAAGTGAAATGCTCTTGTTAGGCCCTCTGGAGGAGAATTTGACATTTTCCATGCCACCTGCAAGATTAAAAGAAAATGCTGTTGGCTTCTGCATTGTCTCCTGAAAGGCAGAGGGGCTGACAGAAATGTAATTAAATTACCTGCAGCATTCATCTGTTGTCATAGCAGCCCTTGCAATGAATATAACAATAATTTCATCCACAGTTTAGCTTAATGCAGCTTCGCCTAGACCAGCCAGCAGGCAATTTTTCTGTCCCATATCTGGCAGAGAAAGAGTTCAAGAGTTCCCATTTCTGCTTCGCCAACTGTGATCTACCACAGGGTAAAATCACCGATTATGTCTTTGCTGCATTCCTCCAGCATCAGATAACACTGGCCATTACCTGTGGGTGTTCTTGTGTGATTCAGAAGATCAGATTAGGTGATTATATTTTCTTCAGGCCTTAAAAATCCCAGAATCTCTGCATCAACTTACATGCAAGTAATAAAAGCACAATGCAGTGTTTTCCATCTCAGCTAAATCCAAAAAGACCTGGCTGTGCTGTAAATATATACCTTCATTTTGATGGAGCAGTGTTTGAGCTTTAGTGTGAGGAGCACGGTAAGGACACAGCAGTGCTGGCATTGATCAAGGGCACAGAAGAGCGGGTAGAATATCTATTTATTTTTTAATTTGCCAATAGTATATTTCAAACTGAGATGTTCTTGATGGACCCAGGTGTAGAGGCTCCAAGCATCTTGTGGCTGTCCTTTGGTAGCTGTAGAATGAGCTCCCTGGCTCGGTTCAGTATCCTATAGGTAAGTGGTACCCATCGCTGTGCTTGGCAGAGACAGGCCAGCAGGCTTTCTGCAGAAAGGCTAAAGGACTGGGGGATCCTGAACACCTGCATAATGTCTAATCCCAAAAGGTGGATCATCCGTTAACTCCAAGAAAAGGTAACAGGGTAGTACTAATTTCTCCGTAAACACCAGTGATAGGACCCGTGGGAACGGTGTGAAGCTGAGGCAGGGGAAGTTTAGGCTGGACATCAGGAAGAGGTTCTTCACCGAGAGGGTGGTTGCACACTGGAACAGGCTCCCCAGTGAAGTAGTCACTGCACCAAGCCTGTCTGAATTTAAGAAGCGATTGGACTGTGCACTTAGTCACATGGTCTAAACTTTTGGGTAGACCTGTGCGGTGCCAGGAGTTGGACTTGATGATCCTTATGGGTCCCTTCCAACTCAGGATATTCTATGATTCTATACCTTGCCCTTCTTTGGGAATGGAGGACTTTGATTTACCACCTTAGGAAATTTCAACAAAATTTACTTCAATTGCTGATAATCAATTTTTTTTCTGAAATTTATGTACTACTTTCCTCTAGAAATGACTGCTATTTACCACTTTTCTCAATTAAGCAGTCACACAATTCAGATATGTAGGAGTAACATTTCAAGAGAACAATTAAAAACAACTCAAAAATGGAAGAATAAGATAGCGGAGACATACAGCATCCACAAGAAATCTGTGGATCCACCTGGTATACCTGGGAAACATCCCCTTCTTTTTGCTTCTTCCCTTTCCATTCCAGTTAGGCAGTTCTAGGAAGCGGAGGTTCCCCCTACAATGGCTTGTTCTTATCTCACAGATTCAGGAATTCACAAGTTGAAGACTGTTTAAATACCATGTTTAAAAGGCTAACTTGTGCATGGCCAAGATAAGCTGATTTGTAAGCTGAGGCTTCCCCGAGCCTGGTGTTCGGAGGATTCTTCCTTCGGGCATGCTCTGCTCAGAGCACTGAAGCTTTCTCTCTCTGGAGCAACTGTGCATAATGACCTCCCCAGGCTAAGCAGTAAAAAAAATGAGTTGTTGCAAATTGCTTGTGTGTTGTCATTTTACTTTTCTTCATATAAATAGAGCCAATGATATATCCACATGCAGTATCTTTCCTATGATGCTCTCAAGTGCTTTACACAGGTGCATAGTTTGTTCCTGTTTTGCAGATGAGCTAAGAGGGATGGCAGTACCAGAAGAGCACAGCTGAGTCTCAAGTAAGGGTAGTAAGAGTCTAAGCATTTAAATGTGCCTTTGTCATGCTGGAGCATTCCAGGCAGTATTTTCTTAGAGTTTGGTAAGTATCAAATACATATCAAAGACAATTCTTGCATCAGGCTGTATGTATGGGCCTGTATATCTGTCCCTTTGAAGGACCCAGAGGGAGGTAGAGAACACTGAGCTAGAGAGCAAGGAAGAAATGTTCCCTACCTCTGCAGCTTCTCCACTTCCCAAAATACAAACACAAAAAAAGCTGAGAGCTTAAATACTTCAGTCATCTCCTGTTAGTCGTGGAATGTCACAAGGTGTTAAAGACCCTGAGTTAAGTATCTTCTCCAGTGGTTTGTTTGGCACTGAAGAAAGGCATCAGGAGATGAATTTTCCTCAAATTAATCATTTCCCTCAGTGCTGTGTTCCCCTGTGTTTTTCCCTCCTTTCTTCCCATGTTTAACTACAGCACACTGGGCAGCAAAGCTACCCAGTATGCTAACCTACACTCTCTGCTACCAAGGGATTTGCTTATAAAGCACACAGGAGGGATAATTATGAGCATTCATCTGTCCCTCATGCCTAAAATGAATCACTCTTTATAGACAAAATTTGCCTTTCTTGGGTTCAAATAGGAGATGGTCCTTGGTCAACTCCAGTTCCCACTGGAGCCAAAGACAGTAAGTTCAGAGCTGTAAATGATGAGTTGCATCCAAGTGAACTCGGACCTGCAAGGTTTACAAGGGCTTGCTCACTGAGAAACTCTGCCTGATGGCCATCTGGCAGTACTTTCATTACAAAGCTGCAAAACAGACTCTATTACAAGACACCAAAAGCTACTGACTCAACAAAAGTCTTGCTCTGAGTTTCATTACAAATACTGCAGTGTCAGAAACAACAACAAAGTTTTGCATGACTTAGCCCTTATAGCCTGGCTAACCTCCAAATAACTGTTTTTCCTCTGAATTGGATGTTACATTGAAAAAGTTCCAGTTTCTCCTTCAGGGGACAGTACAGATTTAAGTCGATTACATTTGGCTTCTGTAGCCCACCCTGAGAGGCAGCAGCAGCAGGTTTCTCCCGCAGCTCACAGGGGCTGGGCTCAGTTGCTCCGAGCTCCCTGGCTGCTGGGTTTGTGTCCCACGGGGCCGGCGTGGCTGCAGCCTCTGGTGCCTTTGAGCATCACCTTCTGCTACCACTGGCACTGTGGGGAAAAGGAGAGAGCCAGCCTCTCACAGCTCTTTCTGTGGAGGGACTCCTTGGCTGTCTGTTTTATAATCTGTTAGAGAGTGTCGGAAGTGGAAAATGGACTTCAGGATTTAACGAGAGAAGCTTCTGATGAAAAATGAGACCCAAAAAAAGGATTGAATGCCACCGGTATTTCTGGTCTGACACAACAATGAGGTCGATTGTGAGGGAGTAAATTAAAGAAGGAAGGAAGTTTAAAGATCCAACAGTAAATATACTGAAGGTCATGGGACATAACAAGTTAATAAACTCAACTGGATAATTTAATTCAACACAAAGAATGTGTCTGTGTGTGCTGTATAGTAGGTAAGAATTTGACATGACAAGATGGGAAGGTTTTGTTATCCTCTTGTCTTGCTGGGATCTGCTTCAATTACGCCAAAGAATGTTACTTCATTCTTGCCCTAATAACACTGTAGAGGAAATTAAATTACTCATATATAACAGAAGCGAACTGATTTTGACATCTCTTCTAGGCAAAACTCCCACTGTGCTAACTCCTAAGCACATTCTCCCTCATGTAAGGTCTCATGCATAAGTATGATTATCACTCATAGTAAATATAAGCACTTTGCAAGAACGCAAATTAACTGCAGAATGTAATGGGGTTTGCCAAGGGTCTTTTTTATTGTTGACTGTAACGTGAAGTCTGCAATATGGGTACAATAATGAATGGGTCATGAGACACAGAAATAATTCCATCAAAGGATGCTGTGACATCAGAAACCACAACAGCACAAATGATGTCACTAGAACCCTGAGCTGCTCTGATTGTGTTTTTATTGCATTTCACATTAAGAGGAGCTTTGGTTTGGCTTGATTTTTTTCTTTATATTTCTGTAACATATCATTTGGTGAAAAGAACAATTAAAGACAGTAGAGCTAAAAAAGAATCTTTTTTCTTTCTTTCTTTTTTTTTTTTTTAGGCTGACAGACCTTACCTTTGGTTTTAACTAGATTAATAATGGTGGGTTGTCTCTAATGTGATTGCTCTTTCTCAATATTTGATTGCATTTTCATTGTATTAGCTGGGTTTAGGGAAGTTTTTTATAGTAAATTTAGCTTCCAGAAATAAACCTCACAACCTTGAAACTAAGGTTGAATCCTTCAAGGCACAGACTATTGCCCAATGATCTGCTCTTCCAGGCTTTCATTAGGAAGGAACTAACATGTCCCAGACAATGTACCATTTAAAACAGGAGAGCTTTATTTTTAAAACCTGTTACTTTTTCCAGCCCGTTCCGAATGCAGCTCTCAACCTTTGTTCTTTTGATAAAACAGCATTTTATCTACCTTTTTTTCAGACTGATCTTTATTCGGATCCTTCCCCCAGGCCAGCAGTACCTGCACCTTCTGAGCCTGCACGTGCCAAGCCCTGTGCCAGGCGAGCTTTCTGCTGCAGCCAAGTCTTTAGGGTTGATGAGCATTACTTTCATTGCCCCCTAAACTGTTGACCTGTTCAGCAAGAGCCAGTTTTGAGATAGGTATTCCTGAGCTATTTTCTATAATTTCTGTCTGGAGCCTCAAGTTATTTCTATGAAGTGGGGATGGTGTTTTAGGGGGGGTTGCTGAGCTTTTTCTTTTAAACTCAGTGAAAGAAACCATAAAGGCTGGGAGAAGAGTTGAGGGGTGGGAAGGCAGAATAGGCCAGCTGTAGCAAAGGGGCCTCTGCCTGCCTTTTCCTAAGGCTCGCAGCACTCTGTCTGCACTGCTCTCCCAGGGAACAAGAGACAAGTCCTCTTTAGGCCATGATGGATCTCCCGGTGCACAGGGACATGCTGCCATTGTCAGGCACGTCATTGTTATAAAGGAACAGACCCAAGAAAAGAAGGGAGAATATATATTGCAGGCATGGGAGGAGCGGGGAGGAGGAAGGGAGTTGAACTTTCATTGCAAATGGCAACGTCCACTCCGTCCATGATTGAGTAGAGGAGAAAAAATGGAGACAGATGGTCCTGGGGTTAACTTTAACCATGCCTTGCTGCAGTTCAGCATCACAGGCTGTTCTGTGCAGTGTCGCATGGGTCAGCTCTCTTGGCGCTGAGAAATTGCATGCGTGGGGAGGCACTGAGCCGGCAGAGAGCGAGCATCGAGGCTCTGCAGAGCCTGCAAATGGGTCAGAGCGGCGTGCTCAGAGCATCACGCAACCAAGGGATAAATGGTTCTGACACAGCTTCCGAATAATAATTCCAAACACCAAGCATTTTAAAAGACATTTACAAAATAAATGAAATATGGAAACTAATGGAGAATGAAAATTGTGCTTATTTTACCCATCATCATTTTTGTTTCTAAAGCAAAATGAGTCTGCCACACAGACAATGGGGAACATAGTGTTTTAATGACACTTACAGCATCCCAGAGGACCATTCAAAGCAACAAAAAAGACCTGATGATGTTCTTAATGACAGCAGATGGTTTCTTCAAGGTGAATAATTTTATTGTTTATTGTCTGCTCTGTATAATGCAAGGAATGACATTTAAGAAACTGCTCAAAGATGTTGTTTCAATGCACAAAGAAAACATTTAGGAGCCAAATTAGCTATACCAGTGACTGTGTCATCACCAGAGCTTTGGGCACATAACAGACGGGGGCTGCAATGGGCCGTGGATGTTCAGAAAACATAAAGTCGGGGTCAGGTTTCTAGAAGTGCATGTTTCCTACACAGTCTTTGCAATCGACATGCTTAAGATCTAGGAAGAGGAAAAGAAAAATAAAACAACCTCCCCCTAGCTGAATTTTAAGTTAAGCAGCAGCAGAACATGTCTGGTTTTAGCAGCTTGATCAGTCACTTCGGTATCGCTCACCGTGCTGCTGCTGTGGTGGTATTTTAAACTTGATTGCACACAGCTTAGCTGAAGAAGTGCGTTATAAGGCTAAAAGCACGTTAAATACCAAACATAAGGTCTCTTGCAATGAGGTAGTGATTTCACTGTATTTCATGCTTCAGTGGGTTTTCTGACAACGCCTTTGTGAATGGAGAGACTGGTGGGGAACTGACTGGTGTACGCTACAATGGTCTCTGCTGAAAGGGGGCCACTGACGTGCGGCCGGTGAATCCTTCAGCTGCACTGAGCTGGAAATGGGCCTGGAGATTCAGATACTGGTAACAAAAGTCAAGGGTTCAGAGGAAATCTCAGCAATGGAATGCTTTTACCTAGTACATGGAAATACAGCCTTTGAGGGGAAAAAAAAAAAAAAAAAAGTGTTATAAAACCAGGTTATCTTACAAAGCTTGTTTTACGTTTTTTTGTTTTTTGTTTTTCTTTTTTTTTTTTTTTTGGTGGAGAATGAAATACCGTTCAAAAGCTTTCCTTTTACAATATATTTCTGATCAAAGTTTCCAGATCTGACCAAAAAATGTCATACAAAGCAACAGCACCTAAAAAAATGTCCTTGAATCTTTTGTAAGCTTGTGTTCAACCTTTCATCTGGACTGAGTATTTTAATGCCTTCATATTGGCCAAACCTTTCACTTTGTTTTCAGGTGTTTTTTTTTGTTTGTTTATTTATTGTTGGGTTGTTTTTTTATTATTATTGTGTTTGTTTTGTTTTGTTTTGTTTTTCATTTTCCTATTTATATTCATGTTCTCCCTTCAATTCCTGTCACAGCAAATATCTGTCACTTCTCCAGAGGAGTGTTAACTCTGAACAGAAATTTGTGTGTGGCTTTTCCCACAGGTAGAATATTTATTGCTCACTAATGCAAACTGTTTGGGGAGTGTGCTTCCTCTGTGCCCTGTCCAAGGCTTTGACCATTTTGTTCTGATTTTGCAGTGGGATTTGAAAAAAAACAACAACAACAACAAAAAAAAAAACTTTCTGAAGGTAGAAGAAATAACTGTTTACAACTTTTTGGTTTGTGTTAGTGTTTTGCTTTTTTTTTTTTTTTTTTTCCCCCCTTCAAGGTTGCTCCTGGAAGGATGGTGAAAAGGTCACAGCAGAAATACAGGATAAAAGTGTCCAGAGATCACAAGCACAAGCTGCTTTCAAAGCAACTTTTCCAGGCAAAAAAGATTAAACATAATCGAAGCAAACAACTTTTTTTTCTTTTGCCTGAAAGTCCATGTAAAATTTCAGGTCATCTAGCTGGCAGCTGCTCAGCCTTGAGAAGGATGGCAGGAGACACAAGCCCTTAAAGCAGGCCATGCCTTCGCCCAGCAGCTTTCTGCAGCTGCTGGTGCGCCTCGTGGCCTCAGGCTCCTCACCATACAGTTGCAGCAATGCAGTTTGGCAGATACTGCGCGTCCTTGAAGCCCAGTGTTGCTCCTAGGCTGAGATTAACAATAAACCTCCTCTCTTGGCCTGGTATTTCTTAATCACATTTACAGAAATCCCTCAGGGAGCCCACCCGTCAGCCATTTTTAACACCACAACACCTAGCAGGATCACGCTCCCACAAACTATTCCCTTGTGAAGGTCTTTCTAAGCTGTTTCCCCCTTGTCTCATTGCCGTTCTGCTGTCCACAGAGAAGTTCCTCAGCACTTCCACATCATGAGGAGGCAGGAGGACCCGTATTCCCCTACTTCCTTGCCTTGGGGCCTAGTAACAGCCCCCAGCCCTTAGCGCTGGGTTTCAGATTCACCACCTACATGATGTCAAGCGCAGTGTGGCCATCTCCTAACAGACAGCTTTTACAGCCTCTCCTGTTCTGTGTGATACAGACCTCTTTTCTATCCTTGCACAGTGCACAAGCATGGCTATCAGAGGCCACCAAAATAATCTAGACCTGCCTTTTTTTTCTGTACCTCAATATAAAACAAGATGGAGCCTGTCTAGGAGCAGAAAGCCTGGGCCAAACTGATCTACATGTCCTGGGAGAAACCTGTGATGTGTTTTGTGGAAAAGAACCAGCAGGAAGGCAGAGAAAACATGGGCTTTGGGGTTACTGCTGTGTCAGTTTTACTACTTATGCAGAAGGCCTGGGGGCGGGGGGGGGATGTTAGTAGCTGGGCGTGAATAAAGAAGCCAGGCCTATGTGGCTCGCTAGTGAAAATAAATTTGGGGTTGTGTTAAATTGAATAAGCTTATATATGAAATCTGGAATATAAGTATCTCACTGTAAGAGTTATGTGCAAATTAAATGATGGCAGAAAGAGGGGACTTTGAATACAACATCAGGAGACATGGTTATAACATCCCCCCTCCCACAGCATGGCCCGGGCCTGCAGAGCTGCTGCACTCCTGCCAGGGTGGGCTTTGCTGTTGATTTAAGTGAACGCTGCCCTTCCTTTGCACCTGCCAAGACATGTTTGATTATTTGGTCGGCCTTTTCTTTTTTTGAAATTGTGGCTTATGTGTGTTTACCAGTAGAGAGATAAGCAGTCAGAAGCACACTTTTGAGATATAAAAATGCCAACGAGAGAGAAAACTCCTTTTGCATAGTAAGAAGCTGTTATAAGTAGGACTACTAAGATCAAATCAAAGATAGGAAGTTTTTGGTTTGAGTGTCCAACTGGTGTGATTTAATAGGCTGGAGAAAAAGCGGCCATGGGCACATGGGTGCGTGGCACTGAGTACAGTGGAGGCACAGCCTAGGATCCTGCCACGCTCTGATGGTACAGATTATCAATGATATTCGTCTCCTTGCTTCATTTGACGTACAGAAAAAAGAGATATCAGTAACAAGCCTAAAAACAGAGCGGATGCTAAGGGTGGCTCACAACATGAGCCATTTGTATTGCTGCATCAGAAACAGCCAATTAAACCACGGTTTAAGAAGCACGAGCTCTCTGCATAGCACTGTAATACCAGTTATCTGCCCAGTTATCTACCAGTTATCACCCCAGTGCTAATGGGCTTTCATAGAAAGCCAGGTACCTCATGGTAAAGATGCTGTATTCTCCCATTGGTCTATGGGACTCAGGGTCCCGTATCACAGGGATGTGAAGGCAGCAGCTTTGCTTTTGGGTCACGTTTGAGACTTGGACCTCGGTTCTTGGCAGACAAGCTAGTACACAGCTCTGTTCACTTGAGAACATATCGCCTGGAAAAGCACACATTGCCTTTATCTTCTTTAACCGTTAAAGCCATTTTCCTAATTGACTTACAACTGTTGTAATGTAGGAGTTTTAACACTATGAATAAAGATTACATATGATTTGATAAGCAGTTCAAAAGCTCAAGGGACTGACTCACTACATTTGTTAATTGTGCTCTCTCATTTATCTTTGTGCTTTATTTATTATGATACAGTCCCTGACACCTTAATAAAATTGTTTCAGAAGGAAAAGCTCATTGAAAGCTACTTGAAAAAAAAAGTACATCACTTATTTAATTAGGTCAATGTGCATGTCCCTGCATGGAGGGCTCTTGCTGTAACCCAGCCGGGGTGCAGGGGCTGCAGAGCTGCCTTGCTGTACCCAGCCTGGAGGTCTGAGCCCCACTGCATGAAGCAGCCCTGTGTTTCCTACTGGCAGATCCTCTCAGACAGGATCACACCTATAAATGGATAATTTAACTCCATTTCTTCAGATCAGTTTCCAGTCTGAAAACCGCTGTCGCAGGGCTATGGTAGTCTGCCTTGAAATGCATGAGCGACTAAATGTTAATGTCCTTCCTTGGAAGGGAAGGGCGCAGGTTTATGCTTTGTTTTCTTCCCCTGGCCGACAAGAGATTACACTGAACTGTAAAGAAGGACCTGGGCTTTAGCCTTGTGTATACATTTTTTAAAGAAGTGGCAAATTAAAAGTAATGACTTGGGCATTGCTTGTTTGCACTTTCAGCTGGCCATAATAAATCTCTACACCGAACTGTCGGAAGTATTAAATCACTACAGAGAAGCTTGTCCTTGTTCCTCACTGCAGAGACAATAGGATTTTAATAAACAATATCTTTGATTAGGTTCAGCAGAAAAGCCAAGGATAACCAAGTATTTGTATCTGTCAAGGATTCAGCAAGAATCCTTGTAATTCACCTTGACTGCAAAAGCTCCTACAAACACAGGTGAAAATTGATGATAGGCTTTGGTTGCTGGGGAGAGGGGGTTCTCTGAGTGCTCACATGTGCACAGGTGGAAACTCACCTGCATGGTGACAAAGCCTTTTTTATTTCTCTAGTACGTTGTAGAAGATACAAAAATATTAATATCCTACCCAAAGTTTGTGATCTGTAAAATGAAAGTCTCTTTCTCAAAATACTGGAAGCCAAACATCAGTACATTAAAGCAGAAGCAGTGTAAGCGATGCTCACAGCTCTCAGGGTCACCCAGAGAGCTGCTACCTGCCAGGGAAAGGCTGCTGGAGGGCTGATGCCTCCCTGGCTGCTGAGCACAAGGGCACTGACCCGCTCAGTCTGTGCTCCCCTGACACAACCCCAGCAGGCCACCTCATGCTAATTTTGAATAATGACAAAAAAAAATTTAAAAAAAAAAAGTGGGCTGATAGACAGCAGATAGCATGGAGGACCTTGTCCTGCTTTAACGTATGGTAATGTGGTCCTGTTTGGGATGCAGAATAGCACTGGCTGCTGCCCGGGACTCGCTCTTGCTGAAGCAGAGATGCAGCCCCGTGGTCTAGGTGCAGCCTGGGTCTGGCACAAATATTACACTGCAGCTTTTTAACACCATTAAATCTGGGACCATTGAGGCGAGTTACCACGGCATATACTTGGCCTGAGGCTGGCCTCTGACTGGTAAATGAGATGGCACCAAAGTCAGGTGGTTGACGTGAGTCAGCCTGCGTCCTGCAACATGTGGCTTGGCCCTGAAGCCCCCGGCTTGGTCAGCCACCACGTCCAACTCGTGGTGCCACCGTGTCCAACTCGTGGTGCCCCTGGCATCCCGGTGTTCCTGCTCCTAGGCCAGCCCTGCAGCCTCACAGCCTGCTGCACTCACGTGCAGAGTGCTGTGGTGCTGGAAACCCAGCTGCGCTCTGACTTTGTGCCCAACCCCGAAATTGTCCTGAATGTCACCTATAGGCATTTCCTTAGGGAAATAGCAGCAAGTAGAGAGAGTCTTGCTTGTTTACACATGGTAAGAACTGACTCTGAAGCACATGCAGTCTGTGGACGGTAGTGAGGTGAAAAACTTATTGCTTTTTCTTCCCTTTCGTGCAACTGTATAAGTCAGTTCATAATTTAAGCAATATATGTCATGCATTGCTACATTCAAAGCCTGTTGCTATCAAGTCCGGAGCCTGACTCTCCAGGGTTGTGTGCAGATGTCAACTACAGGCACACACCAGGTACAGCAGTGCCACCCTCCTCCTAAAATAGAAATCTTGTCTTCAATATGATGACTTGAGCATGGGTAGAGGATATGATGCCGTCCCAGATAATAAATGCTTATTATGATAAATGGAGTCATGTTCCTCAGAAGAAGCAGCAGCAACTCACAAAAAAAATAGCCAAGGAAAATGAGACATGACAAGCTGAACCAGCTTGATGAACAGTAATGATATATAGCCACCAAAAGAGATTTGCAAAATGCACTTTGACTTAATTTTAAAGTTGCTTAATATTCTCATGATATCTGTAAAAGGCTCCAAGACAGACTTTGCACTGGTTTAAACATATTATTATTTATGTTCCAGCCACAGAGAGGGCTGGAGTATGTGACCAGTACTTAAAATGAAAGAAATGCTCAAAATGAAAGTGAGCAAAGAAAACTGCGAGATTTTGTTTCAGAATAATGACTGCCCCAATGGGATAATTAATTTCCTTTAGAGCAGCTTGTTATTTTTCAAAGATATTATACTTATGCAGATTTAACTGTAGAAATATTATATTGTAATTTCTCCAGTGTGATGCATTTCTAATTACTCACTGCTCAGAGCATGAAAAGGAAATAAAAGATGAACAGCAAGTTAATTTTTATTTTTAAAACAAAGAAGAAAGATAAGTTAAAAGAAAAAAAAAAGAAAAGAAAAGCAGACCATCATAACAGGCTGGGAGCGCTGATGCATCTCACGCACAGGAGCAGCATTAACAGGGGTGTTCCCAGGGGGACGTTACCAAAGGTGAGCTGCAGCCTGGAAAGAGCGCTGCTTTTCATTT
The DNA here is from genome assembly GCF_013377495.2 of Cygnus atratus. Classification (NCBI taxonomy): domain Eukaryota; kingdom Metazoa; phylum Chordata; class Aves; order Anseriformes; family Anatidae; genus Cygnus; species Cygnus atratus. The sequence goes on from NC_066378.1 coordinate 8,990,592, forward strand.
TTTTTCACATTTTCATTTTTAGTCACACGAGATACAGCAGGATGAAAGAAGCACAACCTGCAGTCCCTGCCACTAAGATCTAATGTGCCGTGCTTCTGTCACCTCTTTCTTGGGAGTCACCCTTAATCCATTATAGACGTTGGATCCCACTTGTCTCCAAAGTTAAGGCGCCATGGTGTCTGCAGGCTGCCAGCTCCGGGCTGCTGGCTCGGGTGTGCTCCCAGGGCAGGAGCTTGGGCACTGCAGACAACAAACCCACTGGCACAGGCTGCTATTTCTGTGTCTGTCACAACTCTTCTGTGCGTCTACTGCTTATGCTATACCCTTTAAGTAATCCAATCATCTTCCCAGGTTATGAAACCCCTTTTCTGCCTCATTTTTCCTTGCCTTTCTAAGGCCTTGCGATATAAGGTGCTGAGCAGGCATTCAAAGCTCCTGATTCCTCTGCAGCTTGGAGAAATTGTGCTCAGCGCAAACAAATTCTTGAGAGCTTTAGTAAATCTGGTGAACAGCTTAGCCGCTGCCTCCTGCCCGAAGCACGCACCTTGGTGCATCCGTCCACGTGAGCTTGGAGCGGTGGGGAGAGCTCTGCACAGCCCAGGTGAGGCTGGAGCCAGTTCCCCCCACGGGGATTGCCAGCAGGTTGGCTGTGCCTTTACAGCTAACCCCTGCAGCAGAAGGAGCAAATCCAGCAAGTCTCTCCCTCGGATGTGCGCATGCATACCGCCAGAAAAGGCTTGAGACAGTTGCAGTCCAAACCAGCTCTGAAGCATCCATCACTTGAGCCAGCGCTGGCTGCCGCTGGGACAGCAATTAGGCTCGTGCTGGCTGTCAAGGTGCGATGGGACACTGACAGCTCCCCGCTTCGATGGGGAGCCCCAGCACCTGATTGCCAGGATCTTGGAAAGGAGTTGCACTTTGTGCCAGGCTTTCCAGACCTGCCATGTGGCCTTCACATCATGATCATCAAATGACTCTTTATGGAAACAGTTTTTGTTGTTATTTTTTTTTTCTTTCAGCCATGCAACCCCTAAAAATACCACTGATGCCAGTGGAGCTTTCCTTAGGTACTTGCACACTTTTTCCCTCCCAGTCTTCTGGTCTTCTCCTGCACTGAGATCCCAGGTGCAGGTACTGAGGATGCTGGGCTAAATGAAAGTGTAGTGAACCAGCAAGCCCTGCCAGCTGCTTATCTCATTTCTGACCAGTCACCGCTATCCCCCTCTACCACCAAAAAAGAAGATTAAATTGCTGCCCAGTTTCTCTGCCGTGTGTCTCAGCACCCCACCAAGCACAAGCACAAACCCATGTAGCTTCCATCCCCTGCCTGACCTTCAGATTCAAACTTCTTGAACGCAGGGGAGCAGGAAAGGCTGCTTTGTCACAGACGAGCGTTGCCTTCATATGCAGGGAGCTGAAGGAGATTTCATTAGACATTTTAGACATGCTATTGAGACTTAAACGTTTGATTCAAAACTTCATTGTTTTCCATAAATAAGCCTCAGCTGCCACACAACAGAGAAAATCCTTTATCAGAAACCCTAAGGCTGGTACCACACAAGGCTCCTTTCCCTCTTCCGCCAGCAGATAGATAGCTCATCTTACGGAAAAATAATTCATTTTAATTAAGTTGAGGAATATCTTTAAATTGTGCATGCAAATTGAAATGTATTGTTTCTGATGTATAGGACATCAGGATTATGGTTCACACCGCGGTTTAACTCATTCATCCACGTTACATAGCATGAAGCAGTGGAGACACCATAAGAATACACAGATTTGACCTTGCAGTGTCATACAGCCAGGAGGTGGTGGCAATGTTTGGGTGCCTGCTCGTCAGAATCAGCTGGTGCCTCTTGGGCAAAGACAACTCCCACTGCTAAGCCCAAGCAGGTGGACCAACATGTGGGATCACATTGCTGTGGGAAGCTGGAGGTCAGCCATGAACAGACATTAAATGAGGCCAGCTACATTAATGGAGAGATAGGGTAATCAGGGGTTATTAAACAGTGGCTCTGGATATTTGGTTGGAAAAACTTTAATCTGATATTTCTCCAACCCTTCTAATGCTCCTGAGAACTACATTTAGCAGACTGCTCCACCGCTGTCTGCAGGGTGCTCTCACCGGCTGCCAGAAATATTTCCTAGCTTGAAACAGCCCTGCAGCTCTGACCCTGCAGAAGGCAGGTCCCTGTGGAGCTGCTGCACCCAGCTTGTTTATTGAGGAGCTGCAAATAGGTCAGGGATGTGACCCCTGTACAAAGGCAGCTAATTAAACGTACAGCTCCAATAACAATAAATATGCCACGTTAATATGCAGGTCCTGCTGTTCCAAAGATAATAGGATGGCAGTCGGTTGCTGTAGCTACCAAGATAATGGCAAAGAAGCCCAGGCTAGCCCAGGGAAAAAATACCATGGGCAGCCAGTCCCACTCCAGCCATGCTGCAGTCAGCTACCCCAGGCTGCTGCCTTGGCTGTGGATTTACGGGCTGAGTAAATGCAGCTTTTCCCTGGCCATTAACCCTCTCTTGCCTTATTCCTTACTGTTTTGACATCAGTACTATTTTATTCACATCAACTGATGGCTGTGTGCCTGCGCTGCCAAGGGCTTTGCCGTGCGGTGGGCTAGGAGCTCCCAGCGCTGTACCTGGCTGGCCCCCACTGCTGTGCTCTGGTGTGCGCTGGCACAGAGGGGAAGCGGCTGGGGCATCGCACACCCAGCCATGGAGCCACCCACTGCTCTAAACCAGCATCCCTGGCTTGTACCTGCAGCATTAAGTCAGTACAGAGAAAAAGCTCATTAGAGGCGCTTTTGTCTGTCGATGTGTCACTGTACATAGCAAGCAATAAAAAAAAATAAACTCTTCCCAGGCCTTTTGCTCTGCCTGGGAGCTGGACAAGCTATCATCAGTGGTGTGCTGGGGCTGCTAGCAGCTGCAGTGTAACACACACGGACACACACACATGGGCACAAGTGCATGTGCACACACACACACACACACACACACAGAGTGCTCCCAGGCTCCAGCTGTGCAGTTCGACTCCAGACAGACAAATAGACAAAGTTGCCCCAGGTTGCTGTGTAAAACCCAAGCAAATCAGATACACTACTGTTTTTTAGATGGTGATGCAAGTTATTGCACTAAAAGCTCATTTATGGTTCTCAAAATAAAGAACCTGACTTCTCTAGCTGCTCACTTTGCCGTCACAGCAATGCCACCAAATCCGGTGGGGGAAGAGCAAAACAAACAAAACAAAGCAAAATAAACAAAAAGGCAAAGCAGATCAGACTCCCTCACAAGTTCTTTTTTTTTTTTTGAATAAAGCTGAAAAGATAAAATAAGATGCTGAGAATTCATGTTTACAGCAATTGTACCAAGTGTAGGGCATGAAATTGAGCACATCCATACCACCGACAAAAATTAAACAGAAAATTGAATGCCATGATTCAATTCTCACCTAACAACAGCTGTAACAGGGGGAGGAAATTGAATTCTTTTACTCAGTTGTCATGACAATGCATTTTTTAAAAAATATTTGCTGTGCAATAAACCTTCACTGCCTCTGTGTGACCAAGGAGCGCGTGTTTTTGCTGGGCTCCCCACCTCGCTCTCCCTCATCTCCTCCATAACACAGCACCTTCTCTCTGATCAGTCCCAGGCCCTGCCATCACCCTGCGGCTGTGTGTGATGGCAGCAGCATGAATGGTGCAGGTTCGGATGCAGTTGCTATAACTAGGTTTTGAAAAAGGCACTGCGCTGGGAACTTCTCCAGCTACATCATTATATGTATAATGGGCTAAATGCAATATGATCTTGTATTTCTCTTTGCTCACATTTTTTCATTGCTTATATGCTTGTTAAGCAGTGACAAGTATGTGAACATTTGTTCACAGCAGAAAAATGAAATGCGAATGCTATTGGCATTCCAAAAAACAGTCTTACTGGCCACGAGTCTCCTCAGCTAACATCGTGCCTTGGTGTGTGAGGAGGAACGCTCTGGGCCCATGGCTTGGGTTGGGTGCATGACTGCAATGACAGCCACTGCTAAACACCATTAAGAGTGAAAGTGTTCTAATAAAATGAGACAGAGAGTTTAGGAAATGTAATTAAACTTTAGATAGAATTGATCAGAACACAGTGGATGAAGGCAACTGTGTCAGTCACTGCCAGTGGGAGGAGGCAACTGGCACCAGCTGCCCCGCATGCCTAGCAGGGGCCTGGTGAAGGCCGCAAAGACACTGAGGTTGAACATGGCCTAATAAACTTGTCAGTGTGTGATCTAAATGGCTGTTTGCTGTTATTGCCACCTTTTGCTGTGAAAACAAACAGGAAGGGAGAGAGAAAAAAGCAGTGAATATGAGAAGGCCACAACTAGTGAGGGGCAGAGCAGGCCAGCAAGGAGCAGGCAGTGAGGAGTCACCAAGCGCAGAGTTTGGCCCACACGGTGCAGCAGGCACTGTCTCTTCTCCAGTCTGGATTTTGAGGGCATAATGAGGCAAAACACCTCACAGTTCCGTGCTTTGGGCAGAACTCAAGTGAATTGGGGACAAAGCAGCAGCTTTAACACACAGATCCCCGAATCACCGTCCACACAGCCCATTACAGTAGGCACAAGCACTGAGTGGTTCCTGTGAGGGGTGCCTGGTCCTTTGGACACGCTACGGCACAAAGCCCCTCACAAGCACAAGTGTCTATGAGTCTGTGGAGCAGTGCCTTGCTCCCCAGTGCTGCATAGGCCCCACAGGAGATCAGCACCTGAGGAGCTGGAGCCAAGCCCCAGGAAGAAGGACACGGACAAGGGTTGGCATAATGATAATTAGGAACAGCTGGAAAAGGCATTGGCTGTCTCAGCAGATCAACACATTTTAGCAAGGGGATGTTACACACAGGAAAACATGCAGGCTGCAGGTTCAGATACAGAGAAAACAACTGAACTGCTCCCAGCAGATGAACTGCTGCTTGCTGTGGTTTAATCTAAAACCAGCTTTTGGACAAAACAACCACTAAATGCAAGCAACTGGCTGCCATGCTTTTTCTTCTGAAACCCAGAGGGCCACATAAATCCTGCTTGTGCCTGACCTTCCCTGACAGGCAGTGCACTTCCCAGACCTCTTTGGAAGATAAGGACAGGCAGTATGATCAGCCAAAGATGTTCCACAAAGTAGGCTGGAAGTTCAAAATAAAAATTAAGCTAGGACTTACAGAACCAAAAAGCTAAAAATATATTTATCCTTGCCCTTCTCTTAAATGATCTGAAACAACCTACAGGAAAAATAAATAGTTTTATACAGAAATACAGAGTCAGGTACAGCGAGGATGTGCTTGCAGTTTGGCAATAGCCTCCTTTTTTATTTTTTTTCTCCTTGCTAAAAATCAGTTGGCAAGAGATGTGATCTGAGAACAAAGCATTTGATTCAGAACTAACCAGGACAGAGTTAATCTGGGAATTCTTTCCAGAAGTAAAGGAAGGAAAAGAAAAAACATGTTACAACAGACAACAGTTATTTCTTCAAGAAGTCTCTCTTTTTGGTAAGCACAAATTATAAGACATGGGAGGCAACTGAGGGGCAATGCTGGAGCAGAGAGGAAGGGCTGCAACCAGAAATTAAGCTGTCACCTCAACGAGACACATGAGGTGTTGAAGGTGGCCTCTCTGCAGCAATGAACTCACGTGTGGCTTGCATGGCACGTGGGGTCCCGTAGCAAGGTCTGGTCCTCTCGTTCCCCACTGAAGCTCTGAAGCTGTGCTCTGAAGGCAACCGTCTCACCCGCGTGGAGGAGCTGCTGCTGACAGCCAGCCAAGCTGTTATCAGGTGCTCATTCACAGTATGAGCAGAAGGAGACAGCACCCAGAAAAATACTCTTGCATTAAACAATGTGTTTGTGATGCAGTGTGAGAGGTAGCTGCAGCACAACTGCAGGTGGGGAAGCGCCCAGCTGACATCCCTGCCTACACAGTCATGCAAAGGCACCATGTGCCCCACAATATCGGGGCGCAGGAGCTGGGAGCACCAGTCTGGGGGACCAAGCCTGCAAGTAGAGCCAGCTGAACACACACTCAAAGGGATGAATAGGATCAGGCTGCATGCATGCAAGCTCCTATGCTTTGGTAAGGCTGTTTTCAAGGTCACCACAAATGTGCTTAGACACAGAACAAGTTGAGTCTCACCATTAAGAGGAGACAATCCATTAAATCTGCCTCTCACTGTCCTCTCATCCCCGCTGCTGATTTGAGCCCACCTCTGCGAGCTTAGTGAGTCAGGCATCAGGGCAGCACAAGGCAACCACTTGTGGTAAGCAAGGACAGCAGATACCTGCAAGCCTGCAGTTTGCTAGCTATCAAACATATGCGGATGGCTTGGCAGATCCAAAATTACAGTGCAAGAAGGAACTGAAGGTTTTACAGGGGAAATTATTTTTGTCAGTGTTTTATGGAGAAAATAACCCCACAGAATGTATTTTAAGGTAGTAGTTTAGACAGGAGCATGATAACATCATAAACCATAAGAGGAAAAGTTGAGGCATTCAAAAACATCAGGGGAAAAATGAGAGTGAATTACTGCTGTCTCATCTTTCCTAGTTATTTGTTGTCTTAAATGATATACATGTGTGTTTGCAAATATATTTCTTTAATTCTTTTTAGATAGAGTTTACAAATGGAAGAGCTCACAGTGTCACTGTATTAAAGAATGAAAAGGTGATTGTTCACAAGCAGCAGCTGGGGTGTTCAAGTGAGTGACCCCAGTGCTGCAGGAAAGAGAAGCACAGGCCCCATGGCCAGCTCACCTGGTTGCAGCCAGCAGGAACAGCAGTGTTCCCTGCAAAAGAACACAAGCGTGAAAGTCTAAAACATATTTAAGCAAATTGCTGGGGATTTTCCTCTCTTCTTCAAAAATATGATCGGGATTCACCACTGTTTTGAGGCTCTAGTACAACATTTTTACTGCACATCACTCACCAAGGTGGAAGCCAATGGAAGGAAATGTCTGGTTGATGCAGAGAGAGGGAAAGTGATTTCACCCTTCACTGAACTCTTGCAGCTTTGCAAGGTTTCGCTCTCACAGCTGAGCTTTGTAATAGGGCCTTCTCAGAGCAGGATAGGGGGCAACACAGAGGCGGGCATCTCGCAGGGATGTGAGAAGCTGTCACCTACACATGGACAAAATGGTTTTGCCACAAAGAACAGATTTCCAGGTGGTGTACAACAGCCTGGATGCTGAGTTCAGTGGAGCTATGCTGATTTCCACAACATAAAAGTCTGACTATTGAAAAAGTGGGTCTCTGTTAGAGCATCTTCCAGGATATTTTCACGGCAGAACACACCCTTTCCTAGTGAACTCTCAGTGGGGAGCATGAGTTATTTTAATGGCTACATCAGTTCAGCCAAAGCCTCCACCATCTGCTATACATTCTAATTACAAATGCAGGAAACATAATTCACAATCAAATCACATGGAAAAAAAAAAAGGCAAGAAAATGAGCAATTAAAATGCACATTCTGCCAGGCAAATCAACCTTCCCTTCCAAGCCAGTGTATCCACTACAGCTCTCACCTGTTACAGGCAGAGGCTGAATTAGTCCCGGACCATTGGAGACTTCAGTCCTGCTGGTTTCCCTGACAGCAGCCTTCCAGGCTTGATCTTCTCATCTTCTCATCTTCCTGGGATGCTCTTCAGCTCCGGTTTGCTGTTGTATTTACTGATGGCTTGCTAACCCTCGGGCTAATTTTCTTTTTCTGAGGGATCAATTTACCTTTCCAATGCACAGACATACCTTTGTTATTCCCTGTTCCCTGCCTCTCTTCTGGGGCTCCCACAGCTCACGCGTCAACAGAAACTTGAGTGTTTCAGGGGAATAAGCAGAGATTGGTGATAGCGCATTTGCCAGAAAACACCCCAGGCTGAATTCATCTTTGGTGCAGCATTGCTTCACTTAGTAAACTTATCATCCTCTCCATAACATTCATATTGAAATGTGCATTAACATTCAGGCATCATTTATACTCTGTAAGCAATCCAAACCTACAGAGGCTACTTCTTGAATGTTCAAAACTCTAAATCTCCCTCTGGAAACCCAGCCATTGGGAAGGGTTGGAGCTCAGTGCTGGGCCCAGAGCATATAGGGGTGCTTGGAGAGCTCTGACAGGAGCTGGAGGAAGCATTTGGCTGCTGTGCCTTGTCCCACGAGATGGAGGAAAGACAGCTCTGTCTGTCCATCAGTCACAGATGAATGGGCTTTTTGGCAGTCCAAACGCACATTGTGTCCAGCCCAGGAAATCAGGGTCAGCACCATGTAGCAGCTCAGAGAAGAGCAAAGAAACTTTGCTCGGTTAATTCAAATAAAAACATTGGTCAAGGAATTTAAAGCTCTGTCTCTGGAGTGCCGGCAGACCCTTTTCTTATGGCACATTCCCATTCCTGCGTGGGTGGAACTCCTCTGAGAGCCAGCGCTGCTGTCTCCCTCTGATCTTCCTTCCTGCCAATCCCTGCTCAGAGCCTGTAAAAGTCTCTTTCTCTTTTTGGCAACCTCCATTTTCCATGCTGGGTCTCAAGAAACACACAGCAGGGCTGTTCCCATTATCCCCTGCCTGTACAGCTGCTGTACAACATGGCCAGGGCACAGGACAGCATCAAAGGTCTCATGCGTGCACAGAGCTGACTCGTATTGCATCTTTTTGACTTTAAAATTGTGTACCATCTTACCACAGGTTAAGACCCCATAGTTAAGCCTGATCCTACCTGCTCAGTGTTAGCACTCAGAGGCAAACACACAAAAGCAAATTTTCACATCTTCCAGTGTTTCAATTCCTAAATCATTTCTAATTTTCCCTCTAAAAGCCTGCTCTGGTAGTCTTCTCCCCCCAGCCTTTCAAAGGTGCTCCCTGAGATCCTCATCAGCAAGTACAGCACAAGGCTCTGATACCACTTCGGAAATGTTTTAAGGCTTCACAACAGTTTTACAATATCTTGCAGCAAAGTGGCAGATGGGATTCTGGACAAATCAATACACTAAGTAGAGCCAAGCACTGGATCACTGATCTGAACTGAAAGAATAAATAGTGAATCAAATGAATACAAAAGCACCATCAGTTCTGTAAGGCAAGAATAGTGGTGCCTTGTTCTGTGAGCTCTCTCATCCCCAGAATTACAAGACTGCCGTACCATGAGCTCAGCGTGTTACGACAAGGAGACATTTCTCTTCCTGCACCAGCCCCAGCTGCTGTGCCTGAGGAGCAACCGCAGTCCTGGCTGCTGCTGCAGCTGTCACCTCTGCAGCTCCTTGCAAGCTGCTGAGCCTAAGGCGAAACAGCTGGGCTGGGCTGAGCACCGGGCAGCTCCCCGGCACGCTGCCAGCGCTGTGTCCCCTTCCCTGGCCTGACTCTGCTCTTCTTCGTGAACCAGAAACATAGGAAGTGACATGAAAAGCACAAGATGCATGCAGCAAAATGAGGTGCCTGCAGCCGACCAGTTTCACAGTGCATCACTTCAAAGGCAGCTCCCCAGCTTCCTCCCTCCCACAGCAGCGTTTGCCATCAGACATGCAGCAGGCTTCTCTGGCAATTAGCAAACAGGGCTGAGACAATCCACAGCTCCCAAGTGCCGCCAGAGCCGCAACAATGCCTCAACAAAAAGCCAAGGGTCACATCCACATTGCCAGAAGTTGAGAACTGGTGGCCAGGAGGTTAACAGGACCATTAGCTGCCACAAAGGGACAAGTGCCGGCTGCCCAGCTGCAAAACACGCACCACAAAGCTGCGTGTGGCAGAGGGGAGGTCAGCAGGCTTAGGGGTCAGGACAAGCAGCCACAGCCGTGCACCAAGTTCAGGGGCACCAGTGACCCTCCAGAACCCTCAACCGTACAGCTGCAACCTTAACCAGGACCAGCAGAGACACCACGCTGGATGTGGCTTTTCCTCAAGAAAAGCAAAGAGCTCCTGGCAGAGGAGAAGCGATCTGTCCTTCCCATTTTCTTAATGGTCCCAGGGAACTGACCCTGTTTTCAGGGAAAGTCAAAGCCTTTTTGTCTTTTTCTTCCTTTTTTTTTTTTATTTTTTATTTTAACTATTTAGGGATTATGAAAGCCAAACAAAGGACATGCAACATGTTACAAATTCAAAAGAGATCTTTTTAAGTGCCAAACAGCAGCTGAACTGTAGTTATGGTTATTATACAAAAACAGACATAAAACTATAATGTGGATCAACACATTTTATCACAGTCATTCAGCGATATACCAAGTTCATGCAGCTCAGCTATTACCTTTCTACAGCTCTGAAAGATTTACCATAGTTTCAGCTTAATCTGGAATTTTATTATGTAGTTATTTTAATCTCACTTTGATAATGGGACTCAAAGCAGTGATAAAATAAAGTGAGATCATATTTAGATACAACAGTGATGAATAATGTTAGAAACACCTAAAAGAAGCACGGAATCCATCTATCTGCTCTGTTTTGCTGTACTCGGTAGACAACCATCAAGAGAGCCTTTATGATGTAGTGTATGAGTGATAAAGGGGTAGTTCCAACTGGGTGTCTGGGATGAGTGTTTAATTGGATGTTCCCTTTCCTCATTATTTATCCGCGTGAGATCTCTCACCCTTCACTGGTTTGAAAGCCAGAAAGGGCCATGAGACCATCTCCTTTGAGCCTATGGCTGAAGACCAGGCACTACCCTGACTTCACAAACTCCTCTGCACATTGCTCTGAGCTGAAGTACTCACTCAGGCAGGACAAACCTCCTGCACCATGAGCTCCCACTCCCCGTATTTCGCCCCCGACACTGAAAGGAGGCTTCAGTTCCTCCGCGGTAGCCACGCAGGGCCTGCGGCCTGGGGGAGCAGGCCAAGGCCGAGCCCCTTGCAGCTCTGGGCCGGAGCAGGCCCTGTCCCACCCAGCCCTTGTTTTCTCTTTGGCACTGCTCCCTGCCTGTTCCAGGGCCTCCCTTTACCCCCTCCTCTTCCCCTTGGCTGTCACTGCATGAAGGACTACTCTGGGGACTCATCAGCAAGGCTCTTGTCTCTATTGCTGCCACCCCTTGAAAGGCCGAAGCCTGTCCCAGTCAGGAAAGCAGTCTGCAATGTGGATGAGCAGAGCTTGCCAGCCAGCAGCATCCCACGTTCCTTCCTACGACTGGTTTCCCATCCCTTCTCACCACACTGGGGTCAGTGTGTCTCTAGGAACAATAACCTGGCAGGGGCATCCTATACCAGCAAATTTCCAGAGAGCCAATTCCCCTTGGCCCCATCAAACATCAAGTGCTATCTCAGACCAAATTACCTCACCAGTCCCTGCACCACCATGACAGGACACTAAGCTGATATTGCAAGGACGCTCCACCACTTTTCTGTCTGATCCCTGTCTTTTAGTTTCAAACAGAAGATTTTTAATCTGTTTTTCTCCATGATAGCGCATGCTGCTGGCTTTTTAAAGCAGACATTTTTCCACAGTCTTGTAACAAGGAGATAAGAGACCAGCAGCAGATAAAACTACCGAATAGCAGTTGCCTGCTGCCGCGACTGTACAGAACAGCAAGGGCAGCAGTCCCCGTGAAACAAAAGGATGAGCACAGGGGAGGGCAGGCAGGCGAGACCCCCTCTGACTGCTCTCTGGGGTTGTGGTGCTGCATGCAGAGTCACACAGGATGGCTCCCAGCTCGGCAGGCTGCAGAGCAGCCACGCTGACTGCTGAGGATCAGCTCACCCTCCTCCCCAACACCTCTTGCTCTGGTGACACCAGTAACAGGCTACCAGAACCACAGCCCCCGGCCATGTTTCCAATGACAGCAGCACCCTGGAAGACCCAGGGCTGCAGCCACCTACTCTTTGACACAGAGGATGGGAAGGATTTTTTTTTGCTGTGGAAAATGATCCCTGCTGTATGAAAGTATTACATTTATTTCATGAGTATGAAATAAAAAGTTTTATGTAAACTCAGGCCATAAATCTGTGGGTAAGCTGAAAGAGGATGAAAGGCCTCATCAATATTTATACTCAGTTCCTCAAAGATAACAGCAGTTCATTTACTAAATATCTTTGAGAAACTAAGCCTTCAGTCAGATGTGGTCAAGAGGAAACATTTTAGCCAGGCAGGATGCTTCAGGAATCACCTTAACAAGGAAAAGCTTCACAGGAGACAACTGTATTTCTGGAAGCTGCACACTATCACTTCACACACGACGCAGGGAGCACAGGAAGCCAGGCCCTGGGACAAGCAGAGTCTGTCTGCAGAGCTGCTCCAGCTCCTCTTGGCTTCACCAAGGCTTGGAGCAATCCCATGGAGCATATTAGGTTGTTGAGTGGTCAGACACCCTGCAGGCGCATATCAAACAAAAATCACCACACGCTGGCCCACGGATCCAGCCAGACACAGCTAATTGGAGCCACTCTGCGAGGCTCCATGGCAGAGCCCCATGGCACAGGCTGCAGAACCAGCAGCAGTCGCTGCCGACATCCCCGCTGCCTGCCTGCAGCCCCCAGGGCTGGCACGGGGGGTTCATTTACTGTCTGCATCCCTGCTTGGGGAGGTGCCTGCAATAACAGGCAGAGACCTGTCTCTTCACCACCTCCAGCAGATGGGACCGAAGGCCTTCCACTTGGGAACTGCAGTTCTTTGTCATCGAGCCTCTGTTTCCAATACCGCAGCATGTGATATCTCCTGTCTCCTGCCGTGATAACTAAAACATAAATCCTCACTCTCCCAATCTGCAGGAAATTGATTTAGGCAAAAGGCAGGTGATGATTCATTCTCTTGCTATCTTGGAGCCCAACACTCTTTCCCCAAGAGCAGCACAAGACTGCACCTTGCCACCCACCTAAATATTTGATAAAAGTTAAATACAACTAGCTGTGATTGATGTTTCTCCTCACATAAGCTCTCCAGCCACAATCTGGATAATGTGTAACATCATTAAAACATTAATTATCTTCAGTGCAAGTGAAGCTACATTAGCAGGACTGAGTCTGTTCATTTTGATAAGGTTTTCTCTGTTCGTTTATCAACACAATGGGGATACCAGCAGGCCAGGGAGCCGGCAGGGTTTAACTCTGTTAGGATGGAGTTGACACTTGCATCCTCTGTGCATGCACCATCAACAAGAGCATCCTGATTGTCAGGGTTTATTTCTCAGGCAGGTTGGCACTAAAGCCTGTGAAGAACCAGTGCTCATCTCTGGCAGATATCCTCCAGCTATAAAACACCGAGTGAGCTCCCTGGCTCCCTGCGGTGTGCTGGTGCCTGACCAATAGCGCTCCAGATACCCAAGCAAAGGGGCCAGAGCCATCAGGTTCACTGCTGAGCAGCTGATGTTCCCAAACAGCTCAAGTTTTGCTCCTCTCATGTGGCTGCAGGATGGTGGCTTGGAAAATTACAGGAAAGCGAGACAGTAACCTCTGAAGCTGGCCATCCACTAAGCCAGCTGCCTTTCAACAGCTCTGAAGTTTCCCTCTATTGTTCCTCTCTTTTGACTCTAATCAAGAGCTGCAGTTCTCTCTCCTTTTAGAGAGGCAAGCATGGCCTTGACAGGGCTAAGAAACTGCAGGAAAGCAATTCCTTTTCTTAATAGACCTAAAATTTCCTTCATAAACTACACTCAGATAGACTCTTGGCTTATTAATAGCGGTAAATCTCCAAGTCCAATAGACTTCAGTTAATGAATATTGATTATGATAGTGCTGGAAAAGGCTGGTGTCAGTCGAACTGATATCCTATAGTCCCTCTTTGTCTGAGCAGGGCTGTAAATTACACAAGAGCTCATTTGTTTTTCAAAACTAGGCAGTGGAAAACGTGGTTATAGCTGCACTGCAGCTTTCACTAACCCAGTGCTAGGAAACCACCTTAATGCTAATAGCAGCTGGTCGGTAAGGCCAAGCATTTCTTACTGGGTGTTTGTTGGTGTGCTTTTTTTGTAGTTGTTGGCTTTTTTTTCTGAGCACTTGGGAGTCTGTGGGTCTACCCCTACAGAGCTAAAACAGGATTTATCAGGATGAGAGGAGGGAGGCAGCTGCTGACCCTCCAGGCCACATGCAGCTCCGAGGAGCAGAGATGGACTCCCAGGTGGGTAAGAGGGCAGGCAGGGGATTCCTCTTAGACAGTTCCTAACACCTACTGGAGATGCCTGAACGTATAGCATGAAGTGCTATTTTACAGACAGACCTAATTTCTTAGAGGGCCAGCCTGCAACCAAGTGTTTTTATATCCCACAGCACCGGAGGAGGACAGTCACTAACGCTGACTGCCGCCAAGCAGACATCCATCCCTGCACTTGGGCAAGCCTGCCCCAGGCCTCCAGCTGGCATTTGCACTTTTCCATCTATTTACAGATGTAGATGCATGCTTCCCTCTATCCCCCCAGTGAATATCTTAAAAGTAAAAATCTAAGCTGATTAACGCAAACGCCATGGTCACACAGACCTTTAACTCACAAGATAAATCTCATCGTGCTCTTGATGAGCAGCTCTATCTTTTACCTTCAGGCTGGGATGACTTTGAACGGCTTTTAAATGAATGAAAGCTCAGGAAAATAAACCAAGGGCAGTCCATTGCAACCCAGAGACCTTATCGCTATCCTCTGGTGGGGGAATGAGGCAGTAACAGGGATGGGGAGGGGGGAGACTATGTCAGTATTTTCATAAAAATACACTTCGTGCTTACTGAAATAACCCAACAGCAACAAAAACAAAACAAACCACAACAGCCCTCCCCATGTCTGATAAAAATCAAATAATAACAGGAGTGACTTATGCGCTCTATGCCTGGTACTTCAATCTGGCCTTCTAGTTAATACACACCATGATTAAAGCATCTATAATCTGCAGTCTGTGGAGACCTGTAGAGCAGCAGCAGCAGCGGGTGTGCAGCCTGATAAGGGTTGTTCACTCAGTGCAGATGAAACTTTTAATATTTATAACTGCTGATTTTTTTCTTGATGCCTCCTATTGAAGGGAAGAGGGTGAAAGTTTAAAGATAAAAGCTTGATGAAAGACCAGGTGGAATGTTTTTCCAAGGGCAGGCAGGGGCTTAAAGCTATCTCCACCTACGAGCAGGTTTAAGGATGCTGCTTAGGCAAGCACAGCATCAGAGATTGGGGGTGAAGTCTTGGGAAGACCTTCAAGGCTCCTCTAAAGAGCACCCAGGCTTTAAGCTAGAAACTCCCATGAGCAAGGACTGTGATTCCTGCCTGCACGGTACCGAGCACAGCGGGGCTGTGCCTGGGATTGCTAGGCATCACCACAAAATACTTAAACCACACCAGGCTAGTTGCACAAACTTTAAATAAAAGTGCTAATGGCATTTCTAATTCAGCACTGAGGTATGCTGATAGATCTGAAAACATCGTGTTAGCCTAACCCTCCATCTCGACATCAGTGGAAGCTTTGACAGCCAACATGCACGGCCCTGGGAATGCATGAAGGAAAAATAAATCACATCGTACTCCAACCAAGTGTCTGCTCACTGCAGTACAGTACACAGGATCCACAGCTGGTGAAATGTTAAAGATGCAGGTGCCTTCCCTGTCCTCCTCCTGGGAAAGAGCAAAACCTCCCGTTTCCAGTAGCAGCCCTGCTCCAAGTGTATTGAAAACATTTCAGTCTGTGGGCATTTGGTCCCAAAGACACAAGGCTCTGCCAGGCTTTGCCCACAAGGCAGCAGCAGGCCCTAATCACAAGCCAGAAGCTGCTGCTCTCCACTAGTCCCCAGCAAATCAGTCAGCCTCGTGTGTCGGATACCCTTGCTTGTCCCAGGAACACCCCGGTTAACAGACACACACAGGTTCTGCAGCCCTTAGTATGCCACACTGCTCAGAGGTTGTGCTCACCCTCCTTCCAGGTATGGGAAGCCAAGGAAACTCCCTCATTTTCAGCATCACGAGACCTTGACTACCCCCTGCCCACATGGTTTAATATTTGTGTATTAAAAGAATCTTAACACTCCCAGAGTGTCAATACTGTGAAAGATATGAATGACATCACCCATCAGCAATTTCGGACAGACATACCCAAGCAAAACAAAAAGACGCAGAGAAAGGTGTTCAATAAAAATGTATTTCCATAGTACGTGATTTCATTTGAGGGAGACACGTTGTAGAACTGAAACACGAGGCTTGGGTGAACACGAGCTGAGGCATCTCGAGCTGTAAGTTATCATCTCAGCCACTCTGCCTTCCTACCACAGATAGCAGAAATGAAAGAAAGAGGAAATGCAGGCTGGCCAGGGAGGAGGCAGTCTTGCTTCTTCACAAGAGAACAGATTTCTTTTAAAAAGATCCTCAAAGCACCTCACCTAAATTCAAAAGTACCAGAGAAAAGAGGTAGAATTCTACATTCTGAGGACACGTCCATCGTTTGGATAGCATGAAGAAAATGTAACACAGTGGCTCTAAGGTAGCTGCAGTTTTTCTTGATCTAAACAATTTGTCTGCCAGAAATTAACTTTCTTAGTCTCTACTTTACGAACTGTATTTTTTTCCTCCACAAAATGTGATTTCAAAACATTGTAAGCAGAGCTGAAGTCTAATGAGACAACATTAAGCTGGTGAAAATAATTAGAAAGAGTCCTGAGAGAGTGCATCTGCATTCTTAACAAGGAATTTATCTCAAACCAAGGCAGAGCACTTAACACCTTGGAAAACACCATCAGAAGGAATTTCTGCATGACTTCTGGAACTGTATGAGAAATCCAAATTAACAAAGCCACCTCGTATCAGTGGGCTAGCTAAAACTTAATTAGCACCTGCATACACACTGGCCACAGCTCCTGCAACGCTTGCAGGTTACAAGCAAAACTGCATTAAGCTGCTTATCATTCTGAAGCAAAAATCAAGGATTAGACATACCTTGCACTGCACATCAGTCGGCCTCCCTAGCTACAGTAGTCACCAAGATTATGTTTATTTCCAAAGCTCATGAGCATTTTGAATTAAGCAACTTTACAGCATGAGACGGACATACATGAAGGCACATTAGCAACATGACATACATGGAATGACAGAGCATCATCTGTAAGTTGTTTCTGATAAACCTAAGCTTTCAATGCCTCAAACATGGGTTAGCACATGGAAGCTAAACATTTCTCCAAAAAAGTGAATTTAAAAAAAATATATAAAAATTTATAATTAGACTATGATCAGGTGTTGTACTGAGGTCAACTGCTACAAACAAGTTGTCTGCTCTTGTATAAAACTAACACATCCGAAAAACAAAACCAGTATTTGGAAACCACACTTCCCCTCAGTCCCCCGAATGGCAGCAAGGTGGTCTGTCGACAGTCACTGATCACAGCCAGTACCAGCATCTCTGTAGAAAAGGGCTTCAGTTCCAACAATGAACAAGTCCAGAAAACTTTGCTCCGAGGGAAAATCCCTCCCAGATATCAGGCAGCAGTATGTAAGCTTGAGAAATGAGAAACAAAGGAAAGTCCATCCATGGATAATGGCAAAGGTCACTGAAGAAGACCGCACCTTTCTCAGGCAGTCCAGCTTTCACCACTTTGAGATATTTCAAAGTCAGAAGTGTCCAGCCCAGCAGGTGAGCTTTCTGCATGTCCCTAAGATCAGTCAGTTGACGCATATAAATACGATAAGAGATCACGTCAATCTAAACTGAAGTGCTCGGCAAAAATATCATTTTTCTTCCCAAACAAACCTCGTACTTGCTCAAACTCCAGAGGCACAGTAGCAGCTGATTTCTTTACTTCTTTATCAAAAAGCTGATGAAAGAGAAGATATTAGCAAAAATTCAGTACAAGCTCTTCACCCTTGCCAATACCAGTGCTCGCTCTAACATCTTAGAAGGTACAGCAACAAACCTTTTATTTAAAAGCAAGTCCTGCCATCATTGCTACTTCATGCTCTACCATTAAACAGACGTTTTCCCTTTTTCTCAGGCTCTGGGTAACCAAAAGCCAGCCTAGCTCCCTCCCCACGAAGGCTGATGAACGGGGCACGGCTACTGCATTCAGGAAGCAGTCTCCCTTCCTCTTATTACAATCACTCACAAAGGCCCAGCAACACTACCTCAGAAGCTGAGAGCTCCAAGAGCCCTGATATGTCATCCTCTATTTCAGACAGCGACTGGTTCAGGGTAGCAGCTGCCTGGGCCACATCTGGGTGATAATGGTTTTGTAGAGCCTGCAAAAGCAACACAAACAGGAGATGGTTTAATGAGAACAGGGTAACACAAATCCATCTGGCTTCCCACACAGGTATCTAACCCTTTGGTAGTCAGCAAACATCAAACTCAGACAAAAGAGGCAAGTTTACTGTACTGTGTTACTACAGAGCTTCAAGAAATTCCCATTTTAGCCACGCTTCAAACACAACTAAAGGCCCCTTTCCCCTGGTTCATGTCCAGCTCCAGACAGATGGATTCCTCCACAGACCATGCCTACAACACATACCCCAATTTTGCCACCTCCCATAACCCTAATGCTGCATCTGCGCTTCCTGCTCCCAAGCAACATTCTTCTTGCTGCTTCAGACCCTCACGCAAAACCCCTGTAACATTTAAATGGAAAGTGATAATCCTGCCATTAAGGTTTAGAGTCAGCAGCAGCAATTTAACCGATTTCAGCCTTCATACGCCATCCTACAAATGATCCGGGTGAAAGGTGAACATTATAATCTTCTCTAGCATTTTTAAAACCATTTCTACAGGATGACCTAGGTGTACCCAATTAATTTCCATCAATGCTCAGTAAGTTCCTCTCTCCCCTGCAAAGCAAATAAAAAGCCTTATACATTTGCAGCTATTAAGTCTTGTTTCAGCTGTTAACCGCACGCTTTTCAGCTGCATGGTCAGATGTGCACTCACAAGTCACCTATTAATTAGCACATACTAGTTCTCATGTGTGTGAAATCCTTTGCCTCTTATGCAAAGATAGAAAAGGATGCAGAGTAAAAGAGTAGCCAGAAGTCATCTCAATTGCAAGATGTGTGTCAGCAGGTTCTTATAAGTGTTACTGCTGACTGCCAAGGTGTCATGAAAAAGCAACAAGGGGGGAAGAAGCCCACACCATACACAGATGTGCCCCGTTAGCTGACATACCTGAAGCTCCCAGAGAGAGCTCTCCAAAGCCTTGCTCTCAGATGGTTCCTCCTGTTCCATAATATATGGATCTTCTGACAAATCTAAGGAAAGAAATACAGAGCTAAATACCTCCTGTGTGATGCCCATAATGCCAAAGCGAACACAGAGACCCAGAGCAGTGCTGCACCTTCCCAACACATTTAGCATCCAGGAACACGCTGACGCACCACAGTACGACCTAAGTATCACTGTTTGCAGCACTACAGAATCATAGTACTTCTAAGGGCACAAAGAACTGGAATGGTCTGAAGCAAGGGCATCTCAGGTAACCTCGATCTGCCACTACCGTCATTCAACACTGGTCAATTAAACCACAGAGGAAGAAAAACTCGGGAGATTGCTGAGGCCCCAGTAGGACTGCCTACACAAAAAACCCTACAGACTGAAACTGAAGAGGTCTCTGGTTTCTGCGTTTGGTCTCGTTTCTCATTTCTTTATTATAGCCTTGAAGTGAACAAGACAAGCTCAGAGCCCAAAAACTCCCCTGCCCACCTTGCCCCTTACCTGCCGGCCCATTAGGTCTGTGCACTAGCACTTTGCACGCAGGGTGCCTCCGAAAGAGATTACAGATGAAGGGAATGACCATGAGCAGAGCCTCGGGGGGAGCCGTGAGGGCCAGCCGGGAGAGGCGCTTTATAAAGGCTGCTACCAGGTACGCCGGCAGGTGGCTGTTGGAAGGGAAACAGAAGAAACCAGCATGGACAAGTCCCAGCAAGCAAGCCAGCGGACTCATCAACCCAAACTGCATGTCAAGCTAAGGATCGGTGGGATTCTTCAGCTTTTTGGACTATGGAGTGAAGCGAAGCAGGAATATAGGGTCTTGAGTGCTGTCTGGAACAAACCTGGGGGCATTTCCATTCAGTGCATGACTAATCTCTAATCATTTTGTGATTCAATCCAGATGCATGGCACCACTCCAAACGCTTGCTGTATCCAAGCACAGCTCTTGTCCACAGTCATTCACACTGCAATCTTTATTCAGTCATTTTACAAACTTCTGAGTGCTTGGCCAGGCAACCTTAATTATATTCTTCTAATGCAGCTTTGTGGGTTTAATTAATACACGTGCCATGGTGTTAAATTTAATACTTCCAGGACTAAAGCAAGCAGTGCAGCTGTTAATGGGAACATAAAGCTGCTGTAACATAAATGTGCAGGATAGCTCTCTTTTATGGTAAAAATGCAAATTTCTAACAGCAATCAGCCCATCCAGGCACTTTCTTAAGGTCAGAAGATCTGGGATAAAAGATGACAATTTTCAGCCACTCAGCCTTCAGCCCCAGGGCTCACTACACCTGCAAGGCTCAACAAAGTCACCCCAAGGTACAACATCTGTCGCATCTTGTTACTCTCTCCAAAGTACAATATGAATACAAGTGGGGTTGATATTAATGCCTAGTGCTGAACTGTAAAGCGTTTTTCTTGGTTTTATTTTATAACATATGATGGCAACTACATGACCAGCTGCTTATCTAGTTTCTCTCCTGTGCACAATGAATTGACAGCATCAAGACAGACTGTCAAACACTTTATATTTCAATGTTATATGTCTGCAAAAGGTCATCAATTTATCAACAGCTTTATGATACCACGTCTATAAAAAGCCTGCAAATGTTACTTTTCCATATTCATAAAGATGGAGAGAAAAATCATCACTTTCAGCCAAGCTGGAATACAGATCAAAATACATCCATAATGATTTGCAGATCAAACTCAGATAACTAACTGCATTTTTACTTTTTACTTTCTGGAACTAGATGGATGTGTGGCAAATCTTCAAAAAAAAGTGCCTGAAAAATTACACAACACTCTCGGATTCAGTTTTCTCAATAAGAAAAAGAATTTAATTCAGCAGGCACAATGAATACATTAAATCCAGATGCGGGGGAGTGTTCAAGAACAAACGCTAGCCAACAGAAAAGCAGGAGTAAAATATGTGAACATATATAATAAAGTTGTTACTTACGATGAAGACAAAAACAGATCAAGCAAATGGAAAAAGCGGGCTCGGTACTTCACGTGATATATAGAAGGGTCTAAAAGACTGTACAGCTTTTTGTAAAAGTCAGGGTATTCTCTGTTAAAAAGGCAAAAAGAAAAAAAAGTCAACATCCTCTGCTGATTAGTGACATACAATGGGACTACACTGAGTCTAACTGGTTTTTCTGTGCTTTCATGACAAATTGCTCCAGGCCACTGCTGTGCTGTGGGGGCAGGTTTAGCTTTCTTTGGTTTGTCTCCAGAACCACCACTTGAAATCAGGCTGTAAGGTGAATTTCTGGCTGTTGCAGTGCCTAGCCATCCTGGAGATGTGAAGCTATGTCCACTGACTTCAAGTGGTACAGGATCCAGTGAAAGGCACACCAAAGACTACAGTTTCACTGTGTAATCAGATCAGTGGAAATCGATTTTCAAGTGCTGAGCAACCGCAGACCACAGTCTGGAGAAGAGGATATTTAGGCTCAGCTGAAAAAAAAAAAAAAAAGTCAGACTATAAAAACAGCTCAGCATCTAAATAGCTGAGCCTCTCGTGCAGGGTTTGGCTTTCCTGTGGGGGAATGTTAAAGCCTGAAGATGTGGAGAATTGTTTTCAGTCTCTTCTGCATAAGATAAAAATACAAAACCCATGGCCCTTTAAACAATATGCTCTTTTTACTTACAGATTATGCTGATGAATCAGAATAAATAATCCATTTAAAGCCAGAAGACTAATCGCTCCACCTGTAAGAAAGCAGGCAGATATCAGCACAATATAATCAATCAATAAATAAATTTATCCGCTGCAACTTTTTTCTATTGCAAAACCTTTCCAGAAGGAACACAAAACTAAAAGTACCTAAAATTAGAGCCAGCATGATGGCTGTCAGGTGAGACAAGCTCACCTAAAACCTTCCAAAGGCTCACAACTTACTTGCAAAGATTAAGCTGTAGATTAGAAGAACAGAGAGACAAAGATGCTGCTCTAATCCCCTGAGAAAGCCAGACCAGGAAGGCAAAGTTATCCTCAGAAACACCATTTCTGTAGGAAACTGCACGTCCTGCGTCTGGATACAGGCCAGGTATCAGCAGTGCTGACTGAACTCTGTGTTTAAAAGAAATCACTCCAGTACTCAACACTTTTCAGGTCCTTAAATATAATTTTCCTAACACACAAGGAGCAACAACACAGACAAATGCAGGTAACATTTCACTTTGGGAGGACAATACATTTCACCCTAGTTTCTTATCTTCGTTCCAGCCAAAGCACATCTACTTCATCCAGGCTGTGGTGTTGTGTCCAGCAGCCCTTTCAAGTCTGTATGTACCATGCTGCAGAGCCCCACAAAGGATAAAAAAACTGTTTTCACTCACCTATGCCATAGGCCACCGTCAAGAAGTCTATCATGAGAGTGGGTTCGTTCATATAAGGAAGGATGGAATCATGCAAAATGACAAGAACTTTTTTGTAAAGGCCAGTGGGTAGCTGTGAAGGACAAAACAATACAGTCAAACCACCTTTGCAAGGAGAACTCCAAGAGCAACAGCAACACACGGCTCAGAAAGGCAACACACAAGCAAAAGCGAACGTGTCAGGACAGAACAGAATGGCTTGTGGCAACAGTTCCCAAATGTGAGAGTTTACAAGTGACATCTGACAATTAGGTTCATTCAGAGAAGTGGGTCCTCACAACTAAACTGTCATCACAGCTCAGAGAGAAAAACTCCAGGCAAGGAGCGTCTAAGGATTAGCAACTGGAAAACAATACAGATCAGTGACAGAAGTAACACTCACTTTGTGCTTCAGGAAACTGAGCCACATTCTTTCAAACGCCTGCTTGTGTGCCTGAAAACAGAATTGCAAACAGTGAGTTAAACACACTGGTGTAGGTAAAGCTCTGTTTTCAGTAGATGAAAGTTCAACTCTGAAGCACCGAATGAACAGTTACCTGCAGCTTCGAAACTTTCCATTCCTCTCGGTTACCTAAGAAGAAAGGTAAAAAGAGACATGGAACTTGAAATGGATGTTTAAAAAAAATAAGATGATTCTTGTTTTACTTAGTCCTTTGAAAGTTCTCACCTTAGTTATTACAAATACCCACCTAAGACTGAATGAATATTAGTCCACTTCGATAGAGGACCCAACTTATTTATAAGTGAATTTGCATTCTATTAGTCAAACCATTCCCTAAGCATAATTGGACGTACTAGAATTAAATGACAGTTTTCTCCTCCTCCTGCAGTCTAATACAAAAATACTAAGAAAAAACCTTCATAAAATTTAATTCCTCTGAATTTAGCAGAGTGAAGATCATGAATGTTCCTATGAGTTATTAAAGCCATATGTTTGAGTTTCCGATTTTCCACTACCAAATGAGCTGGGGGACATCAGAACTCAGTGAAAAATGTTCCTACTCCAACTCAAAAACATCGCTATCAGCTCCAGAAGCAGGCCTTTTCTCTACACTAGGAACACTCCTTTTCCAGTCATTAAGACAAGACTAGGAACAAGAGGAAAAGGTAATATTCCCCAAACCAGGGTATCTAAAAGCTTGCTATAAATTCCTTGTATTGATAAAAAGCTGGTGACAGACCCCACCGTAAACCAGGGAACATGGATTTTGTAATACTGTTTGGAGTCTCTGTGATCACATAAGCAGGCATTTTTCATTAGCAAACTCTAGCAAAGTCTTTACACAACAAAAATCTTAAACGTGATTTTCCTTTTCATATGCAGATCGTCACGTGGAGTTTACTAACCTTGTTTCACCATAAATTTGACCAAGTCACGCTCTTTGTTTGGCATGTTAATGGGTGAAATGAGGGAAAATATGTTCTGCTGGTAAAATGGCAGAGGCCTCTAAGAAAAAAAGCAGAGAATCAAACGTGAAGTAAGGTCCACAGAAGATGGTAAGTCACACTGGACTTCCACAGTGTCCTATTTCCCAAGCATGGAATATATTTAGGAAAGAAAATGGAACGGAAAAACGCTGATGCATGAACTACATACCAGCTCTCCATTTTTGCCCTGTCCTGGAATATTACTCATTCGAGTAACCTTCAGACATGACTTATGTCTGAACTAACGCTGGTTTAACAAAACAGGTGGATTGGACTAAAGAAAAAAGACCCTTTTCCAGCACCAAAGGAAGAGTAAAACTAAATACTCTGTGCCACTCGAGCTACAGAGATTTGGGTAAAACAGAAGCTAGAGCCCAGACCATGAGGTTTTGCAAGAACTATATATCTGTCTTGAACGACCTCCAGTTTTAGACTGAAAACTGTCTTATGCATAGTCGACATACCTTGAAAGCACAAAAAAATCAGTGCCTTCAAATGGGCACACTTACTCCTGCTTCTGAAGTCTTCCCATATACCAGTAGTCCCTCCCTGCTTCGCACACAAGGTACGGGCTTCAGAGCAAGTGTTCATCCAGACCCACCCCAAGAGTAAGGTTGGGGTCGTTACCTCTTTCGTCTTCTGCATGACTTGCCCAATACTCTCGGTGACAGCCTTCATGACAAAGTACCGAATGTCGTCGTACTCCATGTACTCTTGGAAGCGAGAGATCAGGAGCGATGCATCCTCGTTTAAGGGAATTAAGCCATCAACAACCACCTAGCAAGAGGTTTATAAAGAAAAGCAACAGGTCAGTTTCTTACAGTACTGGAGCAGACAGCTGCGATGGCTGGGGGCAACCCCTGTCTTTCTGAAGGGCAGCTAGCAACGCTGTGTCCTGCTTGCCCCGGATCAAGGGCCTCTGTCTCCTGACCTCTGAGACAAGTCCCTCACGTCGGAGATGTCACTTCAAAGTGACACAGTGGCTGAACCAGGGGCAGTACCTTCCCCCTCACCTCCCACAACTGCTCGCAAGCGAGACCGAGGAATAAGAAAGAAAGACCGCCGATACCTCAGAAGCACTCAAGCATTCAGCTTGTTCCTGCCCAAGGCAGCTGCTCCCACACCTGCAGGGGTCACCTCACCTAGAGGCCCTAGACTTGGTGCCACCTCTGTAACACCCTGTCTCCCATCCCTATCATATCTCCTAGTCTGAAACTTTTGTTCTGGAGGACTCAAACACAGCAGGTTGTGCACGTCACTGGCTACCTGACAGCAGGAACTTTTCAGTTCTACAACTGACCTTTAAAAGTTCACGAGGAAACGTGAAACTCCCCTTCCACTCCACTTTGACCAAAGGATATTCTGCCTCCAACTCAACAAACTTCATCAGAGTGCAGAGCGACAATTCCTTCAAAAAAGAAATAAAAGAAAAAAAAACATTTCAGCAAGGACAGCAGTGGGCAGACGCAAGGGAGGCTGCTTCTAGGCCTGTAGGAAAGCGGGAAGAATGAAGTACGACGTTCTTTACTGAGAAAGTTACTGGCAGATCAGTATGCAAAGGTAAGTTGGAGCACCAGCAATGTCTTATAGCATTTACTATCCTTGGGCACTTTCGTATTAGAGCGATGATGGCTTCTCCACCGCGGGAGACCCCCAGGTAAAGCCGTACCTCGGAACCAGGCTCACTGACCTTGACCTGGAAGGAGCCGTGGCCCATCAGCTCGGCCAGCCAGCCCACGCAGTCGTTGTAGCGGTGCCGCATCCACACCTTGTACTTCTCCTCGGCGCTGCCGCCACCTGCGGAGGGGACGGCGCCGGGCTGGGGGCTCAGCGCCTCGGCCCGCGCCCCGCCGCCCCCCCCGGCCCCCACTCACCTGCCAGCGCGGCCTCCTCGGCGGGCAGGCGGCCCACGAAGAGCTCCCCCCGCTCCAGCAGCGCCCCGAAGAGCCGACCGCAGGCCCTGAGGGCTCCGAGGACCTTCTCCTCCTCCTCCTCCTCCTCCGCCGCCGCCGCCTGGGGAAGAGCGGCGCTGTGAGGAGCCGTGGCGCCGGGCCCCCGCAGCCCCCCGCCCCGGCCCGCAGCCCCTCACCGCCAGCCGCTCCAGCAGCTCGTAGACGCGGTTGGCGTTGCCTCGGCTGCCCAGCACCGCCTCCAGGCAGGCGGCGAGCCCGGGCTGCGCCATGCTGCCGCACCACGCCGGCGGAAGGGCCGGGAGGAAGAGGAGGAGGAAGGAGAGGAGGAGGAGGACGAGGAGGAGGAGGAGCCCGGCCCCGCCGCTCCGCCCGCAGGGGGAGCGCTCCCCGCCGCCGCTGCTCCCCCCCCGGTCTCAGTGAAGCCAGGACACGGGCAAATTATAAAAATGTACACTTTATTACACCTTCAGGTAGGATACATCACTACTCCTTACACCCCTACTGGATCAAGTACAAATGCTTATGTTCAGAAGTTATGTACAGGTTGACTTCCTAACACACGCCTGGGAGAAAGACACACAGAAAGAGGGAAAAAAAAATAAGTGATTTTTATCTTCACTAACTGACCTAAACAAGAAATAATTGCCTCTTTAGACACCAAATCAGACCAGCACAATGATGCAGTCAACAGCTCTTTCACTGCTGAAGTGTTCCCCCCCACGCCTTCCATGCACCTAATAGGAGCTAAACACTTAAAAATAAAAATGGGGCGAACTGTGCAGTATTTTCGGATGAGCAACGTACTGTACACGGCGTCAGTTAGCTGCTACCACTGCATTTACTTTGCGTGTTAAACTGTTCCATTGCCAACGTTACTGGCTTTCCAGAGAGTAACAAAGTTTAGGCAATGGAACAAAACAGGGGTTTGGCAGGGTCAGGGGAATACTTCATGTACAAGCTGAGAAAGGAGGAGAGAAAAAAAGAAAAAAAATATATCTCCCAGATTTGCAGACCTGAGGGTCCAAGAAAAAATGGATATAGGAGAAATGCGGTATAAAATTAAAAAAATAAAAAATAAAAATCAGTAACTCTGCCTGACCCACTGTTTACATTCGTGATCTTAACAGACTGGGCTACCAGAGGAGCTGACCGGGTATTCTTTCTTGTTTAAGCCATTTGGATTGCTAGGTACCAATAGGTATGTACATATAGAGGTTAAGAACAAAAGACAGACTTTCCTTGCCTTTAAACAGGCTCCCCTCTTAGAAGACTAAAAAGATCACACAATGAAAAAAATAATTTTAAAACCATTTCAGAAAAGGAATGTTGTAATTTCATCTGAATCTTACATGTTGTGCAGTATTATGGCCAAAAGTAAAATAAATCTATTCAAGCCACTGAGAGCTTTCTGATTTCTCATGCAGTGCTGTTTGCAGTTTGTTTTTCTTTTTATGTAAGAAAAGTAAAGAAAACACCCACAGTTCTATGCAGCTTTTTGCTTTTTTTTTTTTTTCATAACAATAAGGCAAACTGATTTGGAGGAAGAGGCCGCGCTCTATTCACATCCAAAATACCCACCTGAAGATACATTCATCATTAGCTTTAGTAAAAGAATAGTACAAAAGTTAGATCTTATTCTTTACACAATTGAAGAATTAGTCTTAGAATTTCACCATTCTCCCCTTCCCCCAGTCCCCCACCCTCCCCAAGCTGAAAGCTGAGTAGAAAGTACTGAACATTTAAACATGTTGCAAGAGCAGAATGAAACTAAGAGATTAAATGTTATCTGTTGGAGAGTTTCCGAGACCGAAGTCCTATGAGAAACAGCTATGGACCATTTGTTTAGTTGTATCCACTAAACAATTCTTTTACAAAAAAAAAAAAGGGGGGGGGGGGGGACTACACTTTAATACACATCTACTATCAACACAGTATTTACTCAGTTCATGCCTAAAATATCCATTATCTTAAAGTGAAATAATGAGAATGAGGGCACAGGTTGGGTGCTTCGGTAAACTGTACACAAAACTACTAACAAACATTTTAAAAGACATACAAAAATGGAGAATGAAACTTTTTTCCTTTTTTAATTACAAATACTTACAGGTTTTCACATTTAGTGGCTAAACTTTTCAGGGAGCACTTCAAATGTAAGTTAGATCTTCCAGAGGTATTTACCTCAAGAGAGAACAACATGCAGCTTTCAGACAGGTGGAAAATACTTTGCTATATTAGCCGCACTTGCTTCACTGTGCATATTGAGTGCACATCCAAACTATAGCAAAGAACTGCATATTCCCACGGGCCGTTTATGGTATGCTAACATGGATGGATTTTCCTGCCATTTATGGCATTTTACCATTTTACTTTTGTGAACCTGGGCAGAACTTAATTCTAACTAATAGTTGCTTTAT
The DNA here is from genome assembly GCF_013377495.2 of Cygnus atratus. Lineage (NCBI taxonomy): Eukaryota > Metazoa > Chordata > Aves > Anseriformes > Anatidae > Cygnus > Cygnus atratus. Next base: position 9,018,823 of record NC_066378.1, read on the forward strand.
CTGGTTTGAATGAGCACAGAGAACACTGGCAGAATGCACTTTGTACAGGTCCTGAACACTAAACAGTTGCTAATATGCTGAAGTTATGTGAGAGTTTCCACATTCAAATGTTCACCAGCAAAATCCTTCTGTTAAAAAAAATAGAGGTGGTTTGTCTTCATTTGTGTGTTTGGAGTAGCTTGTCACTTGGCGTAGCAAACAAGAAATGGTGCATTTCCCTGTTATTGCATTTTAATCGTTAGCTCAACTTGGTTTTGTAGGTGCCTTTAATCTGACAGTAGGCGTCCTCATTTGTACTTTTGCTTGCTGATTCTGGGCTTCAGTTGTTGCTGGTGTCTGGGCTGGGTTCTGTACACCTGGAGCCTGAATTTGGGGAGATGCTGTTGTCACAACTTGCTGTTGTATCAGTTTCTGCTGGACAACTTGAGCTGTAGCAGTTGTTGCAGGAATCACCTGAACCTGCTGTTGACCTGCTGTTGTCTGTGAAAGTGTCACGGTTTGGGGCTGAGCTTGTACCTAGACATTAGGATAACAAGGCAATTACAAAATAGTACTTTGGTATTAAGCAGTGGTCATTAAATTTCTGCTCTACGGAAGGAGGTGTTTGCTCTCTTGACTGACAAGCATCCTGGACAAAGTAGAAAGACTGGGAGGGATACTGGGAACTTAGGGTCTGTGGCTTTAGTACGAAACAATGTTCTGTCACATTTTCTAGAACCTTATCAATCAAAACTAAGAGCCAGGATGCCTTTAACTCAGATCTCCTCAGTGCAGATTAAACATGAAAATATATGGAAGGTTAAAAACAAAAAAATACTGGAAAATAGGAAATTCTAGTCCTGCAGTAGTGTAGGGACAGAGAAATGAACAGAAGGATAGATGGAGGATCAAACGGGGAAGCACCCATATTGTGACTGTAAATACAGCCATTAAGGCTTCCTACCACTTCCCAGCATTAAACTTTCAGACTACAGCTGCAAGTCTCTATCACAAATTTAAGGTAGAATCGTTTGAACTTCATCCAGAAATCTAATTTTCACAGCCCTACCCAGAGGAAGGGAGAAAGAAGCTGAATGTCTCCTTACTCAGAAAAGGTAATGAAAACCAAGCAGCTTCAGATGCCTTTGTCAAGAGGCAGAAGCCCAATGATCCTGCAAGGGCTTCTCCAGGGGACAGTTAACTCCTGACTGACCCGCTGGGAAGCACTAGCAAGGCAGGTGGCTACATACCGAACATCAGATGCTTAATATAAAGACCAGAGTTTTAAAAAGAATACTTCACAGGGCCTAATCCTACTGTCACTGCGTGTGTGTGAGGGGAGCTGTTTGTTTTTACCATGGACTTCAACAGTCCCAGAGTTATGCCAACACCAACGACTTCTGAAAAGCCACTCCTTAATGTCCCTTGAAAAATTATCTAAGAGCTCTCAGTGACTACAGGGAGTAACTCGTGTTGACTGATGAGGTTTCTACTCCCCGCTGTCTACCTTGCCCTTGCAGCATTCACATCTGAGGTGGTTACCAGCCAGCTTACACCACTTTATCATCATTTTAAGATAAACAGTCACAGATTTTATTCCACACTAAAACATTGCACTATAAACTGTGACAGATTAAGAGCTGATTGGCTCAGATTTCTGCGCACTGAGGGCAATAACCTCATCCACCATCCAAAGTTAAATCATTCTTGCCAATCAACAGCGTAAGTTATGCCTGTTGCTAATGGTCTGAAAGAGATTGTTCTAAACAGCGTTAAACAACCTGCCTGGTAGCTACGGGAGGGCAGACCAAACCGTCTGTCCCTCTCTCACCCTAGTGCCGCCTGCTATCATTCCACATTTAGAACAGATACCGTACCATTCTGACTTTTATTAAGCACTTTGCAAGGCTTTATGAACTGGAACAAAACAAACAGTAACTACCTATTAGCCCCAGTTTTTGTAAAACAAATTTAGATGGTGCTCATTACTTCAATTATTTGCTATCTTGATTAAACATCACAAGAAACCAGTATTTAAAAAACACTTTCTGCTCTAGGAAATACTTTCTAAAAATCTGTTTTTCAGCTCATCTACAGCGGTGAACAACACATTGTTCCATCTATTAAAGTTTTATACTAAAGAATATACAGCAACCTGACGGTTTTCATGTGATTCATTTTTATAGAAGGGAAATTGCTACGTCCTTCAAGAATTCTATCTATACCACACAAGGGGAAAAATACTTATCTCCAAATAAACGAGCTTTCAATAGGATTGTGCTTCTAGTGCTTTATTTGACGAGTGCAAAACCCACCTGTTGAGAAACCGAAACCATCTGTTGAATGTTGGCAACAGTAGCCTGTTGCTGGACCACTTGAGGAAGTTTTGCAACCTTTATTGATATGAAATAAAGAAACATCTAGTCAAAATAAGAAATTGCTAACAGCAGCAACACACCATATCTATCAAAACTGCTACCAAGTGAAAACCTTTCCTGAGTCCTGTTCACTGCAAGTTGGTATCTTGGCCTCCTCAGTGATACTGCACTTTTGTAAAAATAAACTTTCTAGAACGGTGTATTGAGAACTTGGCTAGGAGGGGAAGAGGAGTAGTAATATTTTCAGTTTTTATTTTAACATACTTTTTTCCTCCCAGCTATATATAACACTGAAGGAAGCACAGACATTCTAACGGGCTACCTTAAAGATAAGACATACTTAGACATACTTTTGAAAGAGTAAGGGTTCCAGTTCCTAATCCCCTTCCTTTTCCTTGGTTAGACTGATCTAGTTATCCAAAGAAGTAGTTAACTATCAGCTACTCTTGGCTGCTAGAGATTAGGCCAGAAGACAGCACCAGAAAACGGGAAGAACCACATCTGAATTTTCCTTAGTAATACAGTACAAATCCCTTCCCTAATAAAGAGGAGTAATACACTTTATTTCTTTCAAAGAGGAAAGGCAAACTTCTGTCTCAGATGGTTCCTTTGACCTGCTAAAAGGCCACGTATTCACCACCAATGTATTTTATTATAAAAATAATTTAAACAAATATGCAGCTAATGGGTGTTAAAATGCTACATCACCTGACAGCTTTAGGGTTATCCAATCACAATAGTGTTTAAAGGTGTAAAACTGTGTTACCTGTACCTGAATCTGGGCCTGCACTTGCTGGGTTCCGCCTGGCTTCTGGGTTTGGGAAATTGGCGTTGTTAAGAACTGTGTTTTAATGGCGGGCTGTGTAGTATAGGTTACTTTTTGTTGCTGTGATGTCTGCTGTTGGGTTTGGACTGTAACCTGTTGAGCATTTATCTGCAGAAGAAAAAAGCATCAGTAACTACGAAATATATATATGTATTTTAAAGAACAGGAATGTAGCTAACAAGATTAATTACATTTTATCATTTAAACAAATCCTCTCATGTTTCAAAATAGCAAAATGAGCTAGGAGTGGCACCACAATTCACAGCCGAAGCTTTACAGCCACAGCAGCATTACCTAACTCCGTGGAAGGGCAAACAATAAGTACCTTTTGCTGCACAGTAGCTTGGCCCTGTGCAACCTGAGGCTGGATAGCTTTCTGTTGCTGTGCTGCTTGATGATGCTTGAGTTTTAGAAGCTGCTGGACATGCAGTGGCTGTGCAACTACTGTCTGGCCTCCTGAAAATTACAAAAACAATTAGAACTGTAAGATTCTTCATTTTATTGCTTTGTCCCAGTAACCACAGCTTGCAAACACAGATTGTGCTTTTATAGACTTATACATCTGCATAGCTTTGAGCACTAGCAACCCACTGATTTTAATAGGAATAAGACATGATTTTGACAGTAAAAACATTATTTTATCTAAGGGCATGAGTAAGCTAAGTATGTGATCTTACAGTCGTATTTCCTACAGGAAAAATTCTGTCTGCATTACAGAAGACAGTTATGAAAGACAAGTTTTTCTGTTTCCACTTCACATTTTAAAAGATGCAGTTACTATGGCTTTATTTTTAAAACTGTATCTGTTCACCTACTCATACACACAGATTTCTGAGTTAAGAATCACACTAACCTCCAGATTAAATGGATTAAGTGCAATTCTCTTACTTCATTTTTGAAACATAATGGAGTTTAACCTCTACAGCGTTAGTTTTCAAAAGTGTCTTCCACAGAAGACATTACTTGAAACAAACATCCTACCTTTAAAAAGGCGGAATTTAAAGTTATGTTTTAGCAAGTGGGTTGACATACCTGCTGCTTTCTGTGGCTGCCCAATAGCAACACTAATGCCTGCAACAGTAACAGGGAGTGTAGTGACTCCTGCAGATGACACAACAGCAGCTGGAACGGATACCACTGGAGGTTTTGCCAAAGCAACCTGTGCTGCTTGTGGAGTTTGGGCCTGGATCTGTCCTTGTGCTTGAAGCTGGGAAGCAGGAACACGAGTCTAAGCAGTAAGGAATGAAGATTATTGTACTGGCACAAATATATATATATATATATATATATATATATATATATAATTTGCTGTATAGAACAGATTATTATGAAGTGATAGTTGCAAATGTTTCCAAATATAATGTCTCCTTTACATGAAGCACACGTCACAGATGGTGTCAGTTGGTCTTTAGAGCTATTTGTGTTAGAGTTCTATCTTTTGTACTGCCTAAGTAATGCAAAAGGCACTTATGTGCATGAATAACCAGTATTCAGTTAATTTAAACTAGCAAAGAGAACGAGCTGTCCAAGACTGTTTTCATGAAGTCAAGGAAAAACTTACAAGACGAGCAACTTGCAGGTTTGTCACAGTAGTGCCTGTGAGAACTGCACCAGGACGAGGTGCTGTAACAGCAGTGAGTTGTTGAGTTTGCTGTTGCTGTTGCACTTGTACTTGTGCTGTTTGCTGTTGCGCTCCTTGCTGCGTCTGCTGCGCTGTCTGCTGCTGAGGAAGCTGCAGTTTCTGTTTCTGCAACTTGATCAGCTGTTCCTGCAAAAATAAAACACTTCCATCATTTCAAATTCTTTATATGACTACAGGAAAAAGAAGGGAGATGAAGTTGCAGCCTTAAAGGAGAAAGATTCTATGCCAGACTTCAGTTAAGATCAAAGAGCTAAGAATGCAACTTCTTTACACTATGGGTTGCCAGTGAGGTAGAAATAAGTACTTAACATCCTGACCTGCGGCGATAGTGGTGCTATTTGAAATGGCTGTCAGACTCCCTGCCTCCTTGAAATTTTAGTGAGATCAACTTTAACAAAGACCCATGTTTCATTTTAGTTCAAGAAAACAGGGTGCAACACACACTGCTAATGATGCTTACAGTAACAAGAGCAACACGCCACATTTCTTCAAGGACATTTCCTCACCTGTGACAATTTCCCAACAGTTTTTATTTGAGCTGGAGACTGGGCTTGTGCCTGAGCCTGAATCTGTGGGACCTGCACTTGAGCAGCCTGCTGCTGCTGCTGTCTCAGAAGCTGGAAGTGAGCAGGGGTGATGGTTTTACCGGAGAGCTGAACTGTTGGTGTAGCTGTGAATTAAAAAAAATAAAAAAAAAATAATCCGTGAATGGATATTTCACTGAAAATTTCACATTCAAAAACTGTCAGCATATGAATTAATTCAACACCAAATTTAATTCTTTGATTTCACCTCAAAAGCTACATTACAGTTTGGGGACTAACCACAAATAACAACATATTCACATAAAAATGATGAAAAACAGCATAAATACTGCAATATATACTCCTTTCTTCATAATGGGTTTTAGTTGCAACACTCAATTCTAATATTTTACTGCTAGGTTGTTAATAAACCTTTTTAATTGTAATGCCTAGCAGCCAAGCCATTCTCTACTGCAACACTCTATCCATAAATACTCACTGGCAAAAAAAAATATATCATCTAAGCACCAACAATAAGCAAGTTAAAAACCACAGCATCATTTAACTGGTCTGTCTACAAATCCAGACTTTCAATACTGTGGAACTACAGAGGTCAAACAAACTACAGGAATTCTGATGTCCTTGTGTACCCTACGAAAAAATCCCTCAACACACGATTATTACCTGGTGTAACCTGAGTCACCAAAGATCTTGTCTGGGTCTGCACAGGTGTTAAGTTTGTAGTTACCACTGCTGATGCTGTCACCGATGTTACTGCACGAACCCCCTGCGTAGATGCAATGGTCACCAGTTCCGTGGATGCAGCAGGTGCAGCCGCCGTCCGCTGCTGGGTATGTACCACTTGTGCAGTTGCAGTGCCTCCCGAAGTCTGAAGAGGAACACAGTCATTATTCCTCAGTTCTCATACCTCACATAAAGCTATGGAACGTTCTGGAAATAGACTATACGGTTTTAGAAACAAACATCAAAAATAAAGTAAAGAAGGTTCACATCTTTCTAACACATCTATCTGTTCGATTAGATCGCACAATTGGCATCTGGTTAAAGTTCTTTCAAACATGCTAATCACCAAACCCTTAACTACATTGCAGTTTACTACCTTTCATTTTTTTGCTTAATCTTTTTAAGATCTTGCAACCTTAAAATAATAATAAAGATCATAGTTAACAGAGCATAAAATTATTACAGGCTGGCAATGATATTGACATAAACAACTTCCTAAGACAGCACTCAATTATGGACTAATTTCAACATTATTTCTTAGATATTTTGTTCTGATAAGCCATCCCGGCGTATTCTGGTATTTCGGTAAGGGAGAGGAGTTGGATACAGAATCACAAGACACACATGAAGTTAGCAAGGAGCAGAGTTTCTGATAACATAGAAAGCTAATGAAGGAAGCAGATATGCTGACACAACGTACAATCAAAATCAATCCAGAGATACAACTGGTGCTGCAATCTACTCACAGTCAATGTTCCGGGTATAACTGGTGAAGCCAGACGTTTATTGATGGGCTGAAAGGTAGCAGCAGGGACTCCAGCAACAGTATTCACTATGACATTTCCACTCACTGTAGCTGAAAGCAAACCAGGATTAAATGTGAGATTGTAAGAAAAAATAAAAGAGAAAATCTGAATGTCCTATCACCTCCAATGCCCAATTATAAAATCTTCTTACCAGTCTGTATACTTGTCCCTGTAACTGCTGTTTTGATTGTGCCTGCCTGTTTAGAAGACAATTGAGGTAACAGTTCAGAAAACAATAAAAGAAAATTGAATATAGCTCTTATACTACTATGTTGTTTAACAAAGTGATGTATTCCAGAAATGACAATTCAAGAAAAATACAATAAAATTAACAGTTCTACAATTGCTTTCGTTTTGCATATCAACAACAATTTCTGTATATATTAGGATTCTGCCACGCTAACGAGCAACTGGAGACCAGTCAAATATCTGGTCACTTCACATCCTTGTTAGAAGAAGGGAGCGACATGTTACTCTGGCACGCCTCACGTAACCTCTCACACATGAGCATCGCTGAGCAGTAGATACACAGCACTACCTGGGGGTTAGAGCACTTCGTCTCTTTCTGTAAAAGCTGCAGTACTCTGGCCTTTCAACAACCAAATTAAAATCACCACTACCTGCACACATTAGTATGCAAACTGGACCGACTCTAACAACAAAAGCCTCAAACTTGTCATCAGAATTACTAATAGACTCTGGATTTAAAGCAGCCATGAAAGCTTTGCACAGACTTGCAGTAATACAGCTATTGTAGGTCCTGTAGAATGCAACATTCCACTTTCCCAGCTGAGGTTAATTTACTCAAAGCCTTGTTTTTTAAGTTACTTTATCAGAGTAGCTGATACAGCTACAGTCTCTTTATTCTCCAAGTTCTTTGGATACACACTGTGTAAATTCATTTACTTAAACTTTAATCAAAGTCTAAACTCAAAAAGACAAAAAAAATCTTTGCAAAGCATATGGCATTTTTTCACTTCAGAATTCCAACACCTATTGCAATAACGCTATGAACAGAGTTTTAATAAGAGAATAGAAAAAGATGGAGAAGAAGATACCAAGCATACTCAGGAAAAAAAGAAAGAAAAAGGAATAGCTTTTATTTCCCTATACTGACCTAAAATTCTTACTTTCTAAGGCAAGTAGAAACCACATATATGGTACACACAAAGGAACTGAAGTTACTACATCAGAGACACCAAGCTCTCCCTTTCTTACCAATACTGCTGTGTTGGCCACAGTAGTTACTGCAGTCTGTACTACTGCCTGTGGCTGCTGAACTACCTGTGCCTGAGCCTGCGGCTGTGGTTGGGCTTGTGCTTGCTGTACAGCTGGTTGCTGAGCTTGCTGCTGGCCGGCTTGCTGCTGCTGAGGCTGCGGACCTGTCTGTTGCTGTGCCCTCTGCTGTTCAGCCAAAGCCTACGAAATCAAAGTGAGAGCTTCATCGTCTTCTTCAAAACAGTGCATGGATTAATCAGGATGTATTTAAAATGAAAAAGCCCCAAAATTTAATTCTAAGCATGTGTACATCATACAGATCTGATTTCATTGTAGCTCTCTAACTGTAACTTACATGATCTAACTAGTTTCAAACTACAAGCTATAATCATGGTTATATAGCTTGTAGCGTAACACAACAAGCAATTTACCATCAACAAGCAAGGATAAGTATCTCCTGAATAATTTAAAAAAGGAGGCTACAGAATGGTCACGAATAAAGAGATTTTTACATCTTTTATAAGATTTTTACAAGTTGTTTTTTTTCACGTGTTCCAAAACAATGCTTGTAAACAATTATCAATGTCACATACCGGCCCAAGGAAAGGTCCCACTTTGGGCCTTGTGTACATTAAAAAGTTACAGCTACCCAGAAAAATGACTATACCAGCAAACTTCGCCCAGGAGTTAGCCCTCCTCATACTTCCTCTGTTGTCTAGTTTAATTACTGCAGTCTACATATAACCAAGACAGAGACTGTACCTTTTTCTCTTTTGCAATACGCTCTGCTCGGAGGGATGCAACTTGAATTGGAGGAAGTGGCTTATCATAGTTAATTCCACTAGAAACAATGGTAAGACAAAGTACGCAATAGTTAAAAAGTAAATAACTGAAAATAAATAAATAAATAGTTAAAAAGTACTTTTTACACAATCCATAACTCCTTCAAGATATAAAGTGCCCACCTTTCTGCAAGAACAGATGCATGCTTTGGATTCTTCTGGAAAGGATTCATGCCAAGTCTGAAATTGAGCAAAATTGTATTATTGGAGATAGAAGAAATTTAAAACCAGTATTTAATTTCACATGTTTTAGTAGATGACACTGCAGTTGTGGTGAAGTTTTCATGATATACCCATTAGTACTGGAGGCTAAATAAAGACAGATATTTTAAGAGAGACTCAGAGTAAATAATAAATGAATACAGAAAAAAAATACTGCAGCAATCTACATAAAAAACAGAGTGCTACTAATCAGCATAGACATCAAAACATTTGCAATTCAGGCAAACAGAAAGTCTGCTTTATAAAGTAGATTAAAAAAACAACCGAGCTCTTAATCACATACAAAAACAAATTCATGCAGTGAGTAAAAACTAACCCAAACACATGAAACATGAAGATGTTCCAATAACACAAGGCCAGAACACAAGGAAAGAGGTCAAGAACAGAGAAGCAAAACAGCAATTTGAAACAGACTGTGAAATAACTCTCAGCTGGGAGAGCAATTCAGAACAAAGTCTCCAGGAAGTCTGTGGTGATGGGGAGACTGGATGATCCCAGTTAAACTTACAGAGGTTTGATAGGTGGACTTCTTTTCCCTGCAATCATTTTCATCATCTCAAAATGATTAGTATAAAGCTGTGTGTGGGTGGCACCTTCATCCTGAGCATAGATCTGATTGGTACGAAGTGGGCGACTGTTTTTAGTCTAAAAAATGAAAACAAACCAACTTTTAATTGTGAACACACCCCACATTGCATTTTGTCTATGTATAAACACATGGTGCGCTTGTAGATTATTTAAAAACGATCTCCAACATATCCTACCACAGACTGGTTTCTGCCTCATGTCATTGATAACTTACTGTTACACAAAACTCTATGGGAAATATATAAAGAAAAAGCAAAATAAGGAGCAGTTCTCACGGTCACACTGGCATCAGCACTTGGGGACATACAAAATGGCAAACTCTAATTTGAAAAAGAATCTTTGCTTTAGTTTAGATCTTGCAAGTTTAATTCGGTACCCAAACCAAGAGCCCATTAGTGTATAGTTATGCATAGCGCACGCATAATATAATAAAACCATCACTGCACTGCTCTCCCAACAAAGCTATGTTAACATCCAACACACCATGCCATTCTAATGCTTGGCTCCTCCTAAGTGGAAACTGCCAGTCAGGGACAAACCTGCTTATTAGTCAGAGAATGGGACTACAGTCAGAAGTTCTAGATTCTCTACCCAGTTCTGTCACTGAATCGCAGTAGGATTTGGAAGAAGTTGTTTATAATCGCGGAATTTATTTTTGTTTCTGCAGCGCATTATCGTCCTCATTTACAAAGAGGTGCTTCAAACATTAAATTCACTATGTATTCGTAATCCACTTAGACCCTACTATGAAGTACGTCCTTACAGATCTTAAGTACCATCATAATAATCAAGATAAGTTACATGGTGGTTGTTAGATGTAAAAATATCCACTACAGTTTAAGTGAAAACAAACTTTTTGCATGATTTAAAAATTATCTATCAAATCCAAAAGCTGAAGTCTGGTGTCAATCCACTGTATCAACAAAGAAAGGAAAAAATAAATTTGGAATTTTAATTGATGTTTCAGAACTCAAGTAACACTCAACATGGATCTCATATGAATTATCTGCCCACCTCCATTGCTGCTAAATACCACAGTGTCTAGATTTGATTTTGAAAGAATACCAATGCACACCTTATAAATACTTTTTGTCTTCTTTTTAGGATTAGCTTCGTACATTAGCTGTAAAATAAGAAGGAAAGTTAGATGATCTTTTGTGGAAGATTTTGTTCAGGTGCTTTTTCTTTTCAAAGAAATCATATAAAATAAGTGGAAATCCTGATGAGGATAATTTTTTAATCTTTTAAAAGTTATTTATTTACACTGTTGAAACATTTAACTAAAAAAAAAAGTGTTTACGGAGATAAGGAAAAAAAATTCTATAAACTTAATGTAAAAAAGATGCATCACTCTACATAAACTCACCTTTCCTTCTTCCCTTGGAATAATGACATTTTCATATCTGTTTCGGCATTGTTTTGGTGAGCGATAGACTCTGCTGCATGAGTTAACAACATCACTAACAAGGTCCCAATTGGGAGTGTGTGCTGGCGATACAACAGCAAGATTTAAAGGAAGCTCCAGCAGCTGCTTCACTGCCTACAACAGATAAGGGTACAAAAGCTTCAGGTGACAAATCATTCCAATCCTCCAAACCAATCCTTATTTGCATGTATCCACACACCATTATTACAATGGGGCAGAGAGCTTAGAATTCAGTCCATGGGTTCACCTATGTTCAACAGATAATAAATAAGCATAAAATGCTTTTATGCAGATTGATGTCTGCATAGGTAGAACTGCCATTCAAGTGCTGCTCTCTTCTCAAAGGCGAGAAGAACTTTAGCGGCATTATCCAATGTCCAATCAGACCAATCTGGGCCACAACAGTAAGCAGTCTCTACAGCAAGAACAGAACTTAATTTATCCTTAGGGAAACACGAGTGATATGCAATCTGCTCAGAGTTAGATCAGCAAAATGCCAAGCTAACCGTAAGGAATTAGAAATAAACTTGAAGAGAGAAAGTGCTGAAAGAGCCATTTATGAAATTAGAAGCAAAAATACAACACATAATATCAGCAGAAAGTACAGGTATTGTCTGACCTGCAGAAGTGCCCAGTCTTCACTGATCAACCACTCAGGATTATCCTGTCCAGCTTCAGCAGCAGGTTTGACAAGTGTTGGCAAAGGCTTTGCAAACTGTGTTTGTTGCTTCAACAAGATATTTTTCTTCTGGTCCTTGCCTTCTCGTCGCATTTTCAACATTCCTGGAGTTGCTCGATCAAAAAGTGAACGAGGAGGAATAACTGTCTCTCCATGACGTTGCTTTTTCTTCCTACCTGCAGCTAAGAGCAAAAAAAATTTCTCAGTAAATAGTTACTACCATTGTTTGATTCGTGTACTATGTATAGCTGCAAAATGCTCCTAAACGCTCCTAAAACAGAGTATTCTATACTACCTCTTAAAAGCACAATGTCAGAAACTATAAAGGTGCTGGCCATACTATGTTTTAAGTGAGAACAGCCTAACTCACCCAGCAGAATATCTATTTTCTAGGACTTTAGAGGTAAAAATAACCATATGTCTAAATCAAAAGACACACTGTCTAAGACAAATTGAGTTTTCAGTGACACAAGACCTCAGTGAGACAAGAAATTTCATATCCTCAAAACTGTACGTTTGATCTTTACTAGACCAGACATGTAGGAAGTATCAAAAATCCCGACGTTTTTAACTTTCAGCAATAAAACTCCCAACAGTTTTGAACAAGCATTTACCAGAAGGATCTGTTTTGTGTCGTTTACGTTCCTTCCTGACATACACTGGAGGCAACTTTGATTCTGGAATAGGGGTGGTATCATACATCAGGCACATAACTGAATCAATATAGATATCATTGTCATCCTGAGGTGGAGTGGGGGGAGTCCAAAGCTGCATAGAAAAAAAAAATTGTAGTTACTGCACTATTAACTAATCACAGGTTTTTATATTTCAAAAGATAAAAAGCCTATTTAGGCTGCCTGCTATTACGTGTACTTACTGGCATAATTTCAGTTTGTCCATCTGGACCTTCATAGACATACTCCTACAGAGCAAAAAGAGAATGCAATTCAAATGATCTGACTGAACTCTGAAGGAAAAGGTATTCTCAGAATAACTTAATACACTTAAGAAATACAATAATCAGGAATTACTTTGTTGTATGCATCCTCTCGAGTGTAGGTGAGAAGTTCTTCTTCATCCTCCCAGAGCATTTTTTGCTCTTTTTCCTTTAACTCCTTCATATGCTGGACTTCCCATGCTTTCTTTACAGTTTTCAATTCCACCTAGGTGAAAGTTAGACTCCTTATAAACTTTATGCAGTAACAGACATTAGATTAAAAGTTACTGATTTGTGTTTTTGCGGACAAATTCCTTAAGCTTCGATATTTACAGGCAAAGAAATCTTAAAGATACTTTATATACTTTTATGGTCAGTTAAAGGAGATTTTGCAGGTATTGCAGGTATTAAAACCCTTGAAATAAAACTCTGAGTTAAACATCCAAGACAACCAGAACAAGCTCCTTTACCCAAATAAGCAGGCTCACTGAAGTTAATGATATTTTTCCCTGCTATCAGTGGAGTACAACAAATATTTGCTGAACTGTGCTGAATAATGGCAAACCCATTTTACAAAGAAGAAATGAAGAATTGACACCTGCTTAAACCTAAAGAACGACAAGACAGGAAAAACTCTGTAAGGCATTCTTGGTGTTCATAAAGTACAGCAAGAGAAGACAACAGAGATGCCTACAACATACTTACTCCATGCCACTGGAGCACCTTCCACTTCACACTGAAAACATTAACCCTGCTTGTACGCATTATGATGAACAACATGGAATAGAAATATTTGCTATTTTACCTCATTCAACCGAGGCTCAGTCTCATCACCTGAAACGTGGAAGAGCTCTAAATAATTCAAAGCGTACTTCTCAATTGGAGTCAACTGTGAGAATGTATCAAAGAAAAAGAAAGTTAGTATTGAGGATAACAAAAGAAACGTAACTGAAGGAGAGTGTATCAAAGGTTTCCTGAAAACTAATCTCCCTTTCTGATAGTTTAACAACAGCTTAAAATCAGTACATTTCCCATCCATTTAATGAAGTATCAAACTAATTGAAAACAAAGTTGCTTTAAAGCAAGACTGCAAGGGAATTGAAATATGTGAACTAAATATGACTTTTTAACTAAATATTCATGGAAGGTCACGGTACCTGATCCACAACAGCGACTAATTCCTGCAACGGTGAGGGCTCTTCGTTGTATTTTGTCCCGCAGAGCTCTGAGATTAAAGGTTCAATGTGTGACTCAGATCTTATTTCTTGTATGTAATCATTTGACTCTTCATCTTCATGCTCAATACTGTTGAGGGCCTTTAAGAAAGACATTTTTTAAAAATAATGAGGACTTCAAAAACATGGAAAGAAACTCCCATAAGAAGTTCACTAAGGTCCAACACAAATTTCTGCAATAAATCTCTCCTTGAGCAAGAGAAACAGTCCCCCCAAAAATACGATAGGGCAGATGTTTAACACTAATGTTGTACAGCTGTATTTTTAATGTTTGGGTTAATAATTACCTCTATGAATGGTCGTGCAACTTTAGGTGAAATGGTTTCTGCTGGAGAAGGCTCCTGAGAAAGTACTACAAACTCTTCTGCTTTCACTCTAAATCCAGAATCCTCCATAGGAGAATGAACCTCAAACAACTCCTGAATGGTTTGCTTGGTAGTTGGAAGAAAAAAAGAGAAGTATATTCAGCTTTCAGAATTATTTTGGCTTTTATATTATTTTAAATTAACTTAGGTTCAAGTAACCTTATAAACTATGTACTGACTAAAGAAAAAAATAAATCTTTATCTTTTATTTCTGGAAAATTGTCCATTTTCTCTTCTGTAATTTTCTCTTGTGACTACACAGCAGAATAAAGTATTATTGAGGAACTTATAGGAAAGCCAGAAATGCACGCTTTAACAACCTACATCACAATATCAGGAGTGCCAGAAGAGGACAGACTAGCTTCATCAGTGCTGTCAATGTCTTCTGCACCTTGAGACCAGCCTACATCACTGAATACCCAAACTTTGTATTTCATGTTTTCAAAGTCATTGAAAACTTCAACCTTACAAACTACAGAAGTTTGTAGCAAAGTGCAAGAAACCAGAATATAAAGTCACAAAGGTGATGACTATACAAGCAACAGAACAAGAGCAGAGAATACCATATTCTCTCAAATACTGACAGCTATGTTCCAGCAATCCTGAAATCTAATATGCTTGCCTATCAGTTCCAGCCCAAACACATTTCTTATACACTGTTATTAAAAATTCCAGCACAGATTTTTGAAATTATTAAACACCACAACACTGGTGCATGTTTTAATATTAACTTACCTGTGTTAAAAAGGCCATTGAATAGTCATTTCCCTGAGCAGCTACTTCTCTGATCAAGTCCTTTGTGCCATTTTTCAAAAGCTTCTCTTCTACAGAATTACCACTGACAAGCCTAAAAAGGGAAGAAAAAAAAAAACAGACAGCTTTCAGAAACAGAAATTTCCCTTGTAGAATAACGATGAACTTTTAAAAAACTTTTTTTTTGGTGCTGGTACAGGCCAAGAACAAAACAGATACTACCTTCTCTACTTTAAAGTTTTCTTTTAACAATTAGTATAAAACACCTACTGTTTAAAAATACGAGGTATGCAAGCATAGAAAAAACATGCATATATGATTCATTAATTACACGTGTGTTAAGAAAGACTATAACTTCGCATGATAAACTGGAGGAGGGGGGTGAATATTGAAGTGAGATGATGGGTTCGGCACTGTTTCAACTTTATTTCAGATCATTTAGGGCAGTGCTATCTGAAATAACCTTACATTAAAGCGTGTTAAGGAAAAGTTGCTGATCTGTAAGCATCACCTGTATATGTGGATATCTTTACACCTCCCAATTCTGTCACACCATTCCTGTGCCTTTGCATCCATCACTGGATTTAGATCATTGTCATAGAACACAACAGTGTCTGCCTCAACAAGATTGACTCCAGTGGAGCGACTGTGAGAAGAAAGGATGGCACAGAAAATGCGCTTGTCCCTGTTGAAACTTTTCATCAGCTCCTACATAAACAGAATAAAAGCAAGTAGTAAATAAACCACACACCAAAATAAAACGCCAAACCACATTCACTGAAGCCTAATAAAAACAAAAAAGACAAAAAACAAGTCAATATTTCACAAGAAGTGAGAAACAACATAAATTTCCTTCTACTAGCATATAAAAGCCTAGGGAGCATGTACTGTGGTACCCATGGACGCACTTACCTGCCGCTGTTCATAGTTAGCATATTCATCAATCCTCACAAACGTGAGGAAATGGAAATTCAAGAACAATTCCAGTATGTCCAACATCAGAATCATCTGTGACAAAATCAGCACACGGCGCCCTTCAGATTTCAATTTCTGAAGCAAGACAGCAAGAGCTTCTAATTTTCCTAAATTTTAAAATAGAAAAACAATAATGGTTTTTATATAGACACTCCGTTGATCCGAAACTTGAAATTACCAAAGTATTGCCACCCAGTGTCCACCTTTACCTGAGTCATACTGCACCAGCCGGAGGTCAGGAAACTGCAGCAAGTGTGGAGATGTAATCCGTTGCAACTGACGCAAGTGTGGAGCTGCCTTCTGCTTAAGACTGTGTTTAAGGACTTTCAATCTGTGGCTATATGAAGGGGGAGGATTTGCTACATACAAACACGGGGGAGCAGCAACTGCAGCTGGCAATACGAAGAGAGCCCTGTGAAAAGCATTTTAAAAAGTGAATGCCAGGTTAAGAAGCTACGCACAAAATGATGTGGCAATAATTTTCAGCCTGTCAACAGTGTAATTTTACACTATTACCTACACACTTTGTTGAACTGTCTTAGTAAGCAGTACAAATCTTAAAAGTGTTAATATTCTCTCTCTCCCCATCTTTTTTGTTTTATCTGTTTTGATGATAGCTTCTATTAAGATGTTTGTTATCATTTACATCATTGTCTGGTGAATAAATCAATCTAAACCAAACAAGCTCATGAACAGAAACAACAACTTTACAGTTTTACTGAAAAGGACTGTTTGAGAAATAACTAAATGTGGGAAAGACCTACAAGGGCTGAGCCGCACGTTACCTGTTAACAACATCCCTTAGAGATTCTTGTTGCTGAACCAAAGTCTGGATCATTTCTTGCAACGGATCACTTGGGCCTCTGGAGGCACTTGAAGAAAGGCAACAGTTCACAAAGCCAGCCCACCTCCAACTGTTGTCCTCACAGGAAGACAGCTGAGAGGGCTTTTGTTCACCAGTCAAAGAACAAATACCCAACAAGTCTCTGCCATACACTGGAGCCCTTGAACAACGGCGCTCATTGCCAGAAAATATTCTGTCCAGACGTTCCTTTAAAAGTCGGTTCTTTTCTTCATATGTTTCCTTTCACAAGAAAAGTTGAAAAAAAATGTATTTGCTGCCAGTAACAATTACTTAGAAATTCATATTTCTTTAGAATTAAGTTATCAGGACCAGAGTAGTGTGTCTTTTAGTATTAACATGCTCATTTCTAACAACTACTTAGACCAATCACAAAACATGTAAGTTTCAAGATAAAATTTGAAGATTACATTTAAATCCAATAAATATTAAAGTCAATTCCACCTTAGATTGGTGTCTTGCTTCTATTAGAGTATATTTCATAGTTTTCAAAAAAAATAATAATTTATACTTGGGACATTTCAAGTAATGCATTAATATTGATAAGTAGCAGTTTCTTGCATTTTAATGTTTGATGTTTTCCAATGTTTTATAGATTGCTTAAGTACCTTTTTAAAAAATTGTCCACATTAGAGATCCATGAAATTTGCCCAATTGCCACTGTTGTAAACTATAGGTTAATATCAACCCTGAAAAGTTGCATTTCCATAAGAAAATAGAAATTAAGTACCTGTGATTGTCCATGTGTAGGTGCTGGTTTTAACACTGCTCCCATATCACCAGATGACAAATTAGTAACTGCAGTTCTACCTGGAATACAAACTGAGGATAAACCTTGTGTTTATATATTTATTCTTCTGAAGTTGCATTTATTATTTTCAATAAGCAGACATTTCTTAGCTGCAACACATACCAACATTACAGATAAACTTTTAGTCTAAATATTCATTCGGTACTGGAAATTCGTACCTCCTTCACTACACATCAGGCATCTGATACATGTTTATTCCAACTATTTTCACAAATATAGGAGAACAGAATTTTACTTTGCTTTGCACAAAGACCTGTTGCATTCATAGTTTATTCAGAATGTCATGTATAGTGCATTCAAAACTTATAGTCTAGATCAGAAGAAGATCATTCTAATTTATTTTAATAAAACTATACAAGATTTTGCAGAAAATATATTAGATTGGTATATCTACAAATTAAAGAAACTATATATGATGGAATCTAACAGTAGCATTTCCGTGAAGTCAACTGCTTTCTGATGTTTTACCAGGCACCTAACTGAACTATAAGAATATTACACACAACTAACTGAAAATACAATGATACCCTTCATATAGTAGCAGACTACAGACACCATGTACTGATTATTTTCTTGATATGATTTATAAGTTTCTATCTCAGGCAGAATGCATTGCTTATCAGCACTGATTATTTGTAATAGAAAAGCAGCACAACCCTCTGCTAGTCAGTGTGAAACTGGATTTAATGGTGAGTCGATACGCCAATGAAGAATTGAATTCAAGTTAACAAGCAGACACTAGCTCTTACATTAAGAATAACAGTCTCTGAGGAACAAGCAGAGTTGAAAGCTTTGCCTTTATACATTTTTATTACAGAAAAACATGCCAATAGAGATATCCAACATATTCCGATCACCCAAAGCAATTTATTTATCTGGTATCTTTTCCAAAATTCAGGAAGTCAAAATAGGTATTTTCAATACGCTTTACATCTTCCTCCAAAGATAAATAGTAATTTTTTTCTTTCAGTACTTGAAAACAGTATTTTTATTATTATTATTGCTTTTAACAGAGCTCTCTCTTTACCATCACGAGAGTAGTAAGATGTGTGAGTTTTTGTAGAAATCTTTTATCGAGTTATCAATTTCGGTTGCGGACTGTGGCCATATTAGGTGCACCTGTAATGTTATCAGAGCTCGAGGATGAAACATTTGAGCCACAGATCTTACAAATTATGACAGAAATTCTTTACCTCCCAACAACTGGGAGGCTGCTGAAGATTCCTCTCCCTTTTTATGATGAGGTTCTTAGTCTTCAGAATGTCAAAATATGAACTTCAAGGGCACATTAATACATCAAAAAGGAGCAGTAAACAGTCTGTTTTAAGTGAATGGTTTATATCCAGAGAAAATTACAGCAGATGGCCATTTCCAAGGCATGAACTCCTAGTACTGCATTTATCACCACTTAACAACCTGCTGTTATGTTGTAAGTACATCCTAGACCACAATTTCTCTATTGTTTTTTGATCAACATCTTGATTGTGTTTTAAAGCAAGGAATTGATCATATTCACAGCAAGGCATCTGAGCAGCATTTACAGAGGGAAACGAAAACAGTAGCTTGAGTAGATAGAGAAGCAAAGAAAATTAGTTATCAGAATTTATGTGCAAAAACAGAGGGAACTGCTGGACATTCTATGCCAGTATAAAAAAGCATCACCTTGATCTTTCTTTGAAAAAGAATCAAAGTATTTCAAACTCGTTTCTTCCCCAAAAAACCTGACCTAAGATATAACTGGTAAAGAAAATTCTGTGTATTTAATTTGGTTTCAAGCTCTTCCAAGTTTGTACTAAGACTTTACCTAAAACTTCGATACACATCACTCATAAATCACTAGTCAGAAAGATTTCCCTCATAGTTTACCTGCTTCTGAACTCAACTGAAAAAAAAAAAAATACAATCTGTAAAACTGTGGAGTATTTATGAATATGTGATTTTAGCAACTGAGTGTTTAGATAGAGACATTTCTTCAGGTCAGAAAACCTACCTTGCTGTGTGACTGCCGTGGAAGTTGGCACACCTGCTTGATGCTGGTTTCCTAAAGCATTCAGAGCATTCTGAACAGTTCCAGCTTGGGAAACTGTCTGCATGACAACTGGACCCTGAGGTCTCAAATACTGCTGTCCTGGTGCTGAAACAATTTGGAGAACGCTTCCTGCAACAGATGGATTTTAAAAAATTAGACTGGATAGAGTGTAAAAGGACCTCTAGTGTTCCGTAGCAAAAGATACCACTGTTACAAACCAATCATTACTGTTTCAAACTATGTTAAAATTTTTCCCCAAAAAGTCATTATACCCATCTGATTTAAAATTCCATAATTTCTGCTAGGAGAGACCGAAGTCTTCATAGTTATACAGGAGTTTCACATGGTCAGAGTATCATTACATATCTAGGTATTTTATATGGAATTTGGACAAAATCCAATTAAGTAAAAAAATCCTCACTTAGTGTTTCCTCTATTTATTTTGTTAGCCATAAGAATCAAGATTTCTAAATTCTCCTGAATTTGGCAATGCACACACCATCAGGAGGAGAAATTTGAGAGCAGAAAGTATTGTAAGTAGAGCTTTCGGATCAGCGAAAGCTCTGATCAGTACAGAAAAAATCATAGGCACACCAATCTTGAAGTGTTATTTACACCATTTTCGAGCAAATGAAGAATATCCTTACTTTTGTCTGTTTCTACTCATCAGGTAATTTATCTGAAATAATATCTCACCTTACTTCAGCTGTATTGCATACATGTGAAAGCAAATTCAGTAATAAAATCTTGAAATACAATACAGAAAGGAAAGTAACCATGTCTTTGACTTAATACACATTTATTTACAAAACAGAGCTAGCTCATTGTCCATCTCACGCAGAAAACAGGTAGAACAGAACAGTACAAACTGGCAGGATGAAATCTCCTTAATATACAGCAACAAGGAATGTGCTGCCCACATCAAAAATGGAGCATTCTAAATAGCAGAAAACTCACTGTTTTGAAATTAGTACCTTGTAACTGCAAAGGCTGCCCTGCAGTGAGCTGGCGAAGTTGACTGTGTGATAAAGTAAACTTGTTCCCTTGGAACTGCAGTGTTACAGGGGTCTCTGGCTGAGCAATTCTGCCTTGTGCTCCTGCTATAGAAGCCAGCTGGGCTATTTTTACTACCTCACCGCCTGTTGAGGAGGAAAACAAGCATTAAGAAAAACAAAGTGGAAGGTGGGTTGTTCAATATTCACAGTTCTAAATTTTGGTTAGTAAACTGGTGCTGAAGCGCCTTCCATGCAGAATTATACTTAGTGCATCAAAAGTGTCATATAAAAGTTAAGCAGGTATTGCTTTCTATATTTGTTGGACAAACTGGAAAAAAGCTGATTGTTTAAAAGCTAAGAACATCAACATTTTAGAAGTTAACACTTTCATTAGCAAAAAAGGTAAGAGCTACCTGAAAACTCATGTGACACTTTGTAACAGAACAAGTTTAGACACTAAAGTGATTTCCACTGCCTTTTCAAGAGCATAAAGGAAGGTTGAAGGAAGAGACAAAAATATTCACACATGTAGCTATAGAAATACATTTAAAATAATATGAAATTTGCTGATGAAACATGATTTACATTAAGCAATCTGCACTTAGACAAACCAAAAAGCTTTAAAGTGACAAGGACCAAGCTTTTTGTGATTTAAATGCAGAAAGGTTAGAGGCATTTAAGCATTAAGTTTTACGATCTTGAGAAAATACGGGCATGGAAATTTAGCTTTTGTAAAGGCAGTGCGTTACCCCAGAGAAAAAATTACTACATCAGTGCTCAGTACTCTACATACATGCTAATAGGCAGTGCACATACAACCTTAAAGCAAAGCCTCATTGCTTTTCTCTGCCTAACAGTTGCGACGCTCCTCTCTGTGAGAGGCCTTTAGCAGATGGATTAGTGTTTAATATGAAAGGAATAATTAGGATAGAGCTAAAACATTTGGTCTGAAGGAAGTCTTGCCAGCAGAAGGAACATGCAGAAATAGGAGATTAAGTTGACACCGCTAATGTATGTCCACAGCAATTCTATTGTTTCTTATCCAATTTTTGATTTTCCTTGGTCATAAGCAACGTACTGAGCAAGGCTAATCAGAAGAGTGAAAAAAAAACAACGATTCTGTACACATTTTAGGGTGCCTAGTAACTTAACCTCGTTGTAGTAAAAAGGTGGGAGAAACCTCGAAAGGGGAGGCCACTTACTAGGCAACCGTGCCTGGGCCTGGGAGGTGAGTACCAGCCTCTGAGGCAGCACACTCTGTTGGATGGTGTGCGGGGGGGGCTGTGGCTGGGCCTGGCCCAGCTGGGAGGCCTGTGCTGTGGTCTGGCCCCGCTGTTTCACAGGATGGGCTGTGCTAGTTGCTGTGGTGAAGGTCGCTGCGGGCTGGTGTCTTGGAGCACTGGTGGAAGCCTGAGTTGTCTGAAACTGTGCTGCTGCGGCTGCAATCGATAAGGTTTGTTTGTGCAAGCTGTTAGAGGTTTTAACTCCACTGCTTTAAACAACCTGCATTAAAAAGAAACCTTCCAACAGGATATTAAAACGGCTACAGGAAAGGCTTTTCCTTACAGACTGGGATTTCTAGCCATGCCTACTACTCCATCCTACTTTTACAACATTATTTATTTGGTAAGCATTGTTTAAAGGTTAAATAAATACACAAAAGTACTCTAAATTCCCAAGTTTGACAGAACATTACATGTGATCAGGGTTTAAATACCAACTATGACATATTAACTCCATACACTATCAGTTAGGTTACACAAAGCTTAGTTTTGCATTACACTGGCAGATCATACTGTAGAAACTAGTGGGGAAATTTACTGGCAATTAGTTTGTTGGTATTTTTAAGCTATTAGTATTCTAGACCATTAAGCTAGATGGAAAAAGAGTTCTATTGTCAGGCTAACTGGTATCGGTGTATTTAGAAGTCTATCTAATCAACAAAGCCCTAACCCTCTTACCTTGATTTGAGGACACCGTAGCTATGGGTGACCTTCCCCGTACTTGTCCCTGTTGAGTTACTGTTGCTGTGGTCACCGTGCGTTGTACCTGAGTGCTTGGAAAAACTACAGTCCTGCCCTCTGGTTTCTGACCATACTGAACCGGTTGAAACAACCTGAAAAGAACATGAAAAGTCAAAGGCTATAGGAAAATCATAATTTGGCTTTTAAAAAGTAAGCTCTATCAGCAGGGAAAGCATAAACTGATCCCTCAGATACTGATCTCTTGCTTACAGATCGCTGACGCTGGCAAGACTCATCACTGGCAAACTTCAATTACGGAAA
Organism: Cygnus atratus; assembly: GCF_013377495.2. Lineage (NCBI taxonomy): Eukaryota > Metazoa > Chordata > Aves > Anseriformes > Anatidae > Cygnus > Cygnus atratus. Next base: position 9,041,944 of record NC_066378.1, read on the forward strand.
TCCCATAAAGTCAGTTTGCCAAGTACACACAAGAAGAAAATCTCCATTGCCATGCATCCAGTTGAATGCAGGAAAAAACAGAACTACAGTAAACAAGTTACACAGTCTAGCTTGAAACTGGAATGGCATCCTTGTACCATTTCCAGAGAGATGTCAACCTGCCAGCAGGTCATCGGGCAACTCCTTTTCATCAAAAAACCAGTTCCACATAATTTTGAGATTTTCCGAGAGAAAAATACTAATACATCCACCAATCAAGTAAAAACTTTGGGAAATCAAAAAACAAACTTCAGAAGGATTGTATAACTGCGGAAAACTATTAAAATGGAATCCCTACTTACAGTTGTAAATAAGAAAGAATAAAAAAAATACAAAGCAAAGTCTGAGAATTTACATGAATTGCATTACCAGAGATGCAGAGAGAATTACATTTTGTTCAAGTAACTCTAGCTAAAAGGAAGACACTTGAACATACCTGCTTGGTTTGAGCTTCACTGGGTTAGGCCTAGCTGGTGGTGGAGGGGAGCTGTAGATTTCTTCAATTAATTTTCTAGTAACCTTTTGTTTTGGCAACAATTGTGCTTCATAATGAGTCATTTTGTTTTCCATTCCAATGAGATCAAAGAGAGACAAGTCTGACTCCTAGAAGTATTGTAAAATAAGGTTTATTATTTTATGTGACAGCACAAACAGTTAAGTATTCTCTACACTAAATTCACTTTCTACATTTTACTTTTTAATTTGAAATACACTATCTAAGTTTAAAAAGTTAACTATTAATTATTAGCCAAAACCATCTAGAAACTTTGGAAACACATCTTAAGCTGGTAGTCCCGTTTTATGCATCAGCATCAGAAACAAGAGAATTTAAATCATTAGCTGCCACTATAGAAAACAAGGCAAGCCATCATTTGACAATTCCTCATACACCATAATTTCCACAGAATTACGTAAAATTCTTAGAATGTGTTTGTTGACTATGGAACTCAAATGCCAAACTATAAAGTATGTGTATAATTTAGGTGTAGAAAAATACGAAGAATGAAATATGATCAGCCAAAAAGATCACCATTACTCATGCTTCTCTCTAGGGAAATCATTCCATTATCTTGAGAGAACACACCTTTGATGATAACGCAAATAGTGATACTTCAAATGGACTGACAGAAGCGTACTAATTTAGTCATTGAATCAGTGTTTACTTTCATGTGAATAAAGAATGGGTCCTACTCTCCTTTAGCTACTGAAAGCACACAAAAAAATGTTATAAATAAGCACTGTGCTACCCAAAGTGTTGCTGGTGTAGGAAAACTGCAAATGACTATGGCTACGATGAAAGCAAAGCCAATTTCTCTTCAACCAAGTAGTTCATGAAAAATTGCAAACTACTTGAAAAAAACATGATTGGAAAACACTCGAAAAGCTCAAACTGCTATTATGAAAAAGAGATGCAGCAAATATGTGCTTGGTAGGCATCGGTATGGAATTGTGAATTCCTTCTATTTATAACTTCAGGTAGACTTACGATGTATAACACAACAATATTAAGTACCAGTATTCTACGAGGGCACTAACAGAGAAAAATAGTTTACTTTTCTACTTACCTTCCAAATATCCCTTTCTAGGGCACTCAGTACAAGAGATGCAGTTCTGTATTCCAGTGTTTCTGATACATAAGAGGTACTTGAAAGCCGGGGGTTTATCAGATCAGGGTGATTACAGATCCTTTGCAGCTGCATCAGGACATGCAGGACACTGATGAAGTGCCCACTTTTGAGGGCTTCTTGGGTTCTACCAAATAATTGATACAGAAATACATCAGTTTAAGCACATTTTTTCAAAGCCATAAAAAGATGTCCCTAAATCAGCAAGGTGAGAACGTGCAGCACAATATGTTATGCAAAAGTCTATAATGCAAGCTTAGTCTTTACCTAGGTCCTTCCAGGGTGGTTTAAGTAACACTGCAGTGAATATAAAACTGGGAACATGAAGCTTAGGGACCAGTGCTACCTTAAAGTCAGATACAACCTTACCATCTCCCTATCCTCCAACTTTCTTTGTTCTGTTTCTGTTCCATCCTTCCACTTTTCAATAACCACTTGGTATCACAGCACAAGTTAAGAGGAGAAAGGTGGAGGAGGGAGGAGAGGCAGAAACATTTTGGGCTTTAAGAAATAAAGAACCAGGCATTAGAGAGAAATCTTGAAGCAAAACAAAGGCAAAACTGACCAATAATTACAATTTGATTTTTAGGTTTCCGATGTAAAAGCATGTGTTTTTCATTAGGCTCACAGCATCATCTGTCTATCACTTTAGTTTACAATTTAATTGTATTCTAACCACTGGTCATGCAGGAAAAATTCAGAAAAATATTAAAAACACCTCCAACCATGACATTCCAAGCATATCATCTTGCTTAAGCACCAAAAATGAGAGCATTTTTATTTCCTGTTTTAACTCCTTACCCTGGTTGTAATATGACATCTTCATACATAGCTTTTTGTCGACTAGAAAGACGACACTTTAGCACATGTTCGTATTTCTTTGTTAGCTGCTTTTCAACATCCCTCTTTGATCTTCGCAAGATAAATGGCTGAATCATCTGAAACATTTCATAATTGAAGAAAGAAACTTCTCTCACTTCAAAGATGCAATTTTACAACAGGAAGCTAAACCCATTCACACCCAATACATTTTATGTGACAAAACTCATATGCCATATGCAATCATACCGAACGTACACAGTTGTATAAGCATGATTTGTTCATAAATTTCTGCATGTTATCCTTCAAAATCTGAGCCTCACATAATTTTCAAATGATACCTCTATACTTTTTTGGTAGCAGAAAACCCTGCTTACAGCTGGACTTTCTGTCTGAACTGAACAAAGATTAAGAAAGGCCAAAAATCTAGAGGTAAACCACATCTTTTACTTTTTTTTTTCCTCTCCAACATCTTCTACACCTACTGTAGCATGGCAGATGAAAAAAATGACAACATACTCTGTGTAACCTGATGACCAGTTTATGGCAATAATCCTGGTTCTCTTCATTAGCTGCTTTTACTGGAAAATCTAGATAAGGCCTGGAAATTCCCGGAATCAAGAAGTGTACCATGGTCCACAACTCCATTAATGTGTTATGCAAAGGAGTATCTATCAGAAGTAAACGATGTTGGCTGCAAATAATAAAAGAAAAATTGTAATCAATACAGGATTTAGCTAACATCACTATGGAGACCAATATTCAAACACTGTACAGGTTTGTCAGATACACAGAAGAAAGAAGGAGTAGTGCTAGTAAAATTAAATCTAGGATAAATTGTCTTTTTAATCTTGCATATACCACCAAACTAGCTTCCTCATTGCAGAGAACATACAAGGGAACCTGTTTTGAAGCAGATTATCAGCAAAGAGGAGTTCTAGTGTTACAGTGGAAATAACCAGAAGATCCTGAGCATGTCTCTGTATCCTGACTGTTTCAAGTAGAGGCACCTCCATAGGCAAGTGCTGGTAAATAGTACAGTAATTTGGGCAGACCAGAGTATTCTTACTGTTCTCTTTTGAACAGAAAACTGATGTGGCGTGAAGAAAAAAAAAAACGCTGCCAATATGAAAAAAATGCTCTATGCCATACCTGCGGAGACTGAAAAGTGCTTCCCAGTGTTTCTCAGTCATGTTCTTAATTTGTTGCATCTCATCTACTATTAAATATTTCCATCTCATTTTCATAAATGCCGGGTGGCCTTTGAACAATTGCTTGTAGGAGGTGATACACACATTAAAGCTGTTGGGTTCTGACCATTCCTACAGAAAAGGAAACAAAGGGTGAGACAGAAAAGTTAAGTCAGAACGCTCTGGTATAGCTTCATTAAGAACAGAAAGATGCTATGACCCAAAGCGTTCTAAAAGATAGCCTTGTCTTTAAATGGCAGTCCGTTCAGAAAGCAGGTTAAGTATTGCATGTATTCCTCAATACCAAGGAAGTTCCAAAGATGCCTTTCAAAATCTAGAACTGTTAGCTGTGAATCTCTCGGTAAAGCAACTGGTAGTGTTAGAATTTTTTTTATATCCCATCAGGACAGAAGGAATATACAGATTAATGCCAGTTAAGAGAAAAGTCTTGCCATCTAAAATGAAAAACATAACAGTGTAAGATTCACGGAACACAGTACCTGTCTCTTTGCTCTAAGTTCTCTTTGGCTGCCAAAATAGAGAAGAATTTTCAACCCTGGGCACCAGCGTTTCAATTCCAGCTCCCATTTCAGTATGTTACAGCTCCGTACAACAACAAGGTGAGGGCCCCAGTTACCTACAGTTAAAAATAGAACGAGACTCCTATAATTCACGTGACTTATCTTCAACCCTGATTTTGAAAGTACAGAACACTAAATTCATCATTAAATGTGAGATCCAACAACATCAAACAGAAGTAATTTAATGACTAATCTACTTATTATTTTGAATAAAAGATATGAGTCCCACAACTTTTGCCTTACTTGTAATTCTTAAACCATGCTGACTACAACAACACTGTTAGTAATACCTGAGATGACATACAAGACACATTCGTCCAACTGATTATATTTACTCCTTGAATTTAACCATCTGCAGCTATCTGCTTATTACAATTTGTGAAACTTTTTTATTAAACTAGTAAACTAGGCTTCAGAAGAATTTTGTCACCTAGAAGGTAACAGCAGATTGGTCAAACAGTATACTTGATATGAAAGCACTCCTTTGTCACACTTAACCTAAGAAAGCTTTTCTGACATAATCCCACTCTGTACATTAACTAAAGTCTGATACAGTTCAGCAGAAAAATGTGACCTTAGTCTACCATTCACAAAGACAATGTTGGCCCAGTACCTGTCTAAAATTGAGACAAATCAACTCACCTTCATTACAGGCCAAATGTGCAAAAAAGGCAATAATTTGCACTGTTTTGCCAAGCCCAGCTTCATCTGCCAGAATGCCATTGAGGTTTTTCCTGTACAACTTTGCTAACCAATCCAGCCCAATCTTTTGATATTCTCTGAGAGGCCCATACAACAGGGACGGAGTATTGTATTTTACCTGTAATGAGAATTCATTGTTACTTTTTTTTTCAGTTAAATTGACAGAGCATGTAAAAAAAAAATACCATAATTTGATAAGCAGAAAATATTTACTGTTATTTGTGGCTAAAATCTGTTAAATCACATAAAAGCTTCATTTAAACACACACAGTAGCAGAAAAGAGGGAATTTTACCGTTGTTGTTATCCTAGAGCTGCCTTTAGGTAACAGCATTTCTGCTGCAGCAGCAACTTCTGATATGTCTCGCATGTGCTTCTTCGGAGGACTTGATCTGTCTATACTTTTGTACTGGTCAATGCTGAGGAGAGAGTCTATGAGGACAACTTCTTTCTGAGGACTTTCCCTATCAGACATATGGTCATCCATTTCTGTGAGACAAAAATGACATTGGCATATAAAATAAACAAAAACTTAAGAATCAGCTACGCAAAGGAATTGAGATGGCTAGCATTCAGTAATGGTTTAAAAAGAAACAATTACATGATCTTCAGGGTAGTCAAGATAAAATTCAAGTAGCTTAAGCTCGGTAAGATGAGCACGTTCTAGATGTTCACACTAGGTATACAAACAAGACCATTAGCTTTTCACAACTTCTGTGGAGGTCCTCTCATATTACCTATTATCTATCTTCAAATACTTAATTCCATCATCACTTTAGTACAGAACAGATGGCAACCGTGTAATAATAACTACGAAGTGTGCTCTCCTATTCAGTGCAGAGAAGCTCTTTTATCACTCACTATTGTTTCTGAGAATTTCACATACCATGACTTTAAGGCAGGCAAATATTATTCTCTTTTTCATGAACTAAAAAATGAAAGAATGGAAGAAATTCTCCACAGGCCTTTATCCAAAAATATATAGCAATAACAGAAATAAATCTAACCATCTTTCCAAATGCTTACTCAGAAAGCCACTGTACTTTCCATTCATTCTTGGAGAGAACATTGCTCATCGCTTAATAAAAATAATTTCAGATGTAATTCATTCAATATTTGTTTTCCCTTAGCATAAAATGTTTTTGAATACAGAACCTAAGAGCCATTCAATTTATTTCACACTGTAAGTCAGCACTTTCTTCTAGACAAGTAATTTACCTTCCTCACTGCTATCCTCTTCGCTGTCAGGTTTAGGCTGGGGCCAGTGAAAATTTTCAGAAAAGGCACCTTCATACATCTTTAGTAAATCATCCAGAGGCAATTCAGCTGAAGGTCATTAAAGCACATGAGTTTAAAAATATCAAAACTTAAAACAAACAATACCATTATTTTTAATCTCATGACATTCTTCACTTTTATAAAGACAGTCCTCTAATCAGAAGTTAACTGAAGGAGTAATTACTAGTTGGAGGAAGGCAGTATTTATTTAATGACCCAGAGTATAGAGTACACTTGGCATTACACCATGTAGCCTGCTCATCCAGGTTGCTTTTTACTATACTACAACCCACCACGCAAACATACAGTAAGCTACTGGTTGGCAAGATAGGGGCATCAAATCGAAGTGGTTGAAAGACAACTGAAGACTTCCAAGTTTCAGAACTGAACTGCACCTCAACCCTGCTTAACAGTATCTCCACGACCCCTTGTCTGATCTGTTGAGGCAGGAATGTACATGTTGCCAGTGGCCAATCAATCAAGAAACACCCTAATTAGGAACTTGGCTGACCAGCCAAGAGTTATAATCCCTCCAACTGGCCAGCTGGCTGCAGCCACTAAGCTGCCAAACAGACCAAACAAATGGATTAGGAAACTGCATGTTAATTGCCAAGCGGGCCTAGCTTAATGGGAAGCTCGCCTCTAAAAACCAGCAAGGTTTTTACCGTGATAACTGAAGTGATCCCTATGGGACACTTTGCACACATCAAGCTCTGCATAGTAGTTACTGTTAAGTTCCTAATGAAAGCAAATCAGCAGCATGAGCATTGTCCCTAAAAGTCCTATACCTTTCAAATACTTAAATCCCAAGAGCAGCCTTTCAGCACCATTTCAGACTTATCAGACGCATCACAAAACCCTTCTGAAATACTCAGGACAGTTGATGACAAAATGTTTATGTTCACCCTGCTATACTTCTGTTTTTCAGTACTTATCATATGTACCTAGAACTTAGATTGAGTCTTTTGGTTGAGGTTTTAAAGAAAAGCCATGCTTCAATAGAGACTTCTTTTCTCAAGCCGCCTTGCATAATAACTAGGTAAGTACATGGACTGCTTTATGAAGTACAGAAATCCATCATCATAAACTAACTGCTATAACTTCCCAAACAGAAAAATAATATCGGTTATACATGACTGAATACCTCAATGCATTCAACTTTTCATCTATAAGCCTATTTACAAATACAGTAACTGCTGCATGTTTTTATCTGTTGTTTCAGAGCCCACCAGAGAAGAATCAAGCTACATGCCTACCTTCTTTGGCTAGATTAGACAATTCAGCTTGATGGTTTATATTTCCTTCTTTAGCTTCTTGTTCTTCAATTGTTTCTTCTTCATCTTCAACTAAAATCAAAACAAATGCTAACTGTGTCATTCAAGTTCCAAAATAATTCTGGAAGTTTATAACTATGTACCCTTGAAGCGTACTAGCATAGAATATTACAAGTTAGCAGGATTCAAAAAGAATGGGATATGTATATGGAAATCAAGAAAATCTGACAGCAGCTATACCTAGAAACTAAAAAAAAATATGAAAGGGAGAGAAGCATTTCTGTCTCAAGACAAAAGACAGTCTTTAACTGTTTACTGTTGGTTGACAGTAGTCCCCAGATTACTCTGTAGCTTTGAACTGGGAATTTTCTTTGTCAGAAACGTGCAATAGATGTCTTCACAAGAAAGTCACTAAAGTAGATGTGTTATTCAGTCTGAAAGCCTCAAAAGAAGTTTAAGACTACTGGTAAGGTTTGAAAAACAAAGGAATGAGAAGAGAAAGAATTTAAATCTACCAAAGATGGCAGTTTGATTCCAGGGAAAGTTTTATTTCCAAATTTTCACTGAAGCTCTTTTCCACAGTTGACTATCTAATCTCTCTAAGAAGTGGATTAGGGTTGGTATTATTTTGGGAAAGGCAGCAGGTCCATGCAGAAAGACTGAAAAACAGTGGCCTCGGGGTTTTAATGCATAACTTATGTACTATGCTAGAGACAAACAATTTTGAAAAGTGACATACCTTCCTCATCAGTCAAAGATGTGCTTGCCTTTCTTTTCCTTCCAGATGAAGAACCCTAGCATTCAATAATTAAAATATTTAAGATCCCAGAAAGCAAAGCTAGGATTTTTTTTCTTTGCAGTTTTAAAGAAAATGAGTGCCTTGCAATGACAGCAGCAATCACTAATAGACATTTAATATCTATTAGCACTTTTCTGGTCATGGAAAAACAAAACACAATAAAATCAAACTGGACATGCATGTACACTATCTTTGTCAAAACCGGTTACCTTCTCCCCAGCATTTGTTTCCAAACTCTCATTCTCACCATTAAGGACAAAGATTAAGGTATTTCAAGGTGCACATCACGCCCTGTAATTCTAGCTAAATTGTGCATGTTTTCAATGAAGTTTAAAACTGAAAATTCCCTTTGGATCATATCCATACCATTCTGCTTTACCTTGTGATCTGAGTATTTTACCAGCTACTGTCAACCTGAACAAGCAACACTGTATGAAAAAGCACAGCGTGACCAGGCTGACTAGCTCAGGTTCAGAAGACTTACCATTTCACTTTCTTTTTCCAATAAAAGCTCTTCTGAAGGCTTAGCATCCTTACCTGGAAAATTATCACACTTGATGTAAGTAATGGTTTTAAAATAAATAAGTGTAGATTTAGATTAGAAATTAAGAGGAAATTATTTTCTCAGAGAGTGGTGAGGCAATGGAACAGGATGCCCAGCAATGTTGTCAATTACGCATTCCTGGAAGTGCTCAAGGCCAGGTTGGATGGGGCTTTGAGCAACCCGATCTAGTGGAATGTGTCCCTGCCCACAGCAGCGGAGATGGAATTACATGATCTTTAACGTCTCTCTCAACCCAAACCATTCTACAATTCTATTAGTCACTTAACAATTTTATGTTTATGTTAACTTTTAAAAGCATCCAACAGAGAACTAATACTAACTAAATCTAGCAGAAAAACACTGCAGAGTTTTGTACAGTTCTGTTGCCACCAAGTAACAGCATTTATATTGAATTTCTTATGAAATGAAATGCAATTACCTTTCCTTGAAATTTTCTTTAAATTCAAAGCTTTTTTTCTTTTCTCTTGAAATTCAATTTGCAGTTTTATTTCAACGACCTAAAATGTAAATCAAGTCTAGTAAAACACTTCCATTTTAGAAATTAATTACTGAAGATTAAAAAAAACAGTGCAACTCACACAAGTATTAATGAGTCAATATTGTATTTTACCTGCTCAATGTTAGACCAGAAGTATTCTATTTCTCTAGCAATTGATGCAGCAATTCGCCTCAGTTTGTTTTGTTCCTCCCTTTTAGCTCGCTCTTCATTAAGTTTCTTCTCTTCATGGTAACGGGCCACAGTTCTTACCATCTATGATACAAGAGATACTGACTTCGGTTACCTCAAAATACACATCATCACATTTCTTAAGTTTACATTAGTTGGCAGCAGACAGATATTGACTGTAGCTTTAATAGATGTTAGCACTTAGTTCCATTATTACTAATGCTTACCATGTCAGTAAAACAGACATGAAACTGGAAAGAAAAAAGAAAATACAAGAACTATAATGAAAAAATCCAGTAGAGAACTCTTAATTCACTACTCTCTCTTAATACAAAAATTAGGAAAAAAAAATCTACTGTAATAATTGGCAAATGCACAAAAGAAAACTTAGTTTTCAGGCAGCACAGACAAAGTCATAGAAACCACACCACAAAATGTCAGAGACCAAAGGTAAAAAAAAAAAAAAGTTCAAAAAGGGAGCGCATACATAAATGACAGATAAGTCAGTGGCTGCTAAATACTGCTTCAACAGGAGGTCCCTAAAATGCTGACTTCCAGAAGTTTGAAGCATACTGCCAGGGGAAGGTTCATTTCACGTTTGCCCTGCCTGTTTCTCCTATTTTTAAAAACCTACCATTAGCCACATATGGAGTGAGTGCTTGAAATCTATATTTAAATTATTTTCAGATTGCAGATCTGCTTTTACAAAATGATACACCTATCTTAATACTTTGCTTACAAGGAAGAGAGTCCTGAGTTCACATTATTTCAGAAGACACAACAGAAAACAATACGGTGATTTCAACTAATGACCTTCAGTTGCTCTCTTCATAACCCCAAACTGGTCATAAATGTATGGAAAGAACGTACAAGATTGATAGAATCCATAGAAAATGCTTGCTTGTTCTACATAAACAAGTTTTACATATTTCATCTCATCCTAGTTTTCGTTCCGTCACTAAATTAATTATATGCACTGTGTTGCTTTCTTTTCCTACGGAAACCATTCTGTACCATGTTTCCACTGCTGTCCCTAGTGGAGACAAAGAATGGAAACTGTGGTTTCCCCTACAGATTTTTCTTAGAGGAGAGTTAGACAACCACATCCAATGGAACTTACTTACAAAATTCTGTATTTACTCTTCATTGAGAGGAAGTAACCAGTATATAAGGCAGGCACAATAACTGTCATATTTAAATATGACATAATTAACGTATTTACTGGGTCCCCTAAATAAGCTGGTTTGATTTCCAGAGGAACAAAGACCACAAAAAACAAAACTATTATTTGCATCTGTAACAAGTAAAATTATCAAGTCCATGCCAAATGCTAGAATATTCAAAGCTAACAACATGGCTTCTCATTTAAGTTAAAAATCTGTGCTTTATATTCCATGACTTTTATCCAAAGGACCAAAAAAAAATATTTAAACTTTGTTACAGAATTGAATGATATCAAGATTAATTGTTCTGACTCAAAGCTGTATGTATGTCAAGTACCTTCTTAGCAGTTGCCATTTTCCATTTTCTCTCTTGGGCAAAATCGGTTGCCATCCACTGCATTTCTTCCAGCAAATAATCCCAGTGAGATTTGGGTCTTGGAGCTTCTTGGAGTTTGGGCAGTCGCCTCAGGGACCATAAACCTTCCTTCCTCAGTTCTGCTATCCGCTGATGGATTTGATTTTCCTTAAAAAGACACACATATGGTTACAGAGAAGCTGCAGAATGCACCTAGAATAGTAGTCAAATATAAAAATAATAATTGCTCACACTTCATCAAAATAATTGACAGCAAAAATAAAAAAGCAGTGAAACAGCATGATAAATGCATTACAAAACTGAAGTCTGAACTTTACATTAATGGAAAAATTACTAGGCTAAATTCAACCCATGCAAAAAGAGTACTTCAACCTTTATTACAAGAGATAGTCTGTTAAATAACAGGATAAAAAGTTTCACTTGGAAGCACAAAAATTTACAGGACATATGTAAACTATAATCAGATAATCCATTTTTTCATAAACTGAAATTGCAGCTGTATTTAGCCACAGAGAAACCCAGAAGATAAATATATCTTCCTTACTAATAGGGCTTGTTTAGGGGAAAAAAGTCATCTTTATGATGTTAAATAATCAAAATGTATCTCTAGTTAGTTATAAAAATAAATAAGGTTGCAGACACCTTGAATGAGTAGATATAATCAACATAATAGAGAGAATGCAATGACTGCATGAAGACTTGAGTCTTCTTTAATTTCTCTGAATGTCCATAAAAGCCAAATTCATTAAGTAAAACATATGAAAAAATAAAAAGAAAAAGAAAAATCACAAACAGGTAATAGCTCGTTTTCAAAATTAAAACATATTGCCTGCATTAACTGTTACCTGTGTGTTAACTGTCGCAAGTTTTTTGGGGAAAAAAAAAACAAAACAACAACTTACCAGCTTTACTTGCTCAGCGAGCTTGTCTTGAGAGTTGTCCTGTGGTAATGCTGCTGCATTCTGAGCTGGACTTTGTGTTTTAGGAGCTGCTGTTACTGCTAAGCCTGGGGGTTTTGATGCAATAGGAGACAGGGACTTGTTAGTTGCTGGAGATGTCCTGTTTGTTTGTACTGGGTATGTAGAAGGCGGTGTTGTGCCTGAGATAGTTGCTGGCGCAACAGATGAGGTAGGCGGTAGTGTATTTGCCGTAAGACGCTGAGAAGTCTGAGCAGGATCTGCAGATGGTCGTGTCAGAGTCACAGTCTGCCCAAGAAACGCATGTTAGTGATGAGTTTGGCATTCAATGCTGTCTTAGTCTGCATTTCAGTAGAACATAATAAGGACTTTAATTTAGTGAAAAAATTATACCTGTATTTCTACAAGGAAAGACTTTTTGTTTGCGGGCTACTTCTAAGTGCGTTTGCCCAGAGGAATTTAAAAACGCTAACATTTTTCATATATTTTCAGGACGACAATATTCTTACATTGTACTAGGCGTTGAAACAGACATTTTCTCCCCAGTGAAGTTCACATACCTGTTGTTGTATTGTAGCTTGTGGCTGTGACACTTGGTTTGGTGTCTGTCCTTGTACGTGGATTGCTGGTGGCACCTGCTGTTGAAGCGGTGCTGGAAGTGGAGCAGAAGTCAGGGGTACGCTTTGGGGCTGGATCTTCACCTGAATCTGGGGCTGAGTTGGAGATTCCACTATCTGTGGTTGCTGCTGCGAAATCTGCAGTGCAGCTGGGAGAGACGCCATGGGGACATTCACAGGTTGCAGCCTCCCCGGGAGCTGCGGCGGCGGTGTATGCAGACTTGCTGCGTTCTGCACAGGAGGGCCTTTCGATGGGTCGTACTGTTGTTGACTCTGTTTCTGTCCAGTCAGCTGTACGGTTTGAGGAGTGGGAGGCATTCCACCTACAAAGTAAAAGAAAACAACTCAGATGAAATTAAAAGGTCCAATTCTTTTTACTAATATAAAGAGGAAATCGACTGCAAATAGACTAATTTGTTACTTACTTTGCCACAAGACACCATCACTTGAAAATACCACATCACAATCACAAAATAAATCACTATTACAATAAACAACAAAGTATTTCATGCACTGGACTGCAACTAAAATTTGGAGCACGGCAACTACTAAAAAAAAAATGTCATTAAATGTCTTCTGAATGTCCTATACTTAAAACAAACACAAAAAAAGACTGGTGAGCTAATGGAAATTTAACCTAAAATAACTACATGAAGTCTAAATAATATTTAGTTCTTAACACATTCACTCTAACATAATCTAGAGCTTGGCACGAATAATGAATAAAAATTTGTCTTGAATGTTGCAAATTAGGAGGTTTCCTTTTCATGATCCATTGGCTCAGGTCCAGAATTCTCAAATTAACCGTTTTGCATCAGCACCTGTGACGTATTTCCATGCCCACATGCACTTTTGGAGCCCGTCACTCAGCTCCTTAAACAAACCAGGCATTGCATACCAAGTATTAATTTACATGGAGAAGTAGGTGGTGGGGCTAGGATCTTGGAAGGTTGGAAGCCCAAGTTTCTAGTCCCATCACTAACGTCTCCTTGTTAAATTAATGTGCAATTGGCATGTGGTGACACAGTACCTTGTGCCGTTGGCATTAGCTGTTGAAGAGGAACTCCGGAAGCCACACCCGGATGCTGAAAAACCATCCCATGACGGCCCACTTCAATTCGTGGTCTCTTAGACGAATCTGTGATATTCAAATTCCATTTATGGCATGGTACAATGGAATGGGTTCAGTTTCACAAAGCAAACTACTACACATGATTCCAACATCAGCTCAGAAAGCTACGACTACTATACATGTGTAGCATTTATGAAGAGCATGCTCCAAGGGCAGGATCCTTTTCACTTCCAGTTGGCCAGCTCCAATCTTCTCAGCCAGAACAAGCAACCTAACAACATCTCCATGCTTGCCAGGTCCGGTCCTATGTATTGTGAGTGGCGTGCCCTCTTCACACAGCACCATTCACAATAGATAGTCCTACCAATCTGTCAGTTTCCAAGGTGAGGCAAAACTGTGTTTCGATAGTTACTGAACAGTGGGCTCCGTCAACTGTTTGGAAAATGAAATAAAAGAAAAAAGAAAAAAGGAAAAAGAACTTTTGCTCGAGAAACGTACCTGCTGGTGCAAGTGCCTGCTGTCTATTAAAAGCTTCAATGTCTATGGTGTTCACAGTCCCCGTAACTGGAGTCCCTGTATGCGTTTGCTATTGGAAAAAGAAAACAAATCACAGAAGTTCAATCTGTAGGTAGTCTAGCACCAAGACGTAAGACACAAATGGATCTAAAAAGGCCATCAGAGAACAAAGCCTTGAGAACATTTCTACAACTAAGAAAACAAGACTGATTCAATATCCGCTAGGAAGTTTTAGATGTCCGTATTGCCCAGATATTCTTCCTTCGGTCTGAACTTCAAAATCACAACGAAACTGATGAAGGTGGTTATAAAGAACACATTTACATTGCCCATTTTTTTTGGTTTGTTTTTTAAATAAATTAATGTTTGCATTAATGTATAACCCTGCTGCAATGAAGTCAGAACAACATCTTCTTATAGTTTACAGCTGCAATAAAAGGCTGACATGAGAAAAATTAAACAGTGGGACTTCATTACAGGATTAATTAGAAGGGACATCAGATTAAGGAAAGAAGTCACGCACAAACTGTATCATAACTAAGATGACAAAAATCAGAAATGAGAGTCAATGCATTCGTGAAAGCTAATCCTTTTCACTCTGTGCAAAACATTAGCAACACAAAAATTAATTCTCATCCCAAAGACAGTTCAAGCTTAGTTGAGTCTCCACCACTGTCACCTTTAGGATGGAGTTCCATGAGATTTAGGCTCGCAGTATTTCAGGAAGAACTGCTAAGACTCAGAAGAGTGGGAATAAAAGAATCGCAGCAACATTGCAAATTCCAGTTCCAGTTTTCCAGAGGCTAGCCTCGCATTTGTTTGGCAAAATGAGTACAATGAAGTAACTTTATGATGAGAAACATGGGATTGCTATAGTGCTAATGTCACCTCAGAGCATGTCAGAAATTACTAGACATTTTACCTGAGGATAAATATCATGCACCTAAATATCATGAATTATCAAGCCTTGAAGAGCACTGATGGTATTGAGACAGAAAAGAAATCTCAGGGCTTTGATTCAGCAAGTTAGAGCTTAGCTTCAGTAAGGTTACGCAGTGCATAATAACTTTATTTTAAAATTATTACAATTAATATTGACCAAGATGTCAGCTGATATATTCTAAAAAACTCGTGCAAATGGCAGACTTGCATGCAGGATTACCTTAAGAAAGTAGTCTGTGAACTTGATGATTTCCATGCTCTTTGGGCTCTCAGCACTACTGGCAAATTATTAACGCCCATCAGTGTTTGTATGAGCCCAGTTCTTTTCAGTGAGTTTCTGCATCATATTTTTAAACTCTCCTCAACATTGAGCCATGTTATAACCAATGAAACTATATGAAACTTAACATGAGAAAAATCAGGGCTACCCAAAGAAAGGGCTTAAGAGCTTCTATCAGAAAACAGAGGCAGCCTTTATGTACTGCAGCCTCTATGCCCTGGAAAATGAACTCATCTACCACTCAGGCTCTCTAAGTGTAATCTGCTCTTGGTGAGAGCCTCTACCATATCAACGTACAGTGAGGGTTTCCAAATGTTGTGAAAAGTTACTACAACATCAGAGCAAATACAGCAATTTCCCCAAAGAATCTTCTACTTTATTCACGGGTCTTTGCTTCTCTGATTTTTCACAAAAATTCTGCTATAGAAATTTTGTAAATTAAACCTCAGGAAATAAACATTGGTCCATATTGAAATAACCTGTAGCAGCCACAACCCCACATCTTCAGTGCTTCATTGAAGAGCATTAATAAACACGGACATTGCCACCTAAAATGGCTGGGTTTAAAACATTCCTTTTTGAGCTCCATGTATCTCATACCCTCAGATTCTATCAAGAGCTACGAATTACTAACATTTAATCTCTTTGCTGCTGTGAGGATATTTGTGACCACTCTAGTGATACAGCTATACTCTTCAATGTCAGTTTTGGTTTTAAGAATATCTGACTCATATTCAGTCACAGGTCACTGTCATATCACATTCAACATGGATCAAGTTTTCAAATGTTTGTTTTACCATAAGGCAGACATGCAGCATATTTCCAGTTCAACAGTCAATGTCTGGCAGCGCATCACAGACTTAAGCATTTAGAAAACTATTCAATCAATAGATCACAAAAAAAGTATTTTGTACAAGGGTCCTGAATTAATTAACAAATTCTGCTCATGTGCAGTTTGGATCAAATGCTTTCTGGGACATCAGTTTGAGAAGGTACGTTCTCCAAGCTGCTTCAAATGTTTCTTATGTCACCTGCACTCATGCCCTGGATGATCACATTCTCACATTTTCAGGCTGCTGCATGTCTACTTCAGGACTTCTGATTGACACTTTCTGAAGTGTATGCCTCCCAGCCGTCTGCATCATCGCCGCGTAATTTAGGCCAGACACTTCAAAGAGCAAAGATGTTATGCCTTTATAAACTGTAGTCACATACCGCTTATGTTAGACTAAAACTGTCCTAAGTTTAATTAAAATAATGTGGTTCTCCAGAGGTCATGATTATGCAGCACACCCGCAATAATCATTCTGAGTGCTGCATTTACGCACTCAAATTTGAATGATGCCGATCAGCACACGTTATTTCTCTATAAACAGTTAGGAAGAAAAAGATGGATGGGAGGAGATGATGCTTCCAGGTAACAGTTTGGGCTGACATTACAGAGAGTTTTGTACAATTACAGAGAATTTTGTACACTTCTAGCATGTACCTGCCAGTTTCCCCGAAACACCTCTGAGATGCTATAAAACTTTCAGAAGTACTTATTCATTGGTGTCGCCAGAACATAATGACAAACCTAATCACTGTAATAAATAACCTGACACAACATTACTCATTTTAAACAGCTTAGATGAAGCCTGTCTACCTGCTAAACATGTCAGCACTGGCTGTAACAAACCAATGAGTTTGCTGTGCAACTCATTTGTGAAACACTGCCGGTAACCTCCCATTTGTCAGATGCAGGGATACGGCCCGTTCGACAGTTCATTTAACTCTCCCTTTTCCAAAACCTAGATGAAGGCAGTGCAGACCTCACAGCTTGCATGGTACAGCGGAGCAAACTCCACGACATCTGCTCTCTAAGTGTGCACAACTGATCTGACAGCTGAGCACGGTAGTTGCAGGGAAGCAGGCTGTGCTCCTCCGGGTGCGCGAGCACCGCTGTCTGGGTAACGCAGAGCCGAGGGTAGCTGCAGAAGCACGTGCCAGCCTGAATTTGAAAGTTGCAACACCATCGATCCACGGTTTTTTTGCTATTACATTTATTCCTTTACTTTGCTCAGTGTTCTTTCATGCAAATACAATGTAAAAGACCACCTATATAATAAAGATGAGCACTTCGGTTTCTTCTTCCCAATATTTACCGTAGAGCTAATGGAAAGGGGTTAGTTTTTGAAAAAATTGCGTCAGAGGATTTTATCATTATTTTACACATTTCATGGAAGGTCAAACCAAAGCCTTCTGTAGCCACACTCAAAACCTTTAATACACAAAGAAAAAAAAAAAAAACAAGAACAGAAATTTAGAAGAAATCCACAGTTACAATGCCACAGACAAAAGAACCCATATTATCACTATGCAGAATGCACAAATGAACCAAATGCATTAGGGAAACAAAAGACAAACAAACCAAAGTGCAAACATTCAAGCTGAAAGTTAATGAAACAAGCCAGCAACCTGGAGACAAAGATTTAACTTCCTCAAAGCTTCATTAATATCGATGCATTTGAAGACTGTAAAGGTTTTCGTTTTGTTTTGTTTAGATGGTAAGGGATGGGCTCTAGGGAAAATTCTAATTCATCTAAGAAATATCAAATCTGAATGAAGAAAAAAAATCTGGGATGAAACTACATTTTAGAACCATTGAAAAGTACCTGAAATGGTTGCTGCTGGGATGAAAAAGCAGCAGAAACATTTGGAGGAAGCTGGGTTGCTATAGCGACAGGAGTACCAGTCTGCCCATCCTTTCCTGTCACAACCTTTACCTGAGAGAAATATTTTGGGAAAAAAAAAGAAGGGAGAATCATTTTCTTTTTAAAACTTTTTCTTCTTTTTCTTTTTCTTTTTTTTTTTTGACTTGTTCAACAACAACCTTTTGTACTGATGGCACCTCGCTGTAGAGGGGATTATTACCAGGCGACCATCAGCGCGGCTTGGCTGCACCGCCGGCCGTTTGCGAGTTCTGTCTGACTTGCAGTAGCAGAGCAGAGCACGGCCCTCACTTCTTACAGCGGCTTCTCACCACTTTTCTTAAATCCAGTTTACAGAGAAGCGTGCTTTGAATTTAATGATTGCTGCTCCTAACGGACAACAAACCAGCATGACAGACAGTTTGAACTTAAGAGAGCTCCGACATTCATTTAAGCAATGAGCACAGCCACCATTCGCTCTCCCCCTGAATTCCCAAAGGGATCAACCTTTCCAGGCAGGGGATGGAGTGCGTTGCTTTAGCAGAAAGTGATAAAGAAGGGGGAAGGGGAAATAAAAGAGAAGAAGACAAAAAAATACAAAGAAAGAACATACTCAAAAGATGTCTTAAACTTTCAAAAGGATTCACAGTCTGAAAACACGCGGACTTTCGCTGTTGCAGCTTGCAAAATTCGCCAGCAGTTAGACTGACAAGAGGCTTTCACAAACAACAGATGATCCATCACAAGAAGGCAGCGAAGTACAGCAACCTCCGAACCCGAAAGACTGAGGGTGATGTAAATTGTAGCAGTGCCACTGATTTCAATGAACTTGTACAATTTACACCCACTAAAGGTCCCTCAAAATTGGCATACGGTAGTTAAAGATACGTGGTATTTCAGCTGACAAACACGCAACCCCACAAGAACACCTAAACAATTTGACAAAATACAAACCAAGTGAAAAATTATTGAATACCATTGTCAATAAATAACAACAATAGGCTAGCTTTTACTTTACTATATCTAGAAATGATTCCTTCCAAATTATCAGTAACTAGTACGCACAAATATTTTTCCTAGCCAAGAAATTTAACCACAAAACAATTAACAAATTAAACTTTCGCTGTTATACTGCTAAAATTTCCCACGAATTCCAGCTAAAGATTTCATCACTAGCAATTCATACCTAAAAGCATCGTCAATTTTCTCTGAAGACACTGATTTCTAATAGATATTTCAGAGTAACAAGTTTATTTACATAATCAGTTTTGTTTTGTCTTTTTACAAACTGGCAACTACATACCCATATGTGTTTTTACAAACTTTAAAAGGTCTTTACGCAGCGCCATCACTTGTATCAACGCTGTCACAACCACTTGCCATGTAACTGACAGGTACTGCTCCAGCACCCGAAGGCTGCTGCAGGTCAACATCTACACGAATGGGTACAAACACCCAGGAAAAGCTGCACAGCATCTCTTTGAGGCAAACTTAATTCAACTCATTTGCCATTAATAAACGGTGAATCGAAATTATTTTAAACCTCTGTGTAAATAACAAAGTTAGCTTGTTAACATCCAGGCTGTAAGTACAATTTTTTTGGTATCTTTCAGAGTGCATTACGTGCACAAAGCTCCAAGACAGCCTCTGTGAACTAATTTGTTACTACAGACCCATACACGTTACGATTCACGTGCTCTGACTAATTAGATTACTTCAGGGTTTTCTGCTGGCCACAGCAACACTGAACTTCAGTAACATCTATACTTAGAAGTCACGAGAGTCAAATAAAGGTTAACCTCTTAGGAGGCTTTGCTTACTCTTTTTAGGTTTGCGTAAGTCTAGTAAGTGAAATTTAATCTACGATCCGTGTTCATTCTGACAGCTTAAACCAGCTTCTATAGCAATGCTGTCTTTACTTGTGCGTTGCCTTACGTATTAACTGGGACAGCAAAAGTTCCCTTCACTTCTCTGCTCTTTGCTTTTAAATACGTGCATCTGATGGCCTGCTCGATCCAACCTGTCAAATCACACCACCTAGCAGCACGGTGCTCTCTCAGACCAACCACTTATAAACAAAATTGCTGTACTTCATCAAGCAAAAAGGATTTTTTCAGGTACTGTTACGTTATCTAATACATCACAATTCAGGTGCCACATCTACTCTTTTATTGCAAAACGTTAAAAAACAGATTTCTTACCTCATCGTTGATGACCTCAGATTGTTCTTCCTCTTCTTCCTCCTCCAGATCCAAGTCATTTTGCCTCAGGTACGCTTGCAGGGGAACACAGTGCTTCTTCTTAAAGGCTAAAAAGTCCATCATATTCCCTTGAAGATGTTGCAGAAAAAACAGTTCAATCAAACATTCCTTAAAAGTTTCCTTAAGAATTTCCATTTGCTTGTGGTGATGGTCCAAGCACTGCTTTCTCATTTGAGCAGTCTCTTGGTTGGCAGGAGGTATCTCCTCCAGTTTTTTGGGTTGTTTTTTCACGGCCGCATTAACTGCAGGAGCAAGAGGAAGACTTGACAGCCCCTGCGGTACCGTGGCGCGGGAAGGACTTGTGGGAGGAGGTGGCGACGTCATTCCAAATGCACTCGGTCCTCCAACTCCTGCTATTAAACCCCCAGAAGTCCTGTCATACCCAATGGGTCTGCTCAGCTGCTGTCCTTGAAGCACTTGCTGCTGCTGTTGCATAAGCTGCCCTTGGATAATATTGCTGATTTGGGGTGGCAAGCTCGTTGTCGTAATGTGGCCCGGGCTAGTCAAAGACTGGATATTCGCTCCGCTCGCTACAGGACTTTGAGGACCAAGGTGATGAATGGTGCCGCCAGACTGCGAGTGAGGTTGGGAAAGCCTGCGCTCCCTTACCGTCGCGGGCGTCCCAGAAGATGGAAGTTGTACTTGAGCCGCAGCTCCTTGAGCAATCTGTGCAATTCCCGGCCCTTCTTGATACACAAAGTGTCCGCCATTTGAAGGGCTCAAGCTGATTTGTCTCACGAGCACGCTAGCATCCACAAAGCCTCTGGTAGGGCTCTGGCTGCACATACCCAAGCCGGGGCCTGGCGTGCCAGCCCGGACGTTTGGTAGCGTCTGCACGGGCACAGGGCTGGGCTGCGTGGGGCTCTGAGACTGAACCTGCTGCGGCAGCGGGGACGTAACTTGAATATACGACGGGGACCCATGCTCAAACCGCCTCTGCTGCGGGCTGAACTGAAAACTCGGCGACGTCGGGTTTGGAATTGGCAGTGGGGTAAGCGTTATCTGCTGGTTTCCTGAAGCCACTGGTCCGACGTTTTGCAGCGTGATGTTCACATTCTGACCAGCTACCGGACTCCTACTCATTATAAACTGCTGAATTTGGTAACTGGGGGATTGGGGTGCAGACGGACTTGCAGAAGGCGCAAAAGAAGCTGCAGGGGACTGGGGTAAGTTTGCCTGTTGCTCTTCTCCCTCACTGCCCGTGAAGGACCTGGACCTCTGGAGCTGGCGCTGGGCATTCTGAGGACCATTGCCATGGTGCATTCTCACTGTCAGATGTTGGTGGTTCAAAGGTGGTTGGTTTTTTTACAGGATATGCTAAAGGAATACACGAAAACAGAAATTCAAGTAAGTTTCAGTTACAAAACTATATTTACCTATTTAGTAACTATTTAGAAGAATACCTTATAGTAAGAACTCAGTTATCCTGCCTTTGCAGTTACTTAGATGTTTTATGTTAACAGTCAATTTATTTGAAATCCTCATTACCACAAACTCACTTAAATATCTCATACGTCATTCTAGCTAACAAAGTGCTATTGGATAGTTTAGAAGTGATACGTTCCTCTTAAAACTGAGGAACAACCAAGTTTAAAGTCTTCCCCTTTCTTCAAAACTTCAGAGTGAACTGTCTCCAGCATCAAAAATACCTGCTCTTTTATGTCCATTATTCCTAATGTTTCAACGCTTTTAACATAGTATTATGTCCTCCAGACCAGAATAGTTCCTCATAACGTAAAGTACATTCAATCAATGATAACTAAAAATACGACAAAAGAGGGTATAGACCATTTGACTTTATTGTTCTAGCCCCTGGACAAGAAATGCGTCGTGAAAAGTCTCCCTAACAAATTAATTGAAAGTTTGAAAAAGTGTCATGCCTAATATTTAATGCTGCCTTCTCTTTCCTTCTGAACACCAACCGCTTAAAGAGATGAAAATCAATGCTAACGTGCATTTGATTTTAAATGCCATTTATCGAGCCAAGCTTTCCAGAAATCCAAACACAGTCTGGTTTTGAATTTCAGAAAAAAAGATTCCAGTGACGCGCACCGACAGGCAGAATCGGCGCTGGGAGTCGTGCAGGGATAGCACCAGGAGAAAGAAGAAAAGTGGCTGTCGTTTCTTCGGCTTGTTTTGTTTTCCCCAAAGCTCTCCCATTCCGCCTTTGGCGTTTCAGACCAAACCCAGCCACGGCGCGCTGCTGTTCGTCCTGAACTCGCAGCCGGGCTCCGAGCGGCAACAGGCAGCGAGGCAGCAGCCGCTCCTGCCCTGCGCCGGGACAGCCGGGGGGCTGCGGGGGTCCCAAACCCGCCCCTCCCGTCACGGCTCCGGCAGCCCGTTATTTAATTACCCCGGCACGAAACAATTAAGATCCAAACGATACCGCCTATCGCCGGCTCGTTGCCCTAATTACCCGCGCCCCGCTCGCAGGCACCGCAACGCCCCGTGACGGGCCGTGAGGGGCCGCGGGGCCGCCTTTTGTGCGCCGCGCGGCGGGGGGGGGTGGGGGGGGCTCCCCTCACGGCCCCGCGCCGCTCTCCCGCTGCCCCCCAGGCCCGGCCCGCTCCAACACCGGGACGGGGCCCGGGGGGACGGGGCAGGGGCGGAGGGGAGCGGGGCCCGGCCGCCCCCCCAGCCCCGGCCGCACTTACCGGGCCCCTGGCAGGAAGCGGGGGGGGCCGGAGCGGCGGCCGCTACCAGCGCCGGCAGGAGCCAAACCGCGCCGCTCCGCGCATGCGCCGCCGCCCCGCAGCGCACGGAGACTGCGCCGCCCGCCCGCGCATGCGCCGCGAGAGCCGGCGCTGGGGTTGGGGTTGCGGCGGGGCTGGGCCGGGGCTGAGCGAGGCCTGGGGGGGCTCTGAAGCGATAGCCCGGTGCTGGGACGCTGGGGACAGTGGGGTAACGGGTGGTGGTGGCTGCTGGTTGTGGAGGTTTCGTGTGAAAATCACCAATAAAAGCTTGCCTCTCACCTGGCTGACTAGACCCCGCTCACACAACTGACTAGACCCTGCTCACCTCGATCGTGGCCGTAAAACCCTACGAGGATGTGAAGAGAAACACAAGGGAGGAAGAAAAAATTACCTGGGGGTTGAGTCTGGTTACAATAAAATGCTGCCACCTGCACCATTATAGAATCATTAGGGTTGGAAAAGACCTTCAGGATCATCTGGTCCAACCATCCCCCTACCACCCACGTCCC
Source organism: Cygnus atratus (assembly GCF_013377495.2). Classification (NCBI taxonomy): domain Eukaryota; kingdom Metazoa; phylum Chordata; class Aves; order Anseriformes; family Anatidae; genus Cygnus; species Cygnus atratus. Next base: position 9,065,518 of record NC_066378.1, read on the forward strand.
CCTCTAAGCCATGTCCCCAAGCACCAGATCCAGCCTCTCCTTAAACAGCCCCAGGGACAGTGACACCACCACCTCCCTGGGCAACTCGTTCCACTGCCTGAGAAGGAAGGAAACACTTTGCTAAAATTTAAAGAAAAATATTGAAGAAAAAAAGCCACCTGATAAAGAACAACTGCTGTCATTTACATAACAGAAATACATTTACTACTTTTCACATCGGCTAGTAAAAATGCCATGTGTGCTGGAATCCAGGCTGCATGTTTTCCATGGGGAGACAGGTGCCTGCTGCCTACCCTCAGGGTAACTTCTGTATTGATTCCACCTGTGCCGGAGAAATGACTGTAGTCTGATGATCAGGACTGTGTTCCTGGAACTTTTTGCGACTAAATCTAAATTTTAGAAAAACAGTTGTTACTAGCTAAAAGTATAGAACGTGTATGCATTTAAGATAAAATTGAAAAGAAGTGACAGAAAATGTAATTTTAAATACCAACATATTTGTATGTAATTAAAATGAACTACACTGTTATCTGAAGAGTAAAGGACTTAATGAAAGTGTTCTCCCATCATTTTCACGTATTGCCAATTTAAAAGTGAACAATGATATTTACTAACGACTTGAGGCATTTATTTTCAACAGCAGAATGTAAAGTAAAAGATTACCTAACATAAACTGAATCATCTAAAGTATCTGCATGTATACAGTTGCCATCAGACTGAGAGTCACAACGCATGCTGTCGAGTGCTTCTGCTTGAAAAAACTGACAGGGAGTTACGGGTTCGGCTGTGCTGCAACAGCAGGTACTGTGGACATCTGCTGCAATGTAGCTGTGGCTGGAGTGAGCATACTTCCTGAGGCCTGTAAGTACCATAAAACAAACTATTGTATTTTTCGTTTACAAGTGTTGCAAAGTGACCACAGAAGAGGATGTGAAGACTTAAGAAATTCTTCCACTGATGGAGATAAATACCTTGAATGAGAACAATTATATTAGTACCGTCAGATGACATTTGTTCCACTCTGTGTATGGAATGCCTTTTTCATAATCAGAAAATCCACTGTGGGATGAAACCCAAAGCCTTGTATCTTTAAGAAGGAGCTTGTCTATCCTTGTTTGTTGAATAGTGTTCTTTTATTCTTGAACAAGACTGTAATTTTAATTTACATTTAAGTCCATCTCCAATGACCTCAGCTCAGATAATACCAAATACTCTTGTTACTCAGCATCCCAGTTCTCCAGATTTGTTGAGAGTCCCACAGGCAGCCTCAGTGAATTCAAAACAGACGCCATAAGTGCACATGAATTACAGAATCATTTAGCTGAGAAGAACATGTGTCTCTGCATGCAACTTCAGGAGTGAACTGAATTCACACACCACATGGCAATCATGATTTTTTTTCTCACCTGTGTTCCCCATTGTGGTTGATGCTGAGTTTGGACTTGCTCCACTGTTTGTCCCTCATCTTGCTTCTGAGGAGGCTGCCACTCCTGCAGCTGTGGAGCTACTACATCTTCAGTCAATGCCTATGACAACAGAAGTAGGGGAAGGAGAGGAAGCTAACTCAATAATCCTCTTTAATTGTTTTAACTTTGAGTAGAGCAAAAACATGGTTGTTACCATGAAGTCATGTGAAGATTTATGCTGAAATTAATTCCTATTTATCTATACCAATAATTGTGACAGAAAATTCTGACTTGACAAAAAAAATTATATATATGTAACACAGTTGCCTGTTTCTGACATTGCTAAAATACCAGGGTGTAAGAGAACAGATCTGGAACAGACAACTGATAGCTTTGTGGCACTGATAGAGGGGATTAGGCAGTCAAATCCCATATTGAATAATTTTCAGGCTTTCAAAAACCCTTATAATTTTTCCTAATTTCCAGCCTTTGCAATTGTTTTTATATGAAAGAAAAAGTAATTAAAAACATTTGAAACTTAAAAGAATTTTAAAACTATATTAAAAAGAATTAACAGAATGGAATAAACGTGTAAAAACTGAACAGACCTTTTCCATTGTCGTCATAGGCTCTGCAGAGCTGGAAACAACTTCAGACATAAATAGCTTGTCATAGTTGCCTACACTGAAAGTAAATAAAATAACTTACACTAACTGAATTTTGTGCAACTGTTTTAATATTCGTGACATTTTAAGACAAGGAATTTTAAAAGTCTGGAATAGAACTCTGATTAAGATTCAGCAAAACTGGGGAGCTGGGGATTAGCAGGGAACTCTAGCCAGTTCTCTACCTAGAAACGTGATAGCTATATTGTTGGACCTAAGAACAGAGTTAAGGAAAGCCTGGGCTAACCCTCCTGGTATATCACATGGAGCAGTACTAGAAGCTTTTCTTTACATCAGCAAAATGCAGATTTGATCTTTGACACTAAATGCACTACTTTAACTCAAGGCTGATTGTCATCACAACACCTCTGACAAGAGAAATGCCACTGTGAAATACATTTGTGCTTAAGAGGAAACAAAAAAAAAAAAAAATCACCGATCAAGCCACCAATGCGATTAAATGTTAAATCTGGGAAAAATTGTAATTGATGGTAGAAGTAAACTTACAGAAACCTGTTTGAGAAACTTCTTTTTCTAGCAGTCATTGTCATCAGCTCAAAATGGTTCATATAGATTTGATTATGCTCAGAATTCTTGTCTTTAGAATAGGCTTGTCTAACACGAAGAGGATAACCATTTATGTTCTGGAACAAGTAGAAATTGAAGACACAGGTACCAAAGTAGTCACAAATGCCCTCCTTCAAAAAACAGTTTACAATATTCATGACTGAAAACAATTCATATCCTATCTCTTAAATAAAAGATAAAATAAATAGCTTCACTGTCTTCTTATTTGTAATATACTAGAGTGGAAAGTGGTACATTCAAGGTCATAATATTCATACAGCAATGGGAAAATTAATATTTTTAAGTGTAAGGAAACTATAAAAAATACACCCTATAGTAGCCATACTGACAGGGGAAGATATTTACTAGCATTTATTTGTATTAAAAAAAATAAATATAGTTATGATTCTGCCTATTAAACACTGGCATAGTCCACTAACAGCAATGAGGAATAAACAAAAAAAATAACCAAACGACAACAAAAAACCTGCAACAAGTAGGTTACAGGTTTGCATCATAATGTAATGCATATCTCAATTGAAACTCACCTTTCCTTCTGCACCTACAAATGTTTTTATGTAATGATTTTGGCATTGTTCTGGGGAGCGATAAACATAGTTACAAGAGTTAACAACATCGCTGACAAAGTCCCAGTTCACTGTCTGTGCTGGCGACAGGATAGCAAGGTTTAAAGGAAGTGCCAGTAACTGTTTCACCGCCTAGGGAACAGAGAGAAATCTAGTGTCATGCTTTAAATGCTTTTTTTGAGCATACAGATATGTATAAACGCATGTTAATCAAGATCTACAGAAGCTGTAATAAGCTTCAAGGTAACTTTTTTTTTTTTTTTTTTTTTAAAAATCAATGAAGTTCTGTTCTGAAGACAAAGTCTTACTTTTAACAGTGCCACATCTTCACTAATTAGCCATGCAGGACTATCTTGCCAAGTGCCAGCAGCTGACTTGATGTGAGCTGACAAAGGTCTTGCAAAATACACTTGCTGTTTTACAAAGAGGTGGGCCTTCTGGGCTTTGCTCTTTTGTCGTGTTTTCAATGTTCTTGGAGTCACTTGATCAAAAAGTGAAGGTGGAGGAATCCTTCTACGGCAATGTTTCTTTCTTTCACCTGGAGCTTATTGACAGGACAAAGTACAATTTCCAGTAAGAAGGGAACTTCATGCAATAAGATCATGACAGAAAACTGACTGCTACAAATGATATGAATAATGATAAGCCTTTCACAGTGCTTTTCTGAATGCAAGTACCTTATATCTATGGTCTTCTAGTACTGTATGTGACTTGATCAATCATTTTTAAATAGCTTCTCACTTCAGGAAGAAAATAAGCATTTAAAAAAAAATAGCAAAGAAAAGAAGAAAAAAATCCCTCTGCTCTCACTATATCCTACTATGTTTTGTCTAAGCAATGTCAAGCTTAACAGAAATAACAGTACATGCATGCCTAAAATTTTAAACTACAAATGTAAAGGTATTCTTGCAGAAAGAGGTTTCATATCGTTTCCCACAAAAATGTTACTGCATCTTCCAATGCAATTCCAAATCCAACTTACAAGGCAGATCTGTTCTCTGCCGCTTACGTGCCTTCCTGACAAACGGAGGTGGAAGCTTAGACTCTGGTATTGGGGTACTACTGTACATCAGACACATAACAGAATCAGTGTAGACATCATTGTGATTCTCAGGTACGACAGGGGGAGTCCAAATCTTAAAAACAAAATTAATAATAATAAAAAAGAAACATCACAGTTTGCCATTAAAGTGTTTTTACATAAGGTTTCCTTCAGATGAAATAGGAGTCGTTGACTTACAGGCATAACTTCTACTTGTCCATCTGGTCTTTCACAGACGAATTCCTGTATAAGAAAAGGAATTTTTGATACCCCAATGCATTGTTCACCACAGAACCTAGCATTTATAAACATACTGCAAACATGCTTAACTATAATAAAAAAAATGCATTACAAAAAATAATTAAGAAATAAACCTTAATTTTCAAAAGGCAATATATTTTGCTCAGTCTCCTCCCTCAGTTAATATCGTCTTGATATATAACTGCTGTTTTCACAGGAGGACTGTGGATTGGTAGGTTGACCTGGAATTGCAATCAACTACTCTACAAAATTACTGCCGTCCACAGAGTGACAGCTTCACGTTCAAAAGAACAATATTTGTGCAAGGGTACAAGATGAGTACAATAGGATTTTTACAGACATCCTTAAATACACGAAGTTCATAGTTGCAATATGCAAATTTTTTGAAAAGCCGGGACTTGTAGATCCCTTGCTGTTACCATGTTGTAAGCATCCTGTCTGGTATAGGTTAAGAGTTCTTCTTTCACTGCCTGCTGAGTTTTTTCTTTTGCCTTTTTCAGCTCCTCGGCATGCTGGTATTCCCATTTTATGTTTGCAGTTTTTAACTCCTTTTGGGGAAAAAAAAAATTACACTTTAAAATATTACAGCTTTTCACAATAAAAATGCTAACAGCTGTGAATTGCCACAGATTTGAGCCTGGTAACTACATCATAAATTCACTTTTTATAGGCTAGTAGTGATAGCAAAGTTAGTTAAACTGCGTTTTCATTCATGGGCAAGGACTTATGCCATTAAAGAGAAAGTGAAATATGTCTACCTGTTAGTTAGGAATCAATGTGTTTTTAGAGCACAATCATTTCAAGCAAAATTTCAGTGCTCCTAAACAAAAACAAACGAACAAAAAGGAAAGAAAAGAAAATCTGGCAAATGTTGGGGTTTTCTGGTTTTACAAATTTAACTTTTGTTTTTATTAATTACTCCAGAAATGAAATACAGTCCCTTACCTTGCTGACTTTCTTGCTTTTTTGATCATTCATAGTATGAGACGATTCCAAGAAATTCAATGCATATTTTTCAATTGGTGTAAGCTATTCAGAAAAACATTTTGTCAAGCTGCTAGTTATTTAGCTTTAGAATTAGAAACACATATAAATAACCAGTGATTTAAAAGCAAACAAACAACAACAGGAAAAAAATAATAATGTATTTATTTCGGTTGCAAACACCGGCACCGTGATTAAGGCAGAGAAGAGACCCAAGGACCAAAGTTTGGCATTCTGGTCCCTAGTTAGTCTGCTGACATTCCACCAGGATCACTGAGAGTAGGCTCCAAATATTGCCCACCATTTTGCTAACTGAAAAAAAAAAAAAAGAAAGAAACCCATCCAAGTTAGTCTGCAGACTCTTGACAGCTTGTTAATAAGCAGGCTGTTACTTGGGTTCTGCACTAGTAGCCAAAAAAAAAAAAGAAATAAATTGGAATCCGACAGAACTTAACAAGTGCTAAGAATAGTCATTTTGTGAATTAAAAGAAAGAGACCCAAAGCTTCTAAGAAAAAGCACAAATATCCGGCAAAGCATAGGGCTGTAAGACAAGTTTATATCACAATTTAGTCAAAAGCAAGTCACAATCTTCAGGAGAACATTTGGTGACTTAAGTGTTTCTGTACGTGAACAGATCTGCCGACAAGCTCTGAGTACCTCCCAGGACTGTTTCAATATTTACGTTTACACAGAACAGTTTCATGTAAGTGAAGTGGAAATCAGGTACTTTGTGAAAGCCAAATGGCTCGTTGCACAGGATAGTAAATATTGAATATCTCTAACGGTTTTTGTAAATCCAGAGAAATCGTCATACCTGATCCACAAAGCTAGCCAGCTCTTCTAACTGCGAAGGAGCCGTGGTATTTCTTGAATTATACAACTCTGAATCTATGTCATCTCTTACGTCAGATCGTGTCTCTTCTGTAAACTTTTTGGAATCCTCTTTTCCACACTCAGTACAAAGAACCTAATGAAACATGTATCATGCCAGAAGTTTTTTAATCATCTTAAAACTCAGTTTTAAAACAAGTCAGGTTACTGACACATTTGAAACCTTTTGCTGTAGGAAATGTGATTTCATTTGACTAAAACAACAAAAATAGTTTTAAAATAGTTTAAAACTCTGACTCTGATACAGTAAAGCACTTTTTTTAACATGTCAAAGAAAACATTCATATTCTCAATATTGAAGTACCTGAGTTAAAAATTCTACTGAACAATCATCTCCCTGAGTAGCCACGTCTTGAATCAGATGTTTAATACCATTTTTCAACAGCCTCTCTTCTACAGAATTACCACTTACAAGCCTGTAAAACAAAGAAACATTAAATACTGTTCCCTAGAACACAGTGAAACTTCCTGAAATTCAATTTTTCCATTTCTAGTGTTCCTCAACTACCACAGTGAGCAACAATGCCAGCTGAGGGACCACCAGGTATTTTTGTAGAAAACTTTGTATTCAATTTTAGTTTCACAGAGGAACCAGATTATGTAGACTACAACAATAACCTCAGACAAAAATCCTAGTTTCCCCTAGAAATATCATCGCTCTATTTTTCATTTTAAAACACCTATTTGTCAGTGTAAGAGTCACCTGTATATGTGAATATCTCTGCCTCTTGCAATTCTATCACACCACTCTTTAGCCTTTTTATCTGACAGTGGATCTAAATCAATATCATAGAACACAACAGTGTCCGCATCTACATGGCTGACACCTGTAGAAGGAGTGTGGGAAGAAACAATAGCACAGAAGAATCTCTTGTCTTGGTTGAAGCTTTTTATGGATTCCTAAAATGCAGAGACAAATAACCTAGTTACAAATTCACATTAATAAAGCATAAATCTCTGTGCAAACTTTTCAAAAAATGAGAAGATCAGAAAAGCTGCCTTCTGATTAATTCCTAAACATAACTTAAAATGTTGGCAAGCTTAATACATCTGAAAGTCCATGTTACAAATCTACGCAGTTCAAAATTAACTTATGGAGCATTAAAAATATCAATTTATGGTGCATTCAACCTGATAAAATCTACAGGTCTATGACAGTAGTCATATTTTTGTCCTATGACTAAGCACACCTGACTGGGTTATTACATTCTGTGCATGCTTCATTTTTCTTCTCTATTGACTAAATTGAATCCCTTCTACTGTGCTGACTTGCGTTGCTTTAAACCAAAGTACTCCTTTATGTTTTATAGTGCATCTGACAGAAAACATAATAAGGCAATCTGAAATCAAAAGTAAGAAAAGAATAATGTATCTATATCACTAATGTTTGCTCAAACGGTAGGCCCCAAAGGATACCAAGAATCTTACTGGGGAGGGAAATGAGCATGCTTTGAGTTTATCCTCAGGCAGTGCCAGGGCACTCTACAGAAACAAAAGCCCCTGGAGTAAGGCTGAGGAAGTACCAACATAAAAACAGGAGCTATGCTTGAAGTGTTAGTAATGTAGATGCCTACAGACACAGAAAGTAAAAGCAATTATTCAAAACACTATTGCGAAATTAAACATCTGTATTTCAAGCACAAATTACTCATATATACATATAGGACAACTTACGGCACATCTCTCAGAAACACCCTGGATGCTTCATCAAATAGTAATATGACTGACATATTTTGTACATAATTAGGTATTTTGTGCTACAGACACATATATATTTTGCTTAAATAACTAATGAACTTATGCAAATAAATTCTTTGAATGCATTAAATGACATTTAAGCATTTTCCCTCCCACTATGAGCATCTATTCACTATTAACTTGAGTAAGAGGTCCTCTTACCAGATAATGGCAAACGTGAGCATCAGTCTTACCAACTCTTATGTACGTGAGAAAATGCAAGTCTAAGAAAAGCTCCAGTATATCAAGCATTGGAATCATCCGCGTCAAAATCAGTACACGATGCCCTCTTCCTTTCAATTTCTGAAGCAAAACAGCTAGCGCTTCCATCTTGCCTGTTTATGAAATAAGAACTTGAAGGTTCTGCAGGCAGCATTTAGCAATTACAGAAACTGTGTTTGAACAGTTGTAAAAGGTAGCTTTGTGTGTGTGTGTTGGTTTTTTTGTTGTTGTTGTTTGTTTGTTTTTTTAATACCTGAATCAAGTTGCACCAGTTGGGGGTCTGGAAACTGTATAAAATGAGGCCTTGCTATCTGCTGCACTGGATGGAAGAAGGGCAGTAGCTGTTCCTTCAGATTAAACTTGAAGACCTTCATTTCATGGGTATATGAATAAGGAGGATTTGCTACATACAAACATGGAGGAGCAACAACTACAGCTGGCAACACACAGAGGCCTCTAAAACAGAAAAGCAAACTTTAATATATCATTTTTTAACATTTTAACTTCTTAAAAACAGTAAGAATGCAGATGTCTCCATGGAAGCATAAAGGACTTGGCTAAAGGTAGTTGCAAGTAAATCAGTAGATAGAAGTTTTATGTTAACATCAGGGAAATATAAAAACACTCAAGATCAGAAGACATAAGGAAATTACCACTATCCCTAAAGTTACCAAGACAAGCTTCCCTCTAACTTACAACTCCCATATTTTTGGTAATAATTCACAACAAAAAACAAACAAACAAAACAAAAACAACAACAAAAATCAAGGTATGTCATGCTTGAAAATAGAGAATTGCTATATAACTGAAAACAATTGCCATGGAACTATTAAGAGTTTTAAAATTTTAGGATGATCTGAAATTATAGATTAGGGATGCAAAGTCGATTCAGCATAAATGAATTTAGCCTGCAGTAAGAATAAAACAAGGTAACACGCTTATCTCTTTTGGATATTTATGTTAAATAAACTGTTAAATGCTATTTTGAATGGTGTTGGATGGTAGCATACACCCATTAAAATTTGTGCAAAGACTGCAGACGGATTTGTCTCAATTACCTAGTAACAATATCCTTCAGGGCAATCTTTTGGTGCTTTAGTGTCAGAATGAGTTCTTGCAGTGGATCCTTTAGAATCTCCGAAGTACTTGAATATGGAAAGCAATTTGCAAAGCCAGCCCAGCCCCATTTGTTAATCCTGGCAGGATAATGCTGAGAAATTTTTCTTTCATTGATCCACAAACAAATTTCTAACAAGTCTCTGCCATACAAGGGGGTTCGGGAACAACGATGCTCATTCCTCAAATATATTTTGTCCAGGTGTTCCTTTAGTTGTCTTTTTTCTTCTGTGGTACCCTTTAAAAATAAAAATATATATATTTTTTTTCTGAACATATTTTGACCAGACAGAAGAAAAGAAATCTGTGCAGAAGAAAGATGAAAATAAGATAATTTAGTTAATGTGAGTGTTCTTTGAATTGATATGAAAGGAGAAGCAAATATGAAAAAAAATAATGATTAGAATAATATCTGTCCTTGCATCACAAACATTAAGTTTGGTATTTAATGGAAAATAAAACTGCTTTCCTACTCTATGCCTACCAGAAAAAAATATAATGGCATTTCAAAACACCATTGGAGAGTCCACTATGACAGGTGGATGAGACTAGTGGATGCTACATACTTTAAAAATAAAAGCTTTGTCTATTTCAGTGAACAGATAACCACACATGAATCTTGTATATGTTACATTGTTTGTGATCAAGTAAGTACTCTATCATATAAAGAGTTAGTGTAATACCTGAGTTGGACACCAATGTGTAGATATCAATCTAGATTTAGTGCTTGAGTCATCCACTGTTATAATTAAATGAATTAATAAATTCATTTTTCCAGGAAAGCAGCAAGACAAGAAAAATATTTTAGTGAAGAAAAATAATTCCATTTAATTTCACAGACATGACATTAAAATATTAGGATATTCTAGCTTCTATGGTTTCCATTTCTGAATAATTCAAAAATGGAAAAGAAAAAAAAAATGAACTCAAGCTGATCAATGAGCTTCACTGAAGTTCCATGCTCTTCTAGAAAGAAACAAATTTAAAGACAAGCAACAGATTCACTGTTTAAAAACATAAAAGTGTACTGCATAATGTCACACCTTGTTGCTTCAAAGACTCTCTACCAACAAGCAGACAGAATTGACTGTAAGACAAAGTAAAAGTTTTCCCTCTAAACTGTAATGTTACAGGTTTCTCTGGCTGACCAATTCTCTCTTGTGCTCCAGTAGTGGAAGCCATTGGGCCGAGTACTGCCTTGCTGGCTGTTAAGACAAAAAAGGTACAAAGTTTAAAAATAATTTCCTCACTGTAAACTAGAAGATTTCATGCTTACCTTACACTTATGTGCTGTATTTCCAGTGAAGAGGAATTTTACTCCAGACATGACTCCTGGGTTGCACTTAAATGCAAACAGACTAGGTCTCTCTGTTTGTTCTTAAACTACATGCGAAATGTTCTTCCCTCAGTGAGGATAATTTCCTAGATGCTAACTGTTTGACTGGTATTTCACATGTATATTTGTATGAATTGATAACGTACAGACTTTGTGAGGGCTTCAAGAATCTGCACAGGTATATTTTATGCAAAGTTATTGGAGAAGACAACCACAGGATTAGAGATTTTTCTCCTTCACTGTTCATTTTTAGCAACATGAGGAGCTCTTAGAACAGTACAACCTTATTTCTCCTCCAACTTTGAACAATATAAAAATACGTAATTATATGAGAAAGTCAGAAAGCAACACTTTATGTGTACCGCACACCTTTTCTATGCTGAAATCCTGAAAACATGGCAAGGGGTTGTCGTCTTTGTATTTTCTCATGGTGGTCTGCCATAACCGTTGCTGTGTCCACTGTCTGCTGCAATTGAGACCTTGTGAAGACTCGAGTCCTGCCTTCGGGTTTTTGTCCATACTGCACTGGTGTAAATAACCTAAAAATTAACAAATCCATCTTACTACACATATAAAAACCATACATGAGGAAGTTGTTAGTCCCTTCATCCTAATACACAAATTAAGTTAAAAAACAAATAGTTTTAATCAGTAATCTGACCTAGAAGAGCTGCAGAGTGTACAGCAGGAGAGATTTTGCTTCTCTTGTGGACTTAAAGAATGCAGAGGAAACACAATATACTATTAAACGTAAGGTATGCTGAATGCTCTGAGGCTCCAACCATCTCTGAAACATTATGTGAAGGAATACAAGGAACACAGATCTCCCAAATACCTTTATCATCTTCGGAGTTTGGAAACAGCAAAAAACCTCCCCAAAAGATGCTAATAAAGGTCAAACTTCTTAACAAAGCAAAATCTTAACTGTGGCTGGGTGCAATGTAAGGACAAAAAGCAGAGGATCTCTACTTCCATGCATCTTGAATGCCTACAAATTATTCATACAGTCTGGTTTTAAAAACACACTGAAACAGCTGACTTCACAGTAATTGTTTCATATACACTACTTCAGGGAAACTAAAGGTGTCTAAACAGCAAAAGAATGAGATCTGTTTCTGTTCAACTTTAAAAAAAAAAATCTCTCTCTTCCAACTCTCAGATTTTATTAGCTGACAAAGCTTCATTCTGGCAGAACTGCCTAATAGAACTAGTGCAGGACCTCCTCCTTGTCATCTGTTACAGCCATGTGTTACACAAGCTGTCTTGGAGCTAATGTAATTCTGCTGTAGAATAAGTCAGAGCAATGTTTAGGTAAACACTCTACAATACATTAATCTGATAAAAGCAAAGTATGGTTACTGAAGTCCAACACTGAAAAATGACTCTCCCAATTGATTTTCAGAGAGTAGGTTCAATAGAACAAACAAAAGGTCAAAATTCATCAGCAAGCCTCTTTTCTACCCATAGAAAGAAAGGAAAAAAAAAAAGAAAAAACAAAGATTTAAGTGCATTGCAAGTGCATCTTAGTGTTAAAGTGAATTAGGAGGAGAAGATTTAATTATTATGCTTAGGAAACTCTCTACAGCAGAAATCACTTCCAATGTTCAACAGAGTTGAAGTCTGTTGTGTTTCTGAGTTTGGCAATAAGGATCACAAGTGAGCCTTCATAACTGAAAAGAACTATCAAGTGGTAAAATGCAGTTTGCTTTCCCTCAGGAGACTCAAATAGAGTCCTATCAGCAATCAGTTTGGAAACAAAATAGCAAGACAAACAAATGCATCTGAATGTACCCCCTCAGCGCTCACAAATATTATTCATTTTCACCCGGTACTTAAAAATCACTAGAACGTTGCATACCTATTTGGTTTGAGTTTCACTGGCTCGAGTCTGGGTGATGAAGGAGAACAGTAGATCTCTTCAATAAACTTCCTAGTTACCTTCAGTTTTGGCAGCATTTGTGCTTCATAGCGAGTCATTTGGTCTTCCATCCCAATCACATCAAAGAGAGACTGGTCTGTGTGCTTAAGAAAAACAAAATAAAGAAATATTCTACTACCATTCAAGTGCAGCTATAAAAAAGTGGTAATAATATTCCACATTATCTGATGATTAAAAAGCACACAGCTGAAGCCAGAACGAAATGAAAACTTGGAAGAGTCAAGTATCATGCGATTTTGCAGAGAGCAGCTGCAGTTACTTTAAAAGGTTTCAGCAACCTCTACCATGAAAATAGAGTATTATGCTCATGTTACCAAGAGTCAACAACAGGACAGCACGCTCGGATTACAAGCTCTGCAGTTAATGCAATGCTTGTAGTCAAAACATTTGTCTTAGTAGAACTGAGATTCCAGTCTCATTCATTCCCACCTTGATACATTAACCCTACTTCCTCCACAAGCCCTGACACCCTCCTCCCACCCCAAAATAGTTTTCCAACAGGCTCAACTGAATAATTATTTGAATTTCCCAGAAAAAAAAAAAAGGGAAGAAATCTCTTGCAATGTAACTTCAACTGACTACGGTTACAACTAAACTGTGAAATGAGACAGCTTCTCATTTTCAGGGCAGTACACAGCTTAATTATGCCGTTGCTGCTCCTGAGGACAGGGCAAGAATGGCACTTTTCCCTCGATTCCAATATCCAATATTTTAGATTAACTGGAAACTTTAAGCAAAATCAGAAAATGGAAAATGTTGCAAAATAGTCTGACCTTCTGTGATAAGGACAGCAAGTACCCAGCTTACCTACTAAATTCAGTACTGCCATGAAGTCAACAGGTACTATTTATAATCGTCGTGGTTGCTTCTAAGAATTAAAAGAATTAGCAATTCACAGATTTTGAAATTTATTGGAACCTGACTTGTAATATATTGTACTCCTAAACCACCTGCTCTCCCAGTCAAATTAAATCAAACACAAGAGAGTTACTTCCCTACGTACCTTCCAAAGATCCCATCTTAATGCACTCAGCACTAGAGAAGCAGTTCTAAACTCCAGTGTCTCTAGCACAAAGGAAGAGCTGGGAAGCCGGGGATTTATCAGATCAGGATGATTGCACACCCTTAGGAGCTGCATCAGAATATGGAGAACACTGACAAAGTGCCCACTTCTAAGACATTCTTGAGTTCTGTTATTTAAAATGAAAATATAATTATGTTTTTTAAAGTGCTTTTTAGGAGCTTAGGTCTTTCTGCGCATTCAAATTGTTTTTCTAAATAAACCTGACAAAACCAATTTATTGAACTTACTGTAGTATGACTTTAAAAATGCAGTCTTCCATTCCTCCAGCTTCTCTCACATCCACACAAACTTTTAATAATTTGTAGAATACATTCTGATTTAAAAACTCACATTATTATAAACCTGCATTTCTTAAATACCCACTATTTCAAATGAAAGTGGCATGAAATAATATACAAATACATATTGTCAATATTAAGGCCATGTTTTTTATTGCCCGAGTAAATACCACTTTAAATCATCAAATTCACTGTAAAATGTAAACAAGGCACATTAGGAAAGTGAAGTAAAATATAAACTAGGATATTCAGTTCCTAAACAAGTGTTAAATTTAAACAAAAGCTGTGGCACATGCTCAATTGCCTAAGTTATAAATATAGAATACTGTGTTTTGTCCCATAATCTGCAAATACTGTTCATTTATTCTCCTTTTCACCTTGTAAAAGGATTAGATATAAAAAAAACAAACACGGAAGAAATTACTGAACGCAATTGCCACTTAGTGTGGAACATGATTAGCCTGCACAGCACTATGATTATGCCACACACTTTAATCTTTTGGTTTGCCCATGACTCACTTAAAAATAATATGCCAACAGTTAAGCTCTCTTACTGTAACTGGAATGCTTCCTAACTTATCATTTCAATAATTGAGCAACTAAGAACAACTCAACAGATGTACCTGGGTTGAGACAGGATGTCTTTATACATTGACTTCTGTCGTTTAGAAAGAGTACACATCAGCACATGCTCATATTTCCTCGCTAACTGCTTCTCGACATGAATTTTGGACCTCCGCAAAATAAATGACTGAACTACCTAAAAGAATACAAAACAATAATTTCTTAATTGTGTTCCCCCAGAGAAAAAGATACTAGAATTAAGACACTATCCTCAAGGGAGACATACTCTCTGCAGTCTTATTGCCACTGTCTGGTAATGATCCTCATTCCCCTCTGCAGATGCTACCTTTGTAAAATCCAAATAGAATTTGGAAATCTCTGGGATCAGGAAACAGACAGTGGTCCACAGATCTTTTAGGGCAGTAGGCAGAAGTGTATCCATCAAGAGTAAGCGGTGATTACTATAAACAATGAAGATAACAAATAACATAAAATTTATTTCATAAATTGAATCACAGCAAGAAAAAAAAAGTTTTAAGTACTGAAGTTATTTCAGCAATTATCTAAGACAAAAGCAAAAGGAAAATTTGTAGTGAGTACTCCAGACCTGTGGAGACTGAATACTGCATCCCAGTGCTTCTCTGTCAGATTATTACCATTTTGCCTCTCGTCTAAAACTAGGTACCTCCATTGCACTTTCATGAATGCCTCATAGTCTTCGAAGAAGTGCTTGCAGGAGGCAACACATATGTTAAAATTGTTGGGGTCAATCCATTCCTGCAACATAAAAACACAAACATCCTAAAGGGATATATTTTTTGACAGATATCAGAGCAAAAAGAGGGCTAGAAGTTGTATGTTGTAATAGCGTCATTGGAGGAATCCAAGAAGTTCCTTGCAACTATGGAAGTCGGAAAAAATAAAAATAAGAGGGGAAAAAAAAGAAAAACAGGAAGAAACATATTTTGCAAATAAGTGTAATGGAATCTTGAAGCCTGGAAACAAATACGTGGTTTCTAAACTACAAAACACACACCAGATTTCCTGTTGTTTCTTCTGGATTATACATCAGTTTCTCAACAAAAAAAAACAAAACAAAACAAAAAAACACTCAACGCAATTTCTTAATAAGCTTCTGCAAATACTAAGATGAGGTAAAAGTCATTGGAACAAAGATGGAAGAGATTAGTCATTAGTCAAAAACATCTGTACAACGAACATCATGCCAATAAATAAATACGCACTAAAAAGGCTAGCCACTGCTGGTCATCAAAACAAGTTTTATCGGTAAATACCACACTCTGCTTTTTAGCCAGCATTCATGAAATGAGAAAGTATCTTCATTCTTCTTGTGCTTTCCGTATGTTACATAACAATAGAGAAAAGGAGGAGATTGTGAGATCGCCATCCTCAAGTTTTTAACCACAATGGTGCAAGTGGGATTCAGCCTGATACTTCCTTTCAGTGTAATGCTTACCTTACTCAGAAAATGTGTAGACAAAACTATGTTTCGTAATACCTGTCTAGTTTTTAGAAGTTCTCCTGGATCCCCAAGGTACAGAAGGATTCTCAAAGCAGGACACCAGCATTTCAGTTCAGTCTCCCACTCCAGTACATTAAAGTTTTGGGAAATAACAAGAATGGGACCCCAGTTACCTACAGAGATAACAAGTACAACGTAACTGGAAGTGACTACATATCACTTCACAGCTTACAAGAAAAGGCAACTGTGTACATACAAACAACATGCACTAAAACTCAATAGCAGGAGTTGTCTCTCCTTTTGTATACAAAGTATTTCAGATGCATTTCGTTAAAAGCATATTAACATATTAAACAAACATACACATTAACATACACATATTAAAAGCAATTTTGTCCTTACTGAAAATACATTCACTAATGAACTTTTAAAATAGATATTAAAAGGTCTATGTTTCATACCTTCATTACATGCCAGGTGGGCAAAAAAAGCTACAACTTGCACTGTTTTACCAAGTCCAGCTTCATCAGCCAGAATGCCATTAAGATTCATCTTATAGAGCTTTGCCAACCACTCTAGTCCAGTCTTCTGATATTCTCTAAGAGTGCCGTGTAACAAAGACGGAGTATTGCTTTTTACTGCTGTTGTGATTTGAGCACTGCCTTTGGGTAACAACGCTTCTGCAACAGCAGCCATGTCTGCTAAATCTCCCATATATTTCTTTGCAGTGGGCATGAGTAGGTCTGTAATCACCACATCTTCCTGAAGGCTCTCTTTCTCGACCATAGAGTCTCTTATTTCTGCACAAAGTAATAAAGTTAATGGCGCAGCCACATCTGAACTGAGCAATCCATTAAAAGGTTTGATGCCACTTACAGCTAAGCCAGAGTCTAAAGAACATAAGAAATCTACGCTATAAGAATAACGTAAAAAACAGTTTATGACAAATGATTACACAAACAAGGGCAACCTGCAGTGGGACACAGGTGCACATATGACAGTTTTAGTGAATTCAGTCTCACTCATGGCCCCCAAGGGACCCTGATTGATACAAACAGGAACTCAGCAACAAAAAGCCTTTACAGTGCATTCACCAAAGCTTTAGTAACACACGGGAAGTCAGAGAGCTAGAGAAAGGAGATATTTATAACTCAAGAACAAAATATTATTTTCTTAATATTTATTTTGGTAAGCTTATTTTGTTACTACTGGCATGTCCCACAATATTATGCTAAGAAAAGCCTGAGGTCCTTATTACCTTTTTTTGAGGTGTTCTGGCAGTTGAATACTTTCCTTCTCCTCTCTTCTAGCTCTACTTGCAATTTTAAATCTACCACCTAAAGTAGAGAGAGTGCAGAGGAAAAAGAGCAGAAGAAAGTGACAAATATGAATGCACTTAGCTTTAAATACAGCTGTGAATTGTTCAGCATTTCTTCAGTGGTCAGACAGACATCCAGACATGGCTACAATGCAGAACACTCCAAGAATAGCGTGTACAAAACTGACCATTAATAGCAGTTATCCACATAACACTTCAGAGCTACCCCAAAATAACTTGCATCAAAACTTTTATGTTCACAGTGAGCCAACTGCACCAATGAGGTTTAGTAAAACACTCTCCTCATGACATATAAGGCCTCATATTATTCATGCAATCGTAACGTGAAGCTATCTTTACCAAGGTATAATATTCACCAAGAGGACCGAACAAAGTTCAGTTGTAGAACTCTTGTTGTTACGATCCACGGGGTTTTTATTCGGAACTTCTTTGGGGGGGGAGGGGAGGTATTTACCTGCTTAATGGTGGACCAGAAACATTCAATTTCTCTAGCAGTAAAAGCAGCAACAGCCTTCAGTCGCTTCTCTTCTCTCTTTTTGCATGTTTCCTTATGAAGGGTCAGATCCTCATGGTAACGATGCACACTTATAATTAGCTGAATAAAGACATACAATTATTTTAAGTTTTCACTACATGTATTCTATCTAATAAATGTGTTTCTAAAGAAAGAAAAAAAATACAATCGATACGCCCTAAACTTGCCTCTTCACTGTGTTTGTGAAAACAAAAGTCATATACCCTCAGTGATTAAGTCCTAACCACAGAAACGCTGCCTATTCTTCCTACCCACAACTCCTTTTCTAGTAGGAAATATCAAATTCACATTACTCTCTTGGCACTTATCATCTTCCATCTTCTTTCTTGAAGAAAATCTGCTGCCATCCACTGCATTTCTTCCAAAAGATAATCATGGTGTGATTTGTGTCGTGGGGCCTCTTGGAGTTTGGGCAGACGTTTCAGAGACCATAAACCTGCTTTCCTCAGTGTTGTTATTCGCTGCAGAATTTCGTTTTCCTTCAAGCAAGATCATTATTACTATTGCACAATACAAAAGCAAGACAGACACTGTGAAAAGCGTTACACAAATAACCAATACAAATGATTCTGCAGTCCTTGCAGATATTCTGCATGGTCTGAAGTTGCACTTTATTAATATCTAATGAATAACCCATCTTTTGTAGATTTACATAAAGCTCTATGAGGAACTTTGTTATGGGGCAGTGTTACATCAAATCTGTAGAAAAGTTTGAGATGCACTGATACTGTCTCTAGAGAACTGTATTTTTTCCTCCTAAACTATAGTATTTCTAAATGTCATCAGGAGAGCAAGGTTGATACAGTGAGAATTTTCATAAAACTGAAATGCCATGCCAAATGGCAGATGGCCAGAATTCCCTAAAAAGTTCACATACAATTTAGTTTATGGCATTTGTATTAACACATGCAAGCATTCTGCAGCTGCTGGTGAGTAAGCACAAGCAATAGAAATTTTCATTGTGATTTTTCCTCCTTGAATCTAAATATGTTCCACAAAATATTAAAATAATTGATTCTATTTAATTAAATCTCCTTCTAGGATATCATTAGAAATACAAATTCTACTTCCCCAGAGAATCTGCCTGATTTCTTCTCATTCCTTTTCTTTCTTCAAGAAAAATTACGTAGCATGTCTGCAACTCTGAAAACCACAGGAGAGATACTGCTAGCTACAGAGCATTCTAAATTTAAATGAACACAAAGTTTTATTGTAAAGTGAGATTTAAGCCGTTATATAGTTCAGTTGGGCGACTTGAAACAAATTATTAGTACTTGGCAAAGTCATCTGTAAAAAATAGTCAAACTATTTGCTCCTTTCTCCCAGGTTCGAGCAATGCTGTCATCCACAAAGTCTCAATACAAAGGAAAACACTGCCTCACAGTGAGAGGTTAGAGTGGTGCTCCCTCTTGCTGTAAATAGCAATGTACCTGCAACTTTGCATACACATCCTAAACTTTCTCCACAACATGAAATTTGATTCAATGAGAATCCATCAAAAGAGTCTTTAAACTGAGAGCTGGGTAGCCATCGTGAATTGGAAAAAAAAAAATGCATGCTTTATGGATGTAAAATTTCAAGAGAAAGCAGCAGCAGCGAAGTGCCAACAATTAATCTTGTCTAGACTTTCCAATAAGATGATATTACCTCTTTCGTTCCGAGGATAGTTTTCCCAGTATTCAAAGAGAACCATTTAATGATGCAGAACAGAGATGAGCAGCAATTTCAGTACATACAAAACAGGCACTAAAAGCCACATACAACATACTATGCAAATCTGATACCTGTTGCTGTGGGGAAACTGGAGCTTGGGCCAAAAGCTCATGGTTCTTATCATGATCTGCTGGTCGTACCTGCTGAAGAAAAGCCAGGTTCCTGCTGCATGAAGCAGGTGAGGAGCTATGCAGGCTTGGTGAATTCGGTTTGTTTTGCTGTCTGCTTTGCTCCTGGCTGATCTGTTGAGCCATGTGATGAACAGGAAGCATTCCACCTGCAAAAGAACTTTTAAAAATCACAATTTTGGTAATTAACAGAAAATTAGAAACAAAACAGAAAGAAGTGGCAATGCACGCTGGTACATCGATGGTCAAATCAACTTCCTAGCACCCCACCAGACAATTACATACCTAAAAGCTATGCGGATGCAAATCAATCAGCACCCTGGTCTAGTACGTATTTATCACCTCTTTCAACTGACAACACAAAGATCTTTTAAAATAACATCCTACGGAGAGGTGATAATGAGGCAACCAATCTCCATCCAAGTATCAAATGACCAGAAAGGAAAAACTTGGTGCAACAACATCAATTAAAGAAATGAACAAATTAGGCACAGAGGGTACGAGTGTTAAGCCCAATGCATGGAAAATGAGACGTGCAGCACCTACATTTCCAGGATCTTCTCCTGAGGGCTTTTAGGTCTTATAATAATTGGTATTAGATATAATCTTACAGTTACAGAAATTCTCATTAAAGCAATTATCTTTAATTACAAAACTCAAACCTTATATTTGATAGCAAATACTTTACCATAAATCATTAATATATATAAGATTTGTCTGTGTTATTTTAAAGGTCTTTTTTTTTTTCTTTCTTTCAAACCGTTACCACTGTCAAAAGTAATTATGGCACTGAAAGAAAACATTTAAAAATAGAGGGTGCTTCTGCACCTAGCAGCAAGAGATGCCCGACTATATGTAATGGGAAGCGATTTGAACATAATTTTTTCCTGGGAGGAAGAACTGGTTGGTGCTGTACATATATGCTTAGTGTTTGTGTTGCACACAGTAACCAGACGGCCGGGGCTCCTGTTGTCTCGGTCTTTATGTGAGGGCTGGCTTGGAACTACAACGAAATTAGCCGAGGAAAGCGTCCCGTCACGAACGAGGAGGCCACCCGCCGCCTCCCCCCTCCCGCCACCTCCCCTCAGCGGGCGCCCACCGCGCACTCCCGCGGCCCCAGCGGGCACGCGCGGCGTCTCCCTCCCCTCAGGAGCTCCGCCCGGGGCCGTACCACTGCCGCCTCAACGGGGGGAGCAGCAGAGGACGGTGCCACCTGCGGGATGGGGAGGGTTAGCACGGCGCATGCGCGAGGCACCGCTAATGGCGGCTGTGACTGGGGCTGGGGCTTGTAGCGGGAGCTGAGGGAACCCTCAGGAGCCCCAAAGAGCCCCGAGGAGCCCCAAAGAGCCCCAGACAGCCCCAAAGGGCCCCAAAGAGCCCCAGATTACCCCGGCTTCCCTCGCTCCGGCAGCAGCCGGGCCGCCGGCCCCAGGCTGAGCGGGCACCGATGTGAGCCCGCCGTCCCAGTGCCCTGACAGAACCGAGCGCCCCACATAAACGCCCCGGGCTGAGCACGGAGAGTGCCCCAAGGGGCAGTTTTAAAGCTTGAATCGCTTTTAGAGCCTTTATTTATTTATACTCACGTCCCGAGCCACAAAGCCACTTACCTGCACAGAAACCAGAGTTCAAACACCCAGCTCGTGATCCCCACGAAATAAAACAGAACGTGTAACAAGAGGTAAGAAACACCCTGGTTTTATTATTATTGTTTTTTCTCCATAGGTTATAAATAGACATTCCTGTTGATTTCAGCTGAGCCACTGGTGTCAGTTTTGATGCCTCTATTTTTAAGTAAATAAAGGCATTGTTCTCAGATTGAAAGGGACAGAAAGATAGAGCTTTGGACAGAAGACTAATACAGACTAGGTCAACAGTATGAGTTAGCAAAGGATGTAAAAGGATCTAGGTAGAGTCCCTCTCCAGAACACTTACACTCCTGTCATTCCAAAACAGTACGGCCTTCACATAAACAAAAAGCTCTGATTAAAATCCAGATGAAACATGCAAATCCCTTTTCAAGGGACAGCTGTACTTTGGCCAAAAAAAAAAAAAAATCCAGGAGGCGTAAAATCAGAAGCCATGGAATGAAGGCGCAAAGAACCGTCTCCTCTAAGAAGTAACTACCATATTCAGTATGGACCCCCAGTTTTGATGCACATCTTTGGGCACGGGACTAGTCTGTATCCCAAGTTAACAGGACAGAAAGGAGAACAAGAACTGCAGAGTATGCAGATCCCAGAACACAGAAAATTAAAACAATTTCCCAGAGGAAGACAACACTCAGGCATGCTCTTCCCTTATTACTGATCACTGCACACTCCTCTACTCTGAGCAGCTTGATAGAAATTACAAATTCACACATACAAAGCAAATGCAGACTTGATTAAGCCCCGAGGAAGTCAGCACCATTCCTTTCACACATGCTAAGTTGAATCAACCCAGAATCTAGCAGATGGCAAGCTAGTTTCCACTAAAAACAGAAATACTAAACCAGCAGCAACACATCTAGTGAGCCACCCCAGGGAACACTAGAACTTTCATAGCGGCATGCTTTGAATTGCAGTGCTGGCAATTAATTTACATGTGTTCCTCACATCTCAACTGCAGGTCTGTGAAACGACACCTCAGGCAGTGGATGTCCAACTACGTACGTAGCTGCAGAGCTACGTTCTTGAGCCTGCCCAAGCATGAGGACAATAAAGGGAGGATGACACCTTTCAAATATAAGGTCTTATCTTAAAATATGTGGTTCAATCCATGTTCCAACATTAAAACCTCTCACTGAGTAAGGAATCATTTCCTCTAGGCTTGCAAAGCTTTAGAAAACATGGAAATTTTGATTCAATAGCAAAAGAATTCACAGCAGTTAGCATGATAATGAATTTATACCCCACACATGTTATTCCACAAGAAAGCCATGGATGGCATGGAAGATAAAAGCTTAAAATGATGTTTAGAGATCAGGTCAATTAAAGGTGAAAGGAAAATAAAAACTAAATTGAAAGTTCATGGAGTCATAAATTCATAACAATCATCAAAAAAGTATATTAAAATGTTTTTCCCCATCTTTATGTAAAGATTATACATATTTAAAATACTACTTCCAGGTAAACATGTAATAAAAACGTTATTCAAATAGCAATTAAGACATTCTGCATTACAGGAATCTTTTAGAAAGCTTCTTTCTTGTTACACTTTTTTCAAGTATACCAGGCAGGTGGATCAGTCAGTGGTACCAACGGCTTCTTTTACTCTTTCTACGGCAGTTTTCCCCACCCAGTTTTTCCTGGGCATCTGGTTCTTGTTCTGCATGCACGCAAACCTCTGCTTTACTGGGTTCTTGGATTAGGATGGCCGCTTTTTTGTAGACAAAGTGAGCTGCAAGCAGTAAGGGTCCCAGGTCCAAACGCTTATTGGCTCAGTCAGAATCATCACCACAACCATCACTGCCTTCAAGATCGCTGCTGCTCTGAAATGTAAAATGGAAAACGGTGTGTCAGTATTTCACATATAACTAGAGATGGACCTAAGTCAAAAGACATTGACCATTGACTTTAAGCTTCTCCAGAAGCGTAGGAAAATGCAGCAAGATTTGCCAGTTTATGACTCTGCAGTCAAATCAGCCAGTGTTTCAAAGCATTCCTTCCTCCTTCCCTCAACTGCGCCATGCAAAACCCTGCATAAGTAACACTCTAATTCATTCCACCAACATCAAGAGCACGCAGACTGAAAAGATAAAAACATTTTATACTCCAGATGACTGTCCTCTTCCACAGTGTGTTCACGGAAAACAAAATATTACTAAGGGAAGAGCCATTTTAACTTGCAGCTTCTGTTTGAGAACAACAATGGCTTCAATCATTACCTTTGAATTTTTGTTGTTAGCTTGCATCTCAGCAGCAGAAGAGTTAAAGTCATGGATGGAGAGGGTGTTTAGCCAGTTCATCATGGATTTCTCCTCCCTTTCTGTGTTAATAATAGTAGGATAGATATACTGCTCTTTGAAAACAGCAATCTTTTCCTCCTCCTCTGTCCACTCCAGCGGCTCATGCAGCCCATCATTTCCAAACCGCCTGTTGTACTTTTCAAAGTGTACTCTTTCCAAGACCAGACCGAGTCCAGGAGCTTTGGGGACATCTACTTTCTCTTCTCCCCAGCTGCGCTCTATGATCGACTCTGCAGCATAACCTTTCACGACAGCTATCACCAGCCCAATCATCTTCCTTATCTGGTGCATCATGAAACTCTGACCTTTCACTTTGATCACTGCAAATTCGATGTTTTCCCGCACAAAGGGCTCTCCACAGTACATCTCCATTATGTACCGCTTGGCGCTGGGGTCCTTGGGTCCCTTCTGAGACGTGAAGTTGTGGAAGTTGTGTGTTCCTTTATAGCAAGCAAGCAGCTTGTTGACTTTTTCAAGGGTCTCTTTGTTCAGTCGATAAGCCTCTTCTTGCACATCTTCGTCTTTATGGGCAAAGGTAAATGTTGGCAGCATGTAGGAGTAGGTTCTGGCATCACATTTGTTCTTGGAGTTGAATCCCCCAGTGACTCTCTTCAGCCCTTATTTTAAAAAGAGATGTTAAGTTTTTGAATCAGTAGGCCATAACCCAAGTGTGATTTCAGCTTTACCAACCAATGTATTTTTTTTAAATAAAATTCAATTCAAATATACAAAGATTTATTTTATAGGACACTAATTTCAAAATAGCAGAAACATAGATTCTTGTTAAAACTAAACTGCTTTTGAGGAAAATTATAATAGTAAGGGAGAGACTTTGTGCAGGAGAAGGCTCCTCTTTGAAAAGTTTTCTTTGCCCATTCTGGCATCCTTACCCAGAATTCTGATGTGAGAAGGAAGATGGTTATTGATCTTTTCTAAGATGTCATCTATTAGCCTGACCTTTAGTGACACAATCTGTCCAGCTGCAGACACACCCTATAAAAATCATAAAGCACATATACAGATAATTATGTACCTTGGAAGGTCTAGGATAGCACTTGAAGAACTGAAATAGCTAAAGAACAAGTTTTTCTCACTGTCATTTCAGGCTGAAGTAAGGCAAATGCAAGGTCACAGGCAGAAATCCAAGTAAGAGTACTCCTGGAAGACCAGCTGGTGTTGTATGGCCACCCAGCACCTTAGCAATCTTAGACAGCATAATATTGCACTCCCTTTCCTGATGTATCTCACTGTATTTGACTATTAAGTAAAGCACCAGCAGAAAAGAAATGACTTATACATAAGATCAGCCATGAATTCCAGTTCAGATTTAGAATCCTGCTGTGGCAGGGTTGAAAATCAACGGTGATGCAGTTACATTTCCAAGCTCCGCATCAGCCAGGCAGCAAGAGCAGCGAGGAGCAGCAACAGGTTGGGAAGCTGAAGCAGATAAATGTGACAGCAATGCAGAGACACAGTGTAAGTGTGAAGCACCAGCTTTACAAACACCATATAACCAATATCCCACTCTAAATATTTACTTTTTACTTAAGTTTAGTAATGAATGAAGGGAGGAGTTTCAAGTAACATTCACTGCAAATAGGATTTGCTGTTGGATCTCATGCTAAACAACACTTTACCAGGCAATCACAACAGCACTGGTGAGAACAGACCACATTTTATGAGAGCAGAGGCCCTAACCAATGTACCTTATCTGTTCGAGCACACCGCTGAAAAGACATTTTCTTCATGTTCTCTCCATGGTTTTCTGGGATGCAGCCTGACTGAACAAGGGCGGATACCAAGTCGTCTTCAATTGTCTTGAACTGCGAAGATCCCATATTTCTCTAGAAGAGAATATAAAATAAGAAAACAAATAGTAATAATGGGGTAACTGTTCTGAAGAACATCACTGAAAAATTTTGTTAATTGAGTATCATTATGCACTCTTTTAAAAATCTTCCCTTCACAACCCTGAATTAATTGCTAGTGCCTGCAACAGTAACAGCTGCTGTTCTAAACCTAGCCTCTGCAAATTGGGCTTCTAGAAATCAGTGGACTCTTTTGGTCAGGTAGCCCGAGCTGTTATATAACTCAGACTACTGTTTGCTCCAGCAACTTCTGCACTAAACTTGTAGACGGACTATGAGAGAAAACATGCAACTCTACCTGTGTAAGGCTGCTTGGCACATACCCTCCAACACACACCACTCAGTAACAAATGCAGAAAAGCTGAAATGCACTTCCACAGACATGCCCATGCACGTTGTTCACTGCTGCTGAACAAAGCTACTTTGCTGTATAAGCATGAAAAATTCTTCTGTGTTCAACCATTACCAATTATCCCGTAGAGCTTTTAAACTACACCTCGGGAATGCGTATGGAGCATGCAGTATGCTGAGAGGAGCAGCAGATGGAGCAAAATCACGCTGTTGCTGCTAACACTGTGCCACAAGACCATTCCTGCAGGAGCAAGTCTGGGGCACTTTGCTGCTGCAACAAAGCAGCATCCCACGTGTAAGCATAACAATCTTACAACAGTTTTCCTGTTCCTAAATTGCTACAAGCCACTCTATTGAGCATACCAGGAAAAGGACAATTTACAATGTCTTTGAATACAATCTTTTCATATATCCAAGAGATGTCAACACAGCTGGCAATTTGTTTCTTTAAAATATGCAGCTCAGTTCTCCAGGATCTGCACGTTTTGCAGAACACAGTGAGACAACCTGAGGTCTGACCTAAGGAAACCTCTGCACGGCTGCTTTGAAATGTAAAGCTTCAATCTGAAGCTGGTGCACGGGTCGGGAGGGATCATGAGACAGCACATCACGCGCTGACAGAACAGCAGTGCCTGTGCTTTCAGCCTCCTCAAGAGCCTTGTCTGCAGCCCAGCTTTTGAAAGACCTGCTGATGCTCTATACTGAAAGGCATGTTCACTAGTCACGGAATACAACAGATGTACAACTGACAGCTTCCTAAGTCCAGCTACTACCACACCACTTGACCCCAGGAGCCACTGAACCCATCTGTCCCCGCCCCAGCTCCTGAAGCCGCAGCCCTCCCTCCCTGCTCCTGCAGCTCTAAACCCCACAGACCTCAGTAACGGCCGGCCGCGACGCTTTATTGACCCACGTACTTGCATGCCGTGGTAGCCTTTCCCCGAATACGCCATCAACAACACGATCTTCCTCTTGGGCGACCTTTTGCTCTGATCCTCCTCCTCCTCACCCCCGTCTCTCTTCAGCCTTTTGCTTTGGTGCCCGTTTTCCTCCGGCCTTTCCAGCACCTCGCCGCCGCCGCTCAGCCTCTTGGCAACCGCTGCCCGCAGCCCCTCGGCCATGCTGGGAACCACCTGCGGGGAGCAGAGCGCTCAGCGGGGCGAGCCCCGACCGCCAGCCCCGGCCCGGCCCGGCCCGGCCCACCCCGGGCAGCCCCAAGGAGCCGCCCGGCCCCCGGTGAGGCGCGGGGTGCCCGGGCCCTGCCTCCCTCGCCCCGGCCTCCCCCCGCGGCCCGCACGCACGTTACGCGGCCGGGCCCCGGGCCCCAATCCCGCGGGGCAGAAGCCGAGGCCCCGGCCCCAGCCCCAGGCCCAGGCCCAGGCCCAGGCCCGCGCCCCCCACCGCAGCATCGCGGCCCGGCCCCGCCGCTCACCCGCCCGGGCACGGCCACAGCGGGCCCGGCCGAGTCCTACGGAGGCCGCGCGGGGCCGCGCCGAGGCGGCGCTGGTGCTGCCGCTGCGCGGAGCGGGGCGGCGCTGAGGGGCGGGAGAGCGGCTGCTGCATCCAAAATGGCCCCCGGGGCTGTGGGGGGTCCTCAGCAGGCTCTGGGCCCTGCAGCCGGGCTCCTCTCGTGTTTTGGCGATGTTTCTCCGTAGGCTCGCTCACACACAGGCTCTGTGGGGCCTGCACGTGTGAAAAGTGTGAGAAGTTATTAATCCAAGAAGGGGAAAAGGCAGAGTAACAAGTGCGTTCCTGTGATAAGCATTACCCATATAAGCACAACATTTATTTCCTCACAAACCCACTTGGTAAAGCAGTACTACTAGCAGCAGTTCAGTCACAGTGAAACACAGCAAAAAGTGGTGGCGTCACTGTCCTGGGGGTGTTCAGGGAAAGGTTGGACGTGGTGCTATGGACATGGTTTAGCGGGTGACATTGGTGGTACAGCATGGTTGGACCAGACGATCTTGAAGGTCTTTTCCAACCCTAATGATTCTATTCTATTCTAAATACCTCATGTGAAGCACAGGTCACTCGCTAAAGCTCAAGATCACCCTCCCAGAGGGGTACTTGCAGGGCAGTGGTCACTGTCCCTTCGTTATGCAGCTGCCACCCGCACCAGCATTGCCCACTGTTGAGCACAAGCCCCCACGCTTTTGCTTTCCCTTCAGGTTTTCCTCCCTCTGGCTTTCTCAGGCAATCATTATGCTCATGTCTCCTCCAACAAGTTTTATCTGCACTGATGTACTTAATGGGAAAGCTTAGTACAATAGGCACCCTTATCAGGCAACAGCACGTACCTCCTAAAAAGCCAAATGCACCTGGAAATTGTTTTGTTATGCTATGAGCTTCAGTGCTTTATGGGAGGGAGCTACCCAGAGAGGATGCTGCTCCCCTGGCATGGCTGTGAAATTAGCGTAAGAAAGCTCCATTTATTCATTCAGATGGAAAATGGAATGGTTGACAATTCCAAG
Organism: Cygnus atratus; assembly: GCF_013377495.2. Classification (NCBI taxonomy): domain Eukaryota; kingdom Metazoa; phylum Chordata; class Aves; order Anseriformes; family Anatidae; genus Cygnus; species Cygnus atratus. The sequence continues at coordinate 9,094,035 of NC_066378.1, forward strand.
CAGGCCAGATTATCAAACGCAGGCTTGTTATTTCTGCTAATAAGGGGAAGAAATGCAGCACGTCCTTTTTTGAACTGACACATCTGAGTTATTTCAGTAGCGGGATGGGGCAAGGGAAGATTTATCACATGTTCCCAGCTGTACTTTGTTTAGAGAAGTGATAAAAGATAGCCTGTCAAATAGCAGCACCGCTGCCAATGGAAACAGGAATATAAATGTCTGTATTGCTTAGACCGGGGCGTCTGAATCTCTTTTAGCCTTGCTTCCTTAGGAAGTGAAGTGTGTGCAGTCACACTGCCTGTCTGTACAACACCGTCTCTTCCTCCTCCCTTCCTGCTATGATTGCTGAATTTGGCCCATTTCGAGGGAGGGAAGAAGGCCCCAGCAGATAGGATAAAACAATGGTATGACAGGAGAAAAACTTACGTGGATGTCCCCATGATGGAAAAAGCTTTGCTATCCCAGCCCCTTATCCATTCTAAGGGCAACAAAGGAGCTTCAAAACAGCATGAACCTTGCTCTGAAGCTGCCAGAGCACACACTGACTCTTTCCCAAGATAAAAATTAGGCAGGTGGAAAGGAGATGGAGAAAGTTGTTGGTCCCAGTGCGGAGTTGTAGGACACACACATGCCTCACTGCTTCACTGTTAATAAAATGACTTGGTTCGTAGTGTGAACCTCATTGTCATAAAATATTAAGAGTGGTTAATGTCGCCTTCTTGCTCAGTCCCTTCACTCAGTCTTGCTCAGTCCCCTCCATTCCCAGGCAGATGGGAATCATCTCTGTGATCTGCCTACCCTGCCATAAACCCCTGCCCTATCCCTGAGCATATCACACCCCTGCAGCTGCAGCCAGCCTCGGGTCATGAGGAGCACTGCCACCAGTGGTAAGCAGCGCTGGGGATATCGTCATTTTACTCAGTTAAACATAACGACAGGAGTCCAGGTGACAACAGGAATCAAAGAGGAGGCGCTTGCTCTATGCAATTAGCCAGCTTCTTACAGCCCACCAGTAAAACGCTCCCTACAGCACCACAGAAAATGACTGACTTGGATGTTCCGAATGATTCATTTAGCCTTCAGGTTTTCTAGCAGAGCAGAACTGATAAGCTGCCAGCAACATCAGAGGTCCCAAATGAGGTTGGGACCATGCTACAGCACCTGTCAAAGGAGCATGTTTCTTGCAAGGAGTTTGCAGTCTAAATCCTCCAAACAAAGGAAGGATTATTGTCCTGTTCTCATTTGGTATTTTTGTATTTTATTTTATTTTATTTTATTTTATTTTATTTTCAACAGGTAGATAACAAAGGCGAGGAGAAATTAAGTGACTTCCCAGAATTGCCACTGTAAATCAGTTCTGTGGGAATCTGCACTGTGAAGGCAGTACCTCAGGGATGTACATCTTGAGTGAAAAGGCAGCAGAGACGAGGCTGCAGTTTCTGGTGTAGAGCAGAAGGTCCAATTGCAGATCACTGCATGAGGTCTGCAAAGCCGGTGCACTTGCTTGGATTTAATTTGCATCACACTTACCCAGCATCTTCAGGAATTTGCCTAATCTTCAAGAATTAAATTAGCAGGGGTTTTATTCCTCTCACAGCCGTACCCAGGGTTAAATTGGAATAGGCACAAACAATTCATGAAACTCCCTGCTGTTTGTGTGAGGAGCAGAACGTTTCATACATGTTTAATAGGACTGGTGAAATTAAAGTACGCTTGGCCTTAAGTGAGAGTGCTGCCGTCAAGTTTACTCAGCAGTGAAATCATCCTCATAAAACATTTCCAGGTATGCAAGTGGCCCTGGGGACTGCAGGCTGTAGCTCCAGGAATGGGCCATCCTTGAAGTTTCAGGACAAGCACACCTGCCGCTGCAGAACTGGTGGCGGAGCTCTAGCTCTAACAGGTGATTTAACATCTTCGTGCCCTGCTCTGATGAATCACTCCAACATCATCTCCTTTACAAGAAGAGCAACATTAACACCCCCACAAACTATCACTGCAGCTCCAATATCCAACCGCTGGCCCAGCACAGTCCGTGCAATACCCGCCCCGACAGAGCGGTCCTGTAGTGCCATCTCTGGCAAAGCCCCCATGCCTTGTCCGTGAGGTGAAAATAGGCACCCAAATCCTCCCCCTGCACAGTAACAGTGTGGGCCAGAGCACAAAGGCTGGCTACCACCGGGAGAGTGAAACCTCTGTGGTGCAACCCTGCATTTGCGCTTCCTCCACCAGACCCCCCTCGCTCTAACACAGGCCAGCCCCTTCTGGCTTGGAAGTGACCTGACTGCCTGAAACGAGGCCTGAACTGGGAGAAGTGTGGCAACAATTCACCTGTGGTGGCTTTAAGACTACCTGCAGCAGGAATCCCAGCAGGCCTGCAGTTCCCCACCGGAGCGCGTTAACGGTCCCGCTGCCAACATTAGCAAGCACACCAGGTGCTGAGGAGAACCCGAAGGCAAGACCCCCACGTGCTGTAGGCCCGCAGAGTGTTGGGGGTGCGGAACAGGCCCGGGAGCAGCACCCTGACTTCTGGCAGCAGAGCTCTGGGCCCGTGCCGTGGACACAGGCATCGGGGTGTAACCAGTGTAAGCCCAAGAGGTGCTGGGACCAGCGCCGGGGGAGCTCCGACAGCACTTGGGTGCTAGCAGGGGTTCATGTCAGAAAACCGTTTGGAAACTCAGCCACCCTCTGTCCACAGTAAGGAAAGAAGCCCATGTTTGACTTTATTTTCTCAAGCTTATTCTAAGAAATATATTATTTAATGCATTTTCCGAGAGCATCCTGCCAGATTTCAGCTCCCAGGAGGAGTGGTTCTGACTCCATTGTCCCTAAAAATGCTGTTTTTAGAACAGAAATGTGCCAGGGACATTTGTATCCCTGCCCTACGTGCAGTTGCTCAGCCAGGGAATGGCACCTATCCTCAGCGCTGCATTTATGGTCACAGATTAAGGGTGTCAAGAGGCCTTTAAAATCCTCCTGTGGGGATTTGTCAGCAGGGCATTAACTCCGGCCAAAGGAGTTAACTCCTCCTACGAAATAAAGTTTTTAGAGGACAGAGGGCTTGGTAACAAAAAAAAAGCAGGGTACTTGATCTTTTTATCACCTTGGTGTGAAGCACACCCACCTGTTTGTACTTCCTTGATGTCACCAGGCTACGTCTGATCTCTGGGAGCTGAATGAGCAGGTTTTTGCTGACGTACTTACAGCAACTAAATATAAAATACGGGAACAAAGCCAAACACACTGGAAGAATCGCTTGGGTTTGTTTTCTCCTAGAATCAACAGCAATGCAACGTCACCATAAACATCTCAAAAGTTGTGCAATTTTCACGGGTGCTTTTAAGCTGTTCAGGCCTCATGGTTTGGAGCTTTTAGAAGAGACTTTATTTCTGTTCAGTCTTCCAGCTAGCTCTGTCCTCCTTTGTCTGCTGCCCATGAAAGAGCGCCATGGATCCAGCCGGGTGTTCTCTATCTGCACATGGCACACACTCTCTGCCTTTCATCTGGCTGTAGGTTTTCCACATGAACCCTGAAACTTCCTCACAGACAGCTTCAAACCCAACCCTTTACCCTGAGCATCTTGAACACATTTATTTACGTTCTTTACCCCAACCCCACGCCACAGGGAACAAACACGATGTCCTCCCACAAAAGGGTGTTGTTCACGTTAAAAGCAATACAAAAATCCCAGCGTGCCAAGCTCCAAACGCTAAGCACCATCAGCAGTTGTGTTTATTTAGCTGTGAGCAGCTTCCCGAGGTCTTGCCCGGGTTGTACCACGCCGTGCCTCCACGACACGCGGCTGTCCCCGCGAGCGAGCCAGCGTTAGCGGCAGCGCACCCGGGCACGGCCTTCCAGGCAGCCCTGTTCTCACGGAGGGACCGCGTGCTGCCCTGTTCCCCTCGGTGGGAAAGGCAGGGCCAGGAAACAGGAGTTATAAATAGGGCTGAGCAAGAAATAAAAACAGTTCCAGCTCAGGGTAAACTAAGATTTTGAAATAGGAACTTTTCTTACAGAAAAACAATACAGCCCAGTAACCGCATGGGGTGATGCTGAGTCAGACAGCCTGGCAGGCAGGGCTCTCCCCAGGGATGCTCACGGCCAACAACAACACACATGGCACAGCAAGCTGAGTTTTGGGAAACGTTCCATGGAACTACGGTATCAGGCTCCTGAGAGATCACATCTCTGTCGCTTAGTTTCTGTCAAAGCGGAAGGACTGGAATAATTCACATCCCAGACGCAGAGCTTCGCTTTTTATCCTAAATATTCTGATTCAGAGAAGAGACTACAGCTACCAGTCTCGCACCAAAAGCCAGGATCAAGGTTGACAGCAACCTGACTGTGGTGCTGAAGGGCTGCTCATATCTACCTGTCAGGAGTAAGGATGAATTAAGCACTCAGTGCAGTACCTCGCACACACAGGTTTCACATAAGGCTCCATGCTGCTCACAGGGCACCCTTCTCTGAGCCCACGGGTGCACATTCAAAGAAGATGCCTGCACTGCTCTGGCTGCTCCCTACTGCCCAGGGAGCCATACAGTCCAACCCCTGCCTTGAAAGCACATCTGAAGTCTCCTCGGGCTTCTTTATGGTGTTCCTTGCTACAATTACCCAACCACTTCCCATGCCTCAGACACCCCTTCTGCAGTATGCTGAGCGCTGGACTGCAAAGAGGTAAAGAGCTCCAACGGGTTGATCTTGCAAATCCTGAAACATGGGTGAAACTTCATGCATCAGCCTAATGGGATTGGAAGGGGTCTGCTATCAACTCCTTAGAGTTTCTATCGGTAGCAGCAAGAGAACACAGCCAGATAAACCAGCAATTACAGCCCCAGCCAAGAAATTGGGTTCATTCTTCCTAACTTCAAAGGCTGTCTGTAGCTTTAGGCAACATAGCTTCTTTGTCCCAAGCTTCACCCTCTTTGAAAAGAAGGTAACAGCACTGCTTCACCTGAAAGTCGCGGCTGGTGGAACCAAACACATGAAATACCATACATAACCCAGTTAGTGCAGTATCTGAGTAAGTACTGAAAATAGGCCACTAACAAGTTCAAAACATTTTTTATTTCTTAAATTGGTGTTGTACAATTTAAAGCCAAAAAAAAAAAGTCACACAAAACACAAATAAAAAATGTTGACAAAGTATCAAGCATTACCTTATAAAGAACATCATCATACGCTCTCACAAACCTGAAGATACATGTTATTAGACTGAGGTTTCTTGAAATCTATTAAGACGCTACACACAAACGCTGCAACAGTAACAAAGCCATGACAATAGCAAGTGGACTATGCTAGCAACTTCAACAACGGTTGGGGATTTTTTGTGTATTTTTTTTCTTTTTTTTGTTGCCTTTTTTTTTTATTTTGCATTCCTTATTGTCTACAAAGCAATAAATATTTTTCACCAAAAAAATTGGTTTCACGCTACATGCAATTAGATAAAAAATAAAGTCACCAAAGTGATGGCAAAATAAATCACCTGATTTTTTTCTTTTTCTTTTTCCTTTTTCTTTTTTTTTTGTGTTTTCTTTTTTTTTTTTTTAATTCAAGCACAGTGGCTAAGTTTCAAGTATCGAGAGAAAACTTATATACACGTTTGTGTTTGTGTGCATATATATACATACACACACATACACACATACTTGTATGTATATATACAAACACATACATATATATATTGGTTGTAGGTCTGTAAACCACAATATTTTGGAGCAATATATACTTGTGTACATTGAATGTGGACAATTTTGATACATTCAAGTAATTAAGTACAGCTGGAAGGTTAGTGCTGAGCTTGCCATGTACAAGGATCGTTAAACCTGCGGCACAAACGTGGGTCCTGGGCTGCGCTTCTCCTGGGCAGGAAGCTCTCAGCGTACGCTCGTGGGATTGCCGTGAGGGTTCAGGGCGAGTAGCAGGTGTCTGTATTGCAGGGTCAGTCCTGGCTCGGTGCTTTCATGCTGCATCCCAGTGCACTCACCTGCGGCATAGCCCTTTGCAGAAGTGGTAAAATCCTTTTCTAAGCAGTCTGGGTCTCTTCAGCATTCCTGGCCACAGGTTGGGGGGTTGTTTCTTTGCTGTTATTTTCTTTTTTTCCCTCCAGGCACAAGCATAAACAGCCACAGAAGCAGCAGGCTGTGAATGTCCGATGTAACAGAGGCCCAATACTGAAGCATTTGTGTAAGCTATGCTTAAAACTTCCCTGGTGGGGCAATCAAAAATATTTTTAAATTTCCTTATTGGCATTTCTGCTCTGCGATCAGAAGTATCCATGTTGCCAAAGATGATGCCAGCTCAAGCCAATTAAGTTGCTCCTGAAACCCTTGCAAAGTATCACACTGAATGTGCCAATATTGAGAGAAAAAAGCAGTGAGGATTTAACCACCATGTGCAAATTATTATTAAATCCCCAAAAACAAAGCCTGAGGTTTCAAGTTGCTTTCAAAGATACTTTTCTGCCCAGCACTAACAAAATACTGCCATGACTCTGATAAATTAAGACACACACTTGCGCACGCAGACAGACAGAAAGGCAGCCAGCTATCCTCTCACGCACATGCTCACAGCATCCGAAGCCTCAACCAGAACTCGAGCCACTCGCACCCGCAGTCTCATTTGGCTACAGAGTCTCCTTAAAAGAAATGCTGAACATAAAACCGAACACTACAAGATTTCTTTATAAAAAATTTAAGCAGCAAATAAAACTTTTTTTAAAAATGCGTTTCCAATTGTAAGTGTGTAGGATCTTAACGCCTGTTCTTGAGCTCTTAAAAAGCATGGAGCTTTATATTGACTGTCCTTTAAAGAACATTTAAATAAAATAATTAAAAAAAAAAAAAAAAGAAAACTATCTTGGTACTGCCAGACTGCAAGTCAGCTTTGCCTGGTGTGGAGGAGGAACAGCACAGACTCCGCAGTGCTTTTTGCCTCACACTCACAAGATACAGTACAGTTAAATACGTACAGTTACACACAAACCATATATATCAATATATATTCACCCTTAGGAATACATATTAATATATGCACACACGTAGTGCAATAAAACAACCAGGAAACAAGGGAAGGAATAAAAAGAACAGCATTCCTAACAGTCGTGATGTTCCTGGGTTGTTGTGTGATGCAAAGTCAACTTCTCAAAGTTCCCATAGTGTGTAAAGTGCTCCTTTGATTCACAAAGCTAGTGTTTTCAGTTTCAGGGGAGGGTGAGGGATACGGGAAAGGGCTTATCTAGCCAACAGCTGAAAGCAGGACAGCGCTAGTGCTTCCTCGTGGTAGATATGTACTGACAGGCTGAACCGAACAGCCAAGAGTCTTTAATGCTGATCCCAGTGAGCATAGGGACCAAGGGAGGAACGGATTCATTTTGGCTTCTTAGAAATCCAGGAACATTGCGTTTTCCGTCATCTTCCTGTTTTCCAGGCAGAGTCTCTTTCCCTGTGTCGTTTGCCCGTCCGCAAACAGAGGCAGTCCACGCGACAGCCACGGGAGGTGCAGACTTCCCCAGTGGCAGCACGCTCTCAGCCTTGCTCAGTAAGTCTGTAGAAGGTGGCAGCTACTTCAGCAACGCTCAGGCAAAGTAGAGCAGATTCCCTCCTCTCGGCCATTCAGCAAGCACTCCAAGGCAGAAATGAGTATGAGAAAGGACAAAGGAGAAAAAGGCAGGGGGCCTTGGGTTGCCAGGAAGCTTGAAGGTGCCTGGCTATCAGCTGGGGTAGGGGAAAGTACACAAACTGGCCTTGATTTCTGAACGACATCCTCCAGCATGAACTGAAGCCAGCAGTTTCAGCACATCCATTGCCTGCAATGGAGACAGCACGGAATACCCTGTTCTTAAGCAAGAGGACAGGCAGCAGTCTTTATCCTTCAAAGTGCTGGGAAGAAGCAGACTTCTATCCTTCATCCCTGCTGCCAGTGAGGGAAACCTTTCCACATCAGCTACGTCTTCGCCCAGCCTCTGGGCAGGGAAGTATTTGTGCTTGCTGCAGTCACACCTCCCCACAGAAGAACTTAAGTCTGTGGAACAACTTCCCAAAACGTCAAAATACAGGACATCGAGCAGTTCATCCTCCAGGTATCCTACTGCCAAAATTGATTCCTGCCACAGCAGCAGGCCGTCGGAAACAAAGTGATCAGCTGGGATGAGGTGTGTGGAGAAGAACACTACTAAAATCAGGCGCAGAACCCCGACAGCAGAGCTGACAGCCTGCGCTCGATGCAAAGTTTACCTGGGAGAGAAAAAAAAAAAAAAAAACACAACAAATCAGCTTCTCACTTTCCTGGCAATATAAAGACCACCAAAACATGCTGGAGATTTGGAAAACAAACAAGCAAACGAAAACCAAAACACAAGAGAATTCCAGCAAGCCTAAGCAACCCTCTGGAATCACTACCACGTACCGATTTAGGCTAGATGAGGACCTAGCCACAACAATCTTGCTGGGAAGAAACAGGCCAAAGAGCTGAACGATTAGAGATCCCGGACTGAAAGCAGTGAGGCAGCAGTTCTAACACAGTTATCATGATGTTCTAAAGGACCACCATCTTCTGTAAACAATTTATTCATTTTTATTTATTGGAGAGGCTTTTGTCAGCAGTCAAGATAACTCACGGTCTCCTGTGCCATTTTTCATGGCTTACAACTGAGAGACGGAGCATGCACAGCCCAGCACAGTCAGGGCCAGATCCTCACCGTCTGAGCCTGAGACCCTGTCAAAAGCTAAACGTTTGCTGTATTTCTACGTTCATCACTTTACTTTTCTGAAAAAAATAATCAGGTAGCTAAGATCTAACATGAAATGTGTGCATGCCTACCAGAGAACAACTCAATCAGGAAGCCGGAACATAGGGTAAAACAGGGAATACCAGGATATCGGCTGGGAAAAGAAATCCATTAGACGCATTAACTGTATCTCTGGACAAAAGACGTGATTTAGGTTTGTTAAGAAACAGTACAACAGAAACTACTTGGTACTCCCTATTCACTGAGCCCTCCAGTACCGCATACCACCTGCCAATCTCCTTTTGCTCTCCTTCAGCGAGCCTCATGTCAGCTGTTAAAGTTAGTGATAATTAACTGACTGATTGCCTGTGAGCCAGAAATCTCTTCTCTCATTACCTATCCAAGAGCTCTGTCCACACGGACAACTAGAGCAGTCTGGCAGCACTTTGGATGCTGGCCCAAGAAATGCACTCGCTAGCCAGCAGAGGGGGAGAGGCACAATTTGCCAGCTGCTTCTGCTCCCTTCAGCTGCACTGACGCGGTGCTGGACTGCCGCCGATGGGCTGGTTTAGCTGTGATGGAGCAGAGCTGAGGCCAAGTCAAGCTGCTGTAATGGACAAAGGCTGTCCCCCATCCCCTCTGCCTCCCTCCTGTACAGAGGGATAACAAAGGCGATTAAACCCCAGCCAGAAGGGCAGGGAAAGTTCAACTCTGAGCAAGTGAGGTCAGTCATTTCCACGCTGCATGCATTAGTTGTGGAGCCTGCAGCAGTGGAGTACAACCCTCCCTCAGACACACAGCAAAGGGAGGGTACAAGAGAGGTGACAGCAAAGAGCAGCGAACAGAGGGATCCGTCTGTCTCTGGGAAGGGAAGCCAAACGATAACAAGCAGGTAAAAGCTCAGCTTTCACTGCTACTGCAGTCACTTCCTAATGAGAAAAATACTTGTTTGCTGCCTTCTTGGCCTGTCCTGGGGAACCCAGATGGGCGAGCAGTCCCGTTTTAGAAGGGTTGGAAGGAGCCCGTGCTGTGCTGATCAGCCGCCTCTGCCTGACAGCCACTGCAGTTTCACGATCCCAAGTGTGCTGTGCAATCAGATGGATGGTTCCGGTTGGAAACCAAACCCTTGTCTTTGCTACTGCCAAGCCACTTCCTTCAGCAAGTTCTTTCACACATCAAAAACTCCAACAAAGCCCTGGCAATTGCTCTGCAGTGCGGCTCTCAAAATATGGCTCAGAACAGGGACCTGCATTTCTAATATTTTCTCCCTGGGAAAATAGGAGGCCGCGCTGCTAGGAGCTGTAACAAGTCGAGAGATCTGTGCTATGTCCACCAAGATGTAGCCAAAGGAAAGAGGGATGATGGATACTGAACGTTCCGATCCATGCAGCTATAAAAACACAGCATGACCTAATGAGGGAAAAAAAAAGCCACCGAACACTCACATTTATTGATGTTTTCTATGTCCCCCTGTTCAGTGATGATGTTCAGGAGCCCTTCCATCAGCAGCAGAGCCTTGTGGTACCTCTGTGCGCAGTCCTCTCTGTGGTGGAACATCTCATCCAGGGCTGCAGACTGCACCTGCAGGCAACAACCCCATGCAAAAGGTTACTCCCAGACCAAACCCAGCTTTCCCAGCACGGCCCCTTAGCCGTGTGAACACCTCCATCATCCAACCCGCACAGATTGCACACAGCATCATGAATGAAACCACCTGCTAAGGCCACCAGCAGGAACTGCCAATGCTTGACACCTGCTCTGTGCTAGCCCTGTTCCCAGGCACGGGGCGGTTATTACCATTTGCACGGCGTAGCTGAAGATGAGCTTCTCTGCTGTGATGCTGTTGATCCGATCCATGAGTTTCTGTTTGTCCAAAAAGAACCTCTGCAGTCTCATGTTGAGGCAGTGGCAGGATGATACACTGGATTTATAAAGCTCATTCAGCTTCTTCACAACTAGAATAAAGGAAAGAAATGCATTGGACATTCTTCTAGCTCTCCCTGTGCCTCCCAATCTCCGTGCACAGGACCCCAAATGAGTAACTTCAAGACAATCAGGTTATATTAAGGCCAATGTAAGTACTTGCTGCACCAACACAGGGTCTTTTTCCTTTCCTTTGTCACCTTCACCAGTTACAAGCCTGCACGTTGCAACACCTACACATCTATTTCACCTGAGGCCAGGCCTCTTATTTGTTTCCTTCAGCTGCCACAAGGTACAGAGCAGTTTGCGTGGTGCAAGATGTCTCACGCATCACCAGAAGCAGCAGACATGCCAGATACAAAGCTTCTGTTACTTGACGGGTGATGACGTGCTGTGAAGAAGAACGTGACTTGTATGTGGTAGCTGTTGGAGCTCAGTGTGGCTGAGCAGTACTGAGCAAAGGAATCTCTCTCCTGGGACAATGCTGTCCCAGAATGAAAGGTCACCTCCTTTCCTGCACCGTGGCAGCTAGGACAGGAAGGTTGTGACAGAGAACCAGGAGTTAAATATGATCTAAGAGATTAAATAACCCAAAACAGCAAGCGAAGCCATGAGCTTGAGTCTCACTAGCTGTCTGGCACGACCTACACAATGTACCTGGCACAAAGCATCGGATGAGTATTAACCAGTACGTGCGTGTTTGAAATCCCCCCCCACTGCACAACTTGCTTCTGGGGGACGGAAACGAACCCGTACCACGAACAAACCTATCTCGGGTACTATGCAGAGAGGCAACTTCACTGACAGCCAGGCCCTGTGACTAAATGTAGCCTTCCTACGTAGAGATAAGAGAGCAGAAAGCCAGAAGAGAGACTGCCTCTGCGAACAAAGGCAGTTGAAACTCCAAAGGACTGAGGCACAAAACCTTAACCCTGTCAGGGTCAGACTATCAGATCACCCTGGTTCAGAAGAAATTTGAAAGCGAGTTGGAACCCCAAAGCTCGTGGGTGACATCAGAAGGGCAAAATGAAAAACTCCAGGAGAAGAGAGCCAAGACTACTTAAAAACAAACAAACACACCAAACCAACCAACCAACCAGCACACAACAACAACAAAAAACATATGCAAATAAAGCAATATCCTCCTCTGGGGAATTCAGTCAGAGCTCTGGGCTGGGCCCAAATTACCAGGAAAAAGATCATGGCTGCAAGGCGAGGACCCTGCTTGGCACACACTGCCCAAGGACACTCCGGGGCAGCGTCTTGTCACACTTCCACCTTTTTTTTCCATACACACGTGAAGAAGTTACACAAGTGCCTTGACAACTCTCATGTCCTCACCGTGCCCTAGAAAATCTCAAGGGAGCAGTACTTTGTGGGGACAGAAATATGAAAAGACAGCCTTATCCAATTCCCACACACTGAAGGAAGAGTTATGCTAGGAATCTACAAGTTGCAATTTGCCCGGAAAAGGAAGAATTTATTTGGGTTATGTTAGCCCATGGGGAACACGTGGAAGATGCGTAGCTAAATCTGTACATTTTACTCCATATTGCCCCCTATAACACGTGTGTGCTCATTGTGCCTAACTTCTACTTTTTGCAGCCCCACCCCAATCAGCATGGGTACTTTCAAAGACTAAACCCCTGGGGAAGGGGGCTGAGGGGTCAAGCACTTCAAGTGTTTCAAAAAGCTGCCTCAGTAATAATGCCATTGTGGTGTTAAAATTGTTTTTTCTAATCACTGAATCACAGCCAGCTCACATCACTAGCCAGCCAGTCAGATGCAAATGTACGGCTGTGAGACTAGCAAATCAGTGACTCCTGCATTACCAGAGTTTTACTTCCTGTGTTTTTGTTTCACCTGAAAACCATCATTGCCAAGACACGTCTCAATTTGCCAAGTAAGCACTTACTAGGCCAGGCACTGTGTAATTAAGTTGGACTTGCGTGGAGTACAAATAAACACCTGAGACAGAGAGGTACAAGGAATCAGATAAGATGAATTCCCCTCTCACCAATTAGCGCTGAAGATTCTCACACGGGCATGAGCAGGAAGGAGTTTGGGACCTGAACTAAGCACTGAGAGGGGAAGATTCCTCTCAGTAGGAATGAACAATACCCCAAAAGGAAGGTCCGCCCGTGCAAAGGCACAATGAGATGCACAGCTGGGGGTTCACGCTCACTCAACATCCTCCCTGCCTTTGTAACACTTCCCATTCTTCCATCCCAGGCCTTTGTACCATGTGCCAAGGCCCCTTACCTTGCTTGACGGTGGAGGACAGGCACAGCTTGCCAGCTTTGATCTGCTCTATGGCTGTCTGCAGGCCCGAGGACAGCAGCTCTGCGACTTTCAGGTACAGCACCAGCTGCTCTGCATAGCTGCAAAGAAAGCACGTTGTAACACAAACCCATCAGTGGGGCAGCACTACGTGTCCCGAAGGCACAGAGCGACACGTCGGGGTGGCAGGGAGTGACGTGGGGGGCTCTCTGCCCAGTCCTTACCTCCACTCCCGGCTGAGAAGGCTGATCTGGTCAGCCACCACGCTCTCCTGCAGCTGGTATTCAGACGCCACCGAAGTGCTCATCTCGCTGGAGCTGCCTTTCAGGGCAGCGATCTCCATCACGTAGTGGACGAAGGCCAGTGTGAAGCGGAGGCTGCGCAGGATGTCGGTGTGCTCTTGCTGTTGAAGGAAATGTCAAGGTGGGGTTACAGAGGGAGAGCTGGCATGCAGGGAAGGCTGCTTACCTAGAGCTGTGCCCGTGGCTCATCCCAGCTTAAAGAAATAACACCTGGGCCTGAAATCCCCCCACACCTCTTCTTTGGGCAGGGACAGCCAAACACAGCGCTGAGCCCACACGCCCCACCAGTTCCTCCTCCACATTAAAGGCAGTGACAGCCCCAGGCCAGAAATTCCCAGCCCAGTCCCTGGAAAAGCTGGTGTGACTTGCTCCAAAACTACACGCTCCCTTCTTAAGGAGTGTTCCCAGCAACTTGGGACTGTTTCAAAAGTCGGCCAGGAAGGGGACGAGACCATTGGCACAACTGCCCAGCCCTGGTCCACACCACAGCCATGCTGGTACAAAGCTGGAAGTGAGTGTGGATTTCGTGAGCGACAACCTCGTGCAACCCCAGCCCTCACGTAGCTGGGTCTCTGCGTGCTCCCAGCCCAGTGCAGGAGCCCTGGGTGAGGTCCTCTGCAGCAAGGACAGCCTTTCAGCTGCAGCCCCTGCCCAGTCAGTGAGGGGAGAGACTCGCACTCAAATCACTGTGTTCATTTCAAAGCAGTTTTTCCGCTGCTATTACAGACCAAAGGGTATTATCCTGTTTCTGGGAATCTGTATTGCTTAAATCATTGAAGCCTTTTGGGGAAGTTAGTATTTGTGGGAAAACTGCATAGTTGTGGGTCCTACAAAAAGAATTGCTGCCTGGACCAGATGCAACTCCATTGTTTGCACCCTCTGCAGAAATGCAGCTAACCTGCCTGACCTTCAAACATTTAGTGGATCGGTTCTCTTAAAGGGGCTTGGTAAGGATGTTTTCTACATGAATTTGAGGGGAAACCAAACAAATAAAAAAGCACATGCTCAAATTCTGCATGCTTTTGTTTTTCATTCACCAGCTCAGGCGCTTGGCTGCTAAAGGAGCTTTGACTATCTGAAATATTAATCTCTCCTCTACTACCTTGCTACCTGGAGAGTCCAGTAAGGTAAGGAAGGCTCAGTCTTCCTCTGTTTTCTTTAAAAGCAAAGGAGGAACTCGGAGATTAAGTAATTGCCAAGTCATCCAAGAAGTTTGTGGCAAAGTAGGAACCTGCTGAGATCTTGCAAGTCTCAGCCGTATATCTCTCACCAATGCAGTCCTTCCTCTCTGCAAATACAGCTGGCCTTATTTATTACGCTTGCGTTTCTGGCCTTATTAGGCATCACAAGAGTCTTTCCTTCCATAGCCATCTCTACTGTGTTTCCAAAGCACTGCAAAACAGACTGAAATTTAGCATTCGGTTTGCCTTGTCTGCACCTAAAGAAACTTTTCCAAAAGACTGAAGAACTACCACCTATCTGAACACAGCAGCTCCGCTCAGGATAAATAGGGGTGCTTTAATTGCAAGATTTCAATGCCCTGAAAGCATCAGAAATCAGAAGATCTGCCAGGTTTGTATTCTGGCCAACTCCACAGAGCACAAAGGAGTCTCCAAATATGCCAAAAAGGTTTGGTGCCAGAAAGGTTTTGTGACATGTGGATCAATTATTGTGCTCAGCAGAAATTATGAGCAAACTCGGATGACTCCTTACAGACACGAGAAGCTGAACTGAATGGGATTAATAAGATCAAGCTGATAACTTTTTTAGCACATTTCTCTTCAGACCCTGAAAAGCGACGGCAGCTGGCAGGGCCCCATACTTCTGGGACCTCAAAGACAGGATGCTCAGTTAAATTCAGTACTATTGTGATAGATCAACGCATATCAATCAATCCCAGCACTGGGGCTCTGCAGGTAATAAAGCAAGTCAACGCAATTCAATGCATAATTAACAACAACAAAAAAAGCGCTAAATAAAATCTGAAGCAGAAAAGCAAATCCACATCCTTAAAATGACGTATGCAGACCTTTGTAGGTATCTAAGGGGTTTTAGCAACACCAGCAAAATCCAGATACGAAGAGCCTTTCCCAGCCCTAGGCAGCCCAACGCCGTACCATGAATAGAGCTGAATCCATCGCTGATTCTGTCTCCCACCTCTACCGCAAATGGGCAGCCTGACCTACATTTCAAATATATCTCAGCTACAAAAGCATTTGCTTTGCTTCAGCTGGTCTTCAGCCCACACAGGGGGAGCCTGGCAGCCTTACAGCTTGACAATGTGGTTCAGCTGTTCTGGTGCAGGGCATGTCATGTCCCCTGCCCCCCATCAGTAACCGTGTCAGGTTTACTTTTTTTCAGACTCTTTGGGCAGAGGCTGTATCACTGACTGACTCCCTAAGTGCGTGCAGCAGGCAGTCATTTGATACACCACGCTACTCATTCTCTCAAGTCAGCTATTCTAATGCTGAGCCTTCTAAAAGGGAGAAGGCCTGAAGTAACCACATTTTATTTAGAAACTGTTCGTGCAGGACACACCAGATAACTGATGTTTCCAACCTGCAAATTCAGCTTTTGAAATGATAAATTTTAATCCTATTCATGGGCAGTCCCAAGGGCTACATGGCTTAATAACAGGCTCAAAAACCAATTTCCTAAATACGTCCTGGGCTTCCTGAGCACTGTGTTGCCTACCTCTCCTGAAGCCAGCTCACACCATCTTTGGAAGCAACCGCCTTGGATGCAAACATGAGCCTCTGGATGAACCAGACACTGGCCTTCTGGATTTGCTTTCCCTTTATTCTCCCCTATCTTTTGCCCCCAGCAAGTCCCTGGGGGGATATACCCACCTCCATGAGGGTCTCTTCAGGCAGCTCTGGTGCCTCAAACGTAACGGCACTTTCCAGGTTAGCGGTGATTGGATCAGCAAAAGCGTAGCGGAGACTCGAAGGGCCTTCCACAGCATCCCCACCGGTTCCCACTGCCAAGTGCCTGCCGGTGAACGAGCCTCCAGAACTCAGGGAGCTGGAAGACCCCACTGGGAAGAAAAATAGGCAAAGGAATTACTTGAGATGTTAATATTAGGCCGGGTATTCCTCGACCAGCACAGGGGATAACTGTAACTGTAGGATCCTGGCTCTTATGAGAGCCAGCAACAGGCACTCTAGAAAAGACACAAGGACCCTTGATGCAGAATAACCACTCCGCATGCAAGCTCCTCAGTGACTCAGCTAGACAGCTTACAAACACAAGCAAATTTAATGCACCTTCCAGATTGCCTGTCATTTTTGGGGACAATTCCTGAATTCCTTCCCTCCCTGTCCCCAACCCTTTCTGAATCCTGCCACAATATCTTGGGCTGCATTTTATCATACACCACCATAATCAGCTTCCTTATCATGGATCAGCATGGTTTGAACCTTGATGCCTTAGTTTTAACACCATCACCGAGTAAGCACCTCTGGTAAGTGAGGTTTTCATCGTGGTTTTAAAACATCAGCCACTTGCATGCAAACCAGGAAAGCTTTCTGTTATATGCCCTGTGCTTCTGCCTTCCCCTCCTTACAAATACGAGGTTGGACAGAGTGACTTCAGCTAAGTCAAGACCCTAACCTCAGGATTCAGGAGTAAGAACTGTGTTCACCAAACAATTCCCTCACCATCATCTTTTCCCTTTCTTGGCCACTGAATCCACCTTAAGAGCATACTGCATATAAAAGATACACACTTCAAAAGGAGTTTCTGTCTCAGGGTATCGATAATAATTCCAGAGGGCTTCGTATCCCCTGACACACTGCTGCAGAGGGGTATATTCTGTCTGTCAGGGGGTTGCTAATACCAGCTATGCTGCTCTGCTAATTCTCCACCGTCACTGATCCTCTGGAGGGAGATAGTTCTCTTCTACCCATGAATTTCATTTGCTGCCCTACGCTGACTTCAAAAGGTTTAGCAATATAATGCACATTTGAACAACTAATCTACAGAGACGCACAGCCTCCTCTCCTGGAGATCTCTCCCAGTTGGCAAGCTTCAAAGCTAAATGGATCATTAAACTGATCAGAGTATTTCCAGATCTTTCAGATAGAGAAAAAGACCAACAATACCACATTCTGGATGCCCTGTAATTCTGAGACGCTGCTTGCAGAAATTGTTATGACAACTCCTGAAAAGGCTCTGCCTTTGTATCTGTCAAGTGATCCTACTCACGGATTGTCTAAGCACTTGGGGTGTAGAGTTCCAGCTTGCAAAGCTCCCTTTTTCACCATTTTGTGCATTAACTCTAACATAAGGAGTTACTGCACAGACAGAATAAAGCTTGTCAAGCAGCATTGCTTTGACGGCCTTTACCCAACGCTGTGCATGTGTTGTGGGCTCGCTATTTAACAGCCTCCTTTACCAGGCATTCCATCTGAACTCTTTGCTACTCAGCAGACCCTCAAGTATCCAACCATCAACCCACTAAAAAAGTAGCACTTGGATCTGCTTCCCAAATGTTATTATCCCTGCAAAAGCAATACAGGAAGTCTGAATTCTCTATTCATAGCGTTTCAGTGGTAGCTAGAGGCTCTAGCCAGGATAGTAGCCCCATTGTGCTATAGGGCAGTCAGGCACTTTGTGTGAGTCTCTGCCCTATGAGAGTCCCTGCCTGCTTATGAGACAAAGGAAGGATTATGGTCCCAGCTTTCCAGACAATCAAGGATCCGAGCGGGTTTAGCTATGATGGGAATCCAAGCCATGCCCAGGAACTGAGCCATATGTCCCCCCACAGTCCCAGTCAAGCAGCTTATTCATAGTAACATCCAAACCTTCCCTGCAGTAATTAAGAACAGTTGACTATGTTCAGATGAGGAACGGCCAGGACAAGAACCCAAACAAGCCAAAAAAGCAAACAGAAGTGTCCAAATATTTTCTTAAACTGAACATAGGCTCCAGCTCCCAGACACACTGTCCCAACAGGGACAATTACCACAGCCTCAACTGTTGGCTGCTGGGGCCAGAGTGCCGGCATCTTAAAAGACGTATCCGTCCACCAGGAGTGCTCTTCCCCATTTCCTACTTAAGCGATTCACAGCATAAGTGACACCACTTGTACTTTAGCATATAGAGCCCTTATACAGAGCCCTTTCGTAACGGTACTTGTGCATTGAAATTGTTGGGCATGGACGGTCTTGCTTGCCTTTTATAGCTTATCTGCAGCCCACGAGGAAAACCATCAGAATACAGAACGTTCTTTATCTTTGTTGACCTATCAGCAACAGTGGATCTATGAACAGCTGCAGCATTATTCCTGAAGCAGACAGAAACGATGTAAAAGGACAGTTTGCCTCTCTCTTCCAGTCCTGGAAACCCCTAGAAGGCATGAGTCCTTGTGCCAGTGTGAAGAGTTACCAGCAATAACTGGGGTTGGCATGAGCCAGCACAAGAACCTCAAAGGCATTTAGACCAGCTGAGCTCTCTGGATTGGGCTTTGAACAGCCCTCTGCCACCACCGGCGTGCAGCAGCAAGGAAGACAGCACGTTGCTCTGCCCCCAGACATTCCCACTGGAACAGGCAGGTATCAGCCCTTTACCTGAAAACATCCTGGTCCTCGTGGTCTGTGGGGGGGTTGTTCCACTGGGAGGGGATCCGACAGTAAAAATCACTGGGGATGGGCTGGCAGAGGAGCCCCCAGCCCGGGCACCAGAGTGCAGGGTCCCTCCGTAAGCACCTGAGGGAGCTGGGGAGACAGTTGAAAGGCGCAGACTGGCATTACAGGAAAGTTACTCTGAGCACGGTGTGCCTCACCCAGCGGTTTTATGTTCCTGTAGACCCTCTCACCGTGGTCACCAGCACAGGGCAGCACTCCCTTTAGAGGCATCCTGCGATGACGCGACCAGGCCAGGCCGGCACTGACCGCAGGATGTGAGCCTGGCAGCGTTACGCACCGCTGCAGCTGTTCTCCCCTCCTCGCTTCCCAACCTGCACGCGCAGGAAGACCCACCCTTGCAGAGCCATTCATATTCAAGCTGACTGGCAGGAAGTCCCCACTTCCACATGATATCTCATTCAGAAGGGGCCAGGAGAGGAAGCCTTGCCTGCCTACAAAATCACACCGCTAGCCAGCAGTTACACAGCACGCGTAAGCCCACAGACCTTCGAGCGCTCACAGAAGAAAACAAGCAGACATCATTACGCTCCTCACGCACAGCAGTCAAAAGCCATCAGAAAATCATCCTCCCTTTCGTAGGAGGCACACAGCGAAACTCTTCCCACCCAACCCAACCCAGGACATCCCCCCAGATCTGCCCAGCTTTTCCACCTACCTGCAATTTCCATTGGCTTCTCGTTGTTCAGGCTGTCATTGCTGCCAGCTTCTGAGATCTGCGCCCCAAAGGCTGCCTTGAGAAGCAGGTCAGTGAGCCTGCCTGTGCTCAGAGATCTGAAAAGAGAACATACGAGATGATGCAGAAAATCACCAAGCAAGTTTGGGGCAGGTGCAAAGTTTCAGCCAAGTTCCACTCCAGTTTGTGCCATTGCTGGTCCACAACCACTACACAGCAAAGAGTCCAAAACTGAAATAGCCACTGGCCCTATTCCTCTTTTAGCAGAGCATCTGAAGCACCTCCTGCCACTTGCAGAAAGCTTATGACTACTTTGACTAACTGCAGTAATGAAAGAACTGAGTACAGAATTGCTGTAAAACAATTTTTCTTTGATGGAAGATACAGAAATTAATACTAGAGAACTCTTCCAGATCACTGGAGAAAGTTGCTATCAGCAGAGAGGCAGATAAGAAAAGTTTAACACTGACACCTGAGCAACTTTGTATCCTGCAACATTCGTGTCAGTACCTGGCTTTCAAACAGATCTTTGAAGACCTGTGCCTACAGTTTGATAGACAAGGAACACCTCTCCCTCACGACAGGCACAGGATCCAAAAAGAGCAAAGCACACATTTGAATAATTGCAGGGAGTCTGGACTAGTAACCAAATCCTTGATCCTCCACTTGATGAAACCCTGGGCACTAAACAGTGTGAAGCTGTAGGCAATCTCTCATTTTATAAAATCTAGGCCACAGCCTGCTTCTGTAGAGAAAGACTTCAAAAAATCTGCATTAGATCTGCCTGCAAGCCAAGGGTGCTAGCAGATGACTGCAGAATGCTCGCAGACCCATTATAATTGAAGTTGTAGCTGGGCTTTGAAATTTGCCCCGCTCATCCCATGTTAGGGAATGAAGCACCACTACATGAAGCAGACCATAGCTCACCTGCCCTTGATCTCTTCCACAGGCCTCAATCCAAAGCCAGTCTGCTGGCAGTGGAAATGTCCCATCTCCTTCAGATCTGGCAGGGTCTTGTTCCGTGTTGGAGTCATCATGACCCCCTGATGGGCCAAGAGGGTGAGGAGGTTCTGGGAACTTGGGGTTTTGGGAAACTCAAAAGGGGACACAGCCTAGGAAAAAGAGAAAATAAAGATCGGTCGTTAAAATGAAGGATGAAGGTTCCCCTCACCCCTCATTTGTTTATCAGAATTCAATCGTACACTTAAAAACAAGCCTGAAATAGGAGGAAAAGAGGGGGAAATTCCAGCCCACACAGCTACTTGTCTCCTATCCCAGAAAGACTAAAATGAAAGGACAACAAGCTCTGCTGAGAATTTGTAGTAGCCTAGCCTAAGCACAGAGAAATGCCATTGCAGTGCCAGCTTCACGTCAGGCAGTGGGGCTTTCACCCACTTAACCGCCTGCTGTCTCCGCTGGGGATTCCTACCGGACGCACGCTTGTGTCACAAGCTGTGATGTACAAATCAACCCTGACACCGCAGCGCACTAATGCGCTTCTGTCCTAATCTGGGCAGCTCCTTTTCATTGCCTGTTTAAAACCCCGGACTCTGCTCAGATGCTGAATGCTGTTGCCAAGTGAGATCTGTCCACTAAGAACTAGGACACTGCCACATTTCACACAGATCTCTAAACAGCCCTTGAAGAAAAGGGAACAAGCGGTGATAAATCCAGGTCAGAGATATCTGAGCACACAGCGCTTCACCCCCAGATAACCCAGCAAATCAAGCCATGAGAAACCCAAAGGCAGACTCCTCGATATACCTTTGTAGGGGAGCCCATGATAGTTGGCAATGGGCTTCTCTGCATGAACTCAGACAGCTTTGGTGAGGATCTGAGCTGCCGGCAGTGCTGCAGGCCATGAATCTGCAGAGGCTGGCTGACTGGGGTATGGCCAAAGTGAGCAACTAGAGGATCAGAGTGCTGCTTGGTTATCTTCTGCCTGCAGGAATGCAAATCTGACAGGTTGGGAGCACTGTGGAGCCGGGAGCCCATCCCTCGAGGAGAGTGTTCGGGCGCTGAGGCACCTGGAGAGCCCAAACACAGTGACAAACCATATCATTTTTGGGTTCTAAAAGAAAAAAGCCAGCCCGATCCCACGATTCAACTGCTAAGACATCCAAGGAGGTACATACCCAACCCTGAATGCCCTGAGACTACGGCTCCAGCCTTACCCATAGGAGTAATAAGCAAAATAAGGACCAACTCACCAGCCATGGGAATCCGGCTTCTCACTTCTGCTCCAACAGAAGAGGGGATAACAGTCTGGCTGGGCTGCTCTGGGATCGTTCCAACTTTAAGGGAACAAAATCAAAGTTTATTCAGCATTAAGTTTTCATAGGCAACACCTCCTATTTTATAGAAAGGTAGTAGTCATCTCTCCCAATCTTCTCAGCCCTGGCTGTATAGTGAAAAGATCAACAACTCCTGTAAAAGGAGGAAAAGAGCTCTGGCTGGTATTCATTTAGCCAGGTTTAGTCTGACTTTGCACAAACATTAATTCAGAGGAATAGAATATAAATATTCTCCATTTCCCCATCAGCAGAGACTAATAAATATAGGACAGGAGACACTAGGGATATAGAATAGCTAGTTACATCAGTCTCTTCCTTTACAGGAAGCAGCAAATTGCATCATTTGCACACTAGGGTTTTTCTTATCCTCTTCCGCTTGATTTGCTTGTTAGCATCTGGATCAGGCTATCAGGTATTCAGACAGCTGCTTTTCAGTAGACACAGTGAAGTTTCAAGCCCTTCCAGAGCCAGTCAGAATTCTATTCTGATGGCAATTGGCTCATATTTTTCTCACTTCAACCCAAACTGGTAAAAAAAAAAAAAAAAAACAAAAAAAAAACTTTCCACTTACAGAAGCCCTCTGGAGAGGAAAGCAAAATGTTTCACACATACACCAAAACACAGCTCACCTCTCCTGAGGCTAATAGGTATTTTCCTCTCCATTTTACTGAAGCCAAAACACCTGTCAAATATTCTATTGAGAAGAGCCATGGGGGAACACAACACTCTGAATTCCCTATGACCTAGCGGTTACAGCTGGTCAAAACCTCCTCTTTACAGGAGAGAGACGTGATTTTATTAGAGCAGCAATAAGCCAGTTGACATCTTACCTTGCGGTGATGGCATAAATGGCTTGGCACCGCCGAAGGAGAGCTTTCTAGAGCTGGGCACAGATCCATGCTCTCCAGGATAAGGAGGGGAAGCACCAGTTTTAGGAAAACCAAGAGGACTTGTACTGCTAGATCTCCGGACCGTACCAGACCTTATAGGAAAGAACAGCAACATGCACATCACTTCAGTTGCCAGTAAAGAAGAGTAAGGAAAATATTAACACCTGATACTCAAACACACCCAGCTACCCACACAGAAGTGGAGCTTCACGGCTGTTGATCTTAGATCAAAACTTGACTGTACTTGGAGTACATAAATACAGATTAAGATGATAATCGTTGTTCTCAAGAGTTCCAATCCAAATAAATTTTTGCGAAAGTACGAAAAGAATGAGCTGGATTAGCTCAGCTGTAAGCAGGGAAGCCTGTCACCTTTTAAAAAGTCACTTTTAGACACTTGCAGGTATCTAAATCAGTCCTGAACAAGACAATTTCCTATTTTGCTGTGTCCAGGGTGTTTATTGGAGGTAGTGTCTTCAGACTGCACTGAGAAGGTTTTATTCAAGTGTCCCTCCTGTGCTGAGCCACGTACTCCTTTGTCAGAGCAGCCTTTAAGTTAGAAGGCTCTGCGAGTGCTCGTCGTGCTACAGGGAGTTATGCTGTGCCAAAGGAACTGCTCTGTAACAGTGCTTTGACTCTACTCAGGAGAGGCTACAAAGTGAAACAGAGCAGCGCGTGGCTGTCAGATCTGAAACAGCTGAGTACTACCCAGAGGAATTTCTCTTTGAGGTGGAATGGTCAGAATTGCCTGGGCTCCAAACTCCCCTAACTCCTTGTGAAACCTCACCTTAGAGAACTGAAATTAATTTGTACAGGGCACACACGCAGGAACCTCAAGCATTACCTAGCTGCTAAAAAGAAACCAAGAAGAAACTAGAATAGGGAGAAAGTAAGTAGAGCCACACCACCACTCTGGAGAGAGATGGGATTTTTG
Source organism: Cygnus atratus (assembly GCF_013377495.2). Lineage (NCBI taxonomy): Eukaryota > Metazoa > Chordata > Aves > Anseriformes > Anatidae > Cygnus > Cygnus atratus. The sequence goes on from NC_066378.1 coordinate 9,117,704, forward strand.
TATATTAATTATCAATATTTGAATGGTTTCATCACGCTTTAAGAACACAACCTAACTACTGAAATGCCAATCTGCCTCTGCAGGCTCCTCCACCAAGATTCCTGCACTCCTTCATGTGAGAAAACAGTTTTTTCATCACATCTACTCTTGATTTGGAAACATCTTTTCCATTGTTGAAAGAACATTAGTCTCAGCCAGTGGGTGGTTTTCTAGACAAAAATCAATGAATACGCTGAAAAAACTGTGTGCAAGCCACTGAAAGATGCTGTCACCAAGGTATCCTGCCTCCTCTCCCAGCAACGCACAATTAATCTGTCCGTGCATATCTGAACAGAAGGAACAAAGCCATAAAGGTGTCAGCAGTACAAGCAGGGCTAACGGCACTACAGGCAAACCCATCCTGATGGAGTGTCAGTATGTCTGCTCAACAACACTACCAGGTATATGGCACTACTTGATGCCATGTTTCAGAAAAAAAAAATCAGTCATTGAGATATGAGTTCGATTTTTTTTTCCCTTCTCCCTCCTCAACCCCACCCCAATACGTTGCTGTTTTTCTGTTAAATTAATCCACGCTATATTCACAGGCTAGGGGAAAAAAAAAGGAAATCATTTAAAGTTTTAACCTAAAAATCACTTCCGTTCATGTTGCTCCAGATTTAGAGGCCTAACACTCACTAAGTGCCTGGCCCTGAAGCAAAACTAATGTACCCAAAGAAAACACACCTGACACAGTAAAAAGACACCTAGTGACAGAAAGAAAGCATTGCTCTGCCAAATTTTTAGCTCTTCAGAACATCAACCATCGGGAAGACTAATTGTTATTTATTGTGAGCTTGCAGGACAAACCAGGAGCTGACTGCAGCTGCTGAAAGGTGTGGAATGTCAGACACCACCCTACAAGACACGGCATAGGCAAGGAGCAGACGAGCAGGACAGGTGATGTGGCCAGAAGCAAGCACACATAATCACCACCTCACCACACGAGATATCTGTCCACAAACAAGCTGTGCTACACAGGCATCACCAGCCAGTCAGATGACAGCAGTCGACACTGCAGAAACAGAGTGTATGTCAAAGCTCTTAGTCAGGCTACGTGCCAGACGTGATGAGGCATTTGGCTGTAAAGGCCTGTTTGATACAGCTGATGGAAAAGTGGAATCCCACACAAAACGCAAGTTTTCTCCTTCCATTCCCGAAGTGTGTCTAATCAATGTGCTGATTAGAGGAAGTGATGATGAGAGATAAATATGGCTTCCTGGGGCAGGAGACAAAACATGACGCCAGAGATTTTGCGATGATGCTAAAAGCAGAGCGTGAATCATCTGATTGGTTCCATTCCTCGAGTTCCTCTGCAGGGACGATGCTAATCTCACCATTACACAGTGCTGACTAAAAGGAGCAAAACATGACAGTTTGATCCCAGACTGGTATCCGCAGGCTGCGAGCCCGAACTCAGCAGCCTGTCACTGCGCCTGGTGCAGCCTCTGCACGTTCTCCAGAGCTTTTTATACATCACATGGATGGCTGGGACCCTTTTGTTAGGTTCAGCACTAACAGGGTACACAAATACTGCTGTAAGAAATACAGGGCATGTAGGAAACTGGAAGGAGCTTACCACCAAACCTGTCACGCATTCAAAGAACTGAGCATAGAACAGTATTAAACTAACACTGACACAAAACAAATCTCTTCGTTGATCCGTGGCTATTATCAACATTGTGTCTCCAATTCTGGGTCCACTCTGAGTAAGCCTTATCCTTAATTAAGCTGGTAAGCAGCCCAAATTCAGGCTGACATAGGCATTACCCTACTTCTGAGCAATCCAGATACTTGGAATATTCTATGCCCTTGCCGCACAAACTCTCTTTAAGAACCTGTACGCTTCTCCTTCTACAACCTGGGCTGCCACTGTTAATCCAGATCTCAAAACTGTAGGAACCATAAATTACACGTGTCGAGGGAGAGAAGCTTGGTGGGTTTTGGAGGTAGAAGACACCACCACCAAGCTGAGGAAGGCAGCTGCACGCAGCTGGAGGCTGACATCCGGCTCTTCCTGACGGCCCTCAGAAGGCATGCTCTGCCTCACAGGCAGGAATTACTCGTGACTTCATCGGGATGCGTAACCACATTCATATGGAACTCGTGTAATAAACATCTATGGTGTGACTAGCTACAGGAACCAATTAGTAAAGTCAGGTAAGTTTTGCATCCCTATCCATTTCAGTCATTTATCTCAACTTTTTCCTTTCATAGAGGCAAGAGCCAAATGAATGATTGTCTCTGCTTGGCCCACCAAGCCATATCTGGCATAGGAAAAGCCGTCAGACCGAAAAACGCTCAGCTTACACAGAAAGCTGATGGGAGCTATGTCACATACACACATGCAGACAAAATGTACAGTACCTGGTAACAAGTAAATTTCAACATCGTTACAGAAATACTCCAAAACTAAATGTCACCACAAAACATAGCCTGCCGTGGCTCCCTACAGCAAGGGGAAAGGCCCACCACACAAGGAAACTTTTAGAGACAGAGAGAACCTACTGTAAAAGGCCCCCCAGGATGTAATGCAGTGTAACACACTGATGTGACCCCCTCCTCCCAGCCCCAGCACTTACCGAGGAGAGGCGAATTGGTGGGGAGACTGCAAGTTCTGCTCAATCCGCCGGTAGTTATGGATTTGCGTCGGGACCGGAATGGGCACGGAGTGTCCGTACTTGCTGCTGGAAAACTGACCCGGCCGGCTGTGGAAAGGAGACAAAGCCTCGTGTAAGGGGTGGGCCTTCGGCCCCGTAATTGGAGCTATTACCTTCACAGAGCAACCTCACGCAGGGAGTGCCCCCTTCGCTCCTCTCAGGCTGCGGGTTTGTACCGGGTGGCGGTTCAAAGCCATGCGAAAGGGAAGTGGCGGCACACATCTCCTGGGAGCAGGCACCTTTCTTCCAGCACGCTTCCCACCCACGGACTGAAGCCAAAACATACACCCAAGCGCACCACTCCCTCCAGGAAAATTGGAGCCCTGCTGTTTCATGCCACAACTGGCCCAGTTTCCAACAGACTCGGATCCCCAGCCAAAGAGCACATCAGCGAACAAAGGCTAAACGCCTGTGGCTCACACAGGACACCAGCAAAGGTTTTGCTGCCAAGAGCTATCTGCAATTCATGCAGAGACACTGCTGCAACAATGGCACCTCCATCAAAGCCTCGGCACACCATGAAGAGAACACACACTTCTGGTGTACTTCAGAGTATTCGCAAGTTAACTACAGGGTGGAGAAGGCAACTCGGGAGAGAATAAAATCAGGGGACAGGAGCTGGTATGTATATGCCCATCAAGGTTGGCAAGAGTATCACACACATAAAATGGGACAGGCCCACTCTGCAAACTTCAGACTTCTTTCCAGTTCCATCCAAGCAGGTAAATCAGCTCATGTCTGATATCTGTTCCCCCAGGTGACAGTTTCCCTGTTATTCTTAGCCTGTACGTCCCACTCTGCAAAACCCATGCTATACAAAAACCATGCAAACACCGCATTTAACTAAGTAGCCGCCTAAAGTCTTTTCCCAAAGGCTCCAGGATTCTTGGGTTAATTGCCATGGCGCTGTTATTTACAACTGCCAACATCAATTGCAGGGAGGTTGCACAATTACAGAAAGATCTTATTGGAAATGAAGGCTTCTGCAGTCCTCCTTGCTGTCAGTGTAGGATGCACACCTTAGCCTGCACCTTAGAAGCAGGAAGTAGCGCTTCTTCGGGTCTAACACTCAGAGAGGAAGCGTTTTACATAAGGTGAAGAAGGCAGACATTTAATTCAGCAGGAGCGTACACGTGTGCATAGGGAACAGGCTGTGTCTTGTTTGGCAGTTCAAAACATCCCATCACCAAAATTTCTTTTTTGGGGAAGGTCAGCAGTACTTTGTGGTTTATGGTGACAGCGTCCAACAAAGCTGATCTGCAGTTCTCCACACTGTGCACACGAAGACACTCCTCATTCACAAAAGGACGAATTAACTAATCAAGGCTGAAGGATCAAAAAGTGATTCTGATTTCTCTCTTCCTCTCTTAACATACCTACTAATTTTTTTCCATTCATTTAAATTCTACTCATTTAAATTCTACATATTCTTCCTCGCGTGTTCTTATCTTTCCCACCAGAAAGACTTCACCAACAGCCTCTCAGCCTGCCTCTAAAAGGCATCACCTAAGCCTTGATTCTTCACTAGCATATAGCAAAATAAAGGCATTCAAGGTTTCTTATTGCTCAGTGGAAAGGTGACGTTTTTGGTGTCTCTGCCTTCCATCAGTACATGACACGGTGTCAGACAGACATAAAGCAAACAAGCTTTAACCAACAAATCTGAGGGCTGACGTCAGACTTCACACACATCCTGACTTCCAACATAAATTTCAAACGCTCTCTCTTCAATCTGGCCAAAACCCTTCAAGGGAAAAGATTTCTTGGGTGAAAAGTCTCTCCCTCTCCCCAGGATTTACATGAGTCCTTATAGGAGCCAGATGTCCTACACAAGGTGCAAGTTGCAGAAGAAAGTGCCCAGCTGACATATACTAAATCTGCTAATTGGCCTCAAGCCTTAAAGACTACAATGGACAATAAATTTGCAAAGACAAAGAGATAAACCTGGGTCAGGGAATTTAATTACTTGAGAGTAATTAAAAGCTCTTTAAAAATTGCATGAAACCCATTAGCATGGGATATATACAAGGAAGTATCTTTCGTTAGAATTATTAAACATTTTCAACAAGGAAGTATTAAAAAAAACAAAACCACCCTCAACTATCAGCGTATTTCAGTTCTGCCTACTCTTCGCCTTTTAGTTAACAATGAGGAGAGCTGCTCTAGAGTGTATCGTGACATCCCGAGGAAAACCCACCGCTGGCCACTCTAAAAGCTTTTGCTTTCTGTCCCAGTTGGGCTACGTCCAAGCATTGCTTGCTAGCCTAGAGCCACACACGAAAGGGCAAACTGCTGCCTTCTAGCAAGAAAAGTCAGAGGGAGAGAAAATCAGGCATTCTCTGCATCAGTGAAGCCAAGTGCTGAACCAATGGGCCTCCTGAAATCTACAGCGAAGAGCACTGAAACTTGTGTTAATAATACTTCCGAGGGACAGATCAAAGATCATGTTTTGCACTCCAGATTTGGAGTGACTGCTCCAACATTTCATTATCTACGCTTTGTTTCCCATCCTGGACAGGTTAGGAAGTAACTTTTCAGTGTTTCGTTAAAGCAGATATAAAAGTGGGAAGTAGCTGCAGAGGGTGTGGAATCTGCTCCACAGAAGCTGCAGGAATGAGTAGGAAGGACAGCAAGAGCAGCAAAAGGTTTAGATCATAGCCACCGGCAGCGCCTTTCCGCCTTATGATCCCCTACAATAAGATGAAGAGAAGAGAGCAGCGAACAGTAGGCAGCATTTGAAGTGAACTTCCATGAATTTCTACTCACTGCTGTCCAGAAACAAGGCCAAATCCTTTAATAAAGGCTGATCCCCAGAATGCAAAGGAATCAGTTTATTCAGAATAAGCTGTTAAAAAGCTTAGCAGGCGATGGCATAAGAAGCCTCATGCAATTATACTGCACACTGTGGTACGTGCCTGCCAATTAATCTGATCACGTCAGCAAGGCTTTGAGCTATATTCTTTTCCTTTATATTTATATGCTTTCAGGCTACGTTTTGTCATTTTCTGGGCTCTGTTTATGTGATGAGTGTGTTCAACACAGACTGGGACTACATTTTCTTCTTAAGAAAGATTTTAGGGTCATCCCTTCCCCAGTGTGAACTCCCCTCCCCCAACACGTGCCATATTGACAGAAGAGAAGATTAAAGCTGTCCTGCCTTCCCAGCAGGCACGAGTGAGGTGGGAAGCAAACCTGCCAGCTCCCTGTAAGCTAAGCATGAACCCTAAAGGTTCAAAAGTTTATAGGATCACCTTCCACAGACCACTAGCAGCTTCTGAAGAAAAACGCATCTGGACCTGCTGGCGGTGCTGGGCAGTTGGTGCTGTTGCGTGCGGGCAGCTCTCACCTACCACAATTCTAAAGGCCAAAACTGAGTTGAAAACAACTGGTTCAGTTGGAACTAAACCTGTGACCGCACCTGTTTGCGCTTGTTATGCTTACTCTTGCATCCTCTCTAAGAGCCGTGTGTAGCAGCATTACTTTATACAGACACAGAGCAGTGAGCTGCTTGGAGCTTCAAGCAAGCTGTAGACAATTAAGTAAGCCCAGGTATCCGTCCTTCAACAGCAAGGAGAGATGAGCAACACCCCTCCACACTTGTCCTCCTATCCTTTGTCCAGTAATTCAAGCCCACAGTAGTTTCAGCCTTGGCTAACGTATTGTGCTCTAATTCACTGTGTGAATTTAAAAGCACGGGTCTTCAGCTGGAATAACTCACTGCCTCTGCAGGCTGAGCACAGAGGGGATGAGTAGCACATACATACCAGTGGAGCAGACTAACCCTCTGCTTGAGAATAATACCTATCCCCAGGGAACAGAGTTAATGCCAGCTCTACTGCATTCTCTCTTAGCCCCTTCTGAGGGCCAGTGGTGGGAGAGACAGGCTTTATATTTGGGATGGATCAGTGCCCAAGGCTGGGGAGTTTCTCCTGGGTGTTTCTTGTTACCCTTTAATTAAAAGAGAGATGTGGATCTTGCTCAGCACACCAACATCTCTTAAAATCCTATCCTGGAAGTCAATGGGAATTTAATTAATCAAAGTTGCACAATCACCACAAAACAGTCCTTCTTACCTGGAGGGGCTAGGAGAACTGCTGTAAGGGGGAGAAGGAGATGGCGTCCTTCCCTGGCTTTCCAAGCCTGCTGAAGTCAGCAGAGAACTCCTGAAAAAATGGCAGAGAGAACCCAGGTGTTAGAGCCTGCGAAACAACTCTGCTCCCCGCTGCAGAGCACAGAACAGAGCTATGCCTTTCCCACACCCTCTGCTGAGTCCAGTCATAGCAGCCCTGGAGCTGTCACGCTGCCCCACGTACACTCCAGTATTCAGGCGCCACATGCTGATCGGCTGGCAGCGTTAGAGTACCAACAGGCATTTTAGACCGCATTTCTCCTACGCCATTTTAACCTGGTGTAAGAGCCTTTACGCAAATGAAATGCAGTTTAGTCCTGAGGGAGGAGGAAGCTAAGCATAAATCAATACCAGCTCTAGAAGTTGTGTGTTCCCATCAGCATACACACGTTCTAGTTCTTATGCAATACTTACATTCATGTTAGTGCAACTCTTCCTAACCCCAAGAGCCTAGGGAAGCATCACTGAAGTTTGTCTCTATGGCTATTTTTCTGATCATGAATTTGACAGGAGCGAATGAAGGTAGATAAAATAAGTAACAAAGAACACCATCTAAAGATGACACCTTCTTTTCATACTAGTTTCTTTGCAAAAACAGGTGATGTGTAAGGTCTGTTTGCTAGCATTAGTGTGTTACAAACACAACTAGAGCAGAAAGCTTTGTTCCAAGTTGTTTCCAGCTGTTGGGACAGTTCTATATATATATATATTTCTGACTCAGACCTAACAGTGAAAACTGAAAATGGTCAGAAACAGGCAGGTGACAGTCATCCCTATCACGAAAGCTAACTCAGCAACATTTTTCCTCCATTCACCAGAACCCAGAAAGTCCCCAGTGCACGGTATGCTCCAATGGCCTCATTTTCAGTTGCCTGGGTGCTCTTACCCACTGTACATCAGGCTGTCTTGGATGGGCTTCCCTCCTGCAGCCTCAGCAGTCATATCACCTGAGGAACACGGAAGTGAAGAAACATTAATTTGAGATCAATTCCTCAATTGGAGGAAATTTCAATTTCAACTGGAAACGTGGCTAGCGCTAGGCATATGTACATTGGTCCCATTGCTGCTCCCAGGAAGAATAAAAACAACATTGAGCTCTTCCTTACTGTGAGGATTACACAGCAGAGACCTGCCTGTCACAGTTCAACCCTTCTAAATCCCTCTTTTAATAAAAGTAGTGCAACTGTGGAAGGAGGAATCAAAGCATTTATCACTAGTCCTAACTCAGCAAATCCTCATACACATAGCTGAGATTGAACAACATCCTTCTGCTGGCTAAGTACTAATGCACGAACATACTCAGGTGTGTGGCTGAACTGTAGCCCTGGACCCTGCGTACATATATATTTCACACAATTCTTATCAAAGTATAAATAAACAGAGGTGCTAATGTGAAATTCAAAAATACTTCAAGAAAAATCCAACAGTTTTATTTTTTTCTTAGGTATTTTTCAAGTATAAAATCAGCTTACTAGCTGAAATGCTGTCTTGCTCTGTGCTGCTACGTGAAACTGAAGATAGGATGATACAGGAGCATATTCTGCGAGAGGAAGACATTTCCCTGTGAACCTACTTATCTTCTTTTCCAGTTGGATTTCCAGTTTCAGTCTCTTATTGAATTCCCCGAATAACCTTTACTCTCAAATCCTATCTTTGAAGATAATTACAAAATATCCTATGAAGCTAACTAGGGAGACAGAAATCTCTTACAGCGTGAGGACTACAACACTCCTGTTACTCCGCCAAAGCAGACCGGTTTAATCACTGTTTCAACTGTCTATTAACTACCCTTAACATCCACATCCCCCCTCTCCTCAGAACGTCTGCATTTCCAGAAACCAACTTACTTGAGAACTGTGCTGGGACCATAACGAAGTCATCTGTGTCACAGGATGAATTCTTACTGCTGCTTCCAGCAGAGTCCTTCGATCCATGCAGAAAACCGGGGGAATCCTGGGTAGGAGATGCCAGCGTCTTCTCTTGCAGCTGCTGCTGCATCTCTCCAAGGGACTGCTAATTCAAGAAGAAAACAAATACTGGCTTCAGCACAGCTACTTCTTCATTCTGCTGGATCCTTTAAATCGAGCTGTACAAGGCTACAGACAACATTTTGCTCGTAAAGCAGGGCTGATCGTTTGCCAGAGGCAGCTGTTCGGCTTACTGAGAAGGAACAGTCTTTTATGCCCATGTCAGAACCGTGCACCTTTTGTTACAAAAAACATAGTATCAGCATATCTGATGTTCCTTGGATAAGAAAAAAATCACTTAAGGTATCACACCACTCTGCCACTCCTGAGGCTTTCTGGATCAGCCACGCATTTGCTACCAACTCAGTTTGTAAGGCCAAGAAAAAGAGAAGAGCCTTCAGGGAGTTTTTGGTTGTCTTTTGTGTTTTTTGGTTTTGAACATTACACCTTTAGTCTCTACTCACATCCCTGCAGTAAGAAGCACTCAGGAACAGGTATGTAAGCGTCTCGGCATTTTTCCGACAAACCTGTTCTGCTGTAATGCTGATGAGGAGTTAGGGAGGTCTAAAGAAGGCTAAGCGTCCAAGAGATAAACACCTCACAGCTATCAGAGGCATGGCAGGCCCCTAAGAGTTCCGTTTTTTCTCTTCCTTCCGCCAAATGATGGATAGCACCATAATCCTTTTACGGATAGATGGAGGCTAGATGGTTTTAGAAAGCTGTAAGATATCTCAGTTGCCCTCTGTGCAGATCATAAGACAGTCTTCATTCTAATGCACTTTTGGGCTGCAAAAGATCAGAATCAGTTTTCACTTGGGCCCTATTAAGGCCTTGTCCACTCCCCAAAGACTCTCCTGCTGTATCTACAGGGACTGACTCACTGCACGTGCAATACATGCAAGCAGAAGGACTTTCCCAGCTGTCGAAGCTGTCTCTTTTCCACATAACACACTGGCTCTGCCCTGCAGACGTGGCGTTTTTCACGTGCTGAGCCAGTATAGCTCTGTCAACAAAACTTCCAAACGCAGACCAGGACTGGTGCAGTACACTTCTCACATGGAGACCCCAAAGTCTGCACCACCCTTGAGCTTCCTGATTCAGGAGAACTCAAGGGGAGAGTCTATTTTTCACACCAGCTACCCATTCCTGAAGTCATATGGCCAAGGAGCACCCCAGCGAACCACCCTTCTACCTATGGTTGCAGGGGGAAAAAATACAGTCAGGAACACAATTCTGTGCCATTCAGAGCAGAACAGACCTCTCCTCTCTGTCCAGTCCATACCACGAGCACCTAGATCAACTGTAGATAGTGCCCCTCAATCCCTCCCACACCAGCTCCTCACAGCAGATGCAATATCTTCCATGTGAAAACATGGAGAGAAAGATTCAGTCATGGCACTTCCTGAAAGAGGCTGAGAAGCCTTGGCCCAGGGAAACCTCAGAGAACAAAGCAAAAGAGCAGCAACGCCAGGGACGAGAAAAGAAAATTCAGTCCTTCTCCCTTTCCCATCACACCACCAGCATTCCTCAGTTCAAAGTCAAAAGGCAGCTTTCGCCAAGAGCCTCCGAAAACAAGCTTCCAGTCCAGTGAGCTAGAGGAATGTCACTTCACTGGTCAGTTGATATTCTGCCCTCCAGGAAAGTTTTCATCATTTCAGGTAACCAGAGAGAAAAACCATCAGTTCAGATCAGCTCTCCTGAGACCACCAGACTGTGGCAGGCCTGGTCTGAGCAAACAGCTCTGCTGAATGTCTCTCTGTGGTGCCTGGGAACGCTGGTCAGAAAGGAGGAGGCTCACCTTTCAAAAAAAAGGGTGGGTATGCTGTCAAGCTGCAGAGACTTAGCTTGAGAACAGAGAACTTCTAGCCAAATAAGCAGTACTACGCCCCGAATTAGTGGCCAATTTTTGGTTTGTTGTTTTATTTTTATTTTTTGGTTCCAAGGAGCTTTCTGTCTCTGCCAACACAAGCTAGTATCACTAACGCCAACTCCTTTCACAAAGGCTTTTCACATAATAGACAACAACAAACTGAAATATTTCTTGTAGGGAGAAAGACAACCTTCAGAATCCACACTGAGCAGACTGGGAAGAACACTGCACCAAGCACACGCAGAACTCCAGTGTTCAGTAACTCGCACCAGATGACAGCAAAAGCAAGGCTGTACTTCAAAGAAGCAAGCAGGGAGACCACTAACATAAGCAGTGCATCCTCTGAGCTGTACTTACGGGAGGTGATGCCAGGTGGGAAGTAGAAGAGCTGCTGGAGGAACTACCGGAACCTGAACTGGGATAGGAAGGCATTGGCACAGAAGCAGCTAAAAACAAGGGAGAAAAAAACACAACATAAATTAGTTGCCAACCTGAGATGAGTCAATAAAAGAAGGTCTTTTTCATCTTTTCACATCAGGTTTACTTCATGTATCAGATGCTGCCAAGTAAAGGAGAACAGCAGAAAAATTAGCATGCTGTTCAGCTCTAAGATTTTCCTCCAGCCCCTCCTCCCCACGCTATTTCACAGTTGCAACTCTTAGGGTGGATGCAGAACATCCAACCAAGATCAGAGGTCCACCCTACAGCTGACCTATACAGGCAGCAAGATGGCTTCTGCCCCGAAGAGCCTACAAAGCACCTTTGTAAATGAAGGGAAAGTTGTGCAGAAAAATGGACTGAGTTACTCAGGCCAGTGACACAAGTTAGGAGCTAGACTGCTTCCACACCCTCACAGTTTCTTCTTTATCAGCCCTTGTGGCTTTGAGCAACTACCCCAAACGCTGGGAGCTCTACTATGTAAACCACATCTGCTCAAGCCAACACAGGCCCTCTTAAATCAAGCGGCATTACTCCACACTACAACATTATGGACTCGGTTAAGATACAATCACTGCGCATTTATCAAGTCTCTGTGGGGAGGAGAAACGCACTCTCTGCAAGAGCGACCATCGTGGGTGAGAAGTGAGGTGCAAACAAGGATCCTGGCTCACGCACCATTTGGCATTTGCAGGCTTGGAGCCCTGGGCCGTTCCCTGCATCAGCCCTTTGTAAAGCCCTTGCAGAGTTGTGCTCCTCAGTTTGCCTAATGACTCCCAGATATGACACACTCGATATCCGAGACATCCTGGGGAAACAAAGTTCTTCGCCATGTAAAGGTAACTTCTCATTTCTGCTTTGTGCTTGCTGCCCCCCCAAAAGTCATTCAGGCATCTTAGGCCACGTAGTATAAAACCCCACAGATTTAATCATTCCACAAGGAAACAGTTCATTGCTTCTTATTCCTCAGCTCATTCTTCCTCGGTGACACCTTCTGCAAGTTAAAGAGCTTTTGCTTATTTAATCTCTTCGTGCAGAAATTGTTCCAGAGCGCTGGCTGTTTTTGCAGCCCTTCTCTTGATGTTTTATTGTTCAGTATCAGAACTGTTCGCTTTATTTACTTCATTACTGAACTGTTTTTCCTGTAATCTTGACAGAGGCATACAGCTCACGCTGAAAGGACAAGTTAGCATCGACCTTCAGGCAGAAAAGATGATCAAGGCATCACAAGAGCAAAGAACATTCAACTCCAACGACTTATGCAAGTGAGGTTCAATAAGTAGCTTGGGAGAGCTCAGCTCAGGAGGGAGATGAGTCAAAGGTAACAGTGACTCCTCAACGGGCTTTGAAACTTTTAGTGCTTCAAACTCCCCAGTCCCCCAGCACCAGACCGAGTGGTACAAAGATGCAAGAGAGTCCCAACATCCTTGCTAAGCTACTTAAAATCAGATTTTACTTTGCAACCACTTTGGTATTTGAATGACTTTAGACAGAGATCAGAGGCGACGATTAAGTGAGGAGAACATTTCGCTTTGCTCCTCTTCCATGGTGCTGGCAGAGAATTTGCATCTTGTATCAATTTCTGCCTTTACAGGACCTGTGCTAATGACTCCCTGCTTAATGCAAGGAGGAGTAATAACGTCTCAAAGAACACTTCTGTTTGAAGTAAAACTACTCCTGTCATTAACTGCACCAGCTGCTACAACATACTTACTCCACTCAACTGGCTAGGAAAATAAAAGTACATCCCTCTGCAATTAACTGTTGAAACAGTGTTTTAGCGATAAAAGAATGGGAAAATATGCCTTTTAATAAAAGGCTTTAAAACGTTTAGCCTATCAAAGGAGGTTAAAGGATGACTAGCTCGGCGTCTCCCAGCACAAAGAGAGCGGTCGCCCAGCTGCTGAACTCCTCACTCCGACAGGGATGCAACAAGAGCAGCAACAGAAAAACCAAGCCAAAGCAGCGCAGACTTAAAACTGTAACGGTGTAACCGGGCTCACAGCGATCTTCTCCACCCCTCGCTAACGCTACCAGAAACGGAACGCTTTCCTGCAGACGTTAGGCTATCCTGCAAAGGGGGCGATTCAGCAGAGCGCGGGCCCTCGTGCAGCAGGAAGCCCCCCGAGGACTGCTGCGGGTGGCTGCAGTGCCACACAAGCGTGCACACACACGGACGCCTTCCCGGCTTGTGTCAGAACACACGGGCAGCGCTCACTCCACCACAGCTTTAGCGCTTAGGTCCATAATGAAAAAAATCTTCGCAAAGCTTTGTTAGAGGCTACTTTATTTTACCCCCTGCATCTACGCTGTACTGGGTTTGTCCCTGCGATGGGCCATGCAGCTAAAACACACCGTCCCACATCCAGTACAGGAACAAGCACCGCGGCACCCTACAGGCGGACGTTCTGGGAGGTCGGTCAAGGACTTGGCACGGAGAGCCACGTCGCCCACAGCCGGCATCGTCTCCCAGCTCAGTGGGCTTCCCGCACAGCTGGTGCGCTCCCCCCACTCAGGGAACACACACAGAGCGCTGAGAACTCGCCTGCAAGATGGAGAGCCCCAGCCCCGTCCTGCCTCTAACACGCTGCTTCTGATCCCAGATTGACTCCTGCAGAGGAATCCCTACTGCCTTCCCTATACAATTCCCAGAAACCAGGGGGGACATTTCCCCATTATCTTGCCACCTCCTACAGATCAATTCACCCTTGTGCAGACAGATCTCCCCATTACATAAAGGCTCTTTTAGGAAAAGGTAAGTGATTTTTGAACTGTATCCACATGGGCCTGCTGCAAAACTTGTGCCACCGTTCATTTTTCCTGGAATTCGTATTTTCATTAGAGTCATTTCAGGGCTCTATCAAGGTCCCTTCCACACTATTTTGGTTTTGTGTTTATTATTGATTTGAACCTGGCTGCAATTGAGACTTTTCTATTTCTGTCTATTTGCTTTGGCCAGCTTTCCACTAATCTCTAAAGGAAGACAAGCAGGCAGGCTTCTCCGCTACCAACTGAAACCCAGATTAAAATTCTATCTGCGTGAAGCACAACCTTTAGATACAGCATCTTTAATCATGTTCTTCCTTAAAACCCAAACTCCCCAGATCCACTCTGTAATACCGTGAGGCCCAATACAAAAGCTCCCGCTGCTAAAAATGAACTTTCAGTCCATGCAAGTAGAGCCCTGAGGCTTGGCTCTGACCAGCTATCTGACTCCCATACGCCTCTCGGTGCATTTTTCCCTGCCAGGCACCCAGGAGAGCTTGGAAGCCCGACACTCGCTTCCATCTCCTCCACACGCCCAGGCACTCCCAGTTCAAAATTAAAAAGGGTGCAAACACTTGGCTCATCGTGTTTTCAGCTCAAGTCTGAATGCGGGGAATATTAATGTGAATTGTAGGCCCCCACCCAAATCCAAAAATTGCTGGATTGTAATTGTAATGTAAATAAGTCTGTTCTCGTAATTGTCCTCTCCAACTCGTTCCAGCACCAAAACAGAGTGGATGTTGCATAACCAAAATCAACTGGTTTCAAACGGGAGAGCTACGAGCTGCAGAGGGAAGCCTGCGCTCCAGCTGTGTGCATCTTGATCCTGAATCCTACACCTGCAAAAATCACTGCTGACAAACCCTCCTACAAGGGGCTGGGCTGTCCTAAAAATAACTGAGCCTCAGGCTTTACAGAAGCTTTATTTGGAATCTGAGTTTTACACGCGTTGGAGAGATGCGTTTTTGTTATTATCTGGATTTAATCAAAACCAATCATCAAGAAGTTATTTGACTGCAGTCTCTGACAAGGCAGTAGTTTGAGTGCAAAAACAAAGGACTTGCCTGAAGAATACGATTGTTTTTCGAGTAAAAAAAAGTCTTACCACTAAAATTTTTTTTATCTGCACAAGTGATGGTGATTTTTTGCTAGTTTCTACCTGGGTATTTTATGTACACTAAGATTATAAAGATGGAAAAAACAGAAGCCAGACATCTTCCAGACACTTGAACCATCCCAGCAGCATTACCTCGTGCACTTCTGAACCACAATTGCTCATGTTTAAACTCTCTTAAGTCAGAGCAAAGGAGGTACCAGCTTTGCATTCATTAAAGACAGGAGCAAAAGAACTCCAAAATACTCTGCACGGGTGCCAATTACAATGTGTTTACGGACAGAAAACTTGCACAAGTATCTAATTATGCCTCCTCCTGTGTTATTACTGTAACGCACTGCCCCGTCTTACATGGCGATCAGAGGCCTGGCTACAGACAGACGACATCCTGGCTAGACAGGGTCTTTTGAAGACTTTATTAAGAAAATTTTACACATCTATAGTACATTAGTCACATGTACAAAACCCATAATAAAATATAAATAAAGAAACAGAACGTAAAGTGCATGGTTTACTTAAAACTCAAGGCCTTGAACCCACTCTCCAGGCTAAAGCCTGTGGCAATCAGAGCTTTGTGGTCAGCACTGGATATCAGAAGATTTAGGTTCCTTCTTTCACTAAAGGAGTGAGACGATTCAAGGGACGGGAGAATTACCATCCCTCGAAACCTCAGAGGAGAGGATGAATTTGTTAGAAAAGTCATATTTAAAGATTTTTGACAGAAACGTTGATTTTGATGAAACATCTTGAAAAATATGAAAATTTATTAAATGAGGTAGCTTTGGCAACTTCGAAGTTATCCACTTGGGAATACCGTGGAACTCTTAAATAGCATTATGAAATCCAAAATTTTCGTGCACTAGAAGAAATCCGTATGATTTCATGAGGTGGTAGTCTAACACATATCCCAACAGAATAGCTCCTCCCAGAAGAGCTGATAGCTCTTACGTCATTTTTAATTGCTGTGTTTTGACCAGGTCTGGACCAGCCTTTGCAGCGTTCGGGAGCCTGGGTGATGTCCTCAGCTCTGTGTGCCCGTGGCAACTCTCCCGTTCTGCCCCTCTGCCTGAGGGCAGATCTGCCTGCAGGGGCAGAGGCCACCGTGCTCAGCTCAGACTCCAGACGTCCTCAGATGGAAAGTGAGCAGCCCACGTTAAAACTGGTTTGGGACCTAAATGCATGCAGTTATCGGCATCCACAGCACAGGCATCCCCGAACTGTAAGCTCCTTTAGGCTGCACGCTGGGTCCCTGAGCATAGCTGAAGTCTTGGTGCATTCACCATGCAACGGGTATTGTTCCAAACACAGATGCTTGTGCAGATTATGCAGACTCTAAGGGAAACTTGCACGCTCAAATCTGCATGACCTACTTGTGCTTCCCCTGAAGTCAGTGGTAGCACGATTATCAGTTCCCAGGGAGAATGAAAAACACCAGGGCAGGCTGTTCCTCCTCCCAGTTCTCCACTATGCAATCCAATCTGAGCACGACCATCATGATTCAAATGCAGCCATCTCGTCTTCTTCAATGCTTCCCACACTTGTGATGCTGTGCCACACATTTATGTGAAGTAGCACAATAAACTTCTGGACTTTTTTTGGTTCTGCACACACAGCCAGGGGGCTAGCCCCTGAGCAACTGTGACTGTGTTTTGTCACCTAGACCTGTGCAAATATTAAGCCCCCTACGGTGTTTAGCAGTGCCCTGTACAGCTGAGTTTTTCTGATGAGACCACCACAACCCAGACGCTTGCTGACACACTGGTTCTTCTCTCACACGTTCGGAAGTCACCAGGACCACTACTTCCACACGCAGCCTCTCATCCAGGCTCTTCACTGCACTTCCCGGAGGCCTCCATCCAGCAGCTGGTGCCTCCACAGCAGACTACGAGAACGATCTCCTCCGGTAGCAGGCTTCTACCAGTGCACAGCATCTTGGAGACTTCCAGCAATGAAGAGGTATTGCTCCCCTCATCTTTTCAAAACCAGTAGTAGTCTCTCCTGCCTGGAGAGGACTCCAGGCTGGGAACATAGACCTGGAGGCAGGGGCCAGCAGGGCAGCAGAGAGGTCTGGAGTTAGGACAGTCCTTACCTGCCTGTACAGGGGCCCTCTTAACTGGGCCTTGACCACACGCCATTAACTGTGGTGCAGATGGGGGCAAAGGCTGAGCTAGAAACCCCTGCTCATAACGGTGCCTCTGGTTTCTGCACAGCAAGTGTGCAGAAGTCGGAAACTGAGGCCAAGCCAGCAGAATCCTTTCATGTTTGCAGGGGGTTTCCTGTTCCTCTGGCCAACGAAGCAACCGAGCAGCTGGAGGTAAGAGATGAGCTGGCTGGCATGCAGGACAGAGCCGTGGGAGCCCTTCCCTGCCCGCAGGGGGATCAGACTCCGAAGGCCGTTTCTCACACAGCAGCGGTACAGCAGGTGCTGAGTGCCGAGCTGGCTTCGGAGCAGTCCTAAACAGGCAGAGCCCTTTCTTGCCTGAAGAGGAGTCCCGCTTCACAGGACTCACGCCACATCTTGCTGCTTTGCAAGCTCCCCTAAACCAGAACCATCTTTTCTTGCCCGCAGGACGGTCACCTACATACACAGTTAGAAATCTGTATCAGAAACAACTGAGAAGCCCTGCTCTTCCCTCCAGGGGCATCCACTGTGACACATGTCCGAGAGTGGCTCCGTGTTCAGAAAGCACCGGGCATGTTTCCTCTGAAACCTCCAGCCCTTGCGTTGGGCACCCCAAATCAGAGCCAAGGTTTCCAGCAGTGACTATCACTTACTTAAGAGATTGAAGGCCCAAGAGGATCCTTCCAGAAGAAAACAGATGACCTTATACGATTCCACTAAACCAAGTCTTTTGGCCAGCACTGTTATATCCCATGCGCTGGCAGCAGCTCGGAATTGCTTTCCCACAAACAAAACTGAATCACAGTACATGTGGTTGGAAATTTGCAAAGTTTTGATTCAGAAGAGGGAAGAAAGAATTCTCAATAGAAATCCGGCTTTGTTTTGGACAGTTCTCACAGAGCACCAGTAAATAACCTTTCTAAAACAAGATTTTGCAAGATTTTGGAGGTAAATGTGGCAGGTTTCAGTTACCAAATGTTCTTCCCATTAGGTGGTTGTACCAAATGTACCACACCTGATAAGAATGTCACCACCTTTCTGCCCGTTCACTATCTTGAATCGTCCTACTGATGTGGCTGAAAAAACATGATCTTGCTGCATAATCCTGTTTACCTACAAGCATCCCCACTGGCCAAGCACTTCACAGAGAACAACTGAATGCATTTCAAAGCTACATTTACCTCTCATTTAGGTTTCTAAATAGCCCCCAAATCCTCCCTTTGAAGATGTCGACAACATTAAATACATTTTGACAGCAAAATCTGGACACGACACGGTAATGAACCCTGAATCCACACCTAAATAACCAAGAAAACAAAGCAGTCTTTTTGTTTCCTTTTGAACTAGCAGCACAGAAGACACGTCATGGTTCAAAAACTGTTGTAATAGAAATGCGACACTTACATTTCTTCATAGAGGCACTTGCATCCAAGAATGGGTGATGGAAAAACTCATCTGAAAAAATATCAAGAACAATGAGTCAGTGAAAGGAAATGACTGTAAGGAGTTTACAAAGCAGTTAAGCATAACAAGTTACAGTATTTTTTACAGTGAATTTTCCACACAGTCCAGTCACTTAACCATGGAATCTGACTGTTGATGCAGATAACACTGGTCAAGAATGCAGATGCAACCGGATGTAGGACTTGCTCAAAAAAATAAGTTAGATAGCAATCCCTGGATCCAAATAACTATAGGGGAACACAAAAAAACAGTAGCTCCTATGCTACAGGCATCTCTGCAACATCAGTTGGGGGTGGAGAGGGAGATCAGGCTGGCCAGCTACACGAATGAAAAAATAAAAAGGGAAGAAAAAAAGTTTTGCCAAAAGCATGGCCAAAAGACATGAAGATTTGAACCTTAGGATTCACCACCACTACAAATGGATTTTTCTTCCCCATAGGGTATTAAAGAACTTGGTAAGGTTTTGCTGCAAGCTACAACTTCGGGTTGCCAGGAGCATAAACCAAATTACTTGCAAATGCTCCCGTCCTCCAACAGCTGTTGCAGTTGTTGGAATGGGATTCAGTTACCAAGGGCCAGAAACTGACTGTCAGGAGCTGGCATGGCCATGTCACAAGCTTGTATCAGCAAGAAGGGGAATTCTAAAATGCAAAGAAACATTAAAAGCCCCAATTCCTGACTGATCAGGACGACAAGATACCCTAATCGTAGGAACCCAGGGAAACTATATGTTTATACCGTGCTGCCACTAATTCCACAGAAGAGAAACACTTCTACGGAGTGATCTTCCATGATACACGGAGCCAAACCCATCCTGCACTTAAGGCAGAAATGCATTTTGTAAAAGGCCACCACGGAACTGAAAGCCCAGAACTCCCTTTTACACCAGCACAACCGCCACAGATCTGCTTATTAGGGGAGGATATTCTACTCGTCCAGGTCAAATGTTTCCATCCTGGCTTGCTAGAGACCCTCTACATGTTCCCCTGTCTTCCTAAGCACCTCTCCTGACTCTGCCATCTCCAATCCAGTGAAGTTCTACACCGAGTCCTAGCAGAGCCCTCCCCTCCTCTACCACAATCAGCAACCCGAAGCGACTCAGCCTTTCAGGAGCATTAGTCATGGATCAGCGCTGGCTACTCGGCTAACTGCGAGAGCAGCTCAACTTGTTTTCCCAGCATGGATTTCCTATTGCAACACCCAAGGCTTACAAACTTCTGAATTCTGTAAACAGCTCCTCTTCAGACAGTGAGCTTTCCAGAAAGTAGCAACTGGTTTTGACGTCTTTTTTAAAAAAAAGAAAACAACACAACTTAATTCCTCTTTCCCAAGCCGCTCCTTGCCACGGCCACGCCAGGGTCCTGTAGTAAGAGCACGCTGGTTTGGCACTCAGCACAGCAGAAGCGATGCCAGGTTCCTCTGGCAGAGAATGTTGGAATCTCACAGATAAAATCTGCTGTGGACGGAGAACATCCCTATTTGTGAGGAGTTGCTCAGCTGCTGGACTTTCCTGCTGCTTCTTGAGCCCACTCCTCTAGAGGTACCATCCCCTCAGCTACGCTGATTCAGCTGGCTATGTAGTAACATCTGAGGGGGTGGAAATGACTACTGCTTCCATGTTTCCCCCTCCAAATTGCTTGTTAGCTGTGCTTACAAAGCAAAATTTAACAACCCTGCTTGTGATCATCAACAGGAAACTTCAACTTGAAACCCTCCTTGTGCTCCTCTAGATAATCCTGGAATTGCAAAGGCCATCAGTTCCTGGTAGAAGAGCAGCTGAGACACACAACAAGCAAAAGGAGCTTCAGTCTTGCATAATGAATGCTTTTGGGTGAACCAAGATGTGGGGGAGCTTTGTGGAGGACGCCACGCACATCTCCAGACAGATTAAAGGGGCCGGCCTCAGGGACCAAGAAGGAACAGCACATCCAGCTCCTCAGTGATCCGCCCTGACCCAGGAGTGCACGTGGATCTTCACCTTCAGAGCACAGAAGGGTAAAGGGACAGCTAACAAAGGCACTGACCATCAGCCAAACATTTTTTATAAATAGCATACGTGGACAGAGTAGCCTCTGGTTAGTTTGCCAGTAGCAGGACACAGCCCCGGTGTACCAGGAGCCACCTAAGAGAAATGGCTCGGGGATCTGCTTCAGATGGGATCTTGAGCTTCAGGACATTCACAGTCTGTGCACTGCTGGCCACTGGCAGCAGCTGAAAACATGACGGTAGGTGGGCACAGAGATGTGCTCCCATTTAAACACTGCTACTGTTTTGGCAAGAGGCATCATCTGGCAGCGTCCTGAGCTGACACTAAGGAAAGGAATAAAGGAACGTTCAGCAGGTGTATTTCAGGGTCTGAGCCCCCAGGAACATAAAGGAGCTGAAGACCTAGCAACAGAAGACAGTAGGGGAAGGAAAACAGTCGTGTCACAAGCAGGGATGAAGCTCATACTTCAACAGAAGTAAACAGGAGAAAGGAAGGAGAGGTGGATGAGAAAGATGCCAGACAGCCATTGAGATCTGCCTTCTATGAGGCACAAGGTCCATCTCAAATACAGGCTCCTCTAGGAACCTGCAAACCCTCCCTGAGAAACAGTTCTATCTCACAAGGACATGCCAATCTGCAGAGAAAAGGATCCCTTATGTGATTAACAGGCAGCAATCTCTATCCAGCAAGATGTGCTGTAACCGTTGTCTTGAGTGAAATCAAAGCATATTATCTCAGATTTCCAAGTGTTAGAGACAATGACTCATGCAGTCTACTCCCAAGAGGTACAAAACCAGCTTATAGGGTGGCTAAAAAGGTTTACCAGACTCCATTTCTGACAGAGGGGAAAACAGGAGCCTCAAATGTGTTTTTCTTTTGAAATGTACAGCAGCATGACAGAAGCAGCAGAGATGCACAACCCAGAGAGAAGGTCTGCAGGGACTGCTGAGAGATACTTATATTCGGTCTGTTTGTAGCTACAACAACTCCCTTTTGAAAAGACTTGTGTTCTCACTTCTGCACTGCAGCGAGCAGTAGTCCTTCACATTCAGCACTGGATAATTATGATCAGCCTTGGTTAATCCATGTACTTGCTGTACCCAGATGACAGCGTCCCCAGAAAGGCTTTCCCAATAACTCTAATCCAAAAGAATAACAGAGGCTGCAAAACAATTTATCTTCATCAACTAGCATGTGATGCCCTGCAAGAAACAAACCACCTGTGCTGATAAGCAACAAAAAATAACAAAACTAACCCCCAGAAGACAAATACCAAACACTTTTATCCAAGTCTGACTAAAAGGTAATGCTCTGAAAGCACAAACAAGCACACTTTACTCTCAAGGAAAAACACAATGGATGTGCAAAAAGCAGCTAATTGTTGGCTGGTGTTGTGATGGTGCACAACTGATATTCAACACAGATCTGTGCGCTTTGAGGCCCCAGCAGCAAGGAAACCACTTAAACAGGCTTGCCCAGTGCCAAACCTAACTCAAACACGGAGGCTGGAGGAGCAAACTTACCCATTCACCAGCAACACAAGCTAATGGAAGCAAAGCTTCTGTTTGTTCTTCTCTGAACAGCATTGCTGTTCTTCTCTGCATTCAGAGGCTAACACACCATCAGGACCAACTTCCTTGGTGAGGAAGACACAAGGAAGACAACGTTCTTGTCCCAAGAAAGGTCTAGACTCTCTCTTTCTCTGAACTGCCTAGCACCTAATGATTGTTCTCAGCCTAGAAGGAATTAAGACACTGAAAAAAAAATTTAAAAAGGAAGTCTCCATGCCAGTCAAGTCGGGAGACAGGTCTATAGTGAGAGTCAGAGAGCGTATACATTAAACGGATGCAGCTTGCAGCTTGGGGAAGTAACTGTGACAGTAAGAACTGGGATGCACAAGATGCACGTTTCCCCTGACAGCATGCTTAGCAACACAAGTTCAGAGACTACAAAAGCAGAAGCTGGGAGAGGGAATGCAAGTAAGAAGCCAGGTACTACCAGTCTGGATGCTTTTCCTAGCACCGGCCAAAACCACGGAGGTCTGTGCAGTGCAATAGGTCAAGGAAGGCACAGACAAGCAGCACAGCCGGAACTGGAAGGAGGTCTCTTACCGAAGTCCATGCGGTCCTTGTGATTGCGCTGCAGAAGGCCCAGCAGCAGCTGCCTCAGGTGGCTCGATGTCTCCCTGGGGATGCTAGGATTGAAAACAAAAGCACGTAAGAGACCCTCCATCTACTGAAGCTACTTCTGCATATTCACGAAGGCAAACTGCAAGTGCAAACTCACTTTCTGCCTGCTGGGCTAGGAACACCATAGGAACTCACTGGAGAGAGGCTGGACAGGAACATCTCTGCATCTGTTTGGCTTTTACTCCCCATTGTCACTGCTAAGGCCACAGTGAATCAAGCTTTAGTGGCCTCTCCCATGAGCACCTGCAGATCCTTCCCTTCCACTGCACTTCCAACCCTCTGGTTCTCAGCTCAGTCTAGTCAATATGCAATATTTTGCACATGCTGAATAAAATATCTTCTCCTTGCTCTAACAGGAATAAGGAGGTCGTTAAAATGAAGCAGTTACTGAGGGGAAGCTCCCAATTAGGACATTCGTGGTGAAATGTATCACCAGTTACTGCCATTTTATTAAGGCATTTCTTTTTAAATGCTGCTTATGTAAGACTGGCAAGTGACCTCTGTCTATTTGCTTCTCAATATACATCATTTATTAGTCAAAGGCCAGTAAGATATGAGCATCTGGCACTCAAGCAAGCTAAAATTAGTGCAGCTATTTCCCTACTTTCCAGTTTAGCTAGGAAGAAAATTCTCTTTTCAATGGCCACTGCAGCACAGAAGAGCCAGCAAATCGTTGCTCTCTCCAACCCCACAAGCAGACTGGGGAGAGGCCAGGTCAGCTCTTTATAACCCTGATATACTGCAAGAAGCAGGGAATAAATGAACGGATTAAGGAAGGGAAAGTAGAGTTCAGCTCTTCTGTAAGTGGATTCAGTTCTGCTGCCTTTCCTCTGTAACCAGCAGCGCAGTTAGGGGCTGTATTTGCAGCGTCCTGCCTGCAGCCAGGGCAGAGCTCTCCAAATTCAGCGTAGGTGGCTCCAACTCCTTTCAGCGTTAACTCTGTTTACCGTGGCTGTGCCCAGCACGGCCCCACGGTCTGCCAAGCTTTCCCCTCTCCCCACGCAAGGGTCAGCCGAGGTGAAGGCATGTGTGCTCAGCCCAGTAATTCCAACTGCGCCGAGCCCGAGCCGACTCGGTCGCACAGCACGTGGCTCACTCGAGCAGTGCTCCGCTCTGCTGGGCTGGCATCGCTCACCACCCTGAAGCCAAGGCCGACCACATGGGGTGACACAACTGCTCCTGCACCATTTCCACCGTGTCGCAGACAGGGTGAAAAAGAAGCTGGGTCAGAAGTGTGAGAGTGGGGGGAAAGAAGAGCTAGCTGGCCCTGCCAGAACCTCGTTTGGTTTGGCGTGAAACCAGAGATGTTGGGCAAGGTGTGTATTTATATATATTCTGTGAAGTCCTAGGCCTCGCTTGTGCAGGAATTTGAGCCCAGTGATTCCTAGAACAGAGGATCATGCCAAGCATCCGTCGTGCTTGTTTGTGCTGGAGGAGCTGCTTTTCCATCCCTGACACTCTAACGCTTGTGTGGGTCTTCCCAGGCTGACAGAGGGGGCACCGGGGCTCTGGAAGGGATGCAGTTAAACCAAGCCTCAGTTTGAGCCAAGAGAAAACAACGGCTTGTCAAAAAAAAGGCGTGCCTCAGAAGCACACCATGTAATGGAATAACCCAGCATACCACAGCTAACAGTCTCCTGAAAAATACATTAGTGCAGGAGTCCTGCAGTCCTCCGGTGTTATCGTCATAACTTATTTATCCATGACACAAACTGCTCATCCAAAACGAGTCTGTTTCCCAGCAATGACTTGAGCTTTTGTATGATTTTAAAGCCAAGAAACAGGCAGGTCAAGTAGTAGACCTCAGATGTCAGAACAGACTGAGGACAGTGCAGATTAACAGCCTGTTTGTCTCCTCATACCTCTCACCTCTAAACCATCAAGCTTCGAAACCTACAGTATTGTTTTCCAAGGCCATCTTTTTAAACAGCAGCAACAAAGCTGCCTCCTTCCTCCCGTGATCTACTATATACTTTGCCATTCAAATCAGGCAACGAATGTTAGTTATTTAGATCGGCGCTATTAAAATTGTGAGGCCTTTGGGCTTGGTCCTACCGACACGGGCTCCCCGCCTCCGAATGGCATTTCACCTGTCAGCAATAGCATCGGCTTGGGAGGCAGAGGCTGCTGCTGAGGGTTTAATCAGCTCTTCCCCACCCCACTCCCAGGCCAAAACACACCGCTTTCCGTGGGGATGCTGGGGAGGTGGGTGCCAGCATGCCTAGCCTCGAGGAGAATGAAACCAAACCCTGGCACTGCTGCAGTCTGAGAATGAGATCTCTCGAGTGGTTTCGTGTTTCATCCTGCGCTGGCAGGGCTGATGGAGGCAGTTTGTTCGTGTTTACTCAGGAAATAGCACAGATTGTGGCTCACATTGAAGAGACAAATGGACAAGCTTGGGAAAGCATTAACAAAAGGCCACTTTGGATCCAACTTCTATGGTGGAAAAAAAAATGGGCTTGGATTTAAACTTTGGTGATATTTGGGAGTTAAAAAGCAGAGATGAGTGAAAATTGTAAACGCAGTAGCTCTAGCGAGCTCCTAATGAAGAAAAAGGACTAATCCCTACACGAACAGACATGCTCTCCTCTTATAGCTGAGTTTCATTCCTCCCCTTGGCTGTCTCCTACTGCATACACGAGCCAAAGCAGCAGCAAGGCAGCACGATCAGCGCAAGGGTACTTACTAATTGTAGGGATTTATTTCTCTCTTTGTAAGAGGCACTACCTCGAAGGTGAGCAGCCATGTTTAAGGCTGTGCAGGGGAAACAGAAGGGCTGCTTTCTGTTCACACAGACTATTCGGCTCCAGCTATGTAGGAGTGGTTTTGTTCCGAATTGTTTTGTTTGGGTGTTTTACTCTATCACACCCTCTGGTTCAATCCAGAAGAGTATGCAGGTACACCAAATTTAATTCTGATTGAAGTTTGCCCCTTCACCCCAAAAATCAAAAAATGAAGTATTTAAAGGGAAATTAAATGCATAGCACAAGTCATTGGTAAGAGGTCTGGCTGCTTTGTAGTTCCTTCTACCCACTCTTAAAGCTGTCTGAACTAACAAGGAAAAAATCCAAATCAACTCAATGAACTTCCAACATATGTGGCTGCATTAGCAGCTCTGCCAAAAGGAAGCTAACTTTCTGGTTAAAAATGCCTTCCAGAATTTGGATGTGTAATCTGGAACTTCAGCACTTTCTCTATACCAGGCTGAGGTTTCAAAAGCAAGCATGAGGTTTGGCTTTAGGAGCTTGCAGTTCAAAAGTGAAGACCACAGCAACAAAACCAAAATATACTGACAAATCGCAGCACCGCGTAGCAGCTAGTTACTTCACTAGGTAACATACACCCCTGGGACGAGGGCAGTTATCTTCCCTCCGTGCCCCATGGAGACTGCAGCAGTGCCCGTTTCCACAGCGGTCACAGTATCTCCTCCTGTTAGCAGGATGGACGCAAGCAGTTGCTATCGTGACACGTGAAAACATGGGAGTGTGATCTCCAGGCAGGTATGACAGATTGCAGGAGAAGCCGAAGTTTGGCTGCTTGCATGAATCACGAATTGCCATGATTTTTTTCTTCTTAATAGTGGTACCCAGCCTCAGAGAAGCCATACACAGGAAGGGACTACAACCTGGCTCCTGAAATCACGAACCACCCTGATTTTTGTTTTTTTTTTTTGTTTTTTTTTTTTTGCAATAGAGGAGAGCAGTAGTATCTACAGAAAGCAAGAACACCATCTCTGGAAATCCGCTGCTCTCTGACCTTCTCTGAGCCCCATCACTGCTGGTTTAAGCAATGGGGCAAGGCAGGTAGCCAAATATTTTATAGGCATCTCCCCGTGTGACAAGCCAGAAGCACGTGGGGATAGGTGTAAAGAGAGTAAACAAGTGCATACAAACATGAACACTGGGAGAATGCTTACTTCGGCATCAGCATCTTGTTTTTCTCATAGAAGAGACGAAGATCCTGTGGGCTGCTGGCCTGTAGGGGAAACATAAAAACAGTGCATGAAGCAGTTGATAGTAGAGGAAGGGGATTAACATTTCTATTTCACAGTTACTCTGCAGAGCAGAGAGGCACTTTTCAATCCCTGAACCAACAGAGACAATGAGAACCTGCAGTTTGCTTTAGTGTAAAAAGCCAGCCCTGTGACAGAGTGAAAATACCTTATTTCAGCCTCCTGCCTTTTTGTCGCTGACCTGGTTCTGCCCTGCTCTCCCGTTCTGAGCCCTGAGCTTCGTTTCAGTGGGCTCTGATGCTCAGGTCTGAGCTGGCCCAATAGCCTCACCCAAGAGGTGAAATAATTGCAGACGTGAGGAGTCCCAAATGATGAATGGCAGCTCCTGCTGAGGGCATGGATTACTGCTGCAGGGTATTTAGAAGAGGGCAGGGAGCCTGCTGATGGGCAAGGAATCTATGAAGAAACCAGGAACATGGGGAAACAGCAACTGATTTAGTTTTTTACTTTAATTCTAGGAAGCCAGAAGGTCTCAAGCCACAGCTCTTATTTCTGTAGTAACATATAGAACTGGTAGAGATGTTGACAAGATCCCAAATTGTGAGAGAGAGGATTGAAAAAAAGGCTCAGCACAACTAGAGCTTTACAGCTGAGGTTAAAAATAAGTACAGAAGCACAGACGAGTCTGCTAACATCACTTCTCCATTTGTTTTTATACAATCAACAAATGCATGCCAGTCAATTAACCCTAGTGTCTAAAGCTTTTCTGCTTAGGCAATATCTCTTTATTAAAGAGAGAGTAGGCTGGGTAGCATGACACAGACAAGGTAAATATAAACAGGGAAGGAAGATCAGAAAGATCCGTGTGCACCCAATTACTGGTGCAGCAGAATGCTTAGGAAAGTGTGAACCAGGAGGCAACAGGCAGCTCTCCTGGTGTTGCAGACAGAAAACCCTCAAGCCTTCCACCTGCTTCCATTTCTAAATTACAAGCATTTAAGGTCGATTAAGATGCTTAAAATGGCAAATCAGACAAGCCAATCTGCAGATGGCCATCACAATACCACCAACACAGCACGGCTGGAAAAGCAGCCACATAAGATGCTGTTTCAACATCACCTACTCCCTCTGACTAAAGATGAGCATGAAGTTAAGAACGGCTGAGAAAGCTCAGTACCAAACTCAAAGAAACCACAAGGTAGCTGCTAGTATCAATAAGACTGGCGTAATCCTGATCAGGACAGCACTTCTTACATGGTGTTAGCAACCCAAGCTTCGCAGCATTGCTTGCGGTAAGACCACAATGGGCACCGCTGTTTACACGCACCCTCCCACCCACCCAGATCCTTGCACAAACAGAGCTACTGGATTCCTAACAGAAGGAAATAAAGGTTTCCTAGTTCTCTCTGCAATAACCTACCCTCTGCTGTTCACAGACACAGCAGGGACCCAAACAGGAGACGCAAAAACACCGTTTTCAGAAGCCATTAAATGGATGTTGTTCAGCAAAGCATGTTGTTATGTAGATGCCAATCTGCATCAGCTTTCCAATCACCGCCGCTCAATTTGATTTGCTTCAGTAAAACTCCATTTTACACCTCTCCCCTTGCAGATTTTGCCCTGTAATTAGATTCCTAATATTTGGCAAACTTTAACGAGGCAAGTGTACACACTGCACCAAATGGCTTGGCCACGACACCGTGCGTAATGAAAAATATGCCTGACAGACACAGCGTACACGGAGGAACAGAACTCCACTGCAGGGAAGCTAAGTGTCTGCTCACATCAGAGAGATACAAGCCTTGGCTGTTTTCTCTGTTCATTTCCTGTCGCAACAACTCAATTGTTTCACAAATACAATGAGGCTCTGATCTATTTCAAACAGTGTTTTGTCAGAAATTTTCCTGGCAATAAAGATGAAGTATATTAAAAGCAGCACATATGCAAAGCCCAGTTCATTAGAAAGGGTTTCTAAGCACTAGCTTGGGTGGAACCAAAGTCCTCAATTAAATTCCCCTCCTCTTTGTACAAATTAAAAGAGAGACCCGTTTAGGGATGCTGTTTCTCCCCATTCTACTTTCTCAGTACAATTCGCACTTGTTCTGCGAGGATCATACCCAGGCCATCAGGCCTCTCTACACCCAGACCACGCTTTCTCACTGGGGCTTGTCCCCAGCAGCCCACAAAGCAAGCCGGTGCCTGACATAGGTGGCTGTCTGCTGGGGAGCACAGTCATTTTAATGAGCACCCTGCACAGACGACTGTGGATCGCCATTCCTTTGGTAAAACCAACTGCAGCTTCACGTCACTTTGAGCGTTAAGCGAGTCACACAGCTCTGCTCGTAGCAGCAGGCTCCCAGGAACGAGCCCACTGGTGGCAGCCACTTCACAGACCACTGCTACCTCCAGCCACTTCGCCCAGTTCTTCCTACAATAGTGTAGTGCTTCTCTGAGAATCCTACGATGGTATAGTGCCTCTCTGAACACTGAGATGCTTGTAAGACACTAAAAACACCATTTGAATTCCTTCCTCTGGGATTGAAGGCCTTAATATGAGATCTACCTTCCCGGTAGATACACACCCTGTCCAAGAAAAACATCAGAAAAAAGCACGCAAACATTTTAGGCGCCTACCAACTGCACCGTTCAAGGTACGCAGAGCCAGCTGCTACCTGCAGGGCAGCACCCATCTGCCAGAAGCCAGGATACAGAACGGAGAGTTCGGTCTTAGTTTTCCCTATCAATAGGAGACGCACCAGCAGGCCACCTCATACCCTTGCTCCCCCTCTCATGTTACTATGGAGCAGCTGCGTTAGCGTAACTGGGTCTGTTTTTGTCTGCCCTTTCTATATATAAGACAATCAGACAAATCCAATCCTGCCCCTCTGCTACTTTGTCCTGAGCAGCAGTGGAAACACGTTTAGCCAGCAAAGGCATTCAGCACAGCCCTGCCAAATCCCACCCGGTGCTGGCTGCCTGCGAGGGAATTGCACCCAAAAAAGCAATGGTGTTTCCAAAAGCGCTCAGCACTGGATTTGTTGCGCTGGGGGAAAAGCTGGAGCTGCACTGGGCTCAGTCGGAGGGGGCCAGAGACATTCACACCCCCGGTGAGCAGCACTGCCTGGTCAACAACTCACAGCACACGTCATGGTATCTGCTCCCCTCTCTGAAGCCTTTCCTTCAGATTCCTGGGGATTTGAGGGTGCAAAGATGCAATTCAGATACGTTAAAAAGAAGTGAGTAATAATGCCCCCAGCCCAACAGTTCCGAGGAAGAGCTTGAAAACCTGCTGCAAATACCTCTTCCTCATGCAGAGCTACATTTATTTGGTGTTTTAAGACTCCCAGAGCTAAGTGGCAAGCATCCAGAGGAACCTGAAAGGACAAGTAGCAGAAAAAAAATCTCTTTTCTTTAGCTGTCCTTGGAGGTTTTTCTCTCAGTTCCCAGGAGAACAGGATCTGGTCCGCAGACACGAGGCAAAAAGCTGATGGCTCTTACTACAACAAGAAGTCGATCGCTCTGTCAAATCTTAGCACAGCAGTCCAGCACCACTTTTAAGCTCAGCAAGGAATACCTGTCCCCTTGGACACAGAGAGCTGCTCCCAGAGGAGCAGCTTTGGGAACGCAAGAGCAGCCTGCCTAACAAATAAACCCGGAGTTCCAATTCTGGGTATAAAATCCTCCTCCAGTTTTCCTCAAAGCCCATTTTACAACACAGCAGGTTTTTTTTTTGTTTTTTTTTTTTAAGTGACACTTAATCTTAGTACTTACACCAGAGGACTTAATTCAGAAATAAAGCAGTAGACTTGGTACACCAGGCTTAGAGACTAATTGTTCATCTACCAGCTAGCTGGGATGAGAACATACACGTGCAGGTTAACTGGTTCAGAGCTGCCAGACCGGCAACTTGTGTTACATCTCCTGCTCCTCCCTGCTCCCTGGCCATAAAGCAGCGAGGAGATGCTTACAAAGGCTCAAACAGGAAACAACCAGGTTTCATGTTCCCTGTCAGGACTGCATGTCTGAATGGACTCGGTGCCACTGCCAGATACAGCTCTGACACGGGTACGTGTGTGTCTGTGCATCTCCTTACCCAGTTTTCAAAAGGGTCACACAATGGAACCCACCAGGATCACCAGTGCTATTCTTCCACCTCCCCAAAAAAGACTTGAGTCATTTAACTAATCATATTTCAAACATCATCTACAAGGACAAGATAGCTTTTGGAAATTATTTTTGACCTTGTGTGATTTTTTCTCCCCTGCCTGTCTCCAGTTTTGCTTCTAGTTGTCACCTGTCTACACAGCCTCCACCTCCCCGTGGTGGGCACTGGTCCCGATCTTTTTGTCCCAGCTAAGCACAAGAGAAGACTGCTACACTCGAGGCATTTCTCAGTGCTGGTCAGCAAGACCTGGAAACGCTGTTCCAGTCCTGTCCTCAGTGACGGCAACGAAGAGTTGCAAGAGCAGACCACTTATTAGGCAAGGCAAATTAACAGTTCCCCATTAACACAGCGCTCAGCAAATCTGTTTATAGGGATTATGAATCCTGTTAATCTCATCCCTATGGCAGCCTCACCGTTTTGTTTATGGGCATGTTTAATACAAAAAGCCCCTTACGACAGCTTCACCAGCCATCCTACCGACTGTTCACATCTGAGCATAGCAGTTTCTTTCTTGTCTGCAGGCAAGGAGGCAAGTAAGGGACAAGAACGGCTCTGGGAAGTTGCCTTGGGTGACCCAGCTACAGTTAAAATTAACTCTGAGACAGCTAGAAACCACACTCACGCATATACATGCACTCCCATATCGCTGTCTAGATTTACAGGCACTTTCTGGATTGACAGCTGCCTCAGCCTTTCCACACGTGTTTGATCTTTTCTCCATCTAACCCAGCCCCCTGAAGCCTATTTATTTTTAGGCAACTAATTCCTCCTTGCTACAGATAACACCGGAGTCCTTTTGGTTTGCATCTCCCTGAAGTTGTCTAATTGGCTCACGCAGCGAGCAGCCAGAGAGCCCGAAGGCAGCACGTTTCACGCTGTGCTCCAGACCCCCATGGGAATCTCAGCTAGACAGAGGTCAGGTGCTGCCTGGGAGGGAACACACCGTGAGGATTTAGCCTGAAGAGGTTAACATAAGAAATCCAGCTCCTGGCTGCCCACAACTGGCTGTGCCGCTGGCACTACGCAGAACGAGCCTGTTCCCTCTCCATCCGTTTCTAGATGACCCCTCCAAAAGCACGGTGTCCCCAGCACCTCTGGCCACAGGTCCATCACCTCTGTCCGCTACTCTCCTCTCGCCAGCCCTGTAAACAATAGCTCCTCGCCTGCTCAGTGACTGGCAGCAAATTCTTACAACACAGTCATGCCAACAACGAAATAAAGCTTGTTAACCTTTAACTAGCTTTCCAACATCTGCCCTAGACAGGCTTCGTTCACCTGAAACTTACAGCTGGGAGAAGGCAGCTTGTGACACACGCAGTCAAAACAAATAGATGGAGCACAGAGAACCATCTGGGCTGAGCTTTTCTTTCTCCCTGATCAAACAAATCCACAGCTGCCACTGCAGTAACAAATGGGGCTGGGCATTTTGTTTCAAAATACAAACCCCAAAAGAAGAAGGGGAGGTGCGGGTGGCGGGGAATATAGAGAAACAAATGACTCCTAGACCAACAGATGCCAGATGTATATGGGAAAGAAAGAAGTTCTCCATTCAGGCAAGCACAAAGCAAGGATCAGAACCTGCTGGGCAGGGGCTGCAGTGCCCCTTCATCGCCCACTGCAAGGCATGGGACTGCCATGGCTCAAAGGGACACGAGCATCACAGGACTGCCTCACCTCTGCGCGAGCCTGAGGACACAGATATAGATAGGCAGGAGGCCAATGTTATTCTGACCATCCTCCTGCCCAAAACCTCGTCTGGAGAGCTGAATGAAGCTGCCTGGTATTCAATTTTATTTCCTGTGAGAAGTCTTGGCTATAGAAGCAAATGTTTTTAGAAGAACATTTCTGCAACATGCTTGACCAGAATGAAATGACCAGAAAGAAAAGCCACCTAACTCTTTTCAAAGAAATCAGATGCCCGAAGGTTGTGTGAGATATTAAGTGGAAAAACTTCAGTGAAAAACACCTGTGAACGTCACCATGTTAGTGATAACTACGTCATTTAAATGAATTCAATATCAAGGGGCCTTCAGAGACTAAAAGGGACCAAGTTACAAGACCAAATCAGTGCAAAGCTCTCCTATGCATGCAGTCAAAGCCTGCTTTCTCCACACCCACATTTTTTCTTACTGCACAAATATTTTCTTTTATCCTAACAGTCATTTTCTCCTCTCAAACAAAGATACCAACACTAATAACAAGTGCACGCAGCCAGCAAGTGGGAGCCATTCAGGAGTTTCCATGTACTTTTGTAGCGGTGTTTATAAAAAAGAAACATGCAAAGGAAATGAAGTCTTGCGCTAAATACAGAGCAAGCTGGTGGGTAGAATATAAGGCACTGGAATGGAAGATTCTCATAGCAACAGGGAAAAAATTACCCTGAAGGAAAAAAAAAAAAAGTTCTTCACTCTGAGACAAGACCGAAACATACCATTACTTTCCTTCTGTATTTGCCCACTGTTTCTTGCAACAGATTCAGAATTCATTTTATCCTTCCTGATGATTTAACTGCATAAATATTCAAGGTCTCATGAAATTGTAAAGAGCTATAGAACTAAGCTCAGAAAATCCTGCAGATTTTTTTTTTTTTTTTTTAAAAAGGGAGACAGGATGGAGAGAAGTCAGGACACGCGAAAAAAGGGCTATAGTTCACAATTGCCCTAAATGATCTAAACCTGCAGGGCTGGCACGAACTGGAACTCACATCAGCATACAAATTTGTGTTTGTTTTTTTTTTTCCATGGATTAGACAGAGATGAGCTCTAAAAAGAGCTCGAATATTAAAGCAGCAAAGAATTATCAGCAACTTGAGTATCTCTGCTCCGCTGCAAGTCAGAAAGGAAAAAAACCTGACAAGTACAGTACTTTAAAATAGTGGTTGTAAGGGGGAGTCTCCAAATCTCATTCAGCATGGAAGAAAAAAAGTAACAGGCAGTGTACTCTGTGGCACACTAATGATTGGGAACAAGAAAAATGCACTGAGTTTAGATTAATTCCAGCTATACTTAAGATTAGAAGTATGTGAAGTAATCCTGAAGCAACCTGCAGAAGGTTGCAACGAGTTCTCCATTATTTCAAAGCTTAAAATCAGAGAATGCCTTTCACAAAATATATGCTCTAGCTCAGTCAGGAGTTATGGCATAAATTACAGGGTGGAGTTTTACTGGACTGTGTTATATTTAGAGGGGTTTGGACTTGATGAACATAAACATTTCAGGCTGGAAGGGATTGCTGTGAGATGACAGATAAGATCCTGTTGATAAGATCCTACTTAGCTGCTCTAAAAACAAAGTCAATTTAGCTGCAATACACCACTTACCACCAAATCACCCCTAACAGTGACTTGCAATTAGTCTTCCTTCTTGTCCCTACGGACCCATCAGAATTAAAGTCACGAATTATACAGTGAGCATAGTTGTAAATATGAAATGTCCTTCCGGCTCCCCTACTTTTATTCAGGAAAATTGTCACGGATCAGCTAAAGCAGTAGTATTTCCAGGCACACACTTTTTTTTTAATAAATGACTTTCTCTAAGGATCTGTAACCATGAAACACATTTTACTGAGATACAGCCCAGAGGAGAGGAGAGCCATCTTCTAGTACCACTTCCAGCATTAAAACATATGAAGCACCACATTGTCAATGTGCTGGACAGCCAGACCTGTATAAGGCTGGGTCTATGGAAATTTTTTAAATCCATTCACTCTAAAGTAGATGTCATCTATACTACTACTAATTTAGAAACATGAAATCGAAGCTACTCACCTGAAAAGGAGCCTTTCCGGTCAGACACTGATAGATGATGGTTCCTATACTCCACAGGTCAGCTTTGGCATCGTAGTGTTGAGACATGATGACTTCGGGTGCCTTTTTGGGGAGAGAACAGAAGTTTCAGAAGTTTGTTTTACTAAAGATGCAGGCCATTTTTGGCAGCTGCAGGAAAGAAACACAAGTCACTGATATGCTTTAAAAGCCCCTGAGCTGGATTTCCCAATAACTATAGAACATTTGCTCCCAACAAGACTAACTAGCTTGACAAGGCCAATTCCCTCGTTAAGCAGGGGAAGCAGAGACTTTTGCTCAGGCAGACAGAAGAACACCCTATGCTGTTAAGCCTACTTTAGGCAAACACAGTACTTTCCCTTCTCAGTCATACCATATTCTGCTGAATTAGCCTGTACTGAGAGAAGTCTCCTCGAAAATCACAGAGATCTTCTAAAGCAAGGAACAGATAAGTGATCAAGAAAAGCAAAGGCACAAACCGCACAGGTAAGCTCCAGCCTCTGCCCTGATCAGCATCACTCACGTATTTCCTTCATTTAGCCCAAGATGACAGCATACTAAGCATGCTCCAGAGCCTGCTGCCAAAGCCAGTTTGGGTTCAAAGGCAGATCTGCGCGTTGCAGTCCAACAGCTTGAGCCCTGCTGTGCCTCAGCCTCCAGTTTCCTATCTCACACCATACCCTCTGCTGCTCTCTCCCATGCTTGCTCCAGAGGCTGGAGGCAGCGCAAGCCCGCAAGGCCCTGCGGTTCAGCACCCAGCCTGCCTGGGGAGCGGCGTTGGAAGAGGGGCAGGAGGGCAGGCTTGCTAATCCCGCGCATTTGTAACAACAGATTAGGCTGCATGTAACAGAAAAAAATGGCAGCGGAGAAGTCAGGGACAGACCAAGCTGCTGTCACCAAACGAAGCAGGAATGACACCAAACAAAGCCAAAGAAAGCTAGAGGATGAGAACTACAGAAGGTTTCAAGTCTCATGTGACATGGATTGTATCAGGACTAAGCCACAAAGCTCACTGTGGTGTTGGTAACATGCCTTTCTTTGTAAGAGAGCAACATGAAAACAGCAGCAATGGGCTATGAGCTAAAACAGGGAATAAGGGCTTGCCTTCTGTACATGTTCCCAGTGCTAATGCACAAGATCCGTAATAGCAACAGAGACAGACTTCAAAGCATCCCCTGAAGACCAGTTTCACCCTCCCTGCACAAATTTCCCTCAAACCTATCAGTAAATAGAGAACAATCCGAAACACTGAGACTCCCTGTAATGTCCAGAGTCATTTAAATTAAAAAGATAAAACAGCAAGAGGTCATCAGTAGCTTCTTTCAGCCAAAAACAAAGAAAAAACACATCAAGTTGGGTGTTTTGATTTACTTTCATAAGAAACTCTGAAAGAAGAAGTATTACTAAAAACAGACAGTTCAGGAAACTCATAGGAGGGAAAAAAATGACATCTTCACATATAGCATAGTTCAAATAAAC
The DNA here is from genome assembly GCF_013377495.2 of Cygnus atratus. NCBI lineage: Eukaryota > Metazoa > Chordata > Aves > Anseriformes > Anatidae > Cygnus > Cygnus atratus. Next base: position 9,153,829 of record NC_066378.1, read on the forward strand.
ATCAGGCTTCAAAAAAGGGAAAGAGAGGAAGTCTGTTTTACTTGAGTTTGTACTGTGGAACATGCTACCCCTGTGCAGCGTAGCACAGTCCAGCTTAACTCTTTGACCTAAAGGTACAGACAAAACTCAAAGGGATTAGAACATATTTACAATCAAGGAAAATCAGGAAAGCTGGAGAGGGACTCTTTGTCAGGGAAATGTAGTGATAGGACAAGGAATAATGGTTTTAAACTAAAAAGGGGTAGGTTTAGATCAGATATTTGGAAGGAGTTCTTCACTGTGATGGTGGTGAGGCACTAGAACAAGTTGCCCCAAGGAGCTGCGGATGCCCCATCCCTACCATTACTCAAGGCCAGGCTGGATGGGGCTTTGAGCAACCTGGTCTGCTGGGAGGTGTCCCTGCCCATGGCAGGGGGTTGGAATTAGATGATCTTTAAGGCCCTTCCAATCCAGACCATTCTATGATTCCGATTCCAAGTGCCTGCTGCCCTCAGGGCACTTGCAAAAATTTCAACCTAAACTGATCCACATAAACTTTTTTTTTTTACTTTGAGCTCAGACACACACCCCCAGGAACTATTACATGGCTGGTTTTGACATTTTTATTTCTGTCCTGGCTTCGTCATTTTTAATTTCATTGGCTTGCTGAGACACTCAGATCCTGACTGCTTCCATGAAAGCAAACAAGAGACTACATCCTCACATCCCGGTCACAGACGAGGAAGTTCAAAGGAAGTGAAAGGGATCAGTTTGTTTTTGAAAACACATCTGTTTCTCAGGCTAAGAAGTCATCCCTGAAGTAGCTGGTTTGCTGAAAGAATCAGCATGCAGAGGGTGGAGAGAACAGGGAGTGGCAGTGCACAGAACAAGAAGCAAGCGGTCTTTACATTTACACCCATTTCCCGAGTACAAAACATGCTTAGCAGCAGTAAGTTAGCAAGAAGGCAATATCTGTGCCTGAATAGTCCGTAGGCCTGAAAGGATTTTGCAAGACCAAACAGCTAAAAATAGTTGGAGAGTTTACAAAACTGCTGTTTAGCAAGGACCTTGCTCTTGATATTCTGGCCTTAGCAAAAACAACTGAAAGACTCGAGGTGACCGTGGGCTTATGGAACCACTGTCTGAAACAGTCCGGCCAAAGCAGTGATTTACTGAGGTTCTTCAACAAGGAAACAACACTGCCAATATAGTCAGACGTGTGGAATACCATCCTGGCCCTCACTCTGTTGCTTCGCTGGCAACAGAGAAAATACATTTCATTTCCCTGCACCTTCAGTGGTAAAAGCTCTGGTCCTCTCTGGGAGTACTGTTTCTGGGAGCGGAGAGCAATCAATACCCTGTTTTGTTCAGTTTTATATATCAACAGCTCACCTGAGAGTTAGATGACAACACGTGCACCTGTTGCCTGACATTACCCGCAGCTAGAACTCTGAAGTAATAGCTGTGTAATAGCTGTTTTCTAACACGTCAATAAAATTTCACTTTTTTGGGGGACGACTAATGAAACACAAAGCCTTGCCTCTGGGGGTGGGAGGTGAACAAAGAAGCAAGAACAATACACAAAAACTTGTAAGCAAAACACACTTACCATGTACATTGGTGAACCACATAACGTCGCTGCCATCATATTATTCTGCAGGTATCGGGCAAATCCAAAGTCAGCTACAAAGAGAAAGAGAGGGGTGGGCCAAGATCAGACGTGAGCTCTAGGGAGCCTGCACCTTCCTAAGTTCCCCCGAGCCCTCACAGCAGGTCATGTACCCCACACGAATCACAAGACTTTGACAGCTCTCTCCCTGAGCAGTAACCTCCTTGTGCTCATTACTGACACATAACAGAGACACTAGAAAAAGGGAAACCAAACCACACACAGTATTTAGAAGAACGAACTTCCATTCATTTTTAGAGATCAACAGACACTTCTTTCTGTATCCATTTGCTTGCATTCCAAAATGTCAGCTGCTGGAATCTTCTTAACTTCTGGGAGACTGTACCAGTTCTACCAGCCATTCATCTGCTGCCATCCCAACTTTTAATTTGGGGAACTAACAGTTCCCCTCCACTGAAAAGGGTGCAGTGCAGCAGGCATCCAAGAGAAACCACTGCTTGCTACCACCCAGATTTGTAGGAAAGCCCTAATGAAAAACAGTCTTGCTCTATTCCTTCACAAGTTTCAGCAGTGCTAACTCCAGGACGAAGGGAGAAAGCTGAGCCATTAGTTCATGGGAATACAAATATGAGTTACATCTGCAGGTTACTCAGCATCTGATCATATGATACTTGGAGGTTCTTTCAAGGTTAGTAGATATTTCGAGCAAGGAGATTATCTGACACAGCTGTTTATACTGTCATCTGTCACTAATTGGTATAGCTAGCTGTTCCCTGGACCATGTATTTCTCAGGGAGGTGGGAAGGAGGGGTTGCAGGGCACATCACACCGAAGAGCAGCAGTGCCCAGGAGGTGGTGTGCTGTGCCCACAGCCCTCCCGCCTGCATCTGCGACTCCCAGATAGCTTATTTCCACCTTCCAGACAATTCTACGCTTCACAAAAAAGTGAATTTCTGAAAGATGCAGCTGCGAAGTCTACCTCTAATTCAGACTGTAGAAACATCTGCTTTGTGATGTGCCTGACTTCCTTTATGCTCTGAAACCAGCCAGGAGAAGAGCTACTTCTAGGCACTAGGACACCACTTAGTGTTTACCCTCGGTTCTACTAAAAGCCTAATAGAAAAGCCACTGCAGCAGCTCCTTTCTTGGTAAGCCTGGAGATTACAAGCCAGTTAGGGCAGGTTAGTATTTGTTTTTACAAAGGGAGGCACCATTCAGCTCGGAAATGGAGCAAGGCCTGACCAATTTATTTTATATTAGTCCGTGTCTTGACAGAGCAGAAAGCTCTTGTTCCTACTGCTTGGAGGCGCACTGAAGTTAGCTGAACTCGGTTATGTCTAACAGAGGAATTAAGTGAGGAAGTGGAAAAACATTAGGGCGTATTAAAAAGCGGAGAAATTGTCTTCTAGACAGTTCCCAAATGAAATTGAGGCTTGCCACTTATCTGTTACCAAAGTCTCCAGAGAGCTGTTAGGGTGACACTTGTAACAGGGTCTTACCAATCTTTATGCGTATGTTGTTGGGATTTGATTTCCTGCCTCCAGCGTAGGAAAGGAGGATATTCTGTGGTTTCAGATCCCGATGGATGATGCCTTTGCTGTGCAGCATTTTCATGGCACCTGCTATCTGCTGAAGAAAGAGCCTGATGGTGTCTTCACTAAGTGTCCGCATAGCTAGGGAGGAGGAAAAAATAACCACAGATGAAAGAATTACACTGCCAGTTCTCTGAAGAGCCCAGGGGGTAGTTTCTCCACAGCAATTAGCAACAATTTGGCTTTTTTATTTATTTATTTATTTTTTTTTACTTCCACGTATGGCTTTTTTTCTCCACGCACTATTTCTGAATGCTTAGCGCAGGCACTAAGAGAGAGCTTTTGCATTCCCAGCTTATACTGTGGCCAGGGCTGTTTTCAGCCCTGAGAGTCTAATAGACATGGTGAACTCAGGTCAGTGGCAAGTGCCGCATTTGGGTTATCAGCTGTGTCCAAAAGTGACATTTGATGAGGTTTAGGACTTCCCTCAGCAGGAGCTGCCAGCTAGCTTTAAGCATGCAGCCAGACAGAGCCCGCAACTTGATGAGTGAGAGGGTCACCTCTGAGCTATGGTCAACAGCCATCAGACGTTACAGCTTTATCGAGAAGACTATGTCTAAACCTGGAGGCACGGTTAGGATTAGGATTTATGTCTGCAGCAACCGTTATGGCTCAGGCTGGGCATGGAAAAGGCAGGCAGATTCGGGTACATGGCCACCAGGGATCTGAAGCCAAGTCTAGGCCTAATCCTTGTGCATCATCACCCACCGGACCAAACCATAACTCTAATCCAAACCCAGTGTTAGGATGAAAAGCAGTCCAATACCTAGCAAAAATACCCCTACCAAACGTCCCCTGCAAAGTCTTTATTAATTTTTAAAAAAATATTTCTTTATAAAAATCAAATTCTGGTCATACGGAGGCACTGAACTTATTCTCCTTAGCTAAGGGCTTCCCAAGAACTGTGGCGTGAAAAATAAATAACAGTGAAGGGATTAAAATAATGTTCATCTGGACCTTCTAATCAGACTGGTGCAACATTAGCTTCTGTTATTTTAAGAACTGCATGCATGAAACTTGTCAAAGCTCGGAGCAGCCTGCTGAACAAACCACAGGACCAACAGCGCTACCAGCCTGCTTCCTGATCAGTCGCTGAATAAGTCAGGCTTAAAGAAAGCACCGTTCCACTTGAACTAAATCATTTCTTTTGTAGAAGGTCCCGGTAAATTACTCGGGACTTCATTAGTATTTTTCCAGCTGTTCTCTAGCAAAACCTTAAAACAAGCTGGCAGGAACTTCAAAATGCTACTCTACCTCATCAGCTAGAAGGGAGGAATCCTTATGAAAACACAGATGAGGTTGCAGGCAGCTTTAACACAACACAGGAAATTAAAAATTAAATCTAACTTTTGAAATATGCGCATGGGAAGCAGATAAGTTAAACAACATTTAGAATAGAAAATAAACTCCCACCGCTCCCAAACCCCACTGTTCTAGGGAGAGGCACAAGCAGAGCTAAAATGTCACCACGGCCATCAGCCGCTCCTGGATGCGTACACGTGACACAAGTGCACATGTATATAGAGTTTCTCTCCCCTTGCTGGGCCTTTTTCCTCATGGACTGGCACTCGGCTGGAATTCAAGAGACTGCCCTGCAAGAAGGGACGATTCTGTGAAGAGATCTTAAAGAGATAAGAGGCAGCTTAGATGCAGATCTACCAAACCTACTTGCATCTTCTGGGGAAAAAAAAAAAAAAAAAAAAGAAAACAACAAAACACCCACTCCACTTCTTCCTCTTTAACAAGGCTTTCCCCGAGTGGACTGGGACACCTGTTCTTGAACAGATAAAACACCATCCTTCTGCGAAACAGCAAGAGCTCCAGAGATTTTTGCCCAACTCAGCTCAGGCCCCAGAAAGAAGAGGCTGTCTCACCTTCCCCCAGACAAGAAGCAAGACTTGGAACTTGGTGGTTCTTAGCGTTATGAAGCCAGCAGGCAATTAGGAACTCCTGGCTCAATACGCCTTGCCTCTAGCAGAGAAGCTGTTTTCTTTAGAGCCTTGTCTTGACCTGCAGTTCCAGCAGCATGCCACATCTTCAAGGCGTTACCCTCCCTTTTATATAGTGTGGTGGCAATAAGACCAACACTGCACTAGCTGCCATTCCCTCAAACCAGTTAAGCCTCCCTAACCCTTCAAACCGTGGAAAAAAATTATAGATATATATATATAATATATATTTTAAATCATAATAGCCGAGACCAGAAAATCCATTCCCCTGAGGAATATAGTGCCTCTAAGCTACCAATTTCTGCAGAATTTCCGCTTTTCCACTTCACAGAAGTTCTGCTTGAAGCTCTTAACCTTGCAAAGGTGGTGTGCTCCTAGCACACTTAGCATCTATGCTCCTGTCTTGAGCCTGCAGAGAGATGCCTCCAGTCAACCTGCTGTGGCACAGTGAAGCCACCACGCTGCAGCATAGCAAAGTTAGGCAGAGGTCTGCCGGGTCCTCTGGCAGCATTAAATCTCAAGAATCACAGTAATGAGGCAAGGAAGGACTGTGAAATTGAGAAGATGCTCTCCGTAACAGAAGAGGGACAGGCGGTTACACTGGGAGCCCAGGGGCATACCCTTTCACTTCACTCCATTAACGGACACATCACAGAGAGTCCTTATCTCTCATACTCAGCCCATCAGTCTACCAAATGACAGCAGCAATCTCCAGCTGAAGGACAGAGAAACAAATGCAACTGTCATTTTGAGAGACTCCCGAAGTCTCTGAAGAGTAGGGCAAAAATTAACACGGCTTGTACTATCAAGCTCAGGGATTCAAAACCCTACAACAGAAGATCTAGGGGTCGGACTCCTGTTCCCTTCACACTTTGCAGCATCTGGATTTTTCTGTGTGCTGTCTGTAGCTCATCTTGACACATCCTTCCTACTGACACCTTTCTCATTTACTTCAGGCTAGCAGGTTTACTATCACATCAGGTTGTCTTGTTCTACAGACATCAGGAAAAGCAGCATTCGCATGCTCCAGCTGGGAAGATTACCGAGAGCCAGAAACATCTACACATCGGTCTGCAAACGGTCTTCAGACCAACCACCATCAGCAGAGGGAGAACATACAGAAGACTCATTCGAGTTAGACGTCACCAAACAGATGTGGCAAACGAGACAACTGTCTCCATGACATCCCAAACAGGAAACTTGTACTTCTGTCCCTGCAAAAAAAAGGTCACTCTCTCATCTTCCCCAGAGAACTGGCAAAACACCGAGCCTGCACTGAAGTCCAGGCATCTCCGTGGAGGCCTGTGGTCAGCAACACATTCTTGCAGAGATCGCTGCTTCACAAGCCTCACTTTGCCATTACTGAGAAGTAATAATATCCCCTCTGTTTATTTTCATGGGCTCCACTTGAGTGAGGAGGCCCTCAGTGTGCTGCCTTGGGAACAGCAGCTACGCAGGTCAGGAGATCAGAACAAGCATTTACCGCGGGTCAGCACGAGGCCTGCCTGCCTGGTAGCTCTTGAGGCATGGGAAAAGGAGGAAACCACCTCAAAAGGTGGTTTTTGGTCAGCACCGTAGAGAGATGTAGCAAATGTTCAACCAGCCCAGAGGCTGCCTGGTAAAGCGCAGTAAACAGGCCCTGACAGCTGAGCCAAGGGTAACGTACTGGAGCACACTCGCTGATGTTGAATGACAACACCATTTTGGAAAAGTTATTTAGGAAAAATAACTTCTCCTCTTACCCACAGGTGCACAAGCATCTCTTTAACAAGCATCCAATCCAAATCATGCTGAAGCCTGAAAGGCCAGGCTGATTTATTTGGGTCCACCCTGCAACCCCCCCAGGGCCACGTGTGCAGAGCGTGGCCAGCACAACTCCTGCAGAGTCCCTTCTATTGACACCAGGAAACTAACGCGACCACCCATAACAGCCTGTGTCAATGCCAACTCACAGAATTTACAGAAATTGTAGATGAACCTGCTCTGATCTCCTGTCACAAGCTACAAAATTTTAGTTATTCCTGTAGTAAAAACAGTGACTTCTGGAATGCTTCCCACGGCTCTACCATACATCGCAGAGATCTGCCACGGTAAGCTCAAAACATACCCTGCGATGGGCTTTAAATGACAGCAGCATCCACAGAGATCTATCAGAAGGGGAATCATTAAAAAACACCACCACCACAGGAGCTCGGCTCAGCAGAACACATACAACCTCGGCTTGTATCGGAGGTGGGGTTGACCAACAGTTTAATCCAACACAAATGCGCGCTGCACTGAAACGTGCACATATGCACGTCGTCCAGTTATGAAGACGAGGGGAATTAGAGTGCCTTTTGATTCAACACAGGATTACCATATTGCCTAATGCTTGTAATTAGAGGGCAGAATGGATTGAGAAGCTTACAAGCATCTCATTCAATCAGAAGCAGTGGATTTGCATGCGCTGCTTGTGGAAGTGCTACAGGAACTACCTGCAAAAATGTCAGAGGAGTCAGTGGGAAAGTAGATGTTGCAATGAAATATAACCATGCGATTATCAAAATAACCGAAGCAGCACCATCGCCGCTCAGTAAAGATGTGCCTCACGTATACCAGAGAAATATCCTGGAAGCAATCTGAATTTTCCAAGATAATTTTATCCTAAAAGAAAGATTATCATCAAAAGCACCTGTCAAAAGTAGGGATATCAACACTAGCTGTAGGACAAATGTAAATTTAGCTTTTAATCCTTCATTTTTTGCCATTTGCAGGCATTATTTCCCTCAAATAAGCAGCCTGAAGTATTATCCAGCTGACTAACTCTGAATTCTAACAATGAGACCAAACTTTGTTTAACCATGATGCAGAGCCACATAAGAAGGGAGATTAAAGGATGATGTCAAGCCCCAGCAACTTTAAGGAGTGAGAGCCATCAGTGATTCCTTACGAACACAGAGGATACTCTCCATGCTGTTCTACTTACTGTGAAGGTAGTCTGCCAGGTCACCACCATTGCAGTACTGGAAGCAGAACAGAAAGCTCAGTTAATGCAAAGCAAATTAAGGACTAAAAACTTCAGTAAACTTCACCAACATTGCAGGCTTATCATGGTATTTAAAAATAATTACGTACATCAAAATATATATTCAGAAACTGGCAGAAAAAAAGATACTCCAATAGCTTCCTCTTCTGGCATATTTGCCCTACACGTGTACATCCATGCACATGCACAGAGAGAAAGACAAAACCAAGAAAGAGCAGAAAAGTCACCACTTGAAGACCACCAGGAAGCTGACTAAGGAAAACCTGGGAGCAGCCATAGCTGAAAACTAAAATTCCCCACAGTATGTTCCACATCACTAAGGAAAGGTCAACAAGACCTCAGAGCAAAGACTGCAGAAGAAAGAAAACATACAAAAAGCTTTGCAGCTATACTGTGTGGATAAAATGTTCTTTCCATGAATCTTTGAAGCAGATACTATCCCGTAATGCTCATTTGACCCTTGAGGTAAGGCATCCAACTGATTAAACCTCTGCCACCATGACCTTCTAACAGCAGCAATATAAAAAAATCCCACTGCTGTCTTCACCCACACTGTTCCAGTTCTCAAAGGTATGCAGCTGCAGATTAGATTAGCAAAAGCATCGCAGGTGAGACTGAGCAGAAAGCACTCCTTGTCTAATGGACTGGTCTGCTTAATCCAAGGTAAAGATGAAAAAAGTTGAAAAAATGATAAAAAGAAAGACACTCACCTCCATAACCAAGTAGACAGAATTTGCCATCTCCTGGGGAAAGAGAAAACAAAGATTTATGCATCACAATATTCCACATGCATTACCACTGCTGTATTCTTTTAAACAGTTGAACTCTTCTGTACATGACAGGCTTAAGAGAGGGAATGAACTTCATTACAGATCGATTCCTGCAGGGTCCCCTACTTCTTAAGAATCAGGTATTTCACACCAATTTAAGCATGTTATTTCTTTCTCAATGTGCACCTGTTTAACAGAGCAAATCTGCTGTATTGTGGCTTAGATCTTTGTGTTCCTTTCCGGCTCTTGGGATTAACAGCAGAATGCAATGCAGATGCCGGTACGTTATTATCTTAGAGTCTTAATCGTTTCCACATTTAACGCTGCCCTTTATAGCAGCTATTCCGCATGAGCAGCTCTAGTCTGAGCAAAAAGATAAGAGCAATGCGACTTTGGGACCTGCATTTCAACCCCCATGGATGAAAGGTGCTTCAGAGATCCATCCACCTTCGATTTCATGGAGGGGAAAAAAAAAGAAAGATCTCAGCTTCCTTCAAGCTCAGAACATTTGGCTACGCCACAGCGATACAACAAAGATGTTTCTGAGTAACTGTTCACCAGCTGGGCCCTTGCTCCGTTCTAATAACATTACACATTGGAAAGTCAATGCTTAACCGGCTGCGAGGTGCTCAGGCTTTCATTTTAGGTCTCACATACAACCAACAGAACACAGCACAACTGCCCATCTGACAGCACTGACGCAGTTCGAAAAGGCAACATCAGCCAACCAGTTCCTACACGTGCGTTAACAGGGCGCTAATGAAGGTAAGAGCCTGCTATTAGTGGGTACCTAAAGCTTTCTGGATTATCATGCGGTCAACACCAACCAAGTCCAGACCAAACGCCTGTCTTCCCAAAGTTGTTATCGGTGCTGCACTGTGGTGTTCCTTCCAGTCCTGAAAGTTATCCCCAGCCCTAGCTGATCGTCTCCACCGGCTCCCTGGACACTGGAAGCATGATCGTGGCATACCCTACAAGCACACCCTGCTGCAGAGAAGAGCCCCCCAAGCCCACAGCACCAAGCAGCAGGAGCTCTGGGGTCTGTGCAAGAAGCAGAGCTGCCTAACCAGTAGCAGCGGAGAGCAAACGTGCAGACAGCCAGATGTTGCAGCCCCGGGTAGACCAAGAACATCTAAATCCTCTTGAACCCGAGTGAGAGAGGAGCAGATCCACTACAAAGAAGCTTGTATGCTAAAAGCCCTTCCTAAATGCAAGGCCCAGTCCCGGACAGAGCAGGCAGCAATTACCTGGCTGCAGAGCAGCACTGAAAGCAACGGTGGAGCAAAAGACTTCGCTGCATTTCCATAGCTCCAGGGCAGCATGCCTTTACTTACAGGCTGTTTAGACACCTGCCTGATTCCCCTTCGCAGCCTGACTACAATTTCAAAGAGCCCCACATCATCCTTCCAGCATTTCAGTTTTCCAGCAGCCTTCGCGGTCTGCCCTCAGCTCCTTTCATCTTGCTCTGCACGCAGGACTACCTCCCATCAAGCCTGTACCAAACTGACCACCTCTGCCTGGAGCTCTGACTGCCTCCCATCACCTCTCCTGCCGTTCTCTTAACCTCACAACACAGGATGCGGGTGCTGGCAGGCTGGCTGGAAGAGGGCAGAGGGCAGGGAGACGAAATTCCTGCCCTGTGAAAGGCACGAGGCACAGCTGTCCACAGCCACCGTCCCCCAGGAGGTGCACGCAAGCGCTGGCAGCCCAGCAGCCTCATCTCCCACAGCTTCCCCGGCAGGACGGGCTCACCAGAGCCAGGGCTGGTGCTCCCTGCTCTCACTGCTGCTCTCACCAGCTGACATTTTGAAGGTCTCCTCGTTTGTCCAAAAAACAGTGCCCTGCGATGCTTCAAAAGGGCGTTTGTTGTATTTTCACCCATGGCAAGCACTGCTTTAACCAGGCCTTATTTTCTCGTTCCTGCATTTAAAGGCAGCACGTGTGTGTTATCTCCTTCCACACGTGCTTCAGATGAAGTGACAGACATCCAGGCCTGTCACTTCTCCTTGTGCCACAGCCCCGTACGCACCGTGCGAGGCAAGGACACGCGGCACCGACACGCGGCCGGCGGCACCACCGCTGTGCCTGCAGGCCGCGGAGCTCAGCGCAGGGCAACTTCCAGGCACGGAGGAAGTTTCTAAAGCAGGGTTTGCAGCCTGCGCCGAGTTCATCGCTGCCACGGCAGTATTTTGCAGAGACACGTCTTGCTGAACGTGCTGGAGTCACAGCAGCTCAATACCAGTAACCCATTAATATGTACGGTGCCAGCGGGGCTCGGGGAAGCCTAATATATTATCGCCTGTATAGAAAATGAAGAGGAAGTTTAGCTTAGACAAGCTAAATCCAAAAGATATTAGTAATAACTTCTCAGCTATTAGCTAACAGCTAATGTACACTGCATAGCTCGGTTGTTTTTCCTCTGCGCTTTATTTAAAGACTCTGCAAACACACATCATAAAGCAAGTCATTGATTTTTGGCAGCCAACGTGCACAGTGACGGGGTTAAACAAGGACCCAGGCAGGCAAGGGAGATTCTCTGCCTGACTGCCCTAGCAACAAAGCGACCCCGCTGGCTGGTGCCTTTCTCTCGCCAGCCCAGGGCTCCGAACCAGAGGCAGTGCCTGACGGGCAGCTGGAGGAAAAGGAGGTGGCTCCCCCAGCCACCCGCTGGCAACAGCACCCTCTGCCAGCCCAGTCTCATTAGGAAGCCTTCTCCGCTGATTAAGGTCAACACAAGCCTCACCAAACTTGCCTTCAGTACCCCCTGGTTCTGGCGGAACTGAAATCGCCTGCCTGTGATTTGGAAAAACGCCTGCAAGTGAGAACTGGAAGCGTGGCATTCGCCAGGGCTACACTCACATTAACAAACAGCAGATACCACGAGAGCACGGCAGAACGAAGCAACCGGTGCCCAGATCCAACTTCACCACCAGACACATTTATTTCAGGGGGTTATTTTGCAGCGGTATTTTGCCAGGACTGTGAACCCCCACAGTCCAATACTGCTGGCACCAGTGAGCGCCGTACTGGAGCCCGCCTTCGCACTTCGGGGCTCGCTTCCCGGACAGATCAGTAGGAATTTTACCACCAGAACTAAACATTTATTTAAGGAAGGGCCTCTGAAACAAACTCATCTTTGGAAAAAGCCTTCAGCCAATAGCTTACTGTGGTTACAAAGGAAACAGACATCTAAAGAGACTTCTGGTTTTCCAAATGGGCTAACCGACTTCTCTCATACCGGCTGAGCAGCAGAAACTATTTTTTTTTTCCTTTTTTAATCCTTCCACAGTCCTTACTGTTTGTTCATTAACAGAACAAGGAAAAACACACTGAGCCAAACTTTGCAGGCTAGCCGTCTCCCTAAAGAAACGAGATGCCCAACCCGCTCGTTTCCACATCAGAAACGAGAACAACATTACAGTTTGCTGTATTTCTGCGGAGGCTGATGTCCAAGAAGCGCCGCCGACAACTCACTCTGGACTCCTACTCGCGTGTGCCAGCCCCTGCAGCCAAGGCCAGCCCTGCCACCAAACAGGGAGCGGCACAGAGGCGACCCCCCGACTCCTCTCAGCACAGCGCAGCAGCAGAACCCTGACCGTGCTCTACAGCAGCACCGACGGCCTCTGCCAGAGACATCAAGCTGATAATTAATCAGTCTGGATCACTGCCTGACTCGCAGCTCGTACAGCAGAGGCCTCAGCGATGAAGTTACAACTTAATTGAGTGTAAAAACAGGCAACAGGCTCTACCGCCTACAAATAACACACATCTGCTGATGGAGGAAAAAGAAAAACTTCATTTAGGAACGCAGCAGCGATCACCCCAGGACAGCGCTTTGTTAAAATCCCTCGCTGAGGCACCGCGAGGGACGGGGTTAGGGGTGTTACGACCCAGCAGTGCTGTCTCCAAAGCGTTCTCTCCACCCATACTGGAAGGTGGCATGATCCTCTTCTTGGAAAGCCTGTGTTTAGGTGTGTCCAAAGGGAAGCATCTGGGTGTACCCGCAGTTAGTCATCCTCCTACCACAGCTTAAAAAGTCCACGAGAGGAAACTTCCTCAGAGAAATCCTCCCCTGCACTCTGCCCCAGCGCCTCGCCTGCTACCAGATTTAGAAAGATGCTCAGGAAGGGAAAAGCGCTTAATTACACAACGCTCCAAAACCCTCGCAGCAGTGCTGTATTTCCACCCATCCGTGTGGGACCAACGCTGTAACAGATGCCGGGGTACGAACTTGGCAAAAAACGGCTTCCACCTCACCTAACTCATCTCTAGGAGGGCTGGGGGAGCAGCAAGAGGACTCGGAAGATGAGCATCGCCCTGCTGGTGCGCCCCTGTGCTGCACACCGCTTGGCTGGCACGGCTGCTCCTGCAGAGGCGTGTGGACTCAAGCCCTCAGAGCTGCTCTTGTTCCTCTCCTGAAGAGAAGCACGCCGCTGCCTGTTTACTTAGCCTCCCCCGGTGAGATTCCTGTTCTGCACCTCCAAGAAGATCCCCGCCGTGCGCTGCCTGACACCGCCTCAAGCGGCGCCCGCAGCAGCTGCTAAGGGAAGATAATTGCCACAGAGACCTTGGTGAGCAGGGCCAGGCCTCACCGATTGTACCAACCAACAGAAGCACGAAATGAAGCTCGGGGTCTAACCTGGCAATGGAAGATAAAGGGGACACCAACCGAAAGCTAAGTTCTACTGCTTTGAGGTTTTTACTTTTGTAAATGCCACTTCCCCTGCTTGCTGCAGCAGAACCTCAGCACCGAGGCACGCTGCGTCCTCCTGTCCCGCCAGCGGGATCTCACGGAGCTGGTGCCCTTTTGATGTACGATCTCTATTTTCTGTTCATCCCTCTTCTGAAAGTGGCACTGAGTTATGAACACCAGCTGTAGCAACAAACCTTGCTCTACAGGAACCACCTGGAAAAGCCTTTAGCTAACATCGTGGCTCCCGGGCCGGCTGGGCTTGGGGACAGAACCTGCTGTTCTCAGAAGAAAGTTTCCAAGCAATAACGCCTCGCAGTGTTATTTCACTCCGGCCCAGAGCTTGGCTCAAGCAGGTTAACCTCTGAAGAGGAAAACGTTCATGCTATGCAAGGATTATCTCTTGACGCAACTATCTGAACGGAAGCAAGATAAAAGACAATAGTAACGTTAGTATGAATTGTGGGAGCACCTACCACTGTTCACCCTTAGCAAAACAGATCTAAAGCAAATAGCTAGAAGATATACATATGGCTCTTGACCTCACACAAAGAAAAACATCTCAGAGCCTATTGTGCTTCTGTTCTCTTGCCCTGCTCCCTCTCTTCACTCCCTCTGAACCTTATTGATAAAGAACTCAGGAACACTTCAAACAATTTCTTACTCTGGAAACAATTAATTCAGATGAAGGAAGAGAAGAAGAAAGCACCCGTTTGCCACAATGCAATCTCTTCTCTGCATAGACACGCCATCACAAAGTGCTTCTTACACCCAGACAAGGCTGTAAGGCCAGACAAAAAAGCACGTTTCAGGACAGTGCTTTGGGATTCAAGTTGTGCAGCCAGCGAGGTCCTGCCCCAAAGCGAGTTAGCGTGTTATAAGGAACAAGCGGTCACGTTCCTCTTGTGCATGGGCCACGCTGCAAGTCAGAAACTTGGGGCTGCAGTAGCAGTCACACACGCACAGCCCGACAGATGGTATGCGAGCAGCAAATGCCATCGTGCCACGGCCTACTCAGTATCTCTGCCTGTTTTGGCAGATCCAGGTCTAGCAATAAAACCTGCTGCTGCTGTCTGGAAAGCGTTGTAACGAGCTCTGCAGAGTCAGCAGATCCGTGAATTCCCAAGGGAACGAGGGCTCCCAGTGTCCTCACACAGACCCTAAGGCGTAAGAGGCAAGGCCCAGGGCTGACTGACTTCTGCATCAGCTCTCGACTACGTTCTGCTCCCTACAGACCTGACAGCATGCTCCAGGATTTGGAACACCAGGCAATATAGAGGGCAATTAGAAAGGAGGTCCTGCAGCACAGCAGTGGTTTATGGCCACCTCGCTGAACGTGGATATTTGTAGGATCCTGAGAACAACGATGCAAAGTGCTACACCCCCACTCCAGGCACTACAGTATTCTCCGCTGATGAAGCGGAACTGTTTCGGGATGGTCATGCTTCAGTGTGGATTAAAAACAGCAGGAAAGCCATCATCCTCTGGTTCTGCACGGGCTGCAGGAAGGGAGGAAAAGTACTTCCCATACAATCACATCCCCCTGGCAACAGTCCTAAAGTCCGACTGTGTGACCTTAAAAAATGAACAAGGCCCTGTCACGTCCAGGGACACAGTGGGTGTGCCGGCCAGCTAACACCACCGCAGGCAAACGGCAGGACGGCTTCTTCAAGAGACCCAAAGAAGCTCCACCATCCCCTGCCACTAACACGGGCTTTCTGCAGCTCCCTTCGAACCAGGAGCTGCACCTCTCTTCTGCCTGCAGTACCACGGCCCCGCCGGCTGGCTGCTGGCTCCACGAAGGTTCAGGGCCTGCCCTTGCTGAATGACGGATGACTACCATGCTCGGGAAGCGCCCCGACAGGAAAAAACGGCTCTCCTGCAGGGGCACGCCGGGCCTCCGCAGAACAAACGCTGCAGCAAGCCCGAGCTGAGCCGACGTTAACCACGGAAACCAAAACACAGGATCGCTGTCATAAGAGGAGAGAGACAAAGCGGCAGGTTCAACAAGTCACAGAGCTTCGAGGCGAGACCGGAGACGTGTGCCACAGCAAATTAAAGGCTCTTGCTGCGGGGACACTGAGGAGCAGTCGCTTCTTACAGCGCTGTCTGGGGGCAATGCTGTGTCACCCGCGCTGCCGGTGTCCCCGGCTGGCCAGCTCTCGGGGAAGCCCCAGGGCGTGCAGTGCAGGTCAGGCTCCTGCTGCACAGCCCAGCAAGGACGAGAGAGGGGAGAAAAAAGCGGCAGAATCCTGAAAAGTCGGGACTTTCTGCCATGGAGTGGGAAGTGCAGTTACCCCTTTGCTAAGGGGGATAAGACCTGGGAGCTTCTTTGAACTAAGCGAGCATCTCTCTGCAAGTGGCAATGCGTTGTGTTAACGCCGTCAAGAGAAGTGACTTCAAAATCCTGAAAGCAATGATCCAAATACTGACGATCCAGTTTGCTTTTCTACATTTATTCCTCATCTCCTTTCCATATCACAGTCACTTTCTGAAGGGCGCATTTAAGGTTTGTTTCCCCATTACCCCAGGCTCGGTCACACGCGCTGCAAAGAAATCCCCGCGCACCGTAACGCTGCCTTGCGCCAGCCTACACAAAGCACAGGGGCAGTGCTGTGGATCGAGGCAGACAACGAGGCAGGCTACAAGAACAGGCTTCTCCGCGGATCTGGCACCACGCCGAATGCTTCTGCTGGCATCACGCTCGCTGAGCCATCCTCGCTTACCGAGACACGCTCAAGTACGAGCAGAGCCACTCCGTCTGAAGCTGGATTTTAGAGCCAATGAACGCAGTTGTGAACAGCGTGGGTGTGTTTGGGATTTGCCATCAAAAAACTTAATCTGATATCCCGCAGGAGATGATTTTTTTTTTTAAATGCAACTGTGGGAATTAGAGGCCCAACCCCACTGGGTTTCTTAGGGCAGATGCGTGAGCTGGCCTTTGAGAGTCTTCTTCTTTCATATTCATTTATTTCATACTTCATTTACCAGGTTTAGGAAAGCCCATATACACTATCACAGCACAAAGGCGTTATAACAAGGAATTTAAAGAAAAAAAGTGAGTTTTCATTCAAATAAAAATTATCTTAATTTATTATGAAAAAAATCCAGCTACCAGAAGCCAGGTAACGCGGGCTTGAACCTGCAATATTTCAAAGACAAAAAACACAGAGTATGTTTTAACAGGCTGGCTACAACCGCCAGCTAAATTAAACATACACGTATGTGTCAAACACAAAAAAGCCTCCAAAGAGAAAGTTACTCAACTGCCCAGTCGCGTGTGCAGCGTTATCACGAAGCGCGCACACACACAGAAACAAACCACACGCTTTAAAGCCGCTGAGCGGCACCATCTCGGCTCTGCCTCGCACCACCTCACGCCCTGGTGCGGCTCCCGTGCTCCGGGCATCGAGCAGCCTGGAGGCCCATCTTCTCCTGGACACGGAGGATGCTTCGCTAAACAGGAGCTCTAATGGCTTGCAATTCGGCATCTTTCACTGCCCACAAGCGAAGCGTGCTGTCTGGCTGATCGCTAGCACGCCGGCTGAGCTGACCCAATTCCTCCTGTTACTCTGACGCTAGGAGACAAGCCAGGTGTTCTCGCAGCCAGACTGAACGTTTTTGCCCTCAGCAGCCAGTGATGCAGGATTTGACTCATTTCTCTCAATCCCCCACCTTGAAACAGCCTTGGATATCAAAGCAAAGGCAGCTTTGAGATCCCCACTTTGCGTGCGGAGAGCATCCTTCCACGTTTACAGTGGTATTTAAGGCCTGCACATCATAAAGCAGGAGGCATCACGGTTAAAACACCTCTTCGCTATACTCTAAGCGCAAAGAGGCTCTAAAGCTATCTGTTGGCAGAGATTTTTATTGGATTCTGCTGTGGACATTTCTTTCTAAACTTCTCAGAGAGGAGCCATAACATCTGGCAAAGATAATTAAGACGGCTTCTCTTAAGCAAAGTCGATTTAACTGCGCTATACCTGAGGAGCGCTGCCGCCTTGGAAGACCACACCATTTATATTCCCTTTACATCAGGTTTGCCGTTTCGTTGTGCTACATGAACACAAGCTAAAGCAATTAAAAAATAAAGAAATCCCCCAACAATGAAAAACCCACACGCAAAAAGTTTTGAAACAAACCCACGAAAACCCACCCTTATACTCCTGACTGTGCAGATCAAAGACCACCAGCTGTTGGCCACCCCGGGCTCAGCTTTTCACTCCCTGCTGCCCCGTGCTGAAGGCTGCCTGCCTCACAGAGGAGCCGTGTCCTCTTCAGAGGAGCAGAGCTTCTCTAGCAGCTTGCCCAAACCAAGGGAGGCACCCAGCTCAACCTCCTACCTTCAGCACTGGCCCTCACCCTTGCCGTTTGCTAGTCTGACCGTTGTGCAAAGGCTTTTCGGTTGGTATCAACATGTGGGATGGCATGGGGTGCAGAAAAGAGAAGAAGGAAGACACATGAGAGTGAATTAATCGCTCTTAATTCTCTACACACGCTCAAGCATTAAGATGAGCCTTTGCAACGCACGCTTTTATTGCGATTTCCTGCTTTAGGGTTGAGTCCAATCCGGTCTCAAAACCAACTGGCCTTTGGTTTGGACCTACAAAAATTGGGAAGAAATTCGAGCAATGGTTCTCCATCTGAATTCAGCCCCACTCAGGCATTGCTCGGGGGCATTTTTCCCCTGTCAACACAATTAGAAAGCCCCTCTCGCCATCCGCCTTCCAAATCTCTACCACCTTGCTTCACCCACTCGAACCGACCGCGTTCGGTCATCACGAGGACTCGAGCAGTGGAAATTTTCACGATGGAAACACTGATGAAGCTTAAAGAGCAGCAGCATGAATAGCACCTCAGCCGCTACCAGAGCTCTGCTGTCCAGGCGAGCACGACAGCCTACCAGTTTCCGATTACTCCTGGGAAACATTCCTCAACGGGTCGGTACAGCCTGAGTAATGCTACCTTCCGCGGCAGCTTCGGAGGCTATTAACCTTCCACATCGCTGGCTCCCCCATGACATCGCAATCACGTGAGAAGGACGCAGGTATGTGCTTTACATACAGGATGAGCAAAACAGGGATGACCATTTCAGAAATGCAACAAGACCACTCCCTCTAAAAAAAGCCCAATGACTCCTCTAAGGTCTATATTTAGTGGTCAACATTTGCTAGATGTTTGTCACCTGCGCAGTGGAGTACCCAGCTAACGAAGCCAACATCAAATAGAAATGTAAGATGATAAAATATAGTATAAAATACTCTACTCGCCATAAATGTAGCTATTTCAATTCACTAGACTCTCAGACCTCACCCTACAAGATTACTGGCAGAGAACAGATGGATTTTCCATCCTTTCCCCTTCTAGCTCTAAATTAGGCCGGCCCAGCCTCCAGTAACAGCGATACCCTCCAGCAGATGCGAGGACGCTGACAGAGCAGGACAGCAGACACCCCATTCTCGTCCGCAGCACAAACAGGAGGAGGATTGCCTGGCAGCGCCCAGAGGAGCCTGCACTTCACACCCACTCACGAGGCAGCTTGCCAGCCTCACTCAGGGACGGAATTAAAACAGGATTTAACCAGGCAGCCTGCCTGACCTCAGGAGCGTGATCTCCCAGGCACAGAGTGCCTCCTTAATCATCCCAAGTGTCACCGTGGAGCCCCGTGTCTCCTGCGACACGGCACCTGAACGGTAGTGCCCGAGGAGGAGATCCTGCGTTAGGTGGCACGAGCAGTGGCAGGGAGGGAGGTGACGCTGCAGCAGCACTGATTCATCCACCACCACCAGCTCAGCAAAGCGCTGCAGCAGAAGCGAGCGGTGCTGGAGGGCACGAAGGACACTGCTGCTCACGGAGCCGCGCCAGGGGACACGAGGTGGGGACTGGCGGCTAAGAGCTCTGTGTCAGAGGAGGATGATGGCGCAGGGAGCACAACAGCACGTCGCAGCCCAAACAGCCAGGATCCTGTTGATCAGCAGGACTTTTATAGAAAGCAGCAACAGAATGAGCCCGCTAGTACTTGGCCCCAAAGACAAACCCAGGGCTCCTGATCATTCAGCCACAGAACCTTTGTTCTGCCACCTTAATCCTTGGGTACAAGGACTGCACTGCAAGGACTCCCTGGTCTCTGTCGCCTCTTCGGGAGCTCGAGGTGATACAGTCACCCCAGCAGACATGTTTTTGGTGAGACTTCACTGCACGAGTGATTTAAGCGTTCCTCTGAGCTCATTCCCAGCTGATGAGTACAATGAGCCAGCTCGACATAAAATTATGGAAAGCAGACCCTCAGGTAACCAAGGCTGAAATAGAAACTCAACACCACGTAGGGCACGGAACTGCTAACAACTGCATTTCTACTTCCCACCCACGGGGGAAAAAAAAAAAAAAGCAATACCCACAAAAGCAGTCATGGCTGGGCTGTTTTAGGAAGCTCAGATCACAACACACCACTAGGGAAGATGTGCAGGTAAAGTAATCCTTCTTCCCATTTCGTGCAAGAAAACGCTTTTTTTAATATCTAAAGCATGATTTATGTCCACAAATAGAGCATTTTCTGAAGGCCTTGAGCAGCTGGGCTGGGGTTGCTTTGCTCTGCGGTACTGGAATAAACCTGCCCCTGTACCAACAGCTACACGTGAGATCTTCAGTTGGCACCTGTTTAACCAAGCTGCCTGGTGGAGGAAGAGCACGGGGGGCGGGAAAGCCTTCAGTGTCAGCACGCACGAAGAGCTGAGCTGGTTTTGAAATCCATGCTCTAAGAAACCTTTCCCAAACCAAATCCTCATACAACGGAAGTGAACATTTGTTTCCTTGTTGTCACCGATTTCCACCTTAAAAACAAGATCTCAGTCAGCTCTCTTCAAAAAGAGTAAAAAGGCTCCTGGTCTCCAGATGTCTCTCCGGATTCCTGCGCTCCTCTCGACCGCTGCAGCCTGGAAACCCCAACTCCAGCTCCCCTGCAAGCCAGCTGAGGAGCCAGCACTTGTTCAGTAGCAACTAACACACCCTGCACATGGAAGGTTTTTACTTTATGCCAAACAACTTCTGTGCCCAGGAGGGATCTGCAGCAGAACTCCACACAGACACTAAAAGTGTAGCACTTTTAGGAGAGCAGTAACATATGATTTATCCTCTCCTTGAGCAGGGGTTGTCTCAGTAGGCTCCTAGACTATTCACAGCACCTCTCATTAATACATGAGCACATAATAATGGGAATATGCATATTTCATTTTGTGAGCCATTCTCATTTAATGATGCTGCTCTTAGGACTCTGGCGAGGGGATCTATAAAAGTCCAGACACCACACTTCTCTGCATTAAACATTCACCAGGATCATTTATTCCTAGGAAGCATCTTATTTTGTCACTGTGTATGAGACAGGATCACTAAGACCTATGAAACAAGAAGGAACACAGCAATTTTCTACAAATTGAAGGATAAAATAAATGTGCAAGGGCGTGAGCTGCTGTCAGTACAAGGTATCAGCTCTGCAAGTGCCTGTCTGGGGCAAATCTGGCATCACATCAAAAACCTTGATGTATGGGGCCTGGTTAGCACTAGCTTGTAACCAGGAAAATGCAGAGAGCATCGCTGGGTGTAATCGCTTGCTTACAGCCTCTGTGGTTTTGGCAACCATTTCCTTGTGTGTAAGGAAGATGCAAGTAAAAGTTCAAGTCGCTGCTGAGAGGAGGTGCAGAGGAAAGAAAGACAAAATGCAAGATTGAGATTCACAGCAGCTATTTTTTCCTTTCTGCTCTGTGATGTTGTAATAGCAGAATAAACCTCTCCAGTTTTAGAAAGCCTAGAAGTTAAGGGTTCCCACGACACTCTGAAGGGTAAACATATACACATCTATGAATGAAGCAACCCATCTCCTGTCAGAAGAGGGGTAGATAAGTAGTCTTTTCCACAAAGTAAGGAAAGGTTGGCAGAAGGCAGGCTTCCACCGAACTGCACTGCTACCTCTGCAGACAGCGTACTCGTACAACTCCTGAACACAGAACAGGGCCAGACACCAGGCACCACACACACAACCTGTGCAGGTGCCTGATTACAGACCAGCTTACACCAGCGGGGATTCCACACCCTGCTAGCACTATGTAACATCCCTACTCACAGCCTAAGTCACCTCACTTTGTCCAAGAAACCAAATTACCCAGGTCATACCCAGAGTGTCTGACAACGCTGGTAGCTAAACGTACACCCGGGCATGCCCTGAGCCCAGGGCCATTCCCAGGTTTCTGGTTTGTGGCATCTTACACAGCCTCTTGCAAATACCTCACCAGGCCATGCTGCTACACGCAGAAGTTAACTAAAGCTCATTTGCCAAACTATAAGGAGAAAAACGCGTTGCTGCAGTTATGAAATCATTCCTTTTGCAGGAAATCTTTGAGCTGCTTCCCATCAGGCAGCTACCCGAAGCAAGGAGAGTTTAACACAATATAAAGGTTTTGAAAGATGCGCAAGAAGTAAATCCAGCACTGTCATGCTTCGTACAAACGCACGCTACAGAGGAAGAGCAGAAGCAGCCACTCGCCCTCTCAGCTGAAAAGTTACAGAATAAGCACACTTAGGCATGCAGGAAAGGAAAATGAAAAAAACAGAGATCCTAAAGCCTCGGATGGCCTATGCTCGGAGGGAGGTTCTACAGCCCTGGGCTATTCTGCAGCGTGCATCAGGCCAAAGGCAGTCACTGCCCTGGGTCTCTGCAAGGCCAGCTCTACAGCGTGGTTTGGGAGCAGAGAACAGGTGGCCTCCCACCCAAAGGGCATTTCCAAGAAGTGATCCTGTTCCCAGCGGCCTCACCTCCCTCCCAGAAAACCTAAAATCCCCCACGTCCACCCGCCTCCAACAAAAACAACGCCAGGCACTCGGCGCTTTCCAGGAACCCGACCCCAGCAGGCCCCCGCAGCACCTCGCCATGACCCTGTCCCCGAGGAGGGGGGCACAGGGGGGACGCAGCCCCCCAGGGGCACAGAGCCGGGGTGACACAGGCGGACTACAGCACCCAGGAGGCACTGCGACCGGGCTGCACGGTGCCGCGGGTGACGTGAGGCTGCCCGAACCAATCCACGCAGAAGGAGGAATGTCAACAAACACGGGCCTCGTGACAGGGACAGGGCAGGCAGCCCCCCGACACGGGACCGGTGCCTACCGGGGTCTGGCATGGGGTCCTGGGCCCCCAGAACCCAGAGCCATCACTTGCCAGTGCGAGGCCTCGGGGTAAACAGCGCTGCCGACGGGCTGCCTCCAGCCCCTGCGACCACAAACAGAAGGTTTCCACTTGATGCTGTTAGATCCTGCAGTGTTTTTCTTAAAAAGCATCACTAATGCTGGAGAAAAAAACCTCACGCCACCAGGCCACGCAGCAAGTTAACCAGAAATTCAAGGAAAAAAAAAAGAAATGTCATTGGAAAACTTGGGTTTCAGAGTAGATCAGTTTTAGCCCCTTAGATTAGACCTTTAGAGCTGACTTCAAAGGAAAAAGCAGCTGTGGGAAACCACAATAATCTAAAAACGTCTGCTGCAATTTTTAAACACTTACTGATTGCCACAAGGACAACAGAAAAATGCAAATGAAAATCCTCAGGAACTGAAGGCAATCATATGCTACAAAGTCATGGTCACACTATTTCTACACTGTATAGGAAAATTAAATTTTCTTAGGCATATCCATAACCAAGGAAGAAAAATAAAAGGCAGGTGTGCCCAGAGTAACTCCTGTAATTTTATTTTATTTCTAATGTTTTGAGAACTTCAGAGCTTCCAGCACAAACATATTCACCACACACTGCGTTAGTATCCTGGGAACAGGAGTTCCCACCTCAACTCCCAGCTGCTTAAGTTTTATTGTCCAGAGCACAGTCCATACGTGATCTGCTCAGCCATCTTTGTCCACCTTTTCATAACTTATGAGGAGACTTTTTTCCCAGAAAGTGTTTGATTACAAACTGTTAAATTACACTGTTAAAAAAAAAAAAACCACCACACAACAAAAATCCAAGAACTCCATTCAACCTCTCCCAAATCTAGAAAGCTTTAACATAAATGAATGTATTTACCTGGAAGTCATACAAGGCAACAATGTTTTCATGTTTCAATTCCTAGAAAAAGTCAAACAAAGACAGTAAGTTAGGAGCAACAATGGGCATAGAGAACAAAGACAGAAGAAAACAACTCTGTCTGCCTTTACCTTAAGGATTTTAATTTCCTTGCCCAGCAGCGTCTGTGATTTTGCAAGGTTCTTCTTGTTAATGCATTTCACAGCTACTTCCAGCTCAGGTTTCTGAAAGTGAAGAAGTGCACATGTAATTCGGAGCTAGATGTCAGTTTCACCATAAATGTACACTGGGATAAGCAGCCTCCTAACAGACTGCAAACACTACAGAAAGAAGCATCCTGCAGCACCACAAAAGGCCTCCACTTTCTGCCCTGGTGCATATCCCTCACTTGTTCAGACTTGCCCTCTCCTGAATTACACTTGCCAGACCGAGGAGAAAATCCCAAGGTTTGGGGTTTTGTTATTACTTGATACGACGGTTATCCTCATGTTTAATCGCTAGAAATAAACACGCCATGGGAGCCACGGCTTATCCCAAGCCCTGATGGTGGGAAATCCACAGAAGGATCGCTTTCCTTGTATTTCCCAGGGAGCCACTTCCCCTGCTTTCGGAGGGGCGCAGCGGTGGAAGGCCAAACTTGGCAGAATAAGAACCCAAAGGCAAAGCGGGGCTCCCCGTGCCCCCCGAGAGCCCCGGCGGCACCGAGCCCTCCGTGCCCAAGTTCAGCCGAGGGGGGGGGGCGGGGGGGGGAATAAAAATTAATAAAAGGGAGAAAAAGAAGGGCTCGTTCACCTCTTTGTGCCTGCCTTTGAAGACGACAGCGAAGGCTCCGTGCCCGATCAGGTCCTTCCTGCTGAACTCAAACTTTCCCACCGTCTCCATGGCGCTGCCAGGGCCGGCGGGGCGAACTTCAGGGCTGGAAAGCGACGGTGGCGATGATGGTGGTGGCGGTGATGAAGGAGCTCCCTTTAAAGAAGGCTGAACCTCTCCCGACCCGGACGGGAGCGCGCAGCCTGCCCCGCTCCCGAAGGGCAGTCAGGAGCTGGAGGCCGGCCGGAGGGGGGTAGCCCCGGTGCTGTCAGCCCCTCGGCAGCTCGGCGTCTGGCTCCTCTCCCCCACCTCGCCTCCGTCCATGGGCTGCCTCTTCCTGCACCAGGGCCGGGCGCTGCTCATCCTCGGCGGCGGCGAAGGAGCCGGCTCCTCAGCAGCGGGCCTTCCCCATGCCCTCCTCGGCACGGCCGGGCGCTGCTCCTCGGGGCGGCCGCTTCAGGCGCCTCTCCCCATGCCGAGCCCCGGCCCGGCCCGCCCGGCAGGCGCGGCTTGGCTCCGAGTCCACCTTAAGCCGCGCTCCACCTTAACCCCGAATCCACCTTAACTCCGCTTCCACCTTAAGCGCTCGCTCCACCTTAAGCGCAGATCCACCTTAAGGGCCGCCCGCGGCCCGCCGCCCCTTCGGGCTCACCCGCGGGGTCCCCGCCGCCTCCCCGAGCTCCGCCGCCCGCTGCGGGCCCAGACAAAGCTCTGCGGAGCGCGCCGCGGCTCGGCCCCCACACACGGCCGCGGCCCCGGCGGCGCAAGCGCGGTGCGCGGCGGTGAGCGGGGGAGAGGCCGGCACGGCGGCGGCGGCCACCTGAGGCGCAGGGGGCCGAGCCCGGCGCGTTTAAAGGCGCCGCCCGCCGCCGGCCCTGAGTCACCGGCGGGCCGCTGAGACCCCCCCTGCACCGCTGGGGGTGCCCCCCCCGCTCGGAGCTGGAAGGCGGGGGGTTTATGCTGCTGCCTGCCAGCTCCCCCCCACCCCCCCAAAAAAAAAAGTCTTTCAGAAATGTTTTAAATAACTAAATAAATGAGTTTCCTTCCCCCTCCCCAATAAAAGTCTTTCAGAAATGTTTCAAACGGCTAAAAAAATGGCGAGTTTTTCAAAATTTACCACAAAAAAATCGCTGCGGGGGCGGTGGCAGTCCCACCTCCCCCCCAAAAAAAAGTCTTTCAGACATATTTCAAATGACTAAAAAAATGGCGAGTTTTTCAAAATTTACCACAAAAACGTTGCTAAGGGGTCAGTGTCAGGGTCCCCCTACCTCACCCCCCTCACCGCCCCCCAAAAAAGTCTTTCAGAAACGTTTCAAATGACTAAATAAACGTTGAGTTTTTCAAAATTTACCGTAAAACCGTCTCTCCAGGGGCAGTGGTGGCAGCCTCCTCCCCCCCCCCCAATAAAATCTTTCAGAAATATTGTAAATAACTAAATAAATGGCAAGTTTTTCAAAATTTACCGTAAAATCGTCTCTGCGGGGGTAATGGCCAGGCGCACCCCGAGACCCCTCTCCTCCACAGGCTGCCTGCGCTGCGCACAGCGGGGCCCACTGCTGCTGCTCTCTGACATCCTCCGAGGGCATCAAAATGTCCCTCAGCTCCACATCCAGGGCCGTTTTCTAGCCGCCACACCCTGTCCCCATCTGCATCCTTATCAAAACATAAAAATCAGAACACGCTATTCCAGCTGCAGAGACAGCCGTGCATCTCAGGCAGCACTCCTGTTTGTGCCTTGCAGCGTGGGGTTTGCTTTTTGCTCAATCGTGTGGCATCGATCTGTGTTCGGATGCCGGCCCCTTTCCTCCACCCGCAGCTGCCAGGTGGGCACGTGTCAGGGGATGGCATCCAGGTGTCGTCAGCTCCCCCAAAATGTCATTTTGTCGTAATCTGACAGTGCAAACAAACACAAGGCCGGCTGGCTCTGCGGACACGCAGGGCTGAGGGTGCTCGGTGTCATGACGCCCAACATCTGCGGTTATCGCTGTTTTCGGCAAAAGTGAGGAACAGGCAGCACCTCACAGCGTCAGGCCTTGCTCAAAAGCAGTGTCTGGCTGATACGGTGCCTGGCCTGCGCTCTGTTACCCTTGGCTGCTAGATAACTCATGTTCAGGTGCTGTTCTGAGCTTAAAACGTAGCTGGAAAAATGACAGCTTGTCCCAAAACCAGATACAGAAGTTGCAGTGTCTGATCAGGGGTAGTTTGTGCCTCAAACTCCAGCAGAATTAAGTTTTTAGGAGGACTTGTGCAAGTGAAGGGTGTTCTTTGGTGTGAATTTGGTAGAAGTATCTGTTGAAATGGCCTTCAGTCCAAAACAAGACTGGTGTATATTTGTGATTTCAGTACTGACAACCCTCAGAATTAAAAACTTATTACATTTTTAAAAACACAATATGCTTAAGCTACTTGTTTGCTTTATCGCTTCTAGGCCCATGACATCCACAATTTCAGGCTTCTGTCAGTGATCACAAGGGGTTAATTTAAAAATGAACACAGAAACTAGCAAAATGGCAAACATCATAAAACTTGCAAAAATAAAAAATAAAAAGTAAAGCTACTTGGCAAGTGACAGACACAGGAATTTACCAGCTGTTTCAAAGCTGCTGTCTTTAACACAGAACGTAACAGTTGCAAAAGCTTAAGGCAGGAAGTGAAGAAAATGTTTTGAAACTTCTTAGACAATTTCTAGGTAGGCAAAATCTTGTATCCCCCCTTCGCTGGAAAATAGCCAGGGTGCCACGGCTAGCAAGCATGCTCTTGCAACAACTGTGGTAAAATCTCTGGTGACCACAGGTGCTTCTGCCTTTGTTTTGCTATCACAGCAGAGACAGAGTTCCAGCGCAGGGCAAAGAAGGAAGTTGATATGAATGCTGTTCAATTGTTCTGTACTACGTGTGCTTATTTGTTATTTCACGTGCTGATGGCTGTGAAAAAAATGTGCAACCTAAATAGGTTTTGATTAAACCTGGGTTCTAAGGTAGCTTTTTGCACACAGTTGCCTGCTTTGCAGGCAGCAAAGTCAGCCTCCTCTCCACTGACATTTATTTTTCTTTTAAGCAAAGTGGATTTGTTTATAAGCAGGCCTGAAGGCTCAGTGTGTAACTTTCTAGTGGAAAAAGTGAAACTTCAAAGCAGCACAAGAAATTTGAAGGTACTCAGCGATCGCTACAAGGATCAGGACCAAGTTGTACTGCATGCCCTGTGCACACCTAAGGCACTACACGATCTTTGTACTGACAGCTTAACATTTGTAGCAATTAAATGGCTCAAATGAGTCTTCCAAAAATAGGCTAGTGAAAAGATTTCATCAAATTTCCACAGAGATTTTAAAACTTCCCAAGGACAACTAATAAAACGTAATGCCACTTGACAGCAAATACAGTTCTGAGATGTTTGGAGTGCAGTCTGCAGACACATGGTATTAGCAAAACATTTGTTCATGATGGAACAAAGAAGGCTGAAAAGATTTTTAATTGGAATTGGTAGCCTTTTTTTTTTCTTTTTTTTCCCCTGTGGTTTGCTGATTAAATACTTATGCTCTATCAATTCCTCCCCGATGTCCAGAATTGTGAGAGATTGTATTCAGGCCAGCATCCAACACATGTAAATTCTGTTCTCCTCTCATAGTCTCCCATTTGTTAATGATGTAAGTACTACCACCAACAGTTATTCAACTGCTTCTCAGATGGAGGCATTCATCTTTGAGGGGACAGAATATATAGTTCAATTTACTAATGCATGGCTGGGGGAAAATCTGCTGTGATTTATGATGGGTGGAGAACTGTACAAGCATACACCCAGCTGTGGGAAACCTTCGAATATTTTCTTGAAATTCTTTTGCAAGTTAGTGCAACTTTATACCTTTTTGTCATTCACGTGTGAAGACAAGCAGTGAGATAGCTGACATCCTGATGATTCAAATGATACTCTTTTCCAATACGATGTTTTAATTAGCAGTCATAAATATGTCCATTTCTATCTACAGGAATCCAAGAGTGCCATCCTCACCTCAGTGCTGCAGAGGTACCACATAATTATCCATGACACAATTCTGTACTGTGGAATTGGCTAAAGCTGTACTGTGGAATTGGCTAAAGCAACAGGATTATGAAGGAATTATGTAAGAACAAGCAAACACAGAATAAAGATTTAGAACAAAGAATAAAGATTTCCATCTAGGGATAATTGTTCTCATCATAGTCCAACCAAAGGAATAAATTACCTATATACCCAACCAGTGCAGCTCAAGGTGTGAATGAAGCTCATGTAGGTACAGCTACACTATTTTAAAACCAGCTCTTTTACTAGTAACCTGGAGCAGCATAGACTTTGTCCTGGACTGCAAATCCTACCTTAGAAGCTGGGTGGATTCTATGGAGGGCTAGCACACACCAAGCTTCTTGCTGCTGCGTGTACTTTGCTGTAGGTACCAGAGCTTCCATGGAAGATGTATCCGTTAGACTATTTCTTCCAGGACAAGTAACATTTTACACTTGCTGCTATATAGCAAAGACCTGCATTCACATCTCAGAGAACCTGTGCCAGATACATGACATGCTTCTTGATGCTTCTGCATGGGCCAGACAGCTGTCTTTCCCAAGATCCTAGTGTTTTTGCTTTTCTAGTTCAGCAACTCCATCCCAGTGTTCCCCACAGTGTCTGATGAGAGACCAGAAGTGTCACAGAGATAAACCACCATATCTGGAAGGTGTGGGGGAATCCTTGGCTGGATATGATCATAAAGAACAGGTTATTTAAATCACTGCATAACTCTGTTTTGAAATCAAAGTTCTGCGACACACAGAGGGAATTTCCAGGGCACTCCTCTGTGGTATTTTTTTTTTACAGCAACTGCCTCACAGAGATGATAAGGACCCAGGAAAACATATCCGTGTTTTTGGAGGAAGGGAAATGCCAAACTATCAGGCTTGGGCACATGAGCAAGATGTGACTGCACATAGACCAAGCCTGTTAATTGGCCACACATCTCCTCACATGAAATGAAAGCTTAAGCCTTAAGATGAGCTTTAGCATGAGCTGTGGTACAGTCATCGGTGGACACAGAGGTAGTGCTGCTGCTGGGTAATTCACTGAAAACTTTTCTTGGTATTTCATAGCCAAAAGAGATGGACAACCTAGCACAAGAGGATTGATCAGGTATGGATTAGTTTCAGAGTTTTTCTGAATGAAAAGCAGACCCTATTTGTGTAGATTCAAAATTGAATTAAAATTTGGACACGTTAAAACCAGTTACACATCTCCTTTCCACAAACTGCCTAATAGCTGAGCATAACCAGAAGTATCTGGGCAGAGCCAACAGTAAGCTGAATGCTGGAATTTTTACCAAATTCATCAGGAAGGAGTAAAGGAGATGAATATCCAGTACTTGACTGGAAATCACTTTGGTGGAAGGAAATCACCTACGTACACCAATATCTGTAAACGGTAAAAGCAAATATTAGCTTAGCATTAATGGAATACAAGACAAGCTGCAGGAGTGAATTAAAATTACATCTTTTATTCTCACCCCTTTCAGATGGCTGTCGGTAGGTTAGATTCTGGCTCAGCTACAGTAAGGGTAAAGCACAGACCTCAGTGGAATTCCAGCGGGAAAAATGTGTGCTTTGAACACAGCCATGTCACGTTACCTTCCTGGAGAGGCTGAACGAGTAAATTTATCTGGCATCCTGAAAACATATGTAAATTTACAGCAGTGGTGTAAGCTATGTTAAGAGTATTTGTTCATGCCTCACACAGGATCTGCAGGAAAAGCATTCCGACTCTGGCGAAGTACTCTTATCTGAGAGAGGGAATGATCCCCCCCCTCACGGCGTCAGCTTTTGGTGATAGAAACTGAATTCAATGATGGAATTCAGAAACCACTCCCCACTGCTCACAGCCAGCTGCTCCCCCCTCGCACACATAGCTGAATCAAAGACATTTAGGTGACATCTAAACATGGGCCAACACGGCTGGAAAGGCTGAATGTTTGAACTCAGCTACAAGGAACTCAGAATATGGAGTGCACTCAGATGCCAGTTGCTCTAGCAGTATGGCACCTCGCGTCATATGCAGGAGAGGAAGAATCACTTTCCATGCACTTCCCCAGCCCTGTCATATTACATTCTGGATTTATTTACACTGTGGGCCCCTTTATTGATTAATGCTGTTGAGAGATTTAACCAGCCACTCAATTATCCTGGCAGGCCAGGTCTGAGATGTTTTATTACCCCCCTCCCCACACATAGACTACAGCTCACTGAACAGATTTCATGAATTATTGAAGGCAGTGTTTTAATGTACTCAGCAAGGTGCTCTGGCAAGGGGCTTCATAGGTTCCCTTACATTTTAATATCAGATGCATTTCAGCTGCTGGCAGAGGGCTCTGGGGGCTGTACTCCGTGATCAAATCTGTTAGTGCCCACATCAAGGACCATTACCTAACCTGCCTGTCAAACAACTGATTATATTAAATTGAGATTTGCCAATAAATAAGAGAGAGTCTGCAAATCTTCCACTCGGAGGAGTCTGTTTTCAGGCTAATTGGAAGCTATCGCTTGCCAAAACACACACTGCTTGTCCGTAAGTCAGCAGGTATCGTCGTGCAGTTCCTTACAAGACGTGGGCTCCCTCCAGGGTATGAACAACTCAGTCCCCACCACCTTCATCCTCCTCACCCAGCTCCATGACATCCATGGGGCCCCTCAGGCCCCTCCTGGGGAAGCCAAGGGACATGGGCCTTGACTCAGCCTGCAGCCTGCTCCTCTGGGACCTGCTCCAAAACCCTCTCAGGTCAACAACATCCTCTCCAGCAGCCCCAATACGCTTCAGCACCACCCCTCGGTTTGGTGACCTCTGTGTTAAAAATAATCTCTCACCTCACGGTAGGAGGAGAAGGAGGAGGAGGATTGTCATGTCCCTTATATTTCAAATCTCCAGAGTCGTACATTTCAGAGAATGTCTACTCAGCCTTTAGGCTTGGCTTCTCTCCAGATACAGCAGGGCCAACATGGAGAGGCTGCCCGGGCAGCAGAGCACCGTCACTGTGGGAGCATTTTTGGAGCAGTTCGGGCAAACATCTGGCAGGAACAACACAGGCAGGGTCAAAGCGTGTCCTTGGACAAGCAGGCTGCATAATGCTCAGCTCTCTCCTGCTTTCTGTGATTTGTCTTCAGTGTACTAATTTGGGGCAGAAGCTGAGAACATCTCTCCTAAATCCCTAAGATGAGCAGTTAGGAGTAACTCAGACCTTGGATGTTATCATCCTTTTCCAGCTCCTACAGATGCAAAGAAAGAGCGCTTCGGAAAAAACAGGCTCTTCCTTCAGACCTGTTATCAGCCAGCTTTTTCACCTGACTGCCTCACAGAAATATAAAATTCGGCACAGATGAACATTGTAGTGAGTTTCGACACTGCTGTTTGCAATGGCAAGAAGCTGGGATCAGCACACTCATTGCAATCCTCCAAAGCAATGATCCCTTGTCCTTGCACGTTTCTAGGAAACCAGAGGGGGACAGTACTTCAACACTGACACCTGAAGCAACGAGGGGAGAAAAGGTTTTCAGCACAGCATCAGAAAAGTTTTAGTGCTGAACGCCTCTGGGATCATTTTATACATTAAAAAAAAAAAAGGAAAAAAAAAGAACAAGAACAACAAAACCAAGCAAACAAAAAACACACACAAAAAACAAAACACAACAAAACAAACAATAAACCAACAACAACAAAACTACACTAGATTTGCTAAGATGTCCCACCTGCCCATATCTGTACCCCAGCACTTATGCCTCACAGCAGAGGAAGATTGAAGCACAAGGAAGCAATAAAATAAGAGTGCTTTTTTCATTTTGTTTGTTTTAATTTCTTTCCTTTTTTTTTTTTTTTCCCAAATATCTGAGCTTTTTGCTCTAGGAAAACAGAAGGCAACTACCCAGAAATGCAGTTTTGCTGAAGCACTTGACTGGGCTTGAAGTTCTCTAGTTGCTGACTTCTTGCCTCACAAATGAGAGGTGCATTTCTGAAAGGTATTTAGATACTTAACTCCTCTCGATGCCTGCCTTTTCCTCTCGTCTGTGTAAATGGCAAGGTCTTTGAAGACTTAATTTTTCATAATTATTTCTGTACTACTTTGATTTCAGAAGCAACTATAATACAGTAATTGCTACATCCAATTAAAGATCAGAAATGTATGTGTCTCAGCAAGCAGCCCTGTTGTCATTTGCCCTTTGTCAGGTAAAACAAGGTACAGTCACTAGTAAAAAAAAAAAAAAAATACTGAATGAAAATAGGAGAAAAAAGGCTAACCATGATTTAGGAATTCTCTGTCCACAGTTAATGTTCCCCTTGGGTAGGTGCAGGCTGGGAGAGTTGTTCAGCTAATAAGCCAGGATACCCTAATGTTTCCCAGCAGGGTATTTTGTTTTACTGACACTATAAAGTGTTACAGGATGCAATCACGGTACATCCAGGCGTTGGGAAGGCACTCGACCGGGCAGTA
The DNA here is from genome assembly GCF_013377495.2 of Cygnus atratus. Lineage (NCBI taxonomy): Eukaryota > Metazoa > Chordata > Aves > Anseriformes > Anatidae > Cygnus > Cygnus atratus. The sequence goes on from NC_066378.1 coordinate 9,186,832, forward strand.
CTGGACAAGATCATTCAAAGCTATGAAGACTACAGAGGTTTTCCATGACTCATGAAATTTAGTCAAATGTTCCATGACTCATGGATTAACCTAACAAAACCCAGAGGGAAGGAAAGCTATTGGGCTGTTGGTTGACAAGAGCACGTTTAAAATTAACATACCATAACAAGCAGGACACCAACATCATCTTTTCGACTCTTGAGAAATTTTTAAGGAAGAGTTGTATCCACCCTCTTATTAATAGGGGACCTGAGCTGAGGTTGTGTCATTAGGATGGGACATTTTTTGCAGCTCCGAGGCTTGAATAGCAGCATTAATATAATCCAATTACAGAAAGCATAACCAAATGCAACAAACTATTAATACTAGCTTGTACTTAAAAACAGTTCCATTTTGTTCTACTTCAAATAAACAACGTTAGGTGAAAAGACAGAAACCAGAAAGTAGCCTTAAATGAACCACTTGATAAAAATACTGTAACCACTATTAACTGGTCCCCCTTCTACGAAAAGGTTATACGCATGCTTAACTCTAACAGGAACACTATGCTGTGTAGCTGACCCTGTGGACAGGGCAGTGAAGTCTGACTGCATCCAGGACTTTGGAAACGTGGCCTCAAGCTCCCCTCTTTTGCCATGAACTGCCTGGGAAGCTCTGCGCAGGGTGCTTCCACCTCTGCAGCTACAAGAGTATGATATACTGGCTAACTAAATAGTGTAGATGAACCTCTCTATGCCCCTGTTCTCTCTGTAAAATGAGCAGGGTGGGATTGCAGAGTAGAGCCGATGAAATACATTAAATACTGGCGGGGCACTGCTTGACTGCAGTACCAGAGGCCATAAAAGCACCTGGGATGCTTCTTGTTAAACAGGCATAAATCCAGAGGAGCACAAGGGGATTGGCAGAAGAGAGCTTGTCCACTGGGGGACTTGCAGGGGATAGAAAGTGCTCCATTATTTTTAATTTGGTATTCAGTCTCAACCTGACACTTAACATATCTGACATCCTGGTGGCCTGTTTGAATTCTCTTCTATAATCATAATAATACAGACCTAAGCCCAGGGAGCAATGCAATGCATTTTGCATTTAAAACATCACAGCCAGTCTGGTTTAATTTACATCATTTCAACAATTCTGGTTAGATGTTAATAGTGATTTTATTCTCCAGAATCGACATATGGATAAAGGGGAAAAACAGGCAAAAGAATGCAATTTAACTGGCATCAAGGGGAAAGAGGGGAACACTTCAACTCTTTGTTTTAAAAGAACTTATTTTCTTGATGATGAAATTATCTTCTGGTTTATAAGACTAAGATTTGTGGGGCATAACTTCCTCCAGATCTCACGGTTTGTACTGAAAGCCAGATTTTTCTGTCAACAGACAAACTTCTAAACTAACATGAAATGAATTCCAAGCACTTCACAGACCTCAGGTCACGAGTTTTAAGACCAGACTAACAGTCTGATCTCGCAGCCTACCCTCCTGAGAGCAAAAGCCAGAGAATTTAACATCTTGCTCACATCCAAACCTAGAGTCTCAGTCAGAAGCAGCAAACCTGACTTCATTGACCTGCACCAGCAGAGGATCAGGTTAATGCCAGCCAGCATACTTAGGAACAGAATCAACTTGAAAGATATGTAACCCCTGTGGCACCAGTTTAACGTGTCATGGGACACCAAATTAGGCCATGATAAAAAATCTGCCGCTACATGTGTGGGTGCAGATGGTGCATGAGGCCCAGAAGCACTATCCCTATGATGCTGACACAAAACGAGCCATTATACATGAGCAGGAAGGACAGCCATAGCAAGGTGCACACTCATTTTCTCTCCTGTGTGCAAGTCTCATGCTGATCATTGCATATGAATGAGAGCTAGGAGGATTATGCCTCTGTAGATGTGAGGTTTAACTTTGCTTACAGTGAGCTTCAGAGGAAGGGTGCCTCTATAGGCAAATAGGACACCCCAACAGCATTCAAAGAAATACAGAATATATATATATATATATAGATATATAGATATATACCACAAACAACCAAAATACAGCCATTACCAGCCACTGAAAGTCAGCACTGTCATGAAGAATGAGCTGCAGTCCGCAGACCCACTCATGTCAAACCAGCCTAATTTGATTAGAGAAATTCTTTGTGGTTGGATTCAGTTAGAAAGACCATAGACAAATAGGCCCTGAAGCAAATGGTACCATTTTAACAACGTAAGTATGTTCTTATCTGAATCATAGAGGATCTGCTGTTGCATAACGAATCAGATGCCCTCCCTATAATCAGTTAGCCACTTCTTTCATGATACAGAAGAGGCACATGCCCGTCTGCATCACGCAGGAAACATCCCAGCTCTCCCTCAAACAGCACAGCATCACCCACATAAAGGCAGCACTATGCATGGCAGCAGCAGTGAATTATTCAGCATCCCTGCCAATAGGTCCTGAATAGCACACCATATTCTGGATTTAGGCTAGCTGTTCATCGCTTTTCTTTAGCAAAGCTCTTGCCAGCCCTTCTGCTTTTAACAGACTTGCCAATATTAGACTATTTTGATGGTGGGAATGAAGACTACAAGGCTGCTGGAATACCTGCCCGATTACCTCTGGCTGGGGAGAAGAGGTGAAAAACTTCAGGAGAACATAAGTAATGAGGATGTTCCAGGTTCACGGAGTGCAATAATTAAAGACGGCATTAAACCTATTTTGTAACTGCACATAATGACCAGCTTATGCGCTGCTGACTTACATAACGCCTGCTCTTTTTTTGGTTTTGTTGTCGTTGCTGTTATCCGAGAAACCAAGGCCTCTTAACTGTTTACACGTTAACTTCATTAAAGTGTAATGCCTCTTATCACCCAGCTCCTTGTAACAGGTTGGCTGTGTACATGTGTTTTCCAGGAAGTTTCCAACAGTACTGCTTGTGCTGATTGCAGGAGCAGTTATCAATCAACTGGTTTTACCTAGACAATGATATATGCATAACCTCTGCAAAGGGATTGTTTTCAACCTAAGTTCCATACGTGCTGAAAAAGAAAAGCTGCTTGGCAAAGTTTTCCCCCTGCACCCTCGTGTCTTTGACCTTAACCCCCTGCCAGTGCTAGGGACCCAGGAACGTAAAGGACTTAGCCCTCTGCTACCCAACACCTCAAACGTCAGCAAATGTCGGGGTCAGGCCATGCCGATAAACTGAATTTAAGCATTTCTAAGGTGGGCCACAAAGAGGCTACCCACCTTTTGCACTCTGCCTGGAACATCTACATTTTCATATTTACTTTTCTTACATCCCCGCTAGGCATGATTTTCAAGTGTCAGATGGAGCCTGGAAGGAGAGCACGACAGAGCACTTGGGGACGCAGGCTACTGGGAGATTCCTCAGCTCTTACACGGCCTCAGAAGTGACCTCAGTAAGAAGCAGGGAGCTGGAAGTGCCTGCCAAAATTGATCCTTTTTGGAAATGCAGACAGCAGCTGAAGCAGACAAACCGTGCTTCTTGTCTCTGTTGCCTGTTATGAGTACGACAAAAAAGCAAGCCAGGAAAAGCTCATCTCTGACACTATTTTTTTTTTCCTGAAGTTCTTGAAAATTTTTAATATTTTTTTTCAGTTAGCTCAAGTAGAGATGATTTAACTTTATGTTATAGCATAGAAATTAGGGGAATACCGCACGCTGTGTAAAATCAAACACTAGAGATATCTTCAAAGGACAGCACAAAGAGGAGGTAATTATAAAAGGTATTTAAGCCTGAAGACTCAGTCCTTTACATTTCAGGGCTAACAAATTCCTGATAAGAAATTTCTGAGCCAAAAAAAACCATCTCACAGTGGGACTAATGGAAAAATCCCAAATTAACTTGAGAAAGCAATCAGAATTTGTTAAGCAGAAGAGATTACCCAGTCCAGGCCGATGCTAGGAAAGGCTGGCAGGACTGGGATGCTCTGGGCATGATCCAGAGCCAGCTGGAGTACCCATGGCAGAAACATCCACTGTCTATCCCTCTGCTACAGAGTCCTGCTCCAGAAACAACCCAACAAGCTGCGTGGAGACGAGGAGAGCCCCGTGGGCAAGGCAGAAAGCCCCCCATGGGCTTGCTTGGGCCTCTTCAAACTCCTGGCCTGGCAGGCTGGCCTGTGAAATCCCACACAAGTGGATATGCCTTTCCCACCTTTTATCCCCCAGCTTTCAAGAGGCCCAGTGACACCAGTGCAGCTCTGTTTCTGAGTTCATACTTGATCATTTCACTGTCCCTTTCCTGGCTTTACCAAGTGCTGAAGCATAGCAGCTTCCCAGGGACCAAGAAGCAGAGATCTGCAGCTCACGAATTAATTACTTAGCAAGTCTCTTTGGCTCCTTCGTCAGCTCAGCCAAATGAAAATAAGAGCTCCAGTCCCAGAGAAATGGAGGCCTCCACGTGGCTTTGAGCTTGGGACTTTCCAACAAAAGGCTTTTTTTTTTTTTTCATGCACTCTGAAGTATTTGCATGCATGCTGACAGCTTGCATGCCAGGCAGTGGGGCAGAAATCAGTAACAGAGCTCTGAAATTCATGGTGAAAATGCTCTTCTGCAGGAAACCATGCACAAAGAGCAGACACTTTCCATTTGACACAGGAAAAGTCTGAGGACTTTTTGCAAAGGCCGCATTTCAATCACACTCAGTAATTTCCCCCAACTTAGAACCCAATTGTTACTTGTAGGTGTTTCAGCTTGGTGAGACTGCAAAGCCAGAGCCAGCATGGTGGAAATCCTGCACCAGCAGGCTCTGCAGAAGCTTGTCATGTATTGCCTGAATGGAAAGAGTAACAACTGAACACAAATATTTGAGTTCCTCTTTGTTCCTGTCACGGCTCTTGCAGCATACATGCGAGCAGATTGCATTTGTTTTTGCTGGGATGGGAGAAGCAATAGAGACAGCTGGGTACGAGCCGAATCCAGCCCGCAGCAGAGGCAAATGTAGCTCGCAGTGCCGTGCCCACAAGTGCAGGGCTGTGTACCAGCACAGTTACTTTTATCAAGCCAGGACGAGTTGCTTCCCGGAGCCTTATCAGGCTGAAGATCAAGGATGGTTGTTTATCGGGAAGAGCAGCACAGGGCAGAAACTCCAGCGGGTAAATCCTCAGCCTGTGGGTGTGCGCAGAGCCGAACCAAAAGGCCCCAGCTCCAAGTAAACATTCAGGAGGTCCAGACTTGGACATACCTTAAAACTGCTCCAGCTTGGCCACGTGCCTCTTGACCAGAGCAAAGCACTAGCCAAACAGCGGCACGCTCCAGAATAATGGCCCATTCCTGTCCATATTTCAGAGCAGGGACACTGGAGAGTTCAGTGACCCCTGCTGCACGATCACACATGTTTACCCCACTCATCTGCAAGTCCAAATACACAGCACTGCTGTTGCTTATAGGGCTAATTTATCTGTATGAGCAGTTACAGTGTGGTCACCTTGTACTTGGCACTGTGGAAACCTGTGCAAGATGTTTGCCCATCCCAAGAAGCCCAGGAGCAGCAGCTGAGGCCCCTGCCATCTGCAGAACCCGAGGCCATGAGCAGGCTTGGTTTCGCTAATAGCGCTGGTGCAATTCAAACAGGCTGTGGAAAAACAAACCCAGCCCATCGGTCAATACGTCTGATTCCCTGGCTGGTGGCCCAAGGAGAGAAGCTGGAGAGCAGAGCAAAGTGTGCAGAGGAAAGCCCTCGAGGCAGACACTGCTGCAGAGCTTCAGCTCCCCAGCTGGCTGCTGCTCCCCTCATCCTCCCATCACAGGACAGCAGTGACCAGAAGGGGCTGCTCATCAGCAGCTTAGAGTAAAAGTCCTTAGTGACATAATTTTCAATAGATATAAGAGGTGAGATTAGAGTTAATTTCTTATATAGATACATATATATATATATTTTTTTTTCTACTGCTCACCTCGCCTGAATTGTGGTTGGCTGATGACTGCATAGGTTTTTGCTCTGCCATTTAAAAAAAAAAATCTACACTCCTGACTGCAAGAGGAAACAAGCGGAGGAGGAAGCCCAGCAGCAGCGTTGTCTTTGCTGCTCTGCCCATAAAGATGGGCTCAGCCAGCCACAGCAGCTGCACAAGTTGGTCTTCTGCAGCAGCTGAGCTTTTTCAGCACTGGGAAGAGCAACCCAAAGCATCCACCTCCAAAAGCTCAGTGTTATGATGGATATTCATTGCTACTGAATTATTATTCCGTAGCATTTGTCAGAGCACTTCACACCCATCTATACCTGCCCGCTTCAGAAGCTGGGTTCAGGTGAGGCCAGCGCCCTGACGCAGCTGCAGAACAATGCTGTGCTTTCTTCCTGCTATCTGCACCGCGGTCACACCCCCGGCAGCCCAGCTGCCCGCACCTGCCGAGTCCAGCCAAGCCCAAACAAAGCTGGAGATAGCGATACTCACGCCACAAGGACGGGCAGCCAGACAGTTCTGCCTCGTGGAGCCCGTTTGCAGGTGTTTGCTCACGCTTAGCAACATGGAAAAGCAAGTAGGAAGCAGGCTTGAATTAAAACTGAAAGCCATAATTGTGTTTGCGTGGCTCAGGTGGAGCTGGAGAGCACTCCCAGGAGCATTGCGTGTGGCCCCTTTGGATATTTGTCATGCTCATTTCTCCTGGCAGCCTCCTGCCAGGACCCAAGGAGCCAGGAATTGCGAAGGGATCAACGTCTCCTGGTGAGCACTGGCTGAGCCAGCCCATATCAGTCATTCCCCAGCTACTTATGGAAGGAGGGACCGTACCCTTGAATGGCATTGCCCAGGGTCCGTGGAGGTGCCAGCAAGCACAGCTGCAGTCCCCATGTCCCACAACGAGGGGACAGGCAGGACAGGGCCGAGCATGGAGCCCTGCACCTACAGAGGCACGGGAGGCGAGGAAGCCTGACCTAGCTGCACACAACAATCAGATCACGACGTGCTGAAGAACGTTTCACTTTGCTAGTGAGAAGCTGCTCATGCCCCAGGGGCACAGCAGCACTGGGGCCATTTCCCTTTGCTGCAGAGAGCCCAATGCAGGTCTGGATGCAGCTGATGGTTGAGCTGCACTTCACAGCCCCAGTGACAGCACACGCGGGACTACGGTACCAAGCTTTTCCATTGCATCACTGCTACCCTGCTTGACCCAAGGGTTAAGAATAGCAGTCGGGCTCCACCACCCCACGCTGCCAGAACGAAGCTATTTCGGGGCAGCAGCGGGCTGGCTCCCCTGGCAGGGCCGTCCCGTGGTGGGGCCCAGCAGCACCCCAAGGAGCTGGAGGCCGATGGGGACATGACTTCATTCCTACAGCACGGGATGTGCCAAGTGGTTGGCATGTGCTTTGCAGGGGAGGGGTAGCAAAGACCTTGCAAAACTCCGCCCGCCCGAGCATGGCTTTTGCTTAGAGGGGTTCTGGTCTCACTTGTTTATCCTTGTTGTACGTTTTCATGAAAGCCTTCCAGAGCCAGCAGAGCTGAAGAAAGCGCGTTCCTGACAAGCTACTCTCAGCCCCTTCTCTTTCAACTCAAGACTCAGCAGCATACACAAGGCATTGTGTTTCTCATGAGACCAGAATAGGATCCATGTGCAGTTTCTTCTTTGAAGCTATCCTGAGGGCCCAGACACAGTGCTTGCTACCGATAGAGCAGCTCTGAGCTGTTTCACAAGCTCTTGTTGTAACACCCGGCCCCTGCACAGGCTCGGCACTGACCACATCCCATGCGGGCTGAGGTAACAGAGGAAGCCACAGAGCAGTGGTGAAGGCAGGCCCAGGACCCAGCGAGAAGCCTCATTCACCAACACAATCAGCTCCTGCCTGCTGCAGGCCCAGGGCTGGGCCTCTCACTTCTGTTCGGTGTGGTGCTATTCCCCCTGCCAGCCACACTCACGTGCTGAGGGAACCTCAACGTCCCCCTCACATCTTCCTCATCGGAAAAGGAAGGGAGATGGGGAGATGGATGAGGGAAGATAGACACTGTGGTGCTGTGCAAGCATTGCTGAGCACTAGAAATGCTCTGAGGAGAGACATCTGCACCCGTCTGAGGCCCAGGGTGAGGAAAAGCAGGAATTCCCCAGGTACGTGGGTACCTCAGGAGGAAGAGACAGCTAAGCAACCAATATCATTGCAAAGTTGCTCCACTCTGCTCGTTTCTTTACACCCACATTCACTGCAGCCTGGGAACACTGTTGTGGCCCAGTAGCACTCTGGTCCTGCTCACTCCTGGCCTCCTGTTCCCAAGCTGGGCCATCAGAGGGTTGCTACAAGTGATGTGGGACTTCAGATCCTCATGAGCCCGGGCTGAGAGCCTGCTGTCCTCTCCTGGGTGGTGCTCACCCATTACGCAGAGGAATGAGGAGCTCTCTAACCACAGGTGCCTGCAGAGCTCTGGGATCTTTCCTAACAGGCCATCGACTCCAGCTTGAGCTGTGCACATTTGTGATGGGGGGCAGGACTTCATGGCAAACGAGGAAAAAAAGGGCATATGAACACAGCGGTGGAAAAAGGGACTGTTAAAGCAGGTAATCGCTGCAAAACACCTTTACTTTTATGTGCTCAGAAAAACAGAGCAGTTACAAGCCTGGGCTGAGCATAATGATGACATTTCAGATAAGTTCAAGCACAGCGATGCAAATAAGTGGGACAAAGAGCTACCAGTGCTTCTGGGGAAATCCCTCCCCACGAGCTCTGTTTGAAGGCAGGGTTTCAAGGCACCAGCATAATTTCATGACCACAAGCCTTCATTGGCCACAGTTACCCCATTACTTGGCAACTTCAGAAACAAACAAACCCGTCCTATGGCTCTGCCTCCTCGCTGATGCACAGGAGCCGACGTGTGCAGCATGTAGCTGCCTCCCCACCTACCTGGAGCAGGATGCTGGGTCCCCAGGAGCAGAGGAGCCGCATGATGCAAGATGCTTTTACACAGCTGGTAATGAACAGGCTCCACATGAAGACCACCCAGCAGCATAAATTCATATTCGCCAGACAAAAACAGCCCCAGATCCCCAATAGCCATCAGTTTCTCCAAACTGGCTGGAGATGGGAGGGAGCCACTGTCACCGAGTTGCCCTGTTATCACCAAGCTCCCTGTCCTACTCCGCAGGTGAAGCACGTCACTGGTCAGAGAACACTGGTTTGTGCAGCACAGCTGAGTGGCAAGTTAATAGGGCACTTCCACCCTCTGAAGCTCAAAGGAGGGGCAGACAGGCTTCTGCAGGCATCACAGGTGCTCCCACCCTCAAATCACCTCTTGTCCTGAGGGACAGGAGCACTGTCAATGTCTGAGCCCAAGTGAGACCCTCTCACCCCCGAGGTTTCCAGCTGCAAACACACTGGCTGGGTTTGGCTTTTCAGATGTGGGGTGGGAAGGCCTCTCCCCAGGAAGTGTATTTCCTCATGTCAAGTCCAAAGAAGCCACCACAAGCCAAGCAGCAGAACCCATAAATCTTGACGCAGTTCCTTGTGGAGCCTGTGAAGTCTGGTCCCCACCGCAACAGAGTGGCCTTGTTGTCGATGCAGAGGGCCAGCAATTCCTCTGCCAAGCTCTGAAAGCTGCTTGGAGCAGACAGATTACTCCAGCGAAAGCCAGGACTGGGCTTCATTTTATTTATTTATTTATTTTTTGACTGTTTTGGGTGTGCAATCAAGCTCAAAGCCCCTTAAAACACACGCACATAAACAAAAAACCCACATCCCAGATCCCTTCTATATTATTGAAGAACAAGTCCACCAGAGCTGGCAACCCAACATCAGGTTAGGGTTTCACTGCTGACAGGATAATAAATCTTGCCAGAGGCTTGGGATTTTGTTTTATTATTACTTTTTTTTTTTTTCCAAACCAAACCCCAGAAATTTGGGTGGAGGACAGGGAACTGCTCTGGCAGCTCTTGTAATAATCTTGTTGGTACCACGAGGCCAGTAATAACTTGTACTGCAGGAGACCGCTTCCCAGTTTACAGCCCCAGCACATGCCTACAGAAATCCTCCACATACCATCCAGCTTTAATAGCCTCTCCTATTCTTAGCACAAACTTGCCTTCTTAGAGACTATTGCAGTGCCATGTACTCCCTGCTTTGGCTGTCCTAAATCCCTTCCTGGCCTGTTACAGCCCCACGAGGGCCAGCCAACTCCCCCTGTCTAGAAATTTCAGGGAAAAGCAAGGAAGTGATCCAGAGCACTGAGCTTACCAGGAACTGCTGGAACACGGAGAGCCAGGACGAGTCCCCTCACCCTGACAAGGCATCCCCCGGGCTTGCTGTTCCAGCAGCTCTGGGTTCAGCCTGGCTCATGCACCACATGCACCTGGCAGAGGAGATGGAAAAAGCAAGGTGGCTGGGCTCGAGGCAGCTCTGGGATTTGTCCTCTCCTAGCCTGCCATCTGAGAAGCAAAAGGCAGCTCCAGGGCCTGTGGCAAGGCAAGAAGAAGCTAGGAGCACCTGCCCACCTCCTGGTAGAGAGCATCGGCTGGAGTAGCTCCACCTGAGCTAAGGGGCTGATCCCCAGGGCCTGCTCTCCTGACCCACAGCTGTGCAGGGGCATTTGCTGATTAAACTTTGGGGTTGAGGAGAGAAATTTCTTTATTAATAAATCAGAAAGTTGCATTTGAGAAAAGCCCTCAGGGAGAAGGGTTGAGTCTTCCCCTCAGCTATTCTGGGGCTGTGGAAGGCAGCAGCCTTCTGTTACACATAAGTTTGATGTATGATTTGAATCAGCAAGTAAAGAGGAGTCCCTTCTCAACAGCTTTACTGTGTTTCTTGAGCTGTTAAACAGCGGGGCTTGTCTGAGATAAATTATTCTTAACGTTATTCCCGTTTTTCAAATCTAGGCATGGCCATGGCTTTAGCATTTCAAAACTGCTCCCGCCCAACTTAGTTTTTCATTTTCTTTCCTAAATCTTTTTCTTTCTCTCTTTCTTTCTTTCTCTCTTTCTTTCTTTCTCTCTTTCTTTCTTTCTTTCTTTCTTTCTTTCTTTCTTTCTTTCTTTCACTCTTTCTTTCTCTTCCCTTTTTCTTCTCTTTTTTACTTTTTCTTTTCATTTTTTACTTTTCATTTTTCCTTTTCTCTTTTTACTTCTCTCTCTCTCTCTCTTTTTTTTTTTTTTTCGTTTCTCTTCATTTCCTTTCTCTCTTTTCTCTTCCTCCTCTATTTGTTTTTCCTTGCCCCCCGCTATCCCCCCCGCCCTCCGTGGCGGCCGGGCCGCGGCCGGGGCTCTGCTGCCCTCCGGCGGCCGCGCCGGGGCCTCCCGCTGGCGGCGAGGCCGGGCCAGGCGGGCTTCAGGCCGCACCCGAGGCCGAGCTCTGGTTTGGGTTAAAATCTGCCATGCCCAGTGGTCTTGGCCCGGTGGTTTTGACCTCTGGCACGCTGGGGGCCCTCAGCCCCACCAGGCGGGACCGCAGCAGCCCCATGGGGGGGCCGAACCCGCTGTTTTTAGGGGGCTCTGCCCAGCACCACGGTGGCCCCATCCACCTCCACACCTCCACGGGTTTGGCCTGGGCACCTCCGCGTCCTCCTGGCGCTGGAGGAGCCATTCAGCCACCCTGCCCTCCACCCACGTTGGAGGGATGCTCCGGCACAGCCCAAACCCTCGGCTCCTTTTCTGCCCGCTGCCGAGGGCTCTCAATACAGTGGTGTCTTTGTGCTGGGGACATCTGCTCGCATCGTCCCAGCCCTCCGGCAGCGACCCACGGGTGGCACTGACCCCTTTGGCCCCACAGCGAACCAGTGACCTCCCGGGGAAACTCTCCAGCTGCCATTTCCGTCCTAGGATGCGATCAGCCATGGGGCGGCTTTGCCAGCGGCTGCTCGGGGCCTGCACTGGAGGCAGAGCCATGATGGCAGCACAGTGAACGTTCTCCTCAGCTTTCATCCCGTCACTTTGGGTACCAGCACCACTGCAAGCACGCTTGTGGGACAGCGGGTTTTACTGGCAGCACAGTAGGACATCCTCGATGCCAGCAGGAACAGAGAGGGGACAAGGGGGGCCTGGAGTGAACGTCACCTAGCACGGTTACACACTGCAGTTGGCAAAGTGACTGTGCACCACTTGGGGTGGATTTCAACTGCTTCAGATGCTGAATTCATGGAGACATTCAACATGGCCTTTATCCTCTGCAGAGCACAGAGCTATCCAGTGGCCTGCCAGACCTTGGTGCAGGGGGACGCTTTGTCCTTCAGCTCACGGCTGCCGAGTCCCCCGTCCATTCCAACAGACACGAGACACAACAGCAATATTTTGTACCTGTGTTCTTCAAGGAAGCATTGAAAGCCACTGAAATATTATTTATTGTCTGCAGGCGGAGTCAGGGGGCAATGGTGCGCTCCTCCTGCACTGACAGATTGTCCAAGGGGTCCTCTGAAAGGGCCCGATCCAAAATTGCATCAGGCCTCAGAAGAGAAACAGGAGCCATGGTCTGAGCAGGCTGGGATGTGCCAGTGCAGTGAAGGCCTTGGGACAAGAGGCTGCCCCAGGGCTCACCATGGGCTCGCTGTAGGAGCAAGTAAAAGTCCAGGACCATCCTAATGCACTTCTTGACCTTACTTCTGTTGCTCTGAACCCTTGGCTGAGGCACTGGGAAGAGCACATCCCTCCCTCCCCACCTTGGCCCACCCTCTGTGGTGCAGCCAGGTGTGACAGCACCACAACTGAACTCCGTACATCTCAATCCCTCCCGAAATGTAAAACAACATGGTAACAGAAGCTCCAAGAGCAGAGGAGTTCCTGCGCAGGGATTAGGCTGGTGGGATGGCCGTAGTCACATCCCATCCGTAAGGCTGCGCTCAGCAAGTTGCTGCTTGTGTGGTGGTAAGGCTGCGCCCGAGCCTGAACAGGCAGCACCTTACTGAAGGTGGCAGGCTTGATCTGGCAGAGGAGCGGGAGAGCTGTGCATAGGCAGCCAAGGTTCATTAGATAAATTGTTAAATTCAAATGACCTGGACACAAAGATAAGTTGCACTGCCTTCTGAAAGGCAAAGGTGTTTTTGACCTGTAGAAACTGATACAGGTTACCAAGACATCAGTTACCACAGAGGATTTGACAGTAAAACGATCACCTTGCAGTTAATCTTAGTGGAATCAAAGTTTCTCTCTACCTAGTACATCCAATGGGATGTGCACGTTATGTCAGCGCAGCTACCGCGCCGCTCCCACAGCCCTGCTGCCTTCCTGCCAGGGTGCTGCCGCCTCTGCTGTCCTCATCCGACCACAGCAGCTCTCCCCTCCCTTGTCTGTGGTGTTTGAACATCCAAAGCAACACATCTCTATGGGACATTTCTAAATTCAATGTTAGGCTGCTCTCATCTTTAGCTGGATGGGGGAATAAGAAGGTGCAGAACTCAAAATCTGTTATTAGACCTTTAAACTAAAATTAAAAAGAAAAGAAGAAGAAAAAAAAAAAACAACCACGGTTCACTTCTCATGGAGAATTCAAAACCTTCACTGGCATGTTCCTAGGAATGTTTTTCTGCTTGCAACAGTTAGCGGCACGGGACCGCATCCACCTCCAGTCCCTGGAGCACCATGGCGCTGTCTTCCCTGTGGGGTGAGATGTCATAGGGCTGCACGCACCAGTGCTGCTGTCCACACGCTCGCCAGCACGAGGCTGGCAGACAGTCCGAGCACGGGGCAGGCCCGCAGGGACTCGGAGGACGAGGTGCAGGAGCAGACCTCGTAGCCGTTCTCCGAGCGGCTCTCGTCGTGCTGCCCGGGCTTGGAGCGCGCCCCAGTCCTGCTGCTGCCGGCTGCTTCTGGGGAGTCAGCCTGCATGTCGCTGCACACCAGCCAGTCCCGGGCGATGGACTGCGGATAGCCAGCCTCGGCCTCCAGCTCACTGTCCAGCACTCGCCAGTACTCCTTGCCCCTGAAGAAGTAACTTGCACCTGGGAAGAGACCAAAGCCCAGAGGTGAGATGAGCAGGGACAGGCAGTGGCTCAAGAGGATGGCACAGAGCGCCGGGAGCAGCAAAGGAGCGCTCCCACCCCATGGAGCCGTGAGCCGCCAGACTGGGGTGAGATGCTGGCTTCTGCATCAGGTCCTAGGGCAGGTGCATCCCCTGGTACTGCAGGAGTGCAGGGTTAAAAGCCCACAGCCATACACGCCACACACATCCCGGTCTTGTAACAGGGCATGGTGAGGCTGCAGATGACAAACAACCTGAGCCTGACTCATCCTCCCTGCATGGGTGGCCAGTTGTGCCCAACAGCATCTGAAATTTGGAAAGCCTCTGGAAACGTCCCTCCCGTGCCTGGTTTAGTGGCTGCAGTTACACTGCTAGGTCGCCAGTAAATAAAACGTGGAAGTGCCACTTTATTGTGAGCGAATGGCTGCTTTTAAACACCTCCCATGACAATTTTTGTTGTGGTCTTTGCAAAGGGAAGGGGCCACTGAGAAATTTCATCCCTGGGAAACAAGTGCTAAGTCTGGGCAAAACACTTCCTTTAAAAATACTTTTGTCCACAATCTCCTGTATCTAGGTAAAAAATCCAACAACAAAAAATTCAGTGAAGAGCAAACCAGCAGGTATTAAGATAAAATCGCCACAAAACAGCATCAACTGTGCTTTTTTAGTAAAATCAAATTATTAGGCACCCAGGATATTTCTCTTACCTGCTTGAATGTACAATGCCTTTTAGTGAGCAGGGGGAGCTCTGGCTCAAAGCCTCCCTCCCTCTCTGCAGCTTTTAGACAGGGAAAGTGCCGGGGCTTAGCGGTGCAGGCTCCGCAGACGGGGCTGTATCTCAAGTGCAAACGAAGCATTGCTTTTTTTCTCTCTTTTTCGAACCAGCATACGGACTCACCGTCTGACCACCTCATGGCATCATCTAAAGGGCTCGGAATTCCCTTCCACAGAATGGTCTCCGAGGGGTACCCGGGGTCCATCCTCCGCTCGTGGTCATCGTAGCGCCAGTAGAGGTTGTCCTTAAAGAAATAAGTCTTGTCATTGTGGGCCCAAGAGAAGGCGGCGTCGATCCCTCCTGGCGGCAGCCCGAAGTCCGAGATGGGCCGCGGGTATCCTTCCTCCACGTTGTTGTCCTTGAACACCCAGTACCTGTCTCCTGAGGAAAGAAGCACGGGGCACGAGCGTGTTAGTTTCACAGCCGAGGCCAGCCTTCCCCGCAGACGAACTGATGCTTCGTTATCTCTTGTGATGATCGTCAGGGTGAGCTCTTGGCATGGAAGGATGGGTCGGAGGGGAGCAGCCCATCGGGGAACCTCTGCCCTGGAACAGCTGCTGGGTTTGTGCCAGGCTGCTTGAGCTGAAGGTCCCCGTGGTCACACAGGGAGAACGAGCCCACATCTCTCATTTCCCACTTCATGCTCTGCCATGGGGGCGGGCTTTCTGCTCGCACGAGGTCTCCCTGGGGACCTGCTACATGGCAGCCTCGCTGCAGCACCCTGTGGGTCTCACCCGACCTACTTTAAATGTCAGGCTTCTTCCTCGGTTTTCTAGAAAACGCGAAGAGGTGCTTAAACACATGCCCAAGCATCAGCAGCAGGAACTCAGAGGACGGGGTAATTTGTGTGCTTTGGTTTGTGTCCAGGGATCAATGAAACAGCACTGGAGAGCCAGAATGAGACAATATTTTATAGCTGGAAAGTAAACCTCTCATTTCATCTTAGCAGGCAGGCAGGGCTAAATAACACATCACCAGTGGCTGCAGAGGGCTGTGCAGGAGGGCAAGGCAGCTGGACAGGCTGGATCTGGACAGGCTGGGCGATGAGAGCAGGGGGAGGCACGTCCCCATCGTCCCCATCGTGCTGCTTGCAGGGCGAGCCCATGGCCAGGCGCTGCTCTGTGCACACATGGCTTTGGAGGACCCGGGGCCCCCATGTGCCTGGGCGTCATCTGGGCTTGGAAACGCTTCCCCGAGCACACAGGCGGTGTGGGATCCGCTACCGAGACCCAGCCCGTGCCTGCAGCCTGGCTCTCATGATTCAGCACTTCTGAAATCAATAATTAACCCGCGTTTGCAGCCGAGTGGCAGACAAAAAGCAATTTCCAGCTGGGGCGAGCTCAGTGTCACCGACTCCTCCTACGCAGCTGCTGCCTGTCTGCAGGGCCCCGCGGCGGGCATGGGAGGGGATGGGGGCGACACGGGGACCTCGTGGGGGCAACACAGGGACTTGGTGGGGCAACGGCACCAAGGGGGTTTAGCCAACGTCATGGCACACGTGGGATGCTCAGCGGACATTCGTTTAGGAACCAAGAGCTAATCTCTTTCTTCCAGCTCTTGTGGAAGAAAGTGGAGAGCTGCTTATTTAAATAAAGAGAGGATTATATCATGTATTTTAAGAAAAATATTAAAGTAGCAGCATTAGTAAAACCAAGCTCTTCAGGTTTTCATTCTTGTTCCCCCCGGCTTCTTTTCTTAAAAAAAACCAAAAGGCAGGAAGAAAACCCCAACTCTGTAAAGTATGTGAAGGGCAGTTTCTGCTTTTATTTTGTTCTTGGAAAGCAGAGATTTCAATTAGGTTTGGCTGCAGTTTACCCTAAGTGAAATTTCCCCCATTTTCTGCAGAACGTTCTGCTTGCCCTCCCCAAGGTGTCTCCTGGCCTCAGGTGTGGACAGCTCTTGGACCTGCCCCGGGAGGAGGCGGGCACCGGTGTCCCCTCTGCAGGAGGGCTCAGAGCCCAGGGGGACCCAGGCGTGGGGCTGCACGCCGGGGCACCCGCGCTCTTCTCACCTTTGAAGAACACGATCTTGTGGTCGCTGGTCCTCTCGTAGACTGCGTCCACGCTGTCCAGGTTCAGGGGCAAGCCCCGCCAGAACCGGTGGATCTGAGCCGGCTGGAGGGAGACCAAGTGCTTATTGCGGGTCAGTCTCCAGAAGTACTTGCCTGGAGGGACAGACCGGGCGTTACTGACCCACCCCGCCACCCGCCTGCGCCGCGGGAGAAGCCGGCGCCGCGGCACGCGTCGGCAGTGGGAAGCCAGGCCGAAGGTGAGAGCTACAGGCTTCCCAGCAGCAGCTGCTGGCGCTTGCTATTCCTGGCAGCCGTTGGAAGAAATCCCCTTTTTGGGAATCCAAACAATCCTCCAGCCACCGCGCTGCCTGGGACTCCCAGCCGGACTTTTTCATCCTCCCCGGGGAGCTCCACACGGCGAGATCCCGGTCAGAACAAGACGTCTGAGAGCGAACCCTCAACTTTGTCTCACGTTTGTAATTGCCTGTTAGAAACCATTGCGTGTTATTTACATCTGCTCTCGCCTGGGTTCCCAAGGGAAACGAGCAACAGAAACCAAAGATGCGCCTTCGGATTTGCATTCAAGGCATTCAGCCCTTTCCCCAGAGCTGGCAGATTGTGACACCGTCTTTCAAAATTTTATGGAAATTGGATCTTAGCCTAATAATGCAGGAGGCAAAACTCTAACACTTAAACATCTGTAGAGAGGGGGGGTTATTATAATTGTAAGGATTTATATCATCCTTGTTCCTCTGCTCCAGTTTGCGTATTTGCTCTGTCTGACTGAGACCTACAAATGAATAATGTATTCAGATGTGGTAGGAATTGCTATAATTACAGATTCTTTTTAAGAATGTTGTAAAGAATAGAATTCAAATCTGGTGGCCATTGTATATCTATGGAAACACATGTAATTAAATAAAGATGATCTCTGCATCTCTAATTAGAGAGGCACTAGACAAGGACACATTTTCGCTTTTTTTCACAAGAAATACATCCCAACATAATTCCTTTCCTAGTAGGTGTGTATCTGAGCTCCTGAGGGCTGGGTGCTCGTTGGCACAGCAGAGGCAACCCCAGCTGCTTTTGACTTTTTAGCTCTCTCCCAGCGATGGGCTCGGTGGGTGTGCAGCTGCAGCCGGCAAGCCTTACATCGACATCTAAAGGCAGGCATACTCCGGGTCATCAGTTAGTTTTGTTGAAAACTATCAGATAAAAAACACCCAAAAGGTAGCGATTGAGGTAGCAATGAATTCTTAACGTGATAGCCCCGCTCTGCCCGTGCTCGTGTCTTGTCACAGCTAAGCCTGCTTGCCCAAGTGCTGCGGCTGCTTGGACAGTAGCTGCCTGAGCCAGCCACGGGGGAACTGCTGCCATCAGCATGCGGAAATACAATAAAATAAAAACTCCCAAACCCCATGTTTGTTTAAAGAGCTTGATTTAAAACCGTCTTCCAAGCTGGCAGACGGAGAAGGATGAAAGCCAAGTGTGAACTCCTGCCATCCCGAGCGTCTCATTTTACATGGACGATGGGCTGAGGCAATTGCTTTCCTTAACACCAGGTGATTTCGATTCCAGCTGTGCACCACGCTATCAGTTCTTCGGATGCCTCTGGCAAGATTGCTGCCTGCAAACACCCACATGGGCCAAAGTTGCTCCAAAACTTCAGAAGTCTGCAGGAAGGCACCCAAATCGAAGCAAGCAGGGTTTCAGAAGCGCAGGAAACTCACCACTGCCTTCAATAGGGCAAGTCCCTAGGGAGCTCGGGTGGCTGCATCGGGGGGCAGTGGGTGACACTTCTCTCCAGCTGGGCCAGCTCAGAACAAAACAAAATGTCCATCGACGGAGGGAGCTCAGCCCTGGAGCTCTGTAGATCCCTGCCCAGAGGTGATGTCCCCGCTCCCTGGCCTTGGCTGCAGGGCTCTGGAGGCAGCCGTGCAGCTGGCACGCGCTGACACTCTGCTCTCCGAATTTGCATTTTGGCCCACAGTAAATATATCCAAAAATAGACACCGAGATGGATTTCTCTTTAGTTTTCATCTTTTTCTTTTTTTTCATCCCCTCTGCAAGACAGACAGCCATTTATCCCGGACACCAGTTCTTGTCTCTCTTTTTCCCTTCTTCACTGAGGCTTTTTGGAGCCAGCATCTGTACAAATGCCACGGGGGAACAGCCGCCGTTTTGTGCTCCCTCGGGGGCACAGACAATACCGAGTTCTCTGGAGCTCTTGCGGGTTACACTTGCCTGGAGGCTGCTCCTCACCCCTGCAGAGACGCTTTTGCTTCCCTGCTGGATGGCTTTGGGGTCACCAAGAGGTGGCCAGGGATGGAAAGGACTGCCCACTGGGCACTTTTCCATCAAGGGAAGACGGAAAAGAAAGCCTGGGGAGACCAGCATAGACGGTCTCTGTGCAGCTGAGGAGGCGCTGATGGGATCCTTGTCGGCAGCCGGGCACCCTGGGGACTCGCTGCCAGCAAGTGTTTGCTAACACGGAACCAGATGGCTCTGTAATTGTGCGCGTGTTGTCTTTGAGCGATGCACAGCAAGCGGCATTAAAGAAGATGAAGCGTGGGAGAAGAGTTGAAGGCATCCAGGAAAAAAGCAGGGGAGAGCTCCTGTTGCTCCCTGGTTCAACCCGTACTTTGGGTCTGATGGTGCACATCGCAGGGAGGGGTCACCTGCCCCAGTGCAGCTGCAGGCGCCTCTGCTCTCTCCATCCCCAGCACCTGCCAGCCCCCTAGTCTGCTCTTGGTCACAGGCCCCAAAGGTCAAAGAAAATCCATTTGTTCTGGGTGAAAAAATATCCATTTTCATCATTTGAAAAATTGTTTCAGTTTCACTGAATTTCTCTTCTTTTTGGATAAAAAAAAAAATCACTCGGTTTACTGCTCAGCTTTTTGGGTAGCCCTACCACATCCCTCTCCTCCTCCTCCTCCTCCCCCCTCGCAGTCCCCACTTAGCCGTGGTCTCTGCCCATCCCCTCACGGTGCCACTGTGTGTCCCCGGCCACCAGCCTCTTGTCACCCCTGTCACTGCGCTGTGCCTGGCAGGACGGAGCCGGGCTGTGGGATTTGCATAGACATTGATACATCCTCATCAGCTGTTCTCAGCCTTGGTGGATTGATTAAAGGTCTCAGACCTTTTATTTGAGTCAGATAGAGCCAGCAGCACGTGGGCCACTTTCCTGGGTCTGCAGGTCCCGCAGGACCCACGGTACTCTCGGAGCCAATTTATCCTTACTGTCCGATACCGCCTCTGCAGCGCTGTCACACGAACGTCACCACAGGGCTGCGGGCACACTGGGGCCATCTCTTACCTTTGAAGAAGAAAGCCTCTCCCCTGATCTGAGCCACGGCATCGAAGTGAGTGTTGCATCTGTTCGGCACGTCCCGCCGCAGCCTGCACAGAGACAGCCGGGTGAGCGGGGGCTGTGTCCCCAGGGTCCCCGTCCTGCAGCCCCCTCCCTGCCCCAAGCCACGGGGTGAAGCACAGGGGAGCAGAAGACCACAAGCTGTGTCCGTCTGGCGTTCCTCCTGCTCGAGCCCAGCCACGTGTGTGTGGATTTCCAAGGTGGGCACGGGCAAACACCAGCCTGCAGATGGCTCTGTGGAAGATGCGCTCCCTGGGCCACCGGTGACTGTCACTGGGAGTAGAGCAGGGACATGCTCTTTGTCCACCAGCTCTACACGGTGGGGGTAGAGGTGGCTCACCGCTCCCTGGTGGCACAGCGTGGTGTGGCCAGCTGTCCCCAGGCAGCAGGACGTGTGACGGGTAAGAGCCCCCAGCACGTCACTCCGGCACCTGGGGATGTTGGTGCTCCGAGGCCGAGCTCAGACACCAGGTAGAGGTGCCAGAGCTGCGACGCAGAAAGCAGCCGAGACCAACCAACGTAGAGGCGAGGTGATGCAGCATGATGCATGGGGAAAGCCACCTGGCAAGCATCAGGCTGAGCTGCTTTTAACAAGGTGGGTGGGAAAGGCGCAGGGTATGAAGGGCTTAAGAGCTACGAAGCCCATGTGAGAAATGATGATTGATAGAGAACAAGGAGAGGATGCTGGGAACGTGCAGAGAAAAGCTGCGGTGGGTGTCAGGGAAACATAAATCTAATTTGCTGATGGAAGATTCATACTGGGCTGCCAGCACCAGCTCAGGCACAAAGTGAGAGACGTGGCAGTGAACGCCCTTCACCCTCGCAGTCACATGTGGGGTGGGAAGAAGAGGTCACCACGAAGAAGTTTCCTGCTGCTGTCACCAGACCACGGCCTCCTGCACCACAGGAGAGCTGCCCTCCTCTCTCTGGGTCCCTGCCCAGTACCCAGAGGCTCCAGCCAAAATCTGGCCACGCAGAGCCACGTGGACAAGCTCCCTTAGAAGCTACACAGCAAGACAGGTCACAAGTGGCATCGCAAATTCACCCGGCTATTAAACTGGACATGCACTAGACTGGGAGAGATGGAGGCTCCAGGCTAAGGCGAAGTATCCCTGACCTCGAGGAGCCCAGCTTGGTGGCAGCACCCTCATGTGGAGCAGTACACAGCAAGAACCACGTCGTAACGCCGCCGAAGTCCCACGTTTGGGACACGCTGCTGGCATTTGCCATTACTGAAGACCTCACATGTAGCACTTTCCTCTCTCTTTACTCGCAGTCCCTACAGACTTCAGGCACAATTTGGATCCAAGATTTCACTGTACTTAAAGCAGTGCAGAGAGGACATTTATCTTTGTGTCACCGTGACTGCTAATTCCTTGGGGCACTCATTGCAGGAGCTCTGGCACCAAAGGCGTACAAATGTGGCACCTGCATTCAACAAAGGGTCCTCACTAGGTCCTCAGAGTGGCAAATTCAAAAGGAAAAGCCCTTCCGTGATCCCTGGCAGCTGGGACCCCCCCCCTGCGTGCAGGTGCTCAGTACCTCTGTACCGCGGGCACCACACCAAGCAGGGCAAAGTGGGGTGAAACAGGAGCCGAGATGGGCAGAACGGCAGTGCCTGGGGTATTTTTTCAAGATTAGATTCTTCTACAGCCCCGTTGCTGTAGGAATATTCCACTGTCCGTGCTCTCACTGCTGCTATCCCCTCTTTGCAGGTGGGGAATCGAGACACAGGGAGATGAAGTGCCTTCCTCCAGGTCACACCTGGATGGGGCAGAGCAGGAGGGGAAGGTGACCGGCTCCATCTCTGCTGCTCTCACTTGGGGTGCTCCTGGTACCCAGCCAAAACGCGTGACCGCGACCTCCTGCCTTTTTGGTCGGTGTCCCTTCCCTTCTTAACTGCCTTGCTGCTCTGGTAGTAATACAATTTGGTAACTCCAACGCTTATTAATGAGCTAGATCCAGATCCTCCCTTAATGAGGGCACGCTGGCTGCTTGATGACACTCTCAGTGTAAGCAGTCCGTTGCCAACTCAAACCTGCGTTGGAGTCAGGCTGCCAGTCTGCTTGTTCCAATATTCACCCCCGCAGGTACATTAGGGAGTTGCTCACTGTGGAAAGATTTAGGTAACTTATGCACGCACAAATCAGGAGCCTGCAGAAGTTTGATTAAAATTTCAGCAAGGATGAGTTCACCTAAGGGTGATGGGGACAAATTGCCATTAACAGAAGTCAAATTTCAAGTTTTAGGGAAAGGCAAAGTGTTCCAAGATAAAGCCGAATTTCTGGACATGCCTTGAATGATAAGAACTAGCTAATGAATAAATAGCAGCTGCCACTCTTTGCTGCTCTTAACCACTTCACTTGTGGTCTGGCTGGCCAGTGTCCACACACACTGCTTAAAAAAAGCAACAGTGTACACAGGAAATGACTGGGGGATGCGAGGAAGAAGGGGCACTCTGTGTGTGCATTTATCGGATCACAAGAGGTCCAGAGGGAAATAGCAAAGACAAGACCCTGATGTGGAGCTTTACTGTTACGTGTAAGTAAAGAACATCACCGACAGCTGAAAAAGAAGGAACCAGACTTACGGGACAGTGGAGCGGTTCTCTGGCAGCTCTGGCAGGATAGGATGGTCATCAGTTTTGCTCCCTTCAGGCTTGGCCGTGGGGGACACAGACTCCCTGACTCCTATGTGAAAAGACAAAGAAGCAGTAGAGGGGAACGCCGTCCTCCCCATGAGCCCACTCACCCCAGAAGACATCTATTCCAGCGCGCCCTGGGGCAGAAACGTGCCGCAGCTGGGAGAGGGACACGAACTTACCATAGAGCTGCCAGATGCGGACTTTGTCCTCGTAAGGCAGGTCGTACTTCAGAGGATCCCCCACTGGACCTTGGTAGTAGGGTCTCATGATAGACTCTATGGCAGAGATGTGGGTCAGGCCGATGGCATGGCCAAACTCGTGGACGGCTACAGCAAACAGGTCCATCCCATGGGCGTCTGGAAATAAAGACATAGCTGAAATAAAAGTCACTCCGTGCTGAATGTATCGGGGGTTTGGGCAGGCTGTAAGAGAAGGAATAGGCATATGTTGAAAACACTGGAAAACAAGGTTTTGGAATAGGTGAAATATGAGAAAGAATTTTTCTCCTGTTGGAAAAAGGAAACTGAAATGGGTCACAGAAAATGGAAAGTCTCAGCCCTTTGCAGGCTTGGGGATCACCCCTCTTGTTCTCACATCACTGATGGTGCCTGAGACTGGGCATCAGGGAGAGTTTATTCAGCATTGACACCTCCCCAGTGACTTCCTTCTCAGCCTGGGCTCTCTCTTTGTTCCCTTTTCCCCAGACTGATCCTGGTCGGTGCCTCCCTACCGCCCGGCTCCAGGCTGGCTGGGCCAGGCACACGTGCAATTGCTGGTCCTCACTGCACAACGGGGCCCTGTGGAGCTGCACCCGAAGGTGGCAATGACTTTAAGTATGGCTCTTACCAAGTTCATGACTGCAAGCAGTGTAATAAAAGGGCTGGAAAAGGCTGGGAAGCCAACGCCTCTGCAAAGCTCGTGATCCTGAATCCTGTGCAGTGCTTTGCTCTCCCCACTGGGCCTAGGGCACTGGGGGATATTTTTGCTGAAATCTGCTTTTTTCTTGATGACTATTATTTACAGTGCCTGTAAACAGCCGGGGTGTTTATAACCTGTCCTGTTTTCCCCAGCACTAGGAGAGAACAAGACATATGCTTTCTGACATTTTAATGCCAAACTGACAACCTTGGGGGATATTTTTATATCACCTACCGAGCTGTTATTTTTGAATCACTGGGGAGAACAAAATAAATAAAAGATGAAGGTTGGATAGCTCCAAGACCTTCAAAACAGAGGGCAGCTTTCTCGCCGTCGCGCTCACCCCCATGTCCCTTGGTGGTGCTGAGCCCGTTCCCCCACCCGAGCGTTTCCCAGGTGGGTGCACCCACCAGGCACGAAATGGGCACTGCTTCTTACTTAATCACCAATAACACGTCTGTTATGGCAAGCTATCCTGGACCTCAGTGCTCACCTCTGCTCTATTTGTCTGCAAAGCAGAGCTGGTGCTTCCCCTGCCTGTTTTTTTCCCTGTAGACTGCAGAGCCCTCACCAGGCAGCTCAGCATCAATATATTTAAAACCCAGAAAACTGAAGCATGTGGCAGTGAGGCCACCCAAATGACAGAAAAGTGGGAGAATGCAGCCCCCATTTGAGAGCTCCCATAGTCACACACACGCCTGCAGCCTTCCAAGTCCCAGAAAAGCCAAGGACTGCAGGTGGGTGATGGGAATGTACCTGATGATCGGAAGGTCCAATATTCGTCATCATCAAAATGAGTGTCTCCTGCCGTGTGGTGGTCTCCAGGGAAGAAAGCATGTGCCACCGTGCCACCCGGCCCATCGAAGGGATAGCCGTCGTTGTGATCTGCCTTGGAGAAGTCTATCTGGATGTCGGCATTGTTACCTGCCACTTCGTGGAAATTCAGGGGGGTGATGTCGCTCCAGACCTTCAGGGCGTAGTACATCAGGGCTCGAACTGTGTCGTGGCCCAGGTGGGACTCTTTTGGGAAGGTGCGAACTCTGAAAGAAAGAAGGAAAAGAAGAGGATAGGGCAGGAGCACAAGCAAACTTCTCTGTGGACCACCTGGAAGAGCTCTGCAGGTGCCTGGTGCATCACAGAGCCTCGGTGAGGTACCTCTTGAATGCCCCAACATGCTTCACAGACGTGTATTGGCAAGGCTCTGAACCACTTCTCTTCCAGGGCTACGAGGATTTCAGAGACTGAGTTTGGGTCCTCTGGAAATACCGACCCCGTCTGACACACCAGATCCTGCTGGTAGAGCCCCGTGGGTGCCAGGATTTGACTTCTGCAGCCTTTGCACAAACGCACAGGCCCCTGGGTTTTCTTGCAACAAAGCAGATCATTGCTCATTCTTCCTATACGCACATGGAAATCCAGCAGAGATTCACTGCCTCCATGTATCTCCCAGTAGGTCTGCTGACAGTATAAAATGTACTCTGAAACCAGGACATTGCCAGCAATCTCTGAAGCTGCAATCCATAACAAGGAGGAAGAGGAAAAGATGCATTTTATATCAATCTCATTCAAAACCCCTCCAACTTCTTGCCTGCAGGAGACAGACTGATGGCGCACTGTAATTGAGAAGCTCGTGCCTCGCTTCTTGGTGGAAAAAGCATTGCTTAGCTGAGGCTTACCACCCTAGCGCACTCACCGAGAGGCTGCATGGTTTCTCTGTGTCAGCACAGCACCACTCGGTCTCCAGCTCTGCCTTGCCCTGGAAGAGAAGCCAGGTGGGACTAGCAGCGTGCTGGCGTTTGCCCTGCAGCAGAGCATTCAAACCTCCCTTTTGTTCTGCGCTGGCATGAAAAAAGCTAACACCTCCTGTACAACCAAACCTTGAAAAAGAATTCCTAATACTGTTGATTTAACGCAGAGGGTGAAAAGACAAAGATGCAACGAGGCACCTTGGCTTCTAAAAGAGTATGTTTGGATAATCTTTCATTGACAGCTTTGACAAATATAAACACTTTCCAGGGAAATATACTGTTAACTGAGTAATTATTGACAAAAGACAAATCTGCTGGAAAATTTCTGGCCAGCTCTGCCCCAGTAATAACGGCCGCTTTATTTCTTGTGTACCAGCACACCAACCAAAGTGTTCATGAAATATTCATGGCCTGACAGATTTTAAAAGCGGAAGCAACAATTATGATCACCTCACTTGCCCTCTGCATAATATAGCTGGGAGAACATCACTCAGTGCTACACCCCAGCATGGAGAAATGACCTGACTAAACCCCTAGAGGTAATTACAGGTGTCAGAAAGGGATGTCATGCCACTCAGCTCTTCCGATGAATAATGATTTGGGTATTGTTAGGCACTATGGATCAGTGAAGGGGAATAGGATGGACTCACTGGTTGAAGTTGGAGGCTCGTGCTTTCGTGTGTTTGCTTCCTATCGCACAGCCTCAGAGATGCAGCCCCAG
Source organism: Cygnus atratus (assembly GCF_013377495.2). Lineage (NCBI taxonomy): Eukaryota > Metazoa > Chordata > Aves > Anseriformes > Anatidae > Cygnus > Cygnus atratus. The sequence continues at coordinate 9,212,890 of NC_066378.1, forward strand.
GTGGGTACCGCCTCCTGACCTGGCCACAGCTAGTGAGCGTGAAATTCAAGACAGAGCAAAAACGGACAAGTGAGAACTGCCAAATTCTGCCTAATGGTTTCTTGGAAGAGCTTGGGAAGCCCAGCCTGGAGATGCTGGGGATGAAATGGGGAATCAGGCAACCAATCATCACAGGCAGAAGAGCAAAAATTGGGCATAACTCTGCCTTTGCTGTCTGTAGGCAAAGAGGATGCTTTACAGCTAAAGTAAGGCAGTTTGTATACACATAGCACTGGATAATCACAGGACTTCAAACAAAACACATTGTAAGGCAGACAGCACGGTGACACAAACAGCGTGAGCACAGGATTAGACAAGACGCTTGTCAGGAAAATTTTTATTTACAGAGGAGACTGCCTATAACTAGACGGAGAGCATGGTGCCCACTAACACCACAGCGTATACGTGCTATTGCTGTAATTTAAAGTGCCATTGTGAACCTCTGCAATACAAAAAAGGTTACCTGGTTTCCAGATATTCCTTAACTAAGTATCTTTGTCTTCCACAAGAGTACTCTGGACTTCGTTAAACCCTTTACTCCTCTTATGTTTACTGAACAAGTAATTACATGCATAACGCCCACTCCGCTTATTCCAGGAATTAAGACCTCCACTCCAAGACTGTGGTGCCCAGGGCAAGGACTCAGATGTGATGACATTATCTGCTCTTCCCTCCTCAAGCCTTGCTCGACCTTCTACGGCTGTAGAATTAGGACAATTAACCTGATCTCCGTTGTAAAAGGACAGTGGATGAAAAGCCACGTCTAAATAGACAAACATGATTAATATTCATTCCAATCCCTGACACCAGAAATGTTAGATTAATGCATAAACAGGATCAACACTTACTTTGCTTCTTCTAAAAGGTCCTGCACCTCTGAGCTGACCCATTTTTATTAGTGTGCTGCAGGTGTAAGTGAACCCCCGCCCCCACATCCTTTATTCATTACCAGCATTATTTTTCATGAGAATCCCATCAGAGTTTGCAGCTCAGTATCTGATTTGATTGCAGGAGCTCTGCTAATTACTTTCAATGAGATTAAGAGAAGACTATTATATTGATAGGACATTTGTCGGCATTGCATTACCCAGTTCCACTGAAAAGGAGGCACATTTCCAGCACAACGCGAAAGCACACAGGGCTAAATAAGCATCCTCCCACCTTGATTATTATTATTTGCAGCAAATGGTGCTTAGGTACCCAGTGGAGAGCAGCGTTCCTTCTTCTCGGATGTTAATCCCTCCTGAGACTCCCCTTACAGAGCTCCAATCTTGGGTAAAAGCCTGATTTGAGTAATCGGAGAGAAACCTCCTTCCTCCAGATGGTGTCTGCTGGGCCACTGGGGAGGCACGGAGGACAAGGGCAGCAGGGCAGGCAAACATCAGCTCCCCGGTCCCTCCCCACATCCTCACCATCCTCTCTGCTCCGTGCCAGCTTTGCAAACCCCTTCCCTGTGGGAACTGCAGGCTCTGGATCGAGATTTCCAGCCGCTGCCTGTCCATCATGCATCTCCCTTCTCCTTCTCTTGTCCCATCCCAAAGTAACTTGGGGTCCAAGCTGGTTACGAGCAGAGCCCAGAGAGGGCTGGTCTGGCTGGCAGCTACGGAGGGCCAACCGTACCAATGGTTACTTTGATTTCCAGGTTCCCTTTTGGATTTTGTCCTCAAAAAAGCAAAAGTCAGAGTATTAGTAATGTATGAGAAATCAATTGCTGGTTAATGAAAGAGCTCCTTCATGTTGCGCAGCCCTAAAACTTCAGAGAGATAGAACAAATGCTGATAACTACCGAACACAGCGAGTCATGGATTGCCTGACAAACCCAAATTGATTTTTTCGAGGGTGAAGGAGGGGTAATTGACAGGGTGGACACTTGCAGGCTCAGCCCTGACCCGGCGCTACCCCAGCATGACAAGGGGCACATCACAGGTGCCACTGGGGCCCCTCTCCTATACCGCTTGGTCCCCTGCTGCCACGCTCAGTGAACACCTGAGCAGAAATGGAGGTTAAAGCTGGGAGCTCTCCTCTGCCAGAGGCAACTGGTGGCACTAGAGCAGAATTAGCGAAAGGAAAACCAGGCTGAAAACACAAGGGGAAGCTCCTGGGAAGCTGGGGGTGCAGCTCCTGGTGCTGATACTGCAGTAGACGGCTCCCCGCCAAACCCCAAATTTAGCCCACTGCCACCTCAGTCTAGTCAGCTGAGTGCCTCGGTGCCTATGTACCACACAACGAGAAATTCCATGCAAATAAGATGCATGTGTCTTGGTATCCTGGAAACTTCCCGTGGAGATGAGGCACAGGAGACAGCATGTGCCTGGGGCTGTGCTGGGATGCTCGGAGGCTGCGCTGCAGGCTGTGCAGGCTGCAGGCTCTCCTGGTTTGCTCCCTGCGCCTTCCAGTCCCACAGGCTGCCTGTGCCGGGGATAAAAAGAAGAAACCTGAGCAACCTGCATGCCTGTAAAATCTTGTTTGTGAGGGAGTGCCTCCTCCACCACTGCACGTGCCCATCCTGAGAGCATCCTTCGGTAGCGCTTTGCTTGCCCCTTTATCCCAGCCTCAGAATTGTTCAGGTTTTCACCTTTAAAACGCATGGCATAAGAGAGTTTGGCTTCGATTTTTTTTTTTAATCTTCAATCAATATATAAAAGGTAAGTATGTAAAACTTTATGCCTCTATTGGCAGATTTTCATGGCAGTTTCTAAAAAGCTATTTTAATTTGAAGTGTTGGGTGTAAATACTATGCTGGAGTTTCTGTAATGCTATAGCCTTCTGTTGGCTTATACAGCTCCCAGTCATAAAATACAGCCCTTTCTTGAACAAAAGCCAAGATCTTGGAAAGGATGAAAGGAAAAGAAGAAGAAATGAGTTTGTCAGGAGATGGAATTTTTATATCAGACATATAAAATAGTCTCAGAGCTGAAAGCTTTTTTTTTTTTATGACAATCTTTGCAGCAGCATCACAGCAGGGCTGGGGTGTATCCCGGGGCTGTAATAACCAGAAAAACCCGACACATTTCCCTTCGGCGCCTTGCCCCAAGCGTTGTGCCCGGCCCCATGGTGGGACACAGCTCGGGTTTGTCCCCACCAGGCTCTGCTCAGAGCAGCCACCGGAGTCAGCAAACTGAGCAAATCCCACCGCTGTGCTGCCTTCAGAGGCTTACAGGGCACCAGGGCAGGTTTTTCTAATTCACTCAAAGGGAATTTTTCCTCTCTGAAACACAAAGTTATTCCTCTTACCTGTGAGAACAGGGCTGGTGGACAGACAGAGCGCTTATACCTGCTGGTGGCTGGGGCCATCCCGCAGGCTTCTCCCTGCCTCGGCACCCTTGCCCCAGCCATTACGAGAGGCCCTCCACAAGCCAAAATCATTTCTTTCTGAAGCTAATGGCTGAATTATATTTCTCTTTTCTGAAGACACTGTCTCAGGGGGATGTGCTGGCACGCAGACCAAATCCCTGTTAAGGCCAGGGATTCAACACTTGTCAACAGCGACAGCTGAGCCCCGATTTGTGACTGCAGCGAAGGTGGACTCGCTCTAGGGACTACATCAGGATCAAAGAGAAGTTTATTAATAATAAGGAGATCTATTGATGGGATTTTTTTCACAGGGGTTTTCAGGACAGCCTGAGCATCTCAGGGCACACCAGCAGCTCTTAGAACAATCGCTGCCTTGCATGGCCTTCGAGGGAGGAAACACAAGTCTCAGGGCACAGGTCTCGGTGGGACAGGGACGAGGAGGATGCCCATTTCCAGACCTCACCTGCAGCATGGCTGCAGGGTGCTCTGGAAGTCAGACCTAAACCTCTGTGTTTTGCAGGGCCTGAGATCCACATGCATCACTCACCAGCTTTAGGGGAAAAATATTCTCCCATTGCAAGGACTAGAAGAAAAGGACCAAATGCCTCCACTACCAGAAAGTGCTCCCGGTCCTCAGTCTCATGTGAGGCGAGATAAAAAGACCCATTTGTGCTGAGCCAAAAATGTGGCAGCTGCTTGAGAGAGCGCGAAGTCCAAATGAACTCCAGAGAAATCATGCTGCAATGCAGCAAAAAGCACCCAGCCAACCTGCTGGCCAAATCCACCCCTCTGCCAGCCTGCAGCCACGTGGGGCTGGGGTCCTACAGCTGACGGTGGGAACCCATGCTGGGATGGGCAGGAGAAGGCTTTAAACAAACAGTCCTCTGGGTCCCAGGAGCACAGAGGGACACGCTCTAACACACCACCCCGAAATTCTTCGCAAAGCCTTGTTTAGCTGAGTGTGTGTGTTTGTCCCTTCGCGGCTGCGTGGAACTCACGGAGGATGAGCTCCTACCTCCAGGACAAGTTCCTCTTGTTCCACTTGGTCACAGCCTGCGTGTGCCGCCTCCTCCTGGCCACCGGGCCAGCCAGGTCTGGCAGGGAGCAGCGAGGGGTCTTCATCAGCTCCAGCGTGGCCTCATCTGGTGGCAGAGAAAAGAGAAAAATGGGCACAACAAGAAAGGTGCAGCCCTGGATTAAGAAATACCACGGCAGCCACATCCACTGTCTGTGGCAGAGATTTGGGCTGAAAGCACTCTCTAAACACCCACCAGCTGGGACAAGGGGAGGTGATGCCCAGCTCCAGCACCCAGCCTGCTGCCACCCGGGCTAAGCATTAGCTGTCCCCTTAGCGTAAAGTATTCTGTCTGTGAATTGGCCATTATTCCCCTGGCAAAGCCAAGAGACGTTCGCATGTAGATAAACTATATCCCTGTTAAGCTAGGAGCTCATTTGGAAGCTGTTCACATTACTTATTTATTTTAAAAACTGAATGAAATCTTCAAGTCCCTGTTCTCACCTGTAGAAATGCAGGTGGTTGTGTGTTCACTGATTTTCATGCTGGTTTCACCTCTTTACCTTAAATCAGGGGCAAACCCAAGTCACGTTTGCAACCCCCCTTCCCAAGCAGCAAACTCAGAGGCAATAAAAAGTATGGCCTTGCTCCTAGGCCTCCTGCAGCTTGTGATAAGATGGAGGAGAAATGATTGCACACGTTTAATTAAGAGTGGAGGGGAAAGTCTCAGCGTCAGTATGTTGGGAACACAGGCAGCGGCTGCTCAAGTGGCACTGGCTGCTCCAAGGGGCTGGCGAGGGCTGCGCAGAGATGAACCTGCTAATTAGCATCTGCTCTCTAATTGTCTCCTTGAACAGAGGCAGGGACAGCTCTACGCAAGCACCACGGCAGCCCAGGGATCAGCTTGGGGTACAGTGGGGCGGAGAGGAGATAAACTGCCCAGGTTAAAACTTACTTTCTCCTGTCCTTAGCGAGGATGGGGACAGGATGGTCCCAGCCATACCGGGCTGTGAACCTGCCCCGTCCCAGACGGTCATGGTCACCGCCACCAGCAGCAGGACTTCTCCTCCTCCTCCCCTGCCCTCTGCCCCACTGGCCCAGAAACCAGATTACTCCTTGTACAAACTGGGAGGTTTAATCAAGATTTTTGTTCAACGCAATTTGAGGCTGCAATTAAGGCTTTGAACAGAACAACCTATCGGCTTTAGTTTCTCTGTCTTTTTTCTTTTTGAACACATCAAGAGCTATTTTAAGCTATTTTAAGCATGACAGGAACCCCAAGGGTGTGTGGGTCTGGTGAAATAATTGCTTGCCTCAGGTTGTTGAAAGCACAAGGCAACAAAGCACCTGAGCCATGTAATTACTCTTCCAGCTGCAAACCCGGCCGTCTGTCAGACATGGGCTGCTTTTCCCGGGGATGCAACCCAGCTGCACGGCAGCGCCAAGCCCCCTTCCTCTGCCACAGCAGGGACAGAAGAGCCCATCACCCACTGACCTAACACCCCTGTGGCTTCCAGTCCCCCGAACTGCTGCATGGCCGTGATGGCTTTTGTCAGCTCCTCCTGTGTCTGCAGCTGTCCTGTGACGGGGTCCGGTGGAGGCAGATAGCCAAATTTCATCAGCCAGTCCTGCGACACAGGTAAAGGGGGGTGAGAAAAGGAAAGGAGAAAAATAGATGCATAAAAAGGGGAGTGCTGAAGGTCCTGCCCGTTCTGCTTGGAAATACCATCTCCATTTACACATTTACACACGGCTTCCCTATTGAACAGCGTGGGTCCTGCTAACAAATGAAGGTGTCACAACAGATCTGTATACATTGCTTAAGTAGCAGGACCCGGTGACCTTCATGCATTCCAGTGCTGACATCTAATTTTCTCATCCATCTGCAAACCATCCCCGATAGTGGCAGCAGCGGGGCCCTGCCCGTGGGGGTCACACCATTGCCTTGCAGTGCTCAGGGGGAACCTGCTGCAGGGATGAGCACAGAGAGGGGAACGAGAGCATCCCTGCGGGGTGGGGACAGGTCTGTCACCCACTAGTGAACAGGCACTGGGCTCTGAAGTTCCCTCAGTGCAGCCCGGTGGCTGAGGATGCAGAGCTTTGCCTTGAACTTCAGCAGAGTTTTGACTGGAAACAAACTCAACCATGAAGCCCCTAAAACTGGGGACAGCAAACTGAGTGGTGAGATTCACAGAGACCCAAGCTCATGGGAGGAAACGAACACCTGCCCTAACCCAGGGCTGTAGACAGATTCATGCTGAAACCCTGTGGAGAACATCCCCATATCCTGGTGACTGATGGCACCCCCAGATTAACTCTGAGCAACGCGGTGACTGGGGAGCTGCCACCAAACCAAGCCCACCAGAGCAAACACCACAGAGGTGTAGAAGCCACTTTTAGCAACTGATGGCTCTTCCCATGGGGAGGCCTAACACCCAGCCTAGCTCCACTCTGCCAGCTGCCTTAAGGCATTTAGGGCCAGGTGTGGGTGAAGCAAGGTGGGGCTGCGAAGCACCCATGCACCCCTCTTTGCCAAAGGGATGCCTGCATGGTTAGCCGGCATGGCTGCGTGCCCACAGTCATGCTGACACGAGCGCCTCATTAAAACCAATACCGCTGTTTGATAGGAATTTGTCTTCCAAGGCATCACGTGCTTTTACAAGGATCTCTCTCTTCCTCTTTTCAGCCTAAAACTGATGAAAATAACACCATAAATCTCCTTCTTACAACTGCTTTTTAACTGTCTGGTGAATTATCTTCCTAAATCCTTCCTTGCCTTCTTGCTCGCTGATATCTCCTACCGCAGCAGAGAGATCAGCAGAGAATAATACCGCATGCAGACCACCACGAACACCTACCCTCTATTTGCTTTATCTGTATCAAAGAAGCATCGATCCATTGAGCCTCTTGAAGACTGTTATTGATCCCAACTTTCACCGCGGTCAATACGCCACAAATTTACGGTAGTCAGATCAGTGCCAAGAGGCTGTATCTGCTTACCACTAAAATTCAAAAGACTCAGCACTTGCAAGAGCCATCCCGAATGCCACAGCATCCCCACATGTCCCCAGCACACCCCATTGAACCGTTCACACAAAGCTTTATGACAGATCTCCCCACACTTGCTGTGGCCGCAGCACCAGCCGTCACCATTGGGAAGCATGGCTCCTGTGCTGAATTTCTCCCTGGCAGTTCTCCTCCTTCCCCACCCTCTTTCATGGCTGCCTTGTTTCAGCAGGTTGTGTATTACTGAAGGCTGCCTATCCTGCCATTCCTTGCTGATTCATGGCACAACCGTGTTAGTGAGTGCCTGGTAGAAGCATGTTTGCAGCATCTCGGCCTCCTGTCGCCCTCAGGCTGAGGGCCGGGCCTGGCGCTCGCTTCCCTTCTCATTGCTCTTATGTGCCCCGTTGCATCGCAAAAATGTTTGTGACAGAAATTAGAGACACAATTCGCTCCTGATTGCTCCTGAGGAATTGGCTGTGACACAGAGCTCAGCAGTCGGCCCACCAGTTGATGAGGATGGTGTGGTTTAATTTGGTTTCTCCCCCAGCCGTGGAGCCAGTGTCGTTTCTCCTCTAAAGACAGCAGAGCCCTGGGTACATGAGACCTGCAGAGCTCAGCTGTGCCCCTGCCTCCTGGAGAAGGAGGTGGCAGCAGGAGACCGAGCTGGGAGCAAGGCAATGGCAGGGCCTGGCCGAGGGCCTGCTCTGACCGAGGGCAAGGCTTTGTCTCTTTCTTCATCCAAAGGAACAGAAGGAGCACCAACGCCACTGGCTGCTTCAGAGCAAAAGGAGGGCTCTCAAGAAAAGACACAAGGAACAGGAAAGTAGCATGTGCTTTTCACCTGATTTTCCTGTGCATGGCTTTTCATCTAGACCATGATTATCACGCCTCACGTTTCCCCACAGTTTTACAGACCTCTGCTATACCACTCTCCTTCATCTCCTTACCAACGTAAGGATCTGGCCAGCTCGCTCTCTCCCAATAAACTAATTCATAACACTGAACTTTCACATCCTACCTTTGCTAGGGCAGACAATTTCATTAGGGAAAAAAGCAGCTGGACTCGGAGTTGACAAATGCCAGAAGGAATTGTCTGCCTAATTAGGTGTGCCCTGTGAAAGCTTCTCAGATATTTTCTTGTCCTTAATTAGGACAAAAGTTAAACCGATGAACTTTCATAAGTGGAAAGTATGAGAACATCCTCCGCTGAGATAACTTCAATACATTCACTACTTATTTCAACCTTTTTTAAATTAAAAAAGAAAAACTTTTTTCCAACTCTCATTAAAATGTTTAAATGAAGCCGTGATTTCAGCTGAATGCTAACATTCTTTAAATATATTTCTTGCCTGAGTTGACACGATAAAAACTTCTCCTTAAAAATGTGCTGAGTTAAACAAATTGACCCAATCCCATGAGGAGAGGCAGCTTCAGCAACTCTCTGCTTTCAAAAGGGGAAAAAATTGCTTCCCCAGAACGTTCAGATGGAGACGATAACTGATGCTGCTCCCAGCTCTGAGACGAGATGGGAAGGAGAAAAACAGAAAGTGCTGCCTCGATGGCATGTGGGGCAGGGAAAGGCCCCCTTGACCCTCAAACAGCCTGCTCTTACCTCTCTCCTCCCGCTGCAGGTGGTGCCCCGCAAAATATGTCCTACCTGCTTCAAAGTGACCCTCTTCCTTCACAAAGCAGCCGCCGTGATGACGACACAACAGCAGCATCCTCCGCGGAGTTGCTCCACGTGCATGTTTACAGGCAGCTTGCTCGTGTCATTGGCTAAAAATAAGCTGCATCAGTTTTTCTCGTCTGAGTTCCCCATACTGCTGAGCATAGCCTAATGGGGAAAAGTCTGCTTCCTGCCTTAAAATTGGTAACAAATTTTTTTTTTTTTTTTTTTAAAGACACAAAGTTAGGGAAAATGTTCATGAAGTTGTCCTCTGCCCTGCAAACAAGCCCAGTTTCAGCTTTGGACTTTTTTGCTCCTTAGGCAATTTGAACTGAAGGCCAGGGAGAGATGCTGCTGTGGAGACATCGGGGACTGCGGCTCTCCAGGGCCAGAGCAAAAGGCTGGCTCCAGCAGCAGCAGCAGCAAAGCCTTGGTATCACTTAGAGCCAATTTTCAGATTAAAATGGCAATTTCATTTCTTTCATATCTCCACTTCCTTTGTATCAATACCCTTATGTCCTAGAACCTACTTACCTGCTTCATTTTGAAATAGATGTAGATATTGTCCCTCTTTTACGGAAGATTTATGAGCTCTGTAAGTTTGGTTTTACAAATATTAATATTATATAAGCTGATGGGCTCGTTCAACTGCCACAGGCAAAAAGAAGTCTCAGTCAGCAAATTTTTCTTCTTGAAGGTTTCTTCTTAAGGGTCATAGGTTGGTGCTTACAAGAAGACAACATAGTTCAGGATAATGAGGAGAGCATAAACAGGATAAACAGCAAAATCAGGACAAACAGAAAGACTCTGCTAGTTCCATTGTATTATTAAAATAGCTACGTTGCTAAAGCTTAGCCAAAAACATCAGGGTCTTGGTATTGCATAAACATCCAGGAAAAAAACAGCCTTAATCCCTCAGAGTTGACAGGAATCCCTTTGCTCAGAGATGCAGATCTTTATTCCCACTTCACCCATCGCATCCCCCAAAGCACAGCAGAGCTCATCCCCAGCCCCTCTGCAGACACCACTGTGCACCCTGAGCTTCGCACCAGCCTCTGCCACCACGGGACCAGCTCCCTCGTGCATCAGCTCCCACGCTGATGCGTTAACCTGAGCCAGAGGTGCCGCAAGCAGGACACCCCCAGCACGAAAACACCAGCCCTGCCTCAGCGACAGCCACCACGCAACACAGCAAGCTTCAGCAGAGTGGAAAAATATATATACATTTCTCATTTTTATGCCTTCCATATACTTAGGGAGAGGGGGACACAGCAGCCCCCTTCACCCTGCTCAACCTCTGCCAGCATGAGGGGCATGGGCACCACCGAATGCAAGGCAAGGGATACTGCCAGCTTCATGCTGGGCAAGGAAGAAAAGGCAAACACACTGCTCACCAATGTTAATGGCCCAGATCACTAAAATAAAGCTACAGCTCAAACATCCGGAACTAATTTCCAAATTACAGTTCACTTTATCTCTGTTGCTACCATTAAATAGGGAGGAAGCTTTTTTTTTCTTTTTTTCTTTTTTCTTTTTTTTTTAAATAAAAATAACAATAACAAAACCATCACCACCATTGAAGGCTAGATTAAAGGCAAATTGCTTTTGGCTGTTTGAGTTTTTCTTCCAAGTTTTCACAGGTTTACAGTATTCAAATTTTACAGTAATTTTCATGGGATCAAACAACCTGAGGAACAATACCCATTAATTAGAGCGACGCATACGGTGCTGCGATACTCCAAGGAGCGCGCTCCTGTGATGTAACAGCCTCTGGGCCATGCAAAGCCAATAACTTTCTTCCAAAGGTTGACACGCACCTCCCTAATGAGCTATTGCGTGCACATAATCAGCTGATTAATTCATTAGGAGAAAAAGTGCCGTTTGGGTTAGAAGCAGGACGCCTGTTGCTACCACTGCTGAACTGCGGGAAGGGTTTCATTAGCTCATGCTGGAGGAGCCGGTTGAATCCAAACAGCTTTTTAATTCGCTGTGTGCAGATCCAGGGTAGAAGTTAATGCAGCTGCTAACGATGCCCTCTCCCTCCCCTTGCTTTAAATGCTCGCTCAGGTTAACAACAGAGGTGTTGCAAACGGCCACGACCTACAGCTCTCACAGACAGCAGGTCCCTCAGCAAGGTGTGCGGCAGACAAATCGCATCACTTGGTGACATCAGACGCGGGACGTCTGGGTCATCAGGGAACCTGCAGGAGAACATCTCTGCTCCAGCATGGCTCGCCGTCAGCCAGCACCCAGCTGCCAGCTTGGCTGCCTGCAGGTCTTGTGGGACGTGCCCCAGTCTCCCCTGTATTCTCAAACGCTTGCTTGCAGGGTTGTGCATGTGCTGCTGCTCTCCTGGGCTTTGAGGAATGACACATCGTGCTGTGCAACACGTGCATGAAATCAGATTATTGGGATTTGGAAGGCAATGTCCCCCAGGTCCTCGTGGGTGCTACACAAGGTATCGGCATCTCTTTGGTTGGACGGATCCCGAGCACCTTCCCAGAAACACCGAGGTAATCAAGGGATGCTGCAGAAGCAGGAAGAAATTCTCTGTGGACCAAAGAAACAGTGTTTTCAACCTCTTTGTACTGCAGATCAAAGAATCAATTCCCATACATACGAGACAGGCAGAATAGCATAGCACAGAGCAATGTTTACTACAGCTGGTTTATGTTTCTTTCCAGAGCAAGAAAAACTGACAAAAAACATAAAACAAGATACAGTTTCTCCTGTATTTTCAATATAAAAGTGTATTTTTCTTTGTGGAGATTTAATATGCCAGGGTTTTTGGAGGGGGTTCAGTCACTGGAGGTTTTTTCATCGTGTTCCAAAAACTTCCATGCAAAGACAATGAATGATGCAAAAAATTTTGTGTAAGTGAAACTCCAGACAACCACCAAAAAAGGTTTCAGGGAATAGTTTGTGTATATATAACATATTTTATTTTTTAATCAAATAGTTTTGCATAATGCTGCCTGTCGTGGTGAAACATCCTTGTCACTAATTAGTTGTTTGAAAAGAAAAAAGAGTCCTGGCATGTAATAGTCGATTGAGCTGCAATGGGATGCTAGGTAAGTGACTGAATTAGCATTCTTCTACCTTGGTAAAGCAATAGCTTGAAACCACGTAAGCTGTCACTGAATGCGATCCGTGAGAAGAGCCCTGCCCCGCTCAGCACCTGGAGGGCTGCTCTGAGCTCCCCCCTATGGCCAGATCACTCCGAGCCTCAGATGTGGTGCGAAGGAGTTAAATGAAACATCACCAGATGCAGTTCTTCCTGCAGTTGTGAAGCCAGGAGGAAAGTCTTCTCCCCACATGCCCTGCCGATGTCCACACGTAACCAAGGGAGAGCTCTCCCTGCTCAACACGGGGAAATAAATCCAGGCAGGAGGCTGTGTCCCTGAAATCACATCATCTCTGTATGAAGAAAAACCAAAGCCAGGACTTTGCAAAGCCAGGGTTTTCTGGGCACAGGACACAGGAACATCCGTGGTTTCCTGGACAATTTTGCACAAGACTCAGCAGAGTCTGGAGCAGCCAGGAGCTGCTGCAAGCAGGGCCAGCTGGAAAATGCTCCTGAGGTAACATCTGCTGGACAGGCACCGAGGGAGCAGGGAGGACTGAAGCCCTTCACCTTGTCTCCTCCCCAAACAGGAGGCTGGCAGGGAGGGCAGCTGCTGTTTCCCCCCCTCGGAAGCCCCCGCAAGCCCTCTCCACCACGCCAGCCAGGACTGTGACCCTGCAAGGGCAGCTCTCCTTGGTTCGTCTCCGCACACAGATGTTCGGACGTTAATTAAAATCTCCAGGCCTCCCGAGTATTTGATGGTGGGCCGTTGACATCACCGTGGCAGACTGCACAGTGAACTCCCAAACACTTCCCGTCCTCCAGCTGGATCGGGACCAAGACGAGCGAGGGGATGATGAATTCTTTGAAAAGAAGAACAAATCGCTCTTCAGCAAAGCGAGAACACGCAGCAAGGCTCTCCTACGGGGTGACTTTAGAGATCCTGGTTTTGCTTAGCGAGCCTGCCCGTCTCATTGGACCCGAAGAGCACGTCTGCTCGCAGGACGTAGGGAAAGTCAATGGCGCATCGAGAACACAACGGCGTTCATCTATATTCCCTCCCGGCCTCACCGAGATGAGCTCCTACTCTTTCGGTTTCAGTCATTAAACAAACCACGTCTGGTAGCTAACTGAACAGTCTGTTATACAGCAAAACAAATCTCTCGCTAACTCCATTTGTTGGCTCCTTTATTACGACAGGGTACCCTCCAGGACGGGCTCCGGACCTGAATTCCTGCAGCACGACCACCAACACCAGTGTTTGCCTCGGCCATCCACGGCCTCCCGCTCAGCCTCCACCCCAGGTTTTAGAGTGGCACCTCCAGCACGGCTTTACTGTCCTGTCCCCCCCTTCCAGGAGCCAACATTTTCCCTTGATAAATCCTCCCAGCTGCACGTCCCTGCTCCGCTCACTAGTTACAAGATCAGCGGCTTCCTTCCTGCCCCTTGTAGCATCGCGCTTCCCTCCAGCTCGGTCCGCTTGGTTTTCGAGACAACCTCAGGACACAGACTGCCTGTTCAAATATGCTCACAGCACGGCTTGCTTTTCCTTTTGAGACGCCGCAGAAATTCTGTCACCCCCCGCAAACTGGGAATTCAAAGTCTGTGATCGCTGCGTGCTAGGGCTGGTGCTGGGGCTGCCGACGGCAGACGCTGCCCCTGCGCTCACTTCAGCAGCCCTCGGGCTGGGTCTTCAGTGCTCCTTCCCGTTTAGTTTCTAGCAATGAAAATATTGTGACATTAAGAAATCAATACATCGGAAGCTTTGCTGGAGTGTGAAATAGAGCATCCATCTGGGAGAGAATTTAGCCTGCTTACGTCCCTGGGTCTGTGTGACTGCAGGAAAAACACCTTCACTACCTGGCTGGCTCTGTGGCTTCCCACAAGCCCTTTAAAACAGAAGTATTACAATGAGCTTTTCTTGTTGACAGGCTCTTTCTATTAGCTGTACGAGAGTCTTGAACAATTATTGATGCTGCGGGCAACTGCTGAACAGAAAGAAAAAGGAAAAGAAAGAGCCTTCTGTTCAGGAGCGAGGCTATTAAATCAAAAGGAAGCAATAATAGCGCAGTCCTCGGGTGACCAGCCCTAAGGTGAAAACAGCAGGCAGGAGGAACTCTTCAGAAGTACTTCAGGAACAACCACAGGCTGTGGGAGCCGTAAGAAATTGCCCAGTGAACAGAAGGAGATAAAAAAAAGACCCCCAACACATGACAAAATGTTGGACAGTTTGCAAAACATGACAAAATTCTTTAGTGATTTAAACAACCACACTGAAATGAATAATTTAACTTGCTCTCACTAGTCCAGGGCATTTCCTGGTGGCTACCAGGAAGACTCTGCTTTCGGTGAGAACTTCTGTTAATCACGGCCTGGGGACCAAAGCAGTTTTGCAGAAAACAACCAGAACAAAGAAACAGAACGAAACCACAGCTCACACACCTCCCTAGAGCGATTACAATTATACAGAACCCGGCTTTGGCAAAGAGCTGAACCCTGCAACCCAGAGCTTGCTCTTACCAGCACTTCCACAAAACACCAATCTGCATAAAAATAAATACAGAGGTACACACGCTGTTATCTCTCAGGCGTTGCGAGCTGCACCAAATTATGCAGCACCGCTTGCGTGCGTACGGGACCCCTGCAGCTGCTGATGGCCAGAGAAGTGGGTACGAGCTGCGGTTTGTGCACTGCTCCCAGGTCTGTTCGCCTCTCCTGCCCCCGCCAGGACTGCAGCTCCCCGGGGGACCCTCGGTGCTCCCCTGTGCTGCCAGGGCCACGTGGGATGCTGGTGTCAGCACACAGCCGTCCAGCTTTCCGAACCCTGCCTGTCCTCGGGGAAGCTCGGGGCTGCATTTATCGGAGGGAGATGGAAGTGCGCATGCTGGTGGTGCGCTGCAGAAACAGGTCAGGGCACAGAAGGGTGTTTAATTAAGCAGAGGTGTTTTGGGGCACTCGTCTCCATGCTTCTGTGTGCCACGTGCAGGGCTGAAGCCAGCACCTTATGTTAATTGCCTGGTGCAAAACAGGGGTCCTCGTGCTCCCAAAAATCAAAGAGGACAGCCTGAGTCTGGGCTTGACTGAGCATCACGCATGAACAACGATGAGCATCATGCGTGAACAATGATGTCCCTCATGAGACATCCCTGTTCCCGGCTCCAACGAGGAGCAGCAAGCAGCCTGCGAGGTGTCGCAGTGAGCAATGGCATCGGCAAGGCAGCGCGTCAGTCATCCTGCAAGAGGCGATGCTTTATGCACGGCCTGACTCCGGCTGCGGACAATAAATAATATTTCAGTGGCTTTTAATGTTCCCTTGAAGAACACGGGTACAAAAGATTGTTGTTGTGACTCATGTCTGTTTGAACGGGCAGGGAACTCGGCAGCCGTGAGCTGAAGGACTGAGCGTCCCGCCGTGCCCACGTGCAGTTTGGGGTGCTGCTCCCCAGGGATCCCCGAGCTCCTCCCTTCAAAGTCTGCGGGATTTTTCACATCAGCTTTGAAGGGTGAGGGGTGGGGGTGATCTGAAGCCCTGACATGCAGATGATCCCTCTCCTGCCATGACAGCACTCTGTGCCATCCCAGCCCCGTGGGATGTCTGGATCCACAGCTGATCTTAATTACAGCAGTGTCTCCACTCGCTGCCATCCTGCTCGCACCAACATGCAAATTAAAGCCTTGCCTGCGATTTTACACTCCAGGCTTGTGACAAATGAGCCTTCTTCCCCCCCATCCTCCAGCCTGTGTGCGTGCACATCCCCTTCCCAGCACGGCTGGAAACAGGCACATTTACGCACAGAGATCATCTCTCCCCCGCCGCGCGGCAAATGATGAAATGAAAAGATTATAAAACTTATATATTTGAAAGGGCTCTAATGGGAAAATATCCCCAATCTTCTGCGGCCTCTCCGCGGTGTTGATACAGCCTGACACAGCTGGAGGCATCCTTCACCTTCCTAGGTGCAAACAGCCAGACTTCACATACCCATTAGGTCTGTTTGCAGACAGATGTCTGCGGCAGGCAGATGTCGAGGTTAAAGGGTTTTTAAGGGGTTTGGGCTTCCCAGCCAAGCACCCCGCACTGGGACGGAGCTAAGAAGACCCCATCTAATCGCTCCATCTATGGCTGCTCTCCTTAGCCCCCAGCCACATCTCCGGCACACCAGGCTTGGGTTTTATTGCACGAGCACTGCAGGGAGATGGGCATTTGTCTCTTGTCAGATCACTGCTACAAGCAGGCTTCCACTTGGTGATGGCAGGACAGAGGGACAGCCCCGAGCAGCTGACGCACTACCCAAGATTTATGGGGGAAATTTACCCTCCAGCCCCGTTCTGGCAGGAACCACAGGGGTAATGTCTGACGCCAACCAAACTCATTACACAGAGAGGCCTTCTGCAGTCCTGCGTGGATGTGAAACACCGAGAAACTCCTGGAACAGCCATCCTGCACGGCAGAGGAGAAAACCCATCTGCTAAATTGGATCCATTTAATCATACCAGCTTTGTTTTCTTTTCTTTCTTTTTTTTTTTTTTTTCTTTAAGGCCCATATATTTTGACTACCTCAGCCTCATGACACAAGCTCTGTCAACACGTTTGATTGAAAATGTCAGAGTGACCATCTGCAGCCCGCCAGCCACAGCCTTCCTCCAGCAGGAGCAGGAACGTGCCCCGCCACGCACTTCAGCCGTATGGACAGCATGCCATTTGTTAGCTACGTGGAAGCCAACTGGCCAGGCCTGCTGTCTTCTGCCCCACATACCACAAGGACGATGTCCCCTCTTGCTGAAGCATGAGTGAGGAGGTGACCAGCATCGTCCTGCAGCCGCAGAGCGAGTCCGTAGGTCCCGCACCCTGCTGCGGCGTGGTGATGGACATTGCTACGGAAAGAGGCCAGCAAAACCCTCTGGAAAGGCTGAAAAAGGTGGAACAGGTACGTCCTCGGAGGGAATAAAGCAAAGCACCAGGTTCTGCTGGCTGCTGGGCTCAGGGTTTGCCTTGAGCGCGCAACAGACCTGCAGAGCAGGGCGGGTGATGGCCTCATCGTCCTCATTTTAATTCTTCCTGCTTTGCTCAGGAAAAGTACTGCTGTGCTCAAACTGCAGCAAGCACAGTAGAAAACAGCACCAGTAAATAAGCGTTATTTGCTCTTTAACACAGGAAACATGACAATTTGACCTTTCCAAATACCTGCAACCTTCCACAAACCTAAACCTGCCTCTTAGAAGGGGTTCTGGGCTACATCCAGCCTGCAGAAGCAGCATGGAGAGCACTCACACAGCTCTAAGCAGGTCAGCTACTGCAACCTGTCTAGCCACGATAACAAACCAGGTTTGTTTTGTGCAGATTTTTCCTACAAGAAGCCGCAGCCACCAGCGCAGACATTATCCCTTGCTTCCTTCCGTAGCAGACTCAGTGCGAGCAGATCTGCTGCAGCGGTGCAACTAACCCACTTGGGCAGAGCTGTCCCCAGGCAAACCACAGCAGCAGCAGGGCACGGCCCCTTCCTCAAAGGGATGCAGCTTCCCAAGCGCAGGAAGACCAACTTCATCGACTGAGCTATTAATCCCAGTTAATTTTATTTGGCAAAATAACCAAGAAATCAAAATGTAAAACCAGAAGTTAATGCAAGTTTAATCTTTCGCATCGATTGCCCATCACGTCCTTATTTAATAGCTTAATCTAGAAGCACCCAAATCAACGCTCTTCTAGCAGCTCAGTACAACCACTAACCCTCGGTAAACGGGACAGCACTGCAGCCGTGCTGTCAGCCCGTGCACATTCGGGCCGTGATGGTTAACAAACCCACGGCAGCTTTGCTTTGGAAGCTTTGGCTTTTCTGTATTTAAGCCCCTTGGGAAAAGTGGCAGCTTTGCTTGCAGGAGGTCCTGCGGATTTTCAGCAAGAAACCAGGTTTGTGTGGGCAAGCTGAATGGGGACACACGCGAAGCTTTTTTTTTTTTTTCCCCCTCTTTCTTAGTTTCTTCTTCAGTTAATACCTTTTGCATTCTCTCCCCTTTCCTTTCTGCCTCACAAGCCAGCCGCTAGCCTGGCTGCGTGACCGTGGGCTGGCCGTGTGGGTGGCAGCGAGCCGCGGAGCTCCCAGCACACCCAGGAACCCCGAAGTAGCTCAGCCAGGCCGCAGGGCAGAGTCCTCACCCCGGGGCTTCCTCGTCCCCATTTTCTACCTGCATACAGAGCATCAAAACCGGGAGGCCTTGTTCCCAGCTCAGTACCCAAAAGGAAGGTGCGGAGTCCCCTCCTCGCTCGGCTTTGCACAATCTTTCCCCCAGGCTGAGCTTTCCAAGCAATAAAAGAAGATGTCCAAAGTCTGTCTTGTAGACAAGGGAAGAAATCCTGCAGGCAGAACTTGCTGCAAGTTAGGCTGGCATTGTCATGTATATATTCCGTGAATTAATGTCTTTTAGCTAAGCTAGCGAGACTTGAATCTTTTCCAGCCTGTAGGCTCATGGTTTCACTAAGTAGCAGGTATTGACTTTTAAAAAGGCCAAGATAATTTTATGATCATCAGGAATATTTCAAGCCACACAAAGCCAGATAATGACTTGGGGGAAAATAGAAGGAAATCAAATCAATCCACATATATCAGGCCCTAATTACTGACTGACAACAGCCAGGAAGGAATTTTTCTGTCCTGAAGCAGCATCCCCTACGCTGCTGGACGCACGGCTGGTGACAGCAGAGTATGTTTGCCCTTCACAGGACGGACACAGGGATGGGGCAGCAAGAGCCATGCTCCCAGGGGACACGCTGGAGCACTGGGACATCTGGGACCCCTCGCTGCCCCCCCGGCCTGTCCCCAAATACCGAGGGCACTTCCACCACTGCAGAGGTCCGATCCAACCCTGCTCTTCCCGAAATGACCCAACAGCGTCCGCTGTGGTGTGCGTGAAGGAGCCGCCAGCAGCGCTTCCCTACCAGATCCTGGTGGGTGCAGTTACAGTGAGGGCAACTCTCGTGGGACCCTGATGTCGCACGGCCAGCCCCAGGCACGTCAGATAGCGGGGGTGGCTCAGCGCCGGGCAGGATTGCTCATCCAGGCTGCTGCCAGCCGCTAGGACATCGTGTTTCTGACCGCCCACACATCCGATGGACACCGCTCGGGAAGCCGTGTAGATGCAGACAGCCCACATGCCCGGCTGGCAGGGAGGCTTACAACTAGGCTAAAAGTGAGCAAAACACGGGTACAGTTAAAGAGGAAATGCTGGGATGGCGCATCCCAGTGCTCTCCTGTCCCATCCACCTACGATGCACTGAGATGTGCTGATCTCAGCACCCTCAGGGCTCTCTGTGAAAGCCAAAACAAACAAACAAACAAAAACTTTAAATCCATTCCAATTTGCCACTTTCTGGAATGGTAGATTTGCGATGAAACACAGCAGGTGAAGGACAAGTGAAGCCCCAGCTCCTCCAAAACCAGGGCAAAACCCCACGGCTCAGCAGGGGCTGGGATTTCTGCCCCGCACCACGAGGTGGAGGAGCCGCAGTCCTGCGGCACCGTGGCCAGACCCAGCCCAAAGCTCGGGGGATGAGTACAGCAGCTAAGGGTGGCTGCTGATGGATGGCTGGAGAGGGAGGAACAGCAGAAAACACATTCGGAGTGCTCTGACAGCATTTAATCCGACTAAAAGCCGCGAGCAGGACAGCAGCAGCGAGCAGAGGCCGATGGGAACAGCAGCCCACCGGCTCAGCGGGGCCCATTTTAATGGGCTCTTTGTTCACACCGTGTCCGAGTTCCTACACTTAAGCCCTCGTGCTGCACTACAAGGAGCATTAAAGCAGCTCCCCGGCTCTCACGGCGTGAGTGACGGATAGGGCAGCTCCTGTACGCGCTCGATGGGGTGGTATGGGGAAAGGCTCCTCCACGGCACCTCCCAAAAACCGGTGCGTAAGAAAGCAGCGGGGGGGGGGGGGGGCAGGTTATTAAACACACGGAGAGGAGGAGAAGAAAGCACTGCACATCCTGATAGGGAACCTCACAGACTGCTTGGTAAGAGGACAAGCATCAGCAGAGAGCAGCAGCAAGAGAGCCCCTGGTGAATACCTGGCTAAATGGGAAACTGCGCTCGACCGCGGCAGCGAGGGCAGCCATCTCAGCACCCTGCTGCCACCTCCCTTCGCTGCTGGGGGCTCTGCTGGCTCCCCCCATGCGCAGCCCCAGTGAGCAGCTGGTATGGGCAGGATCCGGGCGTGTGGCAGCCACCCTGACACCAGGGATGTCCCAGGAAAAGCCCAAACCCCTCTGCTTGGGCAGAGAAACTGGGGAGGGGGAGAGCAAAAGGCAGCAGAGCCTCCTCTGAGCCACCCCGAGTGCATTTTAATATTACGTAAGGGTGGACTTTACAGCAAGGCTCCTTTTGAAAAAAATCTGATAAGGAAAGGTTAAAGAAGCTTAAATTATTCTCTCTGAACTGGGAGGCTCGAGAGATGCCTTTCATGTTGTTAAGGTACTGGAGACACAGCCTCATGCAGGCTCTGGCTGCTGCAGGGGCTTCAAGGAAAGACAAGAAGTTTGCAGAAGGTGAGATTTCTTTGCACTTACCACAACGCAGGCTCCAGCTGGGACTAGATACAGAAGTGATGACACCCCCCATATTTTATTTTATTTTTTTTCTCTAAATTAAGGGCATTGAATTTCCTCTAAATAAGGGCATTGAATATGCCATTATTCAAGCTCTTTTTGCAGCATTTTCGAACAAGACATCTCCAGGATGCCTCGGGAAAACTGGGGCAGCATCCTCAGATGTTGTCCTTCCCCTTGCTTGGTCGGAGGGACCGAGCAGGTCCTACATGGCCAGGTGGCTCTCAGCAGGTCCTACACGGCCATCACCTAGGGCTCCCCACCCAAGCAAGGTGCAAGTCCAGCACGATGCCCACAGCCCAGGCAGGGCATGTGCAGGTTGCTTGGCTCCCACCCCATACCCTTTTTATGGGCGATACGCCCCATGGTAGCAGGACGCTGCACTGTCCATCAGGACAAAGGCTGCTGCAGGGTGGTGTTTTGGGATGCTCTGGTCCAGCTTTGCTCAGCAGCTACCTCCATCCCCGGCCATCAGCACGCTGCGTGCCTCCCGGGGGGTGGCTGCTCCTGGGGGAGGTGTTCCCAGCGTCACGCACTGCAGTGCTGTGCCTGCTCCCTACACCCTGCCAAGAAGCGGATTAGTTAATAGGCGAGCAGGAAATATTTACTGTTTCCCATAACGGGATGCATAAAACTCCCCCAGCGCCCTCTTCAAAGGCCGTGAATGCCTTGAACCAAGAATATGCTAATGAAAGGATATGGAAAAAAAAAAAAGTTTTAAGACTTTGCCCTTCTGCCTTTCCATACAGCAGCCCACTCTCCAAGCCCAGAAATCAAAGGAAGGGGGGTAGGCAGGAGCACTGTCCTCGAGGGACCAGACACTGCCCTGCTCCGGGCAGCTCTGCAGCATCTCCAGCAAGAGCAGGGGGCGAACCCGGCCTGGGGGCTGGTTACTCAGGCTAACGAGCTGGATGAGAGCTGAAGCAGCAACACGGAGAACACATAGTTATGCATCATTTTAATTACGCCCATAATGGTTTTATCTTTTTGTTACCTTATTTCATTATTGAAAACCTTTCTTTCACATGTACATCGTAACTCTTAAACCCAGCCACCAACAAAACTACCTGTGAATAATTTAACGCACCACGAGGCACCAATTCCTCCAAAAGCAGCAGTCCTGGAGCCCCTCTCGGTGCCTGACACTTTGATGGGGCACCGGGGTACCCAGAAGACAACACCATACACCTCCTCCACACCACACGTGCTCGTTCAGAAGCCATAACGGAGGAGCTTGTGCAAGAAGAGCATCTCGTGGCGACCATCAATATCCAGGAGAGGTCCCTGGCAGGCACACAAGCAGGAGAGTCTGGCAGTGAGCCTGCAGCACCCGCACAGCCAGGAGGGGAAACCTTCAGCTACCCAAGTGCCCGCTGCCCTGGGGACCCACAGCACAGCCAGGGCTGGGCAAGGACGTTCCCTTTGGCACCACGACACCAGGGTCGGACAGAGAAGAGCCACCACAGTGTGTCAGCACAGGGGAGGTCTCACACTACTGCTAAGTGCCAGTGCCCCCAGGGAGGTGCAGGCAGAGCCTCACCGCCAGGGGCAAGCAGCTTGTTGTAGCCCGCAGCCAGCACCTGCTTAATGAACAGTTTTCTAACAAGCTTTGCCAGCTTTCCTAATTACACAGCAGCACAACACCCTAATTTTTCATGTGCCTGCCTCCCTTTTTCCTTCCCATAAAAAGGGAGACAAACCCACCTGCGCAACGTCTGTCCCAACACAACTAACAAGACTTGGACCACAGGCATCTGTGCAGCCAGGCTTTTCCCTTCCCTTCCTTCCTTCCTTGCAGTTATTCCCATGGCGAGGCTGCGTTAAAAATGCACAGGTCAGACAGAAGATGCCTCACGGTGGAAGCTCTCGCTCTTTTGGTCTCACTACGGCAAGCAGTTGTGTCCAAGACCCAGCGAGGTCAATGAGAATTAAGCAGGTGCTTAAGTTTCTAAGTTCCAGGTGTGTGAATAAATCAGTCATTACCGAACGGTGTACACATGTGCATATTTTCCTCAGCATATTTGCTGAGGCAGTGTTTTTAAGCTATTGAAGTGGATCGGCCTGATTGCCACCTGGGAGAAGCCTTTTCTTCCCCTAGACCTGTTTGCACTGCTTACATCTGTGTTGCTTTTGGAAGGGGAGAGGTGCGGGGAGCTCCCCTGCCCCAGGCTAACCATGCCCGGAAGGCAGTGCGGTTGCTGCACGGGCCTCCTGCAAGTGAGTCAGGCTGGGAATAAAGACATTACTCCAAGATAACGTCAGATTTTGCAGCGGCACTGATGAAAGCGCAGCTGGCGTTACATGTTGGGTGCTGGCAGTTCTCTGAACTGATGCAACAACACAGCGGCAAAGCAGCGATTTGCAGCCGATGGCTTCAAGGTGAAGCGCAGGCAACACGAAGTTCCTCCACATCCCTCCCTCAAAACCCAGTGCGTGACCCCTCAAAACCCAGGGGGATGCTCTGGGTTGCCCCCAGCCCCGCCTGCCCAGCCCTGCGAAGGGCCCAATCCAGCCCCGCGCAGCTGAGCAAACAGCCTTTGCCGAGGGGCTTTGTCGTGGCTGGCAGCAAGCTGAATATTCAGAAAGCAACGAGAAATTTGGGCTGTCAAAGTCCAAGCTGTGGTAGTTACAGAGGAGTTTAGGGAGTGAGGAGATGAGTTAGGAGCTTAGGGCTGAGCCCTGTCCCGTTCACAACCCCAGGACCCACCCTGCTGTGACAAGCTCATCCTCACCCTCCGACCCAAAACTTAATTCTTCCTTTGTTCAAAACTGGGAGAATCGTCCGAAAAGAAATGGAAAAACAAACAAACAAAACAACAACAACAACAAAAAAACACCACACGCCCCCAAAAAAGAACCCCAAACCCCAAGTTTCTAATGCACGTGGCCTGATGTCCAATTACCCGAAACAGAGGTGAATCAATGAAAAAGGCTCCCGGGTGCTGGGGAAGCAGCAGTTGGCCTTTCCCAGGGCTGTGCAAAGCCCGGATCGATGCAGCTTTCTGGCTGCCATCCGCATATTCCGTCTCTATCTCCCTATTTGTTCTGGTGATGGGTTGACAAGGTGTCAAAATCAAATCATTTGAATTTCTCTTGAAGTGAAAGGTACTCAAGGTTCAAAATTACACCTTGACCCAGGCAGGTCGGTTTGCAGGAATTACCACCAATTTCTCTGGCGGGAGATTGCAAGTGTTCAGAGGAGAAGGAAAATAAAAATGCTAGTCCTTTCTTCACCTTGCATACAAATGTGATCTTCTTGTTCTTGACGTAACCATGCTTTAAAGAGCTTCACAAACACCTATTTCCTCATTTGAGCTCACACGGAAGACATATTATCTCTTTTAAATATGTCTTCTCCTTGGCAGTGCGCAGCCTAGCCCCTATCTTTAACATTTTAAGAAGCTGCCAAGTGGTTATTTGCAAAACCGATGTTAGGAGATTGATATAATCTATTTTAAACTTCAGCAAAATTGGCCAATTTCGGGAGGTTTTAACAGACAGCTGAATTACTCATGTCGCACAGATGATGAGATGTGAAACGCAGACCCCCATCCCTCCATCCACACGGGAGCTATTTGGAAAAGGCCCAAACACCTCCCTGCAGAGCAGCACAACAGGACCCAAGTGGTGCTGGGGACAGCAGCGCCGTCCTTCCAGACCTGGATCTCGGTTCCCACTCTCCTGAAGGTTTGGCATTGCCATGCTCTGCTCCTTTGGCAGCAAAGCCCAGGGAAAGCACAAGCAATGCCCTGGGGCTCTGCACCCATCCTGCGCCCTCTGCATAGTGCCCTCCCCACGGCACAAATAACCCAGCATCGACCCCAACATGAAAATTCAGGACTCTTCCATCTCACTCAAGACTTGTTTTCAAGGTCTTGTTATGTGGTTGCTTAGAGATTTCTGTTTATTTGCTTGTTTTTCCTTTAAACGGCTGAAGTTAGCATTTCATTTAGCGTTACGGAGTGAGGCCAAAAGTACTGATTCCTGGACAAAACTTCCCGGAGCTCACGGCGGTTTCAATCTTTTGCTAAGGACAGGTCCTGCTGGCCGTGGCGCTGTGCACCCACCAGCACTGGCAGGCCAGCAGCAGAACCGAGCGCCTTGCAGCGCGGGGATGCTCGCTGGGCCTGGACCTTGCTTCTCTGCCAGTTTCCCCGCTGTCACCTCCGATCAGGCTCCCTGCCTTGGCAAGTCGGTAGCGATGCGCTCGCCCGCGCTGCTCCAAAAGGTTTTTCTCCATCTACGTGCCACCGTAATTTTAAACGCGGGGTGTGAACGGGGCTGGATTCAATGCTCCTCGCCCCTGGGGCTGTGGGACAGGCAGTGCCCGGGATCAGCAGCACGGCTCAGGAACCAGGTGCCGCGCTGCCCTGTTCCTCACCGCCGCTGAGTGCAAGCGCAGCAGGGAAGGGAAGACAAATTGCTCTGGGGGAAATCCAATGACCTCCCCGGCAGTGTCAGGGAACATTTGTCAAGTGGCAGAAGCCATTAGCTGTGTCACTGCTCACCTACGGGGAACGGCGCGTCTCTGGTGCCTGGCTAATGCAGACCTGGATGGAGCGGTCCCAGCGATGCCACCTGTGCCAGGAGGAGCTTCTGGTCATAAACCAGATGGGATTTACAGGTCAAAACATCCCCTCATCCCTGTGGGCAGCCAGTACAACATGGGGAGTGCATGGGACGAGTGTGCCTGTGTCCGGAGGCCCGGCTCATTAGCAGGTCATTAGTGACAAGCCCAGCGATCATTTCCCAGCGCTGCCAGGAGATGGGCAGCTGGGGGGTGTTCCAAAAAGAGCCAGAGAAATGCAGCAGCCTAAATAATAGCAGCGGTAACGTGGCTGCTCTGTTGGGATGCTGTTACGATGGATGAGCTTTCAGGGAGGGCTGAAAAAACGCTGGTTAATATGTAGGGGAGCCAGAGGTTTGCAGAAGGTGGGATGAGCCACACTTCCCATTTGTCACCACCAAAGGACTTCACCAGAGAAAGGAAGCGCTGATTCCCCAGCTGTAAGACACGTGGGGCAGAGACAGACTGCAAAAGGTCGCAGCAGGACGTGGCAGCCCAGCGTGCAGCAATGCTTCCAGCACTGGCACGGAGTGGGGAGCGAGCGCGAGGCAGAAGCTCCCTGCTCACACCCCGCTGGGGAGAGGTTCCTCACTGCCCAGCGGCCCCAGGGGACGGGGCAAAGGAGACAAAACTCGCAAAAGCCCCGAGAGATTTCTGCAATGAAAACAAGCTTCTCCTTCTTGCAGTTTTGTGCCCAATGACCAGACAAATTCTCAGCTATAAAAACTAAAATCCATATCATTCTCACCATGCCTGCCTGCGGCTACACAGAATGCAAGGAAAATTAATGGTCACGGAGCTTGAATATTCGCCGTTTCCCCCCGTCTCTCCCTGCTCTTGCCAGCACTGGCTGCATGCTCGCAGGCCCCCGAACAGCGGGACATGCCCCTTAGCATGGCAGCGGGGCGCAGAGCGTGCACAGCGTGCTGCTGGTCAGCAGGCACAGGCAGGATGGAGGCTCCAGCACCTCCGCACACGGCCCCAGCGAAGTCATGCAAATGCCATGAGCCCACCATGAGGAGCAAGGCAAATGTTTCCCTGAGAGACCCAGTGAGCATTTGGGACCAGACGATGTCCCACATGTGCACATCAGCCCTTGGGTGCTCGCACCGTGGTCTCCACCACCTGGGCCAGCTGCCTGTACCCCGAAGCCAGAGGTGCCTCCAGGGAGGTCTGCAGCCAAAAAAAGCCTTTTACTTGTTGGGCACTAATTCTGCACTGTTTGGGATAGGATTTACATCACTGAGTGCTCTAGGAGGATTTACGTGACCTCATCTTAACTCTCAGTGCATTTCCCTGCAGAAAGTATGATTACTACTTGTGGGAACACAGGCACTGTTCCCAGGTCACAGCTGCAAAGCTGAGCACAGAAACCCAGCGCCCTCCCCTCGCCTTCACCCTGCACATCCACCGCCTCTTCTTTCTGCTTGTCCTCGTAGGAAAACCGTCGTTACTCGTAAATCCGTGTTCAAGTACTTTCTCCCCGCACTATTTAGCGCTCTGCCACGTTTCCTAACCCTGTTCTGCATGGTCCCAAACAGCTCTCTGCCTTCTCCTGGCTCCCAGGGCTGGTGAGCAGGTTGCTTTTGAAGCTCTTCCAGGTTACTGAACTGCGATGGTAATGCAGCTTGTTTCCCATCAGCTGAGGGCAGCGTGCCGGGGACATCATTTATTTTCCATGTTTATTTATGTCCGGAGAGTCCTTAAAGGATTTGTTTGCAGCTGCTCCAGCGGCTGCTCATCCCGAGGTCAGCTCCCGCGCCCGCCAGCCTGGCCCTGGGAGAGCTCAGTGCTGGCTCTGCTTCGTCCTTCGGCTGGGAGGATGCCGTGGAAACAACTCAGTCCTTTGTGATCCTTAATGAAGAGCAGGAGCTCCCTTTTTCCATCTAATAGGCACTTATGGCACTTGAAGGTAAAGAAACGTGGGCACGCAGCCTCTGCTGTGTTTCTACCCCAGTACCCACGGATGATGCCCAGACCCTGCACCCTCTCCAGGTGGTCCAGGAGGGCACTTCGCCTCCCCCAGCTGCTGCCCAGCACCTCTCGGCTCCTTGGAACACCTCAAGGTGATGTGCTGGGAGGAGCTGGCTGCCAGTTCATTTTCTCTCTAGGGTTCAAGGCTACCCTGGAGAAGGAGAGCGTGCCATATCGATCGCCTCCGTTGTCCTCGCAACCATCCGGGCAAAGAAACATTTGTTATTTTGTGACAGTTCCCTGCGGAGGCTGCTCAGGCATCCTATCTGCTCGCATGGTGGAGCTGGCAGTCTTGCCAGAAACTCTGCTTTAAAGGGTTTTGCAGCATTAATTAAATTTCTACAGTTGCGTCTATTGGCTCTGAATATGATCTGGGCTCTCTGAGCACGTGAAGATGGACTCAGCTCCTTGCCCCCATTCAGACCTGGCTCTGCACAAGCCTGGCTCCCAGCACTGAATTCCTTGTATGCAATGTTGGGAATACAACTGAAGGGAAATCTGCTCAGGACTGTCAGGGTTCGGACACCATGTGGGTCTTGATAATGTAGAGGCTGAGAAATGATCCCAGAGCCACAAGAAAGCAGATGTCCTTGCCCTGAGAAACAATTTCTCTAAGCAGACAAGCAAAAACGATTATCTGTGATTGCACAGACAGGCATGATGTGGCTGGGACAGCAAGCGAGTCACCCAAAGGACTGCAGATGAATTTGACACAAAGCTGCCACAGCTCAGGCTCTCTTTCCATTCCTACAACGCACGGCCCGTGCCTTGGGCTGGCACCGATGACCTCCACCAGTATCACCAGAATTTACAGACGCTTCCTTCCAGGAAACCATGGGTGGAAGAGAACGGAGCTGCCAAGTGCCCAGGAGATGCAGGAGACAGGTTGCCTTTAACGGCTGAAGGTATTTGCTAAGAGGCAGAGGGGAAAGTGCAGAATTAGAGCATGGAGGTGCGTAAGACATTTTGCAAATTTTACCTACTTAAAGCACGGCTGCTGTCACTGTGCAGCGATTTAATGACCAAAAGCCAGCACCAAGGGGCAGGCACCTGCCTGCATCTCACGGGCAGGTTCCCAACGCCTGCACCCAGCGCAGCACACACGTTATTTCCTCGGATATTTTCCCAGTTTCCACAAGAGGGCACCGGCACGACACCGCCGGGGACACAGTGGTGTCCCCAGGCAGCGCCCGCTGATCCCCACCGCAGAACAGGGCTTCCAGAAAGCCCCTAGGTGCAGGAGGGTGCTCTTCTGGAGAGGCTCTGCTAGTGCTGAAGGTCTCCGGAGAGGGGCCTGGGATAGGAAGAGTGACCCACCACCATCACCACCACGACCACCGCCACCATCTCTGCTGACCCCCTCCATCCCGCAGGCACGCAGCACCAGGCCGCAAGGCCCGCAGTGTTACTTGAGGTAGGGTCTGCAGGGAGCAGAGGAGCTGCTCCTCTGGCAAACGGCTGTGTCTGCAGGGTGCTGGTGTGCCCCAGACACACACCAATGTGGGGACAGACCTAGCTGGAAAGAGAGAGACTGGGGAAAGTAAACCCCCAGGTGACAGGAGGCTGCCTGAGAAGGGCTGGCCCGGCTCAGCCCTTGGAATCACAGAGCAGACCCAAGGGGTGCATCTACCCCGAGCCGGGTGTCAGCCAGCTCATCTCCCAGTGTCCGGGAGGCAGAAGCCACTTCAGGGCATCACCTGGGAGAGCTGCGAGCAAGGACTTAGACTGTTTTACCTCACACACCAGCAAATTTATAGCACCCACTCAGAGGAGAGATAAAAGGAAGCAGTGCCAACCTGTGCCCACACCAAGTGACACAGCGCCAGGCCCATGAAACCAGCGATGAGATGAGGAGGTGCAAATGCAGCATCATTACGTATTTACTCACCCCCTTGTTCAGAGCCCAGGTTTCACAAAAACACATGAGAAGGGCTCTTGGGCTGCTCAGCCCCAGCTAGCACATCCTCCCCTTCTCAGTGTGAGCAAGCCAGGCACAAACACCCTTCCCCTCCGGCTCCCCATGGCAACATCACGAACGGGGCCAAGACTCACCGCAGGCCGACGACTCGCCACGACACGACTCTACACACTGCTGCGGTTTGAGTAGAGGAAGGGTCCCTGTGAAAGCCATCAAGCGCCAGACAGGACTGGACACCTTCATGAGGAGAAGCCTTTGAATATTAGAGCACCTGGTGCTTGGAGCCCAGGTTGCCTTTCGTAGAGCCACACAGTTTGATCAGCAACCACATCTAGTATCTCAGGTACCTGGTGTTCATGGCTCTGAGCACAGAAAAATAAATGTGAGGTATTCTTGGGGGAGTTTTTGAATCCAGGTGAGCTTGCAGAAGACTACTCAAATCTCCCTGCTCACTGCCTGTCTGGGCCCTGGAGCACAGCAGGTGATTTCCTCTAGATTATCTTGATCTTGCTGGACACTGAGTGAGTGCATACCAAAGCACGAGGTGTATTAGAAATGCCAAAACAGCAGCAGATTGTCTGACAGGGCTGTCATTCTATCATGAAATATGACATGCATCCAGCCCGGGAGGAAGAACGGGATTGCTGTACACTTTAGTGCCGGCTGAGGCCAAGCAAGATTATTCCTCGTTTCAGAGTCTCATTGATCAGGCCTGGAGGATACATTTCTGCAGCGTAAACAAAACGTGGTGAAAGTCCCAAACCACCTAACTCTCCTCAGCTGTGCTTTCCTATCAAACACATTGCCATTTCACGTGTGTCTGTGAGGGTGTTCCCTTTCCCATTCCCTTTTGCTCTTGCACAGAAAAGCATCTCTGATGTGAAGGGTGCAGAGGTAGAGACAGCAACATACTCTGGTTTGGTACAGAGCAACGGGGAATTTGCTAAGTGACAACAAAACGGAGAACAAACAAGACAAATAAAAGCCAACTGAATGCAGAGAAGACATCAAAGAAGCAAAGACACTTCTCGAGCAGCGTGGCTGGCCACCCTTCTGGTAGCAGACATGCCAGAGGGACAGCGACAATTAACCAAACACAGGGAATGAGGTGGAACAGGCCCGGGGACCTCACCACGGTCCCCACCATGCACCAAGCCTGGGCCAAGCTCCAGGTGGGATACAAGGACTGCTGCGTGGCTGTAATGCCTCTGGAGAAGATCCCTCACGGTGGGCTCAGGAAAACCAGGAGAGACTCCTTTATTTCTCTCTCACTCAGCAAGATCTGAAAGGCAAAAAGCAGCATCCTGAGGTGCAATTCAGTCAGGACACCAGCCCTAGTACTTCTGTGTGTGACATCTCGCTGAGAAACACAAGTTGTTATGAAGGGTTGAGCAATACGCCGACCATCCAAGTCTGAGGACAAGCAGTATTGCCGAGAGGTGTGGTGGTTTGGACAGCCTGTAGCTGCCAACCACGTGAACCCTTCTTCAGATGAGTGTGTCCAGCTTGCCTCTCGGTAGGGATCCCATGTGACTGCCTTCCTTGCACACCCATCTTTTCCATTTTTTATCCCATTCAGGCCCCTCCAAAGTCAGTTGGTCCCAACAGCGCTCCCAGATCTGCTCTCTTAACCTCAAAAAACCCTCAGATGGTGAGGTCCCCAAATGCTGACAACCCATGAAGTTCTCTTTTGCTCTGTTAACAATCTGCCATCTCCAGCAAGGGTCACTTGGTGGGAAGAAAGGTGGAAAAAGTCCAGAGCTGGATGGTTTGGGATGGGGGCCCTTGGGAAACCGTACAAGGGTTAGGTGCCTCCACTGCAGTGCAGGACGGGCAACCTACACAACCTGGGACAGCAGCTGCAAAGGGTATTTCAGACCTCTGTTGAAACAGTCCAGACATCTCATCTCCTTCTTGTATTTTGGATGGTGGAAGCTTTTGTGTGGTGCCTGAAAGAAGGACGTGCATAGGGAGGTTTCAAAAGGTGAACTCGAATTGCAGAGTAAACTGAGGATGTAACGGCAGAGCCTGGCTGTCGGGTGATCTTCAGCAGCTGAGAGCTGAGCCGCAGGGGATGCCGTTTGGGGTTTGTTAAATAACAAGACAATATAATCCAAACATGTCCATCACCTTCCAGCAAGGACCCTGTGACACAGGTAAAATTGCTTTTTTCACCCAAAAGATCAATATTGTCAGGATGAAATAATATGTCAGATGATGTGAACAACTCCACCTGACCACTGACAGTCAACAGGCATAAAATCCCTCTGGAAAAAATAAAAAGAAAAAAAACAGAGACCCCACACCCACAAATATTCTGCCGCTTTCCAAATCACCTTATTGGGATTGCTCTTGCTGGGCACCGTAGATCATCTCCAGATTTCTTGGAAGAATGATTTGCTGTGCCCATGGTTTGCTCTGATGCAGGAAATTCCTCAGATTTAATCGGGTTCTCTTCTATTAAATCACCATGGCTAATCAAAACGTCAGTCTCATCTGAAGACCACACTCCTCGGTGAACTCTGGTATTTACTCCATGTCAGTCACTGCAGGACTTCTCTCTGAAGAAACCTGTTGTCAGAGGCAGTTTCTCATGACGCTCGTCTAAAACTCTCCAGTTCTGCTCGACTTCAGCAGCTTCTTCCCTCGCCCCCGCACGCCCGCTTTGTTTTTTGCACTGGATTTAACTTCGCATATGTGGTTTGGTGTGTTTTTTTTAATGTAACATCAAATCTCTTAATTCTCTGACCCAGAAATCAGAGACAATCCTCATAAAAATCTGGGACAAAGAAGACACATGCAGATGCACACGCGCATTGGGAAGAGCTTCTGAAACTCCCAAGTCTACCCATTTAAAGTGATTTTGATTAAAGAAAGCATTTTGAAAACTATTGCTTTCAGATCACAGGTTATTTTGAAAGCTAACCCTTGCTTTTCAAGAGCAGCTCTCCCCTAACCGAGAGGCTTTCAGGAGTGACAAGGAGGTGGCCCAGGCTTCCCACGTGCTGTTGGGCTGCATGGGGTGCACTGCATTTAGGAGCAGGGCTCTTCCCTCCCGCATTGTCCCCCCCATGAGGCCAGATGAGCCCCGAGGTCCTGGCTGGGCACTGTGCCCGCTCTCGCAGCACTCCAGAAATAAAGGTTTCTTCTGTTGCAGCTGTGACCTTTCCGAGCCGCACAGTCCATTCCTGCAGCAGTTTTGCCAATGAGTAAATAATGAGAAATTAGCACGCGGCCCCAGCGATGACTCACCGCAAGCTGCTAGCGCTAATGAACTCGCGGGGACAAAGCAGGGTGTCGGGGACATCCGAGAGTCTGCTTTCGTGACAGCGTCACCCGTGTCACACCCGTGTCCGTGGCGGGCAGCTCCTGGAGCTCGCTGTCACCGCAGGCGCCAGGCTGGGAGAACCCCGGCTGGCCACAGCAGGGATGGGAACGTGCTACGCTTCACATCACCTCTTTGCAAGTTAATTTAATGAGGGAGAGTAATAAAATCCTGCAGGAGCGAGGTGGCTGAGTCAGGTGCAGACAGCGACCTCCACTGCATGAACACCACGATGATTTTAGGGGAAATAGAAGGGCACAGGGGCACAGCTCCTTCCCATCCTCCACCAAGCCGGGTCAGGGCTCAGGGAGGGGAGTTTTGGTCCCAGGACGCCCAGATACATCCTGGCCCACCCCAAGGACACCAGGCACGTTTGGACAGCAGCACCCAGTGAGGCGAGGGCTCGCCTGCTCCATCGAGGGCTCGCCTGCTCCATC
The DNA here is from genome assembly GCF_013377495.2 of Cygnus atratus. Lineage (NCBI taxonomy): Eukaryota > Metazoa > Chordata > Aves > Anseriformes > Anatidae > Cygnus > Cygnus atratus. The sequence goes on from NC_066378.1 coordinate 9,245,792, forward strand.
GCCAGCACTGCTCCCCCAGGCATGGGAAAGCCCCCAGTGACATTAAAGCGGGTAATTTAGCTTAACTACCCCGGGTAATTCACACGGCTGGGCCCACAATAGCAGCCAAGCATGGGACAAAATTGCATTACTGTATCTCGAGGTCTGGGGAACTCATATCTGAAAAGGAAATAGCAGTTCAGACCAGCCGGGGCTTTAATACCAGATTAAATGCTTTCACAGGAGCCTGTCTATTTGGAAGCTTCCAGCCAGCCTTTTGTCAAGCCAATTTAGTTTGCATTGTACTTTGGCTTCAAGAGGTACCTTAAAATGTAACCAGCAGTGCTTTTTTTTTTTTTTTTTTTTTTTTTTTCCATGGTAGCGTAAGCTTTCTTGGAGGGAATTCATGAACCTGGGATGGGCACAGCTCTGCGCTGGAAGGGAACGCAGCGCTTTCATGGCAGAGGGGCCAAGCAAAGCTCCTCGCCCCTATGCAGTTGGCCTGAATGCATCGTTGTTTAGGGAACCTACTATTTTGTCCTGCAACACTTGCCATTTCAGAAGGCTGAAGGAAGCTCCAACTGGGATTATCAATTTTTAATTTCCCCATTAGCAGAAACAGAACGCTACACGTCTGTTAGTTTCTCGCTGTAGAAGGAACAGCTTAACTCCACACAAGGGTTTTGCTGCTAAGGGCTAATTGTCCCAGACCCCGAGCCAGACCACCCGCCGTGCCTCGCAGAGGCCGTGCCCTGCCCCGGATGCTGCCGTGGGGCAATTCGGGAAAGCTCCCAGCCGAGTGGGAGGGAGGTGATCACACGTGGGCACAGCTGAGAGGACTGGGTAAATGGATGCTCCGGTTCCTCAGCTGCTCCAGAGGGAGGCCGAGCACCACTGAAACACCAACCTGGGGCCCATCTCCCCAGCAGGGATGAGATTTGCTTTGAAATCCAGCACCTGGGAGGTGCGGGGCACAGGCTGTTCTGCAGCCCTCACCCTCTTGCCCGCTCCCTGAGGTGGGGACAGAGGAACCTCTGTGCGTCCCCAGCCCACCGGGGGGGCTCAGCGCCGCCCTGCTCTCCCCCAGCACATCCTTGTCATTCAAATGAGAAGCAGCCACAAAGGCGAGGGCCCTGCCCCGAACAAAGAGCCGCTTGGGACCGCGAGGGGGACGCGGTCCATGGCCTCCACCGATGAATGCAAATGCCTCCATCCCCTGGGAGCAACTCCTCCAGTAACAACACAGACCGGCATTGTGAGCGGGAGGCATCGCTCATACGCAAGCCCCCAGGAATGCCCAGCGAGCCCCAGCTGGGGAAATGCCTGGGGAGCACAGGGCAAACCTTCCCTGTCACCCTCAACCATGCAGTCGAGAAGAAGAGGCTCACACTCAGCTTCCTTGCACCCACGCTCTCACACCCAAACTAAAACTTCTCTGGCGCTCCCACGTCCCTTGTCACCTGCAGAGCCCGCATCCACGCGGGCTGATCTCGTGATGCCACCGCCACCACCATGGCCCCAGCAGCAGGGCAAAGCCTCTCCCTCGGGGCAAAGCTTGCTCAGCTTCGACCCGCACCCCTATTCCCCACCAGGACCCGCAGCAGGGGTAAGGCAGCCCAGCCGCAGGAGCTGCTGGTTCAGCATTAGGCTCGTTTTCAAGCCGGCGGGTCTCCAGGTCAACACTGATCGCACCGCGCCGGCTCTTACAAAAAATGAAAGCTAAAGGCAGCCCTCCCTCCGGACCTGGTTCAAAGCCCAGAGGACGCAGAGCCCTCATTACTCGCTTACTGCTAACGTGTGTGAAGTTCTCACTGCCCGGGCCCCTGAGACGCTCGAGTCAAACAGCCATAAAAAGACGCAATTTGGGACGGTTGCAGGCACCCCTGGGTTTCAGTGTGCCAGGGAGGGGGGCATGGGGGGGTTCGTTGTAGAAAAGGCAGCAGTGCAAATGGCAAAGTAGTAAATCTCAGACCCAACGGGCTAAAATTCAAGGAAAAGACTCAAATCGAGCTCCATTCCACCTGCTATTTTATGCTCTCTTTGTTAAAGCAGCTAATGGAGAACAATAAAAACATTAATAATCAAGCTAGATTTATAAACTGGGCAGGATATTCCACTGGTAATGAAATCTGTAGAATCAGTCAGGATTATATTGCTTTGGGCAGCACTCTAACAAGAGCTGCCGTTGAATTATAGCCCTCGTTTTCCTTTTGCTGAACTTTAATTTGGCCCAGCATCGCTGCTTCATCCAACCCAAAGCCATGCAGGACTGGAGCAGGGCACGCAGCTCGGAGGCGCAGCCCTGCTCGGCGCAGAAGGCAGTCGCAGCTGCTGGGGGGGGGGGTATTTTGAACGCGGGAACTCTGTTGACGTTGTGCTCTATTTGCTGCAGAGAACCGCTGGATATGATTTTCAAAGGTTAGCGGAGCTTTCGATTGCCATGGTTTCATGCTTCCTAGCTTTCAAATATTTGGTTGAAATGCATCACAGATCTTTAATTTCTTAGTTGCTTCATAAGGTGGATGTCAAATAATTATTCTGAAAGTGCTCGCTTCCCCCACGTTGCTATTTTCCTGACAAACACCTCCGAAAACACCTGGCATTTTCTGCTCCCTGCTGCTCACGAGCACAAACCTGCTTTACAGTCAATCCAGTCCTATTCCCACCCGTGCCGTCACAAGCCAAAGAGATGGATTTGCCCCAGAAGCACACCCATGGGAGGGGAGAAATCACCGAGACGCGCATCGAGCATCATCCAGTCCCTACTCCCCAGCCAAAACAGGGCTGGGTCTTACAGCCCTCGGTACCTCCCTTCACCCACATTCACCTCCGCACAGCTCTCACCGTCCCCGGCACCGTTCCTCCCCGAGACAGCCCCAGCTCTCCCCAGCTCTCCGGCATGGGTTTGAACAGCTCAGATCCAGCCCAGGACAAAAAGTACCTTGATGCCCGAGGGCTGTCAGCAGTAACTAATAAGTCCCCTTGAGTGTTAACACTTAACCTGTTAAAGCTGCGTGCAGCACACAGGGTAGCAAGGGTAAAAGCAGGTCAAAGATGAAGTTTGAGTCAAATTGATTGGGGCAGAATACACCAATTTATGTGCTGTTTGCATTAAATATTAATCCCAGCTTTAACATTTGGTTACAGAGGGAAGCAAACGCACCGTAATAATGCAGATGTGCCTCATTTTCCCCACATTTCCTATTCTGCCAGGAACCGAGGGGGAAGGACATCCTTTGTCCTCCCCAGAGCCCAGGCAGGGGCTGGGGAAGCAGCCTGGGAGGGGGAGCAGCGCTTGGCGGTGGCAGAGGCAGCGTCCTGGCGCACTGCTCCGTGCAAGCCCCCCTCGTTAGGTAACCCTGCCGCGCCGCAAAAGCCTCCCTCCCTCCTTCGCAGCGGCACGCAGGCAGCGGTTTGAAATTTGCTGAATTTCGGGGAATTTCTCCGAAGTGGCGGGTCCAGCCCCAGAACCGCTCGCCCATGCCCAGCCGCGGCCGGCTTCCCGACAGCTGGCTGTGCTGGGGTCGTGGGGCTTCTCCTCCCTGCGCCGAGGTCTCCTCTCACTGCGGCTGGCTTCAGCTGCAAGAAACTTTTCCTCCTCCAAGAGAAAAGCCTCGGGCTCTCCCCGTGAAGCTGCACGGACCTGCTGGCACCGTGATGTGCCAGGGACACGAGGTAAACCTTGCTGCCCAGTAGAAACCTGCCTGCAAACGGAGCAGGTACCTGCTGGTGCCTGGAGAAGGGGGACCACGAGCACACCCGGGTGGGAAAAGCACCGCAGCCCGCACAGAGCATCCCCCACCTCGTCCCTGAGTTGGACCCCAGCCCAGGGCTGGCTCTTCCACCAAACGTGCCATTTCAGCTCTCCCGCTGCCAATTCCTGTGCCACCACCGCGGGCGGAGAGCCTTTGGGAGCGGGCAGCCCTTTCCTAGTGCCCGAAAAAATTGCCATCCGGCTGGGAGCACTGCTGGGGCCATCGCCCTGCGGGCACAGGGCTGGGGGAAACTTGGCGTGCGGGGGGGCGATGGCTGCAAGGGGACGCGCAGGGCACAAGGGGGGGGACACCGGCGACACCGGCTTCCGTGGGTGCCCGGGGGACGCATCCTCCGGGTGCTGCTGGCCTTGGGGGGGGCCACTGGGTGCTAAGGGGGGCAGCGCGCAGGGGGTGCCGGGGGGCTCGGGGGGTGCCAGCTGGAGGGCACCGGAGCATCTCCAGCCGCCGGAGCCGGCCGGGGAGGGGGAGAGGAAAAAAAGGGGGGGGTCGAGAGGTGGGGGGGGGGGGAGAGGAGCGGGGGTCCGCGGGTAACTCACAACTCCCCGGCTGATGTCGTCCGCCGCGGGGGTGGGCGCCGCGGGCGCCTCCTGGCACGCCAGCCAGAGGGCGACGACGAGGAGCATCCCCCGGCGGGGGGCGCGGGGCCGGCCGGCGGGGCTCAGCATCCCCCCGCGCCCCGCACCTCCCGCCGCCGCCGCCCCCCCCGGCAGGGCCCGGCCCCGGCCCCGCGCTGGGCTCCGCCGGGCCGCGGGGCTCCGCGCAACATCCGCGCTGCCGCCGCCGGGCGCGGGGGGGTCCGCTCCGCTCCGCTCCGAGCCGGGGGCGCGCTCACATCGCCCCCCCGGCCGGGCGCGCGACTCGCGCGGGGAGCGGAGCGGAGCGCGGCTGGGCTGCTGCTGCCATGCACCCCTCTGCGGCCGGCCGCCGGCTGGAGGAGGACGAGGAGGAGGAGGAGGAGGAGGAGGAAGGATGCTAATGAGGGAGGCGGTGCCGCGCTCCGGCGGGGAGGGGGGGGGGGGGGGGCGGAGCGCCGGGAGCGGGGTGCTGTGCGGCGCCGAGCACCGCGGCCCGGCACGGCTCGGTTCGGCCCTGCTCGGCTGCTCCCAGGAGAGCTCCCGGCCCCTAAGGGCGCCTTGCGCCACCTCTCAGCTTTCAAACGTCACCGCTTCTGCTCGTTTCTGGCCGCTTCCCAGCGCGGGGGTGCCGGGGGGGGGGGGGGGGGGGGGGCTGTGCATCCCCGGACGTCCAAACCTAGGGGGGCACCCAGACACCCCCAGCGCCCCCAGGCTGAGGGTGAAGAACGTGCTTCGTGAGCAGCACCCGCGCTCCCCACGTCCTGTTGGGGCACTGATATACTCAGCGGCTTTGGAAAGCGTCTCTGAAGTGGTTTTCAAAAAGAGACTGCAAATGTGAAGGAAAAGGGAAAGGGGGGAAAAAGGTGGGAAAGGGGGGAAAAAGGTGGGAAAGGGGGGAAAAAGGTGGGAAAGGGGGGAAAAAGGTGGGAAAGGGGGGAAAAAGGTGGGAAAGGGGGGAAAAAGGTGGGAAAGGGGGGAAAAAGGTGGGAAAGGGGGGAAAAAGGTGGGAAAGGGGGGAAAAAGGTGGGAAAGGGGGGAAAAAGGTGGGAAAGGGGGGAAAAAGGTGGGAAAGGGGGGAAAAAGGTGGGAAAGGGGGGAAAAAGGTGGGAAAGGGGGGAAAAAGGTGGGAAAGGGGGGAAAAAGGTGGGAAAGGGGGGAAAAAGGTGGGAAAGGGAAAAGCGATAAAAGAAAAGAAAAGAAGAAAACAAGAAGAAAAAAGAGAAGAGAAGAGAAGAGAAGAGAAGAGAAGAGAAGAGAAGAGAAGAGAAGAGAAGAGAAGAGAAGAAAGAAAAGAAAAAAGAAAAAAGAAAAAAGAAAAAAGAAAAAGAAAAGAAAAGAAAAGAAAAGAAAAGAAAAGAAAAGAAAAGAAAAGAAAAGAAAAGAAAAGAAAAGAAAAGAAAGAGAAAGAGAAAAGAGAAGAAAAGAGAAGAGAAGAGAAAAGAGAAGAAAAGAGAAGAGAAGAGAAAAGAGAAGAGAAAAGAGAAGAGAAAAGAGAAGAGAAAAGAGAAGAGAAAAGAGAAGAGAAAAGAGAAGAGAAAAGAGAAGAGAAAAGAAAAGAGAAAAGAAAAGAGAAAAGAAAAGAGAAAAGAAAAGAGAAAAGAAAAGAAGAGATGAAAAAGGGCTTCTTCTAGATGCTGCTGGGGCAGAAGTGTAATGGACGTTGATATGACACCTTCTGCCCAAATAGATCAATTCAGCACTGAAGTGTAGCTACTTCTGGAGATATTTAATATCAGACAGGACTAAAGCAAAGAGGGGATTTTTGTCTAAAGCAAATTGGTTAACGAGAACTGAGAGGAAGACCACAGTCCCCTGTGCCACTGTGAGCTGGGCTGAAATTACTGCTCCAGTGCCAGAAAATCTGGGGGTGGGAACAGGATTACGGGGCTTGGAGCCTCACTGACTACAGCTACCAAGGTAGCTCGAGAGCTGTTATCTCGAGAGCTTTGCTCCTTGCCAAAGGGAAGTTTAACTTCTCCACCAGCACAGCAAACCCCACCGCTGGGCTCTGTAGGTTTCCAAAGCGCCTGGGGATGGGCTCGCAGCTCCTGCTCCCCGTTTCCTTTTGCTTGCCAAAAGCACCCAGGGCTGCCCCACTGCAGAAGCCCTGTCCCTGGGGGTGATTTCTCCTCCCTCCCCTCCTCTCCCTTACTCTCTCTGCAGGGTCTCGCTCCCCTCGGTGCACCTCCTGCTGCCCTTGCCTTGTCCTTTCCCTTCTGCAGCTGCTGCTGCTCTCGGGGGAGATGTTTCTCGCCTCCGACAGCTGCCGTGCCAGCCCCAAGATGCCAACTGTTACCTGCTGGCCTCCAGAATGCACCGCTCCGAGCAGGGGGAAGAAGCCACCCGCCACCTCTCAACCTCTCCCAGCTTTTCCAGCTCGGGAGCATCATCTCAGGCAGTCCCAACAGCCTGGCATTGCTTAGCAACGTCACAGGGATAATTTCCTGCTAAGTAGCTCCCGAATCTCATCTTGCAAGGGGTCATTTCTCTTGGCAGCTGACATGGCCGCGGGCAGATCGCAGATATCCTCAGGAGGACGCAGGCAGCGGGGCTGGTGCAGGTTCACTGACCCCAGCAACAGGCACAAACTTCCTCTGGAAGATTCTCCACGCTCCACCCCAGCCCTTGCTCCCGTTTTGCAGAGCAGAGCAATGAAAGATGAAGGATCATTGCGGGCAGCCTGGGAGGTGCAGGACCAAAGATAAAGGCCGAGCCCACTCCGTCTGGTGGAGCTTTGCTCTCCTCTTCAAGGGGTCGAGGCTTCAGGGCGCACGCGACCATTTTATCTTCGCCTCCTCAGCCACCCTCGCTCACAGCAGCACATCAGGGACAACAAATTCAGTTTCCATCAGAGCGGGTGTTTGGAGCAGCCTGACAGCAGGGCGAGTGGAGGGCACTGCTCCACGGCGAATGGAGTTTAATCCTTTTTGTTTCTTTCCCGTGGCACCGAATGCAAGAGTGCACCAATTTCTACCCAATCTCAAACACACTCAAACCTGATTGTTGCAAGAGAATACTTTTCCCACGGGCATTCTCACATTTCTGCTCTACACGCAGGCACGGGCTGTAACTGCAGAGCTCTGTGGGCGTGCAGAAGGTTTTCCTGCAGCAGACTCGACCCAGGTGCCAGTGGCTCCATCCTCCTGCCGAGGAGCATTGTGCAGAGCTCAGCCTCACACCTCTGCACAGCCACCTGCCTGCAGCACACCAGGAACGAGCTCCACCCTTCCTGGGGGGGACACCTTTTGATGGAGAAGATGCTCAGATGGCCCTGAGCAATGTTCAAAAAACAAAACAAAATCACACACAAAAACCCCAAAGTCCTATCTATTCCTTGGTACCAATAGCTGTTGGGGAGGACTTGCAACGTGAATAATTATACACACCATACGAGTAGATGTTTTGTCCACTCCCTACAGCTATTCTAATCAATTCCCAGCAAATTTGTAAACATATTTAGCAAGCACTTATAAATGACAAGATGGCAGGCTTCTGCATGTTAATCAAAAACTATCTCACAAATTATGATACCAAAAAAAAAAGTCTACAACCATGTCATGTACAAACAACTGGGAAGAATTCTCTAATAGTTTAATTTTATTGTTGCATTAAATTTTCGCCTCCAACAAAACACTTCTCGAGCATCACGACCCAAAGAACTACCAGAGAAGATCTAAACCCCCAGCCCTCAGGCTGCTGGAGGATGCGTGCTTAGCTCTAAGCACAATAATGGTGCTGATGTCACGCTAACCCAATGAATGTGCCAAAAGTACGTCTCATCCCAGGAAGGTGGAAGCTATGCACAATATGCGGCAGATTGTATGGATGCCACCAACTCCTTGCAGCTACAGAAAGAGTTAGGAAATATGGGGACCCTAGTCAGAACAAACTGCACTCTGAATATTCTCTCTCTTTACTTTTCAGTCAATAAAAAGCAACCTCGATGACATAGGTTTGACTCCATGCCTGCGCTGCAAGTACAATACGGGGGTAGATGGAGTGTTTGTGCCATTCATTGCACAGGTGAGCTGCTGAATAGGATTTATTTAAGGAAGGAACAGAGTGATGATTTAAATTCTGTTAAGTGTAGCTTCCAAAATGCATTCTTTATGCTTCATTTGTTGCAAGTGAATGACTCAGTTAAAACAGCATTTCAACACATTTTAGCCAAAATATTTGCTTTGCACGACGACAAAATACAGATCACTGCAATCATCTGTAAGTAAGAACAGGCAAATTGACAGGCACAGCAGATAGCTGTTTACTGTGATACCTATAAAGTGGTCTTTCTTAGCGCAAAACTTTTATGCAAAATAAGAAATGCCAGGAAAATGAATTTGCAAGTTAGCATTTGCCTGATCTGGCTGGCATTGTGTTTGGAAAAAACTGCAAACAATTGTACTCAATTTGTTTTCTTCCCACATGCATTCCAACCAGAATACATGTACTTAAAATATTTTCACCTTTGTGCTCCAGGACGGTGAGTATGAATTTAAAATGTCATTATCTTCTAACTATGTAGGCTACATGCAAGATGAAGATTTTCCTCTCAGTGCATTCAGTATAATTAGCATGTATGACAACATTCAGACGACTTAATTTCCCAATTACACAGCTATACTGAAAATATGCTTTGGATTAAATATGCAACATTTCTTATCAGTAGATACCCTACAACTTCTTCTGTGCTGTTACATCACTGCAGATGCTCCTGTTTTGGCAAGATGAGAAATAATCGTTTTCTGCCCTAAGAACCACAGAGACAGAACTCATGCTTCAGCAGCTGCACCACGTCACCGGTGCATGCAGAGCTCCCCGGGGACAGCCCTGTGGCATGGGTCCCTTGCTGAGCCCAAGGACACTCTGAAAGGACTGGGGCCATTTGTGATATTACCCTGCTGTTCACCTACAAGTTTTGGTAGCTGTGGGAAAATCAGTTACTGGCATCTAATTTACTTGCATGTAATTAATTTCACCTCGAAGCTACTTATTTGCTTGCTTGCTTTTAGGACTGATGGGTGACCACCACCACCACCACCAAAATCAATTGTTTTCCTGAGACGAGTAGTAGGCATAGCGCTTTTGGCCTGACATGGGTTGTTCTCCATATAACCAGAGCCTGGCACAGAGCACCTCAGGGACACCTGCCCGCTCCAGCTCAACAGGCCAAAGCGGCACCAACCACCTTCCCTCGGCCTCATCCCACCCGAGGCTGCGAGCAGCACAGCTTAGACCTAGTCTAGGTCTAAATCTTGTAGAGTTTCCCCGTGTAACACCTGAAAAGTGCAGCCTCCCCTGGCTTTCCAGGCAGCCGAAGCTCCCTCCAGCTGGTGTCTCCCCTGCCGAAAAGCCCTTTTATCTCCTCCTGCCAGTCATGCTCCTGCAGGTACCTGCATCAAGTGCTGTTACAGAGGCCTTTTCCAAGCCTATCGCTTTGACCATCTCTCCATGCCTCTCTCAAGCATCCCTCTGCTGAATTTCGTGTATCTGATCAAACAAACTACTTGTCTTTATTTCAAAGGCTTTCACAGATAACCCTGCCCTGTCTTTTATCACTCATTTAGCACCAAGAAATCAGCTCCTTCCTCCCACTGGCCTAGACACCAGCCTTCCCTCCCCTGTGAGGCTCTCAAACAACCACACCTGCACATTTCCATGCTGCCCCTTCCACATGGGGATTTTGCCTTCTAAGCAAACCCAGGACAGCTGTGCCACCTCCCTTTGCCTACAAATACACCTATAAGGTCAAGAACCCTCCTGGGACACTTTTGCAATACAGCCATGCTCTAAGAAGTCGAGCAATATTACTCACAGTTTCCTTTGTCTCCCTTGCCTGCGGTCCTGCCTTGCTTTGTGTCTTCTTGGCAAGAGAGCTCTCTTTTCCAGGTTTGTAAGGTGCCTGGCATAAGGTTATCATACCCTGTTTCTGGAGTGAGTCCTTGGGCACTGCAGTCGCACCAGGGCAGCTACAACAGCCAGTTTCTCAGCTCACAGCCACACTGCCACCAAGGAGATGCAAGTACACACCACATCATGAACAACTGGCCACTTCTGCCTCCCTGCTTTATCGTGTACATCTCACAGAACAACATTTAAGACATTAACACCCATGAATTATAAAACAGGTACATGTTTTCCAGGCTTAGCCTTGCTGCAAACTCCCTCAATACAGCACAGCCTCAGACAAGACCTGGCAGTGATGGGGACAGAAGGACCAGCCTGCCCTATTAAAAGCAAATATGAAGTGTGATCGTCTCTGTGCTACCAGCATTACCATCCCTGCTGCCCTGGCTTCTTAATAACATCAGCATCATTTCATGCACTTTTTAAGCAACAAAGAGAAGTCCCGAGGTTAATTAACCAGAAGTAGAACACAGTCACTTTACGCAAAAACAAAAAAAATGTGCAAAGACACAAACTAGCATTTGACGGAGTTTTCAAGTGGAAAAGAAACACCAGTTTTAACACTATTTAAACATAACAGATTGTCCTTCAGCTTAGGAAAATTCTGAAACCTTTGACCCGCTTTTTTAATGCTTTAATGAGCGTTCGTGCTTTCTGTCGGTCAGGAAGGCAGCAAATTATGTGGCAGGCATCAGAAGCCAGCAACCGGTTGTATGTGCACGCACACTGCACGCTGCAGAGGAGGACAGGCATTTTAGTCATGGCAGAACACATCTCACCAACTGAGTCTCGCTATAAATCTTCTTTCGACAGAGGACATCGTAACAGGCAACCTTTCCAGAGGCTGGCTCAGCTGTGGGGGGTTTGCTAGCAAGGTCAGTAAGACCTTCCATACAACGCTTTTCATGACTGAGTCGCAAATGACCAGCTAGCAGGCCTCAGCCGTGTGCTGTGCTGTGGTGTCCCTGGCTCACAAGTGGCAGGGGTACAACAGGGGTACTTGTCCTGACCTCAGGTCCTTGGTCTGCTCTCTGTGTTGGTCCTCCTCCTGGATTACCCCCAAAATATTTCTTTGTCCAGCCCTTTGTACACATTCTGCCAGTTCCTTCCCCTCCCCTGCTCTGACACCCTGCATAGATGGAGTGTGATGGCAGCACTGTTTCCTGCTCCCCATCAAGCTTACTTTTCTCCTCTCTGCCTGGCTGCTCCTCTTGGAGGACAACAGTTATTTAAAGTGGTGACAGTCCTGGGCTTGAGTTCTGGCTAAATCCTGGTGTCCTTCACCTTCCAGATCTGGGAACCTTGCTTCTAGAGAGATAGGGATCACTTAGTGCTCAGTAGACAGCAATGAGATGCCTTACAGGAAAAGACTTACAGCTGAACATACTCATGTCTCCTGAGGGCTTCCTCATCTTGTATTGTTTTTTATTTCTTCTGCTCACCTCCTCACCTGGCCTGAATCTTCTTGCCTTTAAGACCTTTTTGAGGTCCAAGAGCTGAGGAAAGCCAGCTATTAGCCAAGGCCATTGTTGCATTCATATAGAAGCAAGCCCAGTTGCTTCCCCTATATAATAGGATTTAGGAACTTCAATATTCAAATTAAACATTTTCTTCATTAAGTGAAGAACCTTTAAGATGTGCTTGAGCCACTTGTTTGGGTTTAGAGCTAAATCATTTACCACATGCCCAGGAGTTTTCCATGGCCTACTTGCACGGCCTAGCTGGCAACTGTGGAGCCTGTTCTGAGATGTTGGCAAAACAAGGATATTTTGGGGCTGGTCTTGCAGATGTAGAGCTTTTTCTTGCTATCAAAAATTCATCTTTTGGAAATACATTGCTCTCAAAGCTAGCATGGCCCTTAACAGAGCTGAGCACAACCTAAGGACAGCTGCCAGGGCTTCTCAGTTTCCCTGTTAATGCCCTAACATGAAAACCCTGCATCTCTTGAGCAAAGCATCTCCAGTGCACCCAAAGCAGACAGATCAGCACTTGCAAGGCTTCTCTCTCCACAACCTCCTCTAGAGCTTAGCAAAACTACAACCAAAGGAAAGTTCAACCCACTTGATCTGTCCTCCCTGCTTGAACCCTGCAGGGAGAGTGCCAGTTAAAAAAAAAGGCAAATCCTTACTATGAAATCTGTTCTTGATGGCAGAACTCACTTTTCAGATCCACACAGGGATTTTTGCCTTTGTGGCTATTCTTGCCAATGGCAATGTTTCCATCAAGGTCAAAAGTAAGTGGTTTCTGCTAGAAAAGGAAGGTTTCACTGTCAGAGAGACAAGGTCAGAGAGACTCAGGGGCAGCATCTGACCCTGACTCTCCTCTCCCCTGGATTTAAGAAGGAAGAAGAACAGAAGCCCCATTAAGACCTGGAGGATTATAGCTCTGTATGGCAGAGGCGTGCAAAATAAACAGTGGTGTAATTTGTGGAGCAACTTTGGAAACTTAATTACTTCTCAGGATTCAAATTTAATGACCCCTTCATACTCCCTGGATCCTAAGCAGCAAGTTATGTCACGTGTTAGAAGCTGAAGC